>NC_068918.1:19639032-20875842 GCF_023091745.1 Budorcas taxicolor | reverse complement strand
AGGAAAAGAAAGACACGTCTAGAGAGAGACACTGAACAAAAGAGAGGAAATGAGTAGACTTTACAGACCTTTTCATAAATCTTGTGGACGCTAGAAGCAATGACAGTGCCCATCCACCTGACCCAAGGTGAGGAGAGGAAAAGAGACGAATGCAGGGAGCCATGATAGGCTCAGCCCCCCCACAGAAGCCGAGATGGGGCACTTGAAGCAGAATCTCCATGAAAAAGAGGACCAGAAAGTTGGGTCCTGTTTTAAATTAGAAAGAGTGACCTTCGAGTCTTCCTTTCAGTGCTCCATTGGGGGGTGGGGTGGTCTGGGGTGGCCGCTGGTGATGGGGGTGGCAGGGTCCCCAAACAGACAGGAAGGGAGTGCCTTTTGTAGGTCCCAGAGCCATCCAGGCCTGTTTCGGCCCCTTCTGTGCTAGGTCAGCGCTGGATTGAATCCTGCCTTTGGGAAGTCCCAGTGCACAAGCTCCATGTGATACCAACCCCAGGTTGAAAGGCCTGTAGGTGTTGTAGGCTGACAGACCTAGGCAGAGATGGGGACATGGACCCCCACTCTGCAGATGGAGAGCATGGGGAAACCCTGAGGGGCATATGGCTTGTCCAGGGCCACATCACAGTGAGAAGAAGGAGCCTGTCTGAAAGAGCTGTGTCCTCATAGCTGAGGGCCTGGCTGCACCCAGGGCCTGCCAGAGCTGTGGGGTGGGCGGTGTGGGTGTCACTGTGCCTGCACATGGCCTAAGGGGCTGGGGTGAACAGACTGAAACCCAGAGGTTCGCTTGGGGAGCTTTGTGGAAGGGACCTCAGCGAGGAACCCAGGAAATGACGTCACTTCCTGGCAACAGAACCCAACAGAACCCGGAACCCGGGTCTCCAGGCTTCACAGCGGAGAGGAGCCCGCAGCCAGTTCGCGGGCTCTCAAGATGTTTTGTTGTTTGCCCCTTCCCAGAGGCCGTCGCCCCGGGAGAGCTCAGAAGCAGAACGTGTGGCAACGCGGTCGACAATGCTCAGGAACCCCCCGAGAGGCCTGTGGCCCTTTTCCCGAGGGAAGAGAAAGGTAACACGGGAGCCCCAGCCGGGCCATGAACCCTCTCCCATCCCACCCGGGTAACCCTGAGTCCTTTCCCTGTATGTGTGGATGAGGGCTTCTCGGGGTATGCCTGCCGCAAGCGAGTCCCGGCCGATGTGGGTCAGAAGTCTGTGGGCTGGGTGGCTGGGTGTGTCCACACCCCAGGGGAGAGCAGGCTGGGCGGGATGGGGAAGAGTCCAGGCAGCACCGGCTGCCAGGAAGACCCACGGTGCTCGGAGGGGGGGGTGGGAGGGGATGGGGGTCGGGGGGCTTGGGAGGGAGGGGTCTCCTTGGTCCAGGGTGGGTACGCGAGCAGACACATGTTTCTGCTGGCAGCAGAAGTTCAAGCGGGCAGAGGCAGCCGCCATACTGGTCAGGCCCAGCTCAGTAAACTCCAAGCAGGCTGGCTGACGGTCAGTGTCATTTCAGAGCGTGCCAGTGGATGTGGCCGATGAGGGGGGCACCCCGTTCACCTCCCGAGGGAGGGCTCGGACCACCCCCACCCCACTGCCCGCGAGGCCCCAGTGCAGGCTCCAGGTGAGCGTGCCCATGGAGGGATCAGCCCAAGTGGGAATGGAGAGGAAGCGGGGAAGGCCTGCTCCACAGACACCAGCCAGGACACACGGCGGGGCCCAGTCTCAGGCTGCCACGGAGCTCAGCACACCAGCTCTGACCCAGAGCCCCGAGAACCCCTGCCTCTGAGGCAGCAAGAGAACCTGGAGCCCCGGCACGGCAGAGCACAGAGGTGAGGAGGTTGGGGCTGTGCATGTGAGTGTGTGAGGAGGGGGTGCTGAGCTACCACTGGAGGAGTCCCCCAGAGCTGGGTCTGGGCCTGGAACAAAGGCTGGCCTCACACCACCCATCTTTCACACTGCAGTCAGAGTGCATCCTATGCTGGGTATTCTTTGGGATTCTCTGGGAAGCTTCTGTCCCGTATACACACATCAAAATGCTGGCGATGGGTAACCTTCTCTTCTCTCACAGCTCTAGCACTGGCCTCTAATTACAACCAGACTCCACTTGCAAGTCCTGTCCCTACAGCAGTGGAGTCTCCCGGCGCAGAGAGAGATCCACTGAGGGGAGATCGAGGCCTGCGACTTCCCTTCCCCAAGACACCGGGCCAGCTGGGTTCTGGCCAGCACACTGGGCATATGGGGCCTCTGTGCCTGCAGGACCCCCAGCCACAGGCACCGACGTCCCACCCCCTCAGCGAGAACGTCCACCTGCACCTGCACCGCACCCTGTACCTGCTCGGGCTTCGGCAGGAGAACCCGAGTCAGGGGATGCGTCACCACCTCTGCAGGGAGAGCTTGCCCTGGCTCGTGCCCAAGACCCAGATGCCCACCATGCCTGACCCACCCCTGCAGGGAGAACCGGCCGCCGCCCTGGACAGGGCCCCAGAGCCCTTTCTGAAAACCCTTCGTCCAGGGGAGCGGTTGGCTCTGCAGCCTCCATCCCTGCCTGCTTCCCCTGGATGCCAACCACTCCCTCCCGACCCAGGGCAGATTGAGCGCCCTTCCCCTGAGCTTATTTGCATCTGCTTCCTGGGCAGCTTTCTTGGGATGTTTTGGTTTTTTTCATGGCTTTATGTATTTTTTTTGGTTAAGTTTGTGTTAATAAATGTTCCTTTAATTGATGCAATTTGAGCATATTAGGGCCTTCACAATGCTGCGTAACCATCACCACTGTCTACATTCGGACCCTCTCATTCTATCCCCCCACTTCCCAGCAAAGCCTGGATCCATGCCGAGCACTCCCCATTCCTCCCTGCCCCACCTGACAACATTTAGTCTTCGTCTTTCTCCATTTCTTCCCATTCTTTGGGTGTCTGCAATCAATGCTAATCACTGAGGTGACAGAAAAATGGATTTTTTTTTTTTCTTCTGAGAGAAAGGGAAAGTTATGGTCGCTTCGTCTCGTTAGACTCTTCGCAGCCCCATGGTTTTTACAGTCCATCGAATTATCTAGGGCAGGTTACTGGAGGGGGTAACTTTTCCATTCTCCAGGGGATTTTTCTGACTCTCCACATATTGTAAGACTCAAGTTGAGAATTCCTGTTTTTATTTCATTTGAAGTAGGCTTTGGGTAACGGAAAGGACAGTGTAGGTACTTTCAAGATGTCCTCTGCAAAACGAAGCCCTTTCGGCAAATGTGGTCAGAACCTGCAGGTAGGCATTGCTGTTGTAAATGTGACCTCTCAAGCCAGAAGGGAGATGTGGAGCTCTTGCTGTTCCACGAACACATTCACGGAAGAAGCCAAAAGAGAGAGCTGGAAAACGAACACCACCAACGACCTAAAAGCGTTCCTCACTGGACAAAGCTAGAGAAAACCCAACATCCTATTGCCCCCAAACCCTCTTGGCAAGGAAGGTTCAGTAAGGAAGAGAAGACACCTGTGAGGGTGGACAGGCCATGCCCACGGCCAGTGAAGTCGAGAGTCGGCCCGACCTCTCAGATGAAGACACACGGCAGTGTAAACCCTTTGCAGACAGCAGCGATGGTCAGCACCGTGTTAAGTGTTTAGTCTGGTGCCAACATGCCCCGGGTACCACACGAGGGAGCAGACCTGGCTGTCTTCCTCTGCCCCACATCACTCCCTCAGGAAGGCAGCTCAGGTGCTTTCAGGAGTGTGCCTGCCTGTCTGGCTCAGCCATGAGCTGCGACCACCTCCGGGGCAGACGCCACCTTGTCTTCTCTATGCACCGAAAAGCTGCACACCGTGCCAAAGCATCAGTTCTTCGGCACTCAGCTTTCTTCAGAGCCCAGCTCGCACATCCATACATGACAACTGGAAGAACCATAGCCTTGACTAGGCGGACCTTGGTTCGCAAAGTAATTAATGTCTCTGCTTTTGAATATGCTCTCTAGGTTGGTCCTAACTTTCCTTCCAAGGAGTAAGCGTCTTTTAATTTCATGGCTGCAGTCACCATCTGCAGTGATTTTTGGAGCCCCCCAAAATAAAGTCTGACACTGTTTTCACAATCCCCACCCCGTCTATTTGCCATGACGTCATGGGACCAGATGCCATGATCTTCGTTTTCTGAATGTTGAGCTTTAAGCCAACGTTTTCACTCTCCTCTTTCACTCTCATCAAGTGGCTCTTTCGAGTTCCTCTTCACTTTCTGCCATAAGGGTGTTGTCATCTGCATATCTGAGGTTACTGATATTTCTCCTGGCAATCTTGATTCCAGCTTGTGCTTCTTCCAGCCCAGCCTTTCTCATGATGTACTCTGCACATAAGTTAAATAAGCAGGGGGACAATCTACAGCCTTGACGGTCTCCTTTCCCTATTGGGAACCATCCTGTCGTTCCATGTCCAGTTCTAACTGTTGCTTCCTGACCTGCATGTAGGTTTCTCACGAGGCAGGTCAGGGGGTCTGGTATCCCGATCTCTTGAAAATTTTCCAACAGGTTAGTGTGATCCATCCCCTAGAATGAAAAGGACATCTTTAGGGGGGTGTTAGTTCTCAAAGGTCTTGAAAGTCTTCGTAGAACCGCTCAACGTCAACTTCTTTGGCGTCACTGGTTGGGGCATAGGCTTGGATTACCATGATATCGAATGGTTTGCCTTGCAGACGAACAGAGATCATTCTGTCGTTTTTGAGATGGCATCCAAGTACAGCATTTCGGAGTCTTTTGTTGACCATGATGGCTACTCCATTTCTTCTAAAGGAATCCTGCCCACAGTGGCACATACAATGGTCATCTGAGTTCAGTTCACCCATTCCAGTCCGTTTTAGTTCGCTGACTGCTAGAATGTCGATGTTCACTCGTGCCACCTCCTGTCTGACCACTTCCAAGTAGGCTTGATTCACGGACCTAACACTCCAGGTTCCTAGGCAATATTGCTCTTTACGGCATCGGACCCTGCCTGTGTCACCAGTCGCATCCACAGCTGGGTATTGTTCTGGCTCTGGCTCCATCCCTTCAGTCTTTCTGGAGGTATTTCTCCACTGACCTCCACTAGCATACTGGGCACTTACCGACCTGGGAGTTCCTCTCTCAGCATCCTATCATTTTGCCTTTTCATACCGTTCATGGGGTCCTCAAGGCAAGACTACTGAAGTGGTTTGCCATTCCCTTCTCCAGCGGACCGTATTCTGTCAGACCCGTCCATCACGACCCGTCCGCCTTGGGTGGGCCCTCGCGGCATGGCCTCGTTTCATTGAGACAGACGCGGCTGTGGTCCATGTGATCAGATTGGCTCGTTGTCCGTGATTACGGTCTCGGTGTGTCTGCCTCGATGCCGTCTCACATCACCTACCGTCTTCCTTGGGTTTCTCTTCCCTTGGTCGTGGGCTATCTCTTCACGGCTGCTCCAGCAAAGCGCAGCCACTGCTCCTTACCTTGGACCAGGGCTATCTATCTCATCAGGGCCACCCCTCCTGACCTTGAATGTGGAGTAGCTACTCTCGGCCCTCTTGCACCCGCACACAACCTTTAGTGCTGTGGAAAATACAAATGTGACCGTGCCAACCACAAGGAAAGTGAAGTCGCTGCGTCGTGTCCGACTCTTTGTGACTCCATGGACTGGAGCCCACCGGGCTCCTCCATCCATGGAATTTTCTCGGCAAGAGTACTGGAGTGGGTTGCCATTTCCTTCTCCAGGGATCTTCCTGTCCCGGGGATCAACCCATGGCCCCACAATGCGGGCAGACGCTTTACCATCTGAGCCACCAGGGAATCAAGCTTTCACAAATCAAAAAGATACTAGACTGAACATAAGAGACGACTTGCAAGTGATGTATCTGATAAGCGATTCATTGGTAAAATAGACTAAGAACAAACCGCACTCAGGCCTCCAAGGGAAACCACACCACCCTTGTCCCATTCCCCAACACCAACTCCCACCTAAACCCTTTATCTCACTCGAACCTATCCCTAAAACCTAACCCTAAGCTCACAATATACATGTGCATTCAGAGGCATCCATCCATCCACAGGAGAGACACAGAGAAAGAGGAAAAGGAAGACAGAGACTGAATTTCGAAAGGAAAAGAAAGACACGTCTAGAGAGAGACACTGAACAAAAGAGAGGAAATGAGTAGACTTTACAGACCTTTTCATAAATCTATGTGGACGCTAGAAGCAATGACAGTGCCCATCCACCTGACCCAAGGTGAGGAGAGGAAAAGAGACGAATGCAGGGAGCCATGATAGGCTCAGCCCCCCCCACAGAAGCCGAGATGGGGCACTTGAAGCAGAATCTCCATGGAAAAAGAGGACCAGAAAGTTGGGTCCTGTTTTAAATTAGAAAGAGTGACCTTCGAGTCTTCCTTTCAGTGCTCCATTGGGGGGGTGGGGGTGGTCTTGGGGTGGCCGCTGGTGATGGGGGTGGGCAGGGTCCCCAAACAGACAGGAAGGGGAGTGCCTTTTTGTAGGTCCCAGAGCCCATCCAGGCCTGTTTCGGCCCCTTCTGTGCTAGGTCAGCGCTGGATTGAATCCTGCCTTTGGGAAGTCCCAGTGCACAAGCTCCATGTGATACCAACCCCAGGTTGAAAGGCCTGTAGGTGTTGTAGGCTGACAGACCTAGGCAGGAGATGGGACATGGACCCCCACTCTGCAGATGGAGAGGATGGGGAAACCCTGAGGGGCATATGGCTTGTCCAGGGCCACATCACAGTGAGAAGAAGGAGCCTGTCTGAAAGAGCTGTGTCCTCATAGCTGAGGGCCTGGCTGCACCCAGGCCTGCCAGAGCTGTGGGGTGGGCGGTGTGGGTGTCACTGTGCCTGCACATGGCCTAAGGGGCTGGGGTGAACAGACTGAAACCCAGAGGTTCGCTTGGGGAGCTTTGTGGAAGGGACCTCAGCGAGGAACCCAGGAAATGACGTCACTTCCTGGCAACAGAACCCAACAGAACCCGGAACCCGGGTCTCCAGGCTTCACAGCGGAGAGGAGCCCGCAGCCAGTTCGCGGGCTCTCAAGATGTTTTGTTGTTTGCCCCTTCCCAGAGGCCGTCGCCCCGGGAGAGCTCAGAAGCAGAACGTGTGGCAACGCGGTCGACAATGGCTCAGGAACCCCCCGAGAGGCCTGTGGCCCTTTTCCCGAGGGAAGAGAAAGGTAACACGGGAGCCCCAGGCCGGGCCATGAACCCTCTCCCATCCCACCCGGGTAACCCTGAGTCCTTTCCCTGTATGTGTGGATGAGGGCTTCTCGGGGTATGCCTGCCGCAAGCGAGTCCCGGCCGATGTGGGTCAGAAGTCTGTGGGCTGGGTGGCTGGGTGTGTCCACACCCCAGGGGAGAGCAGGCTGGGCGGGATGGGGAAGAGTCCAGGCAGCACCGGCTGCCCAGGAAGACCCCACGTGCTCGGGAGGGGGGGGTGGGGAGGGGATGGGGGTCGGGGGGCTTGGGAGGGAGGGGTCTCCTTGGTCCAGGGTGGGTACGCGAGCAGACACATGTTTCTGCTGGCAGCAGAAGTTCAAGCGGGCAGAGGCAGCCGCCATACTGGTCAGGCCCAGCTCAGTAAACTCCAAGCAGGGCTGGCTGACGGTCAGTGTCATTTCAGAGCGTGCCAGTGGATGTGGCCGATGAGGGGGGCACCCCGTTCACCTCCCCGAGGGAGGGCTCGGACCACCCCCACCCCACTGCCCGCGAGGCCCAGTGCAGGCTCCAGGTGAGCGTGCCCATGGAGGGATCAGCCCAAGTGGGAATGGAGAGGAAGCGGGGAAGGCCTGCTCCACAGACACCAGCCAGGACACACGGCGGGGCCCAGTCTCAGGCTGCCACGGAGCTCAGCACACCCAGCTCTGACCCAGAGCCCCGAGAACCCCTGCCTCTGAGGCAGCAAGAGAACCTGGAGCCCGGCACGGCAGAGCACAGAGGTGAGGAGGTTGGGGCTGTGCATGTGAGTGTGTGAGGAGGGGGTGCTGAGCTACACTGGGAGGAGTCCCCCAGAGCTGGGTCTGGGCCTGGAACAAAGGCTGGCCTCACACCACCCATCTTTCACACTGCAGTCAGAGTGCATCCTATGCTGGGTATTCTTTGGGATTCTCTGGGAAGCTTTCTGTCCCCGTATACACACATCAAAATGCTGGCGATGGGTAACCTTCTCTTCTCTCACAGCTCTAGCACTGGCCTCTAATTACAACCAGACTCCACTTGCAAGTCCTGTCCCTACAGCAGTGGAGTCTCCCGGCGCAGAGAGAGATCCACTGAGGGGAGATCGAGGCCTGCGACTTCCCTTCCCCAAGACACCGGGCCAGCTGGGTTCTGGCCAGCACACTGGGCATATGGGGCCTCTGTGCCTGCAGGACCCCCAGCCACAGGCACCGACGTCCCACCCCCTCAGCGAGAACGTCCACCTGCACCTGCACCTGCACCTGTACCTGCTCGGGCTTCGGCAGGAGAACCCGAGTCAGGGGATGCGTCACCACCTCTGCAGGGAGAGCTTGCCCTGGCTCGTGCCCAAGACCCAGATGCCCACCATGCCTGACCCACCCCTGCAGGGAGAACCGGCCGCCGCCCTGGACAGGGCCCCAGAGCCCTTTCTGAAAACCCTTCGTCCAGGGGAGCGGTTGGCTCTGCAGCCTCCATCCCTGCCTGCTTCCCCTGGATGCCAACCACTCCCTCCCGACCCAGGGCAGATTGAGCGCCCTTCCCCTGAGCTTATTTGCATCTGCTTCCTGGGCAGCTTTCTTGGGATGTTTTGGTTTTTTCATGGCTTTATGTATTTTTTTTGGTTAAGTTTGTGTTAATAAATGTTCCTTTAATTGATGCAATTTGAGCATATTAGGGCCTTCACAATGCTGCGTAACCATCACCACTGTCTACATTCGGACCCTCTCATTCTATCCCCCCACTTCCCAGCAAAGCCTGGATCCATGCCGAGCACTCCCCATTCCTCCCTGCCCCACCTGACAACATTTAGTCTTCGTCTTTCTCCATTTCTTCCCATTCTTTGGGTGTCTGCAATCAATGCTAATCACTGAGGTGACAGAAAAATGGATTTTTTTTTTTTCTTCTGAGAGAAAGGGAAAGTTATGGTCGCTTCGTCTCGTTAGACTCTTCGCAGCCCCATGGTTTTTACAGTCCATCGAATTATCTAGGGCAGGTTACTGGAGGGGGTAACTTTTCCATTCTCCAGGGGATTTTTCTGACTCTCCACATATTGTAAGACTCAAGTTGAGAATTCCTGTTTTTATTTCATTTGAAGTAGGCTTTGGGTAACGGAAAGGACAGTGTAGGTACTTTCAAGATGTCCTCTGCAAAACGAAGCCCTTTCGGCAAATGTGGTCAGAACCTGCAGGTAGGCATTGCTGTTGTAAATGTGACCTCTCAAGCCAGAAGGGAGATGTGGAGCTCTTGCTGTTCCACGAACACATTCACGGAAGAAGCCAAAAGAGAGAGCTGGAAAACGAACACCACCAACGACCTAAAAGCGTTCCTCACTGGACAAAGCTAGAGAAAACCCAACATCCTATTGCCCCCAAACCCTCTTGGCAAGGAAGGTTCAGTAAGGAAGAGAAGACACCTGTGAGGGTGGACAGGCCATGCCCACGGCCAGTGAAGTCGAGAGTCGGCCCGACCTCTCAGATGAAGACACACGGCAGTGTAAACCCTTTGCAGACAGCAGCGATGGTCAGCACCGTGTTAAGTGTTTAGTCTGGTGCCAACATGCCCCGGGTACCACACGAGGGAGCAGACCTGGCTGTCTTCCTCTGCCCCACATCACTCCCTCAGGAAGGCAGCTCAGGTGCTTTCAGGAGTGTGCCTGCCTGTCTGGCTCAGCCATGAGCTGCGACCACCTCCGGGGCAGACGCCACCTTGTCTTCTCTATGCACCGAAAAGCTGCACACCGTGCCAAAGCATCAGTTCTTCGGCACTCAGCTTTCTTCAGAGCCCAGCTCGCACATCCATACATGACAACTGGAAGAACCATAGCCTTGACTAGGCGGACCTTGGTTCGCAAAGTAATTAATGTCTCTGCTTTTGAATATGCTCTCTAGGTTGGTCCTAACTTTCCTTCCAAGGAGTAAGCGTCTTTTAATTTCATGGCTGCAGTCACCATCTGCAGTGATTTTTGGAGCCCCCCAAAATAAAGTCTGACACTGTTTTCACAATCCCCACCCCGTCTATTTGCCATGACGTCATGGGACCAGATGCCATGATCTTCGTTTTCTGAATGTTGAGCTTTAAGCCAACGTTTTCACTCTCCTCTTTCACTCTCATCAAGTGGCTCTTTCGAGTTCCTCTTCACTTTCTGCCATAAGGGTGTTGTCATCTGCATATCTGAGGTGACTGATATTTCTCCTGGCAATCTTGATTCCAGCTTGTGCTTCTTCCAGCCCAGCCTTTCTCATGATGTACTCTGCACATAAGTTAAATAAGCAGGGGGACAATCTACAGCCTTGACGGTCTCCTTTCCCTATTGGGAACCATCCTGTCGTTCCATGTCCAGTTCTAACTGTTGCTTCCTGACCTGCATGTAGGTTTCTCACGAGGCAGGTCAGGGGGTCTGGTATCCCGATCTCTTGAAAATTTTCCAACAGGTTAGTGTGATCCATCCCCTAGAATGAAAAGGACATCTTTAGGGGGGTGTTAGTTCTCAAAGGTCTTGAAAGTCTTCGTAGAACCGCTCAACGTCAACTTCTTTGGCGTCACTGGTTGGGGCATAGGCTTGGATTACCATGATATCGAATGGTTTGCCTTGCAGACGAACAGAGATCATTCTGTCGTTTTTGAGATGGCATCCAAGTACAGCATTTCGGAGTCTTTTGTTGACCATGATGGCTACTCCATTTCTTCTAAAGGAATCCTGCCCACAGTGGCACATACAATGGTCATCTGAGTTCAGTTCACCCATTCCAGTCCGTTTTAGTTCGCTGACTGCTAGAATGTCGATGTTCACTCGTGCCACCTCCTGTCTGACCACTTCCAAGTAGGCTTGATTCACGGACCTAACACTCCAGGTTCCTAGGCAATATTGCTCTTTACGGCATCGGACCCTGCCTGTGTCACCAGTCGCATCCACAGCTGGGTATTGTTCTGGCTCTGGCTCCATCCCTTCAGTCTTTCTGGAGGTATTTCTCCACTGACCTCCACTAGCATACTGGGCACTTACCGACCTGGGAGTTCCTCTCTCAGCATCCTATCATTTTGCCTTTTCATACCGTTCATGGGGTCCTCAAGGCAAGACTACTGAAGTGGTTTGCCATTCCCTTCTCCAGCGGACCGTATTCTGTCAGACCCGTCCATCACGACCCGTCCGCCTTGGGTGGGCCCTCGCGGCATGGCCTCGTTTCATTGAGACAGACGCGGCTGTGGTCCATGTGATCAGATTGGCTCGTTGTCCGTGATTACGGTCTCGGTGTGTCTGCCTCGATGCCGTCTCACATCACCTACCGTCTTCCTTGGGTTTCTCTTCCCTTGGTCGTGGGCTATCTCTTCACGGCTGCTCCAGCAAAGCGCAGCCACTGCTCCTTACCTTGGACCAGGGCTATCTATCTCATCAGGGCCACCCCTCCTGACCTTGAATGTGGAGTAGCTACTCTCGGCCCTCTTGCACCCGCACACAACCTTTAGTGCTGTGGAAAATACAAATGTGACCGTGCCAACCACAAGGAAAGTGAAGTCGCTGCGTCGTGTCCGACTCTTTGTGACTCCATGGACTGGAGCCCACCGGGCTCCTCCATCCATGGAATTTTCTCGGCAAGAGTACTGGAGTGGGTTGCCATTTCCTTCTCCAGGGATCTTCCTGTCCCGGGGATCAACCCATGGCCCCACAATGCGGGCAGACGCTTTACCATCTGAGCCACCAGGGAATCAAGCTTTCACAAATCAAAAAGATACTAGACTGAACATAAGAGACGACTTGCAAGTGATGTATCTGATAAGCGATTCATTGGTAAAATAGACTAAGAACAAACCGCACTCAGGCCTCCAAGGGAAACCACACCACCCTTGTCCCATTCCCCAACACCAACTCCCACCTAAACCCTTTATCTCACTCGAACCTATCCCTAAAACCTAACCCTAAGCTCACAATATACATGTGCATTCAGAGGCATCCATCCATCCACAGGAGAGACACAGAGAAAGAGGAAAAGGAAGACAGAGACTGAATTTCGAAAGGAAAAGAAAGACACGTCTAGAGAGAGACACTGAACAAAAGAGAGGAAATGAGTAGACTTTACAGACCTTTTCATAAATCTATGTGGACGCTAGAAGCAATGACAGTGCCCATCCACCTGACCCAAGGTGAGGAGAGGAAAAGAGACGAATGCAGGGAGCCATGATAGGCTCAGCCCCCCCCACAGAAGCCGAGATGGGGCACTTGAAGCAGAATCTCCATGGAAAAAGAGGACCAGAAAGTTGGGTCCTGTTTTAAATTAGAAAGAGTGACCTTCGAGTCTTCCTTTCAGTGCTCCATTGGGGGGGTGGGGGTGGTCTTGGGGTGGCCGCTGGTGATGGGGGTGGGCAGGGTCCCCAAACAGACAGGAAGGGGAGTGCCTTTTTGTAGGTCCCAGAGCCCATCCAGGCCTGTTTCGGCCCCTTCTGTGCTAGGTCAGCGCTGGATTGAATCCTGCCTTTGGGAAGTCCCAGTGCACAAGCTCCATGTGATACCAACCCCAGGTTGAAAGGCCTGTAGGTGTTGTAGGCTGACAGACCTAGGCAGGAGATGGGACATGGACCCCCACTCTGCAGATGGAGAGGATGGGGAAACCCTGAGGGGCATATGGCTTGTCCAGGGCCACATCACAGTGAGAAGAAGGAGCCTGTCTGAAAGAGCTGTGTCCTCATAGCTGAGGGCCTGGCTGCACCCAGGCCTGCCAGAGCTGTGGGGTGGGCGGTGTGGGTGTCACTGTGCCTGCACATGGCCTAAGGGGCTGGGGTGAACAGACTGAAACCCAGAGGTTCGCTTGGGGAGCTTTGTGGAAGGGACCTCAGCGAGGAACCCAGGAAATGACGTCACTTCCTGGCAACAGAACCCAACAGAACCCGGAACCCGGGTCTCCAGGCTTCACAGCGGAGAGGAGCCCGCAGCCAGTTCGCGGGCTCTCAAGATGTTTTGTTGTTTGCCCCTTCCCAGAGGCCGTCGCCCCGGGAGAGCTCAGAAGCAGAACGTGTGGCAACGCGGTCGACAATGGCTCAGGAACCCCCCGAGAGGCCTGTGGCCCTTTTCCCGAGGGAAGAGAAAGGTAACACGGGAGCCCCAGGCCGGGCCATGAACCCTCTCCCATCCCACCCGGGTAACCCTGAGTCCTTTCCCTGTATGTGTGGATGAGGGCTTCTCGGGGTATGCCTGCCGCAAGCGAGTCCCGGCCGATGTGGGTCAGAAGTCTGTGGGCTGGGTGGCTGGGTGTGTCCACACCCCAGGGGAGAGCAGGCTGGGCGGGATGGGGAAGAGTCCAGGCAGCACCGGCTGCCCAGGAAGACCCCACGTGCTCGGGAGGGGGGGGTGGGGAGGGGATGGGGGTCGGGGGGCTTGGGAGGGAGGGGTCTCCTTGGTCCAGGGTGGGTACGCGAGCAGACACATGTTTCTGCTGGCAGCAGAAGTTCAAGCGGGCAGAGGCAGCCGCCATACTGGTCAGGCCCAGCTCAGTAAACTCCAAGCAGGGCTGGCTGACGGTCAGTGTCATTTCAGAGCGTGCCAGTGGATGTGGCCGATGAGGGGGGCACCCCGTTCACCTCCCCGAGGGAGGGCTCGGACCACCCCCACCCCACTGCCCGCGAGGCCCAGTGCAGGCTCCAGGTGAGCGTGCCCATGGAGGGATCAGCCCAAGTGGGAATGGAGAGGAAGCGGGGAAGGCCTGCTCCACAGACACCAGCCAGGACACACGGCGGGGCCCAGTCTCAGGCTGCCACGGAGCTCAGCACACCCAGCTCTGACCCAGAGCCCCGAGAACCCCTGCCTCTGAGGCAGCAAGAGAACCTGGAGCCCGGCACGGCAGAGCACAGAGGTGAGGAGGTTGGGGCTGTGCATGTGAGTGTGTGAGGAGGGGGTGCTGAGCTACACTGGGAGGAGTCCCCCAGAGCTGGGTCTGGGCCTGGAACAAAGGCTGGCCTCACACCACCCATCTTTCACACTGCAGTCAGAGTGCATCCTATGCTGGGTATTCTTTGGGATTCTCTGGGAAGCTTTCTGTCCCCGTATACACACATCAAAATGCTGGCGATGGGTAACCTTCTCTTCTCTCACAGCTCTAGCACTGGCCTCTAATTACAACCAGACTCCACTTGCAAGTCCTGTCCCTACAGCAGTGGAGTCTCCCGGCGCAGAGAGAGATCCACTGAGGGGAGATCGAGGCCTGCGACTTCCCTTCCCCAAGACACCGGGCCAGCTGGGTTCTGGCCAGCACACTGGGCATATGGGGCCTCTGTGCCTGCAGGACCCCCAGCCACAGGCACCGACGTCCCACCCCCTCAGCGAGAACGTCCACCTGCACCTGCACCTGCACCTGTACCTGCTCGGGCTTCGGCAGGAGAACCCGAGTCAGGGGATGCGTCACCACCTCTGCAGGGAGAGCTTGCCCTGGCTCGTGCCCAAGACCCAGATGCCCACCATGCCTGACCCACCCCTGCAGGGAGAACCGGCCGCCGCCCTGGACAGGGCCCCAGAGCCCTTTCTGAAAACCCTTCGTCCAGGGGAGCGGTTGGCTCTGCAGCCTCCATCCCTGCCTGCTTCCCCTGGATGCCAACCACTCCCTCCCGACCCAGGGCAGATTGAGCGCCCTTCCCCTGAGCTTATTTGCATCTGCTTCCTGGGCAGCTTTCTTGGGATGTTTTGGTTTTTTCATGGCTTTATGTATTTTTTTTGGTTAAGTTTGTGTTAATAAATGTTCCTTTAATTGATGCAATTTGAGCATATTAGGGCCTTCACAATGCTGCGTAACCATCACCACTGTCTACATTCGGACCCTCTCATTCTATCCCCCCACTTCCCAGCAAAGCCTGGATCCATGCCGAGCACTCCCCATTCCTCCCTGCCCCACCTGACAACATTTAGTCTTCGTCTTTCTCCATTTCTTCCCATTCTTTGGGTGTCTGCAATCAATGCTAATCACTGAGGTGACAGAAAAATGGATTTTTTTTTTTTCTTCTGAGAGAAAGGGAAAGTTATGGTCGCTTCGTCTCGTTAGACTCTTCGCAGCCCCATGGTTTTTACAGTCCATCGAATTATCTAGGGCAGGTTACTGGAGGGGGTAACTTTTCCATTCTCCAGGGGATTTTTCTGACTCTCCACATATTGTAAGACTCAAGTTGAGAATTCCTGTTTTTATTTCATTTGAAGTAGGCTTTGGGTAACGGAAAGGACAGTGTAGGTACTTTCAAGATGTCCTCTGCAAAACGAAGCCCTTTCGGCAAATGTGGTCAGAACCTGCAGGTAGGCATTGCTGTTGTAAATGTGACCTCTCAAGCCAGAAGGGAGATGTGGAGCTCTTGCTGTTCCACGAACACATTCACGGAAGAAGCCAAAAGAGAGAGCTGGAAAACGAACACCACCAACGACCTAAAAGCGTTCCTCACTGGACAAAGCTAGAGAAAACCCAACATCCTATTGCCCCCAAACCCTCTTGGCAAGGAAGGTTCAGTAAGGAAGAGAAGACACCTGTGAGGGTGGACAGGCCATGCCCACGGCCAGTGAAGTCGAGAGTCGGCCCGACCTCTCAGATGAAGACACACGGCAGTGTAAACCCTTTGCAGACAGCAGCGATGGTCAGCACCGTGTTAAGTGTTTAGTCTGGTGCCAACATGCCCCGGGTACCACACGAGGGAGCAGACCTGGCTGTCTTCCTCTGCCCCACATCACTCCCTCAGGAAGGCAGCTCAGGTGCTTTCAGGAGTGTGCCTGCCTGTCTGGCTCAGCCATGAGCTGCGACCACCTCCGGGGCAGACGCCACCTTGTCTTCTCTATGCACCGAAAAGCTGCACACCGTGCCAAAGCATCAGTTCTTCGGCACTCAGCTTTCTTCAGAGCCCAGCTCGCACATCCATACATGACAACTGGAAGAACCATAGCCTTGACTAGGCGGACCTTGGTTCGCAAAGTAATTAATGTCTCTGCTTTTGAATATGCTCTCTAGGTTGGTCCTAACTTTCCTTCCAAGGAGTAAGCGTCTTTTAATTTCATGGCTGCAGTCACCATCTGCAGTGATTTTTGGAGCCCCCCAAAATAAAGTCTGACACTGTTTTCACAATCCCCACCCCGTCTATTTGCCATGACGTCATGGGACCAGATGCCATGATCTTCGTTTTCTGAATGTTGAGCTTTAAGCCAACGTTTTCACTCTCCTCTTTCACTCTCATCAAGTGGCTCTTTCGAGTTCCTCTTCACTTTCTGCCATAAGGGTGTTGTCATCTGCATATCTGAGGTTACTGATATTTCTCCTGGCAATCTTGATTCCAGCTTGTGCTTCTTCCAGCCCAGCCTTTCTCATGATGTACTCTGCACATAAGTTAAATAAGCAGGGGGACAATCTACAGCCTTGACGGTCTCCTTTCCCTATTGGGAACCATCCTGTCGTTCCATGTCCAGTTCTAACTGTTGCTTCCTGACCTGCATGTAGGTTTCTCACGAGGCAGGTCAGGGGGTCTGGTATCCCGATCTCTTGAAAATTTTCCAACAGGTTAGTGTGATCCATCCCCTAGAATGAAAAGGACATCTTTAGGGGGGTGTTAGTTCTCAAAGGTCTTGAAAGTCTTCGTAGAACCGCTCAACGTCAACTTCTTTGGCGTCACTGGTTGGGGCATAGGCTTGGATTACCATGATATCGAATGGTTTGCCTTGCAGACGAACAGAGATCATTCTGTCGTTTTTGAGATGGCATCCAAGTACAGCATTTCGGAGTCTTTTGTTGACCATGATGGCTACTCCATTTCTTCTAAAGGAATCCTGCCCACAGTGGCACATACAATGGTCATCTGAGTTCAGTTCACCCATTCCAGTCCGTTTTAGTTCGCTGACTGCTAGAATGTCGATGTTCACTCGTGCCACCTCCTGTCTGACCACTTCCAAGTAGGCTTGATTCACGGACCTAACACTCCAGGTTCCTAGGCAATATTGCTCTTTACGGCATCGGACCCTGCCTGTGTCACCAGTCGCATCCACAGCTGGGTATTGTTCTGGCTCTGGCTCCATCCCTTCAGTCTTTCTGGAGGTATTTCTCCACTGACCTCCACTAGCATACTGGGCACTTACCGACCTGGGAGTTCCTCTCTCAGCATCCTATCATTTTGCCTTTTCATACCGTTCATGGGGTCCTCAAGGCAAGACTACTGAAGTGGTTTGCCATTCCCTTCTCCAGCGGACTGTATTCTGTCAGACCCGTCCATCACGACCCGTCCGCCTTGGGTGGGCCCTCGCGGCATGGCCTCGTTTCATTGAGACAGACGCGGCTGTGGTCCATGTGATCAGATTGGCTCGTCTGTGATTACGGTCTCGGTGTGTCTGCCTCGATGCCGTCTCACATCACCTACCGTCTTCCTTGGGTTTCTCTTCCCTTGGTCGTGGGCTATCTCTTCACGGCTGCTCCAGCAAAGTGCAGCCACTGCTCCTTACCTTGGACCAGGGCTATCTATCTCATCAGGGCCACCCCTCCTGACCTTGAATGTGGAGTAGCTACTCTCGGCCCTCTTGCACCCGCACACAACCTTTAGTGCTGTGGAAAATACAAATGTGACCGTGCCAACCACAAGGAAAGTGAAGTCGCTGCGTCGTGTCCGACTCTTTGTGACTCCATGGACTGGAGCCCACCGGGCTCCTCCATCCATGGAATTTTCTCGGCAAGAGTACTGGAGTGGGTTGCCATTTCCTTCTCCAGGGATCTTCCTGTCCCGGGGATCAACCCATGGCCCCACAATGCGGGCAGACGCTTTACCATCTGAGCCACCAGGGAATCAAGCTTTCACAAATCAAAAAGATACTAGACTGAACATAAGAGACGACTTGCAAGTGATGTATCTGATAAGCAATTCATTGGTAAAATAGACTAAGAACAAACCGCACTCAGGCCTCCAAGGGAAACCACACCACCCTTGTCCCATTCCCCAACACCAACTCCCACCTAAACCCTTTATCTCACTCGAACCTATCCCTAAAACCTAACCCTAAGCTCACAATATACATGTGCATTCAGAGGCATCCATCCATCCACAGGAGAGACACAGAGAAAGAGGAAAAGGAAGACAGAGACTGAATTTCAAAAGGAAAAGAAAGACACGTCTAGAGAGAGACACTGAACAAAAGAGAGGAAATGAGTAGACTTTACAGACCTTTTCATAAATCTATGTGGACGCTAGAAGCAATGACAGTGCCCATCCACCCCAGAAGGGGGAAGATGACCCAAGGTGAGGAGAGGAAAAGAGACGAATGCAGGGAGCCATGATAGGCTCAGCCCCCCCACAGAAGCCGAGATGGGGCACTTGAAGCAGAATCTCCACGGAAAAAGAGGACCAGAAAGTTGGGTCCTGTTTTAAATTAGAAAGAGTGACCTTCGAGTCTTCCTTTCAGTGCTCCATTGGGGGGGTGGGGGTGGTCTTGGGGTGGCCGCTGGTGATGGGGGTGGGCAGGGTCCCCAAACAGACAGGAAGGGGAGTGCCTTTTTGTAGGTCCCAGAGCCCATTCCGGCCTGTTTCGGCCCCTTCTGTGCTAGATCAGCGCTGGATTGAGTCCTGCCTTTGGGAAGTCCCAGTGCACAAGCTCCATGTGATACCAACCCCAGGTTGAAAGGCCTGTAGGTGTTGTAGGCTGACAGACCTAGGCAGGAGATGGGACATGGACCCCCACTCTGCAGATGGAGAGGATGGGGAAACCCTGAGGGGCGTATGGCTTGTCCAGGGCCACATCACAGTGAGAAGAAGGAGCCTGTCTGAAAGAGCTGTGTCCTCATAGCTGAGGGCCTGGCTGCACCCAGGCCTGCCAGAGCTGTGGGGTGGGCGGTGTGGGTGTCACTGTGCCTGCACATGGCCTAAGGGGCTGGGGTGAACAGACTGAAACCCAGAGGTTCGCTTGGGGAGCTTTGTGGAAGGGACCTCAGCGAGGAACCCAGGAAATGACGTCACTTCCTGGCAACAGAACCCAACAGAACCCGGAACCCGGGTCTCCAGGCTTCACAGCGGAGAGGAGCCCGCAGCCAGTTCGCGGGCTCTCAAGATGTTTTGTTGTTTGCCCCTTCCCAGAGGCCGTCGCCCCGGGAGAGCTCAGAAGCAGAACGTGTGGCAACGCGGTCGACAATGGCTCAGGAACCCCCCGAGAGGCCTGTGGCCCTTTTCCCGAGGGAAGAGAAAGGTAACACGGGAGCCCCAGGCCGGGCCATGAACCCTCTCCCATCCCACCCGGGTAACCCTGAGTCCTTTCCCTGTATGTGTGGATGAGGGCTTCTCGGGGTATGCCTGCCGCAAGCGAGTCCCGGCCGATGTGGGTCAGAAGTCTGTGGGCTGGGTGGCTGGGTGTGTCCACACCCCAGGGGAGAGCAGGCTGGGCGGGATGGGGAAGAGTCCAGGCAGCACCGGCTGCCCAGGAAGACCCCACGTGCTCGGGAGGGGGGGGTGGGGGGGGGATGGGGGTCGGGGGGCTTGGGAGGGAGGGGTCTCCTTGGTCCAGGGTGGGTACGCGAGCAGACACATGTTTCTGCTGGCAGCAGAAGTTCAAGCGGGCAGAGGCAGCCGCCATACTGGTCAGGCCCAGCTCAGTAAACTCCAAGCAGGGCTGGCTGACGGTCAGTGTCATTTCAGAGCGTGCCAGTGGATGTGGCCGATGAGGGGGGCACCCCGTTCACCTCCCCGAGGGAGGGCTCGGACCACCCCCACCCCACTGCCCGCGAGGCCCAGTGCAGGCTCCAGGTGAGCGTGCCCATGGAGGGATCAGCCCAAGTGGGAATGGAGAGGAAGCGGGGAAGGCCTGCTCCACAGACACCAGCCAGGACACACGGCGGGGCCCAGTCTCAGGCTGCCACGGAGCTCAGCACACCCAGCTCTGACCCAGAGCCCCGAGAACCCCTGCCTCTGAGGCAGCAAGAGAACCTGGAGCCCGGCACGGCAGAGCACAGAGGTGAGGAGGTTGGGGCTGTGCATGTGAGTGTGTGAGGAGGGGGTGCTGAGCTACACTGGGAGGAGTCCCCCAGAGCTGGGTCTGGGCCTGGAACAAAGGCTGGCCTCACACCACCCATCTTTCACACTGCAGTCAGAGTGCATCCTATGCTGGGTATTCTTTGGGATTCTCTGGGAAGCTTTCTGTCCCCGTATACACACATCAAAATGCTGGCGATGGGTAACCTTCTCTTCTCTCACAGCTCTAGCACTGGCCTCTAATTACAACCAGACTCCACTTGCAAGTCCTGTCCCTACAGCAGTGGAGTCTCCCGGCGCAGAGAGAGATCCACTGAGGGGAGATCGAGGCCTGCGACTTCCCTTCCCCAAGACACCGGGCCAGCTGGGTTCTGGCCAGCACACTGGGCATATGGGGCCTCTGTGCCTGCAGGACCCTCAGCCACAGGCACCGACGTCCCACCCCCTCAGCGAGAACGTCCACCTGCACCTGCACCTGCACCTGTACCTGCTCGGGCTTCGGCAGGAGAACCCGAGTCAGGGGATGCGTCACCACCTCTGCAGGGAGAGCTTGCCCTGGCTCGTGCCCAAGACCCAGATGCCCACCATGCCTGACCCACCCCTGCAGGGAGAACCGGCCGCCGCCCTGGACAGGGCCCCAGAGCCCTTTCTGAAAACCCTTCGTCCAGGGGAGCGGTTGGCTCTGCAGCCTCCATCCCTGCCTGCTTCCCCTGGATGCCAACCACTCCCTCCCGACCCAGGGCAGATTGAGCGCCCTTCCCCTGAGCTTATTTGCATCTGCTTCCTGGGCAGCTTTCTTGGGATGTTTTGGTTTTTTCATGGCTTTATGTATTTTTTTTGGTTAAGTTTGTGTTAATAAATGTTCCTTTAATTGATGCAATTTGAGCATATTAGGGCCTTCACAATGCTGCGTAACCATCACCACTGTCTACATTCGGACCCTCTCATTCTATCCCCCCACTTCCCAGCAAAGCCTGGATCCATGCCGAGCACTCCCCATTCCTCCCTGCCCCACCTGACAACATTTAGTCTTCGTCTTTCTCCATTTCTTCCCATTCTTTGGGTGTCTGCAATCAATGCTAATCACTGAGGTGACAGAAAAATGGATTTTTTTTTTTCTTCTGAGAGAAAGGGAAAGTTATGGTCGCTTCGTCTCGTTAGACTCTTCGCAGCCCCATGGTTTTTACAGTCCATCGAATTATCTAGGGCAGGTTACTGGAGGGGGTAACTTTTCCATTCTCCAGGGGATTTTTCTGACTCTCCACATATTGTAAGACTCAAGTTGAGAATTCCTGTTTTTATTTCATTTGAAGTAGGCTTTGGGTAACGGAAAGGACAGTGTAGGTACTTTCAAGATGTCCTCTGCAAAACGAAGCCCTTTCGGCAAATGTGGTCAGAACCTGCAGGTAGGCATTGCTGTTGTAAATGTGACCTCTCAAGCCAGAAGGGAGATGTGGAGCTCTTGCTGTTCCACGAACACATTCACGGAAGAAGCCAAAAGAGAGAGCTGGAAAACGAACACCACCAACGACCTAAAAGCGTTCCTCACTGGACAAAGCTAGAGAAAACCCAACATCCTATTGCCCCCAAACCCTCTTGGCAAGGAAGGTTCAGTAAGGAAGAGAAGACACCTGTGAGGGTGGACAGGCCATGCCCACGGCCAGTGAAGTCGAGAGTCGGCCCGACCTCTCAGATGAAGACACACGGCAGTGTAAACCCTTTGCAGACAGCAGCGATGGTCAGCACCGTGTTAAGTGTTTAGTCTGGTGCCAACATGCCCCGGGTACCACACGAGGGAGCAGACCTGGCTGTCTTCCTCTGCCCCACATCACTCCCTCAGGAAGGCAGCTCAGGTGCTTTCAGGAGTGTGCCTGCCTGTCTGGCTCAGCCATGAGCTGCGACCACCTCCGGGGCAGACGCCACCTTGTCTTCTCTATGCACCGAAAAGCTGCACACCGTGCCAAAGCATCAATTCTTTGGCACTCAGCTTTCTTCATAGCCCAGCTCGCACATCCATACATGACAACTGGAAAAACCATAGCCTTGACTAGACGGACCTTGGTTCGCAAAGTAATTAATGTCTCTGCTTTCGAATATGCTATCTAGTTGGTCATAACTTTCTTTCCAAGGAGTAAGCATCTTTTAATTTCATGGTTGCAATCACCATCTTCTGTATTTTAGAGCCCCCCAAAATAAAGTCTGACACTGTTTTCACAATCCCCCTGTCTATTTTCCATGACGTCATGGGACCAGATGCCATGATCTTCGTTTTCTGAATGTTGAGCTTTAAGCCAACGTTTTCACTCTCCTCTTTCACTCTCATCAAGTGGCTCTTTTGAGTTCCTCTTCACTTTCTGCCATAAGGGTGTTGTCATCTGCATATCTGTGGTTACTGATATTTCTCCTGGCTATCTTGATTCCAGCCTGTGCTTTTTCCAGCCCAGCCTTTCTCATGATGTACTCTGCACATAAGTTAAATAAGCAGGGGTACAATATACAGCCTTGACATACTCCTTTCCCTATTTGGTACCCGTTTCTTATTCCATATCCAGTTCTAACTGTTGCTTCCTGACCTGCATGTAGGTTTCTCAAGAAGCAGGTCATGTGGTCTCATATGACCATCTCTTGAAAATTTTTCTACAGTTAAATGTGATCCACACAATCAAAGGCTTTGTTATAGTCAATAAAGCAGAAATAGATGGAACTCTCTTGCTTTTTCGATGATCCAGCGGATGTTGGCAGTTTGATCTCGGTTCCTCTGCCTTTTCTAATACCAGCTTGAACATCTAGAAGTTAACGGTTCACATATTGCTGATGCCTGGCTTGGAGATTGTTGAGCCATTACTTTACTAGTATGTGAGATGAGTGAAGTTGTGTGGTAGCTTGAGGAGTCTTTGGCATTATCTGTCTTTGGGATTGGAATCAAACTGACCTTTTCCAGCCCTGGGCCACTGCTGAGTTTTCCAAATGTTCTGGCATATTGAGTGCAGCACTTTCACAGCATCATCTTTCAGGATTTGAAATAGCTCAACTGGATTTCCATCACCTCCACTATTATGTAGAGTTAATTCCCTTCTATTCCTAGTTTGTTGAGTGATTTATTATGAAAAGTGTTGAATTTTGTCAAACTTCTTTTCTGGATCTATTGAAATGATCATGTGATTTTTATCCTTCACACTGTTAATGTGGTTCCTCACAGTGACTGATTTTTGTATATTGAACCATCCTTGCATCATAAGGAAAAAGAGTCTCACTTGATAGTGGTTTATGATCCTTTTAATGTGCTATTGAGTTTTGTTTGCTAGTATTTTACTGAGGATTTTTATACCTGTTATTGTCATGGATATTGGTCTGTAATTTTATTTTCTTGAAGTGTCTTTGGCTTTGGTATCAGAGTAATGCTGTCCTTATTAAAATTAGTTTGAAAGGATTCTCTCCTCAATTATTTGGAAGAATTTGAGAATAACTGACATTAATTTGTCTCTAATTGTTTTGTAAATTTCCCTAATGAAGATCTGGTCCTGGAATTTTATTGTTGGGAGACATTTTATTGCTAATTCAATTTCCTTTCAGGGTATGTCTGTTCAGATTTTCTATTTCCTCATGAATTGGTCTTGATAGGTTGCATGTTTCTAGAAATTAATCCATTTCTTCTAACTTATGCAGTTTGTTGGCATATAATTGTTCAGAGTAGTATCTAATATTAAACTATTTCATCAAATATAATGTCTTTTCCCTCATTTCTGGTTTTATTTTTTCAGTCTTCTCTCTCTTTTTCTTAATTAATCTAATGATTTGTCAATTTCATTGATCTTTACAAACAACTAGTTCAGTTTGATTATTTCTCCTATTGTTTTTCTAATCTCTATTTCATTTACTTATTCTTGAATCTTTATTGTTTCCTTCTTCTAACTCTGTGTGTGTGCTCAGTCATGTCTGACTCTTTGTAACCCCATGGACAATGGCCCGTCAGGCTCCTCTCTCCATGGAATTTTCCAGGCAAGGATACTGGAATAGGTTGCCATTTCCTTCTCCTGGGAATCTTCCTGATCCAGGGATTGAATGTGTCTCTTTTGGATTTCCTGCATTGGCAGGCAGAATTTTTACCACGAGAAAAAATTAGACAACTGGGGAATTAGACAACTAAGTTTGGAGTTTGTTTATTCTTCTTTTTCTTGTTCCTTCAGGTATCTTTGGGTCATTCTCTTTTTTTAATACAGGTATTTCCCACCACAAACTTCCCTCTTAGTACTGCTTTTGCTGCATCTCATAAGTTCTATTATGTTATATTTTTGGTTGTTTTAAGATTTTTTTTAACTTCTCTTTTGATCGCTTCCTTAACTCACTAATTGTCAGGAGTGTGCTATTTAATTTCCACATATTTGTGAATTTTCCAGTTTTTCTTGTATTGATTTCCAGTTACATTCTCTTGTGGTTGGAAAAAATACGTGGAATGATTTCAAACTTTTTAAATTTGTAAAGACTTGTTTTGTGACCTGACAAGTGATCTATCTTTGGATAATGTTTTTGGAGAAGAATAAGTATTCTGCTGTTGTTGGATGGGGTGTTTTGTATATGTCCTTTAGCTCAATTGATTCGTACCATTGTTCAAGTTTTTTTCCTTTCCATATTGATCTCCAGCTGGTTATTCTATTCATCACTGAAAATGGGATATTGAAATCTCCTACTATTATTTTGTTGCTGTCTGTTTCTACCTTCAGTTCTGTCATTGTTTGCTTCCTATACTTGAATACTCTGATGTTGGATGTGTGTATATTTGTAATTGCTATCTCCTTGGTGAACTGATCCTTTTATAACTATGTAATGTCCTTTGTTTCCTGTGACAGTATCTGACTTGAAATCTTTTTTTTTTAAATCTCTTTATGGTTATTACCATTTTTTCCAAGCATGGTTTTACTGAGCTCATTTAGCATCTTTATGATGATTATCTTAAATTATCAGTTAATTTATAATGTTCAATTCTTTAAGGTCAGTACCTGGAAACTTATTTTGTTCCCTTGGTTGGGCCATGTTTTTCTGTTTCTTCATGTGATTGGTTACTTTGTGTTGTAATCTGCACATTCAAAACAGCATCTACTTCTTCCTGTCTTTTTGGACTAGCTTCATGCAGAGAAGGCCTTCACCCACTAGCCTGAATAGAGATCCTTGGGACCTCTTAAACCTTTCCTGCAGATGTGTCTTCCCTGGGTTTGTGAATATAAATGTCCAATTAGAGATGTTTTGAAGGCTCTTTCTTCAAGAGTTCACAATCTCTTTTTCCCTCTATTGTCTCTTCGTGGTACTGCAGGTTTTCTGGAGCTGCCATAAACCACCCAGCTCCTTTCTGTTCTCAAAGAGCCACACCCTCCTCCTCCCAGGCATCTAGAATATCTCAGGTCCCATCAGCACTCCAAGTCAAACGAGGTGGAAATTCATTCTGCTGGCATACCCCCTACACCCAAAAGAAGCCAGACATTGAACACACGATTCAACTCTTTGCCTTCCAGGGAGATGCCAGGAACAGGGGTGGGGTGGTGGTGGGGGGTAGTCATTGTTTGCTTCCTATGCTTGAGTACTCTGATGTTGCTCTATTCTGAGATGGGGGAGTGGAAATTCTAGTTCAAACATTTATCTTTGTTCTTATCACCACCACCCCCTCTCCCACACTCTGATGTCCTTTCGTACAGTGTTTATATTCAAGCAAGAAAGAAACCAATTACTGTTAGCTCCGCCACCCCCCCCCCCCACCCCCCAGCCACCAAAAGTCAAAATGTTATTGGATATTCTGTCTTTGTTCCCCCAACCCCAGAGATACTAGGAATTGTGAATTTCCTTTGAATCATGCTGCTGTGTCCTGCATTGTGCTGGTGGGAGGGATTCTGGTAGTGAGTGCTATGAATTTTCCTACCAGCTTTGAAGTAGCTGACTTCAGGCTTGTCTGGGGATGAAGTAGCCTCTTAATTGATGGCTGGATTTCTCACAAAGGGAATTGGTCTGTGTGTCATTCTTGAATTGATATCTCAATGAGGAGAGGAGGGTTTGAGGGTTCCTATTCTGCCATCTTGCTGATGTTTCCATTCAAAACATGATTAATTCTATAAATAATAGGAAAAGTCCTCTAAAATGTAAAGCAGTTGTTAGAACATACAGGTATGTTATTAAGAGTGTTTTTGATAGAGCCAACTCCCAGCCTTCCTTTCCTACCTTCCTGTTCTCTAGCTCACATTGTAATTGAACTTGAGATTTGGATTGCAAAGAGAAGTTCTCTTTGAAGGGAGCCTTGCAAAGATATTTTACAGGAGGTTCTATAGATATTTTTAGAGTATCTGAAATAATTCTCCTGTAAAGTAAGTTTCTAAAATTCTCCATCTTTTCTTTCCTTCATCACTCAGCATTAAAGTTGGAAAACCATATTTCATATTAATAGTCTTACAGAAAGAGTGTCAGAACTTCATGTCACAAGTAGTCCAAATCACCTCAATTCCCCTGGCCTCTTTTTCAGAAATCTTTTACATGGAGAAATGAGTCCCAACTGCAAGATTTTTTTACTAGCTGTCAACTTTCCATTGATCAATGGGTTACTTTCTTATTTAATAAATCACTTCCACTCTGCTACACAGTAGGAAACTTCCTGATGCATTTCCAGAATAACTGAAAATAGTTTGATGTTCTCAGCTTCTCCCTGAATATTTGAATGAAGATATTGGATAAACTGCAAAGTCTCTGTGTGCTTAACATGGGATCATCAAACAGTTTTGTCAGCTTGCCAGACAGCAAAGAGAAGCAAACTGCAGTTGAAGGAGAAATATTCTGCTGGCCAAATGGAAAGATGAGCACATTTGGATTACACATTCCAGTCCCAAAGACTGAGCCCAGATATATGTATGTATGTACCATCAAATATCAATAATAAATCATTTATAAATATGCTAGAAACTATTTTTCTTAACTTTCTCCCTCTGGAATAGACTATGTTAACATACTAGATATTCCATTGTTTTAGATCTCTTTTTTGTTCTATCTCTATTTCTGGACTAATCTATTTATTGGGCACAGTGATAAGGACTGATAAAACACAGAAAAGGAAGAGTAAATAACAGTTAGTAAACAATAAATAATTAACTTAAAGTACTTCTACTCAAGTAGCTTTCCTTAGAGGAATTAGCAAATTTAGTCTAGTGGGGCATAATGCTACTGGTGTTTATTTTTGGCTCTTTGGCCATAATGCTTTTGGTGGAAAATTTTCCTAACACTAATTTTAGGAATAATATCAGTAGGCAAATAATCTTCAAATAACATTTATTGAGCACATAATTTGTTTCAGGTACTGTTCTAAATGGTTAACACAGAAGTGGCAGAGCTGGAATTTAAATCCACTCTCCTGTTACTGTTTTGTCACTAAGTCATGTCCAACTCTTTGCGACCCCATGGACTGTAGCCCGCCAGGCTCCTCTGTCCCTGGGATTTCCCAGGCAAGAATACTGCAGTAGGTTTCTGTCTCCCCCTCCAGGGGATCTTCCTGACCCAGGGATCAAACCTGCATCTCCTGCTTGGCAGATGGATCCTTTACTGAGCCACCCGGGAAGCCCTTAAACCCATTCTGCCTGACTACAAAGCCTATAGTTATAAACATTATCTTATTCTGCCTTCATTCTTTCTGTTCAGTGAGAAATAGCATAGCCTGCTTGCTCTATAGCCTTACACATTTAAGGGATAGAATAGGAAAGAAACTGTAATAATAACATCCTGTGCTATTTTATGGTAAAGCAAATCAGTCATCACAAAAAAGAAAATGTTATATATATGTATATATATATAATACAAAGTTATATATATATATATTTCATTATGAATTTATAAAAAAAGTCTCATTTTTTGTCAATATACGTGCTGTCTAAAGACTGAATTGAGCACACTGTACCTTCTTAGACCTATCCAGGAAAGGATAAGAAAATTTATATGTTTTTTTTTTTTTTTCCTTCCTAAATGGCAAAAAGCCCAGACTTTTTGTTACCATTCCATGGTAAACATTTGTCTCTCTAGTCACCCAGATTCATGATTCATTTGTTAGGGGCTTAGTGGGCACATTTTGGCCAGCAGCTTGCCATGTGCGCATATCAGGCCTTGAATGAGTTCTGAACAGAGGAAGTCTCCTTTTGACCATACAAGAGCATGTGCATGGGAGTTCAACCAGAAGCAGCTTAGTAATGAGATAGGTATGCAGCACAGGAAGGGCCTAAGGAGGCACCTCGCCCATGAGTTACCATGGGAGCCACACTGAGCATCAAGTGTCGTTGGCTATGAACCACTGTTGCAAAGCAGAGGCACTGTAGCTGCATTGTTCCATCCTGCCTCTCTGTGTTGGATGGGACAGAAATGTGGCTTTAAGATCCCGTCGCTGCTTGGAACATGGGTGTATCAAGTCTGAAATCTCTATACCACACAACCACTGTGTGTTTACCTTGTGTCATCCTGAGTCACAATGGTCTCTTGAGCTTTGTAGCCTCACTATTTGAAATAGCCTCGTCATTTAAAATTAAGGTGAGCCTTCCATCAACACTGAATCTAAAAATCTACATTAAACATCTGCCCTGCTGTCTTCCACCCTACCCTTACCACATTTGTTGGAACTCAAGCTCTCGCCTCCAAAGGAGCCATTGTGCTGAACAACAACCAGATGAAACTTGGAAAACAAATACAGGAAATATGTGCAAATATAGGAAAAGTGAAGAGGCTATAAAAATCAAATCCACATCTTTTCTGTTTTACTTTTTATAATTCTTATTTCATTCATTCCTTCAGTGAGTAATTATTGAGTACGTTCCCCCATGGAAGGGACATAGTAGGGACAAGAGTGGAGGGAGATGATTTTGAGGTATGGAGTCCTTTGGGAGATAGGCTGGTTCTGGGTAGTATGCCAATAAACATAGTTTAAAACAGGAACTGAGCATGGCACACCCCCAAAACTGAGCAGCAGGCAACATTCAAGTGAGAGGAAAGAATGTAAAGTGAAAAGGTTCCTATATATATATATATTGCCTATGACAATATTTTATTCATATCCAGTCCTAAAGGAAAGAATTCAGTGTGTTCTCTGACTCCTTGCTCCCTGAACTCAGAACTCTGTCTCAAATATAACCACAGTTCAACTTAATTATACAGTCAGTGGGTTTCAGGTGGAGAGAGGCTATAATTTGAAATATTTCTGAGGAGAAATTATGTTTAAAAGCAAAACCATTTACAAGCAAATTTTGAGGGCTCTATCTACATGGAATCATTATTTTTTTCCCCTTTCCCAGGACTTAATTTGTTATATAACTGTGTTTCTAACTTTAACTACCTAAGTAAAGGCAGGCAGAACATGTAGCAAAATTACTTTTGTCATAGTTAAAAGTTCTAGATATACTTATGGTCAGTATCTTTCCACCTATAATCCAGAAAGTTTTCTTTGGCATTTCCAAATATGAGATTTTTATCCCAAATACTCACTAATAATATATTAATCATACATTTAGAGTGTTTTCCTCTTGAGTTTAAATTTGTAATAGAATTCTTTTACAAACTTAAAAAACTTAGAATTCATCTAATCCCTCTTTGGGTGAAATTTTCAAAGCAGTAAAAAGAATGATTTTTTTTTTTCCAACTCTGTACTGAGATCATTTCAACTAATGGTGCAGTACATATTTAAATTCTTGTGAGCAATTTTAATTGATTTGCTGAGAGATCAGCTTAACTACTTGAGGAGAAGAATCATTAATAAGGTAGCAGTGTTATGACAGGCATATTCCTGTTATGTTCTTTTCCTTCTCCAAAATGTCTCCGACCGTAACACTTTATTAGATTCAATTGCCTTTTAGAAATTAAATTTAGAGACTTGTCAGTCATGAGACTTCATCTTTAGTTTTTATGCGGCCTTAATCTAAAGAGATAAATCAAGTGTGGTTGTGCAATCTGAATTGATATTGTTGAGATTTCACCAGCAACACAACTGCTAATTTGAAACATCTGTTGTGACTTTAGTCATGAAGATTGAGTGCAAAATATTTTAACATTTCATAAAACATTACAGAGTTCATCTAGGGATGCTATTGTGGTTGCCATTTATATTCTTCTGGACGCACATTTAATAGCAGAGTAAATGACCAGTACGACAGACGTTATGAGAAAAAGAAGTAACTGAGAGATTTTTCACGTTGTATGAATAGAAAAGTCTTAAGAGAATCAAAATATCCCAGAAATATTAACATAGAAAAGTAGAAATGCCCCCTCACTCTGTCTGTGCTGCACCGAGAGATACTTCACAGGACAGCATCGATCAGAGAAGGGCGAATCTTGCTCTGCCTGCTCATAACTCAGAACTTGTGCTTTCATGTAAATTACTTAAAGATTATGAACCTTGATTTCCACATATGTAATAGGGAGAAATATAGGGTACTCTATAGTGCTGCTGTGAGAATTAAATGAGATCCCGAACAAAAAGAATCCAAGAAAATGGCAGGGAGATAGTAGCTTTTCAATAAATGGTAGCTATATGTGTTCAGTGGAGAAGAAAATGCCTACCCATTCCAGTATTCTTGCCTGGAGAATCCCATGGACTGTAGCCTGCCAGGGTCCTCTGTCCATGGGGTTGCAAGAGTTGGACACAACTTAGCAACTAAACCACCACCAGCACCATATGTGTTCAGACACTCAATTGTGTCTGACTCTTTGTGACCTTATGGACTGTAGCCCACCAGGCCTCTGTTCATGGGATTCTCTAGGCAACAATACTAGAGTGGGTTGCTGTGCCTTCCTCCAAGGTATCTTCCTGACTCAGGGACTGAACCTCTGCCTCTTATGTCTCCTGCATTGGGAGGTAGATTCTTCACCACTAGCGCAACCTGGGAAGCAAATGGTAGCTGGGTAGCTCCATATATCAGGAAAAGAAATGCTCTGTAGTAATGGCAAGTCAATCACCACAGCTCTGTGAGTCCAGGGTCTGAATCCTAAAGAACCTGTGAAATTTAAAAAACATGGCCTTTTCAGTGACTAGTATGTGTTTAGTTAGTGTGTGTGTGTGTGTGTGTGTGTGTGTGTGTGTGTGTGTCAGAGTTGAGGGGAGAGTGGAATGTGTGTGTAGGGAACACAGTTTATGATGGATGAGAGAATTAAGTCTCAGTTCAGTCGCTCAGTTGTGTCCAACTCTTTGCGACCCCATGAGTCGCAGCATGCCAGGCCTCCCTATCCATCACCAACTCCCGGAGTTCACTCAGACTAGTTTTCCATTTTTCTTTCACTCAACAGGCAAGGGTTTCATGTACTCAACTTCTTGCTTCTTAGTTCTTTGTTGTTGTTGAGTCACTAAGTCATGTCTTACTCTTTGCGACCCCATGGATTGTAGCACACCAGGCTCCCCTGTCCTTCACTATCTCCCCAAGTTTGCTCAAATTCATGTCCACTGAGTTGGTGACACTATCTTACCATCTCATCCTTGGCTGCCCTCTTCTCCTTTTGCCTTCAATCTTTCTCAACATCAGAGCCTTCTCCAGTGAGTCAGCTCTTCACATCAGGTGGCCAAAGTATTATAGCTTCAGCTTCAGCATCAGTCCTTCCAGTGAAGATTTAGGGTTGATTTCCTTTAGGATTGACTGGTAGTTCTTAGTGCTTATTTGAAGCATTGTCTATTTTTCTAAGTGTACAGGATTGGTAATGGGAGTTAACAATGTAAACTATATGCTTCACATGAGTTAGCTAATTCTTTACCTTTCTTGGATCTAGAAATGTTTTGACTTTATTAAAACTAGCTTCCTAGGAAGGCACTAATTCAGAAATTACACTTTTGGACATTTCAGGAAAACTACTGGGCATCATTTTTAGGGACTGTCGCGTACATTATCCACGCAGACTTCTAGACATCTTTCTGCACACCCAGCCAGTCCTCACTCTGGCTTCTCTGTTGTTTCCATGGTCTACCTTGGGTAAAGGTGGGGCTGTACTTTTTAATCAACAGCCTAGATGACTTTATTCTTTGGTTATACGATGTAATCTTTTGGGGAAACTATTTAGGAAAATGGGCTATAAGCCTTGCAGATATCTAAACACTCATATCCAGTTAAAATGCCATAACTGATCATTTATCCACTGGAAAATAGTTCAAAGAAAAACAACACACAAAGGTAATGTAAATGAAGAAATCATTGCAGTGTTATTTATAGTAATATTGGAAGTGATTTAATTGTTTAACAAGAGGGAAATGGCTGAATAAATATCAAAGCAAGTCAATGAAACATTATGTAGTTGCTAAAGTAGTCATTATGAACACTATGTAATAACATGAAAAAGTCATGAAATAATGTTAATTAAATAAAACAGGGTAAAGGTCATATTACCTCATCATTACAACTTCAGAAAATATGTAAGCATGAAAGTACTAGGAGTAAAAACTGCAAATTGTGTACTGTGATGATGGAAACTATGGATGTTCTTCATTTCTTTTTCTATTTTTTATACTGTCGTAATAAGGCTTGTGCAACAGAAACAAGTATTGGGTAAGCAAAAAATAATTAAATATGGTCTACAGAATTCACAACAGTATTCAAAGTATGTTCAGGAATAACTTTGCAGGTCAAGATTTACCTTGTTTCTATTTAAATTAATGATTATACGGATAGCTCAGCATATTCACTTTAATTTTTTAGTTGGGGTGTGTGTGTGTTAGTCACTCAGTCATGTCTGACTCTTTGCCACCTCATGGACTGTAGCCCACCAGATTCCTCTGTCCGTGGGATTCTCCAGGCAAGAATACTGGAGTGGGTTGCAATATCGTTCTCCATTTTTAGTTGGTATCTCTAGAAAAAACAAGGACTAAATGTAGTGAATTAGAAGACATGGAATGCCTAAACTAAGCCATGATGATTGTCTAACCTGAAATGGTTTCTTCCCCTGAAACTGAATTTTCTCACATGTAAAGCTCAGAAATCGGACTAGAAGATTTTTAAGGTAAATTACCTATCAGTTCTGTGATACTGAGCTTATAGTTCTTTATACAAACCCTATCTGATGTTTACCCCCTCTATTCAGGCACCATGTTGCATGCTAAGAATAATAATACTAATCACTGGTTTTATACTTATTTGTGAAAGTCCACTCAGTTGTGTCTGACTCTTTTATGACCCCGTGGACTGTAGCTCTCCAGGCTTCTCTGTCTATGGGATTTCACAGGCAAGAATACTAGAGTGGGTTGCCATTTCCTTCTCCAGAGGATCTTCCAGACCCAGGGACCAAACCCAAGTCCCCTACATTGCAGGAAGATTCTTTACCATCTGAGCCACCAGGGAAAGCCTGACTTAATTAAATTCCAAATGATTGTTAAGTCTTATCCACTATTCCCAACTCCCTATTAATCCTAAGAATTTTATCCTTGAAATTGTGCAGGATAAAAATTATATAAACATGATCATTCTATCTGAAAATAAAAAAGTATCAGTACCTTCTTCATATACACTTCCACTTCTTTCTAAACTTCTTCAACATAAAAAACATTTTATGCCCAATTAAAATTTTTCAGTTCAGCCAGGAGACCACAGAATTATGAAATAAAGTTTTCCATAAAAATATAAATCAATCAGGTACAATTTTTTGTTAATTGTAACTGGCAACTATAATTAATTAAAAATTGGTAAGATAGAATTAGAAGTGAGGAAATCAATTTGCTTATAAATATAAAACAAATGACTGAGGATATTGAAAAATAAGCTCCAGCAAGAAACTTCAAAGAATCTGTAAAACAAAATATATTCTAATTCTTACCACCTTAGAACTAATTGGAATCCTCACAAGTAAGCTTCAAAGTTAGGACCATCCAGAGGCAGTCTACTTTTTGACATTTTCAGTGTCAGGAAGGAAACCAATTACCTCTAATCAGAGACTTTGATATTTAGCACAATTCAGGAGCTCACCACTTACAGGAAATGAAAAGACAGAACATAAAGTCTGTTAAAGCAGGTTGTTTTGCTTTGATCTTCAATAAAACTCTGTTTGCTCCAGTACCCTGGCATTCTCAACTTTGTTGAGTGTGAGGGTTCATAATGAACACAGCATGTTGACGTCTGATTTCAGTAAGGAAACTCCACCTCTTTCTCTCTGCTCTCTATTTTTGTTTTTGACAAGCAGCTCTTCCTTCTGTCGATAAACTCATCAAACTTTATCTGATATGGCACAAGGGAAAAGTTTGGATCACAAAACACTCAGAATTTGTGGAGGTCAACCAAATTTTATAAAATCTTTCCTCTGATAGCTTCCAGTATGTACTGTAAAAGCAATTATCCAACAAGTGTCTATGGAATATTTATTTGTACCTGGGCATATGATTTTTTAAGTGTGAGAAAGAAGGGGGAAATTGCAAAATATTCAGCACCAGCAACCCTAAATTTTAAAATACCATGGACTTTGAGGTTTGATTATTTAGCTCAAGTTGTGGGTTGGATAAGAGATATTCTGGTCAGAGGACTTATTATTTTAGATGTTTTATCTCTTAAGTAATACTGGTGATACAGAGATTCCAGGAATGTATGGTCAGGGAAGGTGCAGAAAGCAATATTTGCATCAGAGCTACTTGAGAGGTTGGAAAAAGACATACAGCAAGAGAGTAAATAAACTATTCCCCAAACCCCTGTTTGTCATTTACATTAATGACACTTGCCCAGAAAGCAGTGAATGAATTGACCCAAATAAAGTCTATTTAGTCTAACGATTCATCAGTCAAACATTTCCTAGGTCTTCCCCATGCCCCAAACATATGTGCCAGGTATGGGATCTGGCAATGACTACCAACACAGCCGCTAGCAGGAACAAATACTGATTTCAAAGCCACTGGCTTAAAACAGCTCCTTTAAAAAAAATTTTTTTTTCCTTTAGTTTTTATCCAATGATGATTTCACTAATTCCTTATGGTTTTGCCACTTAGATATTTGGCTTTTGAACTAAGGCCATTGAGGGAAGGCTAAGAGACCATTAAGACTGATTAGGATAAAATACTAGCAAAGTCCTTTAGGCTTTTGTCTACTGAGATTGCTCCGTGAAATCTTCCTCAGGGATATCTGCCTAACAAATACAACTATTTACTTATAATTAAATTTTTTTAAATGTTTGGTGTGCATCACTGGGGTTGATGGAGCAAGGGAAAAGTGAGTTCAAGTTTTTCCCCATTTTTAGAATTCATTTTTTCCCCTGTTTCTCTCTAATTTAATGAGCTACATGCCCTTTTTGACCATAGTTTTTTTTTTAATTGATCAAAAAGTTTAGATGTGGGAAATGCAAGAATTAAGCACATTTCCGTCAGGTTTTACCCTTGAGAAAATTTTACATGTCCTCTCCTTGTTTCTCCCTTACTTCAACCATCCAGTATACCTGTGTTTCCAAGATCAGTTCTGTAACTTGAAATTCTATTTCTAAATTTCAAGGATGACTTTTCAACACATTTGATTATTGATTCATGATTAACCTTTTAGTTCTGGAATAGGGTTTTAGAGCTGAATTTCATTGGAGTTTATCTAGTAAATTCCCTTAATTTATACTGAGTATATGAGGATCTTCTCTGAATCACACAGTTTCTTTCAGTGGAAACCAAATGTGAACCCAGGTTTCCAGACTCCTATTATCCTTTTTTGCCATATCTTTAAAAAAAAAATTTTACCCTATTCCTTCTTTTTTTGCTTATTTTTTTAATTGATGCATAGTGGATTAAAAGTATTTCAGGTGTACAGCAAAGTGATTTAGGGTTATATATATTCTTTTTCAGATTCTTTTCCATTATGACATCTTCTTATTCAGGCTTTCAAGATGCAATATCATACATAAATAATAGCTCAGGGTTTTTTAAATAAATATTTCTGCAAAGGGAAACACTGGAACTCAGCTGGTAAACTGTGAGGAGACATAATCTCTAACAATTGGAAACAATGAGAGAAAGAAAACAAAGAGTCCTCTCAGTCTCTCTTGATCTCAGTAACTTCTGAAGAAAAGAACTCTCCTCTATGTACGCTTGTTTTTTCTGAAGACCAGAGCATCTGTGTGGAATTATTTCAAATGCTGGACTGTGAATAAAAAAACTCTGAGAAACAGGTTGAGAGTAAAATCTTGATGCTGCCATGGTATATTTTAATAGCATCCCTGCAGTTAAAGAACATACGTTCTGTCTGATTCCCCTTATGTGGAACATCAAAGTCATTTTGGAAACAAATGGCTCTAACCCACCATTAAGTGTCTGTTTTTCAAAGGATCAAAATTGCTTTAGTAAGTTAACTTTAAAAGTCAAAAATCTATTAATGAAACAGTCCAACAAAGCCTAGTAAAATGAAGGATCTGTATCTGTATTCATGATTCAAGCATTACTGCATCTTGATTCTAAGTGAGTATATCTTTAATCTTTTATAGTTATGGATGGTGTGTGTGTGCTCAGTCATGTCTGACTCTTTGGGACCCCATAGACTGTAACCTGCCAGGGTCCTCATGGAATTTCCCAGGCAAGAATACTGGAGTGAGCTGCCATTTCCTACTCCAGGGGATCTTCCCCACCTAGGAATCGAACCCACGTCTCCTCATTAGCAGGCAAATTCTTTACCACTGAACCACCTGGGAAGCCCAACAGAAGGGAAAATTTTTCTGCCTCTACATGTATTTGACGAAAAACTAGTGCGATATAAATGTTGAAATATATCACTAAAATTGCATTTCTTAGGGAATTATCCGTTTAGCTCCTGATAGTTTTTTGTGAACATAATCGATACGAAGGAAAAGGTATCAGGGCTTTCAGATTAAAACGAACTGAAATGTTAACCAATAATGTTAAAGGATTTTTGAAAAATCCAACATAGTAAAAATGCGTATTCGTCTATATATGTGCTCAGTTGCCTCCAACTCTTTGTGACCCCATGTAGCCCGCCGGCCTCCTCTGTCCATGGGATTTCCCAGGCAAGAATACTGAAGTGGGTTGCTATTTCCTACTCCAGGGGATCTTCCTGATCCAAGGATGGAACCTCATCTCTTGTGTCTCCTGCAATGGTAGGCGGATTCTTGACCCTTGTGCCAACTGGGAAGGTTATAGAAAAATACAGAGTAAAGAAACAGTAAAAGGAAATAAATTAGCTAAACTGTCAAGCTTTCCTAATTAATTGAAGGAAGTGTTTAGGGGATTAGGCATGTGAATTCTTATAAGCTCCTACTTCAAGGTGAGATGATGTTGGCATAAACATTTAGGGCCTTCCCTCAGTCTTGTCCACATTGTTTGGTAAGCTTCAGGCAGATGCTTCTGTGATACAGTAATATCTTCTCTTTGGATATGCTTTTCATCTCAAAGTGATATGTAAACGTTACACCTCCAGTTCTAGGAGACCTTGAGGCACAAAGTAAAAGCAGAAGGGATGTGATCATGGGAATATTCACAGTGAGGCGTTAACATCCACAGCTAAATATGTCAGCCTCAGACTTCCTGTGGTAGCACCCACAATTTTACACAATTCAGCCAGTTGACTCATTCGAAACGTTAAGGCTCATCAGAATAAATGAGTGAGTCATCATTAACAAAGGGGAAAAATATGTCCTTGTATTCCTCACTGGGGTAAAAGAACCCTTCTGAGTACCTCTAGAGTAAATATATTTTGTATGTCAACTATCTAGTCCTTTGAATTACTAAGGCCATCAATAACAATTTGCTTACTTAGGAAAGACACAATTTTCAGAGTTCTGGGTTACTACTTGCCCAAAACTATAAAAAAAATTTTTTTCCATATAATTTATGCAGAAAAAATTAATTGACAGACTTTTTTGTGATTCTTATTAATAATCATAGTTTCATGTCCGTGGTAGGATGAAGCAGTTGGAGATGTAATCCCAGCGTTTCTGTTTACATGTTCATAATTTATCCGAAGAAAGTATTCAAAGAAAGGCCTTTGTTTTGCCTTTTCTTTGAGTTCAGAAGTTCACACTGTGAACAATAACATTTTGTATTCCCATAAGGTGATATAATGTTAAGAATATGTTTGAGATCAGCAGCTGAGATATTAAATGTAAATACAATGTTTATTGACAGAAGCCAAAATACCGTTCGAGTGACTGGGGGAAAATAGAAAATCATATGGGTTCAAAATCCCCAATAAGGCCTCCACAAAATGCTTATTTTAATCATATTAACTACTTAAATAAACTAAAACACTCTTTTCCTTTGCTTTGTTATATTACTTTTAAAAATACTTAACAGCTTTATTGGACTAAAATTTACAGTCCTAAAAATTCACCCATTGAAAGTATGCAGCCTGATGATTTTTCGTATTTAGAATTGTGCAAGTGTTATCATGGTTCAGTTTTAGATAACTTCCCTTGCTCGAAGACAATCTCTCATGTCTGTTTTCAGTGAAACTTGCTCTCTCTCCCTGACCCAGGCAAACACTGATGTACTTTTTGTCTCTCAGTTCAGTTGATTTCAGTCTCTCAGCCATGTCCGATTCTTTGCAACCCCATGGACTGCAGTAGGCCAGGCTTCCCTGTCCATCACCAAGTCCCAGAGCTTGCTCAAACTTATGTCCATCGAGTCAGTGATGACAGCCAACCATCTCATCCTGTCTCTGTTTCTGTCTCTACATTTACTTTTTCTACAAATGTTATATAAAAGGCATTATCAGAAGAATAAAAACCTCTCAAAGATGTCCACACCCTAAGCCCTGGAGCCCATGAATGTGTTACCTTACAGAGCAAAAATGATTTTGCTCATGTGAATAAGACGTCTACATGGAGAGGTTACCCTGGATTATCTGGATGAGCCCAATCTAATCACAAGAGTCCTTAAAAGCAGAGAACTTTCCCCAGCTGGGTCAAAGAAATGCAATAATGGAAGACAGATTAGAGAGATGCAATGTGAGAAGGACTTGACCCATCATTACTTGCTTCAAAGATAAGGAAAAGGGACCATAAGCCAGGGAATGCAAGCAGCTGCTCAAAGGGAAAAGTCAAGAAAATTGATTCTCCTCTGGAGCTTTCAGAAAGAAACAATACCCAAATCAATATCCAGTATAAAATAATCAGTGATCTCTTTTGAGAGGATTGCTAATTATTTATTGATAGCATATAACTTGAGCACCATGTGAAGTGAAGTGAAGTGAAGTTGCTCAGTCGTGTCCGACTCTTTGCAACCCTATGGACTGTAGCCTACCAGGCTCCCCTGATCATGGGATTTTCCAGGCAATAGTACTGGAGTGGGTTGCCATTACCTTCTCCAGTGGATCTTCCTGACCCAGGGATCAAACCCGGGTCTCCCACATTGTAGACAGACACTTTACCATCTGAGCCACCAGGGAAGTCCTATGTACAACCTTACAAAGATGAAATTGTCTTTGTCAGCACTCAAAATGGTAGATTCCAGAGAAGGTGGACAACATTTTAAATTTATACTAGCTCTTTTATCCCCATAGGACCACATAATAAAGATTTTCTTTTTTTGCTATTGTATCAACAATGCTGGTCTAAGAAGAATCACTTAAAATGTGTATCAGTTCAGTTCTGTTTATTTCAGTTCAGTTGCTCAGTCATCTGACTCTTTGAGACCCCATAAATCGCAGCACGCCAGGCCTCCCTGTCCATCACCATCTCCCGGAGTTCACTCAAACTCACGTCCATCGAGTCGGTGATGCCATCCAGCCATCTCTTCCTCTGTCATCCCCTTCTTCTCCTGCCCCCAATATCTCCCAGCATCAGAGTCTTTTCCAATGAGTCAGCTCTTCGCATGAGGTGGCCAAAGTATTGAAGTTTCAGCTTTAGCATCATACCTTCCAATGAACACCCAGGGCTGATCTCCTTCAGAATAGACTGGTTGGATCACCTTGCAGTCCAAAGGACTCTCAAGAGTCTTCTCCAACACCACAGTTCAAAAGCATCAATTCTTCAGCACTCAGCTTTCTTCACAGTCCAACTCTCATATCCATACATGACTACTGGAAAAACCATAGCCTTGACTAGACGGGAACTTTGTTGGCAAAATCATGTCTCTGCTTTTGAATATGCTATTTGGGTTGGTCATAACTTTCCTTCCAAGGAGTAAGCATCTTTTAATTTTATGGCTGCAATCACCATCTGCAATGATTTTGGAGCCCCCCAAAATAAAGTCTGACACTGTTTCCCCATCTGTTTCCCATGAAGTGATGGGACTGGATGCCATGATCTTCGTTTTCTGAATGTTGAGCTTTAAGCCAACTTTTTCACTCTCCTCTTTCACTTTCATCAAGAGGCTTTTTAGTTCCTCTTCACTTTCTGCCATAAGGGTGGTGTATAAGTGAAATAAATATAAGCTACTTATTTGTTAGTACATGGCTTTTGCACAGTCTGTTTGAACAGGTGAGTTTTCTCTAGTGCTGAATCTTTCCATCTAGTCAAACCATTCAAAAGTATGAGTGAAAATGTCAAAATCTGAATATTCCCATTTACCTTGAATTCTGAAAAGAGTCAGTATAGCATACTTTACATTTAGCCTAATAACCATAATTTCAATAAATCATGTAAGAAAATGTCAGTGAACCCAAGATAATATATTTTTCCTAGTAGCTGGTTTAGTTGTTTTCTCCAAATCTCTATTTATGGGAAAAGATTTGGAGTCTTCTCATTTTCAATTTATACTTGAGTTGAAATATGTAAGATATGTAAGAAGAAGATCTAGACATCTGCTAAGAAAACTGAATTTTGGGCTAGGGCTAAATTCAATTCATCTATTTGGCATATGAAGTTATATCTTATTAGAATTAAAGAAAACAATATATAGCTTATTTACAGATTTTATATGTATAAATTGTAAGAGAACATCTCTAGAACTAGTCAAACTACACATGTACCATATGCTCAGTTGTGTCCGACTCTGCGACTCCATTGACTATAATCTGCCAGGCTCCTCTGTCCATGGAATTTTCCAGACAAGAAAGCTTGAGTAGGTTGCCATTCCCTACACCAGGGGATCTTCCCAACCTGTGTCTCCTGCATTGCGGGTGGACTCTTTATCCTCTGAACCATCAGGGAAGCCTCTAAACCACATGTCACTGAGTAATAACCCATCCTGAAAATAAGTTTTTCCTATGAACTCTAATTGCTGAACTTCAGTTTTTGCTAATTTGTCTGTCACTAGATGAGATGCATCTGAATATACTACCCAGAGCCCAAGGCAGCAATTTTTGTGCTTGATAAATCTAGGTTTATTTCATGAAATAAAAAATGTTTTTAATTGCCTTTAATTATACTAAGAAGGTAAAGAGCAAAGTATAATATATTCAATGCTGAGATTAGCTCAGATTTGTGCTGTACAGACAACTCCATTTCTGACTGTGACATCAATATGCATATGGGAATTACAGTTATTGCCACCATAAAATTAAGTTCAAATACTCTTAACTTTTTACTGACTGATCTATCATTCATCCTTCTCTACTTTTTATAATCCAAACTTTTATTATGTACATCTGTGTGAAAATTAAATCCTTTCATTTTGTTACTTTATCTTTAGGTGTAAATATATGACTTTTGTTGAGATATTTTGTTAGTGGAACCAGTTACAAGTACAGAAAATTAGAGGCTATTTTCAGCACTTAGTCTATTGATTACAAAATTTAAAACTAAATCCCCGTGTTATTGACATATTAATTATTCACTAAAATTTTAGAAATTAATAGATTTCAAAGAATATTTTATGATTCTCTTTGTACTATTTTTCACTAACTTCTTGCCTTTTTTTGATTTTGGTTTTGATCTTGTTCTGCTTTTTGTAAGAGAGTACAGGCATCAGTTGAATTAAACTTGCTTACATTTTACTTCAAACTATTTAAAATTGTATCTGATAGGAGTTCCTTGCTAATTGAGACATTGTGTAAAACTTATGGCACAATCCAAAATAAGGTTGTTTTTATTGTGACTACTATTATTTATTACTTAAATTGAGCCAGCTTTAAAATAGCCCTGCTTAAATTGATCCCCATTTGTCACTTATATATTATAATAATTTTTTTTTTACTTTTGCAAAACATTATATTTTAAAAATATAAATTTATGTACCACTGAGTACCTGGGACAAGTAATATAGGGAAAATGTTATCTTTCATTAAGTGAAAAAGTGAAAGTGTTAGTAGCTCAATCGAGTGTGACTCTGCAACCTCATTCACTGTAGCCAGGCACGCTCTTCTGTCCATGGAGTTTTCCAGGCAAGAATACTGGAATAGGTAGCCATTCCCTTCTCCAAGGGATATTCCTGACCCGGGAATCGAACCCAGGCCTCCTGCATTGCAGGCAAATTCTTTACCATCTGTGCCACCAGGGAAGCCCCCCTTCATTAAGTGAAATGGGGCACACAATAAAAAAATTAGGAAGAGAGAGCTTCAGTGGAAAAATTGTGGAAATCCTTCCATGCCTCTCCAAGTCCAAAGAAATTCAGAAATTCTTTGAGGATTTTACGCTATACACTGTGTTATAACTTCTATTTACATGGGGAGGGCTTTATTTATTTCTAAAAAGAAAAGCAAGGAAAGAATCAGTATCAGGCTTTGTCATACTGTATTCCAAGTTTGCATTACTGTAGTATTTTCCAATATTTGTAAACCATTTTGTAATGAGAGTGGAAATCACAAGTGAATACACCTAGCTATAATAAAGCGCTAATTCATCCAAACTGATTGAGTTGTTACCTTATGAAATCAATGACCTTTCTTAATTGCCGAGGAGAAAATAACTTCAAATGGTGAATTTCTTTATACATATGATTCTAATTTAACTAAATATTTGGAAATTACACTATAGTTCATGAGGTACCCAGAGATTTTTTTCTTTTTTTCTAAGTCACATTTAAAGTATAGAGCTTGGAAGAGAATAAAAATATGTACTGATATTAATAAAAGTTAGGAAATTTCTCTTTGCAAAAGTAGCAAAATTGACATAACTGCCCCCTCCCCCACCATGGTGACACTCTTAGACTTCAGTAAAAGTGAGAAATGTAAATAAGTATTTATTTCACAAACTGGTGGTTCAAACTAACACAGATTCTAAAAATATACTTTCCTGCTTTCAATATAGTAAAATATAATTTTCCTAGTTAAAAGGTTAAGGAATGTCAATTCTGATAATCCAGAGTTGTTATGTTCAGTGTAGGTGGCTGAGTTTAAATGGACTTTTTTCCTTGTGTCTTAGATGCCATGGGCATCATCTGTCTTACCTGGTGGCTTCCTGAGACGGCTCTGTGTCATGACTATGTCTGCTTTTCCAGCTCATTTTTTTTTCTCTAATTTTTAATTTTCTAAAAAGTCAGCATTCACATTCCCCAATGTCTTCACCTTGATTTCCTCAAAACACTGAGTGTTGTAGATAATATTAGTAAGTGTGATTCTATTGCTTTCTTTAATTGTTTTTTCTATTTCCTTTTTTAACTACCACAAATAAGGTATTGAATATATTATACACTTACATTTTAATAGAATATTAAAACAGAAAAGAGAAAGGGCATTTTGCTTTTTCGATTCATAATAAGAATTTTCAAAGTCATTATCTTTAAAAAAGTTTCCCAAAGATAGTGAATAATAGCATATGCTCCTTTTAGAGCAAAGTCAAATCTGAATTTGAATGTCCAAATCCATGTTTTGTTCCTCTATAATTTTCAGCACAATTCCTAGATAAAATTACCAGCCAAAAATCAAAGGGAACAAGGATATTATATTATATAGTATCCTTTATTTGTTTCAAAATAAATTTGGTATTGTTAAATTCACTTAGAGCTATTCTGGCTTTTCCTTTTAGCCTTGAAATAATTTAAATTCTACTGAAGACTTTATGTATCAGTCATGAATAGATCCTGCTAAGACAACTCATAATTTTGAATATATGTGGACATTAAAGAAAATTTGCACATCAGAAGTTTTTTCATCAGGAAAAATGGGTTCAGTTTCTTTCATTCTTACCTGTTGTTCTATGTGTGATTATATGTACATTCAGGCCTACTTGTATGTGCATGTGTGTGTGCATAGTCATGTCTGCCTCTCTGACCCCATGGACCAAAGCCCACCAGGCTTCTCTGTCCACGGGGTTCTCCAGGCAAGAATACTGAAGTCGGTTGCCATTTCCTTCTCCAGGGGAATCTTCCCGAGCCAGGAATGGAACCCGCGTTTCTTGTGCCTCCTTCATTGGCAGGTGGCTTCTTTACCACTGCGCCCCCTAGCAAGGCCTGCTTGTATACCATCATCTAATTTTTTAAAAGATAAGATTATCATTAATTTTTCAACTAAGAGGACTTAATTTGGAGTTTAAAAATTCAGGATAATGATGAAAAATAGGATTGCCATCTGGATTTACTGGGGAAAATTGCAGTACCAAATATTGCAGGCACTGTCCTTCTTAATTCTTGGTATTTTATACTTTTGAGGGTATCCTGATGTTCCATTTGGCCTCCCTGTTTTACCTCCTTGTTTGCCAAAACAAGTCTCAATGAGGTGCAGAAAAAATATTTGGGGCCAAATAATACAGTGTGGTTGAAAAACACTTGCCTCATGTAAATATAGCTTTAGTGAGAGAATATCTACCGCTCGTCTCTCCAACAATAATACCATGTAATCTTGGAACACTTCTGTTATTATTGCTTTAATATATTTAAACATAAAATTTTATAGGCTTAATCGATATTGTTAAACCTAAGATGATCTTTCGTTCAAGTTGTTAATTTAGAACTCTTTGTGAAATAAAAAGTTAGCAAAGTAGTGTTCAGTTTCAATAAAACATTTTCTTCAAGAGGATTGTTGCAGAAATAGTTGTTTAAAAGAAAAACCGCCTGGATATAATAGGTGGCATGTTAAAGAGATTGTTCTCCATTACATTGTAACTCATTGACTATTATCGAGAAAAAGATTTTCCAGTGGTATCACATCGTGTATATTGCAGTCAATCTTTGCTTAAATCTGTGTCTGCTTGCTTGTGATGAATTATAAAACAGCTGTTGCAATGGCACTGCTCCTCCTCATCTTTCGTTTTGTGGTCGAGGCTTATAAGTGAAGGTTTCTTCAGTACTTGGTTTAGCAAGGCTCTTGCAGATATGTTGCATAAGGTGCACTTGCTGAAACCAGATAGTCAAGGAAAACATGACTCCTGACAGTTCTGTGTATCCTCTCACAACATAACTACAAAATAAATTTTGATTTTAAGGTTCAAATAAGACTCAAGTTTAGAGTTCCTGGAAAATAATTCACACTACTTCCTGAAATATACTTCCTAGAGTTATATTTTTGATGGCCATCACCTCTATGCAACACTCTGCCATAATGCTGTTCTATCATTAAAAGATGGCAGTGGTTTTCTTACACTCTTAGCATTCATGGCACAACCTTTCTTTTGTGGTTCAGATAGTAAAGAAACTGCCTGCAGTGTGGGAGACCTGGGTTTGATCCCTGGGTTGGGAAGATTCCCTGGAGAAGGGAATGGCTACCCACGCCAGTACTCTGGCTGGAAAATTCCATGGACAGAGGAGCCTGGTAGGCGACAGTCCATGGAGTCCAAAAAGTCAGATACAACTGAATGACTTCCAGTTTCACCAAGGATTAAAGGCTCCAGAAGAGTCATCAGGGTAGAAGTGGAGATTTGTTATCACACAATCCCAGGTTGAAATTCTATTTCTGAATAAACTGCTATGAGGACAAGTTTCTTAAACTTCTATAGATACAGTGTTTTCACGTATAACATAGGGTTAAGGACAGAGGTCAAATAAATCAAAGTTATTTTAGGTCTTTAAGTCAAACTATCTAAAACGAGGCTGATTTGTAAAAAACTGAGCAACTGAGCAAAAAAACTGATTTGTAAAAAACTGAGCAACAGGATTAGAGCAGCAATAAAAATCTTTCTTGTGTCAAGAAAGATTCATGAACACATCCTTTAGAAACAGTAACTCACTTACCTAGGATAACTTGTAGTGTCTGTAAGGTAGGCAAAATGGCAGATGCTATTTCCTTTATTATCGATACAACCCACTGGGATGAGAGGGAGGATGGGTGTGGTTGCTGAATCTTCTATCTGCTTCTATTTACCAATTTGTAAGTGTATGTGTGAGCGGTGTGTGTGGTATAGGTGCCTGAAGATGTAGATGTGTAAGTGAATTGCTAGAATTTAGGACTCAACCTGACAGTCACTTGTTCTGTGATCTAAACTCTTAATCACGATTTCCTCATTTTTAAAAGAGGGTAATGATAACTTCTCTCTAAAAATCACCAGATTATTATAAAATTCACTTAAGTATATGCAAGTGGCTAGTAAACCAAGGTGTATATATATGCTTTAAAATAAAAAGCAGATGCCTTCAATATACAGATGAACAAAAAGCACATGAAAAGATGCTCAGCATCACTACATACTAGAGAAACACCTCATGCTGGTCAGAATTGCCATCATCAAAATGTCTAGAAACAATAAATGCTAGAAGGAGTGCGGAGAAAAGGGAAGCCTCCTACCCTGTTGGTGGGAATGCAAATTGGTAGAGCCACTATGGAGAATAGTATCAGTTCAGTTCAGTCACTCAGTCATGTCCGACTCTTTGCGACCCCATGAATCACAGCATGCCAGGCCTCCCTGTCCATCACCAACTCCCGGAGTCCACTCAGACTCACGTCTATCGAGTCAGTGATGCCATCCAGCCATCTCATCCTCTGTTGTCCCCTTCTCCTCCTGCCCCCTGACCTGCCTCTTGAGAAATCTGTATGCAGGTCAGGAAGCAGCAGTTACACGGACATGGACAACAGACTGGTTCCAAATAGGAAAAGGAGTACATCAAGGCTGTATATTGTCCCCCTGCTTATTTAACTTATATGCAGAGTGCATCATGAGAAACGCTGGACTGGAAGAAACACAAGCCAGAATCAAGATTGCCAGAAGAAATATCAATAACCTCAGATATGCAGATGATACCACCCTTATGGCAGAAAGTGAAGAGGAACTAAAAAGCCTCTTGATGAAAGTGAAAGAGGAGAGTGAAAACGTTGGCTTAAAGCTCAACATTCAGAAAATGAAGATCATGGCATCTGGTCCCATCACTTCATGGGAAATAGATGGGGAAACAGTGGAAAGAGTGTCAGACTCTATTTTGGGGGGCTTCAAAATCACTGCAGATGGTGACTGCAGCCATGAAATTAAAAGACACTTACTCCCTGGAAGAAAAGTTATGATCAACGTAGATAGCATATTCAAAAGCAGAGACATTACTTTCCCCATCTAGTCAAGGCTATGGTTTTTCCAGTAGTCATGTATGGATGTGAGAGTTGGACTGTGAAGAAGACTGAACCCGGAAGAATTGATGCTTTTGAACTGTGGTGTTGGAGAAGACTCTTGAGAGTCCCTTGGACTGCAAGGAGATCCAACCAGTCCATTCTGAAGGAGATCAGCCCTAGGATTTCTTTGGAAGGTATGATGCTAAAGCTGAAACTCCGGTACTTTGGCCACTTCATGTGAAGACGTGACTCATTGGAAAAGACTCTGATGCTGGGAGGGATTAGGGGCAGGAGGGAAAGGGGACGACAGTATGGAGGGTCCTTAAAAACTAAAACTAGAGCTATCATATGATCCAACCATCCCACTTCTAGGGCATATCCAGAGAAAACCATAATTTGAAAAGATATATGCACCCCAATATTCATTGCAGCCCTATTTACAATAGCCAAGTCAAGGAAGTAACCTAAAGGTTCATCAACAGACAAATGGATAACGAAGATGTGGTTCATATATACAAAGATTACTCAGCCATGAGAAAGAATGAAATAGTGGCATTGCAGCAACATGCATAGACCTAGAGATCATCATACTAAGTGAAGTGAGAGAAGGGCAAATATCATATGATACCACTTTTTGTGGAATCTAAAAACTGATACAAATGAACTTACAAAACAGGAACAAGCTCACAGACTTTGAAAACAAACTTACGGTTACCAAAGGGGAAAGATGGGGAGGGGGATCAATCAGGAGGTTTGGATTAACATATACATATACATATGCATATATATATACATATGCATATATGTGTTCAGTTGTCAGCTGTGTCCAACTCTGCGACCCTGTGGACTGTAGGCCACCAGGCTCCTCTGACCATGGCATTTCCCAGGCCAAGAATACTGGAGTGGGTTGCCATTTCCTCCTTCAGGGGATCTTCCAAACCTAGGGGTTGAACCCACATCTCCTGCTATCTCCTGCATTAGCAGGCAGATTCTTTACCACTAGGCCCCCTGGGAAGCCCATCTGCATATGCACACTACTATATATAAAATAGGGAGTCAACAAGGATCCACTGTCTAGCACAGGGAACTCTACTCAATACTCTGTAATAACCTATTTCAGAAAAGACTCTGAAAAACAATAGATATCTGTGTATGTATAATTAAATCACTTTGCTGTACATCTAAAACTAACATTCTAAATCAACTATATTCCAATATAAAATAAAAATTAAATAAACAGTAAAGCAAATGCCCACCATTTTACCTTAACTTTTTTTATTATAAAATGAAGCACAAACAAAACTCACAAAATCAGTGTATAACTTTACATGTCATCATAAACACCCTTATAAACAACACTAGATCAAGAAATAGAGCTTTACCAGATACCCCAGAAGCTCCTCTATGTGCCCATCTCAATGATAATGTCTTATGACCCCCCTGAAAGTAACCACCACTCTAATTTCTATGGTGACCACTTGCTTGGCTTTCTTTACAGTTTTATTACCTAAGTGTCAATCTCTAGATCTTATAATTGTATCTTATCCATTTTTAAAGCAATATATGGATCTAGCAATATATATTTTAAACCTCTATTAATCTACTAGTACCTTCCTCTATTCCTTTCTCTTTCTTTCTGTTGAAAAATCCAGTAATTCACACTGGAAATTTACCACAGTGTGAATTTCATTGATTGGACCCTGTCCTCTGAGTTTCCTGAAAATTGGCAGCTGGATCCAGATGCTTGATCAGAATGTCCACCCTTTTGGCAAGACTATGGTTAATATTGGGTGTGTTCATCAATGTCTGCTTGTCTCTCTTTCTGGACGTTATCCAGTCACTGATGCTCAAAGCCTAGACCCATTAACTCACATTATAAAATGACCTTTATTCAGATTCTATCATTTTATTTTCATGTGTAAGTTTAAACATTTTTAAAATGTCATGCTTCCACTCATACACTATTTGCCCACCCAGTGGTATAGTTTATACAAATAAAGCTTGATTGTTTTCCTTTTATGTACCAATTTTCAAGATAATAAATTGCAAGTATTACCCTTTTTGAAGCTCCAATTGATTCATGGAAACTTGACTGGTTGTTTCCTAAACGTTTTTGGCATGATATTATTAGTCTTTGATATTTCCAGATTTGTCCTCTACATTTCCTCCTTCAAACTTGTAATTATCCATTTCTCTTTGAAATCCTGGTTTCTTTTAGTGGGAAATGATATTTCAAAAGAATAATCTGGGTGCCAAAAGGTTGTGATGTATTTTCTAGGTCTTTTCAGTGAACAGAACTGGAAAATATATGTTGATACATTTACACGTATATTCAAATGTATGTATGTAAAATATGTCATGACAATACTGATACTTTTAATTCATATTTAGTACTAATGAGTTTTTATTTAACCTCATCTAAGTAGTCTCATTTCTTCATATTCCACACCAAATGTTCTTGTTCTCAAGGACACAGGGAATAATAGAATTAGGATATCCAATAATGAGTGAACTGGGTTTTTTTGTTTGTTTTTTGCATCACACACACAACATCCTCAGAATAACAATACTTCACATGATTACTAAGAATAGGTAATTGTTTTACATATGCTCTCCCCAGTCATTTCCTATTTTTAAAAAATTGTTCTACCATACTTACATAGTCAGAGAATCTAGCTACTACAAATGCTCTCTCTTCTTTAACTCACATTTAATTTTAGTTCTCCAAGTAAATATTTATTTAAAGATACATTTGCTTTCCTTCATTTCTTTAAATATGTTGTTCTATTTTCTTATGACACTAAGAATTGCTGTAAAAAATCTGGTGATTTTAATGATGATGTTACATTAATGATGTTACTTTTGCTTATATTTCATCATTTTCTCATTTTCTTCCCAGTTCATTATTTTACTAAAATGTGATTGACAGTGATTATTTTGCAGAATAACCAATAACACTCGATTTAGGCTATGTGGGAGCTGGAGCAGAGAAATTGTCTGAGCCTATAAGAATTCTGACCTACAGGGGTATAACAACAAATTTAAGCTACTGTATTTTGTAGCTATTTAAGCTACTATATTTTAGTTCAGTTGCTCAGTTGTGTCTGATTCTTTGCGACCCCATAGACTGCAGCACACCAGCCTTCCCTGTCCATCACTAACTCCCAGAGCCTATTCAAACTCATGTCCATCAGTTTGGTGATGCCATCGAACCATCTCATCCTCTGTCATCCCCTTCTCCTCCTGCCTTCAATCTTTCCCAGCATCAGAGACTTTTCCAATGAGTCAGTTCTTCTCATCAGGTGGCCAAATGATTGGAGTTTCAGCTTCAGCATCAGTCCTTACACTGAATATCCAGGACTGATTTCCTTTAGGATGGACTGGTTGAATCTCGTTGCACTCCAAGGCACTCTCAAGAGTCTGCTCCAACACCACAGTTCAAAAGCATCAGTTCTTCAGTGCTCAGCTTTCTTTATAGAACAGCTCTCACATTCATACATGACTACTGGAAAAACCAAAGCTTTGACTAGATGGACCTTTGTTGGCAAAGTAACATCTGCTTTAAAATATGCTGTCTAGGTTGATCATAGCTTTTCTTCCAAGGAGCAAGCGTCTTTAAATTTCATGGCTGCAGTTGACATCTGCAGTGATTTTGGAACCCCCCAAAATAAAGTCTCTCACTGTTTTCCCATCTATCTGCCATGAAGTGGTGGGACTGGATGCCATGATCTTAATTTTCTGAATCTTGAGTTTTAAGCCAACTTTTTCACTCTTCTCTTTCACTTTTATCAAGAGATTCTTTTTTTTTTTCCAAGTCCTTAAGCAGAGATAAATTTGTTCTCTGCAGCTTATATTTCTTAGTTCTTAGTGGTATCTTGTAAATTGATTTCATTATTAATATTGCCCACAGGTTTTTGTTTTTGTTTTTGTTTTTCTCTATTTTTATGAGGATTCAGAGAAATTAAAAAATTATGCTGCTGCTGTCTTTCTAGAATCCTTCTGGCCCTACTGTTCTCTTGTTAGTCTATGACTATCACCAGAACATGATCTCCTTTTATGTGTAATCTATAATTAACTTCATCTGATTTATACTTGCCAAGAACTGTTTTCCTCATATTCGTGCTTCTGAATCCCATCATTACATATACTCTGAAGATGTGTGCCTATCTTCCAAATATGCTACTTTGGAAATGCCACTTGATTATTTACTACAGAATGATATTCAGTCTTCCTTGGCTGTGGGTAATAACTGTGTTTAATGTATTTTAGTCCCTTTCTGGTTGCACTTAGGATAGGGCCAAACACCCAATAGGCATTTTATACATGTGGTTAAATCTGTGTCTAAGGCAAATAATGATTTTTTATTATTCCAAAAGAATTCCAAGGAAAACAACTAAGAAGTTGTTGTAACCAATGAAAACATTTTGTAATGGTCAATGGAAAAATAGAAAAAGAAATAAAAATATGTATGAATTTCCTAAGTACCAGGAAAACTATTTAGAAACTATGATAAAAAGATTTCATTCATAATAGTGACTAAATTGTTAATAGGAATTTTTCTTATTGTTGTTGCTTAGTTGCTAAGTCATGTCCATCTCTTTGAGACCCCATAGACTGTAATCCATCAGGCTCCTCTGTCCATGGGATTTCCCAGGCAAGAATACTGGAGTGGTTGCCCTTTCCTTCTCAAGGGGATTTTCCCAACCCAGGGATGGAATCCAGGTCTCCTACATTGCAGGCATATTCTTTACCACTGAACCACCTGGGAACCCCTTTCTTATCATCTGCAATTATTTAATTACAACAATAATTTACTTTAAAGACCCAATAAACTCTTTTGGCCATCTGGCAATAAGTAGAAAAAAAAAAATTAGGGGTCACACACTTAAAGAGAAAAAATGCAAATATATGAATGACTGATTCAATTATTCAGGTTAATAATGTCTGGCTATGTTATTTGAGTCAGGCAGTTTGAAACTGATATATGATAAATATAAAGAAGTACATGTAAATGTATAAACTACAAAATTAAAAAACTTATTACCTTGCTTACTGTGGATTTAATACTTTGCCTTCAGATGATCTGGAGCTTCCTGGTGGCTCAGACGGTAAAGAATCTGCCTGCCATGCAGGATACTCAGATCTGATCTCTGGGTAGGGAAGATACTCTGGAGAAGAGAATGACTACCCACTCCAGTATTCTTGCCTGGAGAATTCTATAGACAGAAGAGCCTAGAGGGCTACAGTCCATGGGTGCCAAAGAGTCAGACACGACTGAGCGACTAATACACACTTCAGTGGACCAACACACGGTAAAGATATTACAGTTCTTATATTCTCTCAGATTTTAGTCTATTTCACTATAAACTCTATAAATATTAAGGAAAACTGGATTCATGTATACTTAATCATGGCATGTCAGCCAACAGTGTTGAGGCAAAGAAAGGAAGAAAATCAAGGAACTCTTCAACGACAACTAGGAATACATTTTAGTAGTTTGGGTTGAAATTTTGTTTTTACCTGATATTGGACAAACTTCCATTATGTAGATACAAAATCAATAACTGAGCAATATTTAAGCTTCCACTCCAAGTGAGTTTCAAACTCTGGGAAAAGGCTTATAAGAGACACTGACCATGCATTTGAGGCATGTCCCTCCCCTTTGCTGCTGCTGCTGCTGCTAAGTCGCTTCAGTCATGTCCGACTCTGTGCGACCCCATAGACGGCAGCCCACCAGGCTCCCCCCTCCCTGGGATTCTCCAGGCAAGAACACTGGAGTGGGTTGCCATTTCCTTCTCCAGTGCATGAAAGTGAAAAGTGAAAGTGAAGTCGTTCAGTCGTGTCCGACCCTCAGCGACCCCATGGACTGCAGCCCACCAGGCTCCTCCGTCCATGGGATTTTCTGTCCCTCCCCTTTAGTGAGGATTTATTTTCTAGTCATGGGTGAGGTGTGTAAAAGGAGAGGAGTAAGGGGAGAGTTTAGAAATTCTTCAAGTTCATGCTTACTTAAACCTTAATCTCTAGAAAGCTACTGTCTGAGTATTATCATATTTCACACCTACAACAGCTTGATTAGAAATTCTTGTTCACCCCTCTAGATGAAGCAGAAAATAGGAAACTATGCTTCTCATACAGAATCAAGGAAAAATTGTGAATTTATAGTCCAAAACCTTTTAAAACAGGTCATCTGTTTTTCTGCAATTCATGTGCGTTTGTCCTGCCAATTAAACCAAGATTATTTTAATGAGAAATTGAGTCTAATATTGGTGAGTTATATCCTAAATAAATGCCAGTCAAATGTTAGAAACAATTAAGAGGACAGAGGAAAATAAAAACAGTATTAAATAAAAACACAAAAAATGTTCCTTGCATTGCAACGTTGTACATCAAAGCAGCAAACCTATTGAAAGCACCACAAAATTACAGGTACTCTGGAAAAATCAATTAAACTAAGAAAGTTTTTAAGTTAATCTTGAGTTCCTATTACAGTGCTAATTAAAGTTCATTTTGAATCTTTGAATTATAATCACTAAAGTTCGCAGACTTAGTTGTTGGACAACTTAAAGTCATAGAAATAGCTCCATTATAAAAATCTGTGTATGAGTAGCCTCAGTAAAATATCTGAGAGGGTATGTCAAGGCTATTTTGGTTTGTTTCAAATGAAAAGAAAGCCAATTCAACTCAACTTAACCAGGAAGGAATGTATATTGGTTTGCACAACAGAAAATCCAGTTTAAACAAGTTTTGGTCACATGTCCCAAATTATCACTATGAATGGATGGTTATGAGGGGGGATGGACAGGTGAAGGGAGACCTTAAGGTGTTTGATTATCTAAGTCTGGACCAAGTGCTCTAAACTTGGAACCCCAGGCCAAAGATAAAGGAATGTGAATATCTGAGTCAAAATTGGAGAATGAAGGTTGCTTTAAGGATAAGGGAAAATGAATTTGGGAATGCACAAATTAAAGAAAGAAAAATAAGAAAACAGACGGTCAGTTTCTATTGAATCAGACATTGCATCTGAATTTCATTTTTTCTTTTTGTAGATTTATGTTCTCTGATGTGAAAACTATGCTATTAGCAGTTATTCTTACTGTGAAGTGCAAAGGAAATATAAAATTAATATAGTAATCCTCCGCTGACTCAGACTGTAAAGAATCTGCCTTCAATGCAGGAGCTCTGAGTTCCATCCCTGGGATGGGAAAATCCCCTGGAGAAGGGAATGGCTACCAATATTCTTGCCTGGAGATTCCATGAACAGAGGAGCCTGACAGCCTACAGTCCACCGGATCACAAAGAGTTAGACATGACTGAGCTACTAAGCAAACAATAGCCTTCAAAGTGCTATTATATGTGGTAAAAGATCTGCCCTCAATGTAGGAGCTGCAGGAGACATGAATTCACCCTGGCTCAGGAAGATCCCCTGGAGGAAGGCATGGCAACCCAATCCAGTATCCTTGCCTGGGAAATCCCATAGACAGAGGAGCCCGATGGGCTACAGTCCACAGGGTGGCAAAGAGTCTACCACTACTGAAGCCACTAAACACATGTGCATTAATGCTATTTTATATGGAAGGCTTGGACTCCAGATAAGATGCTCCATATGAATGCATTCCTAGCTCAATTAATTCATTAAAAGCCATGTACATCTAGGGGTTCTGGGCATTGCTGAGTACAAAAGTGATTCTTTGGGTACCAGGCAAATTCATGCACTAGTCACCCTCTTCAGGAATATATCTGGACCATAGTTAATACCAGAAATGTGTACATCAGGCCTTAGCCAAGAACACTCTGAGAGTCTAAGTTGATCCTGATGTTTCTAATCTCTTCTTTGGGAATTTTAATCTGCTCAGTGAATGGATTATGGGGTACAGTTTAGGTCAGGAAACAGAAACTCCATCTTTGGAGGCAGAATATATCACTCAGTCCCTGTAAAAGGAAAAGAGGCACATAGTTGATGCATGCAAGATTACAAAGTGATATTGAAAAGGAAACACTAGAAATAGGTTTATTAGAAATGAATATGGGTTTAGTTTTGCTATTACAATAATTTCCTATGTAAAGCATTGTCATAAAGCTGATTTTCTGTTGTTTGTCTTTCCAAAGGTGGCAGTCTTAAGAAAGAATAGATTATACCAAGTAAAACATATCATTGCTGCATAGCAAAATACAAAAAGCATTTGATAATTTATGAGGCTTATCTGCTTCTTGTGATAAGTTGAATAGGTAAAACTTACATTCTCTTATATTTTATTTCTTTTTGAAATCAAATGAATTAATGTGTGATTATAAATTGTTTCTTTCAGAACAAGTCAAAGCCTTGAGTATCCCTAATCCTCAAATATGCACTGATAATATATTTTAAGTAGCATTGTTGGTTGTTTAACAAGTAAATAATCCATGATATCAAGATATCTTCTTGCTAAAAGCATACAGAGAGTGAGCTCTAATGTAAACTATGGACTTTGGGTGTGAGTGATCTACTACTACGGGCAGGAATCCCTCAGAAGAAATGCAGTAGCCATCATGGTCAACAAAAGAGTCCGAAATGCAGTACTTGGATGCAATGTCAAAAACGACAGAATGATCTCTGTTCATCTCCAAGGCAAACCATTCAATATCACAGTTATCCAAGTCTATGCCCCAACCAGTAATGCTGAAGAAGCTGAAGTTGAACGGTTTTATGAAGACCTACAAGACCTTTTGGAACTAACACCCAAAAAAGATGTCCTTTTCATTATAGGGGACTGGAATGCAAAAGTAGGAAGTCAAGAAACACCTGGAGTAACAGGCAAATTTGGCCTTGGAATATGGAATGAAGCAGGGCAAAGACTAATAGAGTTTTGCCAAGAAAATGCTCTGATCATAGCAAACACCCTCTTCCAACAACACAAGAGAAGACTCTACACATGGACATCACCAGATGGTCAACACCAAAATCAGATTGATTATATTCTATGCAGCCAAAGATGGAGAAGCTCTATACAGTCAACAAAAACAAGACCAGGAACTGACTGTGGCTCAGATCATGAACTTCTTATAGCCAAATTCAGACTTAAATTGAAGAAAGTGGGGAAAACCACTAGACCATTGAGGTATGACCTAAATCAAATCCCTTCTGATTATACAGTGGAAGGGAGAAATAGATTTAAGGGACTAGATCTGATAGATAGAGTGCCTGATAACTATGGAATGAGCTTCGTGACACTGTACAGGAGACAGGGATCAAGACCATCCCCATGGAAAAGAAATGCAAAAAAGCAAAATGGCTGTCTGGGGAGGCCTTACAAATAGCTGTGAAAAGAAGAGAGGCAAAAAGCAACAGAGAAAAGGAAAGATATAAGCATCTGAATGCAGAGTTCCAAAGAATAGCAAGAAGAGATAAGAAAGCCTTCTTCAGCCATCAATGCAAAGCAATAGAGACAAACGACAGAATGGGAAAGACTAGAGATCTCTTCAAGAAAATTAGAGATACCAAGGGAACATTTCATGTAAAGATGGGCTCAATAAATGACAGAAATGCTAGGAACCTAACAAGCAGAAGATATTAAGAAGAGGTGGCAAGAATACACGGAAGAACTGTACAAAAAATATTTTCACGACCCAGATAATCATGATGATGTGATCACTAATCTAGAGCCAGACATCTTGGAATGTGAAGTCAAGTGGGCCTTAGAAAGCATCACTACGAACAAAGCTAGTGGAGGTGATGGAATTCCAGTTGAGCTGTTTCAAATCCTGAAAGATGATACTGTCAAAGTGCTGCACTCAATATGCCAGCAAATTTGGAAAACTCAGCAGTGGCCACAGGACTGGAAAAGGTCAGTTTTCATTCCTATTCCAAAGAAAGGCAATGACAAAGAATGCTCAAACTACTGCACAACTGCACTCATCTCACATGCTAGTAAAGTAATGCTTAAAATTCTCCAAGCCAGGCTTCAGCAATATGTGAACCATGAACTTCCAGATGTTCAAGCTGGTTTTATAAAAGGCAGAGGAACCAGAGATCAAATTGCCAACATCTGCTGGATCATGGAAAAAGCAAGAGAGTTCCAGAAAAACATCTATTTCTGCTTTATTGACTATGCCAAAGCCTTTGACTGTGTGGATCACAATAAACTGTGGAAAATTCTGAGAGAGATGGGAATACCAGACCACCTAACCTGCCTCTTGAGAAATCTGTATGCAGATCAAGAAGCAACAGTTAGAACTGGACATGGAACAACAGACTGGTTCCAAATAGGAAAAGGAGTATGTCAAGGCTGTATATTGTCCCCCTGCTTATTTAACTTATATGCAGAGTACATCATGAGAAACGCTGGACTGGAAGAAGCACAAGCTGGAATCAAGATTGCTGGGAGAAATATCAATAACCTCAGATGTGCAGCTGACACCACCCTTATGGCAGAAAGTGAAGAGGAGCTAAAAAGCCTCTTGATGAAAGTGGAAGAGGAGAGTGAAAATGTTGGCTTAAAGCTCAACATTCAGAAAACGAAGATCATGGCATCCGGTCCCATCACTTCACGGGAAATAGATGGGGAAACAGTGGAAAGAGTGTCAGACTTTATTTTGGGGGGCTCCAAAATCACTGCAGATGGTGATTGCAGCCATGAAATTAAAAGACGCTTACTCCTTGGAAGAAAAGTTATGACCAACCTAGATAGTATATTCAAAAGCAGAGACATTACTTTGCCGACTAAGGTCCGGCTAGTCAAGGCTATGGTTTTTCTTGTGGTCATGTATGGATGAGAGTTGGACTATGAAGGAGGCTGAGCACCGAAGAATTGATGCTTTTGAACTGTGGTGTTGGAGAAGACTCTTGAGAGTCCCTTGGACTGCAAGGAGATCCAACCAGTCTATTCTGAAAGAGATCAACCCTGGGATTTCTTTGGAAGGAATGATGCTAAAGCTGAAACTCCAGTACTTTGGCCACCTCATGGGAAGAGTTGACTCATTTGAAAAGACTCTGATGCTGGGAGGGATTGGGGGCAGGAGGAGAAGGGGACAACCCAGGATGAGATGGCTGGATGGCATCACGGACTCAATGGACATCAGTCTGAGTGAACTCCAGGAGATGGTGATGAACAGGGAGGCCTGGCGTGCTGCAATTCATGGGGTCGCAAAGAGTCAGACACGACTGAGCAACTGAACTGAACTGAACTGATATGTCAATGTAGGTTCATTGATTATAACAAGTGCACCACTCTGTTATGGGATGTTGATGGTATGGGACGTGTGTGTGTGTGTGTGTATGTGAAGAGAACAGAGGATGTATGGGAACTCTCTGTATTTTCACTCAGTTTTGCTGTGAACCTAAAACTGATCTAATAATTGAAGTTTGCTAATAAGAAAAGCTTACAAATAAATAAGAAATTTGTAGTTGTTCCATTGCTCAGTCTTGTCCAACTCTTTGTGACCCCATGCACTGCAGCACGCCAGGCTTCCCTGTCCATTATCTCCCAGAGTTTATTCAGACTCATGTCCATCGAGTCAGTGATGCCATCCAACCCTCTCATCTTTTGTCAACGCCTTCTCCTCCTGCCTTCAATCTTTCCCAGCATCAGGGTCTTTTCCAGTGATTCGGCTCTTCACATGAGGTAGTCAAAGTATGTCGCTTCAGCTTCAGCATCAGTCTTTCCAATGAATACTCAGGATTGATTTCCTTTAGGATTGGCTGGTTTGATCTCACTGTCAAGGAATCCTTGAATCCTCTCCAGCACCACATTTCAAAGGCATCAATTCTTTGGCACTCAGCCTTCTTTATGGTCCAACACTCACATCTGTACATGACTACTGGGAAAAACATAGATTTGACTATACAGACCTTTGTCAACAAAGTGATATCTCTGCTTTTTAACACACTGTCTAGGTTTGTCATAGATTCAGTTCAGTTCAGTTCAGTCACTCAGTCGTGTCCGACTCTGCCATCCCATGAATTGCAGCACGCCAGACCTCCCTGTCCATCACCAACTCCTGGAGTTCACTCAAACTACGTCCATTGAGTCAGTGATGCCATCCAGCCATCTCATCCTCTGTCATCCCCTTCTCCTCTTGCCCCCAATCCCTACCAGCATCAGAGTCTTTTCCAATGATTTCATTACTATATATAAAAAAAAGCCTCCCAATAATTATATTCATAGTGGCAGAAATTTAAGCTATTCACAAAACTTAATAGTCTCAATTTTTCAGGTTACTTGTTCTCTTTAGGTAATTCTTTTTCCCATTCTCAATTATCTCATACTGATACAATTAGCCTTTAAAAAAAATTCTTCAGCTTATATTATTTCTGAGGTTTCCTTAAAATTGTCAATCCACCTTTGTAAAAGTATGAAGCACAGGTACTTTATCCTCCTAGAAACATTACATTTCATAGTTCACTTTTGTGGAAAAGTCAGTAACAAACCACCACCCATCTGTTTGTTTAATAGAATATTTCAGTCAATGGGGCTGGTGTCTAGAGCCAGGGAGGCCTGGTGGCACTGGGTTTTAGCCAAACATCTCAAACCATTTTTCTAAATGTATCAGGTCCAGCAAAATACAAAGCTGGTTTTACCAAGTGCCTTTCTCTTTAATTTTTTAATTTGTGCACATCATGAGGGAAATACAATCCATCTGTTACACTGGCACTTAACTCAACAAATTATTGTTTTGTTAGAGGAATTCGATGTTCAAGAAGCCTTGTAGTCTTTTTATGAGCGTTTGAAAACCTCTACTCTCCTCTTCCAAGACCCATTAGAAGCCCAGTGAAGTGGGGTTTTCCAAAGGCAAGTGGATCTCAGAGTTTCAAAGGCACTGGTTTAGTGAAAAATATTGTGCTCTTAATATTCCTCATCTGAGAAAAGTTTGGTCCACACCTACCAGAAGGATTAATTAAAAATGCAATTTATTGGATTTAATTATTAGGCTTTTGTTTCTTCTTTCTTGGTTTCTTTTTAATTCTTTCTAATCCCAACTATCCTGGAATGATGTGATGCATAGTTCCCAGCTTATATCATTTCTTTTTCCATACTCTAAGCCTCAAAAGGTCATGTTTTGCTACACAGGCTTTGATTACCTCTGAGTGATTCCGTTTCCCTTGGGCCCAGCTCTGTGCATACCTGAGTATGTTTGCATTGTCTGCTATCGTCATGCTAGCTCTGCAGGATTTTGAGGGGTATTACATTCAAGAAGCCTGTATGGACTCATACATTTTAGTAGAATCGCATTAAGGGAAGCTAAATCGATTTCTTTATTGCAGGATTTGGGGTCTTTCCTATCGTAATGAGTCTTGTGCATCCCCTAGAGAAGACAGCATATGGAACCCTGCAGCCTACGGAATGTGTTCTGCCACAGAATACACTTTCCTCAGAGCATCTGGTTGGACTGGAGATCTGTAGGAACTTCTCATCTACATCTTTTCTCTGTGCATTTATTTCATCACTCTTGGGTGTTTAGAGTCTAAAGACAAACAGCAAACTGTGGTCTTTTCAAAGTGAATTTACTTTTCTTTTCATTGGAATGACAGAAATATTCTACTTGACTGAAGAGACAAGCCCTACCATCAATAGTCTGGAATATCAAAGAATATTTTACAACTACTGTTTGAACAGAAATTCCCACTTGTTCACATTGCTTAGTGGGCTAGTGGGTGGTGGGGCTGCTTGGCTTTAAAACGGATGGTTTCTTTGATTCAGTTCAGTTCAGTTCAGTTCAGTTCATTTCAGTCGCTCAGTCGTGTCTGACTCTTTGTGACCCCATGAATCGCAGCACGCCAGGCCTCCCTGTCCATCACCAACTCCCGGAGTTCACTCAGACTCACATCCATCGAGTCAGTGATGCCATCCAGCCATCTCATCCTCTGTCGTCCCGTTCTCCTCCTGCCCCCAAATTATGCTAATATGTATACTTCTTTTTTCAGCAAAATTCGGTGAGAATTGGCATGTATTTACTAAGATGAGAAAAAAGGAAGTAGAAAGAATTTTTTCTAAAAGGAAAAAAGAACCAGTGTTGGAAGCCTTTTCTATATAGTTTGTTTAGTCTGTCTGTCTATCCATCTATCCATCTATCTATCTACCTATCTATCTAGGTGTATGTGTTAAGATACACGAATTTGGGATTATTTTCTTTTCATTTCCTAAATCACTCTGAGGTTAGCTTCTCTAAAATGACTTTTCAGCATGTGTCTCTATCCCATGCCTCAGTTTGCTACCTGCTTGAGGAACCACCTTGGGAGAAGAGTGGGTGGAGAAACTGCTTGCCTGAAAACACCTATGAGAACAGTCACATTCTTTGTGAGAGTTCATATAAATCTTTCAATTCACTGATGCCTTGAGGGGTATGTGGGGAGTGAGAGAGATCGAGTTCATGACTCAGAAAAGGAAAGATATAACTTCCACCCTTTTCTCTGATGAGACAGTTCTACCCAGGAGGGATACACTCTGTCTTGAGCAACATTTTTTTGCTCTAACTCAAACCTCGGCCCCCACTGTTGGAGCCTAGGATGCACCTAGACACAGACTCATTATTCACTGAAATCACCTGAGTTAGCTGTGAACCTTGCCCCTCATCTACCCTTGCATTCTATCCCCTAGTCTGCTCTAGGAAGGATGCTTTTTCCCACTGCCCTGACTCTGCAAGGATGTCTCAATGTTGTTCCTATTAACAAAAGGAATTACAAAGGATTCCTGACTGCCTCTCTCTTTTCATAATGTGATTTGTACATTTACATACTACTACAAATTCATGTATTTATTCATAAACCATTCGTGTGATTCTTCATTCACTCATGTATACATTCATCTACTTAACATTTATTCAGCACCTACTACATAGAGGTTAGACACTTTCCAAAGTTTCTCACTTTGTAACTAAGCTAAAGTCCTCCCAGATTTTCTGCAAAAGAAATGTAAAAACACAGAGCAGAATATTAAAGGCTGATAGCAAACTAATGGCAACTTTAATTCATTTTAGCTTAGAAATGATATTCTTTTCTTAAGCTCATATTAAATCCACATAATTCCAGGATTAGTATTGGGTCCAGAATCACAGGGCATAGTATTTGGCTTAAATTGAGTCAATATTCTACATTTTCCCTGTTTTTCAACTTATGATATTATTACACGTTTATTTAAGTGAAATATCATTTTGGAACAAAAGTATCCTAGAGATAGAATGGCATAGTTTATAAGCCCTATAATAGAATTGAATGCTACACTGTTATTTACTCCCATGTTGTTTGATTAAAGGTTAGTGCCATCTAGATACAACCTTTTTTTTTTAACCATCTAGAAACACTTTTTTTTTTTTAACAGTGGCACAATCAGTGAGCAGCACTTACACAGATACATCTCTTCAGCCAAACAGTTGAGGCCAATTCCAGGACTGCTGGAACTAACCATCCACAGCACAACCCCCATTAATTTTCTCCTGAATCATTCTAATTTTCCTTACTTCTATCTTGACACTTGACTTCCTTTTTTTTTTTTTAGCACAACAACCAATGGTCCTTTAAGAATATATCAGAGCATGTCACCCATCAGCCTAAAACTCTCCATGAATTCCTTCCTATCATGGTCTAAAAGGCACAGACAGTCTGGAACCCCAACTTCCTTTCCTTTCCAGCTTCATCCACTACAACTTTCCCTATTGTTTACTTCACTCTAATCACTTTGGTGTCTTTACTGGGCAGGTCATGACTATGCAGAGTGCTTGCATTTTCTATCCCCTCTCCAGCAGGCACATTCCTCCCCCTTAAAGTGACTTGACTTCCTCCTCCATCTCTTCAGGTCTAGTCTCAAACTTCATCTTCCTACCAAACTTCCTCTGACTGACTCACTGAAAACTGAAAACCGTCCTCCTCAAGTGTTTCCTTTTCACCTTCACAGATTTAATTTTTCTCCAGATAACTCAGAAACATTTATCAATACTATACTATATATTATACTTGGAGAAGGAAATGGCAATCTACTCCAGTACTCTTGCGTGGAGAATCCCATGGACAGAAGAGCCTGGTGGGCTACAGTCCATGGGGTCACAAAGAGTCGGACATAACTGAGCGACTAACATACTTACATATGTTATTCTATACCTTTTCTATATATCTTTACTGTTGTCTCCATTGATAATAATGTCTCCAAAGGAAGAATTATCAAACAGACAAATAAAAGCACCTAGGATAGTGCCTGTGGAATGAATGAATGACAGGTTATAAATTTATATCTAAAAAGTACATCATTCATCAAGGTCTGGATAAAAAGGTCTTAAAATCATAAGAATCATCTCCCCAGTCAAAATACTACTGTTTACAGAAACAGAAGTCTTATTTCATAATACGAAGAGAATACTGAATTGCAGGAAGAATGTAGGGTCTGTGCGTGCACACATGGTCAGTCTCTCAGTTGCGGGCAACTCTTTACGGCCCTGTGGACTGAAGCTTACAAGGCTCCTCTGTCCATGGGATTTCCCAGGCAAGAATACTGGAGTGGGTTGCCATCTCCTCTTACAGATTGGGTCTGTGCATATGAGTACAATATCTGCCTGAAGTAGAACTAAAGGATAAAACTCAAATATCCTATGAATTCAGAAAAAATCATTACTTTTAAATCTACTTTAAAAATCTGAGTTTTTAGATTACATGTAACTGAAGAAATCAGGTAGTATTTTTGTTAAACTATACATTGAGACACTGTGAGATAAATCAAGATAACTCCTCAAATCTTAGCTGTGAAAAGGCATTCAGAATTTAGACATGACTTTCCCTTAAAGTGACTATGGAAGATTATATAGAGAATACCCACTGAGGCTGAACTCAGCCAATTCAACTGCCCATGGTTTTACCTAGATATCTCCCAGGTACTTCAGCCTCATCATGTCATTTCCCCAGACTAAATCTGTCACTCTCTGCTAATCCTTGTCTCACTGAATGGCTTCAGTATCCACTTAATTGAAAGCAAACAAACAAAACCTGGAAGACTTTTTAACTCCTGTCTTTCAGCTCCAGAAACCAAAAAAAAAAAAAAAAAAAGTCAGTTTAATCCAGTAAGTGTTTGTATGTCCACCTACGCTGTCCATTACCACTAGAAAGAAAGTTAAATCTCTCAGTCGTGTCTGACTCTGCAACCCCATGGACCTACCAGGCTCAGGCAAGAGTACTGAAGTGGGTTGCCCTTTCCTTCTCCAGGGGATTTTCCCAACCCAGGGATTGAGTGGAGGTCTTTTGCATTGTAGGCAGAGGCTTTACCATCTGAGCCACCAGGGAAACCGATCACCACTAACACTACTCTAATTAATGCCACCATTATTTTTTTAATCTGGATTCTCACCAAAACCTCCTAACTGATCACCCTGTCTTCTAATTCATTGACCTCTATGTTCTCCATGTTATAGCCAAAGTGAACTTACAAAAATATGAATTGATTGTGTCCCTATTCTACTTCATTCAGACCAGAAAAACTACATAAGCAAAGCAATTTCCAAGATATACTTTTTATAAAAGTGAAGTCGCTCAGTTGTGTCAGACTCTTTATGACTCTATGGACTCTAGTCCTCCAGGCTCTTCCATCCATGGGATTTTCCAGGAAAGAATATTGGAGCGGGTTGCCATTTCCTTCTCCAGGGGATATTCCTGACCCAGGGATCGAACCCTGGCTTCCTGCATTGCAGGCAGACTTTTCACCATCTGAGCCACCAGGCAATCTCAATTTTTTTAATATATTATAAGGACATTATAATTATGCTTGGAAGTTTTCTTGAAATCAGGGGCTTTGAAAGGTCCTCTAATTATGTGATTTTCTGGCCTTAAGTAGTACTTGCAGGGAACAAGTAATGACAACTCTTACTGTACCCTCTGTGCACGCTTGAATTAGGATTGGAATGTCATTACTGATTGTCATCTTTTCTCTATTACCATGTAAGTAATGCTGTTCAGCCAATAACTGCTCTTTGTGAATGCAGTATGTTAGCATAAAGCGATAAATAAGCAAAACCTCCAAATCTTAAATCAGTACCATGGAGATGGTTAACACTGATGTTGTGGCAAAGACTCTAAAGAAGTTGTTACAAAGTTAATGATGATGTGATTTCTATTTACTGGAGAAAGAGCAGACTCTTGAGGACTTTGTAGAAAGTCAGTCTCTCTTTCCCTTTGGCAGAGATTTTCTCTGCCCAGCAGAAACTAATTAATCTTTTTATGCCCAAGTTTATGCCTCTATAAACTGAAGAAAGCCCTTCCTACCTACACTCAGAAGAATGTTTTGATAAATAATGAAGTCATGTCTGAAAACCACTATATAAAAACAAAGTATCATTATGGTTTTTTTTTCCCCCTAAATCAGAATTAGCTTGTTTTCCAGTTTCTAACCAGTCTGCAATAACTGAAGGACAGTATAGTATTTTCTTGACCCTTTTATCTGGGTTACTCAAGCAATTCTTAGGAGTGCTAATATACACATGTGATTCTATGAATACTTCATATTTCTAGTTCACTCATAAACCAATGGTTTGCAAGTACAGTGTAGGATATTTCTATTAAAAAGTAAACAGAGGAATTTGTTTCATTTTCAATATTTTCCAAGCTGGTAACCTGACTATCCCCTTTAATACCATTAGATTCACTTTCTATAGTAAATGCACAAAAATCAGTTACTGAGGAAAGTCAAAAATGTGATACCACTTTCTCCGAGCCAGTAAAGAAAACTTTAAGCTTTCAAGCAACAGAATGTTCCTTGTGGAGCACTGACATTTGAGGGAGCACTTGGAAGCTGATCCAGATGCATACACGCATGCGTGCACGCTCAGCTCCTGATTCCTGATTTCAGTCGTATCCAACTCTTTGCCACCCTGTGGACTATAGCCCACCAGGCTCCTCTGTCCATGGGATTTCCCAGGCAAGAATACTGGAGTGGGTTGCCATTTTCTTCTCCAGCAATATTCCCAACCTAGCAATAGAGCCTGTGTCTCCAGCTAGGCAAGCAAATTCTTTACCACTAAGCCACTTGAGACAGAGAAGGCAAAAGCACCTCACTGCAGCACTCTTGCCTGGAAAAACCCAGGGATGAAGGAGCCTGGTAGACTGCAGTCCCTGGGGTCGGAACACCCAGCAAACCTTAACCTAATAACCAATTGCTTAAAATAGTATCAATCTGATCTCCTCTTTTCCCCGGGAGATATTGTATTCATTTATAAAATGCTGTTGGGTTGGAGTAAAGAACATATTCCCATATTATGCAGTTTTCCATTGTCTCTGTACAATTCTCAATTAGTTTTAAAGTTTAGAATATTGGGGGAAATGGCTTTATGGGTTTCGTACTTGACAAAATTCAATTAAATTCTAATTTATATTAGGCAAACTTACTTTTTCTTCATTCCAGGCAATGCAACAGAATTAACCACATTGAGTCTACCAGAATGTATTCAGACAAAGAAAGGCACATGATAGATATCTGACATTTAGTAAAAGATATATTGTTAAGTTTATTTCATTATGATATTTTTGTAAACCTTTCTCATTGACTTCCTTTCAAATGATCATTTGCATCAGATGCATATTTTCCTGCATCAAACTTCTCATTTTAAAAAGATCTTTGCTAAAAAACATCCCCCCTCTTTTGAACAGAAAAAGGAGATTCTTGGTTCTTCATTGCAACTCCTCTCTCCCATTAAATGTGAAGAAATCTGAGGTCTGAGGAAGGGATCTTATTCTTAAGAAGATCAACCCCATGTTATTGGTAGCTTAAATGGTCTTGGTGGCAGACCCAGAAAAAGGAAGAGAAACAGGGGGTTCTTCAGTTCATTCACTCAGTCAAGTCTGACTCTTTGTGACCCCATGGACTACAGCATGCCAGGCTTCCCTGTCCATCACCAACTCCCAGAGCTTGCTCAAACTCATGTCTATCGAGTCGGTGATGCCATTCAACCATCTCATCCTCTGTTGTCCCCTTCTCCTCCTGCCTTCAGTCTTTCCCAGGATCAGGGTCTTTTCCAATAACAATAATATGAAAGATGTAAATGCTGAACTATATTGGATGACAGTGTAGGAAAATCTTCAATTTGCAGCTGAAGGTGAGTAGGATAGAGAGCTTCTATGTGATACCAAAATCTCTACCTTTATTTTGGAAGGAACTCTAAGCATGTTTATCTTGAATGTGCCTATATAATTCAATCACTCCTAGCATGAGCTTCCCCCCTACTTACCAGAAGCCTCCTCACACCCAGGAACATATGTTTTCAATTGGAAAGTGCTTGCAAAAAGACCACCTGCCAGCAAAGAGAATGTTTTCCCTCTCCCAGCGGGGGGCTTACAGACAAGTTTTAATGTTGTTAAACAGGAACAGAAGAAGCCTGGAAGAATGATGTTACAGGCTGGCCTGCTTGTTGAGATTTTCTTTTAAATAAGAAAGGGAAATGGATAAGATATTTAAATGATATTTTTTATTCCTTTTATTGGTCCTCCATCAGAACTCTGGTCCTTCTTTCCCTACAAGTCCTCTCCATGGTTTTTCCTTCAGTTGTGTTTTGTGATACGACCCAATGGTTTTAACCAAATAAGTTAAAATATTTTAAAAGTTTCCATTTTGAGAGCTACTGCTCTAAAGCAAATAAAAAACTCTGCAGCTGCAAGTGTAGGTGAAAACTAATCCTATCATTTACGCCCTGCCTGTTAGACAGTCACCAAAAGTGCAGACAGAATCGTGGAGGCTATTGAAGAACCAGCAGCTGAAAACATTTAGGTATTAAAACTAACCTTGAGACCACACGGCAAACTTCTGCACACAAAGAATAAAGTTGTTTGTGGGAAAGGAGGCACTGAACAGGAGAGGAATGAAGGTGGGAAGAAACCAGATAGCCTCAGAAGAGTTTAGGAAGGGGGCGGCTCCTGAGGCGGCAGCAATCCTCCCAGTTTCTGCCATTGTCTTCTCACACATACTCAGTCATTCTACGAACTGTAAACAGATGCTGGGCGACTGAGTTCCGGGTTTGACAAAACGTTGTTTTCTTTTTAAATGAAACAAAAACTGAGATGAAGAAAGCCTTGCTACAATATTGGATGAAATAAAGAGCTGTGGATAAAGGGGTCACTACACATGTCATTTCGTAAAATCAGTCTTGCAAACAAACAGATGGAGGGGCTGTTTCCTCCCTTGGCATTCTTGAAGGCCTCCTCATCCCACATTGGAGGGCTCTCTGTTAATCTCACAAATCCAGGGAATGCAAGCACAGCAACTCCCCAGGCAGTGATCGCCTTGTCTAAGTGGACTAACCTTCGTGCAAACGCCACAGGCACATTCCACAGGGCTGACAGTGATCTCAGACACCCAGCTACAGTTGACAGAACCTAGGAGGCAAGGTGACAAAGCGGTGACATGTCAATGATGACAGCCAAAAGGCAGTTCCAAGTCAATAAATATCACACGGAGACTTGCACTCGCTTCATTCTGTGTCACAATGTTATGTGGTGGAGACAAACTAAAATGAGAGGAGGGGGAAAAAAAAAGAACTTCTGCTAACCTTCCCTCTTGTGTAATAAGATTATAAGGCAAAGGTTTTCTATCCATGGGAGGTCTTCAAAGCATTCCACCACCCAGGATCCCAAAGTGAACTAGATGAACTCTGCTTAAAACAATAAACTGAAGGTTCTGTGTTGTGTTACCTCACCAGGCAAAAGGCAAGGGAAGAAACAGGAATATAACGAAGAAATAGGTAAACTTCGTATGCTTACTTTCTCATGACACACTTCTTTTGAGAAGTCATAGGCTAACACTGTCTTACAATAGCCTGCTTTAAAGGTAACATGATAGCAGTTTGTGCAATTAATTCATGGATTGTGAACTGAGAACAATCTTTCAATAAGACAGTGTGGTCACTTCCTTGTTAAAGCAATCCCTGGCCTATACTCCTGTAGGAAACAAGGATGGAGAGTATTCCAGAAGTACCCATTGATTGCTCGTGTTTATTGTGAGAAAACCTGTTGCTTACTGGATAGCTGTCCTCTGTCTCAGAAGGCTCATTCTATGTGCAAACCATGAGGTTCATATCTTTTTACTTTACAAGGAGGGAAGTAAAATATTTTACTTTTGTCAAGGAAGTTAACTTCTATGGAATTTGCTTTCTTATACACAGATAGCCCAGAAGCACACATCTCCCCAAATCCTCTTCTTTTGCAGCATGTCTCCAATATTACTGTGAAAGAAAAAAAGTGGAATTTGAGGATAAAATCTATTACCCTGCTTAGAATACTTAGAGAATGTGAAGAAATGCATATTGAGTTTTAGAACAAAGTGAAGGTCTGGAAAAAAAAAAAATAGTGATTTTTTTTCAGGACTTGAAGACCTTATATTTAACCAATCTGACCTTTCTGCCTGTTACCTAGCCTTCCTGCTCCTGTTTCTCCCTTTTAACCTCCTTCCTTTCTTCCTTTCCTTGACAGTCATTTACTGATGATCACTTACTCTGTACCAGGCAATTGTGCTAGGCTCCAAAGGTGACAGAGAAAGTTTAATCTAAGATGAATGAAAATTTTTCTCTTTCACATTTCACTTCATACATTTTTGAACTATTTGAACTTTCTCCCCAAAAGTGTGTGACTTTGTTTATGATATTCTAAAAGAACTTTTATAAAAAATTATCATAATATCCTAAAAAGAGGGTCAACACATTTTCTGTAAAAGGCCAGATAGTAAATATTTTAGTTATCTGTTGGAACTAACTCAAGTTTGCTTCTGTAGCATGAAAGCAGCTATTGTTGTTGTTGGTTAGTTGCTAAGTCATGTCAGACTGTTTTGTGACCCCGTGGTCTATAGCCGGCTCCTCTGTCCATGGGATTTTCCAGGCAAGAATACTGGAGTGGGTTGCCATTCCCTTATCTGGGGGATCTTACCAACCCAAAGATCAAACCCACATCTCCTGCATTGGCAGGAGGATTCTTTACCACTTGAGCCACCAGGGAGACCCAAAAGCAGCCACAGACAGTACATAAATAAATATGTATGGCTGAGTTCCAATAAAACTTTATTTGCTGGCCCAAATTTGACCCACAACCCAAGGGTTAGTTTGCTGACCCCTGGTCTAAAAGATTGAGGCAAAACCCTACCTAATCCAGTTACTATTTCCAATAGCACCATGAACCATAGTAAGTACTAAATAAACGATCAGAACACACTGATCTTAAGAAGGTTATTAACCATTTCTGGCTTCAGTCTTCTTATTTACATATTCACGTGGAAACTTAAGTAGGTATCTTTGAGTATTATTCTAACTGTAAGTTTTGGCATATGTCTTATCATATGCCAACTTCTGTCATAGAAGCTGCTTGCTACAATTTCTCTGAGCCATATATGTAGCAAACAGGCATCTCTTGCTGATATTATCTGAAGTATGGGAACTGTCAATTTGACAAAAGTCAATTACGAATAAGGTAAGACCATTTCATTTAAGCAGCAGTTTTACATACATTTTCTCATGTGATCTTTATTACAACTATATTAGATAGTAAGAATGAATAGTATTTTCCTCCTCTTTCAAATAAGAAAATAGAGCACTAGAGAAATTAAATGACTTGTCCATTGTTTATACATGATGCGTAGCTGAGTAGATCATTAATGCCAGCCAGGTCCTAATTCAGAGTTCTTCAAACCTAATTCAGCGTTCTTCTAATGCTTTTCAATTATTTCAAAAATTTAAATATGACAATAAAGTATTGGAACAGCAATACAAAAATGACTATTAAATTGCACCTGGAGTTTTTATAATAGAGTTCTATAAACTAGGAAAGCAGAATACACCACCGCCAATGGAAACCGTGTAAAACAAGGAAGATAAATACAGTGCCCACAGCCCACACCAAAATACGAGTCTCATACTCAAAAGTGTGAGGTGTTCAGGCCAAGCAGAACTTTTCCGTTTAGCCCATGTTTACAGATGCCCCAGAAAGATGATGCTGTGAAAGTGCTGCACTCAATATGCCAGCACATTTGGAAAACTCAGCAGTGGCCACAGGACTGGAAAAGGTCAGTTTTCATTCCAATCCCAAAGAAAGGCAATGCCAAAGAATGCAACTACTGCACAATTGCACTCATCTCACATGCTAGTAAACTAATGTTCAACATTCTCCAAGCCAGGCTTCAGCAATACATGAACCATGAACTTCCAGATGTTTAAGCTGGTTTTAGAAAAGGCAGAGGAACCAGAGATCAAATTGCCAACATCTGCTGGATCATCGAAAAAGCAAGAGAGCTCCAGAAAAACATCTATTTCTGCTTTATTGACTATGCCAAAGCCTTTGACTGTGTGGATCACAATAAAGTGTGGAAAATTCTGAAAGAGATAGGAATACCAGACCACCTGACCTGCCTCTTGAGAAACCTATATGCAAGTCAGGAAGCCACAGTTAGAACTGGAAATGGAACAACAGACTGGTTCCAAATAGGAAAAGGAGTACATCAAGGCGGTATATTGTCCCCTGCTTATTTAACTTCTATGCAGAGTACATCATTAGAAACGCTGGGCTGGAAGAAGCACAAGCTGAAATCAAGATTGCCGGGAGAAATATTAATCTCCTCTGATATGCAGATGACACCTCCCTTATGGCAGAAAGTGAAGAGGAACCAAAAAGCCTCTTGATGAAAGTGAAAGAGGAAAGTGAAAACGTTGGCTGAAAGCTCAACATTCAGAAAACGAAGATCATGGCATCTGGTCCCATCACTTCATGGCAAATAGATGGGGAAATAGTGCAAACAATGTCAGACTTTATATTTTTGGGCTCCAAAATCACTGCAGATGGTAACTGCAGCCATGAAATTCAAAGACGCTTACTCCTTGGAAGAAAAGTTATGACCAACCTAGATAGCATATTCAAAAGCAGAGACATTACTTTGCCAACAAAGGTCTGTCTGTCTAGTCAAGGCTATGGTTTTTCCCAGGAGTCATGTATGGATGTGAGAATTGGACTGTGAAGAAAGCTGAGCGCCAAAGAATTGATGCTTTTGAGCTGTGGTGTTGGAGAAGACTCTTGAGAGTCCCTTGAACTGCAAAGAGATCCAACCAGTCCATTGTAAAGGAGATCAGCCGAGTGTTTTTTGGAAGGAATGATGCTAAAGCTGAAACTCCAGTACTTTGGCCACCTCATGTGAAGAGTTGACTCACTGGAAAAGACTCATGCTGGGAGGGATTGGGGGCAGGAGAAGAAGGGGACGACAGAGGATGAGATGGCTGGATGGCATCACCGACTCGATGGACATGAGTTTGAGTGAACTCCAGGAGTTGGTGACGGACAGGGAGGGCTGGCGTGCTGCAATTCATGGGGTTGCAAAGAGTCGGACATGACTGAGCAACTGAACTGAACTGAGAATGATAAAATTCTCCATACCTCTCTAATTATATTTCTTCAAATACAAATACATTTACATGTTGGATATTTGTGTTTTAAAAATTATATTTTCTCTGATTAAAGTTGAAGGTTTGCTCATTCCAGATGACAGCAAAAGTACCAATTTTTTGAAATCTATAGTTTTGCTGACTAATTTTGTTTTCCTTCTGTTTTTCATAGTGGCCTTTTCCTTTTCACCAAGTTCAAAAACAGCACATGTATCACTCTGCATCTTCAAAGCATTTTACACTTTATTGTTGTTTTTGTCCAGTTGCTAAGCTGTGTTTGACTGTTTGAGAACCTGTGGATTACAGCACACCAGGCTCTTCTGTCCTCCAAGATCTCCCAGAGTTTGTTCAAATTCATGTCCATTGAGTTGGTGTTGCTATATAATGTCTCATCCTCTGTCACTCCCTTCTCCTGCCCTCAATCTTTCCCAGCGTCAGGGTCCCTTCTAATGAGTTGGTTCTGTGCATCAGGTGATCAAAGTAGCAGAGCTTCAGCTTCAGCATCAATCCTTCCAATGAATATTCAGGGTTGATTTCCTTTAGGATTGACTGGTTAGATCTTTTTGCAGTCCAAGGGATTGTCAAGAGTCTTCTCCAGCACTACAATTTGAAGACATCAATTCTTTAGCCTCAGCCGTCCTTATGGTCCAACTCACAACTGAACATAACTATTGGAAAAGCCATAGCTTTGACTAGATGGACATTTGTTGGCAAAGTGATGTCTCAGTTTTTTAATATGCTGTCTAGGTTTGTCATATCTTTTCTTCCAAGGAGCAAGAATCTTTTAATTTCATGCCTGCCACATCACCATTTGCAGTGATTTTGGAGCCCAAGAAAAGAAAATCTGTCACTGCTCCCACTTTTCCTGCTTCTGTTTGCCATGATGTGATGGGACTGGATGCCATGACCTTAGTTTTTTGAATGTTGAGTTTCAAGTCAGCTTTTTCACTCTCCACTTTCACCATCAGCAAGAGGCTCTGTAGTTCTTCACTTTCTGCCACAAGAGTGGTAATCTTCATATCTGAGAAATATCTTGCTGATATTTCTCCTGGCAGTCTTTATTCCAGCTCTTGAGTTATTCAGCCCAGCATTCTGCATGCTGTATTCTGCATATAAGTTAAATAAGCAGGGTGACAAATACAGCCGTGTCGTATTCCTTTCCCAATCCACTGTTCCCAGTCCATTGTTCCATGTCTGGTTCTGTTACTTGTTTACCCACTAAAAACACTACCAAATTGAAATTCTTTAAGAGTTTAAAATTAGCTTTTCTGTGTATTTTTGTGTGTCTGTGTGTGAGCCTCTAAAATACCTCAGTAAGTGGTTTTTTTTTAAATTTTCTCTCCAAATAAATAAATAAATTTTATTTCTATACTTAAACAAATATCTGTATTTCATTCAGCATATATTAGAGCATTTGTGTTGCCCAAGCTTTTAAGGGAAAAAATTAAGAAATGGAAAACTCTTGTTTGTTTTTTTTCATTTGTTCTCTGAAATTTAACTTTAGTTTAGCACTTAAACTAATTATCAAACACTATGTGGCTACATTGCACCCTGACACCAAGAAATGGAAGTAAGTCTCTGCCTTTTAGGAATTCATGATTGTTGAAGAGACAAGACATATGAGTTCCCCCTGTGTTAAAGGCAGACAGTAGTGAGTGCTAGAATGCAAGCTAACAATGAGGACGACAAAGACAGCTTACTGAGTCCTTGCTGAGTCCTTATGGTGTGGAGGACAATTTCTAAAAGATTTTCACACAACTCAGTTAATGCAACAAGCTACGGGAAACAACAAAGTACTGTGGTTTTAAGGCAGGGGCGAGGTAGGAATTAATTTCAACTACTTAACTAGTATTTGGCCAAGTTTGTGAGCATTTTTCTTTTTTTGGCCATGTCATGTAGCAAGCGGGATCTTATATACCCCATCAGACATCAAAACCATGCCCCATGAGTTGGGAGTTCAAAATTTTAACAACTGTACCACCAGGGAAGTCCCATGTGAGTATTTTAAATGCTTCTCAAATCATTTTTCTTTCATGGCTCACACAACGATCTTACCAGCTATTTTTATGATGTATTTTTTCATTTTCCCCTTTTTATTTTCACAGTCAATGAAAATCCCCATTTCGGCTGCATCATATCCCTCTCACATAGTCAGATGGAAGCCCTAAACTCCACTACCTTAGAATGTGATTGTATTAGTGGCAGGATCTTTAAAGAGACAATCAAGTTAAAATGGGGTCAGTAGGATGGCTTCTAATCTGATATGACTGGCATCTTAATATTAATAAAAAGAATAAATATGGACACAGGTGGGTACAGAGGGATGACCACGTGAAGACACAGGCGATGGTGACTTCCTACCTACAAGTCAAAGGGAGAGGCCCCAGAAGGAAATCAAACCTACTGACATTTTGTTCTCAGACTTCCAGCCTCCAGAACTGTGAGAAAAGATATTTCTATTGTTTAAGTCACTCAGCCTATGGCACTTTGTTATGGCGGCCCTGCCAAACTCACCCACACTGAATTGTGCACCTTTCCCACATGACTATTCATCATAGTTACCTCTATTTTTTTATGCCTTGTGTTTTTCAAGTAATCCTTTGTGAAAAGGGAGCAACATCTAAATGCCGAAATCCAAGGGTGAGAAAGTAGACCCACAACGGTGCTACCCGAGGCCACCAGCACACGGAGTAACCTTAACCCAGTCACACAAGAAGGGTGCTCAGAGTCGCCACTGACGCATCTACTTCCAATGCCCATTCTCGGCCATAATGGTGGAAAGAAAAACACATCTGTCTTTTAAAAAGTTTCAATAACAAAGTTCAAATCATCATAAGAAAGCATTTATTTGAGAGTTGGGAAAAGGGATCAAATGGTCTCTTACCCTTTTCCAACTCTTTATTCTACATGATAATTCATACAATTTTTGAGACTGTATGCACTTTAAAAAAATATTAGTATCAGTTGCCAGAATGGCCTGGGCCAGGAAAATAAATATTTAAAGAAAGTCTAAAAATTGTATAAATTATTATCAGAATTGTTTTTGAATTCTCATCACTTATTGGTGAGGTGGGAGGAAACTATTACTAATAGAAGTTATCCTTTTTTATTGTAATTTATGTTTTATTCTGCTTGACAAATTACCATATTTTAATGTACATTTTTGAGTTTATCAATTAACAAATAAATATGAAAATATATAAGGTAAAGACAGAAATGATTTGGCCAGATCATAACAATAGCTGAGTCCTGTGATCTACAGCTTTCAGATTTTGACAATTAAGTTAACAGGTAATAAATACAAGTTTAGATGGCTTGAATAACATAATTATCAATCTTGATGTTTTTTGACATTGTGTTTTTTAAATTTTTTGATTGGAAGATAATTGCTTTACAGTGCTGTGTTGGTAGAAGTTATTTTTATTTTCTTGAACCCTTAGAGGTCTGGTAGAGCTTCTAAGTATTTCAAATTAAACACCCTCAAGATAGACTAGATTCTGAGATTCGGGCCAGAAAAAAAAAAAAAAAAAACAGAATGGCTTTTTAAGACTTAGAAGTTTCAGTATTGACAACTACTAATATATAATATTAAATTACTTATTTTTTCTGTTGGAAGCACTGCTTCTCTCTGGGAACAGCTTGAAGGCAGGAAGAGAAGGGGACAAGAGAGGATGAGATGGTTGGGTGGCATCATCGACTCGATGGACATGAGTTTGAGTAAACTCTGGGAGTTGGTGATACACAGGGAGGCCTGGCGAGCTATAGTCCATGTGGTCACAAAGAGCTGGACATGACTGAGTGACTGAACTGAACTGAAATGAACTACTTCTCTTGCCTCTTCCCTGGCAGGAATCTCATTTCCCACCTTCTCTTCCTAAAAACTTGCCTGGCACAGAATACCATAGTCTAAACATGCCCTGAAGTAAATACTTCTTTTGTCACACAACTGTTTCTCACCTGGAACGTTTTGGCTAGGTTCTCTTCCTCTCTTCTCTTTTTTCTTTTAAATTCTCTTGGAAAATATATATTTAATTACCATTAATTTTAAACATATTTTTGAACTATAATAAACTTTAAAAATTATATGGCATACACATTTGAAATTTATTTTTTGGGAAGCAATTATCATTCAATCTGCATTTACAAATGTACTGCTTCGCAGTTTGTTGCTTTCTTACAATGTTTCAGTCTCTGTGTTGTCCTTGTTTCATTTTTCATTTCTAACAATGATTTGCATTTTTTAAAATCTTGGCCATACATGCGAGAGTAACTTACTATTCTTTTCAAAGTATGGGTTTTTGTTTCTACTTATCTGTTTTTAATTTTTTATAGTTAGATGGTGTATACTTTCATTTATATTAATCTCTTTCTTCTATTTTATGTTTATTTTGCTTTGCTTTTCTAGGCTCTTGTCTCAAAAGCAAAGATAATTTATTTTCGATATTCATTACCAATCTGGAAAAGGGAACAGCTACCCACTCCAGTATTCTGGCCTGGAGAATTCCATGGACTGTAGTCCATGGAGTCACAAAGGGTCAGACACAACTGAGTGACTTTCCCTTTCCCTTTCCCTATAGACACGTTTAAGTTGATATCTTTTCTTCTCACATTCTACTTCTCATATCTTTTCTTCAGTCATATTCCACTAGTTTTGCTATTTAGCCCATTTATTCAGCTCCAAATAATTTATGTTTCATATCAATTGTCACTTTAACCTAATAATTATTTGCAATTGTGTGTATTTGTGTGTTTTATTTCCATGTATATTGTAATTTTTCTTGAGTAGTAGAATTTCTTGTTACTGTTGATGCATAAGTAAATGAAGCCTGTATAACATCACCTTTATGGAATTTGCTGACATTCCCACTGTGGTCTAGCACATGGTAAATTTTTGGTGGCTGCAGTATATGTGCTTGAAAATGATGTATAGTTTTGTGTGTATGGTTCAGGCTTCTTTGTGTAGCTATTCAATCAGGCTTGCTAAGTGTATTGCACAACTCCTCCATATCCCTCCTCATTACCAAGTGGTTTCTTGGTTGATTTCTGAGGGAGAGATGTTCAGCCGCTTGCTGTGACTATGAATTTGCCGATTTTCCTTTGTGGGACTACCAGTTTCACTGTTTCGTTTCACACTGTTCACCTGAAATGATCACAATATTGTTTGTTAATAGGCTATACCTCAATACAAAATAAAAAGTTGAAAAAAAAAAAAAAAGTGACTTCAAAATGGCTTTGTCTTTCTCTTCCATGACCCTGGTCTCCTTTCTGATCATGCCACCTCTTGTCCCAACTTTCTAGCCCCAACAGTCCTGTTTTTAGTTTCTCAATGCAGAAAACTCTTTCCTGACACAGGACTTTGCTTTATGTATTCCCCTTTGTGCTGCTCGAGCTCACCATTGTGTTGGATATCCAGGGCTCTGTGGCCCCTGGTGTCCTTACTGATGCCATAAGGGTGCCTTGCTCTCTCTCTCTCACTTTCTGGGAGAGAATTTTATCTTGCACATTTTGCATTCTTTGTTTTTTGGTGTTTTTTTTTTTTTTTCAATTTGACCTGCTGTCAGTGTTTCCTTCCATGTTCTAGTCCTTTGAGAGTTCTCTTTCTTATTTTTCATCCTCCATCTATTAAAGGTCCTTTTCTAACTTCCACATGGATTTGGTGGAAGAGGTGTAAAAAGAGGCTAAATGAAGCATGCTCTCAGTTGCATTCTCAAGAGATTAAGCTTAAGAGTGACTTTAAAAATGATATTATGATTGCCGGTTGTGGGGGGTGGGTGGGATGGGGGTGGAGGGAAAGGGAAAGGATAGGGGCAAGTGATAGTTAGGAAGTTTGGGAAGAGCATGTACTTACTGCTGTATTTTAAATGGATAACCAACAAGGACCTGCTGTATAGAACATGGAACTCTGCTCAATGTTATGTGGCAGCCTGAATGGGAGGGGTATTTGAGGGAGAATGGATACATGTATATGTATGGATGAGTTTCTTCGCTGTTCACTTGAAATGATCACAGCATTATTTGTTAATAGGCTATACCCCAATACAAAATAAAAAGTTTTTTTTAAAAAAAGAGTGACTTCAAAATGCCTTTGTCTTTCTCTTCCATGACCCCAGTCTCCTCTCTGATCATACCTCTTGTCCCAACTTTCTAGCCCCACAAGTCCTGTTTTTAGTTTCTCAATGCAGAAAGCTCTTTCCTAACACAAGACTTTTAAACATCAGTTTTTTTCTGCTTCTGCCTGGAATCACCATTTTCCCCATTATTTACCAGACCCTTCTTAAATCAGTTCAGTTCAGTCACACAGTCGTGTCTGACTCCTTGCAACCCCATGGACTGCAACACGGCAGGCCTCTCTGTCCATCACCAACTCCGGGAGTTTACTCAAATTCATGTCCATTGAGTCGGTGATGCCATCAAACCATCTCGTCCTCTATCTTCCCCTTCTCCTCCTGCCTTCAATCTTTCCCAGCATCAGGGTCTTTTCAAATGAGTCAGTTCTTCATGTCAGGTAGCCAAAGGATTGGAGTTTCAGCTTCAGCATCACTCCTTCCAATGAACTTCAAGGCTGATTTCCTTGCTGTCCAAAGGACTCTCTAGAGTCTTCTCTAACACCACAGTTCAAAATCATCAATTCTTCACCACTCAGCTTTCTTTATAGTCCAACTCTCACATCCATACATGACTACTGAAAAAAACATAGCTTTGACGAGACAGACCTTTGTTGGCAAAGTAATGTCTCTCTGCTTTTTCATATGTTGTCTAGGTTGGTCATAACATTTCTTCCAAGGAGCAAGTGTTTTTTAATTTCATGGCTGTAGTCACCATCTGCAGTGATTTTGGAGCCCCAAAAAATAAAGTCTGACACTGTTTCCACTGTTTCCCCATCTATTTCCCATGAAGTGATAGGACCAGATGCCATGATCTTCGTTTTCTGAATGTTGAGTTTGAAGCCAACTTTTTCACTCTCCTCTTTCACTTACATCAAGAGGCTCTTTAGTTCCTCTTCACTTTCTGCCATAAGGGTGGTGGCATCTGTGTATTTGAGGTGGTTGATATTTCTTCCGGCAATCTTGATTCCAGCTTGTGCTTCATCCAGTCCAGTGCTTCTCATTATGTACTCTGCATAGAAGTTAAGTAAGCAGGATGACAATATATAGCCTCGACATACTCCTTTCCTTATTTGGAACCAGTCTGTTGTTCCATATCCAGTTCTAACTGTTGCTTCTTGACCTGCATACAGATTTCTCAGAAGGCAGGTCAAGTGGCCTGGTATTCCCATCTCTTGGAGAATTTTCCACAGTTTGTTGTGGAAACTTCTTAAATAATCTAAATTAAATCAGGACATTCAGTTCTACTTTCTTGAAGTACTTCTATTTTTGTTCTTACTATACCTTTTTCAGTAGAATACAGTTTAGAACCCACATATTTTTAAAACCTGATTATTTACTTTTTGTTTTTTCTTTCAAATTAATTTCAAATTCTAATTGAAAAAAGACTATGTCTATTTTCTGTTTGTTCCTCACTGTATCCCCACTGCTGTGACAGTACCAGGAGTATAGTTAGTGTAAAAAGATTTTATTGAATAGATAAATGAATACTAGCTCCAAGTAGTTGCAGGTTGAAAATTGAGGATACAAAGACTACAGGCACTAATATAAGGTTAAAATTCCATATATATATAACATACTCCATCTTAAAGATGTGTACCAATTATAATTAGGAAAATCATAATAGGTATGAATTATAAAGTTCTAGTTCATATGTTCATTATGGTTAATCTTTAGAATAATACTGAAATTTGCAAATGGGTAAATTGAAGATTAGGAAAATGAAGTAACTTACTCAACATCAAGTTATTTATACTAATAACAGTAGAATTGAATTCAAAACCAGATGTGTTTATTCCTAAAGTTTGCCCTTTTTTCACTATCATCCCATGCACCATTATGCAACATTTGGTAATCTGAGAAATCCTAATAAATTTCACTTGAAAACAATTTATTTTAAAGAAACTAAAGTAGTATTCCCAGCTTTAAACTTGATCTAAATAAAGTAAGACAGATATAAAATGTAGTTACTAATTCAATTTTCTTTTCTGAACTTTATACAACTAAAGCAATATTCAAAATATCCTTTCAAACTAGGTGTTTAGATTCTAGAGATAGAACTTCTCTACATTTTATGGAGTTCAATTTTACTACAGTGAATAGACATAACCATAGGATTTAATGGAAGGTGCGAGCACCAGTTTCTACTTCTCTAAGACCATGTGTTTGGGCTCCATCTAATACTTTCTTCAGTATAACTCTGTCAAGCATTAAGATAACAATTCAAATCAGTTTGGCCCATTCAGTTACTTTACACAAAGTTGACAAAGCATCTGGACAATTGTAGAAACATCTGGATGATTAGTTAAATTTGTGACTGAAGTAATGGAACACTTGGGCACCCTAAAAACAAACAAGAGAAGTCTTTGCCTGACTCTCCAAAATAAAAGCGGAAAAATCAATATTTTTTCTTAAGACCTTTCTTCACCTGTCTAATATTCTGAATGTGTCTCATAAGATGAACGTTGTGTGCATGTGTGTGTGTGTGTGTCCATGCATGTATGTGTGTTTTGCATTCCTATCATCCCTAGAGAGGTTTTGTTTACTTAGTTTCTGCGGCTGAATATTAAAACAAAAGTGAAGAGAACAACTTGGAAAGATTTTTATAAAAACAATAGATTCACTCCACCCTTATTACAACAATATTTTTATTTAGCCAGTTTTTAAAAATAGTTTTGCAATAGAAGCAATAAAGAAAAGGTATAAAAACCTACAACCTACTACATTGTAAGCATTCTGAAAGAAAAGCCTCAACAATATTTAATACATCAATGTGAATGATACTCATGTAAGAAAAATTTCAAAAGCAAATCCCATTAAATAAATGCATAAAAGGATACATTTTATATAACACCTTAGAAAAAGCATCTTCATGTGAAGTCCAACACCTCAATTACTATAATAATACACACTGACAAAAAGCTCACAACATAAGAATTAGTAATTGTTTTGGATTTAAATTGTTTTTCATATTGAATTAAAATCATTCATATTTTGTTTTACTAAGTTACTAGTTTTATAAATTTGGCTCATTTACATTTTTCATTTTTATTCACTTTTGGAGATGTTCGTTTTCAGTATAAAGAAGGCCATCAAATCTTCTCTATGTGGGGCATACATGAAAAGTGTTTACTGAGTTTGTTGGAGGCAAATAGAACTAAGCATAACATGCTGAACCACCAGGGCTTCCCAGGCGGTGCAGTGCTAAAGAATATGCCTGTCAATGCAGGAGACTAGGGTTGGATCATGAAGATCCCTGGAGAAGGAAATGGCAATCCACTCCAGTGTTCTTGCCTGAAAAATTCCATGGAGAGAGGAGCCTGGAGAGCTACAGTCCATGGGGTGGCAAAGAGTCAGTCAGACATGACTAAGTGAATGAACACATTTTTTTTAAAGCATAACATGGCAATTAAGATCATGGATCATGCTGTCGAATACTTAATTATCTAAATCACAAATGCAAAAGACATATAATTTCTTGCATCCAAAACTGCTTTCAATTTCTATATGGAGAGTTTTTTGTATCAGAAAAGTAATTTATTTGTGCTTCTGTTGCCTCACCAACAAACGAAAGTAATAGTAACAATGATGCAATAAGATCATTTTGAAAATAAATTAGTACACACAAAACAACAGCACTGACACAGAGAGGATGCGCAAAACCATTAGGAAGAAAAATAATTCCCTGGTGTCAGAGTGCAACAAGGCTGTATATTGCCACCGTGCTTGTTTAACTTCTATGCAGCGTACATCATGTGAAATGCTGGGCTGGATGACTCACAAGCTGGAATCAAGATTGTTGGGAGAAGTACCACCACCTCAGATATGCAGATGCTTACTCTAATGGTGGATAAAGAGCTTCTTGATGAGGGTGGAAGAGGAGAGTGAAAAAGTTGGCTTACAACTCAACATTTAAAAAACTAAGATCATGGCATTCGGTTCCATCACTTCATAGCAAACAGATGGGGAAAAAGTGGAAGCAGTGACAGATTTTATTTTCCTGAGTGCCAAAATCACTGCAGACTGTGACTACAGCCATGAAATTATTGCTTGTTCCTTAGAACAAAAGCTATGACCAACCTAGACAGTGTATTAAAAAATCAACAATATCACTTTGCCAACAAAAGTCCATCTAGTCAAACCTATGGTTTCTCCAGTAGTCGTGTGTGGATGTGAGAACTGGACCATTAAGAAGGCTGAGGGGCAAAGAATTGATGCCTTCGAATTGTGCTGGAGAAGACTCTTGGGAGTCCCTTGGGCAGCAAGATCAAATCAGTCAATCCTAAAGGAAACCAACCTTGAATATTCATTAGAAGGACTGTTGTTGAAGCTGAAGCTCCAATACTCTGGCCACCTGATGCAAAGAGCTGGCTCACTGGAAAAGACCCTGACGCTGGAAAAGATTGAAGGCAAAAGAAGAGGGCAGCAGCAGATGAGATGGTTATATAGTGTCACTGACTCAATGGACATGAATCTGAGCAAACTCTGGGAGATAGTGAAGGATAGGGAAGCTTAGCGTGCTGAAGTCCATTGGTTTGCAAAGAGTCAAACATGACTTAGCAACTGAACAATAACAACAATTTTTAGCATCAGGTTTATAAATGGAGTTCTATGAACATTTCTTTACTGAAAGCTTCAGTGTACCTAGCCATCTTTTTCACAGACACAAGAACAGAAGAAAACTACACCAAAAACCACAAGGAAGAAGATGCAAGGGTTAAAGTATAGGCAACATGGTCCTGTTCTCTGCTGTGCTAATATACTATACAGGAAAAGACTCTAGGCTCTCATGCGCTACCTTGAACATTTTACAAACTCATTCTTAATGCCCTCAGATCCTGTTTTTGTCCCCACAATTTAGGTCATGGATGTTAAAGATCATTAAAAATCAGTCTATTCTGGGTTTCACCTTCAACGTTCCCCTCCCCTTGCCCCGCACTCAGAATTTGACCATGCAGAGCAACCTCTCGCCTGTCTTCCCTCCTTTTAAGAGAAATGTTGATCTTATTTTCCTTTATTCCTTCTCTTCCCACTATTCTTTCTCCTTCAATGCTCTTTTCCTCTTTCCTCCATGACCATCCTTGGACATTCTCCAAGGTTTTTTTCACTAGATAAATGAGACGCTTTACATGAAATAACCAAATCCAGGGTCTAAAATATAAAAAGTGATCTGAAAAAGCAAGTTCCTTTTGTTCTTTTATGCTCTTCTTTTCTCAGTGATATCATCTGTGCTTGTGGCTTGAATCATCAGTTCCACATAGATGAGGTTTAAATCTCTATCTTCTGCTGACTTCTCTCCTCAGATTCACTCCTCTGTTCCTACCTGGACCCGCTGTTCAGCCTTAATTCTTTCTTGCCTTGCTCTTGTCTAGGTACCACTCGCCACAATTTCTGTGCAAATCTTGCATTTTATGGCACTGGCCAATTCCAAAGAAAGGCAATGCCAAAGAATGCTCAAACTACCGCACAATTGCACTCATCTCACATGCTAGTAAAGTAATGCTCAAAATTCTCCAAGCCAGACTTCAGCAATATGTGAACTGTGAACTCCCTGATGTTCAAGCTGGTTTTAGAAAAGGCAGAGGGACCAGAGATCAAATTGCCAACATCTGCTGGATCATGGAAAAAGCAAGAGAGTTCCAGAAAAACATCTATTTCTGCTTTATTGACTATGCCAAAGCCTTTGACTGTGTGGATCACAATAAACTGGAAAATTCTGAAAGAGATGGGAATACCAGACCACCTAACCTGCCTCTTGAGAAATCTGTATGCAGGTCAGGAAGCAACAGTTAGAACTGGACTTGGAACAACAGACTGGTTCCAAATAGGAAAAGGAGTATGTCAAGGCTGTATATTGTCCCCCTGCTTATTTAACTTATATGCAGAATACATCATGAGAAATGCTGGACTGGAAGAAACACAAGCTGGAATCAAGATTGCTGGGAGAAATATCAATCACCTCAGATATGCAGATGACACCACCCTTATGGCAGAAAGTGAAGAGGAACTAAAAAGCCTCTTGATGAAAGTGAAAGAGGAGAGTGAAAAAGTTGGCTTAAAGCTCAACATTCAGAAAACGAAGATCATGGCATCCAGTCCCATCACTTCATGGCAAATAGATGGGGAAACAGTGTCAGACTTTATTTTTTGGGGGCTCCAAAATCACTGCAGATGGTGACTGCAGCCATGAAATTAAAAGACGCTTACTCCTTGGAAGGAAAGTTATGACCAACCTAGATAGTATATTCAAAAGCAGAGACATTACTTTGCCAACTAAGGTCCGGCTAGTCAAGGCTATGGTTTTTCCAGTGTTCATGTATGGATGTGAGAGTTGGACTGTGAAGAAGGCTGAGCACCGAAGAATTGATGCTTTTGAACTGTGGTATTGCAGAAGACTCTCAAGAGTCCTTTGGACTGCAAGGAGATCCAACCAGTCCATTCTGAAGGAGATCAACCCTGGGATTTCTTTGGAAGGAATGATGCTAAAGCTGAAACTCCAGTCCTTTGGCCACCTCATGCAAAGAGTTGACTCATTGGAAAAGACTCTGATGCTGGGAGGGATTGGGGGCAGGAGGAGAAGGGGACGACAGAGGGTGAGATGGCTGGATGGCATCACTGACTCGATGGACGTGAGTCTGAGTGAACTCCAGGAGATGGTGATGGACAGGGAGGCCTGGCGTGCTGCAATTCATGGGGTCGCAAAGAGTCAGACACGACTGAGCGACTGAACTGAACTGATGGCACTGGCTATATTTTGACCATGAATTATCAGAGGTGACATTCACTTTGTTCTCACCTGTAAGTCACTAGGTCCTGGAGGATCTATGTTTAATGTCTATCACATTCACATTCTCTTTTAAATTCTCAACTTACTAGTTCAAAATTGTCAGCATTAGACCTGGGCACTTGATCAGAGATGGAACAACTTCTCATTACAGATCTGTGCTTCCAGAATTTTGTTGCCATTAATACTAAGTGAAATTGAAAGTCACTCAGTCATGTCCAAATCTTTGCGACCCCATGCCAGGCTCCTCCCTCTGTCCATGGAATTCTCCAGGCAACAATACTGGAGTGGGTTGTCATTCCCTTCTCCAAGGTATCTTCCCAACCCAGGGATTGAACCCAGGTCTCCCACATTAGAGGTGGATTCTTTACCATCTGAGCCACTAAGTCAATCTATAAATAGGTCTGACACATTTCTTTGATTATGCCAATTCTTTAAAAAAAAAAAAAAAAACACTTTAAAAGTTTCCCAAATATTGAATACAAACTCAATATCTTTTGTAGCATTTATCAATTTATGTTTATAGACTTACTTTTAATCATTTTAATTCTTATACTGCATCACAATAAAACTGTGTTATTAAGAGTTACCTGGTTCTGTCTTGTTCTTTCTTAGCGTGTACTTCCCCCCATGAGAGACATTTTCCCCCAGTTTTCATCACTGATTGACATTGATCCTGTAATTCCAGGCTTAGAGTATGTGCCATTTTCTCCAGTGAGTGACCTGATTTGATTCTCAGGCTTAGACAGGAGGAAACATTTATAGCACAGCTTTTTGTTGTTCACAGCTTCTACCACAATGCCCTCCACTTTGTAAGGAGCTATTACCAACCTGATGAAGGTGGGGACACTTCTACCCTTGGCTCATGCACTTGTTATCACTTTGGCTCCAGAATAAAGTCCTGTGAGAGAAGGGACTTTGTCTTATATTCATGTTTCATTTCTTCACAATTCCCCAGAATATACTAGAAACATGTAAAAGAAAGGGAAATATTTTTATTTGATTGTCGGTTTTGAAGAGAGCAGATGGCTACCTCTCACAGATAGAAATATGAACTGACAACTATCTGCGGTCAGAATGAGCCATGCCCAGAGGTCTAATTTGAGTTATTGGAAATGCAATTTCAGCAACAGGAGCAAGAACCACTGTAACCACCACCAGATTTGAGCAAAATTTGATAGGTCTTGTACCCATAATAGCTCAGCACTCGTGATAAAGAAAAATCTAAACAGAGGCCAAGAAAAGAAACGGTCAGAGGAGAGAAAAACAGTCAGTGTTTCTGAACTGCAGCTGGTGCTGAGAGGGGCTTAAACATGCACCTCAGTCCTTCAAGGATGGATTCATTAATATTTTTCCACAGCTGTAGAGATGAATAAGAGATTAATTAAAAGGAGAAATAGATTTTCCTTTTCTGGCACACTTAACATAAATGCTACTACTATGTTTTGATAGTAACTTAGTGAAGTATCTCCACCCACTCTTATCTTGGGGGTAAGAAACTTTTATGACATGATTGATATGGGCTGTAGTATTTATTTTCTTTTTTCTATTCAATTCCTTTTTTTAATTCTCCTTGGATATTTAGTTCCTGATCAATTCTACAGAAATACCAGCTTGAGGAATAAATAGTTTAGCAAAAACAATCCCAGAATCAAATCCCAGCTTCTTCATTAGGGTAATGATAAAGATAAACAAACCTAAAAACAAATTTTTAAAAATTACACCAGCTTCTATTTGTTGTGCACTTACTTTGCATCAGCCACTCTGCTGAAGACTGGGCATTTTTTTTTCTTATTTATTTTAGGCTTGTGAGGTAGGTATTTTATTACTATTTGCACCATGCGGAAGAAGAAACTTTAGCTTCAAAAAAGGTTTTGGTCCCAAGCTCTGTGACTGCAAAGCCCATATTATTCATCACTGTGGTTTGTCCTTCTGACTCTAAATTTGTCTTTTAACTAACTTTTTTGAACCCCAGTCACATTGGAAAGCAGGGTCTAATCATAACTCCAGGCTTCCCAGGTGGCTCAGTGGTAACGAATCAGCCTGCCAAGCAGGAAATGTGGGTTTGATCCCTGGGTCAAGAAGATCCCCTAGAGGAGGCAAAGGCAACCTACTCCAGTACTTTTGCCTGGGAAATCTCATGGACAGAGGAGCCTGGCAGGCTACAGTCTGAGACGTTGCAGAGTTGGGCACGACTTAGCAACTAAACAACAAATCATAACTCCTGTTGTGATTCTGAATTTTGTGGATGGAATTTAAATTTAATATATTTTACTCCATATTAGAGAATTTCTTAGCTTTTTACTTCATTCTGTACTGTTTAATCCTGGATTATGTTTGATATTCATAAGCAATACTATATACATATTCTATTAATATGTTACTCTTAAATTTTACAAATTTAGGGCAAAAAATTACTTTTGGAAGAGGAAGTTTTCCATTAGCAAGATTTAGTCAGTATCAGAATTTGAATTCTACATAAGACTGTTGTGAAAGTTAGCTTTATATGTCAACTTGCCTGGCCCTCAGTGCCCAGATATTTGGTGAAATATTACTCTGGGTGTTTCTGTGAGGGTGTTTGGATTATATTTACATTTAAAAATGTGGACTTTGAGTAAAGCAGATTGCCCTTCATTATGTAGGTGAGTCTTATTCAATTAGCTAAAAGCTTGACTAGAATAAAAAGGTAAGAAGGGACTCTCCAATGAATTAGCTTTCTGATTTTATAGAAAACTGCTTTTGTACTTGAATTACAACTCTTTCCTGCATTTCCAGCCTGCTTTCCTCCCCCAGTAGATTTTGGACTCAACAAACCTCCAGAGTCACATGAGACAGTTCCTTAAAATAAATCTCCCCCTGCTTTCTCTATGTATATGTAATATGTTGTTGGTTCTGTTCTATATCTCTGGAGAATTCTGACTAGTACAGTCTGTTAGCTCAGATTAAAGAAAAGTTTCATAACTATTTTGAAATTTTAAAATAAAAAATCTCATTGAATTAGAAATCATTCTGCCTTACCATCAGAAATTTTGAGATGATACTGGTCAATGAAAGAAAAGAAAGATCTGTTAGATTTAAGAATTGCATGTAATAAAGACCATTTAAGTAACTCAAGTTATCAAAATTCTGGTTAAAGATGTGAAAGGAGTTTCCACAATATAAAAAGAGTGATAAAGGTATCTGTAATTACTACTTTTTGTGAGACTAAAGTTCTTTACAGATGATGACTATCAAGATTGTAGAGAGGTCATTATTAAAAATTCTTGATTACAAATTTGGTGAAGCCAATTAAAACACAAATTTCAATTAAAAAGTTGTAATCACATTTATAGATTCAAAAATGTTAGTAGAAAAGATTTAAAATATTTTATTTGAAAGTTTTGTACAAGTAAAATTATTTAGTTTCTTCCCTAATACTTTGTGTTTTATTTTTATTATTGTAATAAAATGTAATGAGTTAAAAAAAAATCCACTATCAGTGTAGATTCCTCAAATCCCCTTACTCCAGGATATCCTTATAAGCTACTTAAGTACTATGATGTTAGTTTTATAATATTAAAAATGTTGGAAGCTATGTTTAAAGAAAAATTGGACTTTCTTCTAAAGGCAATAAAGAATCATTGAACTTTATAAAACCCAAAGGGCATTAGGGATTTGCCTATAGTTCTGCTCAACTCACTGTATCTAGGTGACTTTGAGGTTTCCTTCCAGGAGGTATTTTATAGATGTTTCGTACTTTAAAAAGTTTTTGGGTATAATAACCTCACTATAATGAACAAGAGGAGCTTCCCAGGTGACTCAGTGGTAAAGAATCCACCTGCCAATGCAGGAGAAGCAGGTTTGATTCCTGGGCCCATTAGATCCCCTAGAGGAGGAAATGGCAACTCACTCCAGTATTCTTGCATCAAAAATCCCATGGACAGAGCAGCCTGGAAGGCTTCAGTATATGGGGCGACAAAGGGTCAGACTCAACTGAGCATGTGTGCACAGTGAACAAGAGGAAGGAAGACTAGATACATGGAGACCATTTGGAAGGTTGTTGTAATAACCCAGATGAGACATGATGTAGTCTAAATCAGGGTAGTGACGGTGGTAATGGAGATTGGTAGAAAGCATTGGGAGATGTTTGTTAATTAGAATCACTGGGATTTTTTTATTGATTTGATGTGACGAATTATGAACAAGGAGAGAGAATGAAAATTTCTGTTGAGTAACATAAATCAGCAACAGTCTCTATGAGCAGCTCCATATTACGTGCCTGTGGAGTAGAATGACATTGACACTTAGTCCTTACCTGCTTCATTCTCAGAGCCTGGTGGTGACCCTCAGGTACTATTCTGAAACAAAACCAAAAGAAGATCATCAACTCTTTAACATTTTCTCCACCAACCTAAAAGGAATAAAATGGTTTTTACTTCCTCACAAATCCCCATGGAATCTTCCCAGATCATGTAAAGGGATGATCCTAAAGGACTATCAGATCTGTGTGCTAAGTCGTTTCAGTTGTGTCTGATTCTTTGCAACCCTATGGACTGTAGCCCACCAGGTTCCTCTGTCCATAGGATTATCCAGGCAAGAACACTAGAGTGGGCTGCCATGCCCTTCTTCAGGGCATCTTCCCAACCCATAGATTGAACTTGCATCTGTTATGTCTTATGCAATGACAGGCAGGTTCTTTACCACTAGCACCACATGGGAAGCCATATCAGATCTAAATTTAGGCAAATGTTTCCTGATCTAAGCTTTATTTAAGTGAGAGCCTCATTTTAGTTCAGGCACTTAGTAGTGTCCGACTCTTTGTGATCACATGGACTGCAGCACGCCAGGCTTCCCTGTCCATCACCAACTCCCAGAGCTTGCCCAAACTCATGTCCATTGAGTCAGTGATGCCATCCAAGCATCTCATCCTCTGTCATCCCTTTCTCCTCCTGCCTTCAATCTTTCCCAGCATCAGAATCTTTTCCAATGAGTCAGTTCTTTGCATCAGGTGGCCAAAGTATTGGAGCTTCAGCTTCAGCATCAATCCTTCCGATGAATATTCAGGACTGATTTCCTTTACAATTGACTGGTAGTGAGAGCCTATCCCTTAATTATTCCCAAATACTTCCATTTCAATTTGCATTACTAACTTCTCTTTGTATTCAGTTAAGGAACTGGAGGGATCCATCGTGCTCTTGGGGATGCCCTCTTAAGGAAAGGCAAAGATATTAGGTAGGACGTAAAGAAGTTAATTAGAACACATTCGAAATGGAGGGACATTGGAAACATTTATTCCATCCACTTTAATTTATAGGCAGGAAAATTGTGGCCCACAGGTGAGGTACAATTTACTGAGGCCAGAGAAAGATACAGAGCAGAAAGTGAAAGAAGTTTACTAGAAATAATCTTAATAACTACAATATTTCACTAAAGTTAAGACATAGTCAGTTATGAAGTATGAAAAAAAACTACCAATTAAACTATAACAGACTGCTAATACACTATCTTTGTAAGATATACAGTAAATTCTAATTTTGTTAGTTTAAAAAATAAATGTGTCTTCAAATTGATAGTCCTGAAAGCCAAGGTGTCAATAAAAAATTTCTACAGTAGACAGTGGCATTTCTACCCTTCTTTTAAAAGTTAAGAGTCTTAAGCACTAAGATACAAAATTAGAAATTGTATACAGCTTAATCCTTTAAAAACTCTTATTTTTTATATTATAGAAAAATTGTCTTAGAAGTCTAAGTCAGGTTCACTCAGAATTTGGGTTGCAGAAAATTATAATGATAATTAAATAATTTTTCACATGCAATGACACTAAATTCTGCCATATTTTGGAAAGGGCCACAAACCACAGAAGTTCTGCATTCTGCTTTATTTCAAACCTTATAGTATCAGTTAGGAAACATCTAAGTAACTCTGGAAACACTTGGATGGTACAAAATGCACACTGATTTTTATTTTGTAAGCATTTTTTACACAAGTCATTAGATGAATTTCTTGTTCTAAATAAATGTGTCAAATTATTGTCATAAAATTTTAAGCCAAAAATGGGAAATGAAAGTACATGCTCTAAATTAGAGGAAAGAGAAAATTAGAAGGTGTGGGGTGTTGTAAAATGCACAGGTAAACATGCAAATCTTATCCAGCTTTCTTAAGTCAGAATTTTTTGTGTGTGTGGTAAGAATCTTACATGATTTGTATAAAATATTTCAGGGGTGTAGTTATAAATGTAGCATTAAAGCACACTTCCCTGCAATGTGGTATGACTTCCTCCTAAGAAGAGTAGCATAACATGGCATAGGTTTTGCTTCAAGGAGCCTGATCATGTGAAATCTTCCAACAGATTAATTTTGGTTGGGCAAAGCATATTTTAGATTTGTCATCAGAGATATTTGTCTGCTCACTTCACTTGTATTTAGGTGGCCTTTGAGTTTCAACACTGGTAAGCTTTCTTCTTGAGCTCCTCTGATGGCTCAGTGGTAAAGAATCTGCCTGCAATGCAGGAGAAGGCAGATGCGTGGGTTTGATCCTTGAGTCTGGAAGATACCATGGAGGAGGGCATGGCAATGCACTCCAGTATTTTTGCCTGGAGAAAGCCAGAGAAACCTGTCAAGCTACAGACCATAGGATCACAAAGAGTGGGACATGGCTGAAATGACTGAGCATGCACATACCCACAACCATTCTTATATTTCAGAATTAGAGAGCTTTTGGAAACATCAACCTCATTACATTCTTGAGAGTAACATGTTAGACTAACACTCAGAAAATTATATAGATTTTTTTCCTTTTAAATTTGTATTGAACTTACGTAAGTTAAAACACACACACACACACACACACACACACACACAACCAACCAACCAAGCAAACAAACAAAACAGCCGAGTTCATTTATTTCTCCCACCACTCCTTGCTTCTTGCAATCAATGATTTATTCTCTTTATCTATTACCTGGGCTTTTTATTTTTTAGTTTTGTTTTTCAGTTCAGTCACTGAGTCAGGTCCGACTCATGCAACCCCATGAACCGCTGCACACCAGGCTTCCCTGTCCATCACCAACTCCCAGAGTCCACCAAACCCACATCCATTGAGTTGGTGATGCCATCCAACCTTCTCATCCTCTGTCATCACCTTCTCCTCCTGCCCTCAATCTTTCCCAGTATCAGGGTCTTTTACAAGGAATCAGCTCTTCACATCAGGTGGCCAAAGTATTGGAGCTTCAGCTTCAAAAGCACTCCTTCCAGTGGACACCCAGGACTGATCTCCTTTAGGATGGACTGCTTGGATCTCCTCGCAGTTCAAGGGACTCTCAAGAGTCTTCTACAACACCACTGTTCAAAGCATCAATTCTTCGGCACTCAGCTTTCTTTATAGTTCAACACATACATCCATACATGACTACTGGAAAAACCATAGCCTTGACTAGATGGACCTTTGTTGACAGAGTAATGTCTCTGCCTTTCAATATGCTGTCTAGGTTGGTCATAACTTTCTTTCCAAGGAGTGGGCTTCCCTGGTGGCTCAGTGGGTAAAGTGTCTGCCTCCAATGTGGGAGACCTGGGTTCGATCCCTGGGTTGGGAAGATCCCCTGGAGGAAGAAATGGCAACCCACTCCAGTACTCTTGCCTGGAAAATCCCATGGACTGAGGAGTCTGGTAGGCTGCAGTCTGTGGGGTCGCAAGGAGTAGGACACGACAGCGACTTCACTTCATTTCACTTCCAAGGAGTAAGTGTCTTTTAATTTCATGGCTGCAGTCACCATCTGCAGAGATTTTGGAGCCCAGAAAAATTAAGTCAGCCACTGTTTACACTGTTTCCCATCTATTTGCCATGAGGTGATGGGACCATATGCCATGACCTTCATTTTCTGAATGTTGAGTTTGAAGCCAACTTTTTTCACTCTCCTCTTTCACTTTCATCAAGAGGCTCTTTAGTTCTTCACTTTCTGTCATAAGTGTGGTGTTATCTGTATATCTGAGGTTATTGATATTCCTCCCAGCAATCTTGATTCCAGCTTGTGCTTCATCCAGCCCAGAGTTTCTCATGATGTACTCTGCATATAAGTTAAATAACCAGGGTGGCAATGTACAGCCTTGACATACTCCTTTTCCTATTTGGAACCAGTCTATTGTTCCATGTCCAGTCCTGACTGTTAATTCCTGATCTGCATACAGGTTTCTCAAGAAGCAGGTCATGTGGTCTGGTATTCCCATCTCTTTCAGAATTTTCCACAGTTTCTTGTGATCCACACAAAGACTTTGGCATAGTCAGTAAAGCAGAAATAGATGTTTTTCTGGAACTCTCTTGCTTTTTCGATGACCCAGTGGATGTTGGCAATTTGATCTCTGGTTCCTCTGCCTTTTATAAAACCAGCTTGAACATCTGGAAGTTCACAGCTCACGTATTGCTGAAGCCTGACTTAAAGAATTTTGAGTATTATTTTACTAGCATGTGAAATGAGTGCAATTATGAAGTAGTTTGAGCATTCTTTGGCATTGCCTTTCTTTGGGATTGGAATGAAAACTGACCTTTTCCAGTCCTGTGGCCACTGCTGAGTTTTCCAAATTTGCTGGCATATTGAGTGCAGCACTTTCACAGCATCATCTTTCAGAATTTGAAATAGCTCAGCTGGAATTCCATCACCTCCACTAGCTTTGTTCATAGTGATGCTTCCTAAGGCCCACTTGACTTCACATTCCAGGATGCCTGGCTCTAGGTGAGTGATCACATCATCATAATTATCTGGGTCATGAAGATCTTTTTTGTACCGTTCTTATGTGTATTCTTGCCACCTCTTCTTAATATCTTCTGCTTCTGTTAGGTCCAGACCATTTCTGTCCTTTATTGAGCCCATCTTTGCATGAAATGTTCCCTTGGTATCTTTAATTTTCTTGAAGAGATTTCTAGTCTTTCCCATTCTATTGTTTTCCTCTATTTCTTTGCACTGATCACTGAGGAAGGATTTCTTATCTCTCCTTGCTATTCTTTGGAACTCTTCATTCAAACGGATATGTCTTTCCTTTTCTCCTTTGCTTTTCACTTCTCTTCTTTTCACAGCAATTTGTAAGGCCTCCTCAAACAGCCATTTTGTTTTTTTGCATTTCTTTTCCTTGGGAATGGTCTTGATTCCTGTCTACTGTACAATGTCAGGAACCTCCATCCATAGTTCATCAGGCACTCTGTCTGTCAGATCTAGTCCCTTAAATCTATTTCTCAATACCACTGTATAGTCATAAGGGATTTGATTTAGGTCATACCTGAATGGTCTAGTGGTTTTCGCCACTTTCTTCAATTTCATTCTGAATTTGGCAATAAGAAGTTAATGATCTGAGCCACAGTCAGCTCCTGGTCTTCTTTTTGCTGACTGTATAGAGCTTCTCCATCTTTGGCTGCAAAGAATATAATCAATCCAATTTCATTGTCGACCATTGGTGATATCTATGTGTAGAGTCTTCTCGTGTTATTGGAAGAGGGTGTTTGCTAAGGCCAGTACGGTCTCTTGGCAGAACTCTATTAGCCTTTGCCCTGCTTCATTCTGTACTCCAAGGCCTAATTAGCCTGTTACTCCAGGTGTTTCTTGACTTCCTACTTTTGCATTCCAGCCCCCTATAATGAAAAAGACATCTTTTTTGGATGTTAGTTCTAAAAAGTCTTGTACATCTTAATAGAAATGTTCAACTAAAATTTCTTCAGCATTAATGGTCAGGGCATAGACTTGGATTACCTTGATATTGAATGCTTTACCTTGGAAATGAACAGAGATCTTTCTGTCGTTTTAGAGATTGCATCCAAGTACTGCATTTTGGACTCTTTTGTTGACCATGATGGCTACTCCATTTCTTCTAAGGATTCCTGCCCACAGTAATAGATATAATGGTTGTCTGAGTTAAATTCACCCATTCCAGTCCATTTTAGCTCGCTGATTCCTAGAATGTTGATGTTCACTCTTGCCATCTCCTGTTTGACCACTTCCAATTTGCCTTGATGCATGGACCTAACATTCCAGGTTCCTATGCAATATTGCTCTTTACAGCATCAAACCTTCCTTTGTCACCAGTCACATCCACAGCTGGGTATTGTTTTTGCTTTAGCTGCATCTCTTTATTCTTTCTGGAGTTATTTCTCCACTGATCTCCAGTAGCATATTGGGCACCTACTGACCTGAAGAGTTCCTCTTTCACTATCCTATCATTTTGCCTTTTCATACTGTTCATGGGGTCCTCAAGGCAAGAATACTGAAGTGGTTTGCATTTCCTTCTCCAGTGGAACACATTCTGTCAGACCTCTCCACCATGACCCTCCCATCTTGGCTGGCCCCACATGGGATGGCTTAGTTTCATCAAGTTAGACAATGCTGTGGTCCGTGTGATCAGATTGGCTAGTTGTCTGTGATTGTGGTTTCCATTTGTCTGCCTTCTGATGCCCTCTGTCAGTGCCTACTATCTTACTTGGGTTTCTCTTACCTTGGATGTGGGGTATCTCTTCACAGCTGCTCCAGCAAAGCGTAGCCTCTGCTCTTTACCTTGGACCTGGGGTAGCTCCTCTCGGCCCCGCCCCTGACCTTGGATGTGGGTAGCTCCTCTCCACAGAGCTTCTGCAACTTCTGTCACAGACATATACGAGAAATCATATAGTATTTGTCTTTCTCTTTCTGACTTATTTTTCCATTTAGCATAATGCTCTCAGAGTTCACCCATGTTGCTGCAAATGGAAAGATTTTCTTCTTTTTTTTTGTTTTGTGGCTGAATAAGATTCCATTGTAAAGAAGTGTTCCACAATTTCTTCATCTATTTATCTATCATTGGAAACTTAGCTTGTTTCCATATCTTACCTATTTTAAATAATGCTGCAATGAACATGGGAATGTATGTGCTTAGTCATTTAGTCGTGTCCGACTCTTTGCAATCTCATGGACTGTAGCCCGTAAGGCTCCTCTGTCCACAGGATTCTCCAGGCAAGAATATTGGAGTGGGTTGCCATGCCCTTCTCCAGGGAATCTTCCCAAACCAGGGAGTGAACCCAGGTCTCCCACAATGCAGGCAGATTCTTTACCATTTGAGGCATCAAGGAAGCCTAAGAACACTGGAGCGGGTAGCCCATCCCTTCTCCAGGGGATCTTCCCAAGTCAGGAGTCGAACCAGTGTCTCCTACATTGCAGGTGGATTCTTCACTAGCTGAGCTCTCAGGGAAGTCCAAGGGCATGTATGCACCTTTTCAAATTAGTATTTTCATTTTCTTTGGATAAATACCCAGAAGTAGAGTTGCTGGATTTATATGGCAGTTCTATTCTTAATTCTTTGAAGAACTACTGTATTGTTTTACATATCTCTTTTCAAAAATTTTCATCAAATGTTTTCTTTCTTCCACCCTTCAGAAGTCATCCTAAAATGAGTAATTTTTACAACTGGAAAGTTACTGAAGCTTCAGAAAGCATTTAGAAATAATGTTATGCCTATATATTATAATTTATCTTTCTCTGCTCCTCAAGCTTTCTTTTTATGGACACATGTATTTCTTTTTTAAAAAACCTTATAATCATTTTTTTAACGTAAGTAATTTGCCATGCAATCATTATCTCTAGCCACCAGTAACTCTGTTAAAATTATATAAATTAATCAATTTTATAACTAATTTCAACTAGAATTTTAAACACTAATTAATGCATCCTGTACCATACGAAGGGCACCTGCATGTTTGCATGTATATGTGGGTGTGTATATGTGTGCATATGTGAAGAATTTCAATAACCTCTTGTGCCAATACTTCTATAATGCGATTGAAAATATGACAATCTCTTACTGCAAAACAAGTGCTAAAAGTAACAGTTTATTTGGTCCGTTTCTAATGTACTAACTTTGGGTCAATTTCTAATTTTTTATTTTCAGCCAGGGTTGATATAGTTTCTTTTAGATACTGAAAATTTATAATTTTGTTTATGTAGCCTAATAGCTAAAGTAAAAAGACTAGGGAAACTCTGCAGAAAATTCGGTTGAATAACTGCTTGAGAATGATTTTGTGTTCTCTTTCTCAAGGTCAAAGATGAGGTAAAGTCTCAGCTGCTGCTTTCCTAAGGACTGGGGTGAGATTCAGGGATGGGATGCCTTCTGACATAGCTCACAGGAGGTCATTCTGGGAACTTCCAAATTATTCATAAATATAATTAAGCTCTAAATTGCAGACAGAATAAGACAAGTAAGAAAGATCAAGGTAAAGAGGCTGTGGAATTCTGGAGTGCCAGTGGGTGGGAGGGAGAGATGAGCACCCTGAAGAAGTTCCTTCCAGCAAGTTAAAGGAGTATTTTATTGGATTCTTTGGTAAATCGTCATTGGCAAACCCTCTGGACTACATGGTATAGCCTAGAAGAGGACAATGAGAAAACTGATGACCTGCAGAACTAGTTAGACTTCCTTTCAATTGCTGAACTGAAAAACCAACCAGATTTTATTATACTTTCACACTTGCAAGTCAAAGTTTCTTGACTCATCTGTCTCTTATTTGGTGCCCTGGGACATTTGCCATGTAACTGTATTCACATGTGTATTTACCATTGACATTTTCAGATATTCTGAAAAATCCCAAAGCATTATCACTTCAAACCAACACTCCAACTCAACACCTTTTCTCAGTCGTTGATGTCAGTAAAGCTTGGTTTATGGAGACTGTGAGCTAAGAGTCTTTAACATTAATGTGTGGATTTGGGAATCCAACACTAGTGGTGGTGAATAACTTTGAAACGTCATATTCAGAAGCTTGATGATGTTAGAGTTTGTATGGGTATGTCATCATACTTAATGTATTTGGTTATTTCACTTAACTTCCAAAGGATGAAATTTTTCAACCTAATGAAAGGAGACATGGGTTAAAGAGCTGAGAAACACATTTTTTATTTTACATGGGCAATGGAGCTAAGTGTGGTTATTTTCCTCTCCTCAGGGGTGAGTGGAAGTGGAACAGATTGCTGCAGTATTCACAGTACTGCAGTTACAGTGAGAAAGGCTGAGCCACTCTGGTCTCCCGGCCATGCTTCTTGGGTCATTTTGGTCTCTAGAAGAGTATTGTTGCACTTGACACAGCTTCTCTTCTCAGGTACTAGACTAAATACATTTGTTGGGTCATAGAGAAGGCAAGGAATTCCAGAAAAACATCTACTTCTGCTTCATTAATTATGTTAAAGCCTTTGTGTGGGTCACAACAAACTGTGGAAAATTCTTAAAGAGACAGGCATACCAGACCACTCAACCTGTCTCCTGAGAAACCTGCATGCACGTCAAGCAGCAACAGTAAGAACTGGACATGAAACAATGGACTGGATCAGAATTGGGAAAGGAGTATGGCAAGGCTGTATATTATCACCCTGCTTATTTAATGTCTATGCAGAGTACATCACATGAAATGCCAGACTGAATGAATTATAAGCTGGAGTCAAGATTGCAGGGAGAAACATCACCAACCGCAGATATGCAGATGATACCACTCTAATAGCATAAAGGGAAGAGAACCTAAAGAGCCTCTTGATGAAGGTGAAAGAGGAGAGTGAAAAAGCTAACTTAAAACTCAACATTAAAAAATAAGATCATGGCATCTGGTCCCACTTCATGGCAAATAGCAGAGGAAAATGTAGAAGCAGTAACAGATTTTATTTTCTTTGGCTCCAAAATCACTGTGGATGGTGACTGCAGCCATGAAATTAAAAGACTCTTGCTCCTTGGAAGAATAGCTGTGACAAACCTAGACAGTGTATTAAAAAAGCAGAGGCATCACTTTGCCAACAAAAATCCGTATAGTCAAAACTATGGTTTTTCCAGTAGTCACATAAGCATGTGAGAGTTGGAACATAAAAAAGGCTGAGCACCGAAGAACTGATTCTTTCCAATTGTAGTGCTGTTAGAAGACTCTTGAGAGTCCTCTGGACTGCAAGGAGATCAAACCAGTCAATCCTAAAGAAAATCAACCCTGAATATTCATTGGAAGGATCGTTGCTGTCACTGAAGCATCAATACTTTGGACACCTGATATAAACAGCCAACTCATTGGAAAAGACCTAGACAGGTACAAGTACAATATCATACCTTTGACCCATGTAAAGTCAATAATAGACCTGAAGCTGGAAGAGTAAAATATACACTCACTTCTGGACTTCAATAACAAGTGAAGAAGACTGAAAATATAGAGAATTGCTTTAACATATAAAAAGAGGCATCAATAGGTTTTGCAAAAGGCTTGTAAGACACAGTTTTTAAATATATTTTGGCTCATAAAGTTATTTTACATGTTTATAGAGAAATATAAAAATACTTTTAGGCCAAATGTTTATGGACAAATATATTTAATATATCAAGTATTTTATTAGAATTTGGGCTGAAGCTGTTGATGTTATTTTAGTTTTTGTGAGTGACTGCAGGAATAACTTCAACTTATAAAGGAATGATAATAAAGAATAATCACAAATTATTGCAGATTTAATGACATGCAATTGATAGAATTTTCCAATTTTGTGACCTAAGGTATGTATCTGTGAGCAGCAGATAAGTAACTCATTTTTTTATTTCAAAAGTTCTTCAGACAGAATAGTATTTTCGAGAGTTCTTTAGCAGTAGCATCAGTAGTTAAAATTTTTATCTTTTGTATCGTGCTATGAGGCAGAGAATAATTTATGGCTAGACATCCTGAACTCCTAAGTCAGTTTCCTTCCAGACACATCTGTGCGCCAAATGAAAATGCAAAGCATTTCATTGTATAGTACATCATTTGATTGGGGAATAAATGGAAGATTTATTCCTAATAGCTTATTTCTCTGTTCACATTTAAATATATAACATGGGATGGGAAGGAAGTTCTAGTTTTATAGTGTCTTGATTACAATAACCAAAAGCAATGATCTATATTTCCAAAAAAAAGACAAACAATCATCACTTTTAAGTAGCATGCTTAGTCACTCAGTCATGTCTGACTCTGCAGGGCTATAGCCTGTCAGGTTCCTCTGTCCATGGGATTTTTCAGGCAAGAGTACTGGAGTAGCTTACTTTTTCTCCTCCAGGGTTCTTCCCAACCCAGGGATTGATCCCACATCTCCTGTGTCTCCCACATTAGCAGGTGAATTCTTTACCTGCTGAGCTACTGGGGCAGTTCCATTTCAACTAGTAGAGAAAACATTTTAAATCTTTATTGTAGAAATAAGCACTCCTACATAAGCATGTTTCTTTCCCAATGAACTTCAGCATACTCTGTATTTAGCCAGCCTTGCTATTGAGAAGAGATAAATTTGCAAAATTTCTCCCACATACCCTTAATCTTTCCCACTATTTCAAAAGCAGAAGAGATTGCTGAGATAGTTTAGTCTAGCAAGCTATCTTGCTAGATAACTTGCTAAACAAATTCACCAGAAGAGAATAATTTTAAAGTATAAACTAATTAAAAATTGTACTGAGGAAAGAAAGGAAAAAGAGTATGTGGTCTGTTTTGGTCATTGAAACAAGATGGCAAATGGTTTAAAGTTTTGTATTTTGAGAATTATAGATTCATTAGGACATTGGGAAGATAGAGAGAAGTGCCATGTCTTCTTCACTCACCTTCTCCAATGGTTGTATCTTATATGACTGTAGCATAATATAAAATCAGAAAAACTGACATCAGTGTGTCAGAGCACTGTGTGTGTGTAGTTCTATGACACTTTATCACACGTGTAGATTTGGATAATGACCAACATAATCAAAATGCAGAACTGTGCCATCATTTACAAAGATCTCTTCCTTCTCACTACCCTTTTATAACACTCTCCTGCCATCATCCATAATCTCTGTCAACTACTAACTTGTTTTTCATCTCTGTAATTTTGTCATCTCAAAATGTTATATAAATGGAATCATGCAGTATGTGATGTTTAGACATGTTTGTTTTTCACTCAGCATGATGACCTTGACATTCATCCAAGTTGTTGCATTAGGAATAGTTCGTTTCTGTTTATTGGAATACATGTGCAGGACTGCAAGTGCTGGGTTTTATGACAAGTGCATGTAACTTTCTAATGAAACTAAACTGTTTTCCAGAGTGGCTGTACCATTTCACATTCTCACTAGTAGTGTGTGCGAGATCCAGTTTCTCTCCATCCTGACCTGCATTCTGTATTGTTACTATTTTTACCTTGAAGGTGAAAGTGAAGTGAAAGTGAAAATCGCTCCATGTAAAGTGATACCAAATCATGGTCTCAAGTTGCATTTTTGTCATGCTAATGATATTGAACATCTTTTCATGCATTTGTTGCCATGTGTATATCTCTTCAAAGAGGCTAAATCTATTTATTTTAAAAACATTCATAGGATACCAAATGATATCACAGGATACCAAGTAATTTTTTCAAGTACTAAGTACATTTATTAATCAAATATATTAGTTTTCCTCCATAGGGTCCGTTTGACATAATCTCAGGAATTGTGTAGAATAAAGATTCAAGCACATATACCATCCTATAATTGTTTACTATTGGTGAAATTTAAGAAACACTTTCTTAAAATTTAACTTTAAGAGATGTTAAACTTTACTTTCAAAATGGTAAAATGTACAATATGAGATTTCCGAAACAAAATGAAACAAAAAGATTAAACCCTCAGTGTTTTCCAAATTTAATTTTCTTTTAATTTAAACTAATAAGTAAGCTTATAATTGTAAGAGAACACAAATAAAAGATATATATAATATTTCCTATGAAAAACATTTTTGTACAGAATACTATGACTCAACGATATGTTTATAATAACCAGAAGATGATAAAATATAATTAATTAATCTAAAATTACATTTCATTGATTAATTTTCAAGTGCTTTTCTTTATCTTTGTTTTTATTTTTTATTAACAACACAAGGCTGGTTACTAAAAAGTCAACACACAATGATACGTAGACATCAGAGGGAAATCAAATGTTGACAATAGTTGTTGAAACTATATTTTTAACATAGTTAACTCTCTTGAATAACTGAATTAGCTTGGTGAAAGTATTCATTCAACCAATATTTATTATGCACTATTGTGTATCTTTATTAAGCTAGTATCTTCAAGGCTCTTGGGATTCACGGATAAGTGAAACATTCCCTGACTTTAATAGATTTAAAATACAATAGAGAGATAAAGAATTATAAAAAGTTCAGACTTTATTTAGAGAAATGTGTCAGACTTTATTTTTTGGAGCTCCAAACTCACTGCAGATGGTGACTGCAGCCATGAAATTAAAAGACGCTTACTCGTTGGAAGGAAAGTTATGACCAACCTAGACAGCATATTGAAAGGCAGAGATATTACTTTGCCAACAAAGGTCCGTCTAGTCAAGGCTATGGTTTTTCCAGTGGTCATGTATGGATGTGAGAGTTGGACTATGAAGAAGGCTGAGCACTGAAGAATTGATACTTTTGAACTGTGGTGTTGGAGAAGACTCTTGAGAGTCTCTTGGACTGCAAGGAGATCCAACCAGTCCATTCTGAAGGAGATCAGTCCTGGGTCTTCATTGGAAGGACCGATGCTGAGGCTGAAACTCCAATACTTTAGCTACCTTATGCGAAGAGTTGACTCATTGAAAAAGACTCTGATGCTGAGACAGATTAGGGGCAGGAAGAGGAGAAGGGGACGACAGAGGATGAGATGGCTGGATGGCATCACTGACTCGATAGACGTGAGTCTGAGTGAACTCCGGGAGTTGGTGATGGACAGGGAGGCCTGGTGTGCTGCGATTCATGGGGTTGCAAAGAGTCAGACACGACTGAGCAACTGAACTGAACTGAACTGAAGGGCTCTGATATTTTCTTGACATTTTTAAAGAAAAAAGTAATAATTATCTGAGATGGTTAGCCCTCTGAATTTTTAATAAAACTATTCTGAATATTTAGATAATAGTGTTTACTTATATAAGACTTTAATTACTAATTTATTTTCATTTAGAGACTTCTAAATTCATGGCAAAATGAGAGAAATATTAAGAGATGGTAGTTTAAAGAACATGAATTATATTGTTTGTTTTGATCTATAAATTTCTCCAAAAGATGTGATGGTTATGGCTAATGGAGATACTATGTATTTAATGTTGTGTCCTGTAAACATTTACATATTTTAACTATTTTACATCTAAATGCTTGTATAGATACTGGATTGTACATGTGGGCTTATATAATGGTATGTCAGAATTCAAGACAATATTTTAATATTAAAATTCACATTTTAGACTATGGATACTCATTCCCCCAAATTTGATGTGTTTTTCAGACTGAAGACCCCAAGAAAGAAAAAATACATGCATACGGTAAGTGTTCCCTATATACCTTGAAGGATCTTACAGGAAAAGAGTGGGAAGAATTGTTCTTAATTTTACTCAGGACCAAACGAAGACATGAAAAAAAAAAAAAAGTGCAATTAGGATAGAAGTTTTCTCGAGTGTTTCAAATTTGAAAGGGATAAATGAAGTATGCTTAAAAATATCCACCACTTTGAAAAATGTCTGAAATAGAATTTTCCTTTTAAAGGCCTAATGAGCCAGGAAGATGGACTAGATTCCTTCTCAAGGTCACTCTAAAGATATATCTTTTCTTCTGTAAGAACAGAGCCTCCTCTTCTCCTACTCAGACCCTGATCAGGTAGCTAATTGGAATTCCGTGACTTCTTTCTGAATCCTAATACTATAATAAACAGTGCCATCTACTGACTAAATTATATTATTGACTACCTCCCAGAAGTAGTAAAAATTCAAGGAATTGTAAATCCTACTGAGAGATTTGTTATATTCATTTATTTTAGTCACACGTTATACATACTTACTTAAAACTATGGGAAATGTAGATATAGTCTGTTTTGATCTTCTTGGGTTTTTTTTAACAGATGAGAAGATTGAGATTCAAAAGATCGATCAACTTGCCTGAAATTTTGACATAGCATTTTTCAGTGAGCACCGTTCTAAACAGAACCCTGGGAATGGAAGGAAATTCAACACTCTGGATATGGAAATCAATCTGCAAAGTTGTCCATCCACTGGGAAAAAAATCTGACAGATATGATTAATGACATAAGCATGAAATCAATATAGCAAGGCAAGTTGGGAAACTGCTGATGTAAAGGTTTGGGAGAAGGAAATGCTCACGTGTAGGCTTAAGTAAAAATAATGAAAGAGGAAACACTAAGTTAAGGCTTTTTTGCTCCTTTTGTCTTAACAATAGAGAGTTGGAACTATTTGGTTCCAACTTGATTTGGAAACTTGATTTGCCTTCACAAAGACATGATATATAAAATGAACTCATTTTGCTTCAAGACATTTCCCATCAATGCCCACTTATAATGCAAGAACTAAAAAATAATTATAGTCATAACTTTAGATTTACAGCAATTAGGCTGAGTAAAATAGAACCATTCCAAATGAATATTGTCATATTTTTCATTATTAAGAATTAAGCCATGTTTGGTTTGTATTTGTGCCCAAGACATAAATTATTTCTCTATTAGATCACCTTTAAACATTAAATTCAAATGGACTCATAGTTCTGTCCTTCATAGCTTTTAAGTGCAGTGTTCTAATTCAAGCAAAGAACTTAAATATTTATGAAGCGAACACTGGTGGAAGGATAGTCTGCCTTCTCACTTAAGGTAATAAGTTATCAGGCCGACTACAATAGATCCAGATATTTTGTTGTTATTATTGTTTTTAGGCTCATACAAATTTATATAAAACATGTGAGAATATTTTTTAAAATATACATCAAATTAAGGGACTTAGTGTTAACCAACAACAAAATCAATCATGTTTGAAAATATCTCCAATTATACTAGTCAATTTTTATCCTGATATCTTCCATCTTTTAAACTTAGAGAAAATTAAAAGCACTGAAATTTCACTTTAATTTGAAACCACGTGACCATGTAAGGTTTCAGAATGTGGGTTTCTTTCTCTGCTACCCTTACCCAGACAGTTTTCCATGAGTCAAACTAAAGTCTCCTAAAGAACCAGAATTCACCATATCTAAGATGCCGACAGTAACAGCGTTAACACTGAAGAAAAGTGCTTTCAGAAGGGGCGCGCTGACCTGAGGATACACACAACATTCAAAGTGATCTGGGGACTAAAGACAGAGACTCGGGCTGTCGGCACATTGCAAGTCTCCTCAAAGATGTCCTTGGCCAAGGGTGAGGATAGAACCCAGAACTGCTGACTGTAGCAACTGGAGTAAGTCCTGAAACCACACGACTGTTTAACAGAACACACAGATACTTGTTTTCTGTACATGTATATTGGGGTTTGGATAGGATTTCAAAATTGTTCACACTCAGCATCTTCTGTTTCCAGGATCTCATTTGATGAACCCTTCTCTTTCCATTATTTGATCAGGAGACATGGAAAATTTGACTCTACTTCACTTTTCTATTTATCTCAGAATTAAGTTTTATGCTCCATTTGCCATCTGCTGTGTTTGTGTTCTCTGCCCTTTTTAACCCTGTATTGAAAGAAGCTTTAGACCCATTTGGATGATATTCATTTGCAAGCAATGGATGAAATCAGAATAACATAGCATGAACCAGTATGAACATGCTCATACTTCTTGCTTTCTCTCTATTACAGTGAACTATAATCCTCGGGCATCCGAAACTGGAACTGATTTTGGATTTGATCAATTCTAAATTTAATGGAGGCAGTGTGTGTGTGTGTGTGTGTGTGTGTGTGTGTGTGTGTGTGTGTGTACAGAGACAACAGTAACAGCACAGAATATTCACTCTGAGGCAGTAAGGTGCTCCATTTATTTTCATTGTTGGTTTTGTATTTGTTGTTTGTTTTTTGGCCATGCTGCACAGCATATGGGATCTTAGTTCCCTGACCAGGAATTGAATCTACGTTCCCCGTGCCCCCTGCACTGGGAGCACAGTCTTAACCACTGGACCATCAGAGAAATTACCCTATTTTCGTTGGTTTTTGTTGTTGTTGTTGTTTTATTATTCCATAAGTGGGTCGAGATACCTGGAGTAACAGGCTAATTTGGCCTTGGGGTACAAAACAAAGTAGCTCAAAGGCTAACAGAGTTGTGCCAAGAGAATGCACTGGTCATGGCAAACACCCTCTTCCAACAAAAACAAGACTCTACACATGGACATCACCAGATGGTCAACACCGAAATCAGATTGGAGAAGCTCTATATAGTTAGCAAAAACAAGACTGGGAGCTGACAGTGACTCAGATCATGAACTCCTTATTGCCAAATTCAGACTGAAATTGAAGAAAATAGAGAAAACCACTAGACCATTATGCTATGACCTAAATCAAATCCCTTATGATTGTACAATGTAAGTAACAAATAGACTCAAGGGAGTAGATCTGATAGAGTGCCTGAAGAAGCATGGATGGTGGTTCATAACATTGTATGGGAGGCAGCGATCAAAACCATCCCCAAGGAAAAGAAATGCAAAAAGGCAAAATGGTTGTCTGAAAAGGCCTTATAAATAGCTGAGAAAAGAAGAGAAGCTAAAGGCAAAGGAGAAAAGGAAAGATATACCCATTTGAATGGAGAGTTTCAAAGAATAGCAAGAAGAAATAAGAAAGCCTTCCTCAGTGATCAATGTAAAGAAATAGAGGAAAACAATAGAAAGGGAAAGACTAGAGATCTCTTCAAGAAAATTAGAGATACCAAGGGAACATTTCATGCAAAGATGGGCACAATAAAGGACAGAAATGGTATGGACCTAACAAGCAGAAGATATTAAGAAGAGGTGGCAAGAATACACAGAAAAACTGTACAAAAAAGATCTTCATGACCCAGAAAACCACAGTGGTGTGATCGCTCACCTAGAGCCAGACATCCTGGAATGTGAAGTCAAGTGGGCCTTAGGAAGCATCACTACCAACAAAAGTTAGTTGTTTTGTTGTTATTATGGAATAACTTCTTGACTAGACACACGCTCTATAATGATCCAAGGTCATGCATGCCTCAAATTAGCAAATGCAATTTATGAAAGTAATTCAAAATTAAGTTAAAATATGTGCAACAATTATTTCCAGCTTATATACCAGGTGACTAAATGTGAGACATATAATAGGATCCAGCTAATTATCTAAGCTCAGACAGCAAATATCTAAAACAGTAAATTCTCTACTTGATCCATGGCCCACAACTGCCATTTTTTACAGTAAATCTTGAAAGTTGTTGAAAATTATAACCAAGAATGTGCCATTACCCATGATCAAAAGCCAGGCCTGAGGATCTTGGATTAGTGCTATATTTCCACTGATTGAGAAGAAAAATCCATGTCCTGCCCACCTGCACCCCCTCCTAATTAATTACTTTCTAAACTGGCCTGAGGAGGAAAGAACAAGGTCAGTAGCTGCTTCAGTCACCCCAATTCATTAGAGGCCAATACAAGAAACTATCTGTATATCCAGGTCCCTTACAGTTTTGAGAAAGATCTTGATCCAGATAGATTTTAACCTCTTCACTTCTGTCAAATAAAGCTTGGAAGTAAGTTTTAATACACAGAATCCAGTGGCCCCATCAGGATGCTTGCGCTCCAATGGACCACCTCCACTGGTGGATATACCTGTGTTTCTGAGTATACCTGGGATAGAGTCATAGGCACACAAAGGCAATCCTTTCAGGGGAAACGTGACACAATTCAGATTAGGGCATCAGTTTATCTCTCCTTGGTTCTTTAATCTATCCATATAAAACAGAGTTTTCATTTGAAGACATGCCTAATTCCTGAAATTTTCACTTCCTCAGGCACTGAATCTTCTTCACATATTTCCCACTGCAATAGGTGGTCTTTTATAAATAGGATGAAAATGTAATTTAATAGTTTTTCAGATGACTTTGGAGAGTGGAAGAGAAAGACATTAATGATGACAGCAGGACAATTAAGATAATCCAGGGCTGTACGAGCAGAGAAAATCAGGATATATGGGTTCCCGTTACAAGCCTTTAGGGTTTTAGGAAAGAAATGAAAAGACTGGTAGGGTTGAATACTGCATGGTGGATACCTTCCCATGATCCAAAGCCCACTCCTTCATGATTCCTGTCTTTCACTTCAAATGCTGCCTGGCAAACAGATCATCTGCTACATCCAGCTCTCAGTTTTATAATTAATCTACCTTACATTTATCACATGTACATGATACATACAGTCTTACACACAGTAGGAAGACATAACACGGCTAATGAACAATCAGGCAGTTCTGTTATTTTCTAGAGTATTATGGATGCTCAAAACATTGACCAAAGAATTTAGAAATAGATTACCTAAAGTTTGCTTGGAATTACTTATCACAATTCACTTGACAGTGCCCCTTGAATTCTTTCTGGAAAGGGGCTTTACACAGACCAATGGGATACTAGAATATTGTTTATTCAGGGAATCATCATCATTATCACACAGTTTATCCTGTAAGATTTTTTTTTCCTTTTAGCTTGAGTATTTATATTTTATATTATATAATATATATTTTATATTATGTATTTTATATGTTGCATATTTATATATTTATTATATATATTATATATATGTTATATTTTATATTATATAATTATATATTTTCAGTTCAATTCAGTTGCTCAATCGTGTCTGACTCTTTGCAACCCCATGAATCGCAGCATGCCAGGCCTCCCTGTCCATCACCAACTCCTGGAGTTCACTCAGACTCACGTCCATTGAGTCGGTGATGCCATCCAGCCATCTCATCCTCTGTCATCCCCTTCTCCTCCTGCCCTCAATCCCTCCCAGCATCAGAGTCTTTTCCAATGAGTCAACTCTTCGCATAAGGTGGCCAAAGTAATATTATTATATTTTTAAATATAAATTTCCTACTATGTATTTTTCATTCTAAATTTTAAAAAGTATGTTTTGAAAACATGATTGCATTTTCCACCATGCGGTTTCTCCTTTCAGTTTCTAATGGTTAGTTGCCATATACCCTTGGTAAACATTCTGAACTTCTTTTAATAAGTACTTTTACTACTTTTAGGAAGTTATGTTTTTTAAAAAGATGAAAATCAGAACCACAATGAGATCCTGCTTCACACCCATTCAGTTCAGTTCAGTCACTCAGTCATGTGCAACTCTTTGCAACCCCATGGACTACAGCATGCCAGCCTTCCCTGTCCATCACCAACTCCTGGAGCTTGCTCAAACTCATGTCCATTGAGTCGGTGATGCCATCCAACCATCTCATCCTCTGTCAGCCCCTTCTCCTCCTGCCTTCAATATTTCCCAGCATCAGGGTCTTTTCCAATGAGTCAGTTCTTCACATCAGGTGGCCAAATTATTGGAGTTTCAGCTTCAGCATCAGTCCTTCCAATGAATATCCAGGACTGATCTCTTTTAGGATGGACTGGTTGGATCTCCTTGCAGTCCAAGGGACTCTCAAGAGTCTTCTCCAACACCACAGTTAAAAGCATTAATTCTTCAGCACTCAGCTTTCTTTATAGTCCAACTCTCACATCCATACATGACTACTGGAAAAACCATAGCTTTGGCTAGAAGGACCTTTGTCGGCAAAATAATGTGTCTGCTTTTTAACATACTGTCTAGGTTGGTCATAGCTTTTCTTCCAAGGAGCAAGCATCTTTGAATTTCATGGCTGCAGTCACCATCTGCAGTGATTTTGGAGCCCAAGAAAAGAAAGTCTGTCATTGTTCCACTGCTTCCCCATCTATTTGCCATGAAGTGATGGGACCAAATGCCAAGTTGTTAGTTTTCTGAATGTTGAGCTTTAAGCCAACTTTTTCACTCTCTTCTTTCACTTTTATCAAGAGGCTCTTTAGTTCTTCTTCACTTTCTGCCATAAGGGTGGTGCCATCTGCATATCTGAGGTTATTGATATTTCTCCCAGCAATCTCCTGGCAAAAAACCTATTAAGATGGATAAAAGCACAAAGATAGATAACAATAAGGATTGACAAGAATGTAGAGAAATAAGAACCCTCACACATTGCTGGTGGAAAAGTAAAATGATACAGATGCTTTGGAAAATAGTCTGGCAATTCCTTAAACAGCTAAATGTATAGTTGCCATCTAATCTAGCAATTCCACTCCTAGGTATATACTAAGAAAAATGAAGCCATGTGCCTTAGCTTTATCTCACCAAGTACTGATTAATATTTTGCTTCATTCCTAAGCTTTAGTGTTGGAAAAAATCTAGAAAAATTTCCATTGTATCCTCAGGAATAACTGATTATGATTTCAAGTTTCTGAGATCACTAATAGGAATGATGTGTAAAAACACACAACGATCTCACTAATTCATAAATTATTTTAATGAAGAATATGTTACTTTCCATTTAGCAAAATAGTAAAACTGAATATTGGCACATAAAAATAAGATATTTATTTCTCCAAAATAAGATTCAGTTATTTTTTAACATATACTCTGAACTCCATATTAGGAATGATTATCTGCTAACACAGTATGGAGCAGTTTTCATGTAACACAAAAAGTCAAAGGTGTTAGATCTATATTGGACTTTTGGTGTTGAATTTCCGCCCTTTCTGCCTGCTAACTGAGATTTCGGAGAATTATCTAGGTGTTATCTTGTATTAACTGTATAATGATAATAATAATGCCAGCGTAATAGAGCTTCTGTGGACCACCCACAAGGGGGAGTCTGCAAACAGAGATGGCCCTGGAGGGGCTGAAGATTGAAGAGGGAACCTGGGCGATGCATCTTCACCTCCACCACTCATTCTGTGTTTTTCTTTCTTTCTTTCTTTTATACTTTTCATTCCCTCATTCAACAAATATTAATATGTGTCTTCCATGTGCTAGCCACATTCTCAAGTTCTGGAATTTCAGTGAACAAAACAAAAGTCCCTGTCTTGAAGGAGCTACCATTATAGAAAATGAAAGGCAAACAATAAACAAATACTAAGTCAGTAACGTATAAGTGTTCTGCAGAAAAATACTTCAGATTAAGGTGAAGAAGTGGCAGCTGAAAGCAGCCATGTCTATGTTCGGACAAAGCATCCAGGCAGAAGGCGCCCTGACACTGAAGCGCCTGTGTTCACACATAGGAGAGACCGCTTGGTATGGTTGTAGGATAAGAGATCAGAGTTAGGTGGGAGCTCTTTTCCGAGTTGTACTCCAAAGTTCAAATTTTAGAAACTTAGATTTTTTTTTCAGTAGTTTCCTGAATTTCTACCCACAACTTACTCTTTTATCCAGAAAAGGGATATTTAGTTTGATATCTGATGATTCCTCCTATTTATATGTTGTTCGTGGACTTATTTGTCTACAAGAAAGAGGCAAGAACAGTCTCCTGTAACCAATGATTGTAATTTTACTTCACAGTTGAAGACTCCCAGGTGTTTTCTCTGTTTTCCACTTTTCTGAGAGAGGTTTTAGATGTATCTGTTTGCCAAATTAATATTTTACACTAATTTTTCTTTTCTTGGAGGATTTCTGTTCTCTTAAGAAGTTTTATTTTTAATTATTTTAAAAAATACTTTCCTTTATATTCTTAGTAATGGTTATTTGTGACGATTGTGACATTTAGTCTAGTATACAGTACCTCATAAAATTTGTCATGCTAGCAGAACTACTGCTAAATAAAAATTAAACAAAAAAGACCATGCTATGTACACTAATGGGAGTAGGGGTAGGGAGTGAGTCTTTCGAGTATTCTTAGAGAAACCAGCTGGTTTTATCATAAATATTCTACTTTAACATGTGTAAGCCATTATGCATCACAAAGGAGACAGGCAAACAAGATCAAAGTTGTAATCTTCAACTTGTACCAACCAAGAGAATCAAGAACAGAAGAAAGGGTGGGATCAGGTATCCTCAGGGCCCAAAGAAAACTAATTCACTGAATTGCAGAGTCAAACACTTTGTGCCCAATGACCGTAGCAGCACAAGAACAAACTTAAGCCAACTTCCATCTACCAGCTCACCCTTCACCTGCTTTCAGGGAGAAGACTATATTGGTTGGTAAGAGAATATTCTCCAGCTTTTAATTCAGTTCAGTCTGACACAGTATTTCCCCTCATTTTCTGTTGCTTTCTTTATCTCTGGTAAAATAAAGTCTAAACTTCCATCGGCACTGCTGCTAATTCTGAGACTTCTAGCAAAGCATGAGAAGGAGTCACCATCGCTCTCAGAACCATACTTCTGGAGCCATCAGGAAGCAGAATCTGCAGCTATAAACTCAGATGCTGAAGAAGCTGCTCCAACTACTGGTCCCTTCAGACCTCTCTGTCACTAGAGGACAGAAAATCTGCATCTTCCTGTGAAGACAGAGTAAGCATTGTTTGATATAACTTGAGGGTCCTGATATGAGCTGAAGAATAGTCAGGGTTCATGTACAAGCAGTAACGTCTTCAGCAGCTGCCTTGCAAGTGACATGCTAGCTGCTGACATTTAATATCTTATTTTCATTTTCCTATGAAGAAGAAGAATGTAGAGATTAGAATGATCCTCCATCATCCACAACCAAGAAATGAAAAGGCTAGGGTCAAAACAGCTTTCTAAGGCAATCAGTGTGAAAATGTGTAAGTGGAAGTGTTAGTCACTCAATCATGTCCGACTCTTTGAGACCCCATGGACTGCAGCCTACCAGGCTCTTCTGTTCATGGAATTCTCCAGGAAAGAATACTAGAGTGGGTTGCCATTCCCTTCCCCAGGGGATCTTGAACACAGGTCTCCCACATTGCAGGCGGATTCTTTATCATCTGAGCCACCAGGGAAGGCACTCAAATCAAATTAAAAGCTTTGAGTGTGTAACTAAGACAACAGTATAATGGAGGTCTCAGAAAGACTAAATTTTCATTTTTGTCATATTCCAAGCATTCCCTTCTTTTTTGACTTCGAAATCTGTTCTTGCCTCTAATCTTCTGTTAGAGAAGCTGGTGATGGGTTAGTACACGGATGTGGCCTGGAAAGTTAAGAAGAACTTTATCAGGATGTAGGGCTCAAAGTTGAAGTGAATTTGATAGATGGCAAGGAAATGAATATGCCAATCAGAAGGAAAAAACACAGCATGCAGTACAAACTAAACAGTTTTTGTTTGCGGAAAATGTGTGTGTGGTAAGGGGATGGTGAAAGGGAAGGAGGTTGTTGGTGATCCAGGCGGAAGCAAGGAGCCTTAGTGTGCATGATAATTCTTTCTATGTCTGTGTACTCCTTCTCTGTGTATTCTTCCCTTTCAGCATGGTAGCAACGTAACTTCACTCCTTAGTCCCAAATGATAAGTCATCTCCTCCTGCTCTGAGATGAGCTGAGTTCCCATGCTAAACACTTGAAATGGAAGTAGAGAAGAAATAAACAAGAATCCTTTCTCAGTGCCTGGTCTATAAGATGTAAAAGTCATGAATCATCAAGAGTCCTTTGCAAACAACTGAAATGGTTCTATTAAGTAAAGAACGAAAATTACTAGAATGATGCTGAGAACACGACAGAAGCATAGGGACAGGCGAACAAACTTTGGGAAACATCTGAACTTGAACCTTTGGATCAAGTATCAAGACCTTGGGAATGGACCGCCTCTTTACTGTGCTGTAATTGGGACACTCAGAGCCCATCACATTTTTCCTCATTTGTCTCCCCTCAGGACACATATCTGTAATTGTCCTCTCTTTTAATAGGGTACCAACCACTGGAAGATGTGATGAGGGATGGGGAATAAAGACAGTCCTGTGATTGTCATTCTAGACAAACCACATGGAATGGGAGAGGGTCAGCCATACAACCAAAGAATGGATACTGAGATGATCAAAACCATATGGGCCCATTATAATTTGGGGCTTGACAGTGCTAATGTTTTTTGTCATAATAAAAGAAGTGCAGCAGAAAAAGGTAGGTGGGGGGGGGGAAGATAGAGAATAAAGGCATAACTAGAAATATCAGGAATTTCAGAAAAATGTTGGGTATGCAACTCAAAGAATTACTGCAAATTCCTGACACACAGCTATTTGAAACAAAGAAAATAAAGAATGCTGCATCTATGGTTCTTTGAAATAAACATTTAAGTATGGCTTTGTGTCATGGAAAATTCTCTTGACGTTTATTCTGGTAACACTGCTTCATTATAGGTCTCTACCTATTTTCCACTTGTACATGTTTTACAGTTTCAAACTTAATACTTAAACTGAGTTAATGGCAAAAATAAAGACTAGGTCATTTAGTGATTCTTTTTCCCATTACTATGGTGTTAATTAACAGGGAACCCATCTTTAGCTCTCCTCAAAGGCTTATCCTCACAAAGACCAACACATGGGATGCATTTGTGAGCTCTTCATTGAAAGCCACTAGTAAATTCAAGTGCCATCAGTCACTCCACTGTGACCCAGAAACTTTTAAAAGTTCTGTTTTTATTAGCTGTGTGCCAGTTAAAATAATGGACTCCTATAACTTTGTTTGAAGAGTTACTTTATATTATTTTAAGAAAAATTGTTTAACCTAATTTGATGTTTTTAACTTTTTCCATTGTTTCTGTTTTTACATGCAAAACACATTAAGATTTTGACCAACCTTATTGCTACTTTTGCCTGAGAATTACAACCCATGGGAACAGCACAAATGTTCATCAAGACAGTGATTAAATAAACTATGGTTTAATGCACATATGAAATACTATGCAGAAGTTAAAAGGAACGAGGCAGTTCCATCTGCACTGTCAATGCTATCGAGTGAAAAAAGCAGCTACAGAACAAATATTACATAATTTAAACAAGAATTTTTAAACAAGTTATTCTTATTCAATTAATAAAAGGATGGGCCCCAAGAGTTACTTTTGTTTAAAAGTTCCCTTTCAATTTCAACCTTGATTTGAGGGTTACAGTCAACAAAAACAAGACCAGGAGCTGACTGTGGCTCACATCATGAACTCCTTATTGCCAAATTCAGACTTAAATTGAAGAAAGTAGGGAAAACCGCTAGACCATTCAGGTATGACCTAAATCAAATCCCTTATGATTATACAGTGGAAGGGAGAAATAGATTTAAGGGCCTAGATCTGATAGATAGAGTGCCTGATGAATTATGGACGGAGGTTCCTGACATTGTACAGTAGACAGGGATCAAGACCATCCCCATGGAAAAGAAATGCAAAAAAGCAGCTGTCTGGGGAGGCCTTACAAATAGCTGTGAAAAGAAGAGAAGTGAAAAGCAAAGGAGAAAAGGAAAGATATAAGCATCTGAATGCAGAGTTCCAAAGAATAGCAAGAAAAGATAAAGCGTTCCTCAGCGATCAATGCAAAGAAATAGAGGCAAACAACAGAATGGTAAAGACTAGAGATTTCTTCAAGAAAATTAGAGATACCAAGGGAACATTTCATGCAAAGATGGGCTCAATAAAGGACAGAAATGGTATGGACCTAACAGAAGCAGAAGATATTAAGAAGAGGTGGCAAGAATACACAGAAGAACTGTACAAAAAAGATCTTCACGACCAAGATAATCATGATGGTGTGACCATTCACCTAGAACCATACAGCCTGGAATGTGAAGTCAAGTGGGCGTTAGGAAGCATCACTACAAACAAAGCTAGTGGAGGTGATGGAATTCCAGTTGAGCTATTTCAAATCCTGAAAGATGATACTGTCAAAGTGCTGCACTCAATATGCCAGCAAATTTGGAAAACACAGCAGTGGCCACAGGACTGGAAAAAATCAGTTTTCATTCAAATCCCAAAGAAAGGCAATGCCAAAGAATGTTCAAACTACCACACAATTTCACTCATCTCACACGCTAGTAAAGTAATGCTCAAAATTCTCCAAGTCAGGCTTCAGCGATATGTAAACCGTGAACTTCCAGATGTTCAAGCTGGTTTTAGGAAACACAGAGGAACCAGAGATCAAGTTGCCAACATCTGCTGGATCATCGAAAAAGCAAGAGAGTTCCAGAAAAACATCTATTTCTGCTTTATTGACTATGCCAAAGCCTTTGACTGTGTGGATCACAATAAACTGTGGAAAATTCCGAGAGAGAGATGGGAATACCAGACCACCTGACCTGCCTCTTGAGAAACCTATATGCAGGTCAGGAAGCAACAGTTAGAACTGAACATGGAACAACAGACTGGTTCCAAATAGGAAAAGGAGTACATCAAGGCTGTATATTGTCACCCTGCCTATTTAACTTCTATGCAGAGTACATCATGAGAAATGCTGGGCTGGAAGAAGCACAAGCTGGAATCAAGATTGCCGGGAGACGTATCAATAACCTCAGATATGCAGATGACACCACCCTTACAGGAGAAAGTGAAGAGGAACTAAAAAGCCTCTTGGTGAAAGTGAAAGAGGAGAGTGAAAAAGTTGGCTTAAAGCTCAACATTCAGAAAACGAAGATCATGGCATCTGGTTGCATCACTTCATGGCAAATAGATGGGGAAACAGTGGAAACAGTGTCAGACTTTTTTGGGGAGGGGCTCCAAAATCACTGCAGATGGTGACTTCAGCCATGAAAGTAAAAGACACTTACTCCTTGGAAGAAAAGTTATGACCAACCTAGATAGCATATTCAAAAGCAGAGACATTATTTTGCCAACAAAGGTCCATCTAGTCAAGGCTATGGTTTTTTCCAGTGGTCATGTATGGATGTGAGAGTTGGACTGTGAAGAAAGCTGAGCACCGAAGAATTGATGCTTTTGAACTGTGGTGTTGGAAAAGACTCTTGAGAGTCTCTTGGATTACAAGGAGATCCAACCAGTCCATTCTGAAGGAGATCAGCCCTGGGATTTCTTTGGAAGGAATGATGCTAAAGCTGAAACTCCAGTCCTTTGGCCACCTCATGCAAAGAGCTGACTCATTGGAAAAGACTCTGATGCTGGGAGGGATTGGGGGCAGGAGGAAAAGGGGATGACGGAGTATGAGATGGCTGGATGGCATCACTGTCTCGATGGACATGAGTCTGAGTGAACTCCGGGAGTTGGTGATGGACAGGAAGGCCTGGCGTGCTGCGATTCATGGGGTCAAAAAGAGTCAGATATGACTGAGTGACTGAACTGAACTGAACTGAATTGGTAAAGTAGGCATTATCAACACTCCCACTGGTTAAAAGAAGAACACAACCCAGAGAGGTCAAGGAACTCAACACCTAAACAAGGAGTCCAGTCTGCTGCTAAAACTGAGTTCTTAAACTGTCTTGGTAAAGCATCTTTTGGTCTAAACAAATTTGCATTCAAGTGTTAGTAAGTGTTTGCCTTGGGTAAATAATGTAACCCATTTAGTTCTCAAGTTTACTCAGCTACAAAATGGGAATAGTAAATATCTCACTATGCTTTTATCAGAATTAGACAAAATAATATATGGATAACATAGTGCCTGCTGCATGCTCAAATGGTAGCTGCTATTATTAACACTGACAGATCAGCATTATTAACAAGCTCTTGATAGATAGATGGAGGAAACCTTCATCATGCCAGGATTTGCTTATTTCCTCCTTGCTATGAGATGCTATTTTCCTAACACATAAATATTTCATTAGCAGACTATAATACTTTATTCCAGATGCTACTTATCCTAACTTAGGACATTGAAATACTTTTTAAATTCCTAATATTTATGTATTAAATTGAAAGTATTATATTCAGAACATGGTTTTAGACAAAGTAAAGCAGAGCATGGTAGATGAAGTTGTCCGTTATCACTACTGATTTAAATGAAGCTCTGATTCATTGAATAGCAAGAGTGCTTTTAATTGCAGTATCTTGTTTAAGTTCAATAAGTTTATGAAAAACTGGATGGTGAAAATGATGTTCCTGATTTTGCACCAGGATAAAAATATAACCTTACATGTTAGTATTCCAATATCATGTCTCTGCAGTTGTTAGATACACAGGCATTACTGTTCATCTGCTAAATAAAGATCAGTGTATCTCAAGTTTACCAAAATTAAAATTTATTATTCCAAGTCAATATTCCTTTATCTAAACAGTAATCAAGGAACACATAAAAACTGATTCCTTTATATCATTCTGAATATTTAGCATTTTAATGTTAATATACAGAAAGAAAGAGAACTTATTTAAAAGTTTCTACCTAGGTGATATACTCTGTGAAATAAAAATAGTGTGAAATGCAAATAACATTATTTGCATTTATTTAATAGACATTACATTAAGAATAGTATCAAGTTATTGCTTTTTGGTTTTCATTTGTTACACTAATATTAAACATTTTAAATCTTCATTAGGCCTCTCCTCCCATTCTTTCTTCTTTCCCCATATCACAACTCAAATTGCTTCAAGAACATGAATTAGTTTGTAAAATAATGTTTTGCTGACACAAATGACAATAATTCAAACATAGATTAAATTAAACTTTCTAATCCTAAGGGCTTTTTTTTAAAACAGAAATTTGTTTGGAAAGTAATAATTTCGTGTTTACTAAACCTCAAACATTCAGAAAGAATCTTCGATCTCTTGTTCATTCTCATAAATCTCTCAGCAAATAGCCATATTCTAGTAACATGAAAAATCAGGGTCACAACCCTCCCATTTACTGATCAGATAATTTTCTCTGTGTTAGGCCTTTTAAAAAGAACATCTCATCTAAAACCCTATGATATCTTTCTCTAGTTAGATATTGCAATGCCTTCAGGATAAGCAAGCTTCCCTTGTGGCTCAGCTGGTAAAGAATCCTCCTGCAATGCAGGAAACCTGGGTTTGATCCCTGGGTTGGGAAGATCCCCTGCAGAAGGGAAAAGCTACCCACTTCAGTATTCTGGCCTAAAGAATTCCATGAACTGTATAGTCCACGGGGTCACAAAGAGTTGGACACGACTGAGCGAGAACGGGAAATTAGAAGAAAAAAAAAGTTAAAGGAAAAATATTTTTAAGGATAGTGTTGTAATCATTTTTATTTGGTAAATTTAATTCATACTTAATACTTTCCTATCCATTTTTTTGAGATGTATTTTTGAAAGTGTATAAAAAATCAGCTTCTTTCTCTGCCATGTATCTAAGTTTTCCTTTGCAGGACTGATTAAGTATATTCAAAGACTATCTATTATTTTGGAAAAAAGCAAAACAAAAAATTTGTAAACTTTGTTATACAAATAATAAACAACATGGTTTATATTACTTTCTTTCTCTTGCCTTTTTTTGTTTTGGGCAACTCTGCCAAATTTTCTTCCTCTAAACTGAGAAACTCATGACAGAATTTGCTCATTCTCACCATACCCTGCTGTCCCCAGACACACTGGCAGCAAGGCCAGTAGAGCAAATGAAACACACCTGAGTGAAGACCACAGCACAAGCATCATGTTTAATGTGTCTACTTTCATTAGTCTCATAACTTTGAAATCAAATAGATACAGAAAATCAAATTAGGATTTATTAGATAGAAATCAAGAACATTTTTGAAGTTTTTTTTCTTTCTTTATTTCTTTATTCTTTGGTTGCTCTCAAAAGTAGTTAGGTAATAATTACTTATGGGCTTCCCTGTGGGCTCAGTGGTAAAGAATCCGCCAGCCAGTGTGGGAGATGTGGGTTCAGTCCCTGGGTGGGGAAGATCTGGAGAAGGAAATGGCAACCCACTCCAGTATTCTTGCCTGGGAAACCCCATGGACGGAGGAGCCTGGCAGGCTTCAGTCCATGAGATCACAAAGATGGACATAAGTTAGTGACTAAAGAGCAGCAAAGTATAGCAATGCTAATTAAACTAATGCTAAGGGCACACGTTTTAGAAGTGGTAATGCTCTATTTAAGTATTTTTAAAATGCTACATTTCATGGTTTGAATCTTATCTGTTGCCTTTTTTGGTAATGTATTAGGGTCCGTTCCAGAAAAAAAAAAAAAATCACGTGAATGATGTATTTCCCAGGTTAGTGTATATTTGGCCCTAACTTAAAAATATATATAAAATCGGGGAGGAAGGACGTAGGTTTTGCATAAATATCCATGGGACAAATGAAACAGATCTGTGATGAAGCAAATTGCTTGCATGTGTGGCTTTATCTTTAAAGCCAAAATGGCTTACTCAGTCAGACATGTGAGCTGAATCTGGCTCTTGCTCTAAAAATTATCCCAATCCATGTCATGCTGCCCATAACACACCCCAACTCCACTAGAACAATTTAACTCTGCATGCCTCTATGTGGCACGCTTTTACTGTGCTAGGTTGGCTCTGTTCTAGATATAGAACGTGATACCAAGGAAAGATTTCCCACAGATTTCACAGGGTGCCAGGCATAAAGAGTTATAAAACAAAATAACAGTAAAGGATAATTTATGAAGTTCATGGGGATTTAAAGGTCAGAGAAATTCTGCTCAATTCAAGGGGGTGACGAAATCATTGAAAATAGTTTCTTGAAGTCTTTCAGGAGTATTTCAAGTAGTGGAGATAGTAAGTGAAAAATAAAGAGGTAGGAAACCCAAAAAGAGGCAGGGGAGTGAGAATTTAATGGTAGGCTAAGGATAAAAAATAGGATTAGAGACTTGTGCCTTCATTTCTAAAGTAAGAATTGAGCCAATTAAATCATGAGCAAGGTTGCTTTGCCATTGTAAGAACTACTCATTAGCAATTAAAAATGAAAATCTCTTTCATATGACTGGATACAGCTCTTTAACTCAGTTCAGTGGAGCGGTCAACATCAATATAATTTGATGACATTACTTATAATTGACTTTACTGCTTTACATATTTTTGAAATTGAATTCTTTCTTTGCTATTGTTGTTGTTGTTCAGTTGCTAAGTCATGACCGACTCTTTGTGACCCCATGGACTGTAGCACACCAGGCTTCTTTGTCCTCCACTATCTTCCAGAGATTTCCCAATTCATGTCCACTGAGTCAATGATGCTGTCTCATCCTCTGCCACTTCTCCTTTTGCCTTCAATCTTTCTCAGCACCAGTATCTCAGTGTCTTTTCCAATGAGTTGCCTCTTTGCATCCCATGGCTGAAGAACTGGAGCCTCAGTTTCAGCATCAGTCTTCCCAATGAATATTCAGGCTTGATTTCCTTTACTATTGACTGCTTTCATCTCCTTGCAGTCCAAGAGACTCAAGAGTCTTCTCCAGCACCACAATTTGAAAGCATCAATTCTTTGGCAGTCAGCCTTCTTTATGGTCTAACATCCATACATGGCTACTGGAAAAACCATAGCTTTGACTATATGGACCTTTGTTGGCAAAGTGATGTCTCTGCCTTTTAATACATTGTCTAGATTTGTCAAAGCTTTCATTCCAAGGAGCAAGTGTCTTTTAATTTCATGGCTACAGTCACCATCTGCAGTGATTTTGGACCCTGGGGAAATAAAGTTTGTCACTGCTTCCACTTTTCCTCTTTTATCTGCCATGAAGTGATGGGACCAGATGCCGTGATCTTAGTTTTTTGAATGTTGAGTTTTAAGATAGCTCTTTCATTCTCTTCTTTCACCCCCATCAAGAGGTTCTTTAGTTCCTCTCCTCTTCACTTTCTGCCATTAGAATCAGCATATCTGAGGTTACTGATATTTCTCCTGGCAATCTTAATTCCAGCTTGTGATTCAAGCAGCCCAGCATTTCACATGATGTACTCTGCATATAAGTTAAATAAGCAAGGTTGACAAAACACAGCCTTGATGTACTCCTTTCCCAATTTTGAATCAGTCCATTGTTTCATATCTAGTTCTAACTGGTGCTTCTTGACATACAAACAGGTTTCTCAGGAGACAGGTATGGTGGGCTGGTATTCTCTTCAAGAATTTTCCACAGCTTGTTGTGATCCACACAGTCAAAGGCTTTAGCATAGTCAGTGAAGCAGAAGCAGATGTTTTTCTGGAATTACCTTGCTTTCTCCATGATCCAATGAATGCTGATAATTTGATCTCTGGTTCCTCTGCCTCCTCAAAACCCTGCTTGTACATGTGGAAGTTCTTCAACAGTTGTGAACGAGAACTTCCAGATGTACAAGCTGGGTTTCTTTCCTATATATGCAATTATCTAGCTGGGCAAATAGTATTCCATTGGGCCATTTCTGTTTTATTCATAAAATGTACATGAATGACAAATGAATTCTACTGAATATTTTGCTTATTCAGAGAGATACATTTCTTGACATTTACGGAACAAAAATATCAGTTTTCTCATTAGCATTTTCACTCATCGATCAGCATTTTTGGTATTTTCTAGGTCTCGAAGCTAATCTATAAATATTTAGCAATACTAAGTATTTATAAATACATTAGAACAGTATTTTAGATGTGTGACTCCTCTGTTCTGAAATGTATTGGTATTGCCTCTGAACCCATGTCTATCCATTTATCAGGAGGATGACTGAATTTTATCAGATATAAAAGAAAATCATAAATTAATATGTGGCTGTCACAATTGTTCATAGATTTTTTTTTAATTTAATCTTTAATTTTATAGTCATATTACTGTTCCTACTGTTCCTTTATTTATGAGAAGACTGGTGACCATCACGGTAGATGATTTGCCCACAAGCTAGTTGCCCGCAAATGTGACCACATTCACATGCGGACCTATTAAGTTCCAAACCACATATTCTTTCCATTATATAACAGTGCCCTTCTGAAAGAAAAGAAAGACACGTCAGGTGAGGCACTAATTGTTAAATTGCAGCAGATAAAATTTATTTATATTTGTACAGATAAAAATTATTTTGGGGATTCATTTATTATTGTTTTGTCTGTTCCTTTTAGGTTGGACATAACAGCGGATTTTAAGGTACCAAACAGGCATTGTTTCTTCATAAACAAAACAAAGCAGTTTATGGATATCCACTCATAACACTTGTATCAATAAAGCACTAAATATTTTACATCAGCAGAGATATAAACTCAGAATTGTTTGGGATTGGAACATACAACATTTTTCCCAAATCTGAAATTCATTTTCCCAAGGAATTTTTTCCATAATTTAAAAACCATGTTTTGTTTAAAAGATAATAGGGAAATTTAATCCAAATAGTTCTGATTCACTTATCCCCAAGCTCATCAAAAATTTTTTTCTTTGCTAAGGGCTACAATGAATAAAAATATTTTTGAGGACTGAAAAAGCTTTTTTATTTTTATCATAAATACAGTGATTAACAGAGTGCAAATTAATTCAATACTTCAAGCATTTAAGATTAATCTAAAACCAAGGAACTATCAGTAACACACATCTATAGCAAAAACACAAAGGTAAGAAAGAAAGGGAGAAAGGAAAGATGAATTGGAGGGTGGAGAGAGGAAGGGAGACACAGAGAAGAGGACAGGGAGGGAGAAAGAAAGAAAGAGACAGGGAAGGAAAGTCATTATTTATCCAATGTCTTCATATTGCTTTATAGTTCCAAATAGTCTTTTCATATGGACTTCTCAGGTGGGTCAGTGGTAAAGAATCTGCCTACCAATTCAGGAGATGGGGGTTCAATCCCTGGATCAGGAAGATCTCCTGGAGAAAGAAATGGCAACCCACTCCAGTAGTCTTGCCTGGAGAATTCCTTGGAGAGAGGAGTCTGGCTGGTTGCAGTCCATGGGGTTGCCAAGAGTTGGACATGACTGAGCGACTGAGCATCCATTCTTTTCATATAACCTCACATTTCCTTTACTTTTCAGATATACTACTCCCCATTTCCTTATAATTCTGAATTTACGTCATGAGTTTTATTTCATAGCTAAATAAGGAGATTTGGGTAGTTACCTAAGTTGCCTCAGGTCACACAGGTAATTGAAAGTGAGGATAGCCACCTTAGAATCTTTCTAGAACTATTATGGGTATGAACTGTGGTGTAACTGCGATTTTCATCATATCTTCTTACACAAAGTGCAAGGCTATACCTCTCCACCATTGTTTCTTAAACTTTGGCATGTACCAGACTAACCAGGAAGTCTGGTCAGTACACGGGTTGCTAGGCCCCATCCCCAGGGTTTTGACCCAAGAACCCACATTTCTCTCAATTCCCCTTGTGATGCCAGTGCTGCTGGCTGGGGAGCACCTTTGAGAACTGCTAATGTAGCCAGTTCTCTGGAGGGTTGGTTTCTGAGAGCACTTGGCTTCTGAGCCAGGGATCTTTGCATCAGGCACCATTTCTCACATTATGTAAGGGCTAGGACTTCAGTTCAATGCAGTTCAGTTCAATTCACTTGCTCAGTCCTGTCCAATTCTTTGCCAACCCACGGCTGCAGCATGCCAGGCTTCCCTGTCCATCACCAACTCCTGGAGTTTACTCAAACTCATATTCACCAAGTCAGTGATGCCATCCCACTATCTCATCCCTTGTTGTTACCTTTTCCACCTGCCTTCAATCTTTCTCAGCATCAGGGTCTTTTCCAATGACTCAGTTCTTCACATCAGGTGGCCAAAGTATTGGAGTTTCATCTTCAGCATCAATCTTTCCAATGAATATTCAGGACTGATTTCCTTTAGGATTGACTGGTTTGATCTCCTTGCAATCAAAGGGACTCTCAAAAGTCTTTTCCATCACCACAGTTCAAAAGCATCAATTATTCAGCACTCAACTTTCTTCATGGTCCTACTCTCAAATCCATACAAGACTACTGGAAAAACCATAGCTTTGGCTAAAAGGACCTTTATTGGCAAAGTAATGTCTCTGCTTTTTAATATGCTGTCTAGGATGGTCATAGCTTTTCTTCCAAGTGGCAAGCATCTTATAATTTCATGGCTGCAGTCACCATCTGCAGTGATTCTGGAGCCTAAGAAATGAAAAGTCTGTCAAGGTTTCCCTTGTTTTCCTATCTATTTGCCATGAAGTGATGGGACTGGATGCCGTGATCTGCGTTTTCTGAATGTTGAGTTTTAAGCCAGCTTTTTCACTTTCCGCTTTCACTTTCATCAAGAGGCTCTCCAATTCCTCCTCACTTTCTGCCATAAGGGCAGTGTCATCTGCATATCTGAGGTTATTGATATTTCTCCCAAAAATCTTGATGCCAGCTCGTGCTTCATCCAACCTGGCATTTTGCATGATGTACTCTGCATATAAGTTAAATCAGCAGGGTGACAATATACAGCCTTTGTGTCCTCCTTTCCCAATTTGGAAATAGTCCATTGTTTCATGTGCAGTTCTCACTGTTGCTTCTTGGCCTGCATACAGATTTCTCAGGAGGCAGGTAAGGTGGTCTGGTATTTCCATCTCTTTAAGACTTTTTCCACAGTTTGTTGTAATCCACACAGTCACAGGCTTTAGCAGTCAACGAAGCAGAAGTAGATGGTTTTCTGGAATTCTCTTGCTTTTGCTATGATCCAACAGACGTTGGCAGTTTGATCTCTGGTTCCTCTGACTTTTCTAAATCTGCCTTAAACATCTGGAAATTCTTGGTTCATGTATTGTTGTAACCTGGCTTAGAGAATTTTGAGCATTACTTTGCTAGTGTGTGAAATGTGTGCAACTGTGTAGTAGTTTGAGCATTCTTTGGCATTGCGTTTATTTTGGATTGGAATGAAAACTGATCTCTTCCAGTTCTGTGGCCACTGCTGAGTTTTGCAAATTTGCTGGCATATTGAGTACAGCACTTTCACCGTATCATCTTTTAGGATTTGAAATTAGCTCACTCGGAATTCCATCACCTCCACTAGCTTTGTTCATGGTGATGCTTCCTAAAGCCCGCTTGACTTCTCATTCCAAGATGTCTGGCTCTAGGTGAGTGATCACACCATCAGGGTTATCTGAGTCACTAAGATAACTTATTCAACTTATATGTAGGGTACATCATACAAAATGCTGGGTTGGAGAAGCTCTATACAGTCAGCAAAAACAAGACTGGAAGCTGACTGTGGCTAAGATCATGAACACCTCATTGTAAAATCCAGACTTAAATTGAAGGAAGTAGGGAAAACCACTAGACCATTATGCTATGACCTAAATCAAATCCCTTATGATTATGCAATGTAAATGACAGATAGATTCAAGGGATTAGATCGATAGAGTGCCTGAAGAACTATGGATGGTGGTTCACAGCATTGTACGGGAGGCAGTGAGCAAAACCATCCCCAAGGAAAAGAAATGCAAAAAGGCAAAATGGTTGTCCAAGGAGGCCTTTAAAATAGCTGAAACAGAAGAGAAACTAAAGGCAAAGGAGAAAAGGAAAGATATAACCATCTGAATGCAGAGTTCCAAATATAGCAAGGAGAGATAAGAAAGCCTTCCTCAGCAATCATGCAAAGAAACAGAGGAAAGCAATAGAATGGGAAAGACTAGAAATCTCTTCAAGAAAATTAGAGATACCAAAGAAACATTTCATGCAAATATGAGCACAATAAAGGACCGAAACTGCAGGGACCTAACAGAAGCATAGCTAGGACTACAAATAGAAAACTAAATTCCAAATGAAATCTGTTTTTTTTTTTTCCCCCTTCCTCATTTATAAATTTTCCCATGCCAAAGAGTTTCCTTTAATACTGGCTTGAGTGGCACAGCCAGAACATGCACATTCCAACAACTGGCACATACCCCTCACCACCAGTTCTCTGCTCTGTCATCCCTTCCTGCCTTTCATGTTCACCCAAGCAATGTCATTTCAAAGACTCAAATTAATACCTCCCTTAACTCTCAAACATGCTTTCCTTCCAAGCAAGATTCACTACACGTTAAGGAGTTTTCTCAGAACGTTTCTCTAGCCCAACAGTAAAAAATTGCACAATAATTTTTTCAATAATTACCAAAAGAGATTATTGTCTTTTCAGTTTACTGAGTGGGAGAGCCCACAAGGGTTGGAGGCAGTATAAATAACAGTCAAAGCTAGTGCAGAGCCCAGGTTGGGGGGATATAGTAGGGAGGGGCAAGAGCGAAGGCGGGAGGGGCAAGAGGGAATGCACAGCCAGAGTATTGAGGCCACGGGATCTCTAAGTGTGGAAGATGTGTTCCAAAAAGACAGAGAGAAGATACAAAGACAAATGAGACCAGCTTGCCCTCATGACCCAGTCCAACCCACAGAACAGACCTTCCAAGTTTGTGGTGGTCCTCCAGCCTTCACCAAAGAGGGGGTGACTGCTGTGGCTATAATAGGTCAGACTAACTTTGCTAAGACAAGAAAAAAAACTCTCGAGGAAAGGAGTTACTTGATATTCTTAAGACATCTTCAGGAAAGCATCACCAATATAAAATGAGATTATTGATAACATTTAAAACCATTCTAATACAAAAATAGAAGACTTTGGAACTGCTTGAGGCTGCAGAAGGCTTGGAGGAAAGGAGTCAGTTTTACCTTTTCAGCATCTCCTATACTATATTGTTAATCTGTACACTTTCAAAAATGGAACTCAAGCTCCTCCCAGTCCAGGGTGAAGTGAGGAAACTGTGACTGTCATCTACCGTTCTGCACTGTCATCCATTATTCGCTGACGATCTCTCGGTGAGAAATATTTGGATGAGTGACAGGAAGCATCGTGAACTCTGCACCTGCACAAGATATTTCACACGTTTTTATTTGGACATTTTGTTATTTTTCTTTGAGCTGATATCCTTTCCATTTTATACAGGAAAGATCATTAAGAATTTTAAAAGCATAAACATTTCATGTTCAAAATTTTTGGTATTTCAGTCATAATATTGTTATAACAGGACTATAAATCTAAAATAAGATTAGTTTCTCTGCCCAGTACCTACCTATCAGCTGCAGTTTAGAAGTGCCAATGTATTTCTACCCTAGGGGCCCAATCTCACAGGATGGAGGATTATTCTTTATCTTGTGCAATGCCCCCAAGACACTTAGGTCACAAATCACAGAAAGGCAATGTGTTTGCATTTTTCTGCAGAGTCGAGAGATAACCACAAAGTACTTTTATCAAATGTATTAAATTCATCAATGTGAATCCTTCCTAAAATGTTGGTATTATAGTTACATGTAGTCAATGCTTTCTGAATTGTGAATAATTTTTATAAGTAATATATCATTTGATCATCTCAACAGTTCTATAAAGTTTTTCCATGTGTGGGTCAAAACACTGAGTGAGCTTTGAGAGCATAAAAAGACTTGATTTAATCGACTAGTTACAAGATGATGGCAAAGGACTTGGAAGCACTCCAAGCTCCAAGGTTGAGTCTTTGCACTATACCCTCCCATCTTCTAACGGAAGCCTAACTCTAAGATGCTTACCTTGACAGTCACCAGGAATAGTGGAGGAGAAATCACCCTGAGAAGCACAGTGTTGAACCCACGGCACAGGACTGATTTCCAGGGTCCTCTTCCCTTACCTCCTCCTCTGAATCATCATCATCATTGTCCTCCTCCTCCCTTTTCTAGACCAGGTCTGAACTGAACAGTTTAGCTGCCAGTTGAAGACAACTTCCTTAGGGCCCAGGACTACAATCACATTATTGAAGTGAAGGATCCCCTTCACTCACTAACCCATCACCAATAGGGTCAATTCCTCCTTCAGACAGGACCAGGTAGGCTTAACCTTTCTGATCTCTGCCTCAGACCTGGGACATAGTGTTTGCAGCTCCCACTGAGGAGACACTGGGATGTTTTATCAGTGACAGTCAAAAAAGCCTGTTCCATTCCTCTAGGTGCAGATGCAGGGGCCTAGATATCGTTAATCATTTCCAGTCATAAAACTTTCCGTGCTCTCCATAAAAATGTTTAAATATTTAAGAACAAGCCCAGTCCATTAATGGATGTGTTATGGACTGTCATGGTGACATCTCATCTCATTAACCATATGATGGTCCAGGGAGGTGAGCTCTGTTTTTCACCTGCATCCTTGCTCCTCTAATGTCCCAGGGATGCAACAGCCAATGGAGTGTGCTGGCAGTGAGTTAGGGAGCAGAGGAGTAAAGGGATCCTACATCAAGCCAGGGTGATGAAACAGAAGTGGTGTTTCATATTTTACTTTGGATATATAGATTAACTATCAGCCAAAACCATTTGTTTCTAAACAGGAAACTTCATTTCTTTCATATTTAATAAATAGAAGCCTTAGAGTTATATTTTCTGATTTCACCACTCCCTGTAAGTCTCACTCATGTGAAATTCAGGATAGACTAAATAAAATTATAGTATACCCACTCCCTACTACTCTCCCTCCCAATCTTCAGCTTGCCTAAAGATTTTAATGTTTAGGGAAGATGGTAGTAATCTAATGAAGGGCTTTTCTGGGGGAAATCTGCCTGCATTATCATTGCATGACTGAGCTAGAAGCCCCTCTGCTTTATTCAGTACCAAAGAGGGCCAGGGGAAAGCACATTGTAAAACACACCACTTGAAAAGAATAGCCTAGGCTTATGGTAGAAAAGCAGTCTACAGTTAAATAATAGAGTAACAGCACACAAATGAATTACTATATAGAAGTGTTGAGATGTATCTGGAAAGTAAAGGAAAAGCCATTTGACGGTAGGAATAAATCACCTTCTTTCAGTTTCCCTCTGTATTTACACAACTCCTTATCTATGAAGGATAAGCAATATATCTGTGTTTCTTTATTGGCTGTTTTGCTTTTTTCCAGCTGACAATATGGCGCTTTTCACCTATCCCAGTGCAAGTGAAAAATTGAGACAGTGACCGATGTGGGTCTGAAATGACAGGTAGACAGTGTGGTTCTGGGTGCAATCCCAAGGCTGCCCTGGTTCTACGGGGAAGCCTTAGTGGCCAACCAGTGTTTGCCAAGGTGACGCTAGGAAGGTGATGTCATTACAGACCAGGTGTTTAATGAAAGTGAAAGTCACTCAGTCTGTCCAACTCTTTGCGACTCCATGGTCTATACAGTCCATGGCGTTCTCCAGGCCAGAATACTGGAGTTGGTGGCCTTTCCCTCCTCCAGGGGATCTTCCCAACCCAGGGACTGAGGTAAATTCCAAACTTGAGCAGACTATAATTCACACTGAGCATCCTTGCTGGGAAAACACCAAAATTTTAAAGTTTAGAGACAGGCTTTCTTGCTCCCTGTCTCCTTGGAAACTTCTTTTTTGCTGTTAGGGAAAGAAGAAGGCCCTTCTACCTTCAGGTATCTGGATTAAAATGCACAGGTCTCAGGAGACGAGGAAAAGCAATGAAGATTTAGAAAGTCTACATTAAGACCCAGATGATACTGAGTAGCCAGTTGGTGATCATTTTCTTTCTCCTTGGAACTCTACAGGCAATCACAACAGTCTTACATCATGATTTTGTATGTATTTATGCCAGGCTGTGCTATTTCACCACTTGATTATTTTTTCTTTAAGAGGAGACACGGTGCCTGATTCATGTTGTATCCAGTAAAGCACTCAGCACACTGCCTAGTTTCCAGAAAGTGTTTAATCAACATCATCCATTATCTTGGCCTCAGTTTAGTAGGAAAAAATAGTCTGATGCATATTACATGCTAACACCTTATTGGGGAGGCTTCCCAGGGAAGGGGGAATGAATGTAGGAGAAAGGAGTGAGGCAGAGAAGGAGAGATCAAAGCATACACGACCTAGCTGGCCCTGCTGCTGTCAAACAGCACTAATCGGTCTTGTAGAATTGCCTTGAGAGAGACCATATGCACAACCATATCATGGGGTAGTCCCTTCAGGGGAAAGATAAAAGTGAATTTTTTCAATCTTGCCTCTCTCTCATTGGCCAAAGGTCAATGACCCCATTAGCCAAAAACTCCCCCGAACCCCAAGTTGCACTGACTGCCTGCAGCAGAGTCTGTCATACTGACAGCCACAGGTAAACCTGAAGTTGATTGGCGTCCACACAGAGTGAGTCACCATAATACTACCTGGGAAGGAAGCAGTGGCCAAGGGCCCCAGTGACTGAGACCAAGAGAATCTCAAGTGGAATTAAAAACGTATCTGATACTTTGGTTAAAGTTGATGGAGTTAGTCTACGGAGTAGCTACTGAGCAAGATTCCGTTAACTGTTCCTGAGGTTTACTAGGACAAAGTCATTTGACCAGACTTGAGCCAAACCTAACAGAGAGAGTGGTAAATTAAGCACTGGAAAGTAGGGGAAGGTTTCAGAAGGAGGTATATGGAGGTAAAGCTTTAAAGAATAAGTAGACATTTACTAGGATGGAGAGAAAAAGACTAACATTCTAGACAGAAGCAACAGTAGGAGGCAAAGGCTCCTGTCCAGTAAACATGATTCTAGCTGAACAAGAAACACTAATCCCTCTAGGATCTTTACTGCATACAGTGCTAGGGGCTTAGAGGATTTTTTGTGTGTGTTTTTTTTTTCATCCAACCCTAGAACTGGAATTTGATTTTGAGTTGGTATCAGGAGAAAAATTCAGTCTAAAGAAGCATCAGAATGAAAGCCAGAAAAGGTGCTTTGGTCCCCAGGGCTTACCCAATAAAAGAAACTCTCCTTTGTTTTCTGCCCTCAGGGATGAAAGCTCTTTTTTAGTCTCATTTCCCAGGAGATCTCAGTTGTTCTCATCATTCAGTGATGCAGGATGGGTGGTGAGCAAGTGATGCAGGATGGGTGGTGAGCAAGTGATGCAGGATGGGTGGTGAGCACAATGAAGGCCTGGAGCGTTTGAGAAAATTCTGATGGAGGTTGACAATTCGGATGGACTTCACCCTCTCCCCTTAACCAATTGCGAATCACCCTTGTGCTAATGTCTTTATTCTTTAATAGTTCTTTTAAAGTATGGTGATTTAGAAAAGGGGACTTCCCTGATAAAGAGTTCACCTGCGATGCAGAACTCAGTTCGATTCCTGGGTCAGGCAGATCCCCAGGAGAAGGCATAGGCTACCCACTCCAGTATTCTTGGCTTCCCTGGTGGCTCAGATGGTAAAGAATCTGCCTGCAATGGGGGAGACCTGGGTTCGATCCCTAGGTTGGGAAAATCCCATGGAGGAGAACATGGCAACCCATTCCAGTATTCTTGCTGGGAGAATGCCATGGACAGAGGAGTCTGGTGGGCTACAGTCCATGGGGTTTCTAAAAGTCAGACAGGACTAAGCAACTAAGCACAGCACAGCACCTTAAAAATATATATATACAATTTTTAAAAGACAATTTTTCTTTCCTTTTTTGAAATTAGTAAAGTTCACTGCCTTTTTCTTGTTTTTGAGCATTGATTTGTATATCCACATATTTAAAAACAGTATTAAGTATTGAATTCTTCTTCTTCACCAGACAATTTCCCTAATTCTCTTTAGTAGCTTGGTAAAGAAATAGGGAAAGAAGTCAGGGAAATTTCACTTGAGGAAATTCTACAAAAAATTACAAATATATATATTTTAAAGTGCTTACTTATGGTTCCCATTTTAAAATATCCCTACTTAGAAAAACTTACAACTGTATGATGAAAACAAAATGTTACAGAATCCCAAATAAATTCTTTTTTGGAGAAGTAGGAACTAGAATCCTACAATGGGTTTCATTTTACTTTGAACTGATTTCTGAACACCCATGTAGTGTTCTGGGGATATATACACTATAAGAGTAATAATTCATTTTTTATTAACTTACAAATGTCATAATATTTAACCTGCACAGCTAAATTTCTGTGATGAATATCAACTACCTTTGGAAAAAATTGTTTGCCTATAATACCAAATGTCAAAAATTTAGCTTAAGAAAGAAATGCAGCTTTTTTCTTAGACTTGAACCATTTTTTGATGCATAAACACATATTTAACATGCATCACAATGATTTAATATTAAATCGTGTAATGTCTGCAAGTTAGTGTAACTAAAAAAAAACAGAATATATTTTTTTCACTGATTTACCTAGGTACTATGACTTCCCTTTTTATTCAGAATAGCCTCACTCATAATTTATGTTTTTGAGTATATTACAACAGTGTGATCCAATGGACATTATCGTGCAAGCTACTAGATCATTTCAACTACTACAAAATGCAGCGGCAGCTTGCTTCCTTAAAGATCCCAGCCAGATGGGTCATATTAACGTCCATGCACTACAGCTTGTACTGGCTACCAGGGTGTTTCTGGAGGCAGTTCAAAGGGTTGCCTTTGATCTATGAAGCTGTATACATTTTAACCCAGACATTATTTATCCTACAATCACCCACAGTGGGCAAGATGAAACAGGGAACCATTGTTGGAGCTGTTAGTGTCATGATTCAAAATTAGTACCTTTCTCAGTCAAGTCCACCAAAGTTGTCATTACCGGGGAAATTCAGCTGCATTTTTAGTTCACTCTTGACTGGATGGTTTAACATAGAAGATAAAGGTAAAATTCTTCCATACATAATATTTCATGTATTCTTTGTTAAATAAATTAAAGTACTTTGGTATATTTAATTTATACTTTAATATTTTCTACATCTTAATTAAGTTATACTTTTTAAATAAAAAACTTTAACATCTTTCTTAATTCAAGATAATGTTTTATATGTCCAAAGACTTATTATTATTATTATAGACTCCCCAAAATCTAAAAAATATAAGTAATCTATGGTACTTTTTTTTAATGAAATTGGATGCAGATAGGCAAAAAGAAAAGAATTAAAATCACCCATCATTCTCCACCCAGACGTCCTAGAAGGTTTATAATGACCTTGAATTCAGCAAAGGGCTATGTACTTACATTAACTAAATTAAGAATGCTCATTTAGCTATTTATTTATTCACTTATTCATCAAGTAAAAATACAGTGCTACACGCTGAGTTTAAAAAACAAACTAGGTAAGACTTGGAATTTGATCTGAATTAAGAAGAATCATGTAAATAATCAATTATTTATACTGCTGCTGCTAAGTCGCTTCAGTCTGTCTGACTCTGTGCGACCCCAGAGACGGCAGCCCACCAGGCTTCCCCATCCCTGGGATTCTCCAGGCAAGAACACTGGAGTGGGTTGCCATTTCCTTCTCCAATGCATGAAAGTGAAAAGTGAAACTGAAGTCGCTCAGTCGTGTCCGACTCTTAGTGACCCCATGGACTGCAGCCTACCAGGCTCCTCCACCCATGGGATTTTCCAGGCAAGAGTACTGGAGTGGGGTGCCATTGCCTTCTCCAATTATTTATACTATATAAATATATACGCTTATATATATAAAAATATATATACTATAGTGTTATAGGCTTCCCTGGTGGCCCAACTGTGAAATTTGAAAAACATTTAAAGAACAGTAGTGGCCCAGAGGACAATAATAAACTTAGTCTAGGATGGGAGGTGTCAAATCAAATTTAAGGGAACAAAGGAACTGAATCTAGATCTTCAAGAATGAATTTAACTATGTCAGGAAGACCTAGGTGGAGGAAGAGGAAAAGCACTAACTTCAGGACTAGAATACCTTGATTTGAATCCTGATTCTACCTTGATACATAGTGTCTGAGTAACATTCTTTGAGTTAGTCAATCATTCTGTGCTTCAGCTCTCTTACTTCTACAAAATGCATAAAATAGTATTTATTTTATATGCAAATAGTATTTGCTTTACCGTTGAATGAGTTGATTTACACAAAATACTTAGAACTGCATTAGCTTTATTGTAGAGATATGTGAAATATCAGAGTCTATTTTAGGACCTACAAATATTCTCTGCCCTTGAGTGCAGAGAAATGAGACTGTTAGAGTGAGTGGGGATTAAATAATGAACAAGGAGTTTGAACTCTATTCTGTAGGGAAAGGAAAGCCAATGAAATCCTTAAGGCAGAGGAGTGATGTGGTACAATGTGCCTATCAGCAAAAGAATTTTAGTGGCAATGGAGAAAATGAATCACTAGAAGTAAAGAGATTTCAGATGGAGATAATAGCTCACAAGCAAATTGTTGCCATGATTATATATTAATAGAACTCAGGCAGAATTTGACTATGGTTTCTATGTTTTTAATAAGAAGCTTAAAAAGTTTGAAATTGATATTACCAAAAGAAAAGGGGGTGGAGGGGAGAAACAACATAAGAAACAGATACATTGGTGCTATTTATAGTCTTACTTTCCCATTAAAATATCCCCCATATCTTTAAAGTCCTATTTGCATCTCAGCTCCTTGAGGTCTCCTCTAATGATTCCAGGCTTAGGGTCCAGGCTGTACCTCATTTAAATCTCCGGACAATGGAGCAAAGCTGTAGATCTGTATACTAAGAAACTAACAACAAACAGCTTTTGATTAATTCATATCAGGAAGGTTAGGGCAAGTTGTGCTGAAGGGAGACTGAAATGCTTTCTGGAAGGGAAAATGAGACAGCACAAGCAGAGAAAGAAAGTGGAATTTTAATAAAATAAAAAAATTTTAAATACATTTAATAAACTTTTTTAAAATAAAATAAAATTCTAGCTTCACTAGAATCAGAGAATGTGGTAGGGGCTTATAGGAATAAATATGAGAATAATTTAAATGAAGGATGAAAGTGCCAGTGTAATATTTTTCTTTTCCTAGTTCAAGGACAGCAAAACACCTCTTGTGTTTTGATTTGTTTTAGTTTTGATTCTGTATGTATTTGCATATTCATCAATCTACCTCATCTAAATTAATTTTTGTAATTTTTTTTTATTGTCTGGATATTATTTCTTGTATTTTTTTTTAAATTTAATTTAATTTTTTTTTCACATTTTTTTTTAATTTTAAAATCTTTAATTCTTACATGTGTTCCCAAACATGAACCCCCCTCCCACCTCCCTCCCCCATGCACCAGCCCCAAGCATGCTGTATCCTGCGTCAGACATATACTGGCGATTCAATTCTTACATGATAGTATACATGATAGAATGCCATTCTCCCAAATCATCCCACCCTCTCCCTCTCCCTCTGAGTCCAAAAGTCCGTTATACACAGCTGTGTCTTTTTTCCTTTCTTGCATACAGGGTCGTCATTGCCATCTTTCTAAATTCCATATATATGTGTTAGTATACTGTATTGGTGTTTTTCTTTCTGGCTTACTTCACTCTGTATAATTGGCTCCAGTTTCATCCATCTCATCAGAACTGATTCAAATCTATTCTTTTTAACAGCTGAGTAATACTCCATTGTGTATATGTACCACTGCTTTCTTATCCATTCATCTGCTGATGGACATCTAGGTTGTTTCCATGTCCTGGCTATTATAAACAGTGCTGCGATGAACATTGGGGTACATGTGTCTCCTTCAATTCTGGTTTCCTCAGTGTGTATGCCCAGCAGTGGGATTGCTGGGTCATAAGGTAGTTCTATTTGCAATTTTTTAAGGAATCTCCACACTGTTCTCCATAGTGGCTGTACTAGTTTGCATTCCCACCAACAGTGTAGGAGGGTTCCCTTTTCTCCACACCCTCTCCAGCATTTATTGCTTGCAGATTTTTGGATCGCAGCCATTCTGACTGGTGTGAAGTGGTACCTCATTGTGGTTTTGATATGCATTTCTCTAATAATGAGTGATGTTGAGCATCTTTTCATGTGTTTGTTAGCCATCCGTATGTCTTCTTTGGAGAAATGTCTATTTAGTTCTTTGGCCCATTTTTTGATTGGGTCATTTATTTTTCTGGAATTGAGCTGCATAAGTTGCTTGTATATTTTTGAGATTAGTTGTTTGTCAGTTGCTTCATTTGCTATTATTTTCTCCCATTCAGAAGGCTGTCTTTTCACCTTGCTTATATTTTCCTTTGTTGTGCAGAAGCTTTTAATTTTAATTAGATCCCATTTGTTTATTTTTGCTTTTATTTCCAGAATTCTGGGAGGTGGATCATAGAGGATCCTGCTGTGATTTATGTCGGAGAGTGTTTTGCCTATGTTCTCCTCTAGGAGTTTTATAGTTTCTGGTCTTACATTCAGATCTTTAATCCATTTGAGTTTATTTTCGTATGCGGTGTTAGAAAAATGATCTAGTTTCATTCTTTTACAAGTGGTTGGCCAGTCACTGCATACTTCTTCAGGACTTTAAAAACTCAGATATATTTATAGGAAAAGCAATCCATATTTTTCTAATTTATCTCTACTGCAACTATTGGCAGAGGTTTGAGACATTTCATATGTAAAATACATGTAAACTCTTTACTTAACACATGGAATCTCCTCCTCAGATCTAACAAATATGAACATTGACTCAAGTACTCCAGTCTTTTCAAACGTAAATAACAGTTCTAGTCTATATTAAAGATTAACTGCATACTTTCTCTAAAAGAAATTCTACACCAGGGAAATGTAGAAAGGAAAATCTCTGGTTAGTACTAAGGGGCGGGAATACTGGATGGTGATGTATCTCTGAACTAGAAGTTATAATATAACAGCTGCCTGATCTGCTATATGGTTTTTCATGCTAAGGCTGGGTAGTGGAAAATGTTAAGGAGAAATTTTCCATTCATCTCACATACTTCACTGCTTAGAAATATGAACCACCTGTAACAGGAGCCCCAGGGGATTAACAAAAGTCGTGCAGATTACCCATTAATGGCTCAGACCCCCTTCTGTTTGAAATTCAGCCTTTTCCCCCCTCTGAACATTTCATGATCTCCTCCACTAATTATTTGGAATTTGTTTGTAATAAATGCCTTATGTTCCCCTACCAAGGCATGCTTGTTCACTAACATTTCACATTTTCTGTTGAGATGTGAGCACCACAATAGAATTCCAAATGAAGAAAAGATAAACTTTTGGTTGAGTTCTGTTTGTTTTAGAAAAGGAGAGGAAATAAAAGTGTTTATTTGGGCTAGGCTGACTGGTCTGGTCATTGCATTTTCTCCAGTGATTCTTTCATTTTCCACTTCACTAAAGACAGGAAACACATTTTTTAATTCTTGAGGAGACTCTAAATTGTCATTGGACTGAAGGTATAAAGCTTTAAATAATTTGTTTAAAGATGCCATTCTATTGTTTATTTAGTCAACACACATAGATATTTGGATCCAGGACTTCAATAAAGTTATTGAACCTTTGGGCCATAGCAATATATCAGCACTTTCAGAGAGACCTACCATCACTGGGGTGTTTCTAAGAAATACCTAGACTCTATATCTGTATGTTTAAGTGTATCAAATGTATGCCATGTTCAGGAGATAATTTTTATAAGATACATTTAAGTTCCTACTAATAAATAGGTAAAAGATCATTTTGGTCACTGCTCTATCAGCTTCTAGACCAGTGCTTCTCAACTGGGGCAATTTAGCAATACTGGCAATGACCAACACAGCTTTGCTTTTCACAGATGGTGTGGGTAGAGGCCAGGGAATCTGCTAAACATCCTACAGGGCACAGGAAAGCCCCCTACAACAAAAATTATCTAGGCCCAAATATCAATAGTACTGAGATTAAGGATAGCTGATCTAGATAGTGTCACTTACTTTCTGAACTTTCATCATTTGTGAGAAGAGATTAAGCAAATTCTTTCTAACCTATGCATGCTACATAAATGTATGTGGTTTTCTTATGTTAAAAGTTATGGACCATTAAATATATTAACAATCCTTCAACATCTTTTAAGAAGCATAACTTCTGAGACTTCAGATACTCAGAGAGCTATCTTATGGATGGATACTGCAATGATGTTTTCAGAATGAGCTGTGGAAGAAAAGCTTACCCCTTAACTGAATGCAGGAGAATTTTTTTAAATGACATTGAGGAAACATGTTTAGTGGATACTGTAGTTGGTACCCATTAAATTCTGGTTCATATATCTAAGAGGTGAGGTATTAGAGGGATTACTGCATGTTTATTGAAGTGGCCAATAATTAAAATAGTAATAGTATTGGGGAAAGTGAAGTCGTTCAGCTGTGTCCGACTCTTCGTGATCCCATGGACTGCAGCCTACCATCGGATTCTCCAGGCAAGAATACTGAAGTGGGTTGCCATTTCTTTCTCCAGGGGATCTTCCTGACCCAGGGATCGTACCCAGGTCCCCTGCATTGTGGGCAGATGCTTTAACCTCTGAGCCACCAGGGAACTCCATTGTATTGGGGAAGTAGCAGTGAATCAGGAACTTAAAATCACTAAGAAATGCAACGACCACTCCAAACATTACTGGATGACAGAAATGTCAAGAGACAATAGTATGATAATCATTATTATCCTTTGTACATTATAAAGATGTTTTTATCATCACTTTAGGGGACATGTAAGTTTTTTTAATTTTTTGTTTGTTTTGTACCCAATTATGTTTTAAAATAAAATAAAGTGAAATCACTCAGTCGTGTCCAACTCTTAGCAACCCCATAGACTGTAGCCTGCCAGGCTCCTCTGTCCGTGGTATTTTCCAGGCAAGAATATTGCAGTGGGTTGCCATTACATTACATTAATTATGTATTAATATTATGACAATAAAGAAAAGACTTTTACTTTATTAATAACGTATCCCTATCTAACCCAAGGGAAGTAAGCTTCCTTTTTCAATTTTATTCATTAGAGAAATAAAATATGACCTTGTCTGACTCCCAGGCAACAACTTAATTTCACACTGATATTGCTCAGATTTTATTTTTGTAGAATCACTTAAACTTCCCCACAGAAATTCTTTACCTATAGATCTCCTTGGAACCTATGCTGATTTTGCCTGTGGAATACACCCTCCTTTCCACTGATGTCACCCATTCCTTTACTGGGGGCAATACCCTCCACCACTCTTTGTGGCTCTGAGAATCTGCCAATCACAGTAAGCAGTATGCTCACCTACAGGGTGAATATTGTGACCTAGGAGTGCCACTGTTATTCCAAAGGTTAGGTACCTGACACAAAAAATCTTAAGCAGAAATTTTCTCCACGAGTTTTTTTTTTTTTTTTTTTTGGTGGTGACTAGTATCCACATACAAAATAGCTGTCTTTCAGGAAAAAGAGAAACAAATTCCTCCCTCAGCACCACACCCTGTGGTGGAAGCCTTTCTGAGGAAGGACAAAATAAGATCAAAGTCAAAGAAGAGCACATCTCTTCTTGTGAGATGAGATGAGAGTGAGCTTTGGAAGCTTTTATCATTTAAGAAAAGTCCCATGTCATGTAATTTGTCAAATCTATGATCATAGACTTTGTAATAATATTCCCCTTTTAACCTATTAATGTCTGTAAGAACTAAAATGTTGTTCATTCTCTCATCCTAATATCAGTACTGTAGTATTCTCTTTCTCTCTTTTTTCCTGATTAGTTTGGCTTAAGATTCATCAGATTTATTGATCATCTCAAAGAACCACATTTTCATCTCATTGATTTTTTCTATTGGTTTACTGTGTTTTAAATTTTATTTACTGACATTTGCTGTTATTTTTATTACTTCCTCCTTTCTGCATAATTTAGGTTAAATTTTCTCCTGTTTTCCAGTTTGTTATTGACTTTCTAGATATGTGTTATTTATTTCTAATTTAATTTAATGGTGGTCAGAGGTTACAGTTTATATGACATAAACCTTTAAAGTCTATTGAGACATGTTATGGCTCATAATACAGTTGACTTTGGTAAATGCTCCACTTACACTTGAAAAAAATGTGTGTCCTGCTGTTGTTGGGTAGATTATTCAATAATTGCCATTAAATTAGTAATATTTTTCAGGTCTTTTCTAATTTTGCTTATTTTCTGTCTCCTTGCTCATCTATTATTGAGAAACAAGCAGTGGAATTTCTCACTATAATTGTAGATTTATCTGGTTCTCCTTTCAAGTTTTTTTTTTTTTAATTTCACGTATTTTGAAGATCTCCTATTATGTGCCAAGACATTTAGAATTGTCATGTCTTCCTGATGAAATATCACTTTAGTACTGTAAAAAAACTGTATTTTTAGAAATAAACCTTGCTAAGAAATCTACATTGATTGATATCAACAGAATCATTCGACCTGTTGCTGTGGCCCTAAAACAAGACAAGTTTATTCTTCCGTCAGCACTTTTCACTCATTGGTCCTCTGGCTGAAAGATTCTTCCCCAGGAGATTAACATAATTGGTTTCTTCTTATTGCTTAAGCTCAAATGATATTCCCAGAGAGCCTTCCCCTGACCTTAAAATGGAAGCCTTCTTTCCAGTCATCCATTTTCCCCCCTCTTTTAGACTATTTTATTTTTTTTATGTGCAGCACTTATCACTAGCTGACATATTATTTATTTTTAACATTTCTATTCTCTCCTTCTCTGGAGTGTCAGAGGGCATATCATAATCACAGCTATGTTTTCACCACTAAAAATAGTGCCTGGTAAACAGTAGGCACTTGAAATTATTTGTTGAATAAATATATGAAGGAAGAAAGGAAGGAAGGAATCAATTTTGAAAATCTACTATGTTTCAGACACTATTAGAGGTCCTGGAGAATGCAACACGAATAATACAAGCTGAGTATTTGTCATCTCACACTAGGTGACAAATTCTCTGAAAATGGAAATGAAATGTAAGTGCTATATTGGAGGTATTAGAGAGGGAACAAATATTTATAACATTGTATATGTGGTAGGACGGAGATCAGAGAAATCTTCATAGAGAAGGTGAAAATTCAGTTAGATCTTGGGGTATTTATGTAGTTTTGCTTAGAGGGAAGGGCATTCCAGGAAATACAATACGCAAATGTTGGGAGACAAATATATTAGACTAGAATTTGAACAATGAAATATGTATTTGGGGAAAACATGTTCAAATTTTCCCCTAAAATTTTTCTAATGAAAATAAAATTATTTTATCAGCATACATTCTTAGATATAAATAAGGAAGTAAGTAACATGTAGAAGTTTAATAAATAATTAAAATTTTGTCTAAGATTTAGGCATATTTACATATATTTAAGCCATTTGGTATACAATAGTCATAGCTTTCTTAATTTTTGGAGTTATAGAACATGATTTTATTAAGTGTGACAATTTTTTAAATTATTTTAAATAGAAAAAACACTTGAGAGCTACTGTCATTGATATTAATGTCTGTTAAATTATTATACAATCTTAGCTTTATAGATCAATTTGTGTACTTTATCGAAGAAAGATTTTAAATATTCATTTATAAAAAAATAAAGCAACATCCCCCTCCTGCATTTTTACTGCTACCCTTCACTCCACTTGCATTTATTTTTTCTAATTTGTGTGCCAGAAATAATACATCCTGAAATTGAAAAATACTGTCAGGATGTGTGAAAGTACATTCCTTCTCAATGTGGTTTTATTTTCATTTGTATCCCTGAGTCATTGGTATAAAATGTGCTCTTCCTTTTTTTTTTTTTAAATTATGCCCCACTCATTTTTTTCTTTCCCCTTCTTTCTAATCTAAGGTGCTACATATATGGCTAATAAAGTGCTTGATTTTTTTTTTTTTAGGAGAAAGACTTTTTATTTTAGTTTCTTATGAAATCAGAAAATGGTTTTCATTAATTTAACTAGTAATTTCCCCAGACTCTACTGTTGCCACTGCTTAGTTGCTTCAGTTGTGTTGGACTCTCTGCGGCCCTATGGACTGTGGCCCACCAGGCTCCTCCGTCCATGAGGATTCTCCAGGCAAGAATACTGGAGTGGGTTGCCATGCCCTCCTTTAGGGGATCTTCCCAATCCAGGGATTGGGCCCAGGTCTCTCACATTGCAGGCAGATTCTTTACCATCTGAGCCACCAGGGAAGCCCAAGGACACCAGAGTGGGTAGCCTATCCCTTCTCCAGGGGATCTTCCCAACCCAGGAATTGAAACGGGGTCTCCTGCCTTGCAGGCAGATTCTTTACCAGCTGAGCTATCAGGGAAGCCCACCGATAGAAGAGTCCATCAGCTAGATTGGGGGAAACATAGTAGTGAAAAATACAATACAATTCTCTGCCATTATGGAGTTTATACTTAAGAAGGAATAACTGTTTTTATAAACATATATCAATAAATACAAAAATTATAACTAAGTACATGAGAATTGAATAAAATAATACAGATTAAAAAAAAAAAAAAAAAAAAAAACAAAGATCAACTGAGAGGAGAAAAATAGGGAAATGAGAGAAGTTTCCTGAAAAGGAGATATTTAGTCTGAGTCCATGAAATAAGATAGAACCAGCTGCAAAAGAATATGCTAGAAAAACTTTCTAGGATGAAGAAGTAAACTTGTTAATATGTAAGGAATGTCAAAATGTTTCAGTCTGGACACAATATGAGAAATGGAAAACAGTATAGCAATGGGTTGAGAGATAATCAGAGCTCTAATTTTTTTTAGGGACATACAGACCCATAAAAATATGTTTAAAATTTTTTTCTAATTCAATGAAAGTCCTTTGGAATGTGTTTAAGGGGCGGAATGACATAATCTGATTTAGGATTAAAAGATTATTTTGGTTGTTCTGTACAGAATTGGTTATAAGTGAACAATAATGCAAACAGAGAAACTATGTGGAAATTATTGCAGGATCCAGGGAAGAGCTGATGGTACTCTGGGATCAGAATAGTATGTGGAGATGAAAAGAGAGATTGAATTTGGGATTTTGTAGGAGGGACTGGCAGAACTTGCTGCTGATGGATGAGAAATGAGGACTAAGACAAAGAACACAGCAAAGTGCAGACTTGGCATTCTATCAGCAAATCAGCGGCACCTTAGGTTGGAAGCCTAGTCTTCACACTTGCTAGCTGTGAAATCACTGGTAAGTATTTCACTGTTCTGAGATTGTTTTCTCAACTCTAAAATCAGGATAATAATGTCTAGAATTAATAGTATTCAAAAAAGGTAAATTTTACACCATGCCTAGTAGAGTGCCTCAAATTCAATAGATATTTAATACACACAATATCTTCGTCTGTGTGTGCTCAGTAGCTTGCTCGTGTCCTACTCTTTGAGATCCTATGGACTGCAGTCTGCCAGGCTCCTCTGTCCATGGGATTCTCCAGACAAGAATACTGGAGTGGGTTGCCATTTCCTTTTCCAGGGATCTTCCTGACTCAGAGATCAGACAATGTCTCCTGCCCTGGCAGGCAGATTCTTTACCACTGAGCCTCCTGGGAAGCCCTCATAATACCTTCAAGGACTAATGAATATTTAAAAAAAAAAAACAACTTACTATGTAGTGCATTGTGACTTCTGCAAGGCATTTAATAAAATCTCTCCTGATAATTGATGAAAGAGTGAAAATTTCCTGAACGTGGCGATAATACTATACATAGTCATATCTGATTGACTGTATCAAACAAACTTTGATGACTAGCCTGCTGCCATCTAGAATGTTACAGATGACACAAGAGAGAGTTTATAAGAGAGATGTTGGAATCAGCACTCAAAAATATCCTCCACAAGCATACATGGGCCAGAAAAAATAAGAAGAAATTTGAAAGGTAGAAATATGAAGTTCTACATTTCTGCTTTAAAAAAAATTAACCTCACACATACAGGATTAGCAGCAATTCATGTGAAAGGATTTGGCAGTTAGAGTTGACTGCAAGGTCAGAATGAACTTGCAGCATGATTTAGCTGCTAAAATAGTAAAGACAACTTTAAGCTTCATTAATAATAGCCCAGTGTCAAGGACAAGAGAAGAAACAGTACTATGGTGTTCTGTTTTGATCAAAGCCAGTTGGATCATGTCCATTTTTTGAGGCCATGATTTATTCTTTTATTAACGAGTGGCTACAATGTATCATGTAAGACTGATATTGTAGGAATACAAAATTAGATCAAGTAGAGATCCTCCTTTCAAGGTTGTCACAGTGGTGTAAGGGAGAACTTACGTATGTGTAAATAACTAACATATAAAGGAGAAAGAGATAAGTGACTTAAGGAAGATAGCAATAAAAAACAATGCAGATGTTTGGGATAGATGTCTGTCACTGACAGTTGCAAAAATCAAAGAAGTTGGACTACATTTTGCAGACAATGGGGCAGCTACTGGAAATGTTTGTATTGCACAATGATATAACCAAAGTTGTGTTTCAAGAAAGAAAAAAGAAGAAAGAGAAACAATTTACCCAACAATTTACACATTAGTCCATATGATCCTCACAGTGTTGTGGCTGGAAAATTTAGCCAGTTGAGGTAGAACCAGGAAAAACTGATAGTGATTTCAAGGAGATAGATTTTAATTTAATATAATAAATTTCTATCCATCATGACGTCCAAGACAAAAGAACTGGTGATAAGCAAGTCACTAACCCTTTCCCTGGAAGAGTTCAAGTAAATAATGGATGGCCATATCTCAAGCCTAGCATGAGCTGATGCAAGTTGACCTTGGTATTTCCTTCTAGTCCTAGAGATCGTGGAAGTCTATGTTTTCATGGCATGTCAACACTGACTACTTAACATGGTGAATGAAATTATTTCTGTATTATGTTAGCTTCCTACATGGTCTTTCTATTGTCCAAAGCTACCATTACACAGTTTTAAACCTTAATGCTATTTTTTATTACAAGATCATGTTAAGGAGTTTTTCTAACTACTTTTATGACACTGTTTTAATTCATTATTCACTACATGTTTTGATAAAATAGAATTGATTTTCATTGTAGTCCTAATAGGAGCTCTTACCAAACTTAAAATGAGCTCCAGAATATTTTCTAAAATATAGAACTATAAGGTAAAACTTATTAACCACAAGTATATGTGTTTGGTATTATCAGATAATAAAACCAATGTGATTAATCTGTTTTGTATGTTCCTTCTATGTTAAACAAATACATATCAATAGAAGAATAGAAATGGCAATCTGGCTTTCTAGTTGATGTCTTTAATTTCAAGGACAATGATGAAATATACTGGGAGACTGTATCATCCGTTATTATCCTGATTTCTTAACATTTTTACAAAATAATGTTTTTTCAAGTTTGTGTTTATTTTAGTGTTCACTTTTATTATTGTCCATAAAATACCAAAACATAAGCATGCATCTACCACTTTTCCACTGGAGAAAGTAAAAAAATCAATCACCACGTTGTCACAGGCAAGGAAACATCCCGGAAACAACAGGAAAGGGGACCACAGCACAGACCTGTAGTGATAAATTACACCACAGCCAGTGCGTGCAACTAAATCAACAGTGGTCTGATTAACGGCTTCTCCGCATAACATTGCAGGATGAAAAAGAAACTCTGCAGCTTTTCATTAGGGAGTGTTTTTGGTCAATCCAGAGGTACAAGGAGAGGAAAAATGTGTCTAAGAAGTTTCTTTCTTTAAAATATCTGTTAACAGAAAACTTACTCTGAGAAAATTCGGCTTCTATTTGTGCTTTATTTATAAAGTATCTGTTTTTTAAATGCCAGTGTAAGGAAAATTCGTGTTGTCTTCCAAAATTATACAGTACTGGAAAACATAATTCAGCTAGAAAAAGCAAAAGTGTAACTGACACTTGTGATATTTAAAGACATCTTTTACTGACAAATAAAAATTGGGATCAGATTATGTTATATAACAAAAAATGTTAACATAACTTGAAATTATTAGCAATTCCATGCGTATAAAAATAACTCCCAGTTTGATATTTTTAGTTAAAAAATCTTCATGTTTTTCAAAATTTGAGTTTTAACATAATGTCCCAATTAGCCCTCCTTTTCAGCAACATGACGGCCAATCCCTAATGGTAAAACTGTTTCCTTGTTTTCGATGACCTTGATTGTTCTGAGAAGTGTTGAACCATTTTTAGAAGGTCTCTCAGTTGAGATTTGTCTGATATTTTCTCCATAGTTAGACTGGGATTAGAAGGAAGAACAAAGAAGCAAAATACAATTTTCACCATGTCATATCAAGCGTTTATGCTCTCCACATGACTTACCACCTTTGATGTTAACCCTGATTATATAGCTAACATAGAGTTTGTGAAGTTTCTTTCTATAAAGTAGGTTTTTCTCTTTTTTCAAACTCTTTTGAAAAAAAGTACAACCCACACTTAAAGGAGTCATGCTTTCTTTAAAATCTAAAAAAAAAAAAATCTTAAAATTTAATCACAGATTTCCTAGGAAAGCTGCAGTAACATAATGGTAGCACCTCAGCACACAATCACCTTTGACACAGAGTTAACAACACGTCAGTGAATGCTGTCATATTTGGGTACTGTCCCAGCTCCCACCCACATGGCTGCTAAGAACGGCTGTGACCCCAGGATCTGGGTCAGACAGACATGAATGTGCTGAATGAGTCTATAGGGCAGAATAGATGCCAGAACCATATAACTCATTAGTTACTCTTCCTTGTCTTTAGTTGTTTCCTTTTGCTTAGTTTGCTAAAAATGTCCCTTACTTTTCAACTAATTTCTGGTCACCCTGTCTCTTTCCACTATTCTTTTCTTACTGTGCCTTATTTCATCATCCTATTCCCAAGTCTCCTCTTTGTCGTTGTTGTTGTTTAGTCACTAAGTCGTGTCAGACCCTTTGAGACCCCCATGAACCATAGCCAGGCTCCTCTGTCCATGGGATTTCCCAGGCAAGAATACCAGATTGGGTTGCATTTCCTTATCCAGGGTGGTCTTCCTGACCCAGGGTCTGAACCCAAGTCTCTTGTGTCTCCTGCTTGGCAGGCGGATTCTTTACCACTGAGTCACCTGGGAAGCCCCAGTCTCCTTTTACAGGTCACTTGTAAAGACTTCCCTGGTGGCTCAGACGGTAAAGCGTCTGTCTACAATGTGGGAGACCCGGGTTTGATTCCTGGGTGGGGAAGATCCACTGAAGAAGGAAATGGCAATCCACTCCAGTACTATTGCCTGGAAAATCCCATGGACAGAGGAGCCTGGTAGGCTACAGTCCTTGCGGTTGCAAAGAGTCGGACACGACTGAGCAACGTTCCTGTAATGATTTAGTAAATAATCTGATCAGATAAACCTTAAGCAATATCATGATAATTTTTTTCCTACTTCCACAGCTTGCTGGACATCTCTATGCTTCATGTGCTGAAACAAAGATTAAAACAGTAATTATTTCCATGGTGACACCATTACCAATTAATTTTAGACAATGCACACTTTATATAATAAAGCCTTGATAGCATCAGCTTTTTGTGTTTTCTTGCAAAAATACATGCTAAATTATACTAACCCCTTGCTCTAAACCAGACTCTGAAGACCAAAAGAAATGGCCCCTGACATGGAGGAACTTGCAAGACCAATAGGCAAGCAGTTAACTATCCACATGGCATAATTGCAAGTTACCACCGACAAACAGTTTCTCAGGCTTTATTCCGAAATTCCAGGCATGACCAAAACTCTTTTTTGTAAACGTTATGCAAAAAAGTAACCTAATATTAACAATGAGAGAATCACAAATTAAATAATAACATATCTTTTTTAAAAAATTTGATTGACAATGATTTAAAGATTGGAAATACAGTGTTGTTAGGGTGTGGTTTTGCAATGAATTGATGGCTTACATTCTTTGTTTTTAATTAATTTGTTCAGCTCTTTTATCTGTTTGTGGGAGATCTTTATTTGATTTATAGTTCTTTTATCTATTATAGATTTCAGATGTTTTCTGATGTTTACTTGTCTTTTTTAACATAACTATAATATTTCACTATTGAAAGAATTTCAATTTTATATGGCCAAATTTATTAATACTTTCCTATACAATTCTACCTCTCATATTACTTTAACCTTCTTACCAAAATATTAAGTAGAAACTACTATAGCTACTACTATAGCTCATGTATAAAATATATACAAACTATATAAACAATCTAATCATAATTCTCTAAACACATGGCAATTATATTTCCCAAATTTTCCAAACTTTCTTTGGTTAATGTGTATTATTCTTATAATTAGTATAAGCTACAACTGTAACGTCTTTTTAACATACTGATGTATCTCAAAGAGAAAATGCAGGAGCTCCCTAGCACTTACTGTCATTTCAGCTAGGAAAAACCAATATCTTTAGAAACAGAACTTAGGGTAGATAAGCAAACGACAGAAGAAAGTCCAATTTTCCTTTTGGGGCAGACATCTCTCCTCTGCCAAGACTGGTAAGGCTGGTATACAGTGGGGACATAAGAGAAAGGACACTGAACAGCTGGGAGGTAAAAAGAACCAAAAAGTAAAAATGAAATGTGTAGTAAATGCCACATCACTTCCTTTATTCATATTTGAATGAAGGCCCTCTTTTTAGTTAGTAACTGAAATCTGTAAATAATTTGGGAAAGGCAATAGGGATTTGAAGGTTATTATCTTTTTTCTTAACAGACACTAAATGCTTCTGAGTCTCTGAAATGCAGCCTTTTAGACCACAGGGATCAAAGAAAATGTGAACATCTTAAAGCAGTGTCATTCAACAAATGAATGGAACTGAAGCAAAGTGGGAAGAAAACTGCTGCCAGGGTAGAGAAAGGAAAAGATTCAAAAGAACTCTGACCAAGAACATATTGTACCCAGGAGGCTTAGGAATGATCTCCAGACCAAAAGACAGCTACGGGTACTAAGCTGTGACTATCCAGCCAGCCAGGTCACTGTGGTGGTGGAGAGTCTGGCATTAGGAGCACATGGGCTCTGAAACCAGCCTCAGCTTTCCCCCTTATTTACTCGCTGTGCAACTTTCTTCAAGTCCCTTACCTTCTCCAAGCTGCAGTGCTCTCGTTTGTAAACTGTGGTCAATACCAGGGCCAGCACATGGTATGGACGGCCGTAAGCAAGGCTTACAGCTGTCAGGAGTGTGCACAGCTCTTGCCTGTCTGCAGGCACACTGACCAACCAGTGCTGAGGCCTGGCGGGTGCTCAGAAAACTACTGAACGAACGAACAGAAAGCAGCCAACAATTAGCCAAGATGAGTTGCTGTTCTAGGAAGGAAAGAAGCAGGTAAATGCACAGACGTACGTGTTACATTTGCTATACAGAAGGACTACTATTCTGAGTGAGTGCGGTACAGGAGGCTGTAATGGAAGAGCTAGCATTTGACATGGCCTTTGATGAATGGGATAAATTTTAACAGTAAAGAATAAGAGATGAAAAAAATAGGGTGAGTAGAAACATTTGGATGAGGCTACGTAAGTCATTTCTGACTCAAGCAAATAGAGAACGGCAGGGGAGAAAGCGGGGAGAGTAGGAAACGTTGGGTAGAGCACAGGGAGCTAACCAGAATAAATAATACTCTGTTATTTAAAGTCAGATGGTGAATTCACAAGGGTTTTATCATCATCAAAAATTATGCTTCATAACTTACACATATGGCATATATATTTCTTTGTATGTGTCAAACATTAAATAATGTATTTTAAGTGGGCAAGGGCTGGAAAGGAAGGATTGGCATGTCAAACTGCCAAGTGAAGGGAAGGTACCTATATTTCTGTTTAATGGAGAAAACTTTTTATCCCACGTTTCTGGCTATCTTTTCTATTTCTGTGTTAACATTTTGCAACTGTCCTTGTGGGCTTAATAATATGAAATATTTTCAAATAAATCATTAATAAAGCTGTAGAAAAATGGTGTTGCTGCGTTTTCTATACTTTCTTTCATCTCAGAAACCTGAGACTACTTCTTAACTAATCCTTTACCGTATTTGTTAATCACTTCATCACATGACTGAGTGTGTGATCTAGCTCATAACTAAACTGACCAAAAGTGAATGAAGGGTACAATAGCCTCTACTGTTGTCCTGCTATTTGACTGACATAATGCATTTTTGCTGAGAAGCTGACATAAACTCACCAGCCTGTTTATCAGCATTTTCTTTTGACAATTTTAACATTTTAATGAATGAAAATAGTATGCATAATGATGAATAGGGCTTCCTAGGCGGCGCTAGTGGTAAAGAACCCGCCTGCCAAAACAGAGGTTGGGAAGATCCCCTGGAGGAAGGCATGGCAACCCACTCTGGTAATGTTGCTGGGAGAGTCCCATGGACAGAAGAGCCTGGTGGGCTACAGTCCATGGGGTCAAAAAGAGTCGGGCACAACTGAAGAGACTTAGCACACACAGCATGATGATGAATAACCTTTAATTTCAAAATACTTTTGCATAGAGTTACTCCATGAGAACTTTGCTCAAGATGGAAAGAGGGCTCCACTGGCCCCAAGGGCAAAGTTGGAGGGTGACTAAATTGGGTTGGAGGCCTGGGCATGAGGAGAGATGAAGGAAGTCAACATGGTGGAAGGTCATGCTGAGACCAGTAGCTCTGGATAAAAGTGAAGAGAAAAACTTTGGAGTGGGACTAGGGCCAATGTTTGAGGAGGGGAAGGAAGAGCACTGGAGAGGTGGTTACAGGAAAGGCCAGAAGAATTTTAAACAAAAAACACATTCACACTTAAGCAAAATGTGATCATTTGTACCCCCAACTAACTAAGGGAAACTTGGATGTGGAGAGCTGATACAGACCTGACCATCCTAAGTGCCTGAAAATTCACTGCAAATTGATACTAGAGCCATTAGAGCCTGGTTGTTAAAATATAACAATAATATCAGTAAAAGTGCTAGTAGTGATCATTTATTGAGATTCTTCTGTGAGCCGAGACTGTACTAATTTCGTTACATAGACGAGCTCCTTTCTTCTTCCAACAACCTGTGAGGTGGGTGTGCTTATCCCTACTATGCAGATGAAGATAACAAAATCCAAAAGAGTTAAGTAACTTGCCCAAATTCAAAATTCACAGGATTAGTGGGTCCTCAGGGAAGGTGGAAGCTGCCAGAGACTTCAGAGTTTACTGTATATATTCAGGGCACTCCCCACCTTATTGTATCACTTTTACAGCGTTGTCTTCATAATTTTGGCTTGTGTAACTCTTAAAAGTGACATCAGAGTACATCATGAGAAACACTGGGCTTGAGGAAGCACAAGCTGGAATCAAGATTGCCAGGAGAAATATCAATAACCACAGATATGCAGATGACACCACCCTTATGGCAGAAAGTGAAGAAGAACTAAAGAGCCTCTTGATGAAAGTGAAAGAGGAGAGTGAAAAAGTTGGCTTAAAGCTCAACATTCAGAAAACTAAGATCATCGCATCCGGTTCCATCACTTCATAGCAAATAGATGGGGAAACAGTGGAAACAGTGGCTAACTTTATTTTGGGGGGTCCAAAATCACTGCAGATGGTGACTGCAGCCATGAAAGTAAAAAAATGCTTACTCCTTGGAAGGAAAGTTATGACCAACCTAGACAGCATATTAAAAAGCAGAGACGTTACTTTGTCAACAAAGGCCTGTCTAGTCAAGGCTATGGTTTTTCCAGTGGTCATGTATGGATGTGAGGGTTGGACTATAAAGAAAGCTGAGCACCAAAGAATTGATGCTTTTGAGCTGTGATGTTGGAGAAGACTCTTGAGAGTCCCTTGGACTGCAAGGAGATCCAACCAGTCCATCCTAAAGGAGACCAGTCCTGGGTGTTCATTGGAAGGACTGATGTTGAAGCTGAAACTCCAATACTTTGGCTACCTGATGCAAAGAGCTGACTCATTGGAAAAGACCCTGATGCTGGGAAAGATTGAGGGTAGGAGGAGAAGGGGACGATGGAGGATGAGATGGTTGGATGGCATCACCAACTCAATGGACATGGGTTTGGGTGGACTCCAGGAGTTGGTGATGGACAGGCAGGCCTGGCGTGCTGTGGTTCATGGGGTTGCAAAGAATTGGACATGACTGAGTGACTGAACTGAACTGAACTGAACTTTTAAAAGAATTCTGAAAGCACTTCTCTTCCCTGGCACATTTATGTTAACATCTGTATTTTTTTCAAAGTTTAAATAGCTACAAATGTGGTAATTTCTGATGCAGTTTAAAAATAGACATTTAAAAGTATACTTTTATCATTTTAATCTATCCAATGTAACATATATTGTAGTGTTTTAACACCAATCATTATTCATTTTAAAAGACATGAGCACATTTTTTTAAGTTACTATTTTGATCTCTTCCCTTTCTCTCTTTGAATTCATATTTCCATTCCACTTTTCCTCACATAATTTTATTCTTGTCATATTTCTTTATGCTTAAAATCACTCTAACCTACTTTGTTACAACAAAATCTTATGAATATATGCATATCTTTTAATTACTTTAGGTTATAAAAGTTAGCACAACTTTTTTTCAGATTTTTTTTTCAAATATTATTGGTGTACAACTGAGCAAAACAATATAAGTATAATCCATGTCTTTTCTTTTTTTTGGCTGCAGCTTGTGAGATCTTAGTTCCCTTATCAGGGACTGTTCCTGGGTCCACTACAGTGAAAGCCCACATCGTAACTACTGGACTGCCAAGGAATTCCTATGTTGATAGCAATTACAACAAAAGTACAGTTTTATGAAGAATATATTGTTTGATAGTAATACGGATGGAGCTTTAGTCCAAGTGGTTGATGCATCCATGAATAAATCATTCTTCTTGCTAGAGTGAGTAAGGATTCAGTAAAAATAGCAAAAAGAGAAAATATTTCACCACTTTAGGGTGTGATTTGCCAAAGGTGTATTAGTCATTGTTTTTAAGTCTTATATAATACAGATTATATTAAATTAATCAAAATCTAATATGAATTAATAAAGAAGAAAAAGTGATGAGGAGTGACAGTGGGCAGAAGACTTTTGCCCATGTTAAGAAAAAATGGTGAAGAAATAATTTCAACAAGTAGAAAATAATATTGAAGATATTATAGAGTGTTATTTTATATTATAACATTACCATTTATAAATTATTCATTTAACTTATTTTCTTAAACTTCCATATTTAATAATACTGATTCACCAGTAGATTTGAAACATTTTAACTCCTCTTCCATTCAAAAAATAAAACTGAGACATAGAAGGCACCTTGATAAAAAAGAACATTTCCTAGACATTGATATTTAGTACTCTCAACTATCTTTTTGTCATCATGAAGTTGCCTTTTTTTTCTTTTTTTTTGTACTCTCTGGGACAATATTCCATGACAAGATTAGAGATTAGGATGTTTTTCTTTTTAAAATGGAAGAATGGTAGATGTGAAAGGAAAGGTAGAAAGTAGAACCCATATGACACCCCTAACTAGAAATTGAGTCCCTAAAACTCTCCAGAGCAATGAATCCCTTGGAAAGCCTTCAGCTATCCCAGGAATACTCATGTCCAAGTTGGAAGGCTGCTAACATATGTTACTAAACATGTTGAAAAAGGAGAGTGGAAAGAATACCAACTTTAAAATCAATCAGATGTTGGCGTAAATCCTACTGCTGCTGCTCATAACTTGTGTAAGCTTAAGCACATCACTTAAACTGTGAGTCTCAGGTTTCTAATGGTAAAAGTGAAAATCATAATTCTGAACACTCAGGATTGCTGAGAGAATAAATAAGACAATATGTGTAAATCCCAAAATGAAGAGCCTGGAAAAAGCACTCAAGAAATATTAGTTTACTTTTAACAGATTTTTTTCACTTCTTAGCGGAGACACTAGTTAATTTATTCCATAGCACCTGTTGAGGATTTTAAAAGGTAATTTCAGATTTGTTTTTCTTCCCTATTAGAATACCAGAAGTTTTCATTTATCAAGGAATTTGAATATTTAATTCAATAAATAGAGTGTTTATCATGTGCCAGACACCGTTCTAGGTGCTTAGGTTGCAAAAATCAAAAAGACACAATTCCTCGATCCAAGTAGCTCACAATCTGGCCACAGAGCTGACCATACTACCCACTGTATTATAATAAGTTAACTAGTTATTATATTTTAGAATATTTTATAGACCTATAAGAGAACAATTTTATTAGAAAGATGAGAAGAGACACTGAATTCTAATGGACAGAAGGAAAGTGAAGACAGAGGAAATGGACTACTTAATCAAGACATTTAAATCAAAATGGAAGAGAATGGTGAAATTTGTTGAGCAGAAGTCAGAGTGAAGGGATATGAGAGACGCTAATATTTTTAGAGACTTAGCAAGAAGGACTGGTACCTGAGACAGAGAATCTACACTGCAGAGGCAAGAGTGAAGGTGAATAATGTGCTGTCTCCACAAGTGGTTGGAAACAATGATACTAGAGCTGCAAGAGAGGAAAGGAAAATAAGGAAGCAGGCAAAAAGGAAATGTCAAAGTTGGTTATTGGGACTAGGTTCCTGATATCAAGTCACAATTGGTGTCTGTCTCTCAATGAAGAGACATCTTGCTTCTGCCGCCCGTATGCCAGATCCATCTGCAACATCATCACTCAAAGTGCACTGAGTTTGGAAATGAAACTTTAATGATTAGCATAAACAAATGACAAAAACAAGTTAATTACAACAATAAAATTCTCCAAGAATTCTTTATATTGATTTTACTGAGACTTTCTCTGCCCAGTACAACCCACAAACCAGGATCTTACAGGTTACAATACTTGGGATTCCTCTACCTCTAGTAGAAGTACTCATTTATAGGTTGCATATTTCTCACCAATTCCTTATGCTTTCTTGTCCAATCAGAGCCAAGGATAAACGATCCCCAAATCTTAACTCATGTCTTCACGATTTTTTAGAAGCATAAAAGGTAAACCTGTCTGGAGTGAGTGGGTTCTAAGGAGAAAGAAAAATATAGCCTCTTTTTAAGCACATTATGTGCTATTATTCACTAATTCTGTCCTTAATGCAATAAATCTTAAGAAAGTTACTGATACATTCTGCATGAGAAATGGCAGGACTGAGGGTATGTGGCAATTTTATAGTTCCCTATGGGAGAAAAAGTTTAAGTTATATGTTTGTAGACTTAAAATTGTACCAGATATCCAGACATTACTTTGTTCTTTCTTCATGAAAAATTCTCTCAGAAGTCTACCAAAAGTAATCATTCACTAGCTGTTTTCCCTGAATGAAATGTATGCTTGAATCTGAAATAAAAGTTAAACCAGAATTCATATACATCTTAGTCAAGATGAATAGTTTTCAAGTTTGAAAATATTAACAACATGTGATTTAACAATAATAACTCAAATTACTTCTTTTTAGATGATGATAAGTTTGTTGTTGAATTCTCACTTTGAATGTTATGCATTAGTCAAGTAGCTAAAGGTTAGTTTAGTAGGGGAAATAATATTTTCACTTGTAATAATAAAACAGTGGTTTGATATTAATCAAATACCCTGGGCTACACGTTTAATATAAATCATAGTATTTAATCCTCCCAACTATCCCAACTCCCTATTTTATATATGGGAAAATCAATTTTTAGAAAATAAAGTGATTTGTTTAAAATCAAAGACCTGGTAAATGGCATAGTCAGATTTGGAACTCATGTGGTCTGAATCTAAAGTGCAAGCTCCATCACTTAAGAACTATTTTTTTTAAATGTCAAGAGTGAAGAATTATATATAGAAGCTCATATATAGAACCTACCAACAATATGCACCAAAAAGCAAAATAATAGTAATAATGACATGAATGTAGCAGCAACCTCTTGGTGAACTCACAAGACCTATTATATGGCTTATGTTATAAGGATCAGTAAAAATGTTCTTAATGTGAGCTATAAAACACTTAAGGTTGCACACTACAGCCCAATAGATTAAAATCAGCCAATTTACTAAGAGCAGCCTTCAATATGATATAGCCATATTCGGTTTCAGTAAATAAATAGGTCAGGGGGAGATAGTTTCCATATGTGCAAAGTGGATTTGTTTTCTAGAGCATCACAGTAAAGCCTTTCTGGGGAGCCTATAGGGTTTTTCACAAACTTTGAAGGGAAAAGTGAATTGAATGCCAAAAGACTACTCAGAAATCTCCAAGTTTACAAAGAAAGCACTTGATTCACGTTTTCATTGCTACATGACCTAATATTTACCAAACACTGTGCTTTGCCTAGAAATTGGAACCCTGGGAAGTGTTGGTGGGGATGTAAAATGGTATGGGCATATGGAAAAGAGTCTGGTGGTTCCTCAAAAAATTAATAATGGAATTACCATTTCCAGAAATTCTACTTCTGAGTATATACCCCAAAGAACTGCAAACAGAGTCTTGAAGAAATATCTGTATACTCATGTTCATAGCAGCATTATTCACAGTAGCTAATATGTGGAAGTAATGCAAATGTCAACTGACAGATGACTGGATAAGCAAAATGTGGTATATACTACAATGGAACATTCTTCAGCCTTAGAAAAGGATGGAGAGTCTAGCATAAGACAATGCATGGATAGACCTTGAAGACATTATGCTAAGTCAAATAAGCCAGTTATAAGAAGGTAAATACCGTATGATTCCACTTATCTAGAGTAGTCAAAATCATAGAGACAGAAAACTGAATGGTGGTCATTAGGGGCTGGAGGAGGGGAGAGCAGGAATTATTGTGTAATGGCTATAGACTTTCAATTTTTCAAGATGAAAAGAGCTCTAGAGACAGACAGCAGTAACGGTTGCATGATTATATATACTTAATACCACAAAACTGTACATGAAAAATGGCTAAAATGGTAAATGCTATGTTGTGTAATATACCACAATAAAAAAGTCATCTACAAATAAGTATCTGTAAGGTCATTGAGCATTACTTATAATTGAAATAGATGAAATAGAGTGCAGATGATTTTAATAGCAAATAATAAGGGTTTGCTTTAGCAAAGTTTGCACCTTGTACTTTATAGTAAGGCTTAATGCCATGACCCAACCAGTCCATCCAAAAAGGAATCAGTCCCAAATATTCATTGGAAGGACTGATGCTGAAACTGAAGCTCCAATACTTTGGCCACCTGATGTGAAGAGCTGACTCACTGGAAAAGATCCTGATACTGGGAAAGATTGAGGGCAGGAGAAGAGGGCAATAGTGGATGAGATGGCTGGATGGCATCATTGACTCGATGGACAAAAGTTTGAGTGAACTCCGGGAGTTGGTGATGGCCAGGGAGGCCTGGTGTGCTGCAGTCCATGGAGTCACAAAGAGTTGGACATGACTGAGTGACTGAACTGAACTAATGCCATGAAAAATAGGTCAGTGCATATTATAGGCAAAGCAGGTTACAACACAGTAAATGCAGTGTGGCTTCAATTCTGTGACACCTAGTGAGGCTGCTTAGAATAGAAAACATTTACATTATCGTGCACTAATATTCTTTCTCCATACTTTTCCAAGTTTTATAAATTTTCTACAGTGATATACAATAATTACACATTTATTTTATATTAAAAATTATATATTGATAAAAATGTAAAAAAGCCTATGCAAATTAAGGAAAGAAGTAAATTAGTAATGAAAAAAATTGAATCAACATGCATAAAAGAGAAACATAAATATCTAATAAACATGAAAAAAATCTAACCTCACAGGTAACTAAATAAATACAAGTGAAAATAATTACAAATTATTAACTTGAGAGAAATAAAACACAGTCACCAGGATGCCTTCATCTCCTCCTCTAGTAGGAGTTAGTTGTTACAGGTTTCTGAATAGCAATTTGCTTATCTGACTCGATACAAGTCATGTTGACTTGCTCTACATTGTAGAAAGGGGCTCCAGTAGCTTTGGTGTTTAAATTTTACACTAAACTATTCTATCTTGGGGCTTCCCTGATAGCTCAGTTGGTAAAGAATCCGCCTGCAATGCAGAAGACCTTGGTTCAATTCCTGTCAGGAAGATCCACTGGAGAAGGGAAAGGCTACCCACTCCAGTATTCTGGCCTGGAGAATTCCATGGACTTGTATAGTCCATGGGGCCACACAGAGTCGGACACGACTGAGCGACTTTCACTTTCATACATTCCATCTTGGCCCCTTATCCATAAGTGATGGGGAGATACTCACTGAACCATATTGGGTAAATTGTTGGCCCTAGCCAATGAACAGTGGCTGCAAGAGTGGAGTTAAATAAGCATGTGAAGGTTCTCTGGGAATCACTTGGTTAGAAAAGGATGATGCACCACTGCCAAAAGCAGCAGCAGAGGGGTGCTACACAGTCCAAACAACAGGTGTCCAGTACGTACAATTCCCTGTACATACATTACCTTTGACACAAGTTTTATAATCCATCTTAAGCAGATGATTAAGAATTTTGACAAGTTCATGTACAGATTTATATCATAAGAAAAGTCAGTTTGTATCAGTTCAGTTCAGTCGCTCAGTCATGTCTGACACTGTGACCCCATGAATTGCAGCACGCCAGGCCTCCCTGTCCATCACCAACCCGGAGTTCACTCAGACTCACGTCCATCAAGTCAGTGATGCCATCCAGCCATCTCATCCTCTGTCGTCCCCTTCTCCTCCTGCCCCCAATCCCTCCCAGCATCAGGGTCTTTTCCAGTGAGTCAACTCTTCGCATGAGGTGGCCAAAGTACTGGAGTTTCAGCTTTCACATTATTCCTTCCAAAGAAATCCCAGGGCTGATCTCCTTCAGAATGGACTGGTTGGATCTCCTTGCAGTCCAAGGGACTCTCAAGAGTCTTCTCCAACACCACAGTTCAAAAGCATCAATTCTTCGGCGCTCAGCCGTCTTCAGTTTGTATACACACATACAAATTATAGTACAGATGCCCCGTAAGAGTGACTTAAACTTTGACATTTTTGACAACACTGCTCAAAATCAATGGGAAAGAGCATGACAAAGAGGGACAAAAGTCTGCCCATGAATTTTTCTGGCTCCCTGATCTTCACCTGTGGGCTCATACAACCAGATAGACAAGACTGCAAAATTGTATATCTCCAGCAATTTAAATGTCTTTCAGAATAATTGAGCGTATTTTCCCCCAAAGAATACCTCATAGAAAATGGTAGAATGATAAGAGTAATACCATGTTTGGAGATTATGGCAACCAAAAATCCATCACTTTTACACTTTCCTTGAAGAATATGCTAAGAAAATCAGTTACAAAATGACTGTATGTCAAAAATCTGATAAATCAGGGAAAAAAGCCCACCAAACTAGGAAAATATTTCCAGCAAATACTGCAAAGCAAGTAAAAAGTTCATCTACAAATATTTAGGTTTAATATTATGGAGCATATATAGCCTAATAAATTAATAAATACAAAGGGTGTTATACACATTTTCTTGCTGAAAAAGAGAGAGAGAGAGCAGACATAGAGACAAAGGGAGGGAAAACTGTACCCATAGCTTGGGAAAAGGATTAAACTTAAAAAACAAAAAAAAAAGACAATGTGTACAAAACTCTTAACATCTTTCTGCAGGAGGTGTAGAAATGAGATTTCTATGTAGCAAAAGAATGGTACTTATATTTTATTATAATATAATAAGCATAAGCAAAAAAAAGTATTCTTAATACCAGTTTCAATGTGTCAAATACTGTCTTAAGGGCTTTACATGTCTTAACCCATTTAATCTTTATGAATACCCCATAGGGTAAGGCATGTGATTATTTCATTTACAGGGAGGTTTAGTAATGGCTCAAGATCCTCAGTTGATAACTGGCTGAAGTCTGAACTGTTCTGACTCTCTCTGTGATCAAATTTGTAACAGTTACTTTGAGTGAATTCACAAGTCTGTTTCATTATTCAACAGCATGGGAATATGTTTTAAAACAGTTTATTGAACACTTTATATTTTTGTTTTCTACAAAAACAAAGCAGCGGTATTTTACCGCAGGGAGAGTACATGCTTAAAGACCATCTAATCTGAGGGAATTATTTCCATATTAACATTTATAAAGAGTCAAAAAAATTGTCATTTTGAAAGATTTTTCATTTTTCTAATTTTCTAAATCATGTTTCAAATGAAGATAAACCATTATACCCTAGGACTGCTTGGAAGAAACCTTTAAGAGCAGTGAAAACAAAGTATTTTCTTTTACATCTGAGGTTTCCATTTCTTGACCATTTTAATATGATATGAGTTAAAATAAAAGTTTTTCACTCATGTATTGAACATTATCACAGATGGCTAAAATCTTGTAATCTGAATTTTTTGTAATGATAGTCTCACTTGTTATATTATAAAAATTGCTATTAAGAAATCTTAATGATTATATCACTAGTTTTCTTTTTTGATATAATGGAACAGGTACTTTAAAAGATACTTCACTTGCATGAAAATATAAAATACATAAGGTATTAACCATTCAGTATCCAAGAATATTTGTGTGAAGGGAAATAATTAATCTTTTCATAAATTTATGAAGCGTATTTTGGAGAAATCTTTGTCTGTGCCTATAAGAGATTTTTCTGTGTGAAAACTATGTTTCCATGAATGTTGAAAAAGGAAAGAGTTGAAAGGGTTAAAAAGTCAACTGAGAAAAAGACAAAATCTCCCAAATATATTCAGGTGAAAGAATGGGGTATTTTGATGTGGTTCCTTGTGGATAAGATTTGTTTTTGAACTGCATATTCCTAGCACCTAGGAGATCGCCTGTCAACGTGCTAGAGAGGTTCATTCATCAACATTTATTTGTGTGTGTGTTTACTGAAGGGTTATGTTGGCATTAAGAAAAGACATAGATAATGGGATGGAAAAAGGAGAAAGTGCTAAGGTAGCTTAAAATAGAGTCTTAATTTGGGTTGGCACAGAATAGTGGGCCGAGCTCCCTGTTTTACACAGCAAATCTTCACTATCTATCTGTTTTACATATGGTAATGTGTATGTTTCCATGCAATTCTCTCAATTCACCCTACTCTCTCCTTCCCCTCTGCCCCCGTCCACAAGCCTGTTGTCGTCTGTCTCCACTGCTGCCCTGCAAATAGGTTCATTAGCACCATCTTTCTAGATTCCATACACATACATTAATGTACAATATTTGTCTTTCTCTTTCTGACTTACTTCACTTTGCATAGTCAGCTCTAGGTTCATCCAAACTCAATAGGAGTGACTTGGAATGCAGTTGGTGGGATGGGGAGGAATATGGGAGGGGAGGTTCAGGAGGGAGGGAGTATATGTATACCTGTGGTTGATTTTGTTGACGTGTGGCAGAGGCCAGCACAATTTTGTAGGGCAACTGTCCTCCAATAACTGTATTTTATTCTATACTTCTCAATATTGTACAATAATCTTTGATAATTATTAGTTACTCAAGAACAGTTACTTTTTATGAGTATTGCTCAATTGTCATCACCAATAGAATGATATTCAGCTGTGTTCTGTCTGTAAAACTTTTTTAGTAATAAAAAAAGGGGGGATAGAGTCTCGATTTAAAGGGAGAAGAAAATTATTTTATTCCCTACTTTGGTGGGAAGCCACTGTGAGCCTCTGACCCTGGGCTGTGTAGTCTGAATAACCATTGAATTATTAAATTTAAGCATATTCATTGACATTATTTCTATTCATGATAATGAAATCAGATAACTGTTTACATAATAAAATATTCAAATACATTGAAATGCTGAGGCATTTCTTTCTTTGTGACATTATCTTCTCAATATTCTACTTTGCAAAATTTTTTTCACAAAATATAATCCAATATTTATCCCCATATTTTGGTCTTTGGGCATTCTTTCTCACTTCCCTCCATGTGGCCTGCTGCTGCTGCTGCTGCTAGGTTGCTTCAGTTGTGTGCGATACCATAGACAGCAGCCCACCAGGCTCCCCTATCCCTGGGATTCTCCAGGCAAGAACACTGGAGTGGGTTGCCATTTCCTTCTCCATGCATGTGGCCTGGACTTCCTCAAAGTATCCCTCATAAAATTAAGAAATTTTATTTTTTAATATTCAGATAGAAAATTTTTATTATATATCATTGCTTATTTTAACAATACATTCTACTAGTTCCTTTAAGCAGAACTGTTTCTTGTTTCCTACACATTTTTCTCTCTTGAATGTGCATTTTCTTTTTCTGAATTATAACCCTGAGTAGTTCTTTTACCCTCTTCTCTAACTCCTCCCCCAGCCCTAAATTCCGATTTATTTCTTCAGTTCAGTTCAGTTCAGTTCAGTTCAGTTCAGTTGCTCAGTCGTGTCTGACTCTTTATGACTCCATGAATCGCAGAACGCCAGGCCTCCCTGTCCATCACCATCTTTCGGAGTTCACTCAGACTCACATCCATCGAGTCGGTGATGCCATCCAGCCATCTCATCCTCTATCGTCCCCTTTTCCTCCTGCCCCCAATCCCTCCCAGCATCAGAGTCTTTTCCAGTGAGTCAACTCTTCGCATGAGGTGGCCAAAGTACTGGAGTTTAGCTTTAGCATCATTCCTTCCAAAGAACACCCAGGGCTGATCTCCTCCAGAATGGACTGGTTGGATCTCCTTGCAGTCCAAGGGACTCTCAAGAGTCTTCTCTAGCACCACAGTTCAAAAGCATCAATTCTTTGGTGCTCAGCTTTCTTCACAGTCCAACTCTCACATCCATACATGACCACTGGAAAAACCACAGCCTTGATTGGACAGCAAAGTAATGTTGGCAAAGTAATGTCTCTGCTTTTCAATATGCTATCTAGGTTGGTCATAACTTTTCTTCCAAGGAGTAAGTGTCTTTTACTTTCATGGCCTTTATTTCTTAGGGTGGTTTAACTAGTTACTAGTCCCATATCAATTAAGACAAGCAAATCAACAAGGGCCTCAAAGAATTTAGCATACATTTCCATTTGAGTTATTTTTTTTCCCCTCTACTTAATGAGAATTCAACTCTATAATAACAAATTTTTCCTTTATTCTTTCTTTTTAAAAAATACTAAATCATAAGCTAAACTTTATGGTTTTATTTCTTTGAATAATTTAAAATACTCAGAAAGGCACTAGACGACAGTTAATAAATTGATAGATTTGTTAATGAATTGTACTGAATTAAATTCTAGGCAATATCTTCTTTTTCTTAAAGCATGAAAATTTGAGATCTGAACATTTTCTTAAATGACAGTCTACACAGAAGATGAATATGTAAAATATAAAGGTAGAATTAGTCTGATTGAAGCAGGGCAGCCATACTAATACAGCCCACTTTGTCTCCACCCCTTAATCCAAGCACTCCTCCTCTGCAAGAGTCTTTGGGAAGCTTCATGAATCTTTTATCAAAACAGGTAAACAGTGGCCTAGTTTATAATATACCTGAATAATTTCTGATAAGTGGAAAATGTTTGTGGCTTCTTAATTAACCAATTCTTTAAAAGGCATTTCTGTTTGGACTTAAAAGAAAAAAAATATGAATAATTTCATCTTGAGATTCTAAAATCAAAGGTTAAATGATTCCTCCAGATCTGAAGAGAAATGAGCTTAAAATAATGACTCAAAATGAATCAAGATGAAAGCAACAAATGAAACCAAGAAAATTCTCTTCTTATCCAGTACATGAGACTTTTCAGGAGTCAAAAAACTAACCAGCTACATTCCCAAGGGGAAAAATCACCTTTGGTTACAGTTTTGGCATAATAAAAACTTGCCACCTAACAATCTCTGGTCATTGACTCCTTAGCTAGGAATGTCTGTGTCCTAATCCTATGTGGATACTCATTTTCTCCAGAAGCCAACTAATGTCTGTCTGTGTCAAACAAACCCTCTCTTAACACTAAATTTCTAGGAAGAAATTCTGTCTGTATTTACTCAAAATGCAACCAGACTAAAAAATTACTCAGGCCTTACAGATCCTTTGTTCCCTAAAAATCTGATTTATCCATGCTAAATTAAATTCCATGCTAAAATATGCTTTTCTGAGATTCTAAATATTTATTTTTAAAACTCAACCCCTAAAATAGCAGATTTGCCTTCAATAAATCATTAATGAAAGAATGATTTAAATGCCAAATTCATTATTTTATAAAGCAGTCTTGCCAAGCTTATATAAACCTGAACTTTAAAGTATTGATTTTTTACTTTCAATAATATATAACCCTTCTAAATAAGATTTATTTTTATATGTATATAAAATATAATTTTTTCCTACTGATATGTTCATAATGTGATTTAAGAGTATGTAAGAGTAGAGGGCATTTTATGTAACTGTCAAGTCTTTTGGTAAATTAGATATTCAAGCCAAACTTTCTCAATTGTTTGAATAGCCTTTAATATAAGGTACATAAAACTTTTAAATAAAGCTAAAATATAATGAGGAAAAATCTCATATTATTTCTTATTGGACAACATATAATTTCTAAAATACCAAGAAGTACTCTGATGTCCCACTTTTGAAATTCATATTATACTTCTTTTATTATTTTTATTTTCACTTGGTTTAAATCTAAATGTGTTACAACGAAGAGAAAGCTAACATATCCAAAGGGAGTATGAGACAACATGTAATGGAGCATTCTGAACATTATTTTGACATTGCTAATAAAAGTCAGGACATACTTCAAAGTATACATCAGGAACTATTACTTATAAACCCAGAATAAACCAAATGGAAAATAATATTCCCAGCAATTTAATTTGGATTACACTTACCCATGTTCACTTGCTTCTGCACATTTAGACACACTAATGCTAAAAAAAATTTAACGTTAGCAAAAGGAGTCATGCTGAAAACTTTTCCTAAGACATTAATTCCCTCTTATCTTTTGGAACGCATAATCTGTAAATTTTACTGACACTGTAAATCAATCAAAAGTGCTTAGAATGCCAAATGAGTGTATGCTTTCTAGTTAAGTGTACGATAATGGAAAAGATGAAAAACATTACTGTGCCCCTTGTATTGGTGAAACACTTTTGTAATTACACAGCTCATCAGGCCCTGCCAACTAAAAGGGCAACAGCCAGGTGAAGCATCTCGATTTGCTGTGTAGTTCTTTATCAGGAATGTTCAAACTATTTTACAAAATTTGGAAGAGGTAAGAGTCAAAGATCAGCTATTAAACTATCCAGAAAAATGTTTTGTTTTTGAAGCAATAATTTCAGTCAGTAAATATGAATTTTTTAATGACAGACTAATATTGCTCAGGGTTAAACTACAACTCTAACCTTCTTTGACATTTGCAATAATTTTGAGTCTTCCGTGTATGGCACAGTTTTTAATAATCCTAACACGTAACTGTATAACTAGTGGCACACCCAAGAGGGAAAAAGTCCTCATCACAGAGAAAGAATATAACTAATAAAAGCTTTCAAAATTAAAACAAAAAAATAAACAAAATATCTCTCTTTTATCCATATCTGCATTTATCAAGATCCAGGAACAATAAGACTATAGCCTCACAATGAATAGTCAGCTATTGGTTTTATTTAAGCATAATTTTAATGCAGTTCTGGAGTAAACTACCAATTTTTCTTCACTGGAGTAAATCTTAGACAGAGGCACTAGTGGTTTCAATTATCTGTCTCCGGCTTTTGCTCATTTAGTTGTCAGTTGCTCTTTCTCATATTTCATGGTTTCTCAAACTCTGTGTTAGATTGTTTCCTCACTGGGTAAGAAATATCAGTTTAAAGATGCTAAATATATATATTTAAATATAGATGTTCAATAGATGCGTTTAAATAAATAAAGATGTTCCATACATATACATAAAATACAAAATTTCAAATGTTTATTATCAATAGGTATTTCTGCTTCTACTTTCTACCGAACAGCATTACTATGTTCATGTCACATGATGTCATGTACCTTCTACAAAATGTCTCCTTCTCTGTTCTTTGTATTAGCACATGTTTTATAAAACACTTTGTGTTAGCAGAACAACGAGAGAAAAAGGAAAATGAAATCAACCCTGAATACTCACTATGTACTAATTACATCATATAAATATTATACTTTATTTCATTTAATTCATAAACTGACTCTCTAAAGTAGATATTTCCATCCTTAAATTAAAAGTAAAAGGCATCAGGAAACACTTCAAGATGTACAGACATGTGCCCAGGTTGTATACTAGTTACTGATGGAGTCAAGTATGAATAACGTCTGGGTCCCAGCCTATTTATATTACAATCTCTAGGCTCCATAAACCCTAAAACCATTTCCTGTCGTTACTAGTGAGACCTTTGCTCTGTAGTTATTCTCTGCTTTGTAGCAAATTTCTTCCAACTTCCCTTTCCTGCCTCTCCTTATAGAAGCATTTGGGTTGTTCATTTGTGGCTCTTTTGGGATTTTCTTGTTTGCCTATTTTATTATATCAAGGATCTTTTACAGAAAGGATTCAGTATTATCTATGCCAAGGCAAGGAAGCTTAAAATTGGTGTTTCTTAAGTCATATTCTTGTTATAGTGTTTAATGTTGTCTTTGGGACCTGAAAGGAATAGAAGTCATGCTTCTTTATTTTACAAGTCAGCAGCCTTGTGTACAAATTAATATACAAGAGTAATAGGGTTCTGATCACTGGTCAGAACCCTTACAGATTAAATAAAATTAGAAGATTGAAGTAAGTTCAATAACTAGAGAGAGAAACAGAATGAAATTCAATGAAGGATGTCTAATTCCACCACTCTTGTCTAACAGTGTGCTGGAAGTTCTAGCCAGTAACTAATGCAAAAGAAGGGAATCAAACCCAGATAACTTGGAAAGAAAGAAATAAAACAGTCACCATAGGCTTGTGATATCATTTCCATGTAAGAAATCACAGGGAACACACAAAACACCTGCTAGAACTAATAAATGAGTTCAGCAAGATTTCAGGATACAAGGTAAGCATACAAAATTAACTGCATTTCTATATAGTAGCAATGAACAAGTGCATACTAAAATTTAAAACACAATACTATTTTGGACTCTGTGGGAGAAGGTGAGGGTGGGATGATTTGAGAGACTAGCACTGAAGCATGTATATTATCATATGTGAAACAGATCGCCAGTCCAGGTTCGATGCATGAGACAGGGTGCTCAGGGATGGTGCACTGGGATGATCCTGAGGGATGGGATGGGGAGGGAGGAGGGGGGGTTCAGGACGGGGAACACATGTACACCCAAGGCTAATTAATGTCAATGTACGGCAAAACCACTACAATATTGTAAAGCAATTAGCCTCCAATTAAAATAAATTTTAAAAACACAATACTATTTATAATCACTCAAAAAGCTGAATACTTAGGTGTAAGTGCAACAAAAATACAGGGCTTCAGATAGTATGCTGAAAACCTAAAAACAAACAAACAAACAAAAAATAATGAAAGAAACCAAAGATGACCTAAACAGACGGAAAGACAATATGCTAATTGTTTGGGAGACTCAAAACAGTTAAAGTATTGATTCTCTCCAAATTGATATTCAGGTTTAGTGTTCTATGTAACAAAATCTCAGCAAAAACTGTTTTGGATAAAGAGAAGATTATTCTAAAATTTATATCGAAAGACAAGGAAACTAGTATAGTCAAAAACTAGGACATGGAACAATGGACTGGTTTCAAATTGGGAAAGGAGTATGTCAAGGCTATATATCATCACCCTGCTTATTTAATTTATATACAGAGTACATCATGCGAAACGCTGGGCTGCACGAAGCACAAGCTGGAAATCGAGATTGCCAGGAGAAATATCAATAACTTCAGATATGCAAATGACACCACCCTTATGGCAGAAAGCAAAGAAGAACTAAAAAGCCTCTTGATGAAAGTGAAAGAGGAGAGTGAAAAAGTTGGCTTAAAACTCAACATTCAAAAAATTAAGATCATGGCATCTGTTCCCATCACTTCACAGCAAATAGGTGGGGAAATAATGGAAACTGTGCAAGACTTTATTTTCTCGGGCTCCAAAATCACTGCAGATGGTGACTGCAGCCATGAAATTAAAAGATACTTACTCCTTGGAAGAAAAGCTATGACCAACCTACACAGCATATTAAAAAGCAGAGACATTACTTTGCCAAAAAGGTCCATCTAGTCCATCTATGGTTTTCCAGTAGTCATGTATAAATGTGAGAGTTGGACTATAAAGAAAGCTCAGCACTGAAGAATTGATTCATTTGAACTGTAGTGCTGGAAGACTCTTGAGAGCCCCTTGGACTGCAAGGAGATCCAACCAGTCCATCCTAAAGGAAATCAGTCCTGAATATTCATTGGAAGGACTGATGCTGAAGCTGAAACTCCAATACTTTGGCCACCTGATGCAAAGAACTGACTCATTGGAAAAGACTCTGATTCTGGGAAAGATTGAAGGTGGGAGGAGAAGGGGACAACAGAGGATGAGATGGTTGGATGGCATCACCAATTCTATAGACATGAGTTTGAGTAAGCTCCAGGAGTTGGTGATGGACAGGGAAGCTTGGCGTGCTGCAGTTCATGGGGTCACAAAGAGTCGGACACAACTAAGCAACTGAACTGAACTGACTAATTCTGAAAAAGAATAAACTGCAAGGAATCAGCCTACCCAATTTCAAGACCGATTATATAGGTACAATAATCAAGACCACACAGTATTGGCAGAGAGGTAGGCACATAGATCAGTGGAACAGAATAGAGAACTCAGAAATAGTCTCTACCCATATCCTAAACTGCTTTTTCTCAAAGATGCAAAGGCAATCCAATGAAGGAAGGATAACCTTTTCAATAAATGATGCTCGAATGAGTGCACTTCTACAAGCATTTAAAAAATAATGAAACTCATCCTAATTGTCACAACTTATATAATAACAATTAACTCAAAATTAACCATGGGCACATATGCAAAATGTTAAACAAGAAGTCTTTTTGAAAAAAATAGGAGAAAATATTTGGGATTGAGGCTAGGCTAAGAATTCTTACTTAGAGCTGACACCAAAAGGACAATCCCTAAAAACAAAAACTGATAAATTGGCTTCTACTAAATTAGAAAGCATTTGTCTGTGAAAGACCCTGTTAAGGTTATGAAAGCTAAACTATGCAATGGGAGAAAATATTTGAAAACTACACGTCTAATGGGCCTATTGTCTCTATGCTGCTGCTACTGCTAAGTCACTTCAGTCGACCCCATAGACAGCAGCCCACCAGGCTCCCCCATCCCTGGGATTCTCCAGGCAAGAACACTGGAGTGGGTTGCCATTTCCTTCTCCAATGCGTGAAAGTGAAAAGTGAAAGTGAAGTCACTCAGTCGTGTCTGACTGGTAGCGACGCCATGGACTGCAGCCCACCAGGCTCCTCTGTCCATGGGATTTTCTAGGCAAGAGTACTGGAGTGGCTTGCCATTGCCTTCTCCGAGTATCTATATGAAGAACCCTCAAAACTCAAGAGCTAAAATATAAATAATCCAAATAGAAAATGGATCAAAAATAGGAACAAGCATTTTATCCAAGAATAAGTCTGGCAAATAAGTACATTAAAAGATGTTCACAAATTATAGGAGTCTCAGAAGAAGACAAAAAGAAAGACCATGAAAAGATCCTTGAGGAGATAATAGTTGAAAACTTCCTTAAAATGGGGAAGGAAATAATCACCCAAGTCCAAGAAACCCAGAGAGTTCCAAATAGGATAAACCCAAGGCGAAACACCCCAAGACACATATTAATCAGATTAACAAAGATCAAACACAAAGAACAAATATTAAAAGCAGCAAGGGAAAAACAATAAATAACACACAAGGGGAATCCCATAAGAATAACAGCTGATCTTTCAATAGAAACTCTTTAGGCCAGGAGGGAATGGCAAGACATACTTAAAGTGATAAAAGAAAATAACCTACAGCCCAGATTACTGTACCCAGCAAGGATCTCATTCAAATATGAAGGAGAAATCAAAAGCTTTACAGACAAGCAAAAGTTGAGAGAATTCAGCACCACCAAACCAGCTCTCCAACAAATGCTAAATGATATTCTCTAGACAGGAAACACAAAACGGGTGTATAAACCCGACCCCAAAACAATAAAGTAAATGGTAACAGGATCATACTTATCAATAATTACCTTAAACATAAATGGGTTGAATGCCCCAACCAAAAGACAAAGACTGGCTGAATGGATACAAAAACAAGACCCCTCTATATGCTGCTTACAAGAAACCCACCTCAAAACAAGGGACACATACAGACTGAAAGTGAAGGGCTGGAAAAAGATATTCCATGCAAACAGAGACCAAAAGAAAGCAGGAGTGGCAATACTCATATCCAATAAAATAGACTTTAAAACAAAGGCTGTGAAAAGAGACAAAGAAGGCCACTACATAATGATCAAAGGATCAATCCAAGAAGAAGATATAACAATTATAAATATATATGCACCCAACATAGGAGCACCGCAATATGTAAGACAAATGCTAACAAGTATGAAAGGGGAAATTAACAATAACACAATAATAGTGGGAGGCTTTAATATTTCACTCACACCTATGGATAGATCAACTAAACAGAAAATTAACAAAGAAACGCAAACTTTAAATGATACAATAGACCAGTTAGACCTAATTGATATCTATAGGACATTTCACCCCAAAACAATGAATTTCACCTTTTTCTCAAGTGCTCACGGAACCTTCTCCAGGATAGATCACATCCTGGGCCACAAATCTAACCTTGATAAATTTAAAAAAATCAAAATCATTCCAAGCATCTTTTCTGACCATAATGCATTAAGATTAGATCTCAATTACAGGAGAAAAACTTAAAAATTCCAGCATATGGAGACTGAACAACACGCTTCTGAATAACCAACAAATCACAGAAGAAATCAAAAAAGAAATCAAAATATGCATAGAAACTAATGAAAATGAAAACACAACAACCCAAAACCTGTGGGACACTATAAATGCAGTGCTAAGAGGAAAGTTCATAGCAATACAGGCATACCTCAAGAAACAAGAAAAAAGTCAAATAAATAACCTAACTCTACACCTAAAGCAACTAGAAAGGAAGAAATGGAGAACCCCAGAGTTAGTAGCAGGAAAGCAATCTTAAAAATTAGGGCAGAAATAAATGCAAAAGAAACAAAAGAAACCATAGCAAAAATCAACAAAGCCAAAAGCTGGTTCTTTGAAAGGATAAATAAAATTGACAAACCATTAGCCAGACTCATCAAGAAACAAAGAGAGAAAAATCAAATCAATAAAATTAGAAATGAAAATGGAGAGATCACAACAGACAACACAGAAATACAAAGGATCATAAGAGACTACTATCAGCAATTATATGCCAATAAAATGGACAACGGGGAAGAAATGGACAAATTCTTAGAAAAGTACAACTTTCCAAAACTGAACCAGGAAGAAATAGAAAATCTTAACAGACCCATCACAAGCACGGAAATTGAAACTGTAATCAGAAATCTTCCAGCAAACAAAAGCCCAGGTCCAGACGGCTTCACAGCTGAATTCTACCAAAAATTTCGAGAAGAGCTAACACCTATCCTACTCAAACTCTTCCAGAAAATTGCAGAGGAAGGTAAATTTCCAAACTCATTCTATGAGGCCACCATCACCCTAATACCAAAACCTGACAAAGATACCACACAAAAAGAAAACTACAGGCCAATATCACTGATGAACATAGATGCAAAAATCCTCAACAAAATTCTAGCAATCAGAATCCAACAACACATTAAAAAGATCATACACCATGACCAAGTGGGCTGTATCCCAGGGATGCAAGGATTCTTCAATATCCACAAATCAATCAATGTAATTCACCACATTAACAAATTCAAAAATAAAAGCCATATGATTATCTCAATAGATGCAGAGAAAGCCTTTGACAAAATTCAACATCCATTTATGATAAAAACTCTCCAGAAAGCAGGAATAGGAGGAACATACCTCAACATAATAAAAGCTATATATGACAAACCCACAGCAAACATTATCCTCAACGGTGAAAAATTGAAAGCATTTCCCCTAAAGTCAGGAACAACACAAGAGTGCCCACTTTCACCGCTACTGTTCAACATAGTTCTGGAAGTTTTGGCCACAGCAATCAGAGCAGAAAAAGAAATAAAAGGAATCCAAACTGGAAAAGAAGAAGTAAAACTCTCACTGTTTGCAGATGACATGATCCTCTACATAGAAAACCCTAAAGACTCCACCAGAAAATTACTAGAGCTAATCAATGAATATAGTAAAGTTGCAGGATATAAAATCAACACACAGAAATCCCTTGCATTCCTATACACTAATAATGAGAAAGTAGAAAAAGAAATTAAAGAAACAATTCCATTCACCATTGCAATGAAAAGAATAAAATACTTAGGAATATATCTACCTAAAGAAACTAAAGACCTATATATAGAAAACTATAAAACACTGGTGAAAGAAATCAAAGAGGACACTAATAGATGGAGAAATATACCATGTTCATGGATTGGAAGAATCAATATAGTGAAAATGAGTATAATACCCAAAGCAATCTACAAATTCAATGCAATCCCTATCAGGCTACCAGCAATATTTTTCACAGAACTAGAACAAATAATTTCAAGATTTGTGTGGAAATACAAAAAAACTCAAATAGCCAAAGCAATTTTGAGAAAGAAGAATAGAACTGGAGGAATCAACTTGCCTGACTTCAGGCTCTACTACAAAGCCACAGTCATCAAGACAGTATGGTACTGGCACAAAGACAGAAATATAGATCAATGGAACAAAATAGAAAGCCCAGAGATAAATCCACACACATATGGACACCTTATCTTTGACAAAGGAGGCAAGAATATACAATGGAGTAAAGACAATCTCTTTAACAAGTGGTGCTGGGAAAACTGGTCAACCACTTGTAAAAGAATGAAACTAGATCACTTCCTAACACCGCACACAAAAATAAACTCAAAATGGATTAAAGATCTAAATGTAAGACCAGAAACTGTAAAACTCCTAGAGGAGAACATAGGCAAAACATTCTCTGACATAAATCACAGCAGGATCCTCTATGATCCACCTCCCAGAATTCTGGAAATAAAAGCAAAAATAAACAAATGGGATCTAATTAAAATTAAAAGCTTCTGCACAACAAAGGAAAATATAAGCAAGGTGAAAAGACAGCCTTCTGAATGGGAGAAAATAATAGCAAATGAAGCAACTGACAAACAACTAATCTCAAAAATATACAAGCAACTTATGCAGCTCAATTCCAGAAAAATAAATGACCCAATCAAAAAATGGGCCAAAGAACTAAATAGACATTTCTCCAAAGAAGACATACGGATGGCTAACAAACACATGAGAAGATGCTCAACATCACTCATTATTAGAGAAATGCATATCAAAACCACAATGAGGTACCACTTCACACCAGTCAGAGTGTCTGCAATCCAAAAGTCAGCAAGCAATAAATGCTGGAGAGGGTGTGGAGAAAAGGGAACCCTCTTACACTGTTGGTGGGAATGCAAACTAGTACAGCCACTATGGAGAACAGTCTGGAGATTCCTTTAAAAATTGCAAATAGAACTGCCTTATGACCCAGCAATCCCACTGCCTGGCATACACACCAAAGAAATCAGAATTGAAAGAGACACATGTACCCCAATGTTCATCGCAGCACTATTTATAATAGCCAGGACATGGAAACAACCTAGATGTCCATCAACAGATGAATGGATAAGAAAGCTGTGGTACATATACACAATAGAGTATTACTCAGCCGTTAAAAAGAATACATTTGAATCAGTTCTAATGAGGTGGATGAAACTGGAGCCAATTATACAGAGTGAAGTAAGCCAGAAAGAAAAACACCAATACAGTATACTAACACATATATATGGAATTTAGAAAGATGGCAATGATGACCCTGTATGTGAGACAGCAAAAGAGACACAGACGTGTAGAGCGGACTTTTAGACTCTGAGGGAAAGGCTGGTATGATTTGGAGGAACGGCATTGAAACATGTATACTATCATGTAAGAAACAAATAGCCAGTCTATGTCTGATGCAGGATACAGGATGCTTGGGGCTGGTGCACGGGGAAGACCCAGAGAGATGTTATGGGGAGGGAGGTGGGAGGAGGGTTCATATTTGGGAACGTATGTACACCCGTGGTGGATCCATGTCAATGTATGGCAAAACCAATACAGTATTGTAAAGTAAAATAAAGTAAAAATAAAAATTTAATAAAAAAATAAAACTAAAAGATGTTCAATATCATTACCCACTAGGCAAATGCAAATTAAGGTCACAATGAGATATAATCATACACCTAGAAAAATGGCTAAAATTTTAAAACAGTGAAAACACCAAATACTGACAAATATGTGGAGAAACTGAATCACTTGCACCTTGCTGTTGGAAATGTAAAATGGTACAGCCACTCTGGAAAACAGGCAATTTCTTTAAAAAGATTTTAACTAAACATGCAATTACCAGTTAACCTAGCTATTGCATTCCTCGTCACTTAGCCCAGAAAAATGAAAACATATGTTCGCACAAAAGCCTGCACATGAATGTTCCTGGCAGCTTTATTTGTAATAACTGACAACTAGCCGTCTATGGGGTTGCACAGAGTCAGACACGACTGAAGTGACTTAGCAGTAGCAGGAGCAGAAATAGTACATATATCCTTCAACAGACGAATGGTTGAAAATTATAATACAGAGATCATAGAATACTACCCAGCTAGTAGTATTCTAGCTGAGAATCATGTATTCTCAGCTATGAAAAGAACCAACTTTTGATATCACGAGTGGAAAAAACCAATTTCAAAAGTTAAGCACTGTATGATTTCATTTATATGCCATTCTTGAGATGACAAAATTGTAGATTTAGAGAAAAGATTAGTAGCTGCAGGGATTAAGTTCAAAGAAAGAGAGAAGTAGATGTGACTATAAGACAGCGACATGAGAGATCCTTTTGGTGACAATGTTTTGTATCTCCGTTTGAACTTTTGTGAGAAAATGAACACATTACAATAACCTCCTGTGATACTTCTTCCAACTCCTTAGGGTACCAGGAAACAAGTTTCCCAATTATTAGATGGCTTAGCTAATTCATAAAAGGACCGAAAAAAAAAAAAAGAGAGAGAGAGAGAGAGTTTTACTGATAACACTTTAAAGATTTGAATGAGTAATGAATTCTTTTTCTGAGTAAGATGATCTATAAAGAAAAGCTTCTGATAGATACATGGGAAATGATCTAAAATTTTTGCTATGTAATTGGAATACTGGGTAGATCCCCATGAGGAATAGATTATTTCTAATACCATAAATAAAACTAATCTTTAGGATGAGGTTAGAAGACTTGGTTAAGACTTCAGCATTCAAGTTTTATTGGCTACATCGAAACATACAAATTTTTGGTTAAATCACTATTTCATCATGATGGATTGACGGCTATTACTTCATCTATTAATTCTCTTGTATAATGTTCCAGACCCTGAGTAAAATCAGGCTTTATTTTCTGTTACAAAATTTTCTAGGTATATTTTTCAATGTTTATAAATTGCTCAGTTTACCAAAGGGTTAAGAAAGTGACCTCATCTGAGTTAAATTTGATGTCATTTAGCTTAACTTTTATTTTCACATAGGATAATTTAAAAAACAGTACTAAACCCTTGTGGCTCAAATGGTAAAAGTATCTGCCTGCAATTCAGGAGACCCGAGTTCCTTCTCTGAGTTGGGACGATCTACTGGAGAAGGGAAGGGCAACCCACTCCAGTATCCTTGCCTGGAGGATTCCACAAACAAAGGAGCCTGGTAGGCTACAGCCCATGAAGTTGCAAAGAGTCAGATTCAACTATGCAACAAACTCTAATACTAAACATGAACATTAGTTCTCCCTTTCAAAAAGGCAAAAAAAGTCTTTGCATTGTGAATTTGGGGGAAAAAAAACAAACCTAAGTTTAATCAAATCTCTCACTGATTCATGTTGAGAAACATTATGTGCAAAATTACGATAGATTTTATAAGGATTATATGCAATTAATTTAAAGATACTTATCAGGGCATAAAAAATTTCAACGACTGGGGAAGATGAATCTAGTAAGTAATCTCTCAGAAACCAAGGACATGCCAAAATTTTCCATCTGTTATTTAATTTTGAACATTAGAACAAAAATTTAGCATGACTGGGGAAAAAAAGCATGTCACATCATTTCTTGCCAAAGCCTTCATAATCATTTTATTAGGGAGGTGTATTGAATAAAAATTTCAGGTTCTAATAAACTACCTACTATCATTTTTACAAGAACTACATTTCTCTTGGATTGATTATTTTGATTAAACATGTGTGCATTATTTCCAAAGTTCACTTCTTAAAATTTCTTTAAAATCGTTGTAGAAATTCACCATCCCAGGAAACATTCACCTAAAATGTAGCCCTGATGTTTGAGAATAATAAAATTACAGTGTGAATTCTAAATGCAAGTCTAGATATATTCTTCAAATAAGTTAAAAGGACAAGCAATTTTGCAATAGATACATTTGAGCTAAATATATTATCATTACCATTCCTATTAGTGCTATTCAAGTAGTCCACTCTTCTAATGAATTTGGCTTTCTCCTTTATTTCAAGATGTCAGTGGTCTTAATTAAGCAACCAAATGGATCTGTCCTGGTTACTTAAAGCAAGATGAATTATACTAGGAATTATTAGGGCCTTTCAAAGACAACTCAACATGCTGGGCCAAGCAAGAGCAAAGGAACAGGGTAGACACAGCTGCAGATGCTAAGTACAGGATCCAAAATCCAATCTGGTAACCTTGGTGACCAGGAATCAAGTGGCAGGTTGCAGCCCAGGCAAATGAGCAAGACAGAGGCGGTAGTTGTTCCAATGGAAACAAAAGAAAAGTATAGTGATGGAGAACTCAATTATGATAGAGGGCTATTATCTCCCAAGTCCAAGCAGGCTTTAAAATATTGACATCAGGGAAGTCTATCAAAAAGTAATAAAACTAGTCATGTAGCTGAGGATCTAGAGCTGAGCAGAATTATCATCCAAAAACTATTTATAATAGGAAGCTCTGGATGCCAGCAAGACCACTTTAGGAAACCATTGCAACCACCCAGGTAAAAGGTGATGCTAGCTTGAATCAGCATGTTGACGATGGGCATTTCGACAATGGTCAAAATCTGCATATATTTTCACAGTAAACCCCACAGGATTTGCTGATAAAGTAGATGTGGGATATGAAAGACAGGAAAAATGGTATGGCTATTCCTTGGAGGTTGAAACAATATTGAAAATGAAATTATCATTAACATAACTAATCATATAATAATATATCATTATATCTGAAACTTAAGGTACTTTTGAGAGTCAAAAAGGATTAATAATTACACTGATAAAACAGGCAAAATAGGTTTACAGATACCCTACCATTCAATGAGCTGAAAAGTTGAATTGGAGGTGGGGCTGTTGGAATAAGGAACTAAGCTTTGAATATACTGAGTCTAATAGGCTTATAAATCATCTTAAGAGATATTGCACATAGGCCATCAGCCATATTCTTCTGAGTTCATAAAGAGTCCTGAACCATATATAAAAATTTTAGTGCCATCAGTCTATTTAATGTCTTGAGACTGAATAAGAGCAAAAAGGAATTGGTACAGCTACCTAAGAAAGTAGGGAAGACCACTAGACCATCCAGATATGACCTAAATCAAATCCCTTACAATTATACAGTGGAAGTGACAAATACATTCAAGGGATTAGATCTGATAGAGTGCCTGAAGAACTATGGGTGGAGGTTCATGACATTGTACAGGAGGCAGTGATCAAGAACACCCCCAAGAAATGCAAAAAGGCAAAATGGTTGTCTGAGGAGGCCTTACAAATAGCTGAGAAAGGAAGATAAGTGAAAAGCAAAAGAGAAAAGGAAAGATATACCCATCTGAATGCAGAGTTCCAAAGAATAGCAAGGAGAGATAAGAAAGCCTTCCTCAGTGATGAATGCAAAGAAACAGAGGAAAACAATAGAGTGGGAAAGACTAGAGATCTCTTCAAGAAAATTAGAGATACCAAGGGACCATTTCATGCAAAGATGGGCACAATAAAGGACAGAAATGGTATGAACCTAGCAGAAGCAGAAGATATTAAGAAGAGGTGGCAAGAATACACAGAACTGTACAAAAAGATCTTCATGACCAAGATAATCATGATGGTGTGATCACTCACCTAGAGCCAGACATCCTGGAATGTGAACTCGAGTAGGCATTAGGAAGCATCACTATGAACAAAGCTAGAGGAGATGATGGAATTCCAGTTGAGCTATTTCAAATCCTAGAAGATGATGCTGTAAAAGTGCTGTACTCAATATGCCAGCAAATTTGAAAAACTCAGCAGTGTCCACAGTTTTCAGTGCCAATCCCAAAGAAAGGCAATTAGAATGTTCAAACTACCGCACAATTTCACTCATCTCACATGCTAGCAAAGTAATGCCCAAAATTCTCCAAGCCAGGCTTCAACAGTAAATGAACCATGAACTTCCAGATGTTCAAGCTGGATATAGAAAAGGCAGAGGAACCAGAGATCAAATTGCCAACATCCAATGGATCATCAAAAAAGCAAGAGAATTCCAGAAAAAAACATCTCTTTCTGCTTTATTGACTATGCCAAAGCCTTTGACTGTGTGGATCACAACAAACTGGAAAATTCTAAAAGAGATGGGAATACCAGACCACCTGATCTGCCTCTTGAGAAATCTGTATGTAGGTCAAGAAGCAACAGTTAGAACTGGACATGGAACGAAAGACTGGTTCCAAATTGGGAAAGGAGTATATCAAGGCTGTATATTGTCACCCTGCTTATTTAACTTATATGCAGAGTGCATCATGAGAAATGCTGGGCTGGATGAAGCACAAGCTGGAATCAAGATTGCCGGGAGAAATATCAATAACCTCAGATATGCAGATGACACCACCCTTATGGCAGAAAGTGAAGAAGAACTAAGGAGCCTCTTGATGAAAGTGAAAGAGAAGAGTGAGAATGTTGGTTTAAAACTCTACATTCAGAAAACTAAGATCATGGCATCCGGTCCCATCACTTCACGGCAACAGATGGGGAAACAAAGGAAACAGTGAGACACTTTATTTTGAGGGGCTCCAAAATCACTGCAGATGGTGACTGCAGCCATGAAATTAAAAGACGCTTACTCCTTGGAAGGAAAATTATGACCAACCTAGACAGCATATTAAAAAGCAGAGACACTACTTTGCCAACAAAGGTCCGTCTAGTCAAGGCTATGGTTTTTCCAGTGGTCATGTATGGATGTGAGAGTTGGACTGTGAAGAAAGCTGAGCACCGAAGAATTGATGCTTTTGAACTGTGGTGTTGGAGAAGACTCTTGAGAGTCCCTTGGACTGCAAGGAGATCCAATCAGTCCATCCTAAAGGAGATCAGTCCTGGTGTTCATTGGAGGGACTGATGTTGAAGCTGAAACTCCAATACTTTGGCCACCTGATGTGAAGAACCGACTCACTGGAAAAGACCCTGATGCTGGGAAATATTGAAGGCAGGAGGAGAAGGGAATGACAGAGGATGAGATGGCTGGATGGCACCACTGACGTGATGGACATGAGTTTGAGTAGGCTCCAGGAGCTGGTGATGGACAGAGAAGCCTTGCATGCTGCAGTCCATGGGGTCACAGGGAGATGGACACAACTGAAGGACTGAACAGAACTGAAGAGCTACCTAAGAGAAGAGGCCAAAGACCTGAGCCTTGTTTTACCCACTCCAAAACAAAAGCCAGCCTGAATTCTCAAAAGAACAGGAAGTTATTTGACCTACTTAAGAATCCAGTTCTGCCTCAGGTACATAAAACCCACATGAATATAAACTGGATTTCAAAAGTTAATACATGACATTTTCTAATACTATAGTGTTGATTGCCTGTTCAGATATATAAGAAAATAATGAATCTTAAACCACTTCTTGAAATCTAATCAAATTCTATTTATTCACATATCTAAAGACATTCTTACCTTCCATTTAACAGTATTATTACAATATTCTCATAAATCTTCTGCTAATGCCTCACAAATGGATTTTAAATAGAATACATCACAGTCTGTGTCTTGATTCAACTCACGCTAAATGTTATAATCACTAATAGAAGCCTGCCAGACCCAAGTTCCCATGGGAGGTGTTAAGAAACTGAATAAGCCTTTGTAAAATTATTTGTACAAAATTCACCAGAACAATGTTGAGATGGATCACCAGGCAGAGTATGGACAATATCATCATCCATCAAGAAACTTCTTAGTAATGCAAAAAATAGAAGTCCTTTGGCACAAAATTAAAGACTATATTTTAAAATGAGAAAGATCAACAAAAGAACAATAAAGACTTTAAATTTTAAATGCCTATCCTTAAAAACTTTTTCTCAAAAATTCTTCTTTGACTTACTTTTATGACTAAGAGTTTTACATCCATTAAAAATCTATTCGATTTTCATTCTTTTGTCTTGTGATTTAAAAACATTTCACAACAGACAAGGCAAAAGCTAAAATGACAGCATTTAACATTTAGTTTTGAAGGAATTGGGAGACACTCATGTTTCCCAAGGTTCCTAGTGTCTAAGTGTTTTTATATTAGTAAAATTTATACAATCTTTAAAAAAACCTATCTTTAAACTTGAGAATTTTTTACAACAAATAGAGAAAAAGGGAGGAGTTTCAATCTAAGATCAAATTGCTTACAAGATTTTGTTTATACCTACATTTGTCATCAAATTGTTTTTGTATCTTCATTAATGAGAAAAATGAACATGGGAGTTCTAGATAGTGATTTTATTTCCTTTGACTATATACCCAGAAGTGGGATTGCTAAATCATATTTTTAATTTCTTGAGGAACCTCCATACTATTTACCATATGCCTATACCAATTTATGATCTCCCCAATAGTATAGGGAGGGTTCCCATTTCTCCACATCTGTGCCAAAACCTGTTATTTTCAACTTTTTCATAACAGTCAGCCTAACTATTTTGAGGTAATATCTCATTTTGCCTTTAAGTTACGTTTCCCTAATGATTAATATTATCGAGCATGTTTTCATATACCTGTTCACCATTTGTATGTCTTTTAAGAAAAGTGTCATATCAAGTCTTTTGCCTATTTTATAATCAGATTATTTGACTTTTTGCTATTGAGTTGTATGAGCACCTTATATATTTTGGATATTAACTCTTTATTGGATATATCAGTTGCAAATATTTTCTCCCTTTCTGTAGTTTGAGTTTTAATTTTGTTAATTGTTTCAATTGCTGCAAAAATAAAAATTCAAGAAATTTTTTAGTTTGATGTAAATAATCTAGGTTTTGATAGATGATTCTATTCAAATCTCCTTCCTCTTGAAGATTCAAGGTCCTCTTTAGCCCTTTCAGGTCACTAAACTCAAATCCACATCAACGGCATCTACCCCCACTTCAGGGCATGTATGTGCACGCTTAGTCATTTAGTTGTGTCCGACTCGTTGCAACCTCATGGACTGTACCTGCCAGGCTCCTTTTTCATGGGATTCTCTAAGCAAGAATATTGGAGTGGGTAGCCATTACCTTCTCCAGGGAATCTTCCTGATCCAGGGATCAGGATCTCCTACACTGCAGGCAGATTCTTTACTGTCTGAGCCACTTCAGGGCATCAGCAGGTGAATATCTATGGGTGGAAGAGGATAGAGGATTATAAATGATGTTTAGTTTCTTCCTTTTTGAATCTCTATACACTGCTTTCTGTAATAAAACATATTTTTTTTAATTATGGTCAGAAAGATGAGTTGTGTTTCCTGCAAGTGAGATGCCAACAATATGGATGTTTTACTCTCTATGACACAGAATTATGCACATGTCCAAAAGAAAAAAGTGTATATACTTTTCCATTTAGACCAGACATAAAATATGCAGTTCTATTCTTTCCAGAAAAGACTAGACTTGTCCTTCAGTGATACAGGAAAATCATTGGGGTCTTTTAGGGAATCTAAAACATTTTAATTTTACCCTTCTACTCAGTTGTTGGAACAATAAATTATGTGCAAATTTTATTTCAACACAGTATCAGATATCTTAATAACACTGGAATATTTCTTAGTCATTTGAATCGTTAGTGTACATGACACAAACGCTGATTTTTTAAAAAGAGCTGTGTCAGCTATATTTTATAATCTGTTTGTTGAATGCAGTCATAATATGAAATGCCTATAAAGAATATTTCCTTTCTTCCATTTCATTTTTTAAAGTGTCTCAGAAAACTTATTAGGTAAAAAGATGGAAATAAAGAAGGTTATTGTAGGAATGTTTTCACTTAAGGAGTCTTTCCTGGTTGATATATATTTCTGTGTAAAATTGGGGTGGAGGGGTCTTTCCTCTCTGTCAAATCTTTGATCCTAATGAAAAGAAATATTCCAGATGAAGGCAATGAAAGGAATGCTTTTATGAAGTTCTCTCTTTTTGAAGATGGCTAAATGTTGAAAAGTTGCCCCTTTATTTTACCTGTCTTTGTATCTTATTGTGGTTTGCTTACATTTACCAAAATAAAAACTTTAGATAAATAGCATCTATGTTGAGAAAACTGAATATAAAATGAATTTCCAAATTTCTACATTCAAAAATACAGTTACAGTGAAATGAGAATTTCTTTTCAGAGAAAGAAGGAAGAGAAAGGAGAAGAGAAGCTTGCAGAGGCTGTATTTACACAGGCAAAGTAAAGTAGAAAGTTAAGATACTCTCTGGGGAAACTGGTCTCTCTGAAATGGTATCTCACTATGCAACTTCTTCCTTCCCCCTGCATCCATTTCCCTGTCCCTTTTCCTTTCTAATCATCTCTTTCATTTCAGAGGCACATCAAAGATGATTTTCATGCAGAAATGCCTGAAATCCATTTTCAGTGTTTCCAAAGAGGCTTCAACAGAATCATATGAATTTTATTAACTCTCCGCTACATTTTTTTCTATCTAGACTTAGAGAAAGGGTGTGAAAGCTTGTCCTTCAGCTTCTGTCAGCAAATGACACATTCTATTCTTTTCAGAAAAGACTAGTCTGCTGGGAGTTCATTCTGGTAGGTGTGTAGACAAGTCTAGAAAGATAAGTCTAGATAGTCTCACTTCTTCCAAGGTTTTTTCAAAAAGTACCTTAGCCTCCTGAAGCACTACAGAAAGGGAAAGAAGTGGTATGATTCAAAATACTTTTGCCAGAGTGAGATTCTCGAAGGGCCTGGAATGTTTACAGCTACAGACAGTGTACAAGATCGGTATGTCATATTCTCATCTTCTTCTTTTGGGTCCCCTCTACCAGCAGGATGAGTACCGGGAAGGCTTTAAGAAATTCTTAAAAAGTAACATAACACAAAAGTTTCCAACTGAACCTGATCTGTTGCTCATCTGCTCCTGGGTTTGCTTTCCTCTGGAATCATAATTAAAAACAAACACAATTTCTTAGTAATACTAATGTAACCCTGTAATTACGAAATGCATAAAAAGAGCTAAATTTCCATTTTCCCTATTTATGCAGTGCTTTCCAGGAAACAGACGTGTATCTAGAAGCAGGAGCAAAGGGAGGATGGACAGTGTTTCATTTGTGCATCAGTAATAAGATTTGAAAGTTTTTCAGTTAAAAAAAAAATGCTTTCTGCTTCCACAATAAATAAAACTACACTTAGGTATTTAAATACCTATAAAGATACAAAGAAGGCGAAATTTTCAGTTTTGGGTTGATAATCTCTATTGTTCTTTGGTAAATTCTACAGATATGTTTTAAAAAGGGGGCTCGGTAGTGGGGACTGTTAAGACATTTCTTTAAATAGAGCACTTTAGAAACTTACATTTCTACAAATTTAATTAAAACAAAGAAAAAAATTAACTGCTAGCATTGACAACGTACAGGAGGTGAATTAGTGGGAAGATATGTACTTATACAACAACTTCTTCCTAATAGACTTAAGATTCATTACAAATGTTTAATTCTGATTTCATGTAGAGTAAGAGATATGTATTATATTTTAAAGATTAGAGTTCAAAAATTCTAAAGCAAAGAGAAAGTGAATAACTTTAAAGGTCACTGGCAAGTTCTTCACACCAGGGAAACTGACACAGGAGTTCTCTGGCAATCCACACAGTTTGGTATTCATTAGACTATGTATGATTAATTTCGACATGGACAAACTTTGAACTGCAAACAATTAACAGACTTGAGCTTCAATGTCCACAGAGTAAGAAAAATAGCCTTCTTTTTAGACAAATATAGTAGTGGCTAGGTAGGCGTGCTTCTGACTTCACCAACATACTCTTCCCCGAAATATTACATCACCATTCTGGAACACATGCTGCTGCCCTCTTTAATTATGTGTTTGGATGGCTAGCTACTTTGTGGAATTAGAGAAGTAACAGTTCAGCATCTAGCCTTTCAATTGAACTGGATGACCTTATATTTAAAAGGAATGGCAAAATAGGAACCGACCACAGGCTTGTCAGCTGGATGCAAAGACATGTTTGTGGGTAGCTATGCTGGATACTGTTGGGAAGTTTGTCCATCTTATAATAATCATCTCCTCAAAAGTCAAAAAAAAACAGGAAAAGAGGAGAGAGGAGAGGAAATAAGAGGCATGGAGTTGATGATGTTGATTATTGAGACTGACCATTTTATCTTTGGAAATTCTTCAAGCCAAAATCTGGGTCTGGTGATAAACAAAAATAGGAGAAGCAAGACGACTCCCCAGAGAGATTCATAAAATGCAGATCAGTCAGACACTTTTATTGATGTCAGTCTAATAAAGCCTGCAATTTATCAATTATGTAAATTTTAAACTGTATTAGTTACATACATTCAAATAGTATGCACCTGTGTCCCACGTTGGACTCTTAACAGATTAAATTAAATTGGAACCACATTGTTTTTTATTTTGTGCCAACATAACTGAATCTCAAAACAATGCGATAGGAAATTACTAATACAGTCAAAACTCATTAATAAGGCATACAGTTAACTTTCTTGTCAAGTTTGATATAGAGTTTCTGTATTTTTCCAAAACCAGTTTTAGCCCAACTTCCCTTAGTGGTTTTGAAAACACAAACACAGCAAGTTGAGATGGTGTATTGCCTCCAACTCTATTCCCACAGGTGAATTTAAGTTAGTGCTACACAGTCCAAACTGTTAAAGAATTGGCAGCTGTAGTACTGCAGTCTGAAGTCCACTCCAGCAATTCTAAGAGGGAACAATACAGAACATTTTTTGTAAGGAATGTGTATCTCTTTACTAATGTTTCAGAATTTTATGTGCACGAAGGATCTTATATAATCCTTTCATCTAAGAGATAACGAAGCCAAGAGCCACATAGGTTACTTGATTTGTCCAAGGACACACAGTTAATACTTGAGGTAAGAGGGCCAAGAACTTCAGCTTCTTGGCTAAGAGTGAGGTTTGGTAATGGGAGCCTTCATATAGTTGCTATTTAAGTTTTTGATATGCTTAGCTGTTGTTGTGATTTTTCCCCTGGTTTAACCATCGATATTATAAAGTCTGTCTCACAGTTCTCAGTGGAAAGTAGAAAAAGAGTATAGACTTTGGAAGTACTGAGATAGAAAACTGACAGGCTTGAAACAGAGAAGACTAGACAGGCAGTCTCAAAAAATGAGATCTTTGTTTCAGCTCTTTCTGAATTGCTATGGACTACAGTTTGCTTCAAATCCTTGAATTTCTTTTTTCCTTTAGAAAATTAGAACCACAACCCTGTTCATCCCAAGGAGTGGTCCAAAGTGTGAAATTCAATCATTTAGGTAAAAATATTTTATAAAGTGTAAAGTACCTCAAGTGTAGGCCATCATCATCAGAGTGCCACTCAACTTTTTTAAGATCTCCAAATTGGATTTTTCACTGGCAAGACTTAATAGTGCCAGTACAGAGAGACACTATCGACACAGTGGTTAAAAGCAACAGTGATTGAAAGTGCTCTCTTGCCAGGAGTTTGAAAAATTAGAAGGGCAAACACACCAAGAGAAGGACCTTCAGGCAAGCAGATCTTTCCACAGGCAGAGACATTTTAACCCTTTTCAGCCTTTTCAGAATGAAGGGTTGAGATAATTATCCACTTGACTGTCACTCTCCAAAGTAGGTAAGGCATATTCTGATGACATTTATTCCTGAGAAAAGAATAGGTGGTGGTGCATCTTATAAAAATATTGTTTGAGTCTCAAGCATTGTTATATAGGAAACATTTTTCTAATGTAATATTTTAAAATAGAATTTATTTTACATTCCTAACAGGTTCTATAATGTTGTATAAATAAAAAATAGTTTAGTGTTTAAAATCCTTTGGAAGGAAGAATGCTCTCAGTTGTTAGTCTACCTGTAATTCTGCACTTTTCCCTGATATAACTTTTAATATCATGAAGGTATTTTGAAGGTCTGGAGTGAGATTTAGAATTAGTTTATCTATACCAGATGAGTCCTTTTCAGAAGGACTGACTAATTTAATTACAACAAACAGAAAAAAAAGAGAGAAAGAAACTCAATGAATTAAACATACAATAATTTCTCTTTTCTTTATGATTTCTTAAAATTATTTAAAATATAATTTTAATATTTTTCTAGCTTTTTACATACAACTTATGCTCATTTATCAATATTGTTTTTAGAATCCAAACATTCAAAAAGGGAACAATATTTATAATGTTAATGTTATATAATGAAAATAACATTTGTTATCTACTACTCCAAAGCATCTGTACCCTCTGAGAACATTAATATCTTCTTTATTACTTACTGTTGATCTTTCTAAATAGTTTATATCTAGTAGAGTGCAACTTATTTGTGAACTTTTATAAGCTTACAATAAAAAAAAAAAAACTTTCCCTAATTTACCTAAGTATTCTCATTTCATTGCTTTAAAATAGAGGCCAAGAAAGTATGGTCTATAGGACTAATCTGGCCCTCTACCTTTTATTGATAAAGTTTTACTGGAACACCACTACTCCCGTTTCTTTGCATATTACCCATGAATACTTTGCCCTATAAGCAGAACTCAGTAGCTGTGACAGAGACTGTGTGGCACAAAATCCTAAAATATTTATTATCTGGCACTTCACAGAAAGACTTTCATGACCCCTGTTTTAAAGGAGAGTCATCCACTCAATCTTATGAATTGTGAGGGCCTGAGCATTTCCTTCTCCAACCCTTTATTCTTGTAGATCTCTAGGAAACAGTGTGCTTCTCAGAAATTCAATAATAAGTAAGTATATTCAGAGTCATGTTGTTATTTCCTTCTCAGTGGGAGCTACATGGCACCCAGTGGTTAGACAGTGGCTACTCATCCTAATACTGTTGTACATCATTAAATATTTAGTTAGCAACTTATTATCTACAAAATTGCCAGACAGATGGCACTATTTTTCTCTTAGAAATCTCATCTTCTATACTACTCATCTTGAGTCATCTTCAAGATAACTGCCAAAATCTTCCTAGTCTATTATTTAATTAGATCACCCTATTTTTATATTTCTAAAACTTTCTCCTAGAATGGTTCAGAATTCTTTAATTCTCATTCTCTTTCTATCCATATACCTCCTTCTATCCACATAACTTTTTATATCCATATCACTCATATCATATTAGCCCAGTCTTTCCCTGCTCCTTTCTCAGCCTTAAGTATTCTCTTACACCACATACTCGGTCTAGAATGTACTTAGCCACCAGCCATCTTCTACCACATGGACAAGGTCAACATCCTAGAAAAGGAAAGAGCAACAAGACAAAGGACACCGTGGTTCCTCAAAGACCTACTGGGGCAGAGCCATCTATTGATCTTGAACCACCCATGTACCTCTGAACCACTGTGTGAGAAAGAAATAAACCTCCTTCTTGTTTAAGCCACTGCATTTTAGGTGTATTTGTAACATTAGATCTGTCTGCACTCTGAGTAATGCATAACTAGTTTTTATGAATATAAGCCTGTGCTACATGCTCAGTTCTCTGTAATGTCCGACTTTGTGCAACCCCATGGACTATAACCTGCCAGGCTCCTCTGTCCATGGAACTTCCCTGGCAAGAATACTGGAGTGGGTTGCCATTTCCTACTTCAGAGGATCTTCTCAACCCACGATGGAACCCATGTCTCTTGCATCTCCTGTATTGGCAGGTGGACTCTTTTACCACTGGACCAACTGGACCAAGTTCCCTTTAACCCTGTTGGTTTTTCAGTAGTTTTACTGATGGTAACAAGTGAAGTGCAGAATTTTGAATACACCACTAATTTATTTTCTCTTTCCTATTTACCTCGTTACTCCCCGTGTAACTTTAAAAAATAAAATCAAAGTGTTTCTTCCATTATGTGTAAACTTAATTTGTTTCAAATAGCAATACATATTATATTTTGCTAAAAATCCAGAGTTCTTCCTATCTTGTGAAACAAATTTTTCATAATTTATTTTCAATTGGAGGATACACGCTTTATAATATTTTGTGATACATTCTCTCAAACAGAGGAAATCTCTATACCTTGATGATTTTGATTCACTAACTAAAATCTCAGAGTGATATGACTATCTGTGTCCTAATGGTTGTTTATCTTCAAAGTCAAAAAGGGGCTTTTAAAACAATTCCGTTGCTATTGTTTAGTCACTAAGTTGTATCCAACTCTTTGCGACGCCATGGCCTCTAACCCACCAGGCTTCTCTGTCCATAGCATTTCCCAGGCAAGATTATTGGAGTGGGTTACCATTTCCTTCTCTAGGGAATCTTCCCAACCCTGGGATCAAACTTGCGTCTCCCGCATTAACAAGTGGATTCTTTACTGCTGAGCCACCAGAAAAGCCATCAAAAACAACAACAACAACAACAACAACATTTTGGTGGTGGTTACATTTAAGTTTAGCCATGTTGTCTCCATGAATATTGATAACCAAATATTCCTCAAGCTCCATAAATATTTTTTTCACTTACTTTAAACATAGTTGCTTTCCTAGATAAGCCAGTATTGAATTATCAAAATGAAACACAGAATGAAAATATTTATTTACAGAGTGGGGAAAAGTTGAGAAGGGTCAATTCAATGCTTGTTATTGTTGTCATTCAGTTGCTAAGCTGAGTCCAGCTATTTGTGACACCGTGGACTCCAGTATGCCAGGCTTCCCGTCCTTCACTAACTGCCAGAGTTTGTTCAAACCGAAGTTTTTTGGTGTTGGCTATGCCATTCAACCATCTCATCTTCTGTCACCCCCTTCTACTCCTACTCTCAATCTTTCCCAGCATCAGGGTCTTTCCAATGAGTCAGCTCTTCACATCAGGCGGCCAAAGTATTGTAACTTCAGCATCGGTCCTTCCAGTGAATATTCAGGCTTGATTTCCCTCAGGATTGACTGGTTGGATCTCCTTGCAGTCCAAGGGACTCTCAAGAGGCTTCTCCAGCACCACAGTTTGAAAGCATCAGTTCTTCAGCACTCAGTCTTCTTTATGGTCCAACTCTCACATCAGTACATGGCTACTGGAAAAACCATGTTGACTATACAGACCTTTGTTGGCAAAGTGATTGCTCTGCTTTTTACTGTGTCACAGCTTTTCTTCCAAAGAGCAAGCATCTTTTAATTTCCTGGCCGCAGTCACTGTCCACAGTGATTTTGGAGTCAAAGAAAAGATAATCTGCCACTGTTTCCACTTTTCCCCCATCTATTTGACATGAAGTGATGCAACTGGATGCCATGATCTTAGGTTTCTGAATGTTGAATTTTAAGCTAGTTTTTTTATTCTCTTTTTTTATCTTCAGTGGACTAAAGCAGTGGACTAAAATGGACCAGAATGGGCAAATTTAATTCAGATGACCAGTATATCTATGACTGTGGGTAAGAATCCCTTAGAAAAAAATGGAATAGCTCTCATAGTCAACAAAAGAGTCCGAAATGCAGTACTTAGGTGCAATCTCAAAAACAACAGAATTTCTCAGTTCATTTGCAAAGCAAACCATTCAATTCAATGATTATAAATGGTTAAATTCTGGCCAGGGAATTTAACCTTCTGATACAAAAAATTTAAATGTACAGGGAAAAAATCTTCATACAGTTATAAAATTCTAAGAACTATAACATGTCAGATATGCATTTTTCAAGATAACAGGCCTTGTAGAAATATAAACAGCCAAGATAATTTTTTTTGATCAAAGAAAGCCTCTCTCACAAATGATGACCTCAGGAGAAACTGAATAGTGACCTACAAGGAGTACAGAATCAGGTTGAATAATCAGGTTGAGTGACAGATTCAGTCTGTAAATCAGATTTAATTGATCAATAAACCAAGGTTACTTTAAAAAACTAATACTTGGGGGGAAAACTGTCTAAAATGCTTAGGCTTTATTTATGTTGACATTAGTTTTACTTATAGCTTTTAAATTTTCCAACAGGATGACAACTATAAGATGAATCTCATATACATCAGGGATTTTGGGGGGGTAGCCTAACAAGTGAAAACAATATACCTTTTCAATGGCAAATAAGAATATGATCAATCACAGAGAAGGAAACACAATTCCTTATATTCAAAGTGCTGAAGATTAAAGGTCTTTCTGTTGAAGAACATTCAGAATAAGCTAACCCATAAACTTCATGATCTGGTCAGCTCCGATATACCCCATGGCATAAGGATCGCAAGACCGTTTCTAAGACAGGTAATGTCTATAATAACCTCGTTCACAAAGGGAAAGTAGAATAAAGAAAACTGTTCTAAGAATAATGGAGAAAAGATAACAAGGAACAGACTTAAGTTACTAGACTTAAGTTACTAGAAGTTTGATGGGGTGGTAAAAAATGTCACTTTTCCTCTGATGGGCTCAAAAGTATCACATTTTTCAGACTTCAAACAGCTTTAATGTGACTTATTCCTAGTTTACTTCCCAACGGTGGACTGTATTTTTAGCTTGTTAAATATCATAGTAAAGATGTGCAGGAAACACATTTAAACCTTAAGTTTCTCAGACAAGGAGACTGAACTAGTTTGCTGTTATTGAAATGGTGAGTTCACAGGCACCAGCCAAACGTTAAAGTTAGACATTCAAGAATACTGGAGTGTCACTAATTTTAGTAGGCTTGATTTTTCCTTACATTATCATATTATGTTTCAAATAAATTTCAGTCTACTGGGAGTTATAAGGATATCAAATTTTATATCCTTTGAGATATTAAAATATCTCCTCTTTGAGAATTTTGCTCTTCTTTTAGCTGGGGAGGAGTATTTCTTTGCAAGTGTCTTGGACTTCAGTGTGAGGAAAGGAGAAAAATAGTATTTATTACAGTGTGGGGTTGTGTTTTTTTGTCATATGGAAAAGTAGTAGAGAGAATAAATGCAATATATTATGACAGTTTTCAGGTATCTTGGAATAAACCTTTTTATTTGCATACTTTTAGTTTCCCCATGAGGGCTTCGGCACTTTAAAAGTCAGAGCAAATTTAACAGCATTTTCCCCCTCAACACAGTTATATGTGTTTAGACCCCTGAAGAAAATGTTTTCTAAGTTTGTTTTAAAAGCCCTTCAGTTGAGTTCACTGCATGTTTCAAGATGTTCAGTGTAGATTTTAATAAACTAATAGAAGGGACATGACACCACCCTAATGGCAGAAAGGGAAGAGGAACTAAAAACCCTCTTGATGAAGGTGAAAGAGGAGAGTGAAAAAGTGGCTTAAGACTTAATATTCAAAAAATGAAGATCATGGCATCTGATCCCGCCACTTCATGGCAAATAGGGGGAAAAATGGAAACAGTGACAAATTTTATTTTCTCTGACTCAAAAATCACTGCAGACAGTAACTACCGCCATGAAATTAAAAGACACTTGCTCCTTGGATGGAAAGCTATGACAAACTTAGAGAGCCTTTTAAAAAGCAAAGATATCGCTTTGCCAACAAAGGTCCATATTGTCAAAGCTATGGTTTTTCCATTAGTCATGTACAGATGTAAGTGTTGGCTGAAGGCTAAGTGCCAAAGAACAAATGCTTTCAAACTGTGGTGCTAGAGAAGACTCTTGAGAGTCCATTGGACAGCAAGGAGATCAAACCAGTCAATCCTAAAGGAAATCAAGCCTGAATATTCATTGGAAGGACTGATGCTAAAGCTGAAGTTCCAATATTCTGGCCACCTGATGAGAAGAACTGACTCATTAGAAAAGACTCTGATCCTGAGAAAGATTTGGGATAGGAATACAAGGGGATGACAGAGAATGAGATGGTTGGATGGCATCACTGACTCAATGAACATGAGTTTGAGCAAGTTCTGGGAGATGGTGAAGGATAGGAAAACCTGGCACACTAGGTTTTTATAAAAACCATCAATCATTTTATTAAACATATTTATTAAGCTATATAATTAGCTGGAATGATTTGAGTAGTAAGCTGAGGTGAGCTGGTGCAGTTACTAAAGGAAGTTTCCTTCTATCTGAAATGATGATGTGATAGAGGGCTGGATACACTGGCTTTGGGCTCTTGCAGAGGAAGTGGTTCTTCAGATGGGAACTACTTATTTACCCCTCTCTGCTTCATGAAAAGGCAAAAAATTAACCTCCAGAACTAATCTGCTGAGTTATGAAGCCAAACATAATCCATTTGCCCTACCAGAAAACCCAACAGTATCTGGTAAGGAATAAGACTAGGCTTCTTGGATAGCCAAGTTTGAGTCTTGGTTCTTCCATTTGAGTGATAGTAAGGCAAGTGACAGTAGGGAGGAGGAACCTTATGCAGTAAATTTATATTTATATAAATAGTATATTTACAATAAATCATGTATTTATCTCTTTCATTAATCAAGCATGAGCTTCTCAAAATGTGCTCCATAAAAACCCAAGGATCACCCAAGACAATCTGAGAAAAATGTATTGTTAATAATGATGTTATTAAAAAAATAATAATGATGTTATTATTTGATATTTTCATAATGTTGACATTTATACTGATGATGCAAAAGTAATATTCAGTAAAACTGCTGGTGCTTTAGTACAAGTCAGGGCCATGGGACTGAACTATGGTAGTAGTCATTGCATTCTGCATCACTACTTGCAGTAAAGATAAAAAATTGCCAGTTAGTTTACTTAAGCAGAGAAGGCAATGGCACCCCACTCCAGTACTCTTGCCTGGAAAATCCCATGGACGGAGTAGCCTGGTAGGCTGCAGTCCATGGGGTCGCTGAGGGTCGAACACAACTGAGCGACTTTGCTTTCACTTTTCACTTTCCTGCATTGGAGAAGGAAATGGCAACCCACTCCAGTGTTCTTGCCTGGAGAATCCCAGGGACGGAGGAGCCTGGTGGGCTGCCATCTGTGGGGTCGCACAGATTTGGACACGACTGAAGTGACTTGGCAGTTTACTTAAGAATATCATTGATAAATCAGGAAAAATATTAACTTTATTAAACCTAACTCTAGTATATACAAGTGTTTATCATTCTTTGTGACAAAATGAGATCATACAGAAGGCCCTCTGGTGTCTATACCAAAGTATAATGAAAATCTTGAGGAAAAAAGCACCTGTGTGCTTGTGTATGCTGTGAGATTAGCTAGCCATAATTTTCAAGGAATTTTTGAGCAAACTCAAGATTTGCTGAGAAAATTGTTGAGTAAAAATTACTTTACTCAAAAAATGACTGACAGACAAGGAATCATTAATCTGACTTGAATGTTTAGAAGATATTTTGCCAAAAATAAATGAACTTCTCAATTGAAGGATAACAATTGACATTATTACCAGTAATAAAGAATTTAAGCTTTAATAGGAAACTTAGAATTTTGGGAAACTGGTATCTGCCACTGTGAACTTAATTAATTCCTAATACCCAATGTTTAAAGGCTTAACAGAGGAGATCAGCAGTGATATTAACAAGTGAGATTTTTTTTTCAAATTGCATAATGAAATGTGTCAACCTTTGGAAGATTTGTGTAACTGTGAGTTGACAGTCTTCTGATAAACAAAGCATGCTGTTACTGCAAAAAAAAAAAATTAATAAAAGATTCACAGATCCATTCAAAGTTCACAGTAGAGTAGAGAGTGTGAAAATTTCACAGGCATGATTTTAGATTCCACATTGAAACTCACCTTTGAAACAATTGTTGAGAGTTTTGGTGTAGTACTAAAGAATACCCACCATCATCTAAAGAAATTATGAAAATAAAACTCCCTTTTCCAGCTATATATTTGTATGAGGTTGAATTTTCTTCATAAACTCCAATCAAAACAATAAATTTTAACAGATTGAATACAAAAGCAGAAATGTGAATTCAGTTGTCTTCTATAAAGCCAGATGATAAACACAGAAATTTTCTTAAAGCAATGTCACTTCTCACTATTATTTTTGCTTTTGAAAATAGTTACTTTTTATAAATATGTTACTTTGTTGACATGATATGGGTTTATTATATTTTAAAAATAAATATTTATAACATTTAAAAAAATTATTATATGATATGTAATCATAGACAGTCTATAGGTATAATCCATACAGGGAAAGTTCTTGGGGTTCTCTTTGGTTTTTTAGGAGTGTGAATGAGTTCTGAGACAAAAAAGTTTAAGAACCTCTAAAAACAATGACCTGAGCTTTCACCTTAAGTAGTCAAAAAAAGAAAAGAGCAAAATAAAATTAAATTAGCTTGACAGAAATAATTTAATAGAAATAAGAGAAAATAAACAGAAAAAATTTGATAAAGTCAATAAAGATATCTCTTTGAAAAAGCCAACAAAATTGATAAACCCTTAGCTAGACTGATGAACAAAAAAAGGGAGAAAGAGAATATAAATTACCAAAATCAAGAATGAAAGGGGTCATCACAATAGATTCTACAGATCAGACAAGAAAAATAAAAATATTATGGACACATTTATGCCAACAAATATGACAACTTCAAGGAAATGGACAATTTGCTTGAAAACACTTTGCCAAAACTGATGGGGGATAAAACAGACAATTTGAATAGCCCTCTTTTAAATAAAGTAAAACTGTTAACCAAAAACCTACCCCAAAGAAAAATCCAGACTGTTGGGTTCATTGGTAAAATCTATCAAACATTTAAGGAGGAAATACCATTCAGTTCAGTTCAGTTCAGTTCAGTCACTCAGTTGTGTCCAACTCTTTGCGACCCCATGAATCACAGCACGCCAGGCCTCCCTGTCCATCACCAACTCCCAGAGTTCACCCAAACTCATTAATCTTGTACAAGTCCCTTCATAAAATAGAGAAAGAACACTGGACAGTATTTGCTGCTGGACTGGAAATGAGAAGTGAACAAACAAAAAGAAAAGGCTGAGATATAATTTTGGTTTCCACTACCCAGGTAAACTATGGCCATTTACTAGGATAGGGAAGAAGATATGTGGAAAGGGAGAAAATATACATTAATAGCTCTGTTAAGAACATTGAAAGTTTAAATTGCTAAGCTTGTATGACAAGTCTAAAATTGGATCCACGAGTCCACAGGTTTGTAGTATAATCTGGGCAAAATCTACAAGTGTGCGAGTTATCAGCATGTAAAGCCATACCTGAGATTACCTGGAGACTGAATGTACATGGAAAAGAGAACCACAGGACCGGATACTAAAGTATACCAGCATGGAAAGGTAGAACATTGGAAGTGAAGCTGGTAAAGGAAACAGACAGCATATAGGCACTGAGGCAACAGGAAAACCAGGAGATGTATGAGATGAAGAAAGTGGTCTTTTCTATCAAATGCAACTGAGAGGGTAGGCTCCATTGAATTTGGCTATACAAAAGTCATTGCTGACCTTGACAAGAGCGTTTTTAGGGAAGGATTGGTGAAGGGAGTCTCACTGGACTGAGTCAAGGAAAAGTAGAGAGAGAATGTAAACAACTTTCAATAGGTTTTATTGTAAAGAGAAGAGGAAAAATGTGTTAGTAGATTGTAGATATGAGGATTAATACATTTTTAAGGTTATAATTCCAGTGGGGAAAATCCATAAGAGCAGAATGATGTAAAAGAAACAGGGCTAATCTATGCATAAGCAGAGAGAATGGGAGAGGAAGCAGAGAATTTGAGTAAAGACGCAGGTGGGTTTCTGACTTGGTGGGAAGATGGTATTCCCATGAGAGGGCTTCGGTTTCTTTGTGCAGCATATGGAAAGTCAGCAGATGAACACAAGAGAAGAGGGTGGGACAGAACATGAAATACAGGTGCCAGAGACAGGGAAAGTGAACACCCAGGGAGATTTCATAGGATTGTAGGATAGAATTGAGTGCCCATTTGAGAACTAACGTGAATTTAAAAGCATTTAGCTGAGTTGTGAATTTCTTCTCCAGCAATGTTCAGTTACTTTAACCAGGAATTGTCAAAACAAACAAATTTGGCAGAGTGGGAGAGAAGCAGGGAGGTTGAATGTTTATACCACTCTCCTTCTCCCTAATAACAGAGTAAAACAGAGACCAGGGACATTTTGCTTCAAATCCACTGCTAAACAGTGTGTGAAAGGAACTCATTTTCCAGAAATTACAGTTCCACGTCCATGATTTCCACAGTTTCCAGTAGAAGAGGGGAAAGGTAGTGGTCCACTACCCTGAAAATTCCGGCTTTTATATTCCACCTTCTTTTTTTTTCAGCAGTCATCTGACCATTAAACACTGCTGTCTCGGGTGTTTCTTCTTCTAGTAGGATATGGAGAACTTATCTATTACCCTGCTCAAATTAAAACTTTGTTGCTATGTATTTGTTGAACCTCACATAATTCCTGAACAAGAGAGTTGGCCCCTTTTTCCTGGTGACAGAAATCAATGTGACAAAATTTTAGATGCCAAAGAGTTGATAGGCACTGAAATATCATGACCAACCAAGTTACTAACATTGTCCTCATCAAATCCTTCTTATCCTCTAAAAGGCTCACAGTGAGGTCATGGCACTTCTGATCTGGAAAAAAGCAGAGATGGATTCTTTGCAGGCTGATGATCTATCTTTAGAGCTCACTGGAGTTCTTGGCTCTTCTAAAGTTCATCATGTGAAATGTTTCAGCCATCTTGACAGTGTTATCACCCAACATGCACATGAGCTTTGCCTAACACCGCTAGCTAGTCCTAAAATACAATACTGGGCTCTATGATTAATTGCTCTAGATTGAAAATCTATTTCAAAAATGACAACAACAGGGATTTGCATGTCTAATTAGTTTTCTACCATGACTTCATTTTGTCATTGGTAGTTATAAGTAACTACTTATAACAGCTAATATTTATTGAGTACCATTCTAAATGTCTTATGTAGATTAACTCATTTAATCCTTGCAGCAACTTAACAAGATAGATACTATTATCATGCCCATTTTAAAGGTAAGGAAACTGAGCCACAGCTGGAGTAACCTGCTCAAGGTGAAGGTATGATGTATCAGAGCTGCAGTTTGAACCTTGCATCCTGGCTTCAGGAGGTAGTCATCATCACATAATCACATGAACTGCCCCCACAATTTACCAGGCTTAAATAAAATAAATAATTATTTATTAGATTGTGTCACTTTGTTTCTACTAAAATTTTATTTTAAAATACCCTATGTTGTTGTTGTTGTATTTAAAATAGTATAAGTTTGGTCATTTAACTTGAAGAAATTGTGTTTGCATGAAAAAGAATCAGCCTAGCTGACCTAATAGAATTCTCTAAATTCTCCTTTCTGTATTATCATCAGAAAAACATAAATTTGAACCATATAAAATAGCTCTTATTTTTATTTTTAAACTAGCAAACCTAGCAATTTTGTGTGGCTCAGCTTAACACAAAGGAGAAGTTACAAATCCACATTCAGTGTAGCTCTCTTTTTTTATTTCAGTATCATGATGATTTTCACTGCCATTCACAATCTCTTTCTTGGCCTCCTTTGTGTCAGGCACAATGACCATCTCTCAATGAGAGAGCAAGTCAAGGCTAGGGAATAAACTGTAACTGAAGGACAGAATCATTTCTTACAAGACAGTACTTGGCCACTGATGTCTGAACACTTCTGACCTTGGCCTCCTGTGCCCTGGGAGTTCTTCAGCCCAAGTGCTCAATAATGAGAGGTATGACTTGCCTCTGCAAGTAGTAGATTCAGTCTGAGCCCTTAGTACTTCTTGTTTCTCAAAGAAACTCCTCTTGAAACTTAACAGTAAGAGTCGGTCTTTCAGATTGAAAACTTCGTTAGTTATGATAGATCCAAGAAGACTGTCAGACACTCAGGAATCCTAAGACCTACAAAATGCAAAATTTCACATTTCTCCTACAGGAGTTTTCAATGCTAAAAACAGCATCGATGCCAGTCTTCCTGGCAAAAACATTGCTAACTGACAATCAGAAGATTCCAGCTAATGTGTCTATTGAGTGTGAACAAGAGAGGTTGTCACATCCAGAAATTCCAAAATAGTTTTCTTTCTTTAGAAAATGTGTACCTTCCCAGGACAAGCAGCAGTTCTCTCACGTGCTGTAGTCTGTGTCATTGGTCACAGCTGAGGCAGAACAGAGGTGACTTCTGGGCAAGTGTCATTTTCTGTATTTGGCAAGGGTAGCAGTCTGGATGTCCTCATCACATGAAAAGGTTGATAAGCACAGTCATTTTAAATCTGCCCCAGAAAGCCTATCGAAGGTATGAAAGGTGGCAACCAGAAGATAAATGGCAGGGTCAGGGAATAGGAACGTGCTTGTTATCGTTGACACAGACCATTCTTTCTGTCAACAAGGTATCACCAACACGTCTTATGCTGTGAGGTGATATGTTAGGGAGATACAAATAAAAGAATATAATCCCTATCCACTTCAGAAGGAGATAGGCATGAACATCCAAAAATGACACACCAATATGAAGCAGGCTGTAGAATAGCTAAAGATACTTGGTCTTATAATCCCATTCTCCCAAATTTCCAATAGCATTTAACCAAATTAGAGTTGTGGGACAAGAAGGTGTATAGTCTTATAAACATTGTGGAAACCACCTCCATCAGCCACCACATATTAATATATCATGCTGGAAAGACTGTCTACAAATAGAGCAATGAAAAGAAAGAAAGAAACAAGCTACTAATAGCTGGAAAAAATGCACGCACTTTCTTCATAATACTGAAAGTAGTTCTGCTCTTGGCAGGAGCATGGATGCCATATAATCCAATTGTCTTCTCTTTCGAATGAGGAAACTGAGCCCAGAAAAGCCAAGCAAAATGTATTTTTAAAGAGCATTTCATTAAAATTCAATACAATCTTCAGTTTTCTTTTAAGAATTGTTCAATCATTTTGCTTCTATCAAGGTTATAGAATGCTTGATCTACCAAAGCCTGGCTGAAAATTGAAGACTTCCAGCCCTGTTTAATATTTAGAAGCCAGTGAGGTATATACTCCGTGTGATTCTTGGAAAAGAAAAACATATACATGTTCTTACGTCTCACCTTCTCCAGATATCCCAACGAGCAACACTCTCAACGAAAAGATAAGATACTAAAACAGTTTATTATGGAAAAAGAAGTGATTTGAGGTCAGAGGAGTTGGGTTGCAAACACCTAAAGCTGTTTGGTATAAGGTACATTTTGTGCCTTAGCCTTGTTTTGCAAATTATAAAATGTACTTAATACTACCTGATCTGCTGCAGAGTGCTTCAAAGCAAGATTTAAGCCTTGAACAGAATTATTCCCAATTTATGATTGTACAAGCATTTGGATCATAGGTATGTGTTATACTGACCAAACATAACACTTTAAATTCTATTTCAAATAGTAAAAATTGAATTGTACAAAAATGAAGTTTAAAAATAAATATAAATAATAACTCACAGGGTTATTTAGAAATTAGATGAGATACTATATTTTAAAACACAAATTATGCAAAAATATGATAAATACTTAGTATCCTTTATTCATTAATTAATATAGTCAAAAATATTGAATACCTACTCTGCATAGACCTATTACAGTGATGTTATTTTGAGTAATAGAGCAATGAATTTTACACAAATCCTATCTTGAGGGTCTGTTAGTAAAAATGTCTTCAGTAAAATGGAAAAGACGTGTGATTACAGAGGAATGGCCAAGTACCCTTTGAGTTTTAGGACCTCATACACAAATGTAACCTCTTCACAGGTTTTCCCAAGGCATTTAATGGTATTAAAGCATATTCTCACTGCAACAATCTTATTCAGCAAAAGCATTCTTACTTCATTTTAAAAAATCTTTGTTCTATTAGGAGAAAGTCTTAAAGCTCTTAGAGCTCTTTATTGTAAAAATCATCACCAAATCCACTGAACTCTATGTCACTTTGTCTTTTATGCCTTTAGCATAGAATTTGCTAATTTACTCTTGGCATCATGAAAAACACTGTAATTTTTAACTACACATACAAAATATTTTGACTACACGAATAAATATTTTAGGAAAGATTATCTCCTCCTTCATTTATATTGCCTTGATTTTTCATTGCCTTCAGATCTTGATCTTTATAACGCTATAATGTAGATTAGAAGCCTGAGTTTGCCACTTACAAAATTGGAGATTTTGGTAGAATTATTTAACATCCCTGAACATTGATAATATCTGTACAAGAGGGATGAAATCAAAGGTTCTTTAGGAAAATTAAATGAAGTCATACATGTTGAGGGCTCAGTACAGTGCCTGGCATCTCATACATCCTCACTAACAGTTTTTATTGTTTCCTTAATAATCCATTTGGCATCATACTTGATGATAACATTGGCTTTACCTTCTTCAAAACTGTTTTCTCAGAAATTTTGGAGTACAATAAATGAGAAATATACTTTCAGAGTAGCATCCTGCTCATTTTAAAATTCAAAAAAAGACCCTCGCTGTAATTCTACTATAAGAATTCCACACCACCCTTTGTTATTAATTTTACAAAGCATTCTTAATAACCTGTTCTGGCCTTTTAAATGTGAGACACTTCACTTATCCAATGCTCTGCCACAACTTAGCCAAGTCCTCATGGGCCTGAGCTTGTCCAAGCTGAAGTATTATACATGTGCTTTCAAGATGGACCTCACTGGAAAGTTTTTTTCAAAAGATAGCAAGGTCCCTTCAAATTTTGTGATCTTTAACATTCATTGTCTTAGATGCTGTTAAGAACTCATCTAGATGTCACTGAGAATGTGGGTTCCATATGTATTAATATTAAAACTTGCAGAACAAACAGCAAGGAAATAGCAGTGAAAAAGACAGATATCATTCTTGTTCCTTGAACTTATCTCCTGGTGGGGAACAAAAAGTAAACACAAGCTTAAAAGAAAAAAATAATGTGATACCTTTAATAAGTAGAATGAGCTGATATAACAAACATTGAACTGAAATGTCGGAGGGTGCTGTGGATAGATGACAGTGCTCGGAACCAACGTTAGGTAGAGGAGATGCTGAGAATGTGGTGTGGAACCCTATAATTAATTGTTGAAAGGAATCCAGACACACAGGGTCTTGGGGAAAAGTTTAGAATTTATTCTAAGTGCAGCCAGAAACTACTGAAATATTTTATATTTGGAGTGATGTTATTCCTATTTTAAGATCACTTTTTTTTCTCCAGTAGACTAATCAAAAATTGTTAAACGTAAGTGCTTCTTTAGATAAATTTGATTTTTTTTCATTTTGGACATGATTTCATTGCTTCATCAGGTCAATAAATCTGTCACGTGACATGTCAGGGTAAAGATAGTGAAAGTGGTCCACATGTTTATCTATTGGTTAATTCTGATAATTGAACCCCTATATATAGTGCTTTGTTATTGTGCCTATGAATCATTTATATTTCAAAACGGTGTGTTAGAATTATATTTCCTCTTCACAGGTCCAGTGTTCCATACCCTGTGCTATGCAAAGAGAAACATCACTATCATCAAAATCAACTCTATTTTTTTTTTCTAGTATTCTGTGCCACAGTCTAATTTGCTTTGTATGTTAACCATGAGAGATTCATACAGCTTTTTTTCCTTACAGTTTCAGTTCTTTTCCTTTCTGGTGAAAAAAAAAAAATCTGTGTTTACAATATTCCACAGTTTCCCATTGTCTTAATCTGGTCATTTGCTGCATGGAATCTTTCTTCTTTTTCCTGGAGATGCACTCTCCCTGGGCACACCAGCCTCCTGCTCCAACCTGAACCAGTATGTTCTAGGCTGTCTGCACAGCGTACGTGCCGACACTTCCCTTTCCTCACTCCTGAGTTTGATGCTTTCTTGGATTTCAGATCTTCCACGGATTTCTCCCATACACTACTAAAGTAACACCTTAAACAATTTTTCAAGGGAAACAATGCATGGATGGTAAGCCTTCACAATCTTAGTATGTTTGAAAATATTTCTAATTGGCCTTCACATTCAGTTGACAATTTTAGCTGAGTATAAAACCATAAATTCAAAATATTTGCCCCTCAGAATTTTAGAATTATCCCTCCATTGATTTCTCTCCTCCCTCTTTACCATCACCCCACTAATTGAAAGTAAGTTTCCTCCTCTTTCTTTGCCACTATATTCTCGTCCTATTCTTTATATTCTTATATTCTCTTCATATTTCTAACAAATTTTGTCATCTTGTCTTTATTCTTTGTGTGTAACTTCCATGTATCTGGGTTCAGTTCAGTTCAGTTCAGTCACTCAGGCGTGTCCAACTCTTTGCAGCCCCCTGAACCGCAGCATGCCAGGCCTCTTTGTCCATCACCAACTCCCGGAGTCCACCCAAACCCACGTCTATTGAGTCAGTGATGTGTCTCATCCTCTGTCGTCCCCTTCTCCTCCTGCCCTCAATCTTTCCCAGCATCAGGGTCTTTTCAAATGAGTCAGCTATTCGGATCAGGTGGCCAAAGTATTGGAGTTTCAGCTTCAACATCAGTCCTTCCAATGAACACCCAGGACTGATCTCCTTTAGAATGGACTGCTTGGATCTCCTTGCAGTCCAAGGGACTCTCAAGAGTCTTCTCCAACACCACAGTTCAAAAGCATCAACTCTTCTGTGCTCATCTTTCTTTATAGTCCAACTCTCACATCCATACATGACCACTGGAAAAACCAGAGCCTTGACCAGACAGACCTTTGTTGGCAAAGTAATGTCTCTGCTTTTTAATATGCTGTCTAGATTGGTCATAACTTTCTTTCCAAGAAGTAAGCATCTTTTAATTTCATGGTTGCAATCACCATCTGCAGTGATTTTGGAGCCCAGAAAATCACTGCAGAAAAGTATCTGGGTTAGGCTATGGTAAATATTTCTAGTCAGAAGAAATTTTCTTTTATCAGATTTGGAAATTTTTGTTTTTATTATTTATTTGATTATTTGCTCCTTTTCCAATTTTTGTTTTCTATTCTGAGACTCCTCTCCAGTGAGATGTTCAGAAATTGGGCCTTTTATAGGAATTCTCTTATCATTTTTTCATGTTTTCTATTTCTTCTTCCTGTATATTAGAAGGCTTGATTAATTTTATCTTCTAACTCTTTCATTAAACCATATTTTGGTAATACTCTTTTTTAAATATCCACATTTAAAATTAGTTTCTTCCATTTATGTGACTATAATAAATTTTGAATTTTCCTAAATATAGAAATTTTCATTTAGTATTCTCTTTTGTTGCCTGAATTATCTTTGCTTGCTCTGAGTTTTGTTGTTTTGTTAATTATGATCTTTCTCTTCTACGCTGCTGGTTTTTCTCACATACCTAATGACCTCTACATGTCCCTTTATTTTTAATAATAAATAGATAGGTTGAAGAGTCAAAGAAGTTGGGTGGTTTTCTCTGCTGTTGCTTTTATACATTTATTTTCTGAAAGGGTAGGAAGACAGAAATCTGAGTCATCAGGCAGAATCTGTCAAAGGGCAAGTTTCAAGTTGGAGAGTACAAATAAGAAGTTTACCTGGAGGTTTAGGTCCCCAGATATCAACGTAAATAGGGTTTTACTCTAGACTATAAAATCCACCTCAGGCAACCTCAGCTTTTCCTCAGAAAAACTGTTTAATTGTTCCAGAAAAAGCCCTTTGCTGTTGTTTTTTTTTTTTTTTTTTGCATGTGGATAAATTCCAGCTGCTTGTTTAGCAGACAGGCATGTGCAGGGGGGCCTTGCAAGACCAGAAGAAGCAATTTTTATAGGAGATACTTTCAATGGTCCTGATTTTCTTACCCCCAAGATTTTCACTGAGATTGGCTCCTCCCTCCCCTGTCGCCCTTACCTAGAGTGATCTGGATCATAGTTTCTCTTGCTCTGTTTAGTCAGCCATTCACTCCAGAATTGTGTTTTATTGTTGCTTTGCTGAAGAGTACATGTGATGGCAAATATTGTGGCAGCCACTTTTGGAAAATACAATCTCCCACACTAGTAAATGCTACAAAAATACCTACTAGTCAATTTCAGCACAGCACAAAAATGGAACAGGTTTCTGGTAAAAGGAGGGGTTCAGATAAAAATAACTCATTTCACCTTTATATTCCAATATAAAGAATTGAGTTAAAATACACTTGTTCAGAAGACATTTATTCAGAACATAAACTTTCCTACTGTTTATTTTTTGCCCATGATTTGCTGGCCTTTATTATTTGCACTTTATATTCACTAAGGCCTTTAGGATCTTGGAATTCAACTTAAATAATTCAATTCAACTTAAGGAAAATCTACTGATACTCTCTGTTTCAAAAGAAGTTCTAAGTATGCTCACAATTTTTATATTGTCTTCTCTCTGACTCAAAAACGAGTATTCCCTAATTTAAACATATAACTTATCTTGTAGTTTTTACTGCACATAATATGGCACCTTGAATGACTTGATTGTAAGGTCTATGGGTAATGGACAAGTCTTTTCCATTTTTATATGCTACCTAATGCCCAACACTTAATAAGCATTAGTCAGATTCATAATGAGTTTGCCTTAAAAGCTCAGTTGCTAATTTTATATCTTTTGGTAAGAGAAGAATTCCTCAGGCATATTTATTTTTGTCTTATCTAGAGTCTTAAACATGTTGTTAAATGATTTCTCAACCTACGAAATAGCAGTGCAGTGAAATAAAAGCACTCTCTCCTAGACTATGAAGGGGAAAATGACGTAAGCCGTCAGTTAACAGGCATTAGACCAAAAAAATCATCAAAAACAGCCTGAACTTTTAAAAGCACATTCAGTTCAGTTCAGTTCAGTCACTCAGTCGTGTCCAACTCTTTGTGACCGCATGAACTGCAGCACGCCAGGCCTCCCTGTCCATCACCAACTCCCGGAGTTCACTCAGACTCACATCCATTGAGTCAGTGATGCCATCCAGCCATCTCATCCTCTGTCATCCCCTTCTCCTCCTGCCCCCAATCCCTCCCAGCATCAGAGTCTTTTCCAATGAGTCAACTCTTCACATGAGGTGGCCAAAGAAGTACTGGAGTTTCAGCTTTAGCATCATTCCTTCCAAAGAAATCCCAGGGCTGATCTCCTTCAGAAGGGACTGGTTGGATCTCCTTGCAGTCCAAGGGACCCTCAAGAGTCTTCTCCAACACCACTGTTCAAAAGCATCAATTCTTCGGCGCTCAGCCTTCTTCACAGTCCAACTCACATCCATACATGACTACTGGAAAAACCATAGCCTTGACTAGACGGACCTTAGTCGGCAAAGTAATGTCTTTGCTTTTGAATATGCTATCCAGGTTGGTCATAACTTTTCTTCCAAGGAGTAAGTGTCTTTTAATTTCATGGCTGCAGTCACCATCTGCAGTGATTTTAGTGTTAGTCTATTAAAAATATTCAGTGTAGGACAAACAAGCACTAGTAATTTCTAACAGTCTCCTTGTACACAAGCCCACTATCATAACCATGGTTGGGCGTTAGAGCCAAGCACAGGAATTTGGAGGCCCAAAGGCTTAGATTTACACTCTGTCTCTTCACTAAATGGTTATATGGCTTTGAAGATGTTGTTTTCCCTATCTGATCTTTGATTTCCTTATATTTAAGAAAAAAGTTATGATTCTTATGGCTCTTGCTGCTGCTAACGCTGCTAAGTCGCTTCAGTCGTGTCCGACTCTGTGCAACCCCAGAGACGACAGCCCACCAGGCTCCCCCGTCCCTGGAATTCTTTAGAGCATAGTAAAACTCAATAAATATTAGTTATTGATATGCTCTTAGTCTTCTACACAAAAATTACTTTGAGCTTCCCTGCTGGCTCAGATGGTAAAGAATCTGCCTGCAATGCAAGAGACCTGGGTTTGATCCCTGGATTGGGAAGGTCCCCTGGAGAAGGACATGGTAACCCAGTCCAGTATTTTTGCCTGGAGAATCCCGTTGGATAGAGGAGCCTGGAGGGTTACAGTCCATGGGGTCGCAAAGAATCTGTCATGATTGAGCGACTAAACACAACGCACAGCACAGGTAACTTCATTTTATTACAAAAATAGGCAACATTTTGGAACGATTTCCATCTAAAATGAATCAAAGGAAAAAGAACAGGAAGTAGGAGAGGAAATTGATATTTATATAACAGCTATCATTTTTAAGCAGCTGTTGTGGTCCAGTCACTACAACAGAAATTAGATATAAACTTCCCCATTTAAAAAAAAAAAAAAACACTACCGAAAGGATTTTTGTCTTTTATGTATGAGGGGATTAAAGCTCAGAGATAATCCTATTTATTTTTTCAATCATTCAGGCAACATTTATTGAGAGTCTTCTGTCTACAAAATATTAGCATAAGAAGCAGAGCCTCTAGACCTGGATCCTCTTCTACCCACCATAATGTATTTCAAAACTTTATATAAGTGAAATTATTTTCTATACTATATGTGACTTTTATGTATACATCAAATATAAATTTTAATATGATAAACTTATGTTCTCATAATTATGAAAACATATTCAATAAATGTTCAAAGGATATCTACATAGGAAAAAACATGAGAAAGATAAAAAGTATAATAGAAATGTAAACCCTTTTAATACAAGTATTTTAATAAGCAATTAAAATCTCATACAACACTCTCTAAAAGGTGTCCAAATTATGTCATGATCTTATGACATTAAATATTTCTTAAAATAGTACATATTTTAGGAATCTCAAAATATCTGTCATCATCCAAGAAGTTTCTTTATGATATCATCCTCATAGGATTCAACTACACAAACACAACATCTGTTTGTTTTTTTTTTTTTCAGGAAAGGAATAGTTTACCTCCCCATGCTTGCTAGAAGTTCTGGGTATTTTGCTAGTTGTTACCATCTTTAAATTTGGAAACTCTGAAATAATGTAGGCAAAGGACTAGATTCCAGTGTCATTTTAATGGGACATTTAATAAATATCGTGATTTATTGGCTTACTTGCATGGACTCTCAAAGCTGTGGCTACTTGTCAGCTCTTGAAGGTTGTTTGATTGGGTTGAATATTTCAGTTGTGATTCAAGTGGTTTCTTCCTCTATTTTTCACTGAGAGAGTAGTTTCCTGGCTCCAGCACCCTTCTGGAGGAAAATGATAGATTCAAAAAAGAGATATTAAGTTTAAGCATTTTGAACTTGTATCCATATTCATCACTTTATCATCCCATATCTAAACCACCACTGACAATGTGGCAGAAACCACACCACCTTAGAAGTTCGAATACTGGCCCTGACATTCCTTAGTTTTATGACTTTGGCTAAGGCCTTTAACTACTGGGTCTCTCAGCCTCTTCATCTGTCAGTTGGATTATAATGTATCTCCCTTGCAAAGATAAGACAAATAATAATTATGTCATGCTTATGCAAAAAGTTTACAGGTTTTGAAGTACACGATTATGTTGCTGTGTGTGAATCAAAGACCAACCCTGAAAATGGTAGCCAATCGTACCCTACCCTGTCTTGTCTGAATAAGTCTCTCATCCTCTCATCAAATCCTCATCATATGTCAACAAGCTTTACAGTCACAATAAAATCACAAACTCCAAGTCTCTTCACTGGAGTTTACAGTTCAAACTCACAGTTCAGTGTTATTAGCATGCCCTAGTTATCTTTTTGTTAAAAATGGTAATGTGTTTAGTGCTTTAGAGTTTATAAAGTTCTATATTATTCACTTGATTCATACAACAACTCAGGAGTCTGCCTGTGGGAAAGGTTATCTTTTTATTGTGGCTGTTGCATTCTGGTTGATGTCCCACCCCCTTTTGCAAACATTTGAAGTAATAGAAGTTCTAAGCCACACTTTGCAGATAAGAAAATTAAGACTCAAAGAGATTAACTGAAAAAAGAAGAAATGGAAAATTAGTTGTAAATCTATGGATAAATCTAGATCCCTTAATTATTAATATATATTCCAAGTTTTTCCTACTAGTTGATTATCTCTTTTCTTTGCAATTGTTTTTATTGATATTAACCTTATCTGTTTTACCTTGTTCTACATTTAGTCAGCAGTTGCTAAACTATATCTTTTAAAAGATTATAAATCTCTCATCTACTTATTTTCTTAGTCCCAAAGAAATACAATATGATATGATAAAATAGTGAGATGAGAGGGAGCAAATAGCCAACATTTTATATTAAGTTCACAAAAGCAACCAGTTTAAGTATTCACCACAAATTATAAGTAATAAAACATTAGGAATAAGCTGCTTTCTAACACATCCTGAGACATTATTTTGTTGTAAGTACTTTAGTTTATAGAATATCAATTATGATGCTATTCAACTCTAAGCTCAAAACGTAGCCCAAAACCAAATGTAAATTTTGTCTATATTACTGTCACTGCTCCTCTGTATTCTTTTTACTATTATTCCTATTCACATGTAATCTGATACTCAAAGATTCAAATGATCATATTTCAAAAACACAGTCTTCTTTGAGAAGAAATAGGTCAGATTTCTGTAAAAAATGTGTACTGAGCTATGCAGTAATGATTAAATGCCAGAAAAGTAGCATATATGCTTCAAGACAGTACAAAAGCTATTTAAACATGAGGAAAAAAATATTCCTATTCCCATTTTCCCCTCACTCGTACTTGGGTGAATATAATCCAGGTTCAAGCATCAAATCAGCTAAGGAGTAAATAGAGTTACATCCCCAAACCCCAACTTTAATATTTAATAAAATATTGAAGACTTTACTGCTTCCCTTAAATGTAAACCCTTACAAACATGAAAATAATAAAAATAAATCAGAACATTCAAGTAAATTATGAAAGGGCATTAATAATAGATGCAATAATTTACATTAAATAAAACATTATAGTTTTCAAATTTTTCTCATATCAATTCATTGTTTACTGCCTACAATCTCTGGTCCTCAAATATCATTGACATTCTTCACCATCTGAGAAACCAGGGAGGTTCCCTTCATAATCCTCAATAAATATAAAAAACTGTTAACTGTAGCACTCATTAGTACAAAGGAGTCCATAGCAGAAAATCTAGATTTCCTCAAAAAATAACTTTCAAAAGGAAATAATGGAATATGGCATTTGGACAAGATGAAAAGACTTGTCTTCCTTTGCTGTTTCACATAAAAAATGAAGAGTTTGTCTCATTATTTTCTGTTTTCCTCTCCTTTTTGACATACTTCTGGCATGTTATATCCTGTTCTCTCTTCAAAGTTTCCACAGTGAAATAAAAAAATTGAAGAGTCCAGCATTTCCGGATGTAATAAATTACCACCAAGAGAAATTAAGGTGATCGTCACCTATTGTCCTTGAATTTGATATTTTTTCCTTTCTCTAACTTCATGTCCTTCAACACCTACTACATTTCCCTACATCTGCTAAGGTCTCTTAGTAGGACAAACAGTAGGTAAGTCAAACAAAGGCCAAACTCTAAATAGGCTAATAATGGAAATGCAGGTGGAGGGGTTTTTTTCCACATTTTAGAACGGACAAATATATCTCTGCCAAATAGACATTTAACTTATAAAGAAACTGGCTCAGAAAAAGAAGCAAACTATAAAGAAATTATATCATTGGGTAGAAAATTATATGGAAAGTCAGATCTCACTAAGTGTGGTATTTTGCGGTTCTGCTATAATGGAACAAGACAAAATGACCTTCAGTTGAGTTTCCGTTTAACATTTAATTTCTTATTCCTAAGGCATTGGATCTGTACGTAGGGAAATTCAGAGCTAGAAAATAAAGGACTTGATCAGTATCCAAACACAAATATTTGGATTATCCATATTAATCCAAATGTGGACAAGTCATGAAACAGAAAAATTGTTTAATTACATGACCATTAAACACTTGGGAGGGTCAAAACTAAACCATGAAAAAGAATCAATCTTAATTATTCACAATTTAAAATTTTATATCATTTATTCCATTTTTAATATTGAAGCATGCCTCCTTGTAATTTATGATTTATACCAAAATTGGGCTTTTTCTTTTATAGAGAAAAGAAAGCAATCCTTTATTTACTAAGGCCTTGAATAAGAAAAGGGCCAACTCTTTGTGCTATTTCTTATTATTTGGACAAGAGTATTGCTGTATAGAGTCAAGTAATGATTGGGTCTTTGGTCCTTTGGATCTTTGATTTAGTCCTTTGGACTTTTTTGATATTACCAAGTTCCCTATTCAAGATGGAAACCTTGAAGTCAAGTCTAAGCCTGGAGACCCATTTAAAGAAGAAGAATTTGACAAATCAAAGATCAATCATTTGGTTGCCAAGTTCAAGCTCAAGAAGCCAAAGAATATCAGGAAGAAAAAAAGATTAACTTTGCCTCTTGGTGCACCTTGGATGTCCTACTTAATGTTCTTTGATACTAGGACTGATGGTGACATAATAACTACCAGACTAGACATAAACTATCAATCCTCTCCACTCCCAAACACAAATAGGTACTACTTACTCAGTTAACCAGCTTAATGCTTAATATCTTTGATCAGAATTATGAATGTAAGAAGGCATTAATTGCAGATAAGAATTATTGACAGATCTGAATTCACAGACATGCAAACTAATTTTTAACATTAACGCTAAACAGCATTTTTAAAAATGTATGCTGCTGAGAAATCATAGCCAAAATGATAATATTACAACAATTTGTAGCAAAGGAAGATGTTAAATACATGGTTCAAGAGTCTGGGAAATACAAAACAGGAAGTTCAAAGTCTCTTCTAAGAAACTCACACATCTTTCCACAAAATTTCATGTTAGAGATGAAAAAGTACTAAGTTACAATCTATAATAAAGACAGAAAGAGCATTCTTATTCAATTAGACTGCTGATCAGAAAAAAGAAAGTACCAACAAAAAGAGAATTTATCTATAATCCCATCATGACTATGCCAGAGGCAGAGGCAAGCTAGATGGTCACCTGCAGCTTGTCACAGGTGTAGTAACTCCACCTGGAGGAGTCAGTTCCAGATGCAAGATCAGTTGGATGGCTAAGCAGTCCAGAAATACATCCTCTATTAAGCCTGTCACAAAATTTGAAGGGCTTACATCTGTAGCAAAGTCAGTACAGTGGCAGTTTAAGAATCTTATTTCAGATACCATTTCAAGTTCTGAATCCTTGGTTATAAGTTTTATCAGCACCCTAGATTATTGGAAAATACAATTCATGTCCTTTAAAATAAAGACTTATTTGAAACCAGCACCATTAAGCAATTCATGATAAACACTGCTTATTTTTAAAGGGCTTTTATTTAGGTTCAGTCTTCTAATGACAGAGGTAATGAATCTTATTTTATCCCATAGACTCTCTTGTTGCCTAGTATCCAGGAAGAAACAAAAAGCATGCTTTGGCTAAGTTTGGGGCTCTCTAACATTGTGAAAATTGGGGCGTTTCCTAGGGAGAAGGATAAGTAACATTACATAATTAGATGTACCAAATTTTCTGCTTAGCAACAAATTTGTGCAAGCAAAAAAATGTATTCAGCTTGAATTACCCTGATGAATGCTATAGAGGCCCTTGGAAGCCTAGAAAAATCTTTTAGCCACTTAGGGATGCTAATTTGCAAGGGACAGAAAAGCAATATGCTAATTTTTGTAAACAGCCATTCTTTGACAAACATTCTGGAATACTACACAGGGACAAGAAGAGAGAGTACATCTCCATTATTCTCAGAGACACATAATAACCTGATCCTGATATTCTAACTCAATGGGGTTTTGTAGAATTTTTCTTTCATGAACAGGACTGAGAGTTTTGAAAATGCTTGTTTGGACATAAAGTCCTTGTGCCTCTTCAGTCTGCAAGAGATTTAAATGTTTCTGTCTCCAAGGTAGTGCTTTCTCCCTTCTAAAAATATTTTTGTTGACCTACTTCAATTGGGCTCTTTAGGGAAAAAAATTTAGAAATCCATCCTTTTTTTTTTAACAAACCCTCACCAGTTCAGAAATTTTACTGACAGCATTTCTGACATAAGTCCTTCTACTTGTGTTTGACACTGCCAGTAAGAGGGAATTCATTAGCTAAAAAATGGGTCATTCGACTTTTCAGCAGCTCTAATTGCTCTAAAGTTATTCCTTACATTGATTTTTATTTATTTATTTATTTTTAGTTTTATTTTTTTATCACACTTTTTTTTTTTTTTTTACTTTATTTTACTTTACAATACTGTATTGGTTTTGCCATACATTGACATGAATCCGCCATGGGTGTACATGAGTTCCCAAACATGAACTCCCCTCCCACCTCTCACCCCATATCATCTCTCTGGTTCATCTTACATTGATTTTTAAATCTTCCTTTCTTAACATTTCTACCCATTCATCTCTACTTAGATATAGAAAAATTAATTCTTTCTCCTATGCAGCAATCCTCTCAACATTTAAAGACAATTATTATAATATCCTTTTCCAGGAAAAAAATGTTCCAGTTTTTTTAACTTATGTTTGTTGCATATAAGATTTTTAAACTGAAATACAGTTGATTTACAATATTGTGCTAATTTCAAGTATACAGCAAGGTGATTCAGTTATGCTGCTGCTGCTGCTGAGTCACTTCAGTCGTGTCCGAATCTGTGCGACCCCATAGACGGCAGCCCACCAGGCTCCCCTGTCGCTGGGATTCTCCAGGCAAGAACACTGGAGTGGGTTGCCATTTCCTTCTCCAATGCATGAAAGTGAAAAGTGAAAGGGAAGTCACTCAGTCATATCCGACTCTTCAAGACCCCATGGACTGTAGTCCACCAGGATCCTCCGTCCATGGGATTTGCCAGGCAAGAGTGCTGGAGTGGGTTGCCATATATATATGTGTTCATATTCTTTTCCATTATGGTTCATTATAGGATACTGAATATAGTTTTTTGTACTAATACCTTGTTATTTATTTTGTGTATAGTAGTGTATATCTGTTAATCCCAAACTCCTAATTTATTCCTCTCCCACCATTACCCTTTGATGGTCTTCTTTGCTATGTCTGTGAGTCTATTTCTGTTTTGTAAATAAGTTCATTGTATCACTGTTTTAGATTCTACTTATAAGTAATATCATTTATTTATCTTTCTCTGAGTTATTTCACTTAATACGATAATCTCTAAGCCCTTCCATGTTACTGCAAATGGCATTCATTCCTTTTTATAGCTGAGTAATATTCCATTATATATATATATATACACATACACACACCACATCTTTTTTTATCCATTCATGTGCTGATGGGCATGTAGGTTGCTTCCTTATGTTGGCTACAGAAATAGAGCTGCTATGAACATTGGAGTGTGTGTATCTTTTCAAATGACAGTTTTTGTCTTTTCTGGATACATCTTTTCACATATATCTGGAAAAGTGGGAGTGGCATAGATGACACTATGACAACTCTTTGATTAGTTTTTAAAGGAACTCCCATACTATTCTCCATAGTGGCTGCGTCATTTACATTTCCACCAGTGTATTTTTTATCTCAGACATTGTAATATTTGTAGGGAAGAGTTTGTTCGATTTTTTTAAAGTTTTTATGTCTCTGCATAACATTTTGAACATATAAAATATGCATAGTTATATGTCCTTGTTTGCTAATTATAGCATCTGTTTAAATTTTGGGTATATTTTAATTGATCTTTTCTATTTATTATGGGTCATATTTTTCATCTTTTCTGAAAATCAAATTATTTTTAATTAAATGCCAAATACTATGAATTTACCTTACTCGATGCTAGATACTTTTGTATTCCCATAAATATTCTTGAATTTTGTTCTGGGATGCAAATGAGTTTATTATGTTTTGTTTTTAAGCTTTGTTAAGCAGAAACAGAGAAGCTTTCAGGCCATTAATGAACCAAGACTCCCTTGGGTGCTCTACCTAAAGCCCCATGTATCATAAGGTTTTCCAGTCTGACTGGTAGGAACAGGCACTATTCCAGTTCTTGTATGAATCTTGGGCATTGTTCTCTCTAATCCTTTTGTATTGTCCTGATAGTTTCCTTACATGAACGAGCTGATGAATATTCAGCTGAATACTAGGGGGCGGCTCTCTGCGTATCTGAGAAGTTCTCTTTCTGTGTAGCTCTCTCCTCTCCAATATTTTGTCCTGTGAACTCTAACTGCCTTAGTCTCCCTAGATGGTCAGCTCCATCTTATCAATTTAAGGAGTCTACAGGGCTCTGCCTGGATTCTTCCTCCCTACACGAGAACTTGGACTTCCTGACAAGAAATTCACTTGGGAAACTGAAGACCTCACCTCACATGTTTCCAGTGTCTCAAGAATCACTGTCCTTTACTGCCTTATATACAATGCCTTTAAAACCATTAACTCACATACTTTGTGATTTGGTTCAAACAGGCATCAAGGTAAATTTAATTCCTCTAACTCCATCTTTTTTAGAAACAAAGTGTCATGAGAACTATTGAAATGGCTTCATAACTGGTTTCCCTACTTCTTTACTTGCTCTTCTTAAATTTTATTCTGAGTTTCCTACTTTAAATCTTTTGCTAATTCCAAATTGTCACATCAGTAGTGCCCAAGTCCTGTCTTAGGACAATGGTCAAATCTGTGGTGAAGTTCTCACCAGAAGAAAATGAGAAAAATAAAAATAATGTATCAAGTTTTAAAATCATTTATTGTGAAATATGACATCAAAAATCTACAAGATGTATAAAAGCAATTGTAGAGTTCAATCAATTATCATTAAGTGAAAAATTCATTTATCACTAAATTAAAAATTACCAGATCCCCAGAAACCCTTCAGAGCCACATATATATGTAGGTACTATGTTTTATCTTACTATTTTTTGCATCTACTGCTTAATTACAGTTAGCCAAAGTTAACTATACAGTGAGATATGGCAGACTGTAGTTGGAACCTCACTGAACGGAGGCAATCAGAGTGACTTTCCTAAGGTTCTATTAAAGTTCTATTGAAGTTCTATTTAAGCTGAGCCATAAGGAATGAGTAGGAGGTATCCAGTCAAGGAAGAAAGGAAGAGAGATAATCCGGAAAAAAAGGTGGTTTTTCCAGGTGGAAGTAACCTTTGGCTAACCTAAACTACCACACACACACACGCACACACACACACACACACACACACCCCTGCAAATGAGAAGGGGATAAGACTACAGAAAGATAAGTATTAAAATGATCATAAAATTGCATAAAATATCATTGGTATTCAATTTGAAAATTCCAGGAAGATTAATGTTTTTCTAGGAAAAATGAATTATTACTATTGAAAAGAAAGAAATCAAATAACTGACTATACTGTTAATCATAAAAGGATTTTTAAAGTAACAAAAGAAGTATTTATCCTGGCCTTAGCAATGTCATGGGTGTATTCACTCAAATTTACATGGAACAGATACTTCTTCTATAAAATATGTTGAGGCATAAAAAAGGTAGAAGGCTGCAGTTCATTTTATGAAGCTTTTAAATCTTCATCTAAAAATAGCTAAATATATATATATATATATATATACCTAAATCTAAAAATATCTATAATATCTAAAATATCTATAATATGTTGTTCAGCCATTAAGTCATGTACGGCTCTTCTGAGACCCGTACATGGACTACAGCCCACCAGGCTCCTCTGTCCATGGGATTTCCCAGGCAAGAATACTGGAGTGGGTTGCCATTTCCTTTTCCAGGGGATCTTCCCAACCCAGGGATCTAACCCATTTTCCTGCATTGATAGGTGGATTTTTTACCACTGAGCCACCTTGGAAGTGCTTTCTGTAACTTAATAAATGATACCTATATATTAAAAATGAGCATAGCATACCTATAGCTAGCATACCTATAATAAAACATTAGAAAATTTCTTTTAAAATCACAACTAATTCATGGTTATTGACTACTATTTAACATGTTTATGGGCTGCTAAATTTTAAGTCAACAGAGAAATTACTAGCACTAATAAGAATTAATAAGAATTCAATAACATGACCAATTATAGAAGTATGCAAAATAGATGAAATTCATATATATATGAGTAATTATATTTATAATAGCAATAAAATATATGGGTCTTTGAAAACCTTTTAAAAATACAGTAAATTAAGAAATAGAAACTAAAGAACACTCTTCTGTATTTCCATCTAAAAATTTAGATTGGTTTTTTCCTTGTAAATCATGCCTATATAGCACATACATTTTTTCACATATTTTCTCTACCTAAGATTACCCTTTTCCTTTGCTTTTACATTATTGAGTTTTTTAAAACATAATTTTTATGATGGCATAATGGTTGATATATGGTAAAGAAGTGAATGAAATTCAGGAGTTTCACCACTTAAAAATGCCAACATTTCTTTGTTCAGGAGGGAGAAATGATTCCCTAAGCAGCAAGCATATATCCTATATTCCAAAAGCTAAATGACATTAACAGACACTCTAATTCTTATCTCTTTAAAACTTCTGGTGTTAAGAAAAGACAACTGACAATATAAAGACAGTAACCTTAAAAAGTATCTGGTTTCTTTATTTTGCTGAGCTGCCAATAAATCCCAAGCTGCCCTGATATATTGCCTTAACATATATCACCATTACAGGAAAGAATCTTCCTCATGTCTACGAGCCTTAATTGTCAAGGTTTTGGTTGGTTGGTTGGTTGTTTAACCTGTAGTCACAGGAAAGTTCTTCCCTAAAGCACTTGTCATGGATAGAATGAAAGATACACATCTTTTAGAAGTGATGAGGGATGCTTCAGTCATACTCTCCAAATTCCCACCTAAAGATTCCAGAGGACCCTGAGAAGGCTTCAAGTGATCTTGTGATCTCAATCTTGCCTCTGTGCAGCCTCTCCTCCCCCAAACAAAGCAGGGTTCATTGATATTGAAGAATAAAGGAAAGAAACCACAGAAAATGACAATCTGGAAGGAAAAGGAAATGTAAATCAGTTTTGAATGTACAAAGCCTGAAAGTGCAAAGCCTGAAAAAGTGTAGAAACCCATCTGATGTTCAACTCAGCTTCTATATTCTCATCTGCAAGACTCAACCAGTAATAACTGAGCTTCCATGCCAAGCCCTTTCAATGTATGGCTTAATTAAAACCTCTATGGTAGAGGTTTGTCTTTGCCAGTTGCTTATGGTAGGGATTGTCATCCTTATTCTGTATGAGGGGTCTGAGATTCAGAGCAGTTAAAAATCAGGTCTCAGATGATGCAACTATTAAGTGCCTCTGGCAGGATTCCCCACCCAGCTCTTTGTAGTGCCCAAACACAAGCTCCTTCCACTTGTCACAATAAATATACTTTACCCTCTGATTGTTCTGAATACAAAAGGTTTAGATGCCTATCACTACATCTCAGTAAATATTAGTTGACTGAATTAAAGAAAATTATTGTCATTGTTGTTTGGTTGATAAATTGTGTCCAACTCTTTTGTGACCCTATGGACTGTAGCCTGCCAGGCTTCTTTGTCCATGGGATTTTCCGGGCAAGAATACTGGAGCGGGTTACCATTTCCTTCTCCAGGAGATCTTCCCAACCTGGAGATTGTACCTGTGTCTTCTACATAGGCAGGCGGATTCTTTATTGCTGACTAACCTGGGAAACTCCATTATATTATACATAGGAGATTTATAGTTTTCATATTTTTAAAATTTATCACATTATTAAACTCTTTTATTGATTTTAAAAATTAGAAGCCAGTTCATAAAGGGCCTTTGGTACCAGAGACAGGAATTTTGTTTTTATTTATTTATCTTGGGGCCCCACCAAAGAATTCTGAGAACAGTAGTAACATCAAAAGATTTGCATATTGAAAAAACCCACTCTTCAAAGATTTCTTTTCTGAGTGGGATAGTCTATCAGTAAAGAATGTTTAAGTTATGTTGCAGTCAAAAACAAATCTAAAATTCTCAGCGGCTTAAAAAATTAAAGTTTATTTCTTGGTTTGTCTGGGGTTTAGGGTGGAGGCAAGAGTGCTATTCCCTTTCATCCTCATTCAAGGATGCTGGCTGACAAAGCCTTCACACATGAGCGTCACTGGCAGTAATAGCAAAGGAAGGTAGGGGGCATGGTGACATGAGCCACTGGAGGTTCCCAACAAGAAGTGACCCATGTCACAGCTCATATTTCATACAGGGACACAAAACAGTGCAGCTTTACCATGTGCTGGAGGGAGAAGAGTTGAAAATACTGCTGAAGAGTGTAAATATTTATTACTAACAACTTAAAATGAGACTAAAGAAGAAGATCAGTCCAGCAACTGATGAAATTCAAAATGAAAGAGACAATGAGGAACTGAATCAAGAAAGTGGCTGAGGGGAAACAGAATGATGGTGATTAAAGTAATGTTGGGCTTCCCTGGTGGCTCAGCAGTTAAAGTGTCTGCCTGGAATGCGGGAGACCTGGGTTCGATCCCTGGGTCGGGAAGATCCCCTGGAGAAGGAAATGGCAACCCACTCCAGTATTCTTGCCTGGAGAATCCCATGGAGGGAGCAGCCTGACAGTCCATGGGGTGGCAAAGAGTCGGACACGACTGAGCGACTCCACTTCAACTTCCACTTCAAAGTAATATTAATCAAATCAGTAACTACAGGACATGAACATGTCTTGTATACAGATGAGGAAAAGCAAAACACAAAATGCAAAAGTGATCTATGCATCTTGATAAAGTTTTGAGATTTTTTCTAAAGTAGAAAGTGGTTTTAACTAACTTTTCTAATGGTTTAATCTGTGTTTTTAAAGGTACTGAGATTAGAGCAAGGGAGATAAATAATTGATACAGAAAGTTGTTCACCAATTTTTATTCTTCAGTATAAAAAATGTCAGTTATTATATTTAAAAATTCTGTCTAAAAAAATGTTAAGTGTATTCAGTAAACTAACAAAGAAATTATGTTAACAAACTCTAACTCCCATTTCAAAAATAAAAACAATAATCACATTCTGGACCCTTCCAACAAATCGTTCTTATTAACACAGGCTGAGAACAGCACTTGCATTGGGGTAAAAAATGATGGAACTAGAGTGAATTTACAGCCTAGAGCTGACTTACTTCTGGGACTATATTTCCTAAGTAAAAGCCACAGAATTAGTCCCTAAAGTAATATATTATTTAAGCTGGAAGGAACAATGTGTTTGTGGTAAACATGTTCTGGAATTTAGAAGTGAATACTAATTTAGCAATAAGATATACTTAAATTATTTATGCCAAATAAAGGCAGTTTTCCTTCGCAAGGGGGTAGGAAGGTCTGTGGTATTGCTGTTAAAATTCTAGGATGGGAAACACTGAGTCAGCATTTCCTTAGCCTGGTCCCAGTGTTGCTTTACCACAATGGAGAGGTTGTGAAACAAAGCACATTCTTCCCATTCTGATGTGATACTGTATGGATATGCTGGCATTTGTCTATTTCTCTGCAGAGAATTGCATCACAAGCCTCAACAGAATAAGCCAGAATGTTAAGGAAATAAAAAGTCAACTTGATTTAAATCTTTGTAGCTACAGTTCTGGGTGTGCACTGCTCTCCAACATTTTAAGGTGAATTATTAGTCACAGAATAAGACAGTATACTTAATTGTTTTCAAATGTTTCAGTCATCTTTCATAAGTTATAAACCCAAAAGGCAGACTGGAATTTGATCTCCCTAAATGTAAACCCTGGAACTTCCTTCAATAATACCAGGCAAATGAGAATCCATAAGGAAATATTAGGCAGAATATTGTAGATTCTTTTTCATTATCATCAACTCCTTCTCTGTCTTCAAATCATGCTAAACTAAACTACAGAAGACATATATTTAAATTTAGAAAAATTAGATTTTAGATGTAATAAAGTATAAAACCCCATATTTCAAAACTAATATTTTTCAAACTCTTAGTTGCTTTATTCATTTTAGTACAGTATAGAAAACTTAGGTAGATATTCAGACTCCCAAGAGTCACAGTTCAGTCACTGAGTTGTCTCTGACTCTTTGTGACCCCATGGACTGCAGCACGCCAGGCTTCCCCATCCTTCACCATCTCCTGGGAGTTTACTCAAACTCATGTCCATTGAGTTGGTGATGCCATCCAACATCTCATCTTCTGTTGCACCCTTAAGGTTTGTATATTTCTAGTTCTGCTACTGGTCTTATATAAGACACAAAATTTTGCTGTGTGCATCAACACCCTCATCTACTAAACTGATAAATTTATGTCCTCAAACCTGAAAATTTTTCTATTAGAAAAGCATAAGCAATTTGTCCTTTTGAGTGTAGAAAGTGAAAAATCTACATTTCCATCCAACTCTTGTGTTTTCTTTATACTGAACTTATAATAAGTTTAGGCAGATTTTTCTAAATGTATTTAAAGTAATAGGCAAAGCATTATTTTCAGATTTAAAAACTCTTCATATCCCGTTCACAACTCCTAATAGTATTTCAAAGTAGACAAAAGGGACATTACTTTCCTATCTTACAGACCAGAGAACTGAGGTTGAAGACAGAAAGCAGTATTTCCCAAGACCACACTGCTATTCTGAGGGCTTGCCAAGAGCTCTTTCTGCTGCACTATATTATATATTCTTTGAGGCTCAGTGGGTAAAGAAACCATCTGCCAATGCAGGAGACATAGGAGATGCAGGTTCGATCCCTGGTTCAGGAAGATCCCCTGAAGAAGGAAATGGCAACCCATTCCAGTATTCTTGCTTAGAAAATCCCATGGACAGAGGAGACTGGCGGGCTACAGTCCATGGGGTCACAAAGAGTCAGACACAGCTGAGCAACTGAGCACAATAAACTATACTTTTAAAAATATTATCTACTTGTATACGCTAGCTCTTTCAAGGCATAAAAAGAAATCTAAGATATGGTCCCCAACCTTAGTAAGTATTAACATATTAATGAGTCAAAATATTTAAATCCAAGGAGGAACAAACATAGCAGGAAACATATTGAATGAAAAGTCTAACAAAACGAGGTCTACCCATAAGATGTAGTAATCTAGAAAAGATCTCTATAAGCTAGAGCTATCCAGAAATATTTCAGGACAGAGTATAATATTTAAAACTCATTATTTGGGCAGGTGAGTGAAGTTCGGAGGCTTTCTTATTAGGAGGGAAAGTATTTGCTAAAACACAGAGACAGGAAAAAGTGTATATTCCCAAGACACCGAGGACAGGAGGATACAGGGATGCCTGAGGCAAAGCTTGGGAGGCAAACAGGGCTGAAAAAACACTAGAAAGATACAAAAGGACAGCACTATTGAAGCCTTGAAAGTGTTGCAGATTTGTCTTTGAAGTAAATACTGAATGAGTACAGTGTTCTAAAATTGGTGAAAGCTCTATGAAAGTTCCTTTTAAATTAGATTAGTCAGTCTGGCTAATACATATAATGTGTGTTTGAATCAAACTGGAGTCACACTTTTATATCAACTTAAGTTTACAAACATCAGTCTAGAATGGTAAGCCATAACAGCGAGGAAGAAGGTACATCTATTTTTTGTTAAAGAATTAGAGATACCAAGGGAACATTTCATGCAAAGATGGGCTCAAAAAGGACAGAAATGGTATGGACCTAACAGAAGCAGAAGATATTAAGAAGAGGTGGCAAGAATATACAGAAGAACTATACAAAAAAGACTTTCACAACCAAGATAATCACGATGGTATGATCACTCATCTAGAGCCAGACATCCTGGAATGTGAAGTCAAGTGGGCCTTAGAAAGCATCACTACGAACAAAGCTAGTGGAGGTGATGGAATTCCAGCTGAGATATTTCAAATTCTGAAAGATGATGTTGTGAAAGTGCTGCACTCAATATGCCAGCAAATTTGGAAAACTCAGCAGTGGCCACAGGACTGGAAAAGGTCAGTGTTCATTCAAATCCCAAAGAAAGGCAATGCCAAAGAATGCTCAGACTACTGCACAATTGCACTCATCTCACATGCTAGTAAAGTAATGCTCAAAATTCGGCAAGCCAGGCTTCAGCAATATGTGATTCGTGAAATTCCAGATGTTCAAGCTGGTTTTAGAAAAGGCAGAGGAACCAGAGATCAAATTGCCAACATCCGCTGGATCATGGAAAAAGCAAGAGAGTTCCAGAAAAACATCTATTTCTGCTTTATTGACTATGCCAAAGCCTTTGACTGTGTGGATCACAATCAACTGTGGAAAATTCTGAAAGAGAAGGGAATACCAGACCACCTGACCTGCCTCTTGAGAAACCTACATGCAGGTCAGGAAGCAACAGTTAGAACTGGACATGGAACAACAGAATGGTTCCAAACAGGAATAGGAGTACGTCAAGGTTGTATATTGCCCCCCCTGCTTATTTAACTTCTACGCAGAGGAAATCATGAGAAACGCTGGGCTGGAAGAAGCACAGGCTAGAATCAAGATTGTCGGAAGAAATATCAATAACGTCAGATATGCAGATGACACCACCGTTATGGCAGAAAGTGAAGAGGAACTAAAAAGCCTCTTGATGAAAGTGAAAGAGGAGAGTGAAAACGTTGGCTTGAAGCTCAACATTCAGAAAACGAAGATCATGGCATCTGGTCCCATCACTTCATGGGAAATAGATGGGGAAACAGTGGAAACAGTGTCAGACTTTATTTTTCTGGGCTCCAAAATCACTGCAGATGGTGATTGCAGCCATGAAATTAAAAGACGCTTACTCCTTGAAAGGAAAGTTATGACCAACCTAGATAGCATATTCAAAAGCAGAGACGTTACTTTGCCAACAAAGGTCCATCTAGTCAAGGCTATGGTTTTTCCAGTAGTCATGTATGGATGTGAGAGTTGGACTGTGAAGAAGGCTTAGCGCTGAAGAATTGATGCTTTTGAACTGTGGTGCTGGAGAAGACTCTTTAGAGTCCCCTGGACTGCAAAGATATCCAACCAGTCCATTCTGAAGGAGACCAGTCCTGGATGTTCTTTGGGAGGAATGATGCTAAAGCTGAAACTCCAGTACTTTGGCCACCTCATGTGAAGAGTTAACTCACTGGAAAAGACTCTGATGCTGGGAGGGATTGGGGGCAGGAGGAGAAGGGGACAACAGAGGATGAGATGGCTGGATGGCATCACTGACTCAATGGACGTTAGTGTGAGTGAACTCTGGGAGTTGGTGATGGACAGGGAGGCCTGGCGTGCTGCGATTCATGGGGTCGCAAAGAGTCGAACACGACTGAGTGACTGAACTGAACTGAACTGTGTATAGGAGAATGATGTAAAGAAAATTTGAGAAGTATTTTATCTGGGAGCTCAAAACATGAAATTAGGAAGAATTTTATGGAGAATGTGGTTAACAGCCATTAGAGTCAGATATAAAGATCGTGGACTGATGGAGAAAAAAATCAGCTGCTTAAAAAAAATTCACATCCCTGGATAATCTTTAAAAGTTTACAATCATTTTTTCATGAACAATATGAGATTACAAGTGAACACAAGCACAACCAATGACAGGAGTACTTATAGTGCCTTATGGATTGATGTATAGAGAATACTCTAAAATTGTTTTTCTTTCAGCATAGCAATGTGATGAATGGGATTTTTTTCTTATCCTGGAACTGGTGACCAAGATTCAAGCCTGAGATACCAAAAGATATCCTACATTAATCAATCTGAAGAGAACTGCAAACAATGGAACTCATCTTCCAGACGTTATTAAGTGGTGGCTGAACCCACTTCTCCTTAATAATCTCCACAAGCCCTTCCATCTAGTTGCACAAGCAGAGATGGAGAAAGTAGGGGAGAATAGGAATAAAATTGTTGGAATTGTGGGGAAGGGTTGTTGTTTTTTTCCTGCCTTTCCCAATGCCAACCTGAGGAGACGGGATTCATGGAGAGGTGCCTGCAAAAAAGAAAAAAGGAAACTGGTATTTTATGTCCAACCCTTTGTGACCCCATGAACTGGACTATCTCCCAGAGTTAGCTCAAACTCATGTCCATTGAATTGGTGATGCCATCCAACTCTCTCATCCTCTGTCACCTTCTTCTCCTCTTAGACTCAATCTTTCCCAGCATCAGGTCTTTTCCAATGAGTCAACTCTTCCCATCTTGTGGCCAAAGTATTGCAGCTTCAGCATCAGTCCTTCCAAAGAATATTCAGAGTGGATTTCCTTTAGTATTAATTGATCTTCTTGCTTCCAAAGGACTCTTAAGAGTCTTCTCCAGCACCACAATTTGAAAGAACCAATTCTTCAGTACTCAGGCTTCTTTATGGTCCAATTCTCACATCTGTACATAACTACTGGAAAACTCACAGCTTTGATTATATGGAACTTTGTCAGCAAAGTGATGTCTCTGCTTTCTAATACACTGTCTGGGTTTGTCATAGCTTTTCTTCCAAGGGAGAAAGTGTCTTTTAATTTCATGGCTGCAGTCACCATCTGCAGGGATTTCGGAGACAAACTGAAATCTGGCACTGTTTCCACTTTTTTCCCCATCTATTTGCTATGAAGAGATGGGACAGATGCCATGATCTCCGTTTCATGAAGTGAAGGTGAGTTTCAAGCCACATTTTTCTCTCTCCTCTTTCACTTTCATCAAGAAGCTCCTTAGTTCCTTGTAAGTTTCTGCCATTAAAGTGGTATCATCTGCATATCTAAGGTTGTTGGTATTTCTCCTGGCAATCTTGATTCCAGCTTGTGAGTCATCCAGCCCTAGTTGGGCACTAAATTATTAAGTAGGCTTACTGATTTTTTCATTATTGTACTGAACAAGAGGAAAGGAGAATGGGTGGACGGAGAGGGAAATCAGAAGAAGAGGCAGCTGTGGAAAATCTGAACTATCACCATGAGGAACAAAAAGGAGGCAGGTCAGTTGAATCCCATGGAAAATAGCTAGTCTTGAGTCCGGTTGAACATTCTAAGCCCAGGGTGGCAATCTAGGCCTGCTGCAGTGAACATTCAGGAACAGACTCCGAGAAGTGATTAGGAAGAAATAAAATGGGACTTGGCCCCTCACATAAGGGAACCTTGAAATGGGCAGATCCCAGTTCCAAACACGAACCACCCCAAGAAATTCAAACATGCAGTCTAAAGGAGAACTGGCATCAAACTTCTATCAAGAAGAGCATCAAAAGGCAAAAGAACAAACAATTTGAGTTTCATTCTAGACATTCAGCCCTCCCCATCTTCTTTTTTAAAAAAACAAAGGAGAGAAAACAAAGAGAGAGAGAGAAGAAAGAGGAAAGAGTGAAAAAACAGACATTTCTCCTCCAATTCAAGTCTTTGGGACAAAGTTGCAAGAGACGAGTAATCAAGAGAAAAAGATGAGAACTAAGAACATGATGTGTTCTTTTTTTATGATGGAGAGTGACCATAACAATGTACAATCTGCCTAAGGTAGGCTTATATGAGGGATAGGGTAGTCAACAGGTCGTGACTGCAGACTGTGACTGGAAATAAATGAAAGCCTCGTGGTAGTTTCCCACAGTTCAATAAACCAATGCATAATAATTTAACTTTTTAGACTATTTTATAAAATATCTGACACTCAGGAAAGCTGTTTTGATTCTTTATACATAATACCAAAGAAAGGCAATGCCAAAGAATGTTCAAACTACCACACAATTGCACTCATCTCACACATCAGCAAATTAATGCTCAACGTTCTCCAATCCAGGTGTCAGCAGTACGTGAACTGAGAACTTCCAGATGTTCAAGCTGGGTTTAGAAAAGGCAGAGGAACCAGAGATCAAATTTTCAACATCCACCGGATCATCATAAAAGCAAGAGAATACCAGAAAAACATCTACTTCTGTTTTATTGACCACACCAAAGCCTTTGACTATGCGGACCACAACAAACTGTGGAAAATTCTTAAGAGACTGGAATACCAGACCATCTGACCTGCCTCTTGAGAAATCTGTATGCAGGTCAAGAAGCAACAGTTAAAACTGGACGTGGAACAACGACTGGTTACAAATCGGGAAAGGAGTACATCAAGGTTGTATGCTGTTACCCTGCTTATTTAACTTATATGCAGAGATTATCATGCGAAATGCTGGGCTGGAGGAGGCACATGCTGGAATCAAGATTGCTGAGAGCAATATCAATAACCTCAGATACACAGATGACACCATCCTTATGGCAGAAAGCAAAGAAGAACTAAAGAGCCTCTTGATGAAAGTGAAAGAGGACAGTGAAAAAGTTGGCTTAAAACTTAACATTCAGAAAACTAAGATCATGGCATTCGGTCCCATCACTTCATGGCAAATAGATGAGGACACAATGGAAATGGTGAGAGACTTTATTTTGAGGGGCTCCAAAATCACTGCAGATGGTGACTGCAGCCATGGAATTAAAAGACATTTGCTCCTTGGAAGAAAAGCTATGACCAACCTAGACAGCATATTAAAAAGCAGAGACATTACTTTGCCAAAAAGGTCCGTCTACTCAAATTATGGTTTTTCCAGTAGTTATGTATAGATGTGAGAGTTGGACTAAAAAGAAAGCTGAGCACCAAAGAATTGATGCTTTTAAACTGTGGTGTTGGAGAAGACTCTTGAGAGTCCCTTGGACCGCAAGGAGATCCAACCAGTCCATCCTAAAGGAAATCAGTCCTGAATATTCATTTAAAGGACAGATGCTGAAGCTGAAACTCCAATACTTTGGCCACCTGATGCAAAGAACTGACTCATTTGAAAAGACCCTGATGCTGGGAAAGATTAAAGGCGGGAGGAGAAGGGGACAACAGAGGAGAAGGGTTGGATGGTATCACCGACTCAATGGACATGAGTTTGAGTAAGCTCCAGGAGTTGGTGATGGACAGGGAAGCTTGGCGTGTTGCCGTCCACGGTATCGCGAAGAGTTGGACATGACTGAGCAACTGAACTGAACTGATAAAAATATATCTGAAATGTTGGAGGCTTTATTTTTTATTTCAATCAGACACAAGCTATGGGATGACATAATTAAATCTATGTATTAAAAATCATCTAGACTGAACTATTCAATAGAATTGGAATCTAGAATTTTCTTTTGGAAAGCATGCTTTGTTCTCACATGTTTTGGGGAAAAAATGTGTCAAAAGTCCTATAGCTAAAAATGTCAGCTTTAGAAAGAGGAGTAAACTAGCCTTAATAGAGTACACAGCAGATATACATCATTCCTAAGTTATATGAGAAAATAAAATAGAAAACAACAAAAACAAAAAACAAAAGCTTATCTCCAAATGAATTTTATTCCTCCAGGGAATACCAAAGAATCTTAGTCAAGATTCAGTGAAATACTCTCCATCCCTTAATGGAAATAAGAGAATAATATCTCTTTATCAGAGTGATATTTAATAATTTATAGAAAAGTATATAAAAACTTCATTTTTGTAGTGTTCCTGGAGTGCCCATAGGATTCTCTTTTAGCACACATGGCTGCAGAATATCATTTGACCAAAGCTGTCTGCTCCAACATAAAACCTATCCCAATACTAACGCACTAAGAAATCCTGGGAAATAGTTGCAGGTTAAAATTTCTGTAATTCAGACATCAGACAACAGATTAAATGTTCTAGGTATCTATTTAAATAAGTATCGATTCCCACTTTGAACCTCCATAAGCCACTTAGTTTCTGAGTAATAATGTGGAAATTAAATTCTAATGTCATAGATGGATTTAAACTCTTACTGCCCTAGCTCAGAAAGTAGTAAGAGGTTTGAACATAAAGTTCACAAGCCAGATCAGAATACGTCTTTACTTCCCAGACATATTTCCTGTTTATTATTTCTGTAACATGTATTTTTTACTCTAAGCATTCACTCAACCCAACATCATTCTCTCTGTAGATGGGGGAATGTTTGGCATTTAATTGCTGTAAGATGAGAACTCCGTGCACCAGTTTCTCACAGCAGCAGTTCAGGCCACCTCCTCCTCTTCCTAATGTGCCCTGAAGTTGCTCCAGTTGACTGTAAACACTTGCCAGCAAGTTCTGAAGTGTGTCCAGTTGTTTTTTCAGCTTGCTGTTAAAAGTCTTCACACCAGCCCCGAGCTTTAATTTCTTCCATTCGCAAAGTGGTCATCCAGTCATCTTTCAGCTCACCAGGCCTGAAGAAATCATCTTTCATTACAGATAACCCCAGGTTCTGGCATGTTCTTCATTAATGAAATCAACCCCTGGGAATATAAAATTGAGATAGCTCATTGTGATCCAGCAGATAACGTCCAGAAACATAAGCCAGTTGACATCTGAAGAGCCTTGAGGGATTAAAGCATATTCCTAACATCTGTTCAGATTCCCAGTGCAGGTTTCCCCCCAATACCTCCCAGGAGTCACTCTGTCTTTCAGTCTGACAGTCTTATCTACCATATCTATGTGGTCAAAGAAAACAGAGCTGTATAGAATACAAAGACACAAAACATAATGCACTTAAACTCACAATTCAATGACAGAAAGGTTTTGAAACAAGAATCTAGTAAAATTTTTCTATATGTTTTCCCTAATCAATAGATCTATTGTGAGTGATAATAACTTACTGATTTAAAATTCTATTAGCGCAGCACTTAAGTTACAGTCTGATTAACCAAAAACATGTTGCAGAATGATAAAGTTTCATGCCTATCAAGTTTCTGTATTACAGCTTGAGAAATGACATTTTACCTCTCCACTGTATTACCACACTGATATTATAAACAAAGTTCTACAAACTCCATTGACAAAGGCCTAACTCTCCCGATTCCCCAAAGTGACACTGGAAAATATTTTCATAATGCTGGCAATGCATTATGAAATGCATTTTCATAATGCAATTAAAATATATTATTGACCACTATTAATGCAGAAAGCTCACCCTTCATATTTATTGCAATATGTAATGATATATTTTAAATTGCTAAAAGGTTACAAAAAGACAAACTTCTAATTATGCTCATTATGACTGAGATAAATTATGAAGAGCATGAAGACTCCTGAAAGATAGAACAATTCCAAACAGCTAAAGTACGATTAGCATCGTAGAAATTCTCTAGTTCTAGGAAACACAGAAGTTCCTTTAATTTATTTTAGAGGCAAGATTAGCGTCTGAGCGATGTCAAGAGGCCTCCTCCCCAGCAGTCTTTGTGTGCCTTCAATATGTCAAAAGAGATAAGTTGCTCTTGTGTCACAGACAATTATACAGGAAACAATAACTATGCCCTCTGTGGTATTTCAGGCAGTTTCCCTCCCTAGTCTGCGTCTCCAGGCTTAGCTCCAAGAAGGCAAGGATTTTCCTTCTGACTGAAGGGTCTCTCTCACATCCAGAGTTCAAATCTCTACCTATCATGATTTTTCTCTGGTTACAGGGCTTCTTTAATCCCACATTATGGATCTTACCTACAGTATTGGTATCTGAAAGAAAGTTCCATACAATGTTAAGTTATCAACTCCTCCATCAGCCTCGCCAAAATTCCACTAAGGAGTGTTTCCAAACATTCCAGTCAGTCCATGATATTATTAGGTTTTGAAATTGTACCACCCATCTTTTTCATAATGATATTGAATTTAATCAGCTCTTTTCTATGCACTGTACTTTGTGATATTTGTTTTAATCTCCCAAGAAGTTTCTTCCAGGTTTTCAATGTGTTTGTCATTTTCCATAATTTAGAAGTCCAACTTTGCTATTTTAGGCAAGAGTACTTCAAGTGTTCCCTCCAGGGAGGTCATGGAGTTATACAGTTTGATTCAGAAAATAATTTCCTGAAACGAGTCTTTCACGTGGAATCCAGAGTTCTTGACAGTCATTTCCCCTCTAACACGCCTTGTTTAGATGTTGTAGAAAATTAATCATTAAAGCACCTGATGTCAAATGGTAACATGTGCTTCATATGAACCATACACTCTAACTGGGCTTCAATGATTAAATGCTGGATGAAAAATGGAAAATCTTCTCAATCATTCAGACGAGTATGCACTGTTAGAACCACAGTTTTAAATGTGACTTTAGAAAAACTGCGTTTTGACTTCTCTAACATTATCAAAGGATGGGTTAGAAAATTAGTCTCCCACATGATAGCAATCTATATGCTGATTTGTGAGAACAGAACACAATAGTAAATGATAATAAACTGGGAGACATGTTTGAGAAATCAATTAACATCCCTTTAAAATAAATATGTATTAAAATTACTTGTGTATATTTGATTTGACTTGTTTTGTTCAGCATTACTGATAGTTACATAAAATGAAATTCATCATATGCAGTTATGCAACCAGCACCACAATTACAACAAAGAATACTTTCATTATCCTAAAATATTTTTCTCATTCCACTTTGCAGTTACTCCTCTCCCTCCATACCCTGGCCTCCCAAAACCACTGATTTGCTTTCCATCACTATTGTCTTTTCTAGAATTTTATATAAAAGGAATCACTCAGTATACATATTCTTTATGTCTAGCATCTCTCACTTAGCATAATGCATTTGAAATCCATTTCCCATTGCTGCTTAGTGTTCCATTAGTTTTCTTTTCCAGTTCCTCACTGCCTAAATCAGAATTAATGTAATTCCAGAAAAGCTGATAGTGGCAATAGCAGTAGATCCATGGGACACCCCACACCCACTCCTACCCACAATGATGAGGCCTTATGTCCTGTGATCTCCTAAAGACGAAAACACTGTTGGCTTCAGATTTTTCCTGTGCTCTGAGCTGGCCTCTGCAGGTGGTGTTTCCCTGGCTCAATGTCAACTGACTTCTGGTCATTGAGAGGCAAGATACTGGAGGGTAGGGAAAACAGAGCAACTCTAGTAATTCTCGCTTCATCGCTCCATCCTTTGCTTTTGTCAGCTCTTTTGAGAAAGGCTGAATTTCCTCTTTGGCTCAGCTCCCACCATTCAAGCCCACTGTGGTTCCAGTTTCCATCAACTCAACCTAACCTCTGAGTTCTGACAACACCAGTCTATCTCATTCCTTTGTCTTTCAAGCCTAGTGGGGGATGAAAACTTCTGCTGCTGTCAGTTTCTGGGTCCTCAGCATTCCTTGTTTGGTTCTCATCTCCAGCATCACCTATGGAAATTTCCTCTTTGTTGCTACTTAAGGCAGATTCCATTTTCCTCATGAGATCCTCCAATTAACTAACTGATTGTGTTCCCCCAAAATTTATGTCTTGAAACCCTAAAGCCCATGTGATAGTATTTGGAGGTAAGTTTTGGGGAGATTATTAGATCATGAAAGTAGAGCCCTCATAAATGGGATTGGTCCCATTATAAGTAGAGTCTAGAGAGCCAGTTTGCTCTTTTTTTCCATCATGTGAGAATGAGCATGAGGTCAGGAGTTTACAACCCAGAAGTGGGCTCTCATCAGAAACCAGCCATGCCAACTCTCTGGTCGTGGACTTTTAGCCTCCAGAGTTCTGAGAAATGAAATTTGTGTTGTTGACAAGTTTGTGGCATTTTGTTACAGCAGCCCAGGTTAAGACAGACCCTGATTACATTATCACAAAGTCTGAGCCACCAGGTCTTATCCATGTTCACCTAACTTTTCAACACAAAACTGATCTCATTTATGAGGCATAATTATTATTCCCATTTATTAAGGTAGAAATGAAGCCTGAAGAAATTATCTATCATACAGAAGGTCACAGTGTTAAAAAGGAACAGAAGTTAAGGTGCTATAAGGTTGAGACTAGATTAAAGAGACTGAAATGGATGGGCAGAAGCACTGAGTGGGCTGAGTGTAGTTAGCAGAGAGCAGCAGAGCTTACATTTTGCCAGAGGGCAGGAGAGTTTATATCCTAGGGGAAAGGTAAAAGTATTCTGTAATCTGTTTTATGTAGCTGTAAACTTTCTGATCCTCTTTTCTGTTAAGACTGGAAGGAATGCATTCTCCAGATTAATTACCACAAGCAATGTGCCCAACTTTGTATAAATGTACTCGGGCAATAATATCATACCTGGCACAGCAGCTAAAACTGGGGCTACTACTTGGTTGAGGTTGTGGTAATCTGATAACATCCTCAAGGATCCACCAGGTTTTAGCAGGTCCAACACTGGAAAGGTAAGATAAATGGAAATACAATGGGAACCACCATCCTGGGTTTTTGTCTCTAAGGGTGGCACAAAGAGCCAGACATGACTGAGCGACTTCACTTTCACTTTTCACTTTCATGCATTGGAGAAGGAAATGGCAACCCGCTCCAGTGTTCTTGCCTGGAGAATCCCAGGGACGGGGGAGCCTGGTGGGCTGCCGTCTATAGGGTCACAGAGTCGGACACAACAGAAGCGACTTAGCAGCAGCAGCAGCAGCAAGGGTGGTGCTAATCTCCGTGATTCTACCTCAGATGAAATATGATGAACAATTTGCCATTTGTTCAGGGGGTGGTAAGCAGAGCTAAACAATTCTATTTGACCCTGTATCTAGTTCCCAAAATGTTTGGGCATTCCCTTTTCCACATTTTATAGTTACCTGATTAAATGTCCATAGGTCCCTTTGGAGAAAGAACTGGGCACACATCGCCATATATAATTCCATGGTATAGCCAGGTTTTCCTTCAGAGAATCTGACCTTTCATATTTAGCTTTGAATTGCCTAATATTTGCTCCCCACTCTTCACTTTATCTTTGTTGAGAGCATCATCCAACTCTGTCATTACAGTTACTATTCCTCTCATATTTCTAAATTCTTGAAACAATGAGCCAGTTAATGAATCCCTCTCACTGGTATACATTCCAGTCTATCCTAGTTCATACTGTGAATGTTTTACCAAATGCACTGCCACTGCACCAAGGGCTATTTATCTTTCATCTATCACTAGAAATAAGATCCTCTAGGCAATAACATATATTTCTACTCCCAAGAAAATGGTAAAATAGAGCCTGGAACGTGGAAGACATAACTAACATCCTGGATTCATTTGTGTGTTGCATGCTAAGCCACTTCAGTCATGTCCAACTCTTTGCAACCTTATGGACTGTGGCCCGCCAGGCTCCTCTGTCCATGGGATTCTCCAGGGAAGAATACTGGAGTGGGTTGCCATTTCCTCCTTCAGGGAATCTGCCCAAACCAGCTCCTATTACATCTCCTGCATTGGCAAGTGGGTTCCTTACCATTCATTACACCACCTCGGAAGCCCATTTATTCAAGTTTAATTGTAATAATAGCCAGTCTCATTTAGAGTTTCACAAGAAGATTAATTACTTCTTTCCCATTATATCTCTTCTCCCAATGAGTGACCAATTTTCTTTAATTTGACATAAAAGATATTAAATTATGTGACAATTCTTATTACTAGTAGTACCTACATGCCAATATCTATGAAATATGAAAATCAAATATAAGTAATAACTTGCAGGTATAATCCAGATTATAACATTGTCATAGTATCCATCCTGTATTAGGAAGAATTTCCCATAAATTTATAAAGAAAAGAACTGACTTTGTTTACATTTGGATATTTAAAATTGTGCTAACACCCATGCTTACTTTAAAAATAGGAATAGAAGTTAATATAAACACTGCTTAAATTCTTTCATGATTTTTTTCTTTCACATAATAACTGCTTCTGTTTTCTTTCCTGTCTTGTTACACAAGAGTACTCAAAAACATAAAGATTAGAGAGAACACTCAGGGAATGACTTCACTGTTTAAATATCATTACTAGGTAGTGGAAGGATTAAAAAAAATAAATGGTGGTTTCACTGGAAGGTTTCTAACTATAAATATCTAGGCATGTCCTATCCAGACCTAACAGAGCTGAAAAAAGAAATATTTTTATTTTCTCAACCTTTCAAAGGTATCATAAAAGAAAATAAAAAGTCAATAATTATATAGACTATGCACCATCATATAGAATGTATGTTAACTAGGTAAATACGGACGTTCAACAATTTTAAACCTGAACTTGAAAGAATTCAACTGCTCTGTAAAAATACTGATGATGGGGGGGGGGCGGGGGGGAATCATCAGTAATTGGTTTAAAAGAGGAAATTGGTTTTTAAACATAATGCAAGCAAATACAGGGGTTATTTAGAAATGTGGGCACAGAGTATAGTAATTGCTAGCTGCAAACAGAAAGATGAAAGAAACCCCTGTGAGAGACAAGTGACACAAGAACAGAGGGGAGAGATGGTAATGGCTCATGCCGCTGCTGCTGCTGAGTCGCTTCAGTCGTGTCCGACTCTGTGCGACCCCAGAGATGGCAGCCCACTGGAGTGGGTTGCCACTGCCTTCTCCGAATGGCGAATGAGAGTGTGCCATATGGGAGGTGGGACGGGGGAGGAATGTAGCTGTCCGTCTTGTCAGGTTCCTTCCACAGGTTCTATGGTAGCAGAAGGAAAGAGGAGGGCTGTGTACCCTTTATGCAGTATGTAAATCTTGAAAATAAAAGCACAGTGCATAATGCATGCTTTTTGTCTCCTCAAATGTAGAATACACATAAAGGGAGAAATTACACACACACACATTCCTCCCCAATGGTGTTGAAGGACTTTATGATAGCATGTCATAAATTTCATATTCTTTACAATACAATCAATTGAACCCAAACCTGCAGCTGCCTTTGAAATGTATCAGTGTGGGGGCATCTCTAAACTCTGGAAATTCTCAGTATTTCAGGTAAACAAACAAAAATACAACACATATTTGAGTTATAATTGTTTTCCTCTACAACTTGAATATGTGACAGATCCTCATAAGTGAAAGCATAGATTCAGCCCAAACCAGAACTCACCAATTAAACAATAACTGTGGAACACTCCTTCTACTCTTAAACAGGGTAGAATCTGTTTTAATCTAAAAATTCTCTCCCAAGATTGTTAGATAAGAGGAACCAAATATCAGCTAAGAAAAGAATATTTTGTCATTGTCTTAAACTGATACTTTGAAAGTTAAAACTAAAGACAATATCCTTATTCTGTAATATCAAAATAGGCAGTAACAGCAGAAATAAGATGATAATCTAAAAATGGCAAATCATATGTCAGTTTTAATTCTGAACTCAATAAAGTGGCTTCTATACTGACCATAGAAAAGACTTTCTTGTACAACAAGCATATAAATATTTAAGAATGGCCCGATAAAATCCTAGATTATTAATGCTGTTTAAAATATTAACCAAATTAATCAAGTAGATGTTCATAGAAAGCCAAAGTGCATACTAATCTATATGTGATGTAATTATATCCAGAGGAGAAAACTAGTCTTTTTTTTTTTTTTTAACTTTATTTTACTTTACAATACTGTATTGGTTTTGCCATACATTGATTTGAATCCACCATGGGTGTATACAAGCTCCCAATCCTGAATCCCCCTCCCACCTTCCACCCCATATCATCTCTCTGGATCATCCCCATGCATCAGCCCCAAGCATCCTGTATCCTGTATCGAACATAGACTGGCACTTCATTTCTTACATGATAGTATACATGTTTCAATGCCATTCTCCCAAATCATCCCACCCTCGCCCTCTCCCTCGGAGTCCAAAAGTCCGTTCTATACATCTGTGTCTCTTTTGCTGTCTCACATACAGGGTCATCATTACCATCTTTCTAAATTCCGAGAAAACTAGTCTTTAAAATCAAAAACAAGGAAGTGACAGACCCCAGAAAATGAAAGCTCTAATAAGGCAGGTAATTGGGGTGGGGATAGCCAGTTCTTTGGATGTTTGTAGTCAGCTTTCTTTAAAGGTCTGCTGTCAGCTTTTATATCTAGAAATAGGCAAAAACGGTATTATTTTCACTAGAGTATTCAGAAATCTAACTGATTATTGAAGTGTTAAAGACAGAGATTCTGAAGTATGAGAGAAAATGAAGTCAGATACTGCAGACCAATCATCTGCCAAAAGCTGATGAAATAAAGACGAAGAGCTGACTCATTGGAAAAGACTCTGATGCTGGAAAAGACTGAGGGCAGGAGGAGAAGGGAGTGACAGAGAATGAGATGGTTGGATGACTGACTCAATGGACATGAGTTCCAACAAACTCCAGGAGATAGTGAAGGACAGGAGAGCCTGGTGTGCTGCAGTCCGTGGGAGTCCCAAAGAGTTGGACATGACTTAGAGACTGAACAATGACAATGGGGCTGGGGGAAGCACTGAAATTCAATAGTAGTATTACTGTCTCCTGAGAAACCTGTATGCTGGTCAAAATGCAACAGTTAGCATGCTTATTTAACTTTTATGAGCAGGACATCATGTGAAATACCAGGTTGGATAATGAAAAGCTGGAATCAAGATTGCCAGGAGAAATATCAACAACCTCAGATAAGCAGATGATACCACTGGCAGAAAGTGAAGAGGAACTAAAGAGCCTCTTGATGAGGGTGAAAGAGGAGCGTGAAAAAGGTAGCTTGAAATTCAACATTCAAAAAACTAAGATCATGGCATCTGGTCCCATCACTTCATGGCAAAAAAGTGGAAACAGTGACAGATTTTCTTTTCTTGGGCTTCAAAATCACTGTGGATGGTAACTGCAGCCATGAAATTAAAAGAGGCTTACTCCTGGGAAGGAAAGCTATGACAAACTTAGAAAGCATATTAGAGAGCAGAGACATCACTTTGCTAACAAAGGTCCATATAGTCAAAGCTATGCTTTTTCCAGCAGTCATGTACAGATGTGAGAGTTGGACTGTAAAGAAGGCTGAGCACCGAAGAACTGATGCTTTTGAACTGTGGAGCTGGAGAAGACTCTTGAGAATTGCTTGGACGGCAAAGAGATCAAATCAGTCAATCCTAAAGGAAAACAACCCTGAATATTTATTGGAAGGACTGATGCTAAAGCTAAAGCTCCAATACTTTGGCCACCTGATGTGAAGAACTGACTCATTGGAAAATACTCTGTTGCTGAGAAAGACTGAAGGCAAAAGGAGAAGCGGGTGACAGAGGATAAGATGGTTAGATGATATCACCAACTTAATGGACATGAGTTTGAGCAAACTCTGGGAGATAGTGAAGGACAGGGAAGCTTGGCATGCTGTAGTCCATGGGGTTGCAAAGAGTCAGATGCAACTTAGTGACAGAACAACAGCCACAGAATGAAAGAAACCCTTTATTACATGAACATTAAAAAATGATGGCCAAGCAGAAAAATGGGATTCTAGCTAAAAGAGCAAAGCTCCTAACCAGGGCTCAGAAGCGGTATTGGTAGAAAAAGAAAGTCAACTTCTGACAAATCTCACCAATACCACATAATCAGAGACAAAAGAAACTAGGAAGAAGTGGTGGTAAAATCCTCAAGAATAGGTGCCCAAATTATTAGAGTCCAGGTCTCAGGCTCAGAGCAAATGCAGAAGAAACTTCAGGGCTCACTAGTTTATAGGGCTTCACTCCAAACTGGGAAGATGATCTGAAACCCCAGATCATTAAAAGTACAACTCTACCTAGAGAACAATCAAAGACAAAATCTAAGAACAGAAAACAGAAGTCAGGTCATCTGACACAGACTGGATTTAGGCTTTAATAAGACCTCTTTTCTGGCCCATCCCTACTAGCAGGTGCTGAAAAAGTGGCTAGAACTCCCATGACGTGGCTCTAAAACTCAGTTCACTGGGAGTTCAGTTCAATTCAGTTCAGTCACTCAGTCGTGTCTGACTGTTTGCGACCCCATGAACCGCAGCATGCCAGGCCTCCCTGTCCATCACCAACTCCCAGAGTCCACCCAAACCCATGTCCATTGAGTCGGTGATGCCATCCAACCATCTCATCCTCTGTCGTCCCCTTCTCCTCCTGCCCTCAATCTTGCCCAGCATTGGGAGTAATAGTTTTCAAATACAGTATAAACAAATTGCAACCACCCTCCCTCTGAATCAGTTCCAATGGGAGGTCTGTTCAGAGATGCTGCTATTTAGCATAAGCTAGATAAAATGTACGACACACACACACACACACAATACAAAAAGCGAAAACAAAAGTCAGGGGAGATCATGGCATGCAAAACCAGATGTAGAATTTATTTTGAGAAAAACAAATAATCAAACAAATCCAATAAAAAGATCATTCTCTACAAGTATTAACACATCATGCTATAAAAGAACTTAATAAGAATAAAAATTCAATAATATGAGAGTTCAAAGCTAAGATAAACAACCAAATGAAATAAAAAAGAGATTCAGAGCCAGAGAAACAGAGGCCAAACACCATTTGCAAAGCAATAGATAAATTATAAGCATCAAGCCACAAACATACACATAGTCATGAGATTATCAAGCACATGTAAAGGAACTAGATTAAGAATTAAATTAAGTAGAGAGAATATGATACACGTGGAAGGAAAAGATGACCCAGGCCATGGCAATCAGTATACATGGCATGGCATTCAACTAATGGCACAGAAAATATGTTCAAAGACAAAATATAAAAATTTCCTAAAGAAATGAAAGAACTAAAATGGCCAACTGAAACATTTAAGAAGCCCTGGAATATAACACCTGTGAGCCTTTCCAGATAAGTGAAAAACTCAAGGGACAAAAAGATAAATCAAAAGAAAGATCTCAGTGGAAACAATGTTTAAAAGGATCATGCTATTTGGTGAGTACTGAATCCCTCCAAATGCAGGAAACATAAAACTCAACATGAGTGATACTTATGTTATATAAAAAGAATGATTTAGAAGATTTGATAAAGTAAAAGGGAAAATATAAATAATAGAAACCCTGAAGATCAAATAAGGAGGCTGGATGCAACTGAAGAACTCTCTTATCTTCACATAAGTGGTCACATAATGCTATATAAAAATTAAACAGAGGTTTTGACATCACTGATGTTTTTATAATCTCTTGATCTTAATATTAACGGGATCGTCATGAACTCTTGTGGTAAACAATATTTATTCAAACTAATCCATTCATTTAATCTTTCTTGTGTTAAAATCTTTTAATTTTGGTACTTCTAAACTATCATTATTATATAATACTATTTTATAAAAAATTATTCCTACCTATATGTATGTGTATTTGTGAGTGTATATCTCTCTATGGTACAGAGAATTGTCTGAAATAAGAACTAAGTTCATGGCATCTGGTCCCATCACTTCATGGGAAACAGATGGGTAAACAGTGTCAGACTTTATTTTTTTGGGCTCCAAAATCGCTGCAGATGGTGACTGCAGCCATGAAATTAAAAGATGCTTACTCCTTGGAAGGAAAGTTATGACCAACCTAGATAGCATTTTAAAAATCAGAGATATTACTTTGCCAACAAAGGTCCGTCTAGTCAAGGCTATGATTTTTCCTGTGGTCATGTATGGATGTGAGAGTTGGACTGTGAAGAACGCTGAGCACCAAAGAATTGATGCTTTTGAAGTGTGGTGTTGGTGAAGACTCTTGAGAGTCCCTTGGACTGCAAGGAGATCCAACCAGTCCATCCTAAAGGAGACCAGTCCTGGGGGTTCATTGGAAGGACTGATTCTGAGGCCGAAACTTCAATATTTTGGCCACCTCATGCGAAGAGCTGACTCACTGGAAAAGACACTGATGCTGGGAGGAATTGGGGGCAGGAAGAGAAGGGGACGACCGAGGATGAGATGGCTGGATGGCATCACCGACTCAGTGCACATGACTTTGGGTAAACTCTGGGAGTTGGTGATGGACAGGGATGCCTGGCGTGCTGCGACTCATGGCGTCACAAAGAGTCGGACACGACTGAGCGACTGAACTGAACTGAAAGCTAATGGTGGCTATTGTGAGATTATAAAAACTTAGGGTGATATTTTGCTTTTTTCTTGGTTTTTATTTTTGCTTAATTTTTTCATGTAGTATTATTATATTAACAATGAAATAACTCTACCCAAAAATTTGTAAGAATTAATGACCAAGATAGGGTCAAATCCCCCACTTGGAAATAGTCGGCTGTTTCATGGTTTTCTTAGCTGAGACGTTACTGAGCTAAACAATTTTATCCTAAACAATCAAAAGCTAATAGCTAGTTAAAAATAATGATTTTTCAGAGAGGGAAGTGGACGACAGAAGTGCAATAAATATGTTTTGACTTGGGAAGAGCATTGTTGACAGCCAAAGAGTAATAATACAATTCTGCATTTACATGGTGCTTTTCACCTTCAAAACTCTTTACAGAACACTGAATTCTCTCTGAAGATACTAAAAATAATCTTTCTTTTAAATTTTGAAGCGAGGAAACAGTTATAAAAATCATGTCTGCCTCCCTCTAAGTTTATGTTATTGCTTTCTAATGTTGAAGACACTGAACACAAAGCAAGCAAATCAATGACTTAAAAAGCTCACAATTTAAAACTTAAAGAACTCTTCTATACATTTACATTTTAGACCAACACATATGTATTTTAGGCTAAATCTATGTTATCCTCACAGAGTTTATCATCCATCATTTGCAATGTATTTGAAGTGTATTATAAGTTTAAACACCTACTTAAAAAAATTTTTTTAATTAAACTAAAAGGGTCTTTAGCTCAATCCCTTTCATTTTACAGGTGACAAAACTGAAATTCTAGAGCTGAAGGGACATAAGATTTGCCAAAATTCATGTAACTCAAGTTCAAACTCACATCTGCCCTTGGGTATTTGCTCTTTCTGTCTATACTACACAGAAACACTTATCATATGCTCTGCTTGTGAAAGAAATAGAGAGAGAGAAAGGGGGAGGGAGGGAGAGAAGGAGTGGAGGAGGAAGGAAGGAAAGAAAGAAAAAAAGAAAGGAAAAAAAGAAAGAGAAAGATCAAATGGGCTTTGTATCACATAAAAAAATAGCTAAACAAAATTTCTTTTTAAATTTTTATAAATCTAATGTCTGTGTTAAAAACATGGGAGGGAAAAAAGTATCTGAATTATTACACATAAAAATACTAAATGCTTGCTTCTCCTGTTTTACAAGGCTTCAAACTCTAGGACACAAATACAAGGCCACATGATAGAAGTCCACATGGGAAAGTTACTATAGTTATACGTTTCCTGGATTAGGAGATAGACACTTTTATCAAAAATACTAGTCAACTAATTCTCTATGTAGCTCCAATTTCTAGAACATGACTTATTTTAGAAATTAAGGAATTTTCATTCACAAGTTCAATGTATACCATACAATGTGGTAATACCATAAACAACTTTAGCTGAGAGAATATTCTCACCTAGAAAAGTGTCATCCTTTTAAAGCTATCCTCATTCTTGAAACAGATTTTAAGGCATTGTTTATTTGTTCATTTGTTTGAATATACCACATTTTGGTATATTCTGGACTTCCCTGGTGGCTCAGACAGTAAAGCATCTGCCTACAATGCTGGAGACCTGGGTTTGATCCCTGGGTTGGGAAGATCCCCTGGAGAAGGAAATGGCAACCCACTCCAGTACTCTTGCCTGGAGAATCCCATGGATGGAGGAGCCTGGTGGGCTATAGTCCATGGGGTCGCAAAGAGTTGGACACGACTGAGCGATTTCACTACTACTACTACCAGCACATTTTGAGTTGCTCTACAATGCTCGGCAATTCTGCTGTGCCATTTATTTATGGTTTCCTGCTTATATCTTTCTGAAATGTGTCATTCAAGCTTGTGATCTCTTGTTCATTTCAATCCAATTTAATAGGAATGTACTAAGTACTTGTTACGTGCAAAGCATGGTTCTTGACACTGCGAGAGACAAAAGGTGAATATAATGCAGCCCTTACCCTTAAAGGTAATACTGAAAACACTACACATAAGAAAAACTAAAATATGAGTTTCAAAGTGAAAAGTGCTGATGCAGAAGTATAAACCACATGTGTTGAGGGAGATCAGCAAAGAGGCCAGGTTAAAGAACCACTTAGGGGGTCCTGACTCATATTAAGGGCTCAACAGACACTAGTGTTTATTTTCTTTCTAATCTTACTGTAAGATTACTCTATGACCTCATTCACCAACCCACTTCCTAGCCAACATCAGCAATAGAAAACAGTTTGCTGCCATAAATCTCCTCTACTGTCAAGAGAAAGTCATTCTTCAACAAATTAAATCTATCTTCTCTTATTTCCATGGTGCAATTTAAAAATTTTTAAATGTTCAAAATCTTCTCTATACCCTGATTTCTCTCTTTCCCTGCTTAGTAACAGTAAAGTGGCCTCAAAGTTGAAGCCAGGATTATGGTCTAGGTTGTTCTTCATTGAGACAAGAGTAGTATCTTCAACACCTCCAAAAGTGTGTTACAGATCTCAAACACGCAGAGGCTTTTATTTACCATTAAAATATTATAGCACCATTCTCAAATCTGCTTCTGCTAAAGAAATCAAGAAAATTGAAAAGAATAAATGTAACCACACTCCTTTTAATACACATCCATTATTCTTCTATATGATATGATTTCACTAGCAAAAGCAGGGCCTTCAGAACTCAGTATTAATCATAACACTATCCCACATGGCTGTATATATAACCTTGTGCTCTTTAGATGTGGGGGCAGCAGGAGAAAATGGAAATGAAAAGTGGCTTCTCAGGACAGCCTCTCCAAAATGTCAGTTCATTCAATCCAATTGTTTGGAATGAGAAAAATTTCTTGTCAAGTAGTTAATCATCCTTTCCAAAGTTCTGTAGAAACTTTGCACTATTCTACTCTTGGCACTTAGGAACATTCTAGTCTGTTAGCTCTGATGGAAAAACAGTATAAAGGATAAAAATCGACTTGGGAGTATCAAAAACCTTGCCACGCAAAAACATTTGACTCAATCAATCCAAACCCTATACACAAAAGCACACCTCCAAATGTCTTTAGCCTTGCCCTCAAAATAAAACCCAATATCAAACCCCACTCATTAGATGATAATCAAAATTCAATGAAAATAAAACAAAAATTTATGGAATGCAGCTAAAACAGTGCTTAGAGTATTAGTGCTCTTATCAAATAAGAAAAAAGATTTCACATCAATAATAAAAGTTTTCACCAAAAAATACCAGATAAAATAAACTAAAGAAATAATAACAATTGTGGGGAAAAAAATCACTGGAACACAAAACTGAAAAATGGAAAAAATAAAATGAAACAAAAAGTTGGTTCTTTGAAAAGACAAGCATAAAGAATCTGCCTGCAATGGAGGAGACCTGGGTTCAATCCTTGGGTCAGGAAGATCCCTTGGAGAAGAAAATGGCAACCCACTCCAGTATTCTTGGCTGGAGAACTCCATGAACAGAGGAGCCCAGTGTGCTACAGTCCACAGGGTCACAAAGAGTTAGACATGACTGAGCAACTAACTTTTGATATTAACTAACTAACTAACATATGGTAATGTATATGTTACTATATACAACTGAGCAACTAACTTTAAATTAACAAAATTGACAAAACATGTTGCTACAGAGAACTGGGGGCAGGGGGGTGGGGGAGATACTAATTACCAGTATCAGGAATGAAAGAGGGGCATCACTACCAATTTTACAGAAATAAAAAAGATTATAAACTAATACTACACCAAAACTAGATACCTTAGATAAAAAGAACAAATTCTTAGAAAGACATAAATTACTGAAACTAACTGAATATTTATTTTATAACTGAGGAGGATATAGAAAATATGAATACGCCTAAAATAAAGAAAGAAATTGAATTAGGAATTAAAAATATTCCCACAAAGAAAAGCCCAGTACTAAGATTTTGTACAAGAAAGGCTCTTCCTGGTCACCCTAGTGACTTTACTCTTTTACCTGTAGACATGTAAGAGGTCTCATAGGCAAGGCTTGACTGCAATCTAACCCAACTCTTGGTGGAATGTCCTATGGTTTCTTCTGGAGCAAGAGGAGATACATCCATTGAGGAGTTGCCACAAAGTAATTTCTCATTCTTATCTTGTGGAAGACTGCCATCGTCATTTTCATCCATCTCCCTGGTTTCAGCTGAGTGCAGATCTCTCCAGCTTGTCCTCCCAGCCCTTCTACAGAAGTTTATCAAGTTGCTTGCTCATATTTTAGAGACCACTTCTTCATGAGAGACTGACCCACTGCATATGTTGTCTGCCATCTGGACTACGGTTCTGTGCCAGCCTGTGGCACGAGGGCTGTGGGAAGTTGAGACTAGACTCTGCTGATCCTACTTTTGTTGTCTGTGTAAGTAACAAACTGTCTGAATTCATTTGGGCTTGTTGTCTTCTTATATGACTAATTTATGAAAATGTGTGTGAAAAGTCAACTTAATAACTGTGGTAGTAATACCTGTGGCCTGATTAACCACTGCACTGTTGCTTGACTGCTTGACCACTTCACAGTCAAAATTTATCAACTATTTGAAAAATAAATAATATAAACACCTCCTCAGAAAATACGAGCCAAGGGAAGACCTGCCAAAGGTGATTGGTGTTACTCTTGACAATTACTCTGAAACCTAAGGATGAAGAAAAATATATCATAAGGAAAGAAAATTACAAATCAATATGATTCATAAAAAAGATCCAAACTCCTTAATAAAACAATGGCAAACAGGAACTGATGAACCAATCTGCAGGGCAGCAACGGAGATGCAGATATAGAGAACAGATTTGTGAATATAGCACAAGAAGGAAAGGGTGGGACGAACCGAGAATAGCATGGAAACATATACATTACCGTATGTAAAACACATGTTGCTGTTGTTCAGTCGCTAAGTCACATCTGACTCTTTGCGACCCCATGGACTGCAGCATGCCAGGCTTCCACGTCCTTTACTGTCTCCAGAAGTTTGCTCAAATTCATGTCCATTAAGGTGGTGATGGTATTCAACCCTCTCATCCTCCGTTGCCCCCTTCTCCTTCCCTCAATCTTTCCCAGAATCAGGATCTTTTCCAATGAGTCTGCTCTTTGCATCAAGTGGCCAAAGTATTGGAGCTTCAGCTTAATCATCAGTCCTTCCAAATGAATATTCAGGCTTGATTTCCTTTAGGATTGACTAGTTGGATCTCCTTGCAGTCCAAGGGATCTCAAGAGTCTTCTCCAGCACCACAATTCAAAAGCATCAATTTTTCAGTGCTCAGCTTTCTTTATGGTCCAACTCTCACATTCATAACTGATTACTTGAAAAAACACAGCTTTGACTATATGGACCTTTTCTGGCAAAGTGACGTCTCTGTTTTTTAACATGTCCAGTTTGTCATAGCTTTCCATCCAAGGAGCAAGTGTCTTAATTTCATGGTTGCAGTCACCATCTCCATAAATTTTGGAGCCAAAGAAAACAAAGCCAGTCCCTGTTTCCATTTTTTCCCCATCTATCTGCCATGAAGTGATGGAACCAGCTGCCATAATCTTAGTTTTTTTAATGCTGGGTGATAAACCAGCTTTTTCACTGTCTTCTTTCACATTCATCAGGAGGTTCTTTAGTTCCTCTTCACTTTCTGCCATTCAAGTTGTATCATCTGCATTATCTAAAGTTGTTTATATTTCTCCTGGCAATCTTGATTTCAGCTTGTGATTCTTCTAGCCTAGCATTTCATATGATGTACTCTGCATATAAGTTAAATAAGAAGGGTTACAGCCTTGATGTAATCCTTTTCCAATTTTGAACCAGTATGTTTTTCCATGTCTGGTTCTAACTGCTGTTTCCTGAGCTGCATACAAGTTTCTTACGAAGCAGGTAAGGTGGTCTAGAATTCCCATCTCTTCAAGAATTTTCCACAGTTTGTTGTGATCCACACAGTCAAAGGCTTTCACATAGTCAATGAAGAAGAGATAGATGTTTTTCTGCAATTCTCTTGCTTTTTCTATGATACAAAGATGTTGGCAATTTGATCTCTGGTTCCTCTAACTTTTTAAAATACAGCTTGTACACCTGGAAGTTCTCAGTTCATGTACTGTTGAAGCCTACCTTTAAGGATTTTGAGCATTACCTTGCTAGTACGTGAAGTTAGTGCAATTGTGTGGTAGTTCAAACATCTTTTGGCATTGTGCTTCTTTATGACTGGAATGAAAACTGACCTTTTGCAGTCCTGTGGCCACTGCTGAGTTTTCCAAATTTGCTGACACATTGAGTGCAGAACTTTAACAGCATCATCTTTTAGGATTTTAAATAGCTCAGGTGGAATTCCATCACCTCCACTAGTTTTGTTCATAGTAATGTCTCCTAAGGCCCACTTGACATCACACTACAGGATGTCTGTCTCTAGGTGAGTGATCACACCATCATGGTTATCCAGATCATTAAGATCTTTTTTGTATAGTTCTTCTGTATATTACTGCCACCTCTATCTCCTCTGCTTCTGTTAGATCCTTGCCATTTCTGTCCTTTATTGTGCCTTGCACACAATATTCCCTTGATCCCTCCAATTTTCTTGAAAAGATCTCTAGTCTTTGCCATTCTATTGTTTTCCTCTATTTATTTGCACTGTTCATTTAAGAAGGCTTTCTTATCTCTCCTTGCTATTCTTTGGAACTCTGCATTCAAATGGGTATATCTTTCCTTTTCCCTTCTGCCTTTAGCTTCTCTTCCTTTCTCAGCTATTTGTAAGGCCTCCTCAACCATTTTGCATTTTTGCATTTCCTTTTCTTGGGGATAGTTTTGATCACCATCTCCTATCAGTTCAGTTCAGTTCAGTCGCTCAATCGTGTCCAACTCTTTGCGACCCCATGAATCGCACCATCTCCTATACAATGTCACAAACTTCCGTCCATAGTTCTTCAGACACTCTATCAGATGTAATCCCTTAAATCTATTTGTCACGTCCACTGTATAATCAAAAGGGGTTTGATTTAGGTCATACCTCCACCGTCTAGTGGTTTTCCCTACTTTCTTCAATTTAAGTCTGAATTTTGCAATAAGGAGTTCATGATCTGAGCCACAGTTTGCTCCTGTCATGTTTTTGCTGCTTATATAGAGTTTCCCCACCTTCGGCTGCAAAGAATATAATCAATCTGATTTCAATGTTGCCATCTGGTGATGTCCATGTGTAGCCTCATCTCTTGTGTTGTTGGAAGACTGTGTTTGCTACTACCAGTGTATTCTCTTGACAAAATTCTTTTAGCCCTTACCGTGCTTCATTTTGTACTTCAAGGCCAAACTAGATAGATAACCAGTAGGAATATTCCGTGTGACACAGAGGGCTCAAACCACTAGGGCTGTGACAATCTAGGAGGGTGAGATGGGGTGGGATGTTGGCAGAGGTTCTAGAGAGAGGGGACATATGTATACCTATGACTGGTTTTTGCTGATATATGGAAAAATTCGAGTCCCATCAGTTCAGTTCAGTTCAGTTCAGTCGCCTCCAACTCTTTACGACACCCTGAACCACAGCACTCCAGGCCTCCCTGTCCATTACCAACTCCCGGAGCTACTCAAACCCTAGTCCATCGAGTCGGTGATGCCATCCAACCATCTCATCCTCTGTCGTCCCCTTCTCCTCCTGCCCTCAATCTTTCCCAGCATCAAGGTCTTTTCAAATGAGTCAGCTCTTCGCATCAGGTGGCCAAAGTATTGAACTTTCAGCTTCAACATCAGTCCTTCCAATGAACACCCAGAACTGATCTCCTTTAGGATGGATTGGTTGGGTGGTGTCATCTGCATACTGAAGTTATTGATATTTCTCCCAGTAATCTTGATTCTGGCTTGTGCATCCTCCAGCCCAGCATTTCTCATGATGTCCTCTGCACAGAAGTTAAATAAGCAGGGTGACAATATACAGCCTTGACATACTCTTTTTCCTATTTGGAACCAGTCTGTTGTTCCATGTCCAGTTCTAACTGTTGCTTCCTGACCTGCATATAGGTTTCTCAAGAGGCAGGTCAGGTGGTCTGCTATTTCAGTCTCTTTCAGAATTTTCCACAGTTTATTGTGATCCACACAGTCAAAGGCTTTGGCATACTCAAAAAAGCAGAAATAGATGTTTTTCTGGAACTCTATTGCTTTTTCCATGATCCGGCGGATGTTGGCAATTTGATCTCTGGTTCCTCTGCCTTTTCTAAAACCAGCTTGAGTATCTGGAAGTTCATGGTTTGTGTATTGCTAAAGCCTGGCTTGGAGAATTTTGAGCATTACTTTACTAGCGTGTGAGATGAGTGCAATTCTGCTGTAGTTTGAGCATTCTTTGGCATTGACTTTCTTTGGGATTGGAATGAAAACTGACCTCTTCCAGTCTTGTGGCAGCAAAAACAAGACCAGGAGCTGACCGTGGCTTGGATCATAAACTCCTTATTGCCAAATTCAGACTGAACTTGAAGAAAGTGGAGAAAACCACTAGACCATTCAGGTATGACCTAAATCAAATTCCTTATGACTATACAGTGGAAGTGAGAAATATATTTAAGGGACTAGATCTGATAGACAGAGTGCCTGATGAACTATGGATAGAGGTATGTGACATTGTACAGGAGACAGGAATCAAGACCATCCCCAAGAAAAAGAAACGCAAAAAAGCAAAATGGCTGTCTGAGGAGGCCTTACAAATAGGTGTGAAAAGAAGAGAAGCAAAAAGCAAAGGGGGAAAGGAAAGATATACCCATCTGAATGCAGAGTTCCAATGAATAGCAAGGAGAGATAAGAAAGCCTTCCTCAGTGATCAATGCAAAGAAACAGAGGAACACAATAGAATGGGAAAGACTACAGATCTCTTCAAGAAAATTAGAGGTACCAAGGGAACATTTCATGCAAAGATGGGCACAATAAAGGACAGAAATGGTATGGACCTAACAGAAGCAGAAGAATACACAGAAGAACTATACAAAAGAGATCTTCATGACCCAGATAATCATGACGGTGTGATCACTCATGTAGAGCCAGACATTGTGGAATGCGAAGACAAGTGGGCCTTAGGAAGCATCACTACGAACAAAGCTAGTGGAGGTGATGGAATTCCAGTTGAGCTATTTCAAATCCTGAAAGATGATGCTGTCAAAGTGCTACACTCAATATGCCAGCACATTTGGAAAATGCAGCAGTGGCCACAGGACTGGAAAAGGTCACATCACTTCATGGAAAATAGATGGGGAAACAGTGGAAACGGTGAGAGACTTTATTTCTTTGGCTCCAAAATCACTGCAGATGGTGATTGCAGCCATGAAATTAAAAGACGCTTGCTCCTTGGAAGAAAAGCTATGACCAACCTAGACAGCACATTAAAAAGCGGAGACATTACTTTGCCAACAAAGGTCCATCTAGTCAAGGCTATGATTTTACCAGTAATCATGTATGGATGTGCGAGTTGGACTATAAAGAAAGCTGAGTGCTGAAGAATTAATTCTTTTTAACTGTGGTATTGGAGAAGACTCTTGAGAGTCCCTTGGACTGCAAGGAGATCCAACCAGTCCATCCTAAATGAAATCAGTCCTGAATATTCATTGGAAGGACTCATATTGAAGCTGAAACTCCAATACTCTGGCCACCTGATGCAAAGAACTGACTCATTGGAAAAGACTCTGATGCTAGGAAAGATTAAAGGTGGGAGGAGAAGGCGACGACAGAGGATGAGATGGTTGAACAGCATCACCAACTCGTTGGACGTGAGTTTGAGCATGCTCTGGAATTTGGTGATTGGCGTGCTGCAGTCCATGGGTTGCAAAGAGTCAGACACGACTGAGCAACTGAACTGAACTGATGACAAAAATCAATACAATATTGTAAAGCAATTATCCTCCAATTAAAAATAAATAATTTTATTAAAAAAAAAGCTGAATACAGCAGAAAAACTACAACCTTGGTAGAAAAGCAAGATGGAGACATATGAGAAAGTAAGTAATGCAGAAAATTATTTAATAAAATCACTATCATTTCTGGGAAAGAACAAAATATTGGCAAAACAAATGCAACAATATAGAAAAAGAAACACCATAATAAAAAAGGATTTATCCTAGTGGTGCAAGGATGTCTTAACCTCCAAAATCAATTAATGTAATAAACTTTATTAATAGACTAAAAGATTTAAAACATGATCACATTAGATACAGAAACATTACTTGGTAACTAACATCTACTGCAATAAAAACTTTAAACAAATTTACATATGCAACAAAAATTTCTCAAATTCTTAATGGGAAAATATACACAAAATTTTTCACCTAACATCATTTTTAGTGAAAGCCTGAATGCTTTCCTCTTACAGTTGGGGCAAAGCAATGTCTGATCTTGATGTGTGATGATGATGGTGGTGGTGGTGGTAGTAATTAAAATAATAAATTATCATTTATAATAAGTACAACCAGACTGAAAAAATATAAAACACTTTTATTCATAGATGACATACTCTTTTATTTGTAGAAAATCTTCTAATATCCACACCAAAAAAAAATCTACTAGAACCAATAAATAAGTTAAGGAAGGTCATATTGTATTGCTACAAGATCAATAAAATAAAAGTCAACTGTGTTTCAGTATGCTAGCAATGAAAATACTAAAAATAAATTATGAAAACATTATTATTAACAGTAGCCTCTAATTTAATTAAATTCTTAGGACTAAATTTAACAAAAGTATGTAAGATGTGCATACTGAAAATCATAATATTACTGAGATTATTAGAGATCTAAATAAATGAAGGTACTTTCCATGACCATGAATTGGATGACTTCATATTGTCAACAGAGTAACTGCCAATTGATCTATAAACTTAATGCACCTCTTATCAACTGTAGTAGTTGTTTTTGTGGAAATGACAATCTATCCTAAAATTTGTATGGGAGTGTAAATACAAAATATTCAAAAATAGTCGTGAAAGAAAATAACAAAGTTGGAAGACTATTTGATTTTAAATTTTATTATAAAAGCAAGAGTAATCATATAAATACAGCATTAGCTCAAGGCATTAGCTCATCAGAATTGACAGTCCAGAAATAAACTCTTATATTTTATAATCCATTGATTCGTGTAATACATTTATTGAGCCATAATTCACATACCATTAAATTTATCCTTTTAAAGTGTGCAATCCTATGATTTTCAGTATAATCACAGAGTTAAGTGACCATTAGCATTATCTAATTTTAAAATATGTTTGTTAGGCCAAAAAGAAACCCTCATGTACTAAAAATCCATAACTACATAGTCTCTAACTCTCCAGCCCTAGGCAACCACTAATCTATTTTTGGTCTCTACAGACTTGCCTCTTCTGGACATTTTTTATAAATAGAATCATACAACATTTAGTCTTTTGTGACTGGTTGCTTCCACTTTGGTTTATTATCAATAACTTTTATCAATATTTGTGTGCAAGCTTTTGTGTGAAAAAAAGAAAAAAATTTTTTCCAAATCCTTACCAATACTTGTTACATGTCCTTATTGTATTTATCCTAGTGAATCTGAAGGAGTATTACATTGTGATCCTGATTTGCATGTCCCTAATCTAGTCAAGGCTATGGTTTTTCCAGTGGTCATGTATGGATGTGAGAGTTGGACTGTGAAGAAGGCTGAGCACTGAAGAATTGATGCTTTTGAACTGTGGTGTTGGAGAAGACTCTTGAGAGTCCCTTGGACTGCAAGGAGGTCCATCCATTCTGAAGGGGATCAGTCCTGGGTGTTCATTGGAAAGACTGATGCTGAAGCTGAAACTCCAATATTTTGACCACCTCATGCAAAGAGTTGACTCATTGGAAAAGACCCTGATGCTGGGAGGGACTCGGGGCAGGAGGAGAAGGGGACAACAGAGGATGAGATGGCTGGATGGCATCATTGACTCGATGGACGTGAGTTTGAGTAAACTCTGGGAGTTGGTGATGGACAGGGAGGCCTGGCGTGCTGCGATTCAAGGGGTCGCAAAGAGTCAGACATGACTGAGCGACTGAACTGAACTGAATGATTAATAATATGAGCATCTTTTCATGTTCCTATAGGCCTTTGTATTTTTCCTTTAGAGAAATGTTTATTCAAAACTTTTCCCATTTTCAACTGGGTTTTTTTTTTCTTTTCACTGTTGAGTCGTGAGAGTCAGTATCCTTTGAAGCTCAAAAGTTTTTAATTTTGGTGAGGTCCAATTTACCTAAGTATTGGCAAGCATGTGGAGAAACTGGAAACCTCATATATTGCCTATGAATATAAAATAGTACAACCATTTTGGAAATTAGTTTGGGCAGTTTCTTAAAACACTAAACATAAACTTATGCAACACAACCATTTCATTCCTAGGAATCTACCCAAGAGAAATGAAAAATTATGTGCACAAAAATGCATATACAGAAAAGTCCACAGCAATGTTACTTAAATAGTGAGAACTGGAAATAATCCAATTGTCCATCAAAAAAGAATGGATAAATTAAGTGTGCTATTCTCATACAATAAAATGTTATTTTAATTTCAAAAAAAAACAGATACAAATGAAATACATATTAAATAATTCCATTTATGTGAAACAGTATGAAAAAACAAATTTATAACAACAAAAAGCAGATCACTGTGTTGTCTGTTGCAAAGGTGGGAGTGGGGACTGACTGAAAATGTGAGCAAGGGAAGTGTTCTAAAACGAGATTGTGGAGACATATGCACAACTCTAAAACCTAAAAATCATACTTATTAAAATGTGACTATTATCATCTAAAAGTTATACCTCCAGTCCATTCTGAAGGAGATCAACCCTGGGATTTCTTTGGAAGGAATGATGCTAAAACTGAAGCTCCAGTACTTTGGCCACCTCATGCGAAGAGTTGACTCATTGGAAAAGACTCTGATGCTGGGAGGGATTGGGGGCAGGAGGAGAAGGGGACAACAGAGGATGAGATGGCTGGATGGCATCACGGACTCGATGGACGTGAGTCTGAGTGAACTCCGGGAGATGGTGATGGACAGGGAGGCCTGGCGTGCTGCGATACATGGGGTCGCAAAGAGTCGGACATGACTGAGCGACTGAACTGAACTGAACTGAACTGAACTGAAAGTGTTTTTTTAAAAGAACAAACATAGGTATTTTAATGGCAATCAGTAGCATAACTTTGAATCAAGGACAAAGTATTAAACATTAGAGTTGAGATATTAGCAAAGTTATTAAGAAAAGATGGAAGAATAAAATAAGATTTAAGAGTAAGAAATGTATTTTTACTATTCAAACAATATTTGATTCTTTTATTTCCAAAGTATGTGTGTTACTCGCTCAGTCATGTCCAACTCTTTGCAACCCATGGACTGTAGCCCTCCAGGCTCCTCTGTTCATGGGATTTTCCAGGCAAGGAAACTGGAGTGGGTTGCCATTTTCTTCTCCAGGGGATCTTCCCAACCCAGGGATTGATCCTGGGTCTCCTGCATTGCAGTTGGATGCTTTACCATCTGAGTTACTAGGGAAGCCCCCCCTTATCTCCAAAGAAAACCCCCCCAAAATATACCAGAAAATTATTTTAAATTATATAAGTGAAAGCGAAAGTGAAGTCGCTCAGTCGTGTCCGACTCTGCAACCTCATGGACTGTAGCCCACCAGGCTCCTCCATCCATGGGATTCTCCAGGCAAGAATACTGGAGTGGGGTACCATTTCCTTCTCCAGGAGATCTTCCTGACCCAGGGTTCGAACCCAGGTCCCCCGCATTGCGGGGAAGGTGCTTTAACCTCTGAGCCACCAGGGAAGCCCATATTATATAACCACTTAGCAAACAGGCCAGATTTAAAATCAATATGTAGTATTAATTAAATTACTAATATGGGGATATAATTTAAATAATTTATATGTAACACAAAGGTGTATTTACATCTTCAGTTCAGTCCCTCAGTCTGTCCGACACTTTATGACCCCCTGGACTGCAGCACATCAGGCTTCAGGCTTCTTACATGGACTTAAATCTATCTATATATATAATTATACTACACACTTTCATATCTAACATACATACACAAATATCTGCACATAAAATACCTCAGAATATATCTAAGAAAGTGTACAGTAACTATATAGAGCACTATAAAGCACTAAAGAAAAAATAACCAAAAGGTGCACCATTTATTGTATTTATTAATCACTTGCTAGAGGAAAGGAAATTTTAATATTCAAAAAAAAGGTCTAATTTCCAAAAAGACACCTGCAAAATTAATATAATTCCTATCAAAACCCCAACATAGTTTTTCAAAGAATTTTTAAGCTGATTGTAAAATTTATATAACAAGCAAATTCCAATATTAAACAAGACATTTCTGATGCATAAAGTGGGGGGACTTGTCCTTGAAAGCATTGAGTTATTATCATTTATTAGTAGTTAAAACAGGATTGTATTGCAGGAGAAATAGATATATCTAGTCACATAAACATTATCAGTTCAGTTCAGTTGCTCAGTCGTGTCCGACTCTTTGTACCCCATGGACTGCAGTATGCCAGGCCTCCCTGTCAATCACCAACTACCGGAGTTTACTCAAACTCGTGTGCATTGAGTTGATGATGCTCTCCAACCATCTCATCTTCTGTTGTCCCCTTCTCCTCCCGCCTTCAATTTTTCCCAGCATCAGGATCTTTTCCAATGAGTCAGTTCTTCGCAGCAGGTGGCCAAAGCATAGGAGTTTCAGCTTCAGCATCAGTCCTTCCAATGAACACCCAGGACTGGTCTCCTTTAGGATGGACTGGTTGGATCTCCTTGCAGTCCAAGGGACTCTCAAGAGTCTTCTCCAACACCACAGTGCAAAAGCATCAATCTTTGGTGTTCAGCTTTCTTTATAGTCCAACAATCACATCCACACATGACTATGGGAAAAACCATAGCCTTGAAGAGATGGACCTTTGTTGACAAAGTAATATCTCTGCTTTTTAATATGCTGTCTAGGTTCATCATAACTTTTCTTCCAAGGAGTAAGCATCTTTTAATTTCATGGCTGATCTCACCATCTACAGTGATTTTGGAGCCCCCCCAAAATAAAGTCTCTCATTGTTTCCAATCTATTTGCCATGAAGTGATGGGACCAGATACCATGATCTTACTTTTCTGAATGTTGAGCTTTAAGCCAACTTTTTCACTCTCCTCTTTCACTTTCATCAAGAGGCTCTCTAGTTCTTCGCTTTCTGCCATAAGGGTGTTGTCATCTGAGTGTCTGAGGTTATCAATATTTCCCCCGGCAATCGTGATTCCAGCTTGTGCTTCATCCAACCCAGTGTTTCTCATGACGTCCTCTGCACAGAAGTTAAATAAGCAGGGTGACAATATACAGCCTTGATGTACTCCTTTCCCTATTTGGAACCAGTCTGTTGTTCCATGTCCAGTTCTAACTGTTGCTTCCTGACCTGCATACAGGTTTCTCAAGAGGCAGATCAGGTGGCCTAGTATTCCCATCTCTTTCAGAATTTTCCACAGTTTATTGTGATCCACACAATCAAAGGCTTTGGCATAGTCAATAAAGCAGAAATAGATGTTTTTCTGGAACTCTCTTGCTTTTTCAATAATCCAACAGATGTTGGCAATTTGATCTCTAGTTCCTCTGCCTTTTCTAAAACCAGCTCAAACATCTGGAAGTTCATGGTTCGTGTATTGCTGAAGCCTGGCTTGGAGAAATTTGAGCATTACTTTACTAGCATGTGAGATTAGTGCAACTGTGCTCTAGTTTGAACATACTTTGGCTTTGCCTTTCTTTGGGATTGGAATGAAAACTTACCTTTTCCAGTCCTGCGGTCACTGCTGAGTATTCCAAACTTGCTGGCATATTGAGTCCAGTACTTTCACTGCATCATCTTTTAGGATTTGAAATAGCTCTACTGGAATTCCATCACCTCCTCTAGGTTTGTTCGTAGTGATGCTTCCTTAAGGCCCACTTGTCTTCGCATTCCCCAATGTCTGGCTCTACGTGAGTGATCACACCATCACAATTATCTAGGTTGTGAAGATCTCTTTTGTATAGTTCTTCTGTGTATTCTTCTGCTTCTGTTAGGTCCAAACCATTTCTGTCCTTTATTGAGCCCATCTTTGCATGAAATGTTCCCTTGGTATCTCTAATTTTCATGAAGAGATCTCTAGTCTTGCCTATTCTACTCTCTTCCTGTATTTCTTTGCACTGATCACTGAGGAAGGCTTTTTTATCTCTCCTTGCTATTCTTCGGAACTCTGCATTCAAATGGGTATATCTTTCCTTTTCCCTTTTGCTTTTTCTTTCTCTTCTTTTCACAGCTATTTGTAAGGCCTCCTCAGACAGCTATTTTGCTTTTTTGCATTTCTTTTTCTTGGGGATGGTCTTGATCCCTGTCTCCTGTACAGTGTCAAGGACCTCCATCCATAATTCATCAGGCACTCTGTCAATCAGATCTAATCCCTTGAATCTATTTCTCACTTCCACTGTATAATTATAAAGGATTTGATTTAGGTCATACCTGAACGGTCTAGTTGTTTTCCATACTTTCTTCAATTTAAGTCTGAATTTGGTAATAAGGATTTCATGATCTGAGCCACAGTCTGCTCACAGTCTTATTTTTGCTGACTGCATAGAGCTTCTTCATCTTTGGCTGCAAAGAATATAATCAACCTGATTTCAGTAGTGACCATCTTGTGATGTCCACATGTAGACTCTTCTCTTATATCGTTGGAACAAAGTGCTTGGCGAAACTCTATTAGCCTTTGCCCTGCTTCATTCTGTACTCCAAGGTCAAATTTGCCTGTTACTCCAGGTGGCTCAGACGGTAAAGCGTCTGCCTACAATGCAGGAGAGCTGGGTTCAATCCCTGGTTGGGAAGATCTCCTGGAGAAGGAAATGGTAACCCACGAGTATTCTTGCCTAGAAAATCCCATGGATGGAGAAGCCTGGTAGGCTACAGTCCATGGGGTCACAGAGTCAGACACAACTGAGTGACTTCACTTTCTTTCACTTTCCAGGTGTTTCTTGACTTCCCACTTTTGCATTCCTGTCCCCTATATAGAAAAGAACATCCTTTTTGGGTGTTAGTTCTAGAAGGTCTTGTAGGACTTCATAGAACCATTGAACTTCAGCTTCTTCAGCATTACTGGTTGAGGCAAAGACTTGGATTACCATGACATTGAGTGGTTTGCCTTGGAAATGACAGAGATCATTCTACCGTTTTTGAGATTGTATCCAAGTACTGCATTTCTGAATCTTTTGTTGACTATGACGGCTACTCCATTTCTTCTAAGGGATTCTTATCCACAGTAGTAGATATAATGGTCATCTGAGTTAAATTCCCCCTTTCCAGTCCATTTTAGTTCACTGATTCCTAGAATAGTCTATGTTCACTCTTGCCATCTCCTGTTTGACCACTTCCAATTTGCCTTGATTCATGGACCTAACATTCCAGGTTCCTATGCAATAACCTCTTTACAGCATCGGTTTGCTTCTATCAGAGAGCCCCATATAAACCAAAACTGCACAACTTATAATATTGAGCCAAATATGACAATGCAAGAAGGTCATTCTGACCCTCCTTTGTACTCCTGAAAGCAGGAGATAAATCTTCTATAAGAAAAGCACCTTCCATGTGACAGAGAATTAAGACAACCTTATCACCAGAGACAGTAAATTTAGGGCTGTTCAGTTTGTTAAACTAACCTTTATTTTCCTAGTTACTTCTTCAAATTCCTTTGTCTTGTCAGTTCTTCACAAATGAATCTTCTTTGTCCAAAAAGCATAAAAACTTCTCGCTCTGGTCACTTCTTCGAGCTTTGATTCTCTTGTGAACGCTCCCATATACAAGTAAAAATTCAATAAAACTTGTACACTTTTCCCCTGTTAATTTGTCTTATGTTAGTTCAATTCTTTGGCCTAGCCCAGAGGCCCAAAGAGAGTAGAGGGGAATTTTTCCTCCTCTACATATGCAATATGTTATTTTAAACTTTTTCACTAATTTTTAGATCTCAGTCATTTTAAGAAAATCTGTTACTCTTAAGAAGTTGACTTGACACCAAGATCTCTTCTGTATCACTAAGATATAAGCAATCAATGCCATCCCCACTGGTCATTAGATTATCTGAATAAACTCTCCTCCAGACAATTTTCCCTTCATGTAAGTGATTTTTGTTTCTCCAGAAAATTCAAAGCAATAGGAAAATAACACAGAAGAAACAGTATCATTAAGAAAAAGATGATTAGAAAGCAGAAGGCCTAAGATTCAAAATAATTCCTAGGTTCTTGCACAAACTTTTCCTAAGGTCCTAATTAGGAATAGAGTCCTCATTTGACTTCATGCTGAAGAAGAGTGCTGCAAAATAATTATATCCAAAACCTAAGGATTATATCATGATTACACATAAACATAACTTAGAGGCAGTGTTCCATTTAACTTTGATCAAAAAATGGCAAAAAATTAACTAAAGGAATGAAACCTACTGAAGAATATTTACAATCTAACTAAAGGACAAATTACATTGTTTTGTTCAAATTTTTTTTAAAAAGTAGAAATCTTTGCAAGTGCATAGTAAAATAGCAAAGGCTTAGGAGACCTATAATTTAGATTTTGGACAACTAAATTTGGGAGTACATGTATTCTGTGCTGCTGCCTAAAAACTTGGTACCAAATATGAATATTTTTACAGAGTGCAAGTCAAAAAAGTACATGCAAAAACCAAGAGGTAAGCCCAGAATAGGAGGAACATGAGACCCTCTCTCCAGAACCCACACAAATTTGGATGATCTGTGCAAGGTGTGAGGCTACTAATGGTTACAGGCTCCAGAAAAGGGTACCCATGTAAAATAGGAACTCACAGCAAGAAAGCCCAGCACCTGAAAACATGAGGGTAAGACAGATACACAGGTACCAAGGTATTAGGTTCAGAGATAACAACGAAAATAAAACTCTTCATTTCTTTCTTTCTCAAAACAGAAATTTGAGGTGAGACTGAAGCTATGGAGAAGGATTATTAATCCCAGTGACAGAGGAGACAGGAGCCAATGAGGACGTTGTGCCTCATTCAATGTCTGGCACAAAGTCAATGCCCTAGATGAATTTGTTGACTTTAATTGATATAAGGACAACATTTGGCAGGGCCGTTTCTTGTAAAATTATATATATATATATATATATATATATATATATATATATATATATATATATTTAACCTTTAAATAAAGCAAAAATCTAGATGGAAAAAGAAGAGGGTAAAGTAATAAAGAGTTCCCTTTTTCATATCCTATGAACTGACTCTTAAGTTTATATATCTAGTAGCTTGTTAGCTAACCTTAGTAAACAAAGCAATGGAAGGATCTTAAACTTTAAAATGGCACTGAGAGCAAAAGATAAGTAATGCCATAATGCAATCTAACAAGAATGAATCATTTCTTTTAGGTGATCTTTTCCCTATATTTTTGCTAAATGCATCGAAGTGAAATTCAATGACACCCTCAGAAGACTCCTAGGAATAAGGCTCCCTTACTTTGTTAATTAAGTACATCAAAGACAAGTCTAAAAAAGCTAGATATACCTTTCACACTACATTTTCACATTGCACTTATATTTTCAAATTCATGGGTTGGATATTCAAACTGGTTAAACTGGCATCACCGACAAAACCTAACACTTCTTATCCCATCCGTCCTCAAAAGACACTGTGGTAATGCACCGTCTGAGACCATAAAAGCACTAAGGATAAAAAGGAAAGAGGATATCATATGAAAGCATTATTTTACAAATAAAAGACTATTTTTAAACGATGCTATGATATCTAGGAAAGATATTTTAGTCACTTGAAGGTTATTGAAAATATAATTATACTCATCATAAAACAAAAATCGTCAGTGCTATTATTCTCTCAAGCCTTCAGCCAGAGGCCAACATAGCAGGTTTATCTAGTTTGAGCATCACACCGACCTTCAGCTATTTCCCTCTGCTCATATTTGGAACACTGCAACATGTGGAAACAAGACAGGCTGGCACATTCAGGTAAATGCTCTGGAGGTTTTGAAAATTCACATGGAGGCAAAAACTGAAATCAATAACTAATATAAAGTATTAGGCACTTCAGTCTTTCAATTACTATAGTTGATCATACAACCTATTTAAGTAAACAATATAACACAGGAGCTAAAAGCACAAGCTTTGGATCAAAAACTTAAATGGAATCCTCACTTTGTCTCTTATTAAGTAACAGGATATATTTTTAAACCTCTCTAAATCTCTGTTTCTCCAGTAAAAAAAAAAGAAAGAAAGAAATACTATTAGTTACCTTATGGCATGTTTAAAGTAAGATTATATTTTTAAAGAACTGAGCTTTTCCTGGTACAGAATAGGTGTTCATTGTTCTAGAGTCTTCATTACTCTTATTCTCAAAATGGGATAGTCCTTAGGAAGCCTTCAGACAAGTAAATTATATTGGAGACATAATTCTGGTTTAGCAGACAGCAATACCAGACACTGCTAGGGGTACAAGCAACCACTGATCTTCACCAGAAAGTCCCTGTGGTTGCTAAATCTTGGCTCCCACCACTAGCCCAAACTTCTGCTGGTGGAAAAGTCTCCCCCTGACAAATGTTACTAATGTTTCTAACGTGCCCACTAAATATTGGAAGAGAAATTCCAAGAGCTCTTCCAAATCTAAATAAAATTATTGGATTCAATTCAAGCAAAAAGTCTGTTCATTCGCAAACTGTTTGAACCAATCCCCAGAACGCAGAGCAAAATGGTTTTGGTTCATTTTAATTAGGAGTCTCTTTTTGATGCCTGTGTCATCTAACAGCAGGAGCCTAAGGAATACTTCCCTAGTTGGTCATTAAAGCTGAAAGCTACAAAGCATTCATAAAACTCAGACTCCAGCCCTCAATCATCAATCTCTAAATCTAATAAACTTTCTAACCAGAGTCTTCATGCCAGTATAACAAGTGACCCGCATACCCTAAATGAACCAGGGTTCTTTGTCTGGCAACACATTAATTCTGATAGATGAGAAAGGCCAACACAGAAGAGATTCTTGGGGGAGTTGTTGAGAAGTTAACAGTATTGCCTATTAAATTAAACACCATTCATCTACACATACACTGTGAAAGGTCTGAAAATTCATGCTATTTTTCCCACTTGCCCATTTCAATGTATACATTTAATGTAGAAGTCTTCAGGGATCTGAATCCCTGGCTTTTTAAACATTCTATGTACCATCTAGACAAAATGGCATATGAGGAAGAATGACTCGTATGCGTATAAGGATAATGCACAAAACATGTATTCAAAGCAACCTTTACATTGTACTACATTTGTTCTTTTAAAATTTTAAAATGAAAAAAAGATGAATATTTTTAATGAAAAAAGGTTCAATTTCACAAAGAAGACAGACATCATAAACCATTAGATAATAACAAAGAAACAAAGATACATAAAGCAAAAATCAGAAGAAATGTAAGGAAAAAGAAAAAATATATAGTCATAGACATATTAACATTTTTCTGAGAATATTTTATCAAGGGCAAAAAAAAGTAAGGATAGCAGCATCTTGAATGATATCATTAACAATTTAAATATAATAGATTTATATTTAATTACTTTATATTAACCATTTCCTACACAAATAGATTTACAATTTTGTGTCTCATACAATTTTGTGTCTCATAGATGTCCTTAGGACATTTAGAAAAAACTGGCAAAAAAGATAAACATTAGTAAATTTCAAAAACAGAATTCTGTTTTGTATGTGGGATTCAGTTATACATACACACATATGTTATTTTTGAAATTATTTTCCATTATAGGTTATTACAAGAAATTGGCTATAGCTCCCTGTGCTACATAGTAAACTTTGATCCCAGTTGCATATCTATCTTTTTAAATTAGAAATCTAGCATTCTATTCATACTAAGTCAAACAAGTGAAATCAAAATGTCATAAATTTTTTAATTAGGCAAAAATTTATGTCTTCTAAAATACATATTATATATATATATGTATACAAAAACTTTTTTACTATGCTTGATAAAGGCTTGAGAAAGAACATTTTAAAAAAAGGAGATGGAGAGACTGGAAAACATTAACTAAATGAAATGGGAGCACTGAATATGAAATAGAAAAAGTGAAACAAACTAGATAAAAGTAAAAGATGCTCATATAGTACAGTTGTTTTTAAACATGGAGGCTCATTAGAAACATATCTGGAGCTCTGGGGATAAAAAGCAATACCTGGGCATTTGTATTTTTCAAAAAATTTCAAGATAATTCTGATATGTATATGGATTTTAAAAAGTAATTATAGGATTTTCTATTAAATGGTAGTTTTGATAAAATAGAATTCTATAATTTTTCTGTTGACCAATCATGATACAATGGTATTAAGTGAGTAACCATTACATAATCACAACAGTAAAAGATGTTTATCAGTTTCCACAATCAATAGTCAGACAAAAAATAAAAGATAATTACAATTCACAACCATAATGGGAATATGATTAACCCAACAATATAAAATAATTACAAGCAATTTGGGGGACCAAGCAGATGTTGTAAGTGGAAGTGCATACATGCACATGTTTTCATCTGCTCAGCCAGTCTATGTCTTTGGTGGTGGATTTAATTCATTTACATTTAAGGTAATTATCAATATATATGATCCAATTACCTATTACCATTTTCTTAATTGTTTGGGATTTATTTTCTTTAGGTAGGGCTTTTCCTTATCTTGTTTTCTTTCTAGAAAAGTTCCTCTAGCATTTGTTGTAAAGCTGGTTTGGTGGTGGTGAATTCTCTTAACTTTTGCTTATCTGGAAAGCTTTTGATTTCTCTATCAAATCTGAAGGAGAGTCTTGCTGGGTAGAGTGATCTTGGTTGCAGTTTCTTCCCTTTCATCCCTTTAAATATGTCATGCCATTACCTTCTGGTTTGTGGAGTTTCTGTTGAGAAATCAGCCAATAGCCTGAAGGGAATTCCCTTGTATTTTATTTTCATTTTTTCTTCTTGCTTTTAATATTTTACCTTTGTCTCTAATTTTTGTCACTTTGATTACTATATGTCTCAGTGTGTTCCTCCTTGGGTTTATCCATCCCAGGACTCTCCGTGCTTCCTGGACTTGGTTGATTATTTCCTTTCCCATGTTAGGGAAGTTTTCAGCTATTATCTCTTCAAATATTTTATAAGGTCTTTTCTCTCTCTCTTCTCCTTCTGGGACCTCTATAATGTGAATGTTGGTGCATTTGATGTTGCCCCAGAGGGTTTCTTCAGAGAAGGCAATGGCACCCCACTCCAGTACCCTTGCCTAGAAAATCCCATGGATGGAGGAGCCTGATGGGCTGCAGTCCATGGGGTCGCTGAGGGTCAGACACGATTGAGCGACTTCACTTTCCCTTTTCACTTTCATGCACTGGAGAAGGAAATGGCAACCCACTCCAGTGTTCTTGCCTGGAGAATCCCAGGAACGGTGGCTGCCGTCTCTGGGGTCGCACAGAGTCCGACACAACTGAAGTGACTTAGCAGCAGCAGCAGCAGAGGGTTTCTTAGGATGTCTTCATTTCTTTTCATTCTTCTTTCTATATTCTGCTTTGTGGCAGTGATTTCCACCACTCTGTCCTCCAGGTCATTTATCCATGCTTCTGCCTCAGTTATTTTGCTATGGATTCCTTCTAGTGTGTCGTTCATCTCTGTATGTTTGCTCTTTAGTTCCTGTAGGTCTTTGGTAAACATTTCTTGCATCTTCTCAATCTTTGCCTCCATTCTTTTTCCAAGATCCTGAATCATGTTCACTATCATTATTCCAAATTATTTTTCTGGAAGGTTGCCTATCTCCACTTCATTTAGCTGTTTTTCTGGGGCTTTATCTTGTTCTTTCATCTGGGCTGTAACTTTTTGCTTAATGTTGTAAGTGGAAGTGCATACATGCACATGTTTTCATCTGCTCAGCTCATCTGATTAACTTTCTGTAACCAGTCCCTTCTGAAGGAGATCAGCTCTGGGATTTCTTTGGAAGGAATGACGCTAAAGCTGAAACTCCAGTACTTTGGCCACCTCATGTGAAGAGTTGACTCCTTGGAAAAGACTCTGATGCTGGGAGGGATTGGGGGCAGGAGGAGAAGGGGACGACAGAGGATGAGATGGCTGGATGGCATCACTGACTCGATGGACATGAGTCTGAGTGAACTCCGGGAGTTGTGATGGACAGGGAGGCCTGGCGTGCTGCGATTCATGGGGTCGCAAAGAGTCGAACACGACTGAGTGACTGAACTGAACTGAACCTGGTTTTGTTTTACTTGCTGTGGGATTGTGGTTCTTCTTGCTTCTGCTGTCTGCCCTCTGATGGGAGAAGCTAAGAGGTTTGTGTAAGCTGCCTGATGGGAAGGATTGGTGGTGGGAAAAACTAGATCTTTCTCTGATGGGCAGGGCCTTGCTCAGTAAAGCTTTAATCCAATTATCTGCTGATCCTGAGGTGACCCAGCCTTGGGGTCTATATTCTGGTTAAGGGCAACTTCCAAGAGAGCTTACTCCAAAGGGGACCTTCCCAGACAGATGCTTCCAGTCCCTTCATCCCTGTGGTGAGCCCCTGCTGACCCACACCTCCACAGGAGACCCTCCAACACCAGCAGGTGGTTTTGGTTCAGTTTCCTAGGGAGTCACTGCTCCCTTCCTCTGAGTCTTGGGGCATGCAAGGTTTTATTTGTGTCCTCCAAGACTGGAGTCTCTGTTTCCCCTAGTCCTGTGGAAATCAAGGTCAGATTCCCTGAGGATCCCCAGTACCTTTGTTGTATCCCCAGGCTGGGTAGCCTGACGTGGGGTTCAGAACCTTCACAATAATGGGAGAACTTCTTTGGTATTATTGTTCTCCAGTCTGTGGGTCACTCACCTGGTGGGTATGGGATTTGATTTTATCATTATAGTGCCCTTCCTACCATCTCGCTGTGGCTTCTTCTTTGTCTTTGGACATGGGGTATCTTTTTTTGGTGTGTTTCAGCATCCTCCTGTCAATGGTTGTTCAACAACTAGTTGTGATTTTGGTGTTCTCACAGGAGAAGAGTGAGTGCATGTCCTTCTACCCTGCCATCTTGAACCAGAAGCAAGCCGGTATTACATTTGGATTGGAAATTAGAATTCTTTTCTATTGTCTTCTTATTTCTTTGAATATAGTACATAGAATGGAAATAAACGGCAATAGAAGTGAAGCAAGTGATTTGCCAACAGAAATAACTTCACTTGCATCACACCTTAATTATTAGTATATATATAGTTTACCTTTTGCCATTTCACTGCCATTTTTACCCTACTCTGTAACAGTGGGAAAGAATCATCTTCTAGACATCAGCTGTAGTCAATCAGAGGAAATTATTCCCCCAAAACAATGCAAGATTGCTCAACTCTACTCTTTCAAACTAGCACACGTAACTTTCCAGTCGCAGTCACTTAAGTAGAATTCTGCCACTGTCCCCAGTCCTTTTGAACACTAACAGGAATGCAGTGTTGCCAGTAAGAGGTCCTCCACGTCCTCCACTCACACCCTGCTCCAGCCATGCAATGATGCACCAATACTACTACTGACTGTAGACAGCCTTCCTTACGCTGCTGTGGAAGAGGAAAGGGAGGCATCCTGTTCAGTAAGTCCGCTGCTGTTGCAACCCTTGGTGAGGACACTGAGAAAGGCTTTTTTGTGCCCAGAGACAGAGCACAAGTTCACTTGAACCATAACTACTGATAACAATCATGAGTCATAAACACACAGATAATTCTGTGAGGGACGGGGAATGCTCAAGTGGGGTACTCAATGAGTTGTGGGTTGAAATATGTTTTATTCCAAAAGAGGTAGGATAATCATATGTAGAAGACAGGAGGATAAGAAAATAATACAAATACAGCGTTCTGTATATGCTAATAGTACCTGCTATTCTATGACCACCACAGGTAGTATAAACTTCCACAGGTAAGATATAAAATGAACCAATTTTTTCAGGAAATATCAACACAGGTGGGTAGGAACTGCTTTTGAAATGAAAGGGAAGGAAAAACAATAAAATGCTCTGATATTTTCCAAGTTTTCAATAATTGCATTTTATATGACGAAAGACTATTTCTTCAGGAAAGAGTTTATTTTTATCAAGCTTTTATTGAGTAAGCACTAAACTAAGTATTCTTGAAACAATATGAGATGTGAGCAAAAACAAACTCACAAAGAAGTGTTAACTTCAGGTTAATTTATAACAGTAAAAAAATCAAATGTTTTAATGTCCAAACCATTGCTGATTAAGAAAATGATGTATTCTAATATGTAGCTATTAACATATTGTCCACAAAGTTTCTATTTACATGGCAAAATATTCATGAGATAAACAGGAAAAGTAATGTGAAACAGAAAAATCAAGGTATTTGTTGAAATCCAAGTTATTCTGCCAAATAAAGTGGGTACACTTGTTTGCTTTCTCTGCTGAGAGAAATAAGATTGAAAAGAGAAGAAATGTAGTAGGAAAAAGAGCCAAATTATATGAGAAAATCACCCAGGAATTCTGAAGAATAAGAATTTCTAATATTCAATTTTAGAATTGCTTTGTCAAAGTAACCTCTGTTTGGTCCTCTAAGACCTTCACTTAGAGTCTCACACAAGCAGAGCTCTTGTAAGAGAGGGATATTTGGGAGAAACTCAAAAGACAGATACTGATTTCCCCTATGGGTCGATGCTTGGATAGTAACATGTAACTATATAACTCTAGCTGCTGCTGCTGCTAAGTTGCTTCAGTCGTGTCCGACTCTGTGTGACCCCAGAGACGGCAGCCCACCAGGCTCCCCCGTCCCTGAGATTCTCCAGGCAAGAACACTGGAGTGGGTTGCCATTTCCTTCTCCAATGCACAAAAGGGAAAAGTGAAAGTGAAGTCACTCAGTCGTGTCCGACTCTTAGCGACCCCATGGACTGCAGCCTACCAGGCTCCTCCGTCCACGGGACTTCCCAGGCAAGAGCACTGGAGTGGGGCACCATAGCAGGTAAAAATATATCTACATTTATAAATATAGATAGAAAGAAGAAATTCAAATGAGAATTTGCTAAAGGTGGTAAACTAGAGCCTGAAGTGACCTTGACACTTGGAAAGGGTCCTGATCTTTCAAAAGAGCATGTGGTCCAAAACCCTATAGTGATCAAGTGACAGAGCCAAATTCACACAAGCTCTTAATATAATGGTTGCCTTTTTTTTCTCCTCAACTGCGCATCTGAGAGCTTTCCAAATCATATTTTAATGGAAATGATTATTTTGATTACTAGGAAAAATAACAGTAAAGAATTGAAATACATTTTGATACCTCCATGAAAAGACCATTGAAGCTGTCCAAGGACGCTTGGGCAACATTTCTGTCAGCAGATCGAGTGGCAGATAGGGTACCTGGTTGGAAAGGAAACTCAAAAGTGAGTGAGCAAAGAAAGACAGTTTAGACCCAGGAAAGAAAAGTCAGCGTCAGAGAATTCAAACAGAACAATAGAACATGGATGGGTATTTTAAAGGAACAGAAAAATCTGGGAAATACAGATATTATAGTTGATCAAATGGTGTAGTCATTTGGTAATAATAATCATGGATTGTTTATTGAGAAAGTCCCTGTAATAAATGCTTTATATGTACTGTTTAATTTAAATATTTTAATGAATCTGAGATAATTGCTACAATTATCACCATTTTATTTTTTTTTAAAAAAAGAGGCACATAAGGATTAAATAACCTAGCCAATGTTACTCAGATACTAAGTAGTACAGCAGGATCTGAACCCAGACAGTCCAACTCTATATCTGCAAAAAACAACAGTAATAGGATTGACTACGTGCTGGGCACCTTGTTAGAGGTCTCATGTGGATTATCTCTATAATTCACAATACATCCTCTTGAGATAAGTGCTATTATTATTTACATTTATGGGCAGTAAAACCAGCTCATCCTGGCTTATGGGAAAAAGCAACATATTGGTTCATAACTTACCATAAGTTATGGTACAAAGATATCCTTATTCTCCCATTTGAATATAAACTTTGAGCCCCATAGAAAGAGGCTCACTATCATCATCAAAAATCTGTTAATTATTTATAATTATGTATTGATTCATTGAGAAGAAATTATGTGATAACCACATGTTAGTGGTTTCCATGGTAAAAATGTAATGTAAGTTTTAGGCAGGAAATATATTTCAGCATATCAAACTTGTTTAGCTATACCTGCATCATTTTGTGAATTATCTGTGTGTTTATGATTCATGATTGTTATCAGTAGTTATGGTTCAAGCGAACTCAATTGATTTTAATATTAGCTGACATAAAGCATCATTAAGGTGATACATTTTGTGGATTTGTTGGAGGTAACATAAGGATAATGGAAAAGAAGAAAAGAAAAATGAAGACAGGAGAACATTTTAAAAAGTATGTTTCCCAAAGCTAAATCTAAACTCTTGGGCATACCTGAGATTGGTCTGTGCTGCTGTACTTCATTTCAGATAACTATAGCACCCCCTGGTGAATAACTTTCATATTTCATAATTTTCTCTAAATAGCATACGCTGCAAAATCTGCAAGTAGCTCTTAGAAATAGCTGCTTTGGTCCTGCTTTTTTTTCCTTTTAGGTAAGTAAGCATGTGCCCAAACTAAATTTACCTCAGAAGCTATTTCAATACCAACACAAGTTTTATGTAACATGCAAATTCTACTTCCAGAAACAAATAAGAATAAGGGGCCTTGAGTATCTTGGATTAATCAAATTAGCTGCACAGTATGCTAATGTAGGGGCTTCCCAGGTGGCACAGTGGTAAACCATGTGCCTGCAATGTAGCAGACACAAGAGATGTAGGTTTGACCCCTGGGTTGGGAAGAGCCCCTGGAGAAGGAAATGGTGACCTGGTCCGGTATTTTTGCCTGGAAAATCCCATGGACAGAGGAGCCTGACAGCCCACAACCCATGGAGTTACAAAGAGTTGGGCATGACTAAGTAAACACACACACACTAACTTAGAAGAAGCAAAAGCCTGTAAATCTAGAAAGTACAACAAATTTTTTTCTTCATTTTTATATGCAAATTTCAAATTTTCACTGGGCTGAAGCATATAAATACATTTAAACTTCCCTACCTCTTAGATCTTTACTCATCTGTCACTTTCTCATGACATTTTTATTGATCATCTTATTTATAAATAAAGACCACAACACTTACATTCCCTATGCCTTTCTCGGTATCTTTTTTTTTTTTTTACCATAGTTAGAATGTTCAAATAAATTTTTATCCAAGTCAAAACACTCTGAGATGGGCAAGGATGCTATTATTATTTACGTGGGGTCAAATAGGCAATGTGAACATTATGATGTATTCACCTTACTCATAGTACTGATCATCTTCTAATATATTTACTTTTTATTTTCTTTCATTTCTGCTAAAAATTCACAGTGAGCAGGGAGTTTTGTCTGTTTGGTTTTCCCCCTTTTTTTTCTTATTGCTATAGTCCCAGTAACTAAAATAATGTTCATATTCTAATATATGCTCCATAATATTGATTGAGTAAATGAACACGTTTACCTGTGGTTATACAATATGGCTGCAAAGTCTTGGTCACTTATTTCATTGAAGGGCTTCCCTGGTGGCTCAGATGGTAAAAAAAACAAGTCTGCCTGCAAAGCAGGAGGCCTGGGTTCAATCCCTGGGTTGGGAAGATCCCCTGGAGGAGGGCATAGCACCAGGAAGCACACAAAATGAGTTGAAAAAGACTGGTCTTATGCGACGAGTTGACTCATTGGAAAAGACCCTGATGCTGGGTGGGATTGGGGGCAGGAGGAGAAGGGGACGACAGGATGAGACGGCTGGATGGCATCACTGACTCGATGGACGTGAGTCTGAGTGAACTCCAGGAGTTGGTGATGGACAGGGAGGCCTGGCATGCTGCAATTCATGGGGTCGCAAAGAGTCGGACACAACTGAGTGACTGAACTGAACTAAAGGAACTTTGGGGCTTCCCTGGTGGCTCAGTGATAAAGAATCTGCCTGCCAAGAGAGGAGACATGAGTTCGATCCTTGGGTCAGGAAGATTCCCTGGAGAAGGAAATGGCAACCCACTCCAGTATTCTTGCCTGGGAAATCCCATGGATAGTGAAGCCTAGATGGCTACGGTCCATGGGGTCACAAAAGAATCAGGACTTAGCAACTAAACAATAGTAACAACAACAACAAGGAACATTGAGTTTAAAGGGTCTTAAAAAAATCATTTAAATGAACAATGATTACTTGTAAGTTGATTACTGCCATAAGAAGTCAAAAGTAACTTGGAAGTTTGTTCAAGGAGCATTTAGGGATGTAAAGACAATTTCATTAAGTGGGTAGAGTGAAGAGTTATCACCGGGTAGAATTTACCAGAGGTGAGGGGAAGTGTTATGGTGGAAGCAGAGCTAACCATATGAGCACAGAGGTTTTAAAAAAAAAAAAAAAAAAAAAAAACCATGAATACTTATTGATCTAACAGCAAGAAGTTCAGTTTGGCCAGGGAATGGGATATATGAAGAGAAAGGAAAGCCAGAGCAGACTAGAAATTGGTCTTGGAGCCTTAAATGTTGTTTTTGTACCAGTAGTTGGATTTCTTTTATGGTCACAAGTCAGATGATTTTTTTCTAAACATCTATTGTTTTCTACCACTGATGATATAAACATTCTGTGTAATCCGTGTAAGTGGGAACTTTTTTAAAATATAGAGAAGAAAATAAAATCACTTCAAATGTCTCTGCTCAGAGTTAACCACTGTTAATCTTTTGTTCTTGCGTTTCCTCTACAGACACATTACTACAATTGGGATACAGAAGACGGAAATAGATTGCACCCTCATTCTTTCACTAACATTCATTTTATGATTATCTGACTAATTAAGGACTCTCTGCAAACAGAGTTTTAATATTTACATACATTTATTGTATGAAAATATCAAAATTTATTTACTTAATATCCTGCTAGTACATATTTACATTGTTTACAAATACAGATATAGCTATTTTTGAAATGGACATCAATAGTGCGTTTACCCTAATGTACTTGGGATACTCCCATTGGCCTGTACTTAAGGATTTTGTAAAAAATTATCCTATGAAATATTACCATAGTTGTTAGGTACTGAAAGTTTGTATCCCTCCAAAATTCACATTGAAGCCCTAGCCTTCCCCCATGACTATATCTATAGATAAAGCCTGTTGTTGTTGTTGTGTTGTGTTAGTTGCTTTGAAATTTGAGACTTTCAACCAGTAAAAGTTAAATGCAAAGTCTGTTTGGATATCATCTACACATGTAAGAATTAAAGATTTTAAAATTAAAAAAAAAAATCAAAAAAAAAAAAGAAACTGAAAAAAAAAATACAACAGAAGAGGCAAAGTTTTTAAAGGAGTATAGTTCTTTAAATTTTAAGTAGAAAATTATGTATTATACAAATGTATAATGTATGCAAAATGTCATTTTCCAGGAAGCATAATTCTCAATTCAACCAATACTTCCAAATTAATATAAATACCTCCTGTTCTCTGAAAATATATGGTGAAAAATTAACTATATATGTTGAAGTTTTTTTAATAATTATGTCTGAAATTAGCAAAACAAGAGAAAGAAAAGAGTCAATATATTAAATGGTATTTTCTATCAGATCCATGTGGTACAGTAGAAAGAACATGGCTGTAGGAACCAGATGCCCTAGCTTCAATCCTTATCTCTATGATCCGTAAAATACACAAAGCTGTATACACATATACATTCCTATATGCATGCATTTTCTAATCCTCAACAATGTTATGAATGAGGAAACTGAAACAGGGCCTAATGAATTGCATGAAATCACAAAGCAGAGAAGTGACTGAATTTGAATTCTGTTACAATTTAAAGCCTGTATTTTTTCCCACTCCACAGAAAAAGAGGGGAGTAATTGCAAAACCTGTGAAGGGTCTGAAATTTTACCCTTTCTCAGTTTCACACACGCTAGCAGAAGACATAAGACTCCTAGGTCAGAGGCAAATGGGCTTCATAGCACAACAAGCAGCATGAGCTTCAGGTTTCAGTTCTCCCCCAACCCCCAAACACCATAGGTCAATGCAGAGAGGCCTAGGCGAATCTGGGCACACAGTTGGGTTTGGTCACAGCTTATGAACCTTGATTCAGGAAAATCCTCAGTCTTACAGAGTGATGACAGTTAACAATGTCATTCTTTGTCCAAGAAAGAAAAGCAAGTATTAGTCACTCAGTCGTGTCCAACTCTGTGTAGACCTGTGGACTGTAGCCTGCCAGGCTCCTCTATCCATGGGATCCTCCAGGCAAGAATACTGGAGTGGGTTGCCATTTCCTTCTGCAGAGGATCTTCCTGACCCAGGGATCAAACCTGGGTCTCCTGCGTTGCATGCAGATTCTTTACCATCTCAGCCACCAGGAGGAAGATAATATTTTTACTATCCTGTTCGGGAAACAAATTTGCCCTCTACCTTTACAGAATATATAAAGACTCTATCTCTATCTTCTAAGACTGTTTGCTGTATAAACATCTTTTAAATGCCATGCAGAATTACCACCACCAGCCCCCAACTGAGGGAAAAATCGAAATTAAATAGATCCTGAGGTTTGCGGGACAGTCTGACAAAAGCCCAAAGACGTGTGATGAATCTGTGTTTGGTGCATGTTTGCATATATTCATATCTAAATCAGATTCAAAGGTAGGTCTTCAGCCTCTAGGGTCCAGGTCATCAGCCCACTCGCAAAAGGACAAGACATAAGGCAGAGATGATACGGGGTGAAGAAAAGAATAGCATCTTTGTGAGAGATTAGAAAAATTAGGTAAGATGTAAGGGTTCCAGTGAAGGAGACTATGCTTGGGGCAGAAATCCATCCTAGACAGGAAAATCTAAGCAGAAAATCAGTTGTATGAATTAAGTCCATCTGCAAGGACAAGCTCCATTCAATTTACTGAGCACTGAGGAAATTAGTGTCTCCAGGGCAGGGGCAGATTTGTTTCCTGACCAGAATAATAAAGATAATGTCCCCCTCTGGGGCAAAGATTGTGCCGTTTAGTTTGCAGCCCCAGATAATAGCAGGAATAATTCCAGGTTTGGTGGATTTATAAGCTTCAATGCACTTCTTGCTCAGATTAAAATTAGCTCGCTAGTTGGCAGGGCTATGCTTGTTGATGAAAGCATTTCCAGGGAATAGAGACTGAGGGAGGAAGAAATTGACAGAGAAAAGATAAAGAGCAAAGTTGGGAGGTCACTCTTTCAAAGACAAAGAAAATGACCAAGTGAAATGTCAACAGTGAAAAAACATGCGCCTTTCCACACAAGCTAAACTGCTGCAATCTTTGCCCAGGAATTAGAAGTGAAATGTCAAGCCAGTTTGATATCAGATCCTAAATGATAACAGAGCCAAAGAATTAGAATTTGCAATGAACGTGTCCCCTCCCAGTTATTTAAAAGAATATGTTATTAAACAACTCAGTTTAATTAGATCCAAACCAGTTTGAAATCGAAGATAGTACCCTTTTCTTATTAAATACATAGTCACAAAATAGCTACATACTTGCAAAGTCTCAGGAATGCTGCTTTAAGGAACTGTTTTATTTGGGAGAATATCATTTTTATGCATTTTCAGTCTGGCAAGTCATCTTAGAGTCTGTTATATTCAAATCCTGCAATCATTTCTTATAAAAGATAATATCATCTGCCATATTATATCAGTCATTTCCATAATAAAATTATAGCTAATGATGATAACATCACTAATTAAAATAAATGTGTGTAGAATTATACATATATGTGTATATATGTTATTATACACATTATGTATATATTTATATGATATATATGTAGATATATATAAAATTCCAATAAATTTCTAAGAATAACTTTAAGAATAAGCAAAGGAACATCATTTTTATCTACTTATGAGTCATTGTATTATCTCACTTTAATTTAAAGTTTTGATCATAATAAACTTTTCCAAGTCGGAGGAAGCAAAAGCAATAATGGTTTATCTTCAAACATTGTATGGAATAAAGAATAATTCTCATGTTAACTTCATAAAATTAACATAACAAGTGAGAAAAGATTTTTCATTCAAGTAACTAACCTTTTTATCTTTAATCATGTTTGCATAGAAAAAACATTTATAAGAGTATAAAAATGAAGAGAAATGCAGTCCATTTCCACAACTATGATTTGTTGCCTAACATAAATTGAAATTGTTTTCATTAAATACACTAATATGGCTTGGAAAAGGATTTAAAAATTAAATATATTTCATTTCTAGACTTTTAGTAGAATTAAAGTGATTTCATATACTAGCCTGTGTAAAAAATCACAAATTAAACATTTTATTTTAAAACTTATCATATATAGAAAATTATTTCTGTAAGATATTCAAAGACTATTGTCAAACTTTCTTTTTTTCCACTACGTCTATAAGTACAAAGAAATGACAAGCTTTAATTACTTCTTTAAGATTGTTTCAATGTGTGTATATGTATGTGTGTGTGTGTTTAGTTGCTCAGTTGCATCTGACTCTTTGTGACCCCATGGATTGTAGCCTACCAAGCTCCTCTGTCCACGGAAATTCTCCAGGGAAGAATACTGCAGTGGTTACCATGCCCTCCTCCAGGGGATCTTTCCAACCCAGGGATCAAACCTGAGTTTCTCATATCTCCCACCTTACAGGCAGATTCTTTACCGTCTGAGCCACCAGGGAAGCCTCTATATATAGAGAGAGTCTCTCAGTACAGTCATTCAGTAGTCTCCGACTCTTTGTGACCAAATGAATTGCAGCTCACCAAGCTTCCCTGTCCATCACCAACTCGTAGAGCTTACTCAAACTCATGTCCATCGAGTCAGTGATGCCATCCAACCATCTCATCCCCTGTCATTCCCTTCCCTCCCTCCTGCAATCTTTCACAGCATCAGGTCTTTTCCAGTGAGTAAGTTCTTCGCATCAGGTGGCCGAGGTACTGGAGTTTCAGCTTCAGCATCAGTCCTTCCAATAAATATTCAGGACTGATTTCCTTTAGGATTGACTGGTTTGATCTCCTTGCAGTCCAAGGGACTCTCAACAGTCTTCTCCAACATCACAGTTCAAAAACATCAATTCTTTGGCACTCAGCTTTCTTTGTAGTCTGACTCACATCCATACATGACTACTGGACAAACCATAGCTTTGACTAGATGGACCTTTGTCGGCAAAGTATTGTCTCTGTTTTTTAACATACTGTCTAGGTTGGTCATAGCTTATCTACCAAGGAGCAAGAGTCTTTTAATTTCATGACTGCAGTCACCATTTGCAGTGATTTTGGAGCCCAAAAGAAAGAGATTATCTCATTGCTTCCATGGTTTCTCCATCTATTTGCCATGAAGTGATGGGACCAGATGCCATGATCTTAGCTTTTTTAATGTTGAATTTTAAGCCAACTTCTTTACTCTCCTCTTTCACGTTCCTCAAGAGGCTCTTTAGTTCCTCTTTGCTTTTTGCCATAAGGGTAGTGTCATCTGCATATCTGAGGTTATTGATATTTCTCCCAGAAATCTTAATTCCACCTTGTGCTTCATCCAGCCTGACATTTCACATGATGTACTCTGCATGTAAGTTTAATAAGCAGAGTGACAATATACAGCCTTGATTTACTCCTTTCCTTATTTGGAACGAGTCTGTTGTTCCATGTCCAATTCTAACGGTTGCTTCTTGACTTGCATACAGATTTCTCACGAGGCAAGTAAAGTGATCTGGTATTCCCAACATTTTAAGAATTTTCCATAGTTTGTGGTGATCCACCCTGTCAAAGACTTTGGTATAGTCAATAAAGCAGAAGTAGATATTTTCCAGAACTCTCTTGCTTTTTCAGTGATTCAACGGATGTTGGCAATTTAATCTCTGGCTCCTCTGCCTTTTCGAAATCCAGCTTGAACATTTGGAATTTCATGGTTCACGAACTGTTGATGTGTGGCTTGGAGGATTTTGAGCATTACTTCCCTAGCGTGTGAGATTAGTGCAATTGTGAAGTAGTTTGAACATTCTCTGGCATTGCCTTTCTTTGGGATTGTAATGAAAACTGACCTTTTCCAGTCCTGTGGCCAGTGCTGAGTTTTCCAGATTTGCTGGCATATTGAACATAGCACTTTCATAACATCATCTTTTAGAATTTGAAATAGCTCAACTGGAATTCCATCACCTCCACCAGCTTTGTCCGTAGTGATGCTTCCTAAGGCCCACTTGACTTCGCATTCCAGGATGTCTGGCTCTAGGTGAGTGATCACACCATCATAGTTATCTGGGTCATGAAGATCCTTTTTGTATACTTCTTCTGAGTATCCCTGCCACTTCTTCTTAACACCATCTGCTTCTGTTAGGTCCATGCCATTTCTGTGCTTTATTGTGCCCATCTTTGCATGAAAAGTTCCCTTGGTATCTCTAATTTTTTTTGAAGAGATCTCTAGTCTTTTCCATTCTATTGTTTTTTCTATTTCTTTGCATTGATCACTGAGGAAAGCTTTCTTATCTCTTCTTGCTACTCTTTGGAACTTTGCATTCCAAATGGGTATAGCTTTCTTTTTCTCCTTTGCCTTTTACTTCTCTACTTTCATAGCTATTTGTTAGGCCTCCTCAGACAACTATTTTGCCTTTTTGCATTTCTTTTTCTTGGGGATGGTCTTGATCACTGCCTCCTAAACAATGTGATGAACCTCCATCCATAGTTCTTCAGGCACTCTGTCTATCAAATCTAATCCCTTGAATCCATTTCTCACTTTCACTGTATAATCGTAAGGGGTTTGATTTAGGTCATACATGAATGGTCTACTTGTTTTCCCTACTTTTTTCAATTTAAGTCTGATTTTGGCAATAAGGAGTTCATGATCTGAGCCACAGTTAGTTCATGGTTTTGCTTTTGCTGACTGTATAGAGCTTCTCCATCTTTAGCTGCAAATATAATCAATCTGATTTCAATATTGACCATCTGGTGATGTCCATGTCTAGACTCTTCTCTTGTATTGCTTGTATTGCTGGAAGAGGGTGTTTGCTATGACCAGTGCATTCTCTAGGCAAAACTCTGTTAGCCTTTGCCATCTCATTCTGTACTCCAGGCCAAATTTGCCTGTTACTCCAGGTATTTCTTGACTTCCTACTTTTGCATTCCAGTTCCCTATAATGAAAAGGACACCTTTTTGGGTGTTAGCTCTAGAAGGTCTTGAAGGTCTTCATAGAACCATTCAACTTCAGCTCTGTCAGCGTTACTGGTCAGGCCATAGACTTGGATTACCATGATATTGAATGGTTTGCCTTGGAAATGAATAGAAATCATTCTGTCATTATGGAGATCACATCCAAAGTTCTGTATTTCGGACCCTTTTGTTGACTATGATGGCTACTCCATTTCTTCTAAGGGATTCTTGCCCACAACAGTAGATATAATGGTCACCTGAATTAAATTCACCCATTCCAGTCCATTTTAGTTCACTGATTTCTAAAATGTCTATGTTCACTCTTGCCATCTCCTGTTTGACGACTTCCAATTTGCCTTGATTCATGGACCTAACATTCCAGGTTCATATGCAATATCGCTCTTTACAGCATTGGACTTCACTTGCATCAGCAGTCACATCCACAGCTGGGTGTTGTTTTTACTTTGGCTCAGCATCTTCATTCTTTCTGGAGTTATTTCTCCACTGTTGTCCAGTAGCATATTGGACTCCCCTACCAACCTGGGGAGTTCATCTTTCTGTGTCCTATCTTTTTGCCTTTTCATACTGTTCATGAGGTTCGCAAGGCAAAAATATGGAAGTGGTTTGCCATTCCCTTCTCCAGAGGACCACATTTTGTCAGAACTCTGTACCATGACCCGTCCATCTTGCGTGGCCCTACACAGCATGGCTCATGGTTTCATTGCTTGAGACAAGGCTGTGGTCCTTGTGATCGGTTCCATTAGTTTTCCTGTTTGTGGTTTTCATTCTGTCTTCCCTCTGATGGATAAGGATAAGAGGCTTATGGAAGCTTCCTCATGGGAGAGACTGCCTGAGGGGGAAACTAGGTCTTGTTCTGATTTGCAGGGCCATGCTCAGTAAATCTTTAATCCAACTTTCTGTAGATGGGCAAGGCTGTGTTCCCTCCCTGTTGTTTGACCTGAGATCCTTGGTGGAGTTAATGAAGATAATAAAGATCTCCTTCAAAAGGTCCCATGCATGCATTGCCACATTCAGTGCCCCCAGGCCTACACCACTGCTGACCCAGGTCTCTGCTGGAGACTCCTGGACACTCACGGCAAGTCTGGGTCAGTCTCTTGTGGGTTCACTGCTCCTTCCTCCTGGGTCCAGGTGTGCACAAGGTTTTGTTTGTGCCCTCCAAGAGTCTGCTTCCCCCGTCCCGTGTAATTTCTGGTGGCTCTATGGTAGAGTTAATGGCAACCTCCTTCAACAGGGCTTATGCCATACCCAGGTCTGCTGCACCCAGAGCCCCTACCCCTGCAGCAGACCACTGCTGGCCCGTACCTCCACAGGAGACTCTCAAACACTCAAGCGCAGGTCTGGCTCAGTCTCTATGGAGTCTCCTGGTGCACACAAGGTTTTGTTTGAGCCCTCCAAGTGTCTCTGGTGGGTATGGGGTTTGATTCTAAATGTGACTTTGTCCCTCCTACCATCTTGCTGAGGCTTCTCCTTTGCCCTTGGTCGTGAGGTATATTCTTTTGGTGGGACCCAACATTCTCCTGTCACTGGTTCTTCAGCAGCAAGTTGTAATTTAGGAGTTCTTGCAGTAGAAGATGAATGCACGTCCTTCTACTCCACCATCTTAAATGTTGAGAGAGCCTCTATTCATATATAGATACATGAATAAATGTTGGCAAGAATGTGGAAAAAAAGGAACCCATACATTTTTGTGGGAATGTAAATTGGCACGAGATAGCAAATTGCCAACATCTGTTGGCTCACCAAAAAAGCAAGAGAGTTCCAAAAAACATCTACTTCTGCTTTGTAGACTATGCCAAAGCCTTCATGTGGATCACAACCACCTCTGGAAAATTCTTAAAGAGATGGGAATACCAGACCACCTTACCTGCCTCCTGAGAAATCTGTATGCAAGTCAAGAAGCAACAATTAGAATTGGACATGGAACAACAGACTGGGTTCAAATCAGGAAAGGAGTGCATCAAGGCTGCATGTTGTCAGTCTGCTTATTAAACTTATATGCAGAGTACATCATGTGAAATGCTGGACTAGATGAAGCACAAGCTGGAATCAAGATTTCTGGGAGAAATATCAATAACCTCAGATATGCAGATGACACTACCCTTATGGCAGAAAGCGAAGAAGATCTAAAGAGCCTCTTGATGAACATGAAAGAGGAGACTGAAAAAGTTGGCTTAAAACTCAACATTCAGAAAACTAAGATCATGGCATCTGGTCCCATCACTTCATGGCAAATAGATGGGGAAGCAATGGAAACAGTGAGAGACTTTATTTTGGTGGGGGGAGGGGGGGACGGGGGGGGCACTCCAAAATCACTGCAGATGGCGACTGCAGCCATGAAAGTAAAAGATGCTTGCTCCTTGGAAGAAAAGTTATGACCAACCTAGACAGCATATTAAAAAGCAGAGACATACACTGCTGAAAAAGGACCATCTAAGCAAAGCTATGGTTTTTCCAGTGGTCATGTATGGATGTGAGAGTTGGACCATAAGGAAAGCTGAGCACCAAAGTATTGATGCCTCTGTACTGGGTGTTGGAGAAGACTGTTGAGAGTCCTTTGGACTGCAAAGAGATCCAACCAGTCCATCCTAAAGAAAATCAGTCCTGAATATTCATTAGAAGGACTGATGCTGAAGCTGAAACTTCAGTACTTTGGCCACCTGATGAGAAGAACTGACTCATTTGAAAAGACCCTGATGCTGGGAAAGATTGAAGGTGGGAGGAGAAGGGGATGAAAGAGGATGAGATGGCTGGATGGAATCACTAACTCAATAAACATGAGTTTGAGTAAGCTCCGGGAGTTGGTGATGGACAGGGAAGCCTGGCAAGCTGCAGTCCATTAGGTCACAAGGAGTCAGACACGTGTGAGCAACTCACCTGACCTGATTATGTAAAACAGTAGTATGGCAGCTTCTCAAAAAATTAAAACTAGAATGACCATATATTCCAGCAATCCCACTGCTGAATAGATATCCAAAGGAAATGAAATCAGTACTTCAAAGAGATATCTGCCTTCCGTGTTCACTGCATTATTACTCACAATAGCCAATACATGGAAACAACCTCAATGTCCTCTAACAGATAAATGGATGAAGAAAATGCGGTGTACATATATATATACACACACACAAACATTTATGAAAGTGAAAGTGGTATCACTCAGTGGTGTCTCTTTGAGATCCCATAGACTATAGCTCACCTGATTCCTCTGTCCATGGAGCTCTCCAGGCAAAGTTACTGGAATGGGTTGCCATTTCCTTTTCCAGGGGATCTGCCTGACCCAGGGATCGAACCTGGGTCTCCTGCTTTGCAGGCAGATTTTTACCATCTGAGCCACCTGGGAAGTTTTTATATACATACACACACACACACATACAAACACATATTACTCAGCCATAAAAACGAATGAAATCCTGCCATTTATGACAACATGGATGAAACTGGAATGCTTTATGCTAAATAAATAAGTCACAAAAAAGATAAATACCATATGGTATTACTTGTATGTAGAATCTTAAAAACAAAGAAAATTTCGTAGAAACATGATGATGATTGCCAGGAACTGGAAGCAAGGGGAAATAGGGAAATGTAAGTCAAGGATATAAACTTTCAATTATAAGAATAAGTTCTGAGAATCTAATATACAATCTGCTGGTGAGTATAGTTAATAATATCAAAGTTACTAGATAATATATTACCTATATGAATATAGATAATAATATTGCATTCTTGAAAGTTGCTGATGATAGATCTTAAGCATTCTCATCACAAAAATTAGTTAACTACATGAAGTGAAGGATATGTTAATAATATTGACTTTAGAATCATCCCATAATGTATGGGCTTTGCTTGTGACTCAAATGGTAAAGAATCTGCCTGCAAATCAGAGAAGAAACAAAAAGAATCCAGATTGGAAAAGAAGAAGTAAACTTTCACTGTTTTCAGATGACATGATCCTTTACATAGAAAACTCTAAAGACACCACCAGAAAATTACTAGAGCTAACCAATGAATATAGTAAAGTTGCAAGATATAAAATTAATACACAGAAATCCCCTGCATTCCTACACACTAACAATGAGAAAACAGAAAGAGAAATTAAGGAAACAATCCCATTCACCACTGCAACAAAAAAATAACATACTTGGGAATAAATTTACCTAAAGAAACCAAAGACCTATATACAGAAAACTATAAAAGACTGATGACAGAAATAAAAGATGACACAAATAGATGGAGAAATATATCATGTTCGTGGATTGGAAGAATCAATATAGTGCAAATGAATATACTACCCAAAGCAATCTATAGATTCAATGTAATCCCCTTCAAGCTACCAACAGTATTTTTCACAGAACTAGACCAAATAATTCCACAACCTGTATGGAAACACACACCAAAAAACTCAAATAGCCAAAGCAATCTTGAGAAAGAAGAATGGAACTGGAGGAATCAACCTGCCTGACTTCAGACTATACTACAAAGATACAGTCATCAAGACAGTATGGTACTGGCACAAAGACAGAACTATAGATCACTGGAACAAAATAGAAAGCCGAGAGACAAATCCATGCACCTGTGGACACTGTATCTTTGACAAAGAAGGCAAAAATATATAATGGAGAAAAGACAATCTCTTTAACAAGTGGTGCTGGGAAAACTGGTTAACCACCTGTTAAAGAATGAAACTAGAACACTTTCTAATACTATACACAAAAATAAACTCAAAATGGATTAAAGATCTAAATGTAAGACCAGAAACTATAAAACTCATAGAGGAAAATATAGGCAGAACACCCTCTGACATAAATCACAGCAAGATCCTCTATGACCCACCATCCAAAGTAATGGAAATAAAAACAAATATAAACAAATGAGACCTAATTAAACTTAAAAGCTTTTGCACAATGAAGGAAACTACAAGCAAGGTAAAAAGGCAGCCTTCAAAATGGGAGAATATAAAAGCAAATGAAGCAACTGACAAAGAATTAATCCCCAAATACACAAGCAGCTCAATATCAGAAAAATAAAGAACCCAATCAAAAAATGGGCCAAAGAACTAAACAGACATTTCTCCAAAGAAGACATACAGATGGCTAACAAACACATAAAAAGATGCTCAACATCACACATTATTAGAGAAATGAAAATCAAAACCACAGTGAGGTACCATCTCATGGTGGTCAGAATGGCTGCCATCAAAAAGTCTACAAACAATAAAACCTGGAGAGGGTATGCAGAGAAGGAAAACCTCTTACACTGTTGGTGGGAATGCAAACTAGTACAGCCACTATGGATAACAGTGTGGAGATTCATTAAAAAAAAAAAAAAAACTGGAAATAGAACTGCCATCAGTTCAGTTCAGCCTCTCAGTCGTGTCCGACTCTTTGAGACACCATGGACTGCAGCATGCCAGGCTTCCCTGTCCATCACCAACTTCTGGAGCTTACACAAACTCATGTCCATCAAGTCAGTGATGCCATCCAACCATCTCATCCCCTGTCGTACCCTTTTCCTCCTGCCTTCGATCTTTCCCAGCATCGGGGTCATTTCCAATGAGTCAGTTCTTTCCATCAGGTGGCCAAAGTACTGGAGTTTCAGCTTCAGCAACAGTCCTTCCAATGAACATTCAAGGCTGATTTCCTTTAGCATTGACTGGTTTGATCTCCTTGCAGTCCAAGGGATCTCAAGTCTTCTCCAACACCACATTTCAAAAGCATCAATCTTCAGCACTCAGCTTTCTTTATAGTCCAGCTCTCATATTCATACAAGACTACTGGAAAAACCATAGCTTTGACCAGAAAGACTTTTGCTGGCAAAGTAATGTCTCTGCTTTTTAATATGTTGTCTAGGTTGGTCATAGTTTTTCTTTCGAGGAGCAAGCATCTTTTAATTTCATGGCTGCAGTCACCATCTGCAGTGATTTTGGAGCCCAGAAAAATAAAGTCAGCCACTGTTTCCATTGTTTCCCCATCTATTTGCCATGAAGTGATGGGACCAGATGCCATGATTCAGTTTTTTTCATGTTGAGTTTTAAGCCAAGTTTTTCATTCTCCTCTTTCATCAAGAGGCTCTTTAGTTCCTCTTTGCTTTTTGCCATAAGGGTGGTGTCATCTGCATATCTGAGGTTATCGTTACTTCTCCTGGAAATCTTGATTCCAGCTTGTGCTTCATCCATCCTTGAATTTCGCATGGTGTACTCTGCATATAATAAATAAGCAGGGTGACAATATACAGCCTTGACATACTCCTTTTCTAATTTTGAACCAGTCCATTGTTCCATGTCTGATTTTTCTGCGATTGTAGTTTTCATTCAGATAGAATGGATCACACTATTCATTCAGATAGACATGGATCACAACCTCATCTAACTCGATGAACCTATGAGCCATGCTGTGCAGGGCCACTCAAGATGGACAGGTAATGGTGGACAGTTCTGACAAAATGTGGTCCACTGGAGAAGGGAATGGCAAACCACTTTAGTATTCTTGCCTTGAGAATCCCAGGAATAGTATGAAAGGGTAAAAACATATGACACTGAAAGATAAATTCCCCAGCTCGGTAGGTGCTTGAATGATTATATTCTTTGCAGCTGAAGATGGAGAAGCTCTATACAGTCAGCAAAAACAAGATCAGGTGCTGACTGAGGCTCAGGTCATGAATTTCTTACTACAAAATTCAGACTTAAATTGAAGAAAGTAGGGAAAACCACTAGATCATTCAGGTATGACCTAAGTCAAATCCCTATGATTATACAGTGGAAGTGAGAAATAGATTCAAGGATCAGCTCTGATAGAGTGCCTGAAGAACTATGGACAGTGGTGTTTCGTAACATTGTACAGAAGTCAAAGGAGACTAAATAATAACGATATAGTCATTAAGCATATTCAAGGTCTTTTACTCTTTCTCAAGGTCTACAGACAATATTCCGAGAAATATGCTGTGAGTTGTCTTGTAGATACCAAAAATCTAGGTGGAGAAGTAACTACATGATGACCAGACTGTACCCAGCACATAAACTGCCACAACTCCAAGAATTGATCTCAGAGAAGTGGGGACAAATGGACCCTGCAACTGAAGATTAACTGTACCTAAAACAATCAATATGATGCTGGTCAGATCACCAATGGCCAATCTAAAGATGACTGGCAGAGATGAGTGAGCCGTTACTGCATGTAGCTGCCACACCCGGCCCCCGGCTTCTGTCTATGAAAGCTCTTGCCCCACTGGTGCCCTGAGGGGGAGTCAGCCTTTGGACAGACGTGTGTCACCCCTCCCCTTCCAGCTGCTGCCATCTGAAATAAAGCAAATTTTCCTTTCCACCAACCTGACCTGTTTATCGGCTTTTGAGCAGTGAGCAGCTAGACCCATTCATGACTTTCAATAACAATTCCAGTTTCAAAATAGATTAAAAAGCAGTAGATTTTTAAGAAAATGTTTATTCCTGTATCAGATCTTCAACACCCACCTGGAGCTGAGGCTGGTCCTTCACCACCTTGTGATATTTCTCATCTGCTCTGCTGTTACCTCTGAGGACCCTACACCCAAAGAGGTGACTTCAAAGTTGGGATATTTCAGGCCATCAACTCCAACCATGCATCTTTCCTTTTTTAATTTTGGTCACTGACTTTTCCTGAACATAGCCTTTTGAAAAAATGGCTCATCACCTAACCACCTCATACTTTCTTTACAACTTCTGCACAATTAATTGCCTCTCTTCCTACTGTTTTCTTGAAACTCAAATTCATGTCACAGGGTTTTCTGGAAACTTGGTCCATTGTAAACACTCACCACTCAGTGCTTTTTCTACGTCCTTATTATGAACAAATCCTCCTCTCCCACATCACTGTCTCTAGTGCAAGGTGTCTCTTCCATCTATCAGCCACCTCAGATCCTGGAAAGAGCATTGCTTCTCTCATAGTCTTTCGATTTTCTTCTGACTCTATGTATTAGCTCTTTGTTTTTTGAGTGTCTTTCTTCCTCTTGGCTGCTATCATCTGCTGACCTCTGAATAATTCCTCCAAATCTTTGGAAATTTTCTATTTGACCTATGCTGCTGCTGCTGCTGCTGCTAAGTCGCTTCAGTCATGTCCGACTCTGTGCGACCCCATGAACTGCAGCCTACCAGGCTTCTCTATCCATGGGATTTTCCAGGCAAGAGTACTGGAGTGGGGTGCCATCGCCTTCTCTGTATAGCCTGTCTCTACTCCAGGTGCTTTTGTTATCTTGAGTGATCTTAACATCTAGTCATATTATCCAATTACACAATAGCATTATAATTTTTGAACGTCTGAGCTTCAGCTACCTTTAACTCTCTGCTTCAGTCACTCCCTCCCAATGCACATCCTTGTCACCACAGGGTTCCCTGTTTGGTCTCTTTCAAAGGACTCTTCCTCCATCACTCTTTCTTCCTTTCAGTTTCTCATGCCCTTGCTGACAACATCTCTTGTACTACTAAAAAGGGCAAAGACCCCTGAGGCCTCCGTTTCCTTCCAATTTATCAATTCTTTTCTGATTTTCATTCCCTGAAGCCCATGGTTCATCACCAGAACTTCCCTAGCTAGTATCTCTAAGTCCCTAGTTCCCAAATCATTCTGCTGAAACTAACCAGGCCAAACTCTAACCTTGAAGAATACTACAAACTCACCTTGCTTGTTTACATACTTGGATGACCATGCTTTGCTGGAGAAAATTCACATAACACTATGGCTTGGATTAATCATGAACTCTCATCTCCAACCCCAACTAGGCCCTTAGCACTTCCTGGCAATCCTTTTATAATGTCCTCTTCAGTTATTTATAGTTCATATATTCTTTTTTTTAATTAATTTTTTTATTGAAGGATAATTGCTTTACAGATTTTTGTTGTTTTCTGTCAAACCTCAACATGAATCAGCCATAGGTACACATATATCCCCTACCTTTTAAGCCTCCCTCCCATCTCCCATCCCATCCCATCCCACTAGATTGATACAGAGCCCCTGTTTGAGTTTCCTGAGCCACACAGGAAATTCCCATTGGCTATCTATTTTACATATGGTAATGTAAGTTTCCATGTTACTCGTTCCATACATCTCACCCTCTCCTCCCCTCTCCTCACATCCATAAGTCTATTCTCTATGTCTGTTTCTCCATTGCTGCCCTGTAAATAAATTCTTCAGTACCATTTTTCTAGATTCTGTATATATGTGCTGCTGCTGCTACTGTTGCTGCTAAGTCGCTTCAGTCGTGTCCGACTGACTCTGTGGGACCCCATAGACGGCAGCCCACCAGGCTTCCCTGTTCCCTGGGATTCTCCAGGCCAGAACACCGGAGTGGTTGCCATTTCCTTCTCCAATGCATGAAAGTGAAAAGTGAAAGTGAAGTCGCTCAGCTGTGTCCGACTCTAGCAACCCCATGGATTGCAGCCTACCAGGCTCCTCCGTTCATAGGACCTTCATATGTGCTAGAATATGATATTTATCTTTCTATTTCTAACTCACCTCACTCTGTACAATAGGTTCTAGGTTCATCCACCTCATCAGAACTGACTCAAATGTGTTCCTTTTTATGGCTGAGTAATATTCCATTGTGTATATGTACCACAACTTCTTTATTCATTCATCTGTCAATGGACATATAGTTCATGCATTCTTAATATGGCTAATTCATACTTGCTCCAAGTTTAAGTGAAATACACTAATCAATCAATTTTACCATACCAATGCTATCAAAAAGTAATGTTACAGTTAATACATCACTTTTATCAGGCTTCCAGGGTAACAGAGAAAAACAGCTAACCAAATATCAACTGCTCATACATAAAGCTAAAAGGTTCTGTTAACCCTTTAGTCACAAAACAGTTGCAGATTTTATTGATATAGCTCTGCTTCTATGTCTATTTTCCACATTAATCAGTAACTTCTTTGAAGAAGGAACTGAATCTTATTTCAATGTACAGCTTCACATTAGATAGATACTCAATAACTACTGCAGTCTGAATATATCTGGAAAGCCGTGAAAGTGCTTTCCTAAATACTCTAGAAGCATTAACTGAAAATGACTGAAAATACAGTTTATTTTAAAAATCTGAGAACACCCATATCAAAAATTTATGAAAATATAGTCTGAATACCATGTTCTAATTTAGGAAGCATTAAGCATGAGATATGCTTTAGTAATACTTTTTCAAATATGCTTTTATATTTTGAAAGTTATAGCGTTTGAATGAGTATTTCAGTTTAAAATACATTAAGTATCTGTGATAGACTGATAATGGCTCACAAATATTTTTCTGTGTTCTAAGGCATAAAACATCTGGACATTACATTATATGGCAAAAGATGTGATTCAGTTAAGGATCTTGAGAGGAGGAACTTCTGTATTACCGAGGTAAGCCCTAAATGCAAACACATATATTTCCTTATAAGAGAAAGGTAAAAAAAAAGATAATAATAAAATAAATAAATCAAAAGAGAGAGGTAGATGGAGTTTTGAAACTCCTGTGAGATGCACACAGGAGAAGATGATGTAAAGATGGTGGCAAAGATTAAGTGATGTGATTACAAACTAAGGAATGCCATGGATTATGGAGAGGCACCAGAAGCTAGAAGAGGCATGGAACAGATTCTCCCTGGAGTCTCTGGAGGAGGGAGCATGGCCCTGGCTGACACCTGAATTCCCCATTTCTGGAAACTAAAACTGGGAGAGAATAAATTTCATTTTAAGTCCCTCAGGTTTTGGCAATTTGTTACAGCTCCCACAGGAAATGAATATAGTATCACTGGCTTTCAGGCACTAAATGAGTCTCTAAAGACATGAAAATTGGAAAGAAAGAAAAAAAAAGTGGAGAGGGGCATGTTCCCTGACCACTATTAGCTCCCTATTTAGTGAGGAAAGCTAACATAGAAATTAAAGAGTCATCATACAGATGGCTTCCATATTGGAAACATGTATTGTGGTTCTGGAAATAGAAGAGATACAATAAACTGATGAGGTCATGACCACATGGAGCAGCATCTGGAAATCAAAGAAATAAGAGTATGATCGGTCTAAAGAATGGTGAGGAAATTAAAGTGGTAGATGGATTATCAATGATGGAGGACAGGCAAGCCTGGCATGCTGCAGTCCGTGGAGTCGCAGAGAGTCAGACATGACTGAGCGACTGTACAACAACAAATAGGTGGGAGGGAAATTGAAGGGAGATTAAATTGGAATGGTAAATTATACAGCAATGCATTATTCTTTAGACAACAGGAAGTCACTGAAAGACTTCAATGGGAAATCAATATGCCTTGATTTCTGTTTTAAAAAGATAACTGAAGCATTTATGTGGAAAACTCAGTTAAGTGGAATAACTCACTCCCCTGATGATACCCCAAAAAACAAAGTGTTACCTAACTAAATTGGTTCCAACAGCAGGCAGTGAATTTTCATTTGTTTTGGCAATATAGTAACAAGCTAGCATGTTTAAATAAATACAACTGCCAGACAGGTCATTAACATTTCTTTACTCAGCCAAAATAGAATTTTTAATACTTCTCATTCCTAAAAGAGTAGGTAGATTTAAGTAGAGAGCCTCAATTTATCACATAAAGTATAATTTTAAAGTATCCAAATGGATATTTTAAGGCAAGAAACTGAGAAAGGTAGCCGCCTAGAAAAGATTTCTTATAGCCTGATTTCCCCCCTTTCTAAATACTGAGTAATTTCCTTCAAAGGCTATTAAGTGGAGAATAAATTCATTATGTCCTCATGGGTAAGAAATTATTAGCCTAATTAAGTCCCTTGTTCCTTCAGGGGGAAAAAAATTCCTAAGAAAGAAAGCTGTTAAGGAATTCTTAAGGGATAATAAATGTTGGTCTAAAAAAAAAATACAGGAAGTAATATAAGCAAGCTGCTTCTGTTAAGCAGTGGCCAAACTGTACCAACAAAAATCTTACAGTTCTCACTGAGGAAGTAAAGAAAAACTACTTCCTAAAGTAGCCACAAGTGAGTGAACAGAAGTTAGAGATAAAAATCTACATTTTGTGGGCTTAACAAATAATGCAGAAATGCCAGACCAAAGACCCATTTTGAAATTCTTCTGCTCATCCAGCTTGGAGATATTCATTACATAATGAGCCCATTTTTTAGGATTTTAGAGCCCAAGCCACACATTGACTGTTGCCCAAGAATCACAAAAGCAATAGTCTTGAATTTTCAGCATTAGCACCAGTCCACAAAACAATGAGACCATGACCCAAGTTATACTTCAAACACAAACATTTTTATTTTCCATGATTAAATCAAGTCATAGATCTTTGCTTCACTTTTTTCTTTGATCACTATAGCCCAAAGTAAAGTAAGGGGCCATGAACAAAGTCAAATAAACTATTTATTGTTGCCTGAGTATTCCAGATTTACCAGTTGGTTGCTAGCTCTGCATTTCCCCACTGTCCCTAATAAGTCTTTCTTCTTTTTTTTTTTCCCCTCTATTTAATAGACCCTGATTGTACATATGGGACATTCAGTGAATGGAGCAGATAAAGTAAGTGTTAATGAATTTATCACTATATTTGTAGTAGTCATAAATCCACTTGTAAAGCTCATGACTCTCAATGAATGTTTGACTGGAAAAAATAATGGTACTTGAAAAACAATGAATATCTATTGTCCTACTCAACCACACACTATAGACTTGGCATGAAGCAGGGAAAAAGTGAACAGTCCTTGCTCTTCCAGTCAGTAAATCTAACTTTACTGCTGAATCAAAATTTTATAACCAAAAAAAACATTTGTAACACAATAGCAATTCTTTTTAAAAAGATAATGGTGAAGGTGTTGATAGATATGCATTGGAAACAGGATGTTGGACTCGGAAATGAAAGTGACAGAATCACCGTTTCCCAGCAAAGGCTCACATACCACAAGAGTCTAGTTCATTCTAATCTTGATCATACTTCTCTTAATTTACATAATTGTGCTAATTCCTCTGAACTTCAATTGTTCCATATTGCTTATCATGTACAAAGCATGGTGAGAAATATCAAGTAGGTATGTTGAGGGTAGAAATGGTGTGGTATCAGTAATATCTGGAATACTATGCAAGGTTTCAGATCTTACCTGTGTGTGTGTGTCTGTAAAGTTTTCTCTCTTATCCTAAAATCTAAGGAGTTTATACACTTTGAATTATCTGAAAGGATTATCAATCCACACTTAGATATGGGTTTGGAAAATCTTCAGGACAATCAGTTCTCAACAACTCTATTTCATGCTTCTGAGGTAAGTATCTGAGACAATGCTGAATTAAAAGGAAAAGTATCCAAGTGAACATTGATTGGATCAGCAAAAGATTTGCAAAATAAATTCTTAACTGTATTTTTGAAGTTAAAGAGATATTTTCCAGAAAAAGAAGAGTAAATGGCATTCTACTCAGAGAAGAAGAAAAAAAAAATTCTGTAAAGCAATTAATTAAAAAATAAATTTAAAAATACATGCTCAAAGTTACAGAAGCATGGAATAGCATGGAAAGTACAGGGAACAGAAAGTTATGCACTGTAGTAGAAGTCTGGAGGTATGGAAGAAGAGGGAAGATAAACTGAGGTCCCTGCCCCCCCACAGCAAAAGCTCAATCTTGGATTCTCATCTCTGCTTCCATCCTCTTCCTCAACATGGAGTCCAATCACATTTCCCAAATATTTATCCCAACTGTTGACTTCTCACTCTTGCTTATCCTACACCTCCAGGCAGCATGTTGTTTTAGGAAAAATATAAGTTTGGAACTGGACTTTTGGTTTTGGACTTTTTTTGGATCTGAACTGATTTTTTCTGGATTTGAATCACTGCTTTATAAATTAATAGTTGTATGGCCTTAAGAAAGTTACTTAATCTCTGAGTATGAGTTTCTTCTCATGAAAAATGGGAAAGATAATGCTTTTCTTATAGAGTTATTCTGAAAATTAAATGAGATCATGCCTCTGGAAAACATATGGCACATATTTATGACTTTGAAAAAAATCCTCCCTTTCCACTTCTCTGAGAAATCTCTAAGAAGGTATGCCTTTCAAAGGCAGATGATTCTGTTGTGAATTCCAGCTTCTGATACTACTAGCTATATGGCTTTGGGTTTAACTCTCTAATCCTCGGTTTTCTTATTAATACAATAGAGATAATAATCCAATCTCAGAAAGCTGTATGGATTGGATAAAAGGCACCTCTTCCATTGTCTTGCTGATAGTTCCCCTGAATGTTCTCTGAGCACCTATGAGAATGTGTTGATGATGACTACATCAAGCTCCTCACAGTCCTACTGTTAAGGTTATAGACTAGTGGGAGGAAAAGAAGGATTCCGTGTACCAAGTGCAATACATAGTACAGAGTTTCTTTTATATTTACAGCAACCTTCGAAATTAAGTAGGTGTCAGTACCTCTATTTTTTATACAAGTCTACCTGAGTTTCACAGTGGTTAACAACTTCTTCAAGGACACCAAAACACGAGATGGAATAATCTTCAATGTTTGTATTTACTTCAGAATATCAGCTGCCTGTTTTATCAGTCTGCAGCTCTTTCCCATGTAATACACTGCACATTAACATATGCTATACTGAGCTGCCTCTAGCTTTAGGAATTCATATACCCTTGAGGAAAATATCCCAGTATCTCCTGAATTTCATGGTTTATCAACATGGCAAGGAAAGTCAGGGTAATCTATAGTGGAAAATAGTATGTCTAGCTCCTGAAGCAAATTTAGGAGTGTAATCAACATATCTGTCTTATAATAGAAGAGGCTATGAAGTGACTTTTAACCCCATAAAATAGAATCAGAGCTCTTTCCAGACTTGGGTTCATCACATCATTAATATTTCTGGATTTTACTGAACACCGAGAATTCCAATATTCTAACAAACCAAAAAACTATTTTGAAAACTTGTAGCAATATTTAAATAGCCTACTTTACACAAGAAACAAGCTTTAACCTTACCTGAAGAACAACAACAACAAAATTCTATAATTAAAAACAAAGTCTTAGAATAGCGCATTTAATCATCACTGCAAAACACAGTGCTATTCTTGGCCATCAAAGTTTAAATAGATTTTATATGCCATAGTTATATCAGAAAGGTTGATAAGGGGAATTTTATAGCACTGTTTTTAGAATAAATTCATAAACATGGTATCAATTGAGAAATGAATAGTCATAAATCTATTTCTGAGCAGTGGGTGATTAAAAGAAACATATGAAATGAGTAGAATTATCCTCATACATCTTTTTTGTTTGTTTTATGAAAGATCCAAATCCGGTTCCAATCAATGGGAAGATCTTTGAAAAACCTACCTTTGCAAGACTGATTAGACATTTTTTAAGAATCCCACAAAACAACAACAAAAATGAAATCTGTTGAATAATATAATTTTTTCTCCAAATTATTTTTCCAAATTCTCTGCCAAAGCAAACACATGGTATGTGTTAGTCAGCTGGGTCTGCATCAATTCATCAGTTGTATGAACTGCACTGATTTTGTTGCCAAACCTATTACACTAAATCCCACTGTTTTTAAAACCTGACTCTAAACATCCTTTTAAGCTTGCAGAACATTCTAAGTGTAGTTTAAATGTAGACTATTTTTAAATTACTTTTTCTTTTTTTTAGCAAACTTTGGGAATATTCCTCTTGGATAGATCCCACATTATAAATTCTTTTGGTACCTGCTAACAGAAAGGTACTATATAAACCTTTGTCCTTTTGGCACAAAGTATAGAGAAAAGGAAAAGCTTATTTTCTCTATTTTTGTTAAAGGCTTTATTTAAACATTCCCCAAAGTAATAGGAGCTGTTAGAATAGTTTGACAAGAAACGATACCAGATAGTTGGAATCTAGAATTTTAATATATAAATGTGAATTTTATTCATTCTCCCACAGATTCATGTCACCTAAAAGGTCACTTAGTCTATCATAAAATAGAAATTATTAATCACCCTTTGATGATTTTTATAACCTTCACATAAAGAACATTATATTTACTGCTGCCCATGATCTTCAAAAATAAGGCTGATAAGGATGATTACCATCTCCCTGTTTCAGAAGAAAAAAGACCTAGAAGAGAATAATTCTTTCCATGATTAAGTATAAATTTTTATTATAGCTATAAAAAAGTAACTAATGGATACAATGTGAATCTGCTACAATTTTCAAAAAGTTTCATTCTCAGTTTATGCCACATTCTAGTCTTTACTTGAAAATTTTAAGTTGAGCGAGTCTCCAGTTCAAGATACCTGAGGTTTATCTGCCTAATCTGAATATTATATTTTAATGTAATATTATATGCCAACATCTCAGTAATTGAAAACTTCAGAAGAAAACATCTATAAAGCATCACCACCTCATCTCTCAGATACTTGAATCTGCTCCTATCTACTCTTTCTTCCCTCTGGTTAAAATGGATGAACTCTTTGTTCATTCTTTGCTCTCAGCAAATGCCAACCTCTTCACTTGCTTTCTAATCTCATTTATTCTCTTCAACCCAAAACACTGATTTAGCAATTCTCACTTCTCTGTCCTACATCATCAGCTTTTTATCCTCTTCTGAATTGTTCCATCAGTGTATGAAAGTTGAAAAAAAAAGATCTCTCACCATCATTACTTATTTCCCTCCTCCCATAAACACTCTTTACACTTCCTTCTCTGTAAAGTAAAACTTCTCAAAATATTCAAGATTTTCTCCCACCACATTACTTAAACTGTTGTTCTTGAGGTCACCAAGGGCCACTTTTCAGCTCTTTTATTACGTTATCCCTTAGCGGCTGTCCATCCAACTAGTCACTCCTCTGCCTGTAAACATATCTTTGCTCCCAGGTCACCACAATCCCTGTTATCCTCTTTTTGGCCACACTTTTTATTCTCCTTTGAAGTTTCCTCTTCAGCTCTCCAACCACCTCTGAATGTTGAAACACCCAAAGGCTCAATTCTTGCATATCTTTTGTGTCCTCACTAATTCCCTTTCGTCCAGTCTCTGCTATAACTCATATTTCCCAATATAGCCTGAACGTCTCCCGAGACCCCACACCCAACTACACATCCTATTTCCACATGGATGTCTAAGAAATATTTCAGCTTTCCACATCCAAAACTGAACTTTTCACCTCTAACCTCTATCCACACGTGCTCTTCCCACGCTGATTAAGGGCATCTCCACACTTGTATTAATAGCTGTTTAGAGAAAACATTTTACAGAGTTTCATCTCAAAACTCACGTCACAACCACAGCAAATATCATTAGCTCTACCTTCCAGATATACCTGGAATCGACTGCCTCCCACTATTTCCCTCATTAGTCACTATTATAAGTCCACTGAATTACTGCCAATAGCCTCTTCAGGGGTTTCTCTGCTTCTACCCTTTCTCCCCTTTACACTTTTCTCAACACTGATAAAGTATACACCAGACTATGCACAGTTCTCAAAATTCCTCAGAAGCCCTTTATCTCACTCAGAGCAATTGCAACAGCTACAAGGTTCTGTGTAGCTTCGCTCCCTGCGTCTTTGTGATCTTATCTTTTACAATCTCATGCATTTACGGTGTTCTAGTCACACTGGCCTCCTTTATGTGCCTTGAGTTTGTTAGGCATTCCCCCCACTTCAGGGCCTTCACAGCTGCTATTTGCTTTCCTGGAATTCTCATTTGTTATGTAACCCATGACAAGTTTCCTTTAGCTCCTCCCAGTTTTGACTCATGTATTATCTTCTCATGGTGTCCTTCTCTGAACATCTTATTTAAAATTGCAATTGTCCCCCTGAACACCCTCTCTTCCCTTCCCCTTGGTTTATTGCTCTTTGGCATCATTATAATTTAACATACTGCAAAACTGATTTATTTAGTTAGCTTATTTCTGTCTCCCACTCTTCACTTGCAAGTTCCAAGAAGGCAAGGTTTTTTTTGTGCCTTTTATTCATTCTCAGATAAAAAAGAAAGAAAAGTGTTAGTTGCTCAGTTGTGTCCAACTTCTTGCGACCCCATGGACTGTAGCCCACCAGGCTCCTCTGTCCATGGTATTCTCTAGGCGAGAATACTGGAGGGGGTTGCCATTTCCTCCTCCAGGGGACCTTCCTGACTATACATAAAGAAGACTTCATTAATGTGATTAAAGGATAACCCAGGTAAACCTGACATAGAAAATTGTCTCTTGAGCCTCTAAACTCTATACCAATTCTATACCTCTGGTTGGCCAGTTGTTTATTTATTTAGGTTTTAAGGTGAATGACCTAGGGCTATCTGTTTCCATCAACCCGACTGTGAATCTAAAGGCAAAGTTGAAATGTCTGTTTTTCTTGCTATCCTCAGAAGAGATTGCTGTAAATCTACTCTATGATTCTCAATTTGTTCAGCTTACAAATAGCTTATTATTTTCTGTAATCTATGTCATATAATAAAGCACTGCTGAAAAATTAAACAGAAGAAAGTTCATTTGCCATATAAGCTATGAAAATGATTTGCTGGTGGTGATTTTACCCTTCACTTGCAAGTCCTAAGAAGGCAAGGTTTTTTCATGCTTTTATTTATTCCCACAAAGCTGGTGCCCAGACAGTTGTTTCAAATATTACTGGGGCTCAATAAATATTTGTGAAATAAATACATAAGTAAGGAGTAGAGTCCATGCTGATTAAAAGCACAGATTTCAGTGTCAAGGAGACCTGGATATGAATTCTTGTGCTGCCTCTTACTTAAGTAATTTATCTTGGACAAGTAATTTTTCTTAGCCCAGATTATTCATTATAAAATAGATATAATGATACTTAGCACTAAACATTTTTCCTATAAACGTGAATGGAAATAACAAAATTTAAGCAAAATAAAACAAAAAAATGTCATTTAAGACATGGGAATACCATCTTACCTGAGACAGGCAATACCATCTCTTACCTGTATGCAGGTGAAGAACCAACAGTTAGAACCAGACATGGAAAAACAGACTGGTTCAAAATTGGGAAAAGGGTACGTCAAGGTTGTGTATTGTTACCGTTTATTTAATTTGTATGCAGAGTACATCATGCAAAATGCCAGGCTGGATGAATCCCAACCTGGAATCAAGATTGCCAGGAAAAATATCAACAACCTCAGATATGCAGATGATACCACTCTAATGGCAGAAAGCAAAGAGGAACTAAAGAGCCTCTTGATGAGGTGCAAGAGGAGAGTGAAAAAGCTAAATTAAGACTCAATATTCAGAAAACTAAGGGTACATCAAGGTTGTGTATTGTTACCCTGTTTATTTAATTTGTATGCAGAGCACATCATGCAAAATGCCAGCCTGGATGAATGTCATTTAAAAGATGTCATGGTATCTGGTCCCATCACTTTATGGCAAATAGATGGGAAAAATGTGGAAACAGTAGTGACAGATTTTATTTTCCTGGGCTCCAAAATCACTACAGATAGTGACTGCAGCCATGAAATTAAAAGATGCTTGCTCCTTGGAAGAAAAGCTATGACAGAGTTAGCATATTAAAAAACAGAGACATCACTTTCCCGACTAAGGTCTGTCTAGCTAAAGCTATGGTTTTTCCGGTAGTGAAAAAAAAAGTTTTTCCGGTCACTTACAGATGCAAGAGTTGGACCATAAAGAAGGTTGTGATAGTGAAAATGTTAATCACTCAGTCATTTCTGACTCTTTGTGACCCCACAGACCATATCCCACAAGGATCCTCTGTCTGAGTATCCTCTGTCCCACAAGTATTCAGGCAAGAATACTACAGTGGGTAACCATTCCCTTCTCCAGGGGATCTTCCAAACCCAAGGCTCCAACCTGGGTCTCCTGTATTGTAGGCAGATTCTTTACTGTTTGAGCCACCAGGGAAGCACCCTGGTAGCTCAGACGGTACCAAGTTGAACAACAAAGAATTGATACTTTCAAATTGTGGAGAAGATTCTTGAGAGTCCCTTTGTCAGCAAGGAAATCAAACCAGTCAATCCTAAAGGAAATCAACCCTGAATATTCATTGGAAGGACTGATGCTGAAGCTGAAGCTCCAATACTTTGGCCACCAGATGCAAAGAAGTGACTCACTGGAAAAGACGTTGATGCTGGGAAAGATTGAGAGCAAGAGGAGAAGGGGATGACAGAGGATGAGATGGTTGGATGGCATCACTGACTCAATGGACACAAATCTGAGCAAACTTCAGGAGACAGTGAAGAACAGGGAAGCCTGGCATGCTGCAGTTCATGATGTCACGAACAGTCAGACATGGCTCAGTGACTGAACAAACAATGGTAACCATCAAAAAAGTAATAAAACAAGACTGTCCAAATATATCTGATAAATTGCAATTACTTTATTTGACCATCAAGTTAATTATTTTCATTATTTCAAATTTACTCAAAACTTATTTTTCATTTTATAGTGCTATTTGATACTCATTAAAAGATGGTTAAGAAAATTACAGTAGATTTCTTACTAGTTTTCAGTTATAAAATGTATTTTTATAAATAAAAGTTTTTTAGATATACTTTCCATAAATAGTTCCATGTTCAATTTCAAAATGTAATTGCTCAATAAATGCATTTTAAAATAATAAAATAAATTTAGATGTTAATTATTTTGGTTAGCTCCAAGCTGACAATGAGTTTTATTTTAAAGTTGTCTGATAGCCCTAGGCTGTAGATCTTATGAAATTTCTCTTGCCATTCTATTTATCCACAAGATTTCCCCAACTACCTACCTTCATGTCCAATATAAAAAGACTGCATTTCACAAAACCGAATATTCGCTATGTTCCCAGATATATAGATTTCTACCAGTCATAAATTTTTCTTGCCTTCTAGTGTGACTATCACCATCTCAAGTTCAGTTCAGTTCAGTTCAGTCACTCAGTCGTGTCCGACTCTTTGCGACCCCATGAATCGCAGCACGCCAGGCCTCCCTGTCCATCACCAACTCCCGGAGTTCACTCAGACTCACGTCCATTGAGTCAGTGATGCCATCCAGCCATCTCATCCTCGGTCGTCCCCTTCTCCTCCTGCCCCCAATCCCACCCAGCATCAGAGTCTTTTCCAATGAGTCAACTCTTCACATGAGGTGGCCAAAGTACTGGAGCTTCAGCTTTAGCATCATTCCTTCCAAAGAAATCCCAGGGTTGATCTCCTTCAGAATGGACTGGTTGGATCTCCTTGCAGTCCAAGGGACTCTCAAGAGTCTTCTCCAACACCACAGTTTAAAACCATCAATTCTTCAGCACTCAGCCTTCTTCACAGTCCAACTCTCACATCCATACATGACCACAGGAAAAACCATAGCCTTGACTAGACGGACCTTAGTCGGCAAAGTAATGTCTCTGCTTTTGAATATGCTATCTAGGTTGGTCATAACTTTCCTTCCAAGGAGTAAGCGTCTTTTAATTTCATGGCTGCAGTCACCATCTGCAGTGATTTTGGAGCCCAAAAAAATAAAGTCTGACACTGTTTCTACTGTTTCCCCATCTATTTCCCATGAAGTGATGGGACCAGATGCCATGATCTTCGTTTTCTGAATGTTGAGCTTTAAGCCAACTTTTTCACTCTCCTCTTTCACTTTCATCAAGAGGCTTTTTAGCTCCTCTTCACTTTCTGCCATAAGGGTGGTGTCATCTGCATATCTGAGGTTATTGATATTTCTCCTGGCAATCTTGATTTCAGCTTGTGCTTCTTCCAACCCAGCGTTTCTCATGATGTCCTCTGCATAGAAGTTAAATAAGCGGGGTGACAATATACAGCCTTGACGTACTCCTTTTCCTATTTGGAACCAGTCTGTTGTTCCATGTCCAGTTCTAACTGTTGCTTCCTGGCCTGCATACAGATTTCTCAAGAGGCAGGTTAGGTGGTCTGGTGTTCCCATCTCTTGAAGAATTTTCCACAGTTTATTGTGATCCACACAGTCAAAGGCTTTGGCATAGTCAATAAAGCAGAAATAGATGTTTTTCTGGAACTCTCTTGCTTTTTCCATGATCCAGCAGATGTTGGCAATTTGATGTCTGGTTCCTCTGCCTTTTCTAAAACTAGCTTGAACATCAGGGAGTTCACGGTTCACGTATTGCTGAAGCCTGGCTTGGAGAATTTTGAGCATTACTTTACTAGCATGTGAGATGAGTGAAATTGTGTGGTAGTTTGAGCATTCTTTTGCATTGCCTTTCTTTGGAATTGGAGTGAAAACTGACCTTTTCCAGTCCTGTGGCCACTGCTGAGTTTTCCAAATTTGCTGGCATATTGAGTGCAGTACTTTCACAGCATCATCTTTCAGGATTTGAAACAGCTCAGCTGGAATTCCATCACCTCCATTAGCAGCTCCAGTAAAATTAAATAATACTTTATTCCACAAAAATACTGAGGCACCCTGATCTAGTCTACTCCTCTTATTAAACAATAGGAAAAGTGAAGCACAGACACATCAAGTGGTTCAAGTTCACAAAGCTAGTCTATGAAAAAGTTGGATTTTGCCAAATAACCAACTGCCTGTTTTGTTCAGAGATTTTTTTTTTTAACTTTACTCTGTGGCCTCAATTTGGAGAAGGGAATGGCAACCCACTCCAATATTCTTGCCTGGAGAAACCCATGGACAGAGGAGCCTGGAGGGCTACAGTCCATGGGATCACAGAGTCGGACACAACTAAACAACTAATACACACACACACACACACACACAAGCACATAGCCTCAGTTATCTTCTCAGCTTTATTTTAGAGCCAAACATCTTATTTATTATCTTAACACATATATGTATGGTTCTAACAAACATTTTCCCGTTGTGGAATTTTGTGACTGAAACATTTCATGTGCCACTGAATATTGTTTTCTGGCTACCTATATTAAAATTTAAGTTATTGGTATAGAAAAAGCCTAGGAAATATACATAAATTTCAGTTATTGACTATTTTCATTAAATTTTAATGTAAAAAAAGTCAGATGTCCAACAATTGGTTGTTTGAATTTTTAATAATTATTTATGGAGTATCTCATATTTCCATCTGCTTTTGAAACTGTCAGATATTCTTAGTTTTACATGATTATTTTATTTCACTCAGTAGCTAAGTCCAAAGTGAAGGCAATATAGTCACCTTATTTGGCTAAGTCATCCATCATCAAAAGACTATAACAGTGTGGACCACAAATGATAACTTTCTACTGCTAGAACTTGGCTGACAACACAAGTTGTGCCTTCTGATAAAAAAGTAATTCACAATTATAAGTATCACATTTCAGATAATCATTTTAACCCCATAATCCAAGTTGTTGCCTCTAAGCAACCTATTTGAGATTACTGTTCTAATACCTATCTCAATTTACCAACAAATTAACATGCAAAATTTATCGCTGTTAACTGCAACTGCCAAGACCTAAACAGTCACTCAATTAAAAATTCTGTCCTGAGCACTCAAGGTCTCTGAAACAATAGAAGATCTTGATATTACTGCTTGATTGACCTCCTGATCAGCTTATGGAGAACTTGTCTTAATTTGACTCAAAAAAAACATAAGTACTGGAGCATAGCAATTCATTGAGGGTTTAAAGTAAAACAAACCACTAGTAGGATTTTCCATTGAATGTATCTTTTTAAATTATTGTCTAAAATGACCTATCTTTTCCAGTAAATGGTGTGTCATATAAGGAAATATCATTAATGACTATCAGAAATGAACTCCTGCACAATGAGACAGTGATTCTATACCCTAGCTGCACTGTAAGAGGCAAACTTTTATACTGAAAAATATTTTAAGAGCTGTAGTTTTTCCTCATCTCCTTTCCTCCACAAGCATAATATGCAGTAAAACTTGGTGAAGGCTGAAATAGGTATCTCAGGCTTTACGTTCCATATCCCTGAGTATACCAGATTATCTCCTATCACCCATTTTGTAATGTTCTGCCTTGCCTGGTTTTTAAATATTACAAAGAAATATGTTTCTACTACTATTCTTGGAAGATTAATTCTCCTCCAATCTTTAATGCTATATTCAATCCTTAAAACACCCATGTAAATTTTTTCTCACAGTGAGAATTTTACTTGTTGAACTTTTTTCTATTACAGTATAATAAGACTTTATATCTTGAAATAAAAATATATATCCTCCACAACGGGGTAGCTACTTAACCTGGTAATATTTTACATATGTGAGTAATGAGATGACCAGCTATTCAAAAAGCAATAGTAATTCATTACCACGCCCAGTTGAAATTATTTCCTCCTTTACAATAGAAAAGATGAAGCAAAATAATCTTTAAAAGTGAAATCACAAGTTTTAAAATAGTAACTGTTTCTGGTGCTGTGTGACGTGGAAGGAAATGTGACCTACTTAGAAATTTCTTAAAAAAAACAGAGTCTCAATTATTTTATTAGCTATCATTTTCTGATACTTTTCAATTTTATTTTTTCCTTTGTTCTTATTTTTCATTCATTTTCCAATGTTTGGCACCAGACATAACAAACACACTTCTGTGCTCTAGAATTGACTCAGTACATTGTATTCATGCAAATCTTAAAGTTGAGATATTTTATATCAAGACAAAATCCAGTAATACATGAAGGTGTATGTGTGTGTGTGTGTGTGTGTGTGTGTGTGTAAACCCCTTATTTTATCTAAAACTTAGAAAATCATAGTTCTATTTCCAAGGTAAAGTGCTAGTAATAAATTTGATAAGGTACACTATCTTTTAAATTGACCCTGGAATACTGTATGATATCACTTATATGTGGAATCTACATATAGATACAAATACAACAAATAAGCAAATATCGCAAAAAAAGAAGCAGACTCACTTATAGATTCAAATACAACAAACTAGTGAATATAATTTAAAAAAAAGAAGCAGAATCACAGATATAGAGAAGAACTAGTGGTTACCAGTGGGAAGAGGGAAGAGGAAAGGGGCAATATAAGGGTAAGGGATTAAGTTATACAAACTATTAGGTATAAAGTAAGCTACAAGGATATATTGTATAACACAGGGAATATAGTCAATATTTTATAATAACTATAAATGGAGTATAACCTTTAAAAATTGTGATTCGCTATAGTATACACCTATAACTTATATAATATTGTACAGCAACATACTTTTAAAATTTAATTATATTAAAAAACTGATCCTATAAGACAATATCTAATTTATATCTGGGAGCATTAATTGATGAATAAGCATGAGCATTAGTACACTATAATCTTGCTTTTATGATTTGTATAAAGTAAATGGAACTATGTTTATTGTGAAATTGTTTTGACAATATCAACTCCTGGGAAAATAGAGGTGATTTTTTTTCACTAAAGTGCTTTATTTGCTATAAAAACCTGCTGTGTTATAACTCAACAAAGCAAGATGTTGGTCAAAAAGAAAGGCTCTTCAAATGAGATATTTTGACCCTTAGATCAACGAGAAACAACTCACAAGTAAAAGGCACAATAGAAGCGTCTATGAATCAAGAGTAAGACTTACCACTGATTATTGCTTCATTCAACAAGCATTATGTTTTTCACTCATATCACAGTCCAAATGGGTTTTGCCAACTGCAACTGACCTTTCCTGGTGATTTGGTATCTGGCTTCTCCATCTTGTTGTTGAGATCTTCCAGCGCCTCCTCAATGCCCTCTACATTCAAGCAGCCAGTGAGTGAAGAGCAAAGCTGAAAAAAAAACATCCAAGATGGTCTACGATTAGGCTCAGTACACATCACTCCCACCATATTTATAGGGTCAGAACCAAGAAAGTGGCCTGACCTAACTGCAACAGGGATCAGGAAATCTTGCCTTTGGGTGCCCATGAAAAGGAAATGGAGCATTAAGATTTGAATCCTGTCCCCCAAAAAGCTTACGTTAGTGCCCTAACATATATAATCTCTAGTACCTTAGAATATTGTATTTGGAAATAAGGTATTTACAGAGGTAATCAAGTCCAAATGAGGTCATTAGGACGAGCCCTAATCCAATCTGACTGGTGTCCTTACAGATAGGGCCAAATTTGAACACAGAGACAGACATGGACACAGGAGAACATCACAGGAAGAGAGAGAAGGAAAAAACAGCTAGCCACAAGCCAAGAAATGCCAGAGGCAACTAGAAGCCAGGAGAGATCCGGAAGAGATCGTTCCCCAGTACCTTAAAAGGGAGAATAGCCCTGCTGAAACTTGATTTTAGGCTTTCTGCCTCCAAAACTATGAAACAATACATTTCTATTGCTCTGAATCACCCAGTTTGTGGTTGTTACTGTAGCCCTAACAAACTAACACAGAGCATTTGCTGGTCTCTGTCACCCTTCTATCTCTGGTAAATAGAGGCAAGGTTATTCAGAAAAATTCTTCCAAAGAAATCAACCAGCAAAAATTCTGGGTAAAATATTTGTGCCTGTTGCTAAATTGTTTCAGACATGTCCAACTCTGTGTGACCCCACAGACTCCAGCCTGCCAGGGTCCTCTGCCCATGGGATTCTCCAGGCAAGAATACTGGAGTGGGTTGCTGTGCACTCCTCCAGGGAATTTTCCCAACCCAGGGATCGAACTCACATAAACCTACTTAAAAGCATCAAAGAACTGACAAGGTAAAAGAATGCTAGTCCAAGACAGGTTGGTAGCCAAGATGGTAGAAAAGGATGACCATGAAAAAGATAGCAAAACTATAGCTACTTACACTGATAAGGCTCGTGCGAAGGGTTAACTCGTTGGACAAGACCCTAATGCTGGGAGGGACTGGGAGGCAGGAGGAGAAGGGGACAACAGAGGATGAGATGGCTGGATGGCATCACCGACTCGATGTACATGAGTTTGAGTGAACTCCGGGAGTTGGTGATGGACAGGGAGGCCTGGCGTGCTGTGATTCATGGGGTCGCAGAGAGTCGGACACGACTGAGCAACTGAACTGAACTGAACTGACATTGATAAGGAAAGCCTAGCAGGAAAATATCTTCTACAAGCGAAAACAGAAGAAACCACAAGTAGGTAGGTAGGAGGAGCAGAGATGTGGTATAGTCAAGAACCATACCAAGGGATGGTGACCCATAACTGGAAAATAATTACAATTAAGGAAGTTCTCCTAGAGAAGTGAGGGGTCAATGCCCTGCACTGAGCTCCCCATCCCCAGCCTGCACTAGGAAGGCCAGCCCCCAGAACACTTGATTTTGAAGGTGCTTACTTTTGGGAGAGCCAGAATGTTGTAGGAAATAGACTCCAGTCGCAGGGTGCAAGCAAAATCGTGAGACCCAGGTCGGAAAATGCTCCGGACCCAGGTCGGAAGAAGTAACGTGAAAGTTGTCTGGGTCAGACCCACCTGACGGTTTAAGAGAGTCTCCTAGAGATGCCGGAGGTAACTGGAGCTCACCCTGGGGACACACTGCAGGCAATAACCGTTTTGGAGATCTCCTGATACCACAAACATGAGGTGAGGGCCAGCGGCCATTTTGGAGCCTCCCTCCCTTGAAGCGTATTAGGCCAGAAACCTGGCCCCACCTACCAGCCTGCCGGCACCGGAACTGGGATCCTCTGGCGGTATCACTGACCTGACAGGCCACCTGCACGAGGAACCCCTGAGCAACCAGCCACCTGGGAACACGGCCTGCACAGGAGAGAGCCTGGGACCCGGCTCCTCCCACCAGTGCAGCGGCACTAAACTCAGGACGCCAGGAGCCATCAGGTAGTTGTCAGGACCTGTCCCCGCCCCCCGCCCCCGCAGGACGACCCCAATTCCAGAAACCCGAAGAACTGCTGTGGGAGAACTTGGGACCTTGCTCTGCCAACCAAAGGGCCAGCATCACCTCAGTGACCCCTGGGCCTGGCTCTTCCCACCTGATACTCTCTTCAGGCGTCCGCCTCACTCACCAGGTTATGTCATCAGCCCGAGGATCACCCAGTCCTGACCTCACTCACCAGTAGGTAGCCCACAGCCCCAGGACCATGGCAGCTCTGCAGCCCGCAAGCGCTGGGTCCTGGGGTCTCAGGCTGCAGAGTCCTTGGGGTCCTGGGTCCCGTGCCTGTGCACTGACTGGGATATGAGGTCGGGGGTCCTGGGCCCTCTGCTAGACAGGTTCGTATAGGGGGAGCCTATGAGTTCAGGAGTCTTAAAGCAGCCCACCTGCTGGTTGATGGGGGCGGTGTCCCCACCCAGTAGATGCCTGACAGGCGTCCCAGCCCTGGAGCCTCCAGGCTGTGAACTGGGATGAGGCTGTGTCTTTGCGCTCAGAGGTAAGAGACCCTCCTGATCTGCAGTCTCCTTTCAAATTACTGATTCTGACCTAGGTCTCACATCATGTAAGGTTTTGTTGTGTGCCCTTTCAGAATGGACTCTATTTCCCCCCAGCCTTCTGGGACTACAGAAGTAAGTGCTGCTGGTTTTCATGGTCATGTTCTGGGGGCTGAAGGTCTTGGTGCAGGAACCCTGGGCTGGGGCACCCAATGTGAGAGTCAGAGCCCTCATGCCTTTGGGAGAATCTCTGTAATTGTAATTATCTCCCATTTGTGGGTCACCCCCCTGGGGTTATGGAAGTTAACCGTTCTGTCCCTCCTACCATCTCCCTGTGGTTTCTTCTTTATATTTTAATTTTTCATCCATGATTGTTCTGTAAATAGTTATAAACTTGATGTGACCATGAGAAGAGATGAGCTCTCGGTCTTTCATACAGGTCATACAGGGTTTTAAGCTCTGCCTGTACACACACACAACAGGCAAAAGTTTGCCTTTAGTACAGAAAAACAAACTCCAGAAGATAGTGAAGGATAGGGAAGCCTGGTGTGCTACAGTCTACAGGGTCAAAAAGAGTCAGACATGAATTAGCGACTGAACAGCAACAGAAAAACAACTATAGAAAGTCATTCATTCCCAATTTTATTTTCTCATTAAATTAGTCAGATTTTGAATGTTAACTTTTATCTAGTTTCTCCAAAATGCTTTAGGAAATACAAAGATGCATACAGAAGGTTTCCTGCCTTCAGAGACCTAACCAAACAGTTAAGGAGACTAAAAGTTCTGAAACAGAGAATAATAAAATATAGCATAACAAAAGAGTAAGTTAAGTTCAGTTAGTAAGATTTAAGTAGGGATGCCATATTCATACTTAAGTAAATCTATTTTATGAAACATGTTTTTCTCCTAAGAGATGAATATATCTGAACCCTCAGTCTATATGATGATGGGAAGTGTCTTTCAATCCTTGTTTGTCTTAGATTCTGTAATTAGTGTTCTACTTCTCCACAAGTATATAAATATCACTGAATTACTTCAGGCCTGTTGAATTTTTATTGCCCCCTTCCAGATCAGATTAAAAAGAGAAAAAAAATCAAATAAATATTTTATTGCTGCAAGGACTCTATTTAGTGTAATAAATTATATGCATCTAGTTTTCTGAATTCTATTTTCTAAACTCTTGGATCCTCAAGCCATATTAGAAAGGATGCAGGATTTAAACAAACATGAATAAAAATAAGCTCATTTCAAGTAGAGAATCTATAGAATAATGAATTTTAATTTTTTTTATTTGCAAGTGAGAGAGGAAAGAATTAAACTCTCCGGTTTTCAATGGAATGTAAGACCACAGAATAAGAATAAGGTGGACCTCCAATATTTGAGCAGGTGTTGAAAAATACGACCCTGGATAGGAAAACTTTGAAATCTAATAGGTGTCTGTGAGAGTGCTTTCACACACACACTTATTTTCTGTGCATTATTGAAACTGATTCATTACAAACAACCCCAATAGCTAACTACTCTTAAAAAGTTTAAAACTACTGAATAAGAGAAAGAAAATTAGCTCTCTGATCCCAAAAGCATTCATCTTCTGCTCCACTGCAAACAGCATACTTTGACAAGTCTGTATACTCTGTGAGCTAAAGCACATGAAAGATTTTGAAAATGTAAATAATTAAAGAAACCCAAAATATGTTCTTATTAAATTATTTGAGGGTAAACATTCCAAGAGATCCAGTTTCTCTCACAGTACGTGTCTTTATAGAAACAGAAATACATGCAAGCCATATCTGGGCTTTAAGGGAACCTCAAATTCTTTAAAAACCACTTGGAAACTTCCAATACAATCAACCAAGCTAGAATCCAGGCACATCTCTAAAAGAGCCACCATTGTCAGATTCTCTCAGATGGTTATCAGAAATCAAGTCAAAGGAGTTGAAAAGAAAAGTTCAAAAGATGAGTAAAATTAAGATCCAGCTGTTGAGCTGATCACTATCAAGTAGCAAAAATATTAAAACCTAAAATCAAACCTGAATATGAACAATGTAATCATTAGGATATTCTAACTTACTGTGAATAAAAATCTTGCCCATCACTGATGTAGCAGGAGTCTAAGGGTTTGATTTAAGGATACCAGAAACTGGTGAGAGAGAGAGATGGGGGCAGAAGGGGAGAGAGAAGGATGGAAAGCTGATGATTTTATAATGAATTGGTTACATAAGCCAGAGGATATGAATTTCTTTAATGTAAAACTGGAGTAGAGGGATTAGCAGGCCAAACCAAAACCCACTAAAAAGACATTTACAATTGTGTTTTAAAATCTGTTACAAGCTAAAAAAAAAAAAAAGAAAGAAAAAGAAAAACCCACTTCTATTTCCTAGGCACTAAAACGTAAAAAGATCCATCTGAAATAACTGAAAAAAGACAGAATCCTGAAAATAGTTCCTATCTTAAATATCCTTACATATTCTTTGTTATTATAGGAAAAATTGAAATAATTAGTGTTTAATGAACATATATAAACATCCAGTAATATCAAAAATTATCCCACTAATTGACCTAACAGGAAAATTATACTGCTTTTTCATTTTACAAAGAAAAGTTGAAGAATCGAGGTTCAAACTTCAATAATTTAAGCAAATTATATAAGGAACTGAAACATTTGTGTAAAATAAGGTAGAATCTAAAGAACAGTGAACAATGTGCATCATTTCATTTGCTTAGAAATATTAAAATGTATTTTGGCAGGCTGTTTTGTTTCTTATTTAGTTTTAAAGTTCCTATAGATAACTTTGAAACTATCCCATCAATTGAAATTTAAGAGTTTACTATTGGTATGTAAATCATTTTACTACAAAATGTGGTGTGGGGAAGACTTGAGAGTCCCTTGGACTGCAAGGAGATCAAACCAGTCAATCCTAAAGGGAATCAACCCTGACTATTCACTGGAAGGACTGATGCTGAAGCTGAAACTCCAATACTCTGGCCACCTGATGCAAAGAGCCGATTAGAAAAGACCCTGAGCTGGGAAAGATCGAAGGCAAGAGGAGACGGGAACAACAGAGGATGAGATGGTTGGATGGCATCACCGACTCGATGGACATGAGTTTGAGCAAGCTCCGGGAGTTGGTGATGGACAGGGAAGACTGGCGAGCTGCAGTCCATGGGATTGCAAAGAGTCGGACATGACTGAGTGACTGAACTGAACTGAACTGAACTGACTACAATACGTAAAACAGGACATAGTTCCAATAGTTTAAAATTTAAGACTGGAAAAGCTTACCAGAGATCTTGATAACTAAAATGTTATACTTTATTAACTAAGGGAATATTGCTAATTATAAAATGTTTATTTGGTAACTGAGTAAGAAAAGTCTAGAAAACCATACCTTTTAACTTCCCAAACTTTAACATTCTAGTAAGGAAGACAGAACTGTACATGAAGCATGAATCAACAGGCTTAACTGGCCCTCTGTCTTGGTCTGCCAAGTTATTTTTCTAGTCAGCTAATTATTCACAACCATTTCTGATTTCTTCTATTCTAATTAAATCTCCAAGTGCCCCTATAATCTATCCTAAGTCTCCATTTAATTTTCAGCAAGTTATCATCCCTCCTACATAGCAAAGGAGATACAAACCATGAGATAGGGTCTGCAGCTCCCCACAGGAAATCTATAAACCTGCATCTATCTGGGCCTACTGAGAAAAATAAGGAAGATACCTCTCCTCTTATCAAGACCAATACCTAACCTGTGTGCTAGAGTCAGTTCTCCGATGCTTTACTTTTTGTATTCTCCACTTGCCCCATTTTTCCATAAGTATAAACAGTCCCAAATCTCTCTCATCTTTACAACCTTCCCACAATTCCCATTTGGCTACTATCCTGTTTCCCTGCAGAGCAAAATTTCCCAGGAATGTGGGTTTATGTTCACAATTCCCCTTTCCTCACTTCTTTCCTACTTTTCGGTAGTCTGAGTTCTATTCCCCAATACTTCGTATCAGACGTTCACTACAGCAATCAGTGTACGCCATATTGCTGAACACAAAAGCGACTTTTCCGTTTTCATTGTATTTGAGTCTTCAGCAGTAAAGGCCAAAACAGTTCACCATTCTCTTTGAAAAACTTTTCCTTTAACTTTTTCAGTACTGCATGCTCCTGGTTTTCCTCCCACCTCCCTTTACTCTGCCTTTGAGTGAGTGAGTGAAGTCACTCAGTCGTGTCCGACTCTTTGTGACCCCATGGACTGTAGCCTACCAAGCTCCTCTATCCATGGGATTTTCCAGGCAATAGTACTGGAGTGGATTGCCATTTCCTTCTCCAGGGGATCTTCCCAACCCAGGGATTGAACCCGGGTCTCCCACATTGTAGACAGACGCTTTACCGTCTGAGCCACCAGGGAAGTCCCTACTCTGCCTTTAAGACTCTCCATAAACGAGTCATTCTTTTTTGCCCAGGCTTTCAATGCTGTAGTTAAGACAAGGTCTTAGTCCTCTTCTTCTTTAAGTCCACAAAAGGGATTGTCTTTTATGGACTTCCCTAGTAGTTCAGCTGGTAAAAAATCTGCCTTCAATGCAAGTAGACCCTGGTTCAATTCCTGGGTGGGAAAGATCACTGGAGAAGGGATAGGTTACCCACTCCAGAATTCTTGGGCTTCCCTGGTGGCTCAGTTGGTAGAGAATCGTCCTGCAACACGGGAGACATGGGTTCAATCCCTGGGTTGGGAAGATTCCCTGGAGAAGGGAACAGCTACCCACTCCAGTATTCTGGCCTGGAGAATTCCATGGACGAGGAGCCTGGCAGGCTACAGTTTATGGGGTCTTAAAAAGTTGGACATATCTGGCGACTATCAGTTCAGTTCAGTCTTTTATAATAGTACATTTCAAATAATAAATAGGATAACAGAATTAATTTTTTTACAGATGAAAATATTAAGGTTCAGAGAAGTACAGTTATTTATCCAAGCATTCAGGAAAACACTTCTTCCCTACTCCAGATGCTTTCTTGTAGGGAGACCTCTTAGAGAGTAACACTCTTGTCCTCTCTTACTACAGCCTTTCATGCTCCTCTCTATCGCAAGAAGGGAGTTGATATCATGGTAAATTTGGTAGAAGGAACTGCACATTCTCAAATCCCATTTAATTCTTCTCCCTCTTTGGTATCTGCCTGCTAACTAAAATCAAACATTCACCTACTCTTCTATACCATAAATTTAAAGAGACAGGCCCTCATGAAGAATGCCTTTCATTGCCCAACTAACCGATGACTAGGTAACTGTTATAAGGGATGAAATATGAGAAAGCCCTCTGAACAAACAAATTTATTAAGTTCCCCAACAGTTTTAAAGGAGAAAACTATTGTTTCATTCTCTCTAAATATGATGTTTCTGTTTCAATTGGTTTAGAACATGGATGGAGAAAAGAATTTTTATGTACTAATTTTCAGAAAATACTTAATATCATACAAATGTATAGATAGGAATATTCTTTTTGAGGCCTCCAGACTGATGGAACAAAAAAATAATGTAAATCTGTACAGCTGATGAAAAAAAATCTTAGTCTCTTAAATTATTAAAATATCAGATAGGTAGATATCTGAGCGTCAACAAATAAAGACAGTAATGAATTTAACTCATTGAATAAAATAAAAATCATGAATCCAGGTTGACAATAAATTTATAGGTAGATAAATAGATAAAGGAGAAGTAAAAGCTTTTTCTTCCATAAAATGTTAACTAATAAATATAGAAAGAATAATTATATTTAAAAATCACCATTTTGAAACCATCAGAGTAAATATTTGTTCAGGCAAAAATCAGCAATGAATGCTAAACTCAATGGAGGAGAGAAATGAATTCTATGAAGAAGATACTTACATAGTCTCAAAACATCTCTCCATAAATCACTTAATTACAAAATGAAAAATCGTAACTATACAATGGATAAAATGGAAACACTTTGGCCATGTGTTTCAAACTAGCATCTCTTGTAAGGAGCAAACATTCATTCATCTGCTTTTGGATACAGTATCCTGAGCAGGACATGTCATCACTTCTGTGACATTCTAGCCAAAAATCTGTAACCTAAATCTAATAATGAGAACACACAAGACAAATCCAAACAGAAAAATGCCACAACATAATTGGCCTATATTCTTAGGAAAGACCTCCCCACAAAAGGCTGAGAACCTATTTATTTATTAGCTAAATAAAGCTAAAGAGACATGACAGCTAAAGACAAAAGGTGGATTCTAGACTGGGAAATACTGCTGTCAAAGATGTTTTGGGGATAATTTATGAAATTGGAATATGGACTATCAGTTCAGTTCAGTCACTCAGTCGTGTCCAACTCTTTGCGACGCCATGAATCACAGCACGCCAGGCCTCCCTGTCCATCACCAACTCCCAGAGTTCACTCAGATTCATGTCCGTTGAGTCAGTGATGCCATCCAGCCATCTCATCCTCCTGCCCCCAATCCCTCCCAGCATCAGAGTCTTTTCCAATGAGTCAACTCTTCACATGAGGTGACCAAGTACTGGAGTTTCAGCTTTAGCATCATTCTTTCCAAAGAAATCCCAGGGCTGATCTCCTTCAGAATGGACTGGTTGGATCTCCTTGCAGTCCAAGGGACTCTCAAGAATCTTCTTCAACACCACAGTTCAAAAGCATCAATTCTTCAGCGCTCAGCCTTCTTCACACTCCAACTCTCACATCCATACATGACCACTGGAAAAAACCATAGCCTTGACTAGACGGACCTTAGTCGACCAAGTAATGTCTCTGCTTTTGAATATGCTATCTAGGTTGGTCATAACTTTTCTTCCAAGGAGTAAGCGTCTTTTAATTTCATGGCTGCAGTCACCATCTGCAGTGATTTTGGAGCCCCCCAAAAATAGTCTGACACTGTTTCCACTGTTTCCCCATCTATTTCCCATGAAGTGTTGGGACCAGATGCCATGATCTTCATTTTCTGAGTGTTGTACTTTAAGCCAACTTTTTCACTCTCCTCTTTCACTTTCATCAAGAGGCTTTTTAGTCCTCTTTACTTTCTGCCATAAGGGTGGTGTCATCTGCATATCTGAGGTTACTGATATTTCTCCCGGCAATCTTGATTCCAGCTTGTGTTTCTTCCAGTCCAGCATTTCTCATGATGTACTCTGCATATAAGTTAAATAAGCAGGGTAACAATATACAGCCTTGACATACTCCTTTTCCTATTTGGAACTATAGATTAAATTAATGTGTTAATGTTAAATTTTCTGATTTTGTTGTCTATATTATGGTCTTATAAGAAAATATTCCTAGTCTAAAGAAATGAACTTTAAAGTTTTAAAAGACAAAGTAGCATAATAAAATATAATTTCAGCTTATTTAGAATATTTTTTCAGAAAACTATATACATGGATATACACATGAGAGATAACAAAGCAGATATGGCAAAATATTAAAGATTGGCAGATTTGAATTGGAAGCTTCTAAGAGTTCTTTGTACTATGTTTGCAACATTTATATAGATCTGAGATTATTTCAAAAAGTTTTAAAATACTGAATAGCTACATTAGAGTCAAAGTTTTTCATGAAATAATACTTTTATATTTCCTTGATAAATTTCAAATTTCAAAATCCATTCACAAACATTATACAACTTACTCTTAGAATCATCTCACAAATGAACTGTGCAAGACAGTTGCTTCTGTAGTGTAGATAAAGCAGTGATAATCAGAGAGCTTAGTGCACTTGCCTTGGTCCTCACAGCTGTAAGTGAAAAAGTCAAGGGTAAAACACATATACCTTCACTGTCTTATTGGGCAGTGTTCTCTCTACCATATTATTCCTTAACATCTGACAAAATAAATTTTCAAAATCACCTCAAATGTGTAAGTACATTAAAATTGGGAGTTAAAAAAATACAAAAAATGTGTTGAGTCAATCCAAACATGTGTTTACCTCAGAAAGTTTCACAGACCAATATATGCACAAACCTAGGTCAAGCATGTGTTTAACAAAGTGAAATATGACCCAGAAAAGGGGCCTAGGCCCACCATACAATATTCACAATTTTATTAATTTCCAGTCATTATCAGAATTGTGATTTTATTCACGTTGTACTCAGATAGGCAAGCAAATGGATTGCCTTAATTTCTAGAGCTAACATAATCTTTCTGACCCCTCTCAGTAACAAGGAACCTTGTCACTTTGTTGATTAACAAAGTCTCAGCCTCCTTTAGTTCAAGTACTTTGACTATTTGAAGTTTAGTGCTGTATTTGGCCTCATTTAAATGGATCTTTGAATGGCTTAGTGTTTTAGGGAAATGATCAAGTCTTTGAGAGTTTGGGCACCTCATCCTTCTCTGTCCAGAAGACATCTGGCTGGGGGAGGGTATGTGTACCATCCTCATGAAAGTCTGGGGTACGTGTCAGTGCAGCAGAGAGGGACTCCTGCCTGTCTCCTCTGGGGTGAGGCTCCTCTGGTCTGCTCCCTGCGTGGGTGACTGTGATTTGGTTTTGGGGAGTTCCCTTTTGGAACTGCTGCTTTCCTTAGTCTTTTTAGAGAAAGAAATTCACTCTGCCTGGTCTTCTTAGGACCTTGTATATCTGTCTTGATGTTCCTACAAGCTCCTATTCCACCCTGAGAATGGATCTTGAGGGTGAGAAGCTTGGGATTGGGAGAGGAATGTGGCAAAGAACTCTGCCACCTGATCTTGCTAAACCTATACCCCGCCTCCCCATCAGTCCACTGAATCAGTGGACTCTTATTTCCCTACCCTTTTTGCCAGAATTTCCCTCTCACATCCCTTCTCAGATTACAGGTTCATGATTCAACCCCAGGACTCAACGTAGAGGGAAAAATCCAATAATGTAATGAAACAGAGGCATAAAAAACTCTAGTGCACCCACTGTGTTAGTCACTCAGTCATATCCATCTGTTTGCGACTCCATGGATACAGCCTAACAGGCTCCTCTGTCCGTGGAATTCTCCAGGCAAGAATACTGGAGTGGGTTGTCATTCCCTTCTCCAGGGGACCTTCCCAACCCAGGGACTGAACCCAGGTCTCCTGCATTGCGGGCAGATTCTTTACCATCTGAGCCACCAGGGAAACCCTAGTGTACCCATTACAGATATATAAGCATTTAAGTATGTCTCCCAGCTAGGTAGGCGTCCAGGACTCCAGAACACAGGAGATAGACTGTGTTCTGCCAGTGCTATTCTCAAAAGACAACTCCTCTATCCTGTTGGTATTTGAAGGAAAAGGTATTTGTATTTGTAGTTTTCTTAAGACTATTTTGGAGAAGGAAATGGCAATCCACTCCAGTACTCTTGCCTGGAAAATCCCATGGACGGAGGAGCCTGGTAGGCTGCAGTCCATGCAGTCACTAAGAGTCGGACATGACTGAGCAACTTCACTTTCATTTTTCACTTTCATGCATTGGAGAAGGAAATGGCAACCCTCTCCAGTGTTCTCACCTGGAGAATCCCAGGGACGGGGGAGCCTGGTGGGCTGCCATCTATGGAGTCGCACAGAGTCAGACATGACTGAAGCAACTTAGCAGCAGCAGCAGTAAGAGTATTTGGTATTTTTGCCACCAGGCTCCTCTTAGTAGTCAAAGCATTTAAGTTCAGTCAAAGTTCAATGAAATTAAACTGAGCAAACAAACAAAAGGAGAGGCAGATCACTCCACTCCCACCATCGCACTGCTCTGGCACATAGAACATGATCATGAGTAATAAACATGTGCATGGGAGACATCCTTCCTGTCACCATCCAGGATATAAAGTAATTAAACAGTATCAAGTTTCTTTTCTCCCAAGTTGACTGTGCTATAATCTGAACCTTCCATATGTTCATTTACACAAAGAAGTTTCATTTGGTAGTTTCTATCATATATTTTAGACATAAACTATATACCATCTTCACTAATTCCGTAACTCATAATTAGAAACTAAAAGTTGTTTGACCATTTGCAGATATCCTTACAAACTTGGATTGAGTTAGAGGAAGGTTTGATATGCCTAAAGCAACAGCATGCTGTTTTCTTTTCATGCCCTTAAATTCCATCTCTTCTAACGTTCTCTTCCCTGCACACAAATTTGAGGCTAAAGAGTAACTATTATTTCACAGGTAATTTGGTAAGGCTTTTCAGAGTCAAAAAAGAAAGCAAAATATTAGTTGAACTTATTATCAGAAAGTCAAATCATACAAATATAACAAAGATCACATAAACTATTGGAAACTTTGTCTGAAGCAAAGAAAGGTATTGCATGAATGAAAGGCAGTGAGAAAGAGGCAAGAAAATTTCAGATAGTTAAGAGCTTATATCCTAACATACAGAGGAGACTGCTCGGCCAAAGCCCATAGGGTTGTTAAAGATTCAGAAGCATCTTGGCAACTAAAAAGCAACAACAAACAAATCTTTGACTTACTGGACATAATATTGAGTCTTTTTTAAACTAAGTATCTACAGTACACAAGTTGAAAGAGAGCCTTCACCTTTGTATAGTAAAATATGTTTCTAAGAAGTTCTGGTCTCTTGGAAGGAGGAAAGCCATGCTATGCTCATTCTTTACTATACAAGGCAGTTGCATTTTGCGCTATGAATAGTTTCTGAAAGGTGATTTAGCTACGGAATCAATTCACCAACATCCCTTGGCTATTATTTTGTTTGCTGGTATTTTTTTGCTTTGAGGGCAGGCTTTTAAAGTATTTCAAGTATTTATTTTCATATATCCTGGAAAAAATTAAGAGAGCCACTGAATGCAAATTAATTATCTTAGTTAACTTAGGCTGCCATAACAAAATACCATAGACTGAGTGGCTTAAGCCACTGAAATTTGCTTTCTCACAGCTCATGAGCCTGGAAAGTCCAAAATCAAAGTCCAGCAGGATTCAGCTTCTGGTAAGAGCTCTCTTCCTAGTTTTCAGATGGCTGCCTTATTGTGTTCTCACATGCAGGAGACACACACAGAGATCTTCCTCTTCTTACAAGGCCACAGTCTGGGTCCCCATCCTTTTTATTAACTCATTTAGCTTTAATTATCTGCAAAAGACTCTATCTCTAGATAAGTCACATGAGGGGTCAGGACTTCAATGTATAAATTTCAGAAAGACACAATTTAAACACGTCAACCAATTGTTTCTTAGAAATGATCTTTAGAATTATACAATACTATTTTCTACTAATACTTCTTTATCCAAGTAAAAAATAAGTGAATAAAACTCTCAACTGAAACTGATGAAGGCTGAAAATGTGCAGTTTTACTGCTGAGCCCAAGGCTAAGAAGAAAATGTTAGTAATTTTCTAAGCCTGAAGGATTTAGAAAATTTTGAGACCAAATATTTGAGACCATGGCCATTTGCTAACAGGTTGATGTTAAAATAATTTTGAGGTCTTCACATCTGAAAGTTGAATGTCGAAATATGTGATTATTTTTCCTCTCCTGTGTTTTTAATCCAAGGTTAAAATCTCTGTCTTAACAAAAAACCTACCAAGTTTATCTTGACATTTTATTTTAACAACAGGAGTCGGTTTTCCTCACCATGAAGTCAGTTAGGCTTATGGGAGGGCCAGGAATCATCAAAGCCACAGAGTCAGCAATGAACTGGCAAAAAGCATGTTATGAAATTCTTTCATTAAATCCACTAATAAGACCAATAAAACTGAATTCATGTTCCCTTTGTCCTTAATCTTACTTTGAATTTTACATTATCCTTTGATCTTTACATTGGGGATTGAAAATTATCAGATTTTACTTTCAGGACTGATAGCTGCTTTATAAAATACCTGAAACAAAGAATAGATATTTTCCTGTTGTGCTTTGGTATCTGCTGAGAGCAACAGAGGTCAGAAAGTAATGTTCCTGGTCTTTCCACTCTCTGCATGCCAAGCACTGAAAAAATTCATAAAACAAACTGAAGTTCCCCATGAAGAAGTTATTTCTATGGTGTATTTGAAGATGCAGGTGAAACAATTAAAAGCACACTGTAAGATATATTTTATCAGTTAAGAACACATTTCTATTGAAGATCTGACTACATAAAAGTGAAATTTTAAGCAATATTTATGAAAGCATAATTTATTTTTAATTACTGTTATTAGGTGTTCATTAAGATAGAGACAAGTAGAAATGCTTTAATCAAATCCCACAGTTATCATCCAAATGACAGTCTCTTTGTTTGTTTTCACTAATTTTTTAAAATCAGTACCTGAAGAAAAATCAGAATATCAGATTTCGTTTTTCTCCTGTAACTACACATCTTCTGAGGGTGTGTAAAGAGGCATTACCACCATCAAACAGAAAGAAGAAAAAAGGCTTAGATAATTGGCCCTGTCTAATTGATGTGGTTGTCTCAGCCATCTGATAGAACATGGCAAATAAGAATAGAAAAAACAAGGAAGACAAGGAAGAAATCAAAAAGTCAAAATTATCTTCATGGGAAAAATCCAGTGTTAATGTATTGTTTCACCAGTTTGTTGTACATTACAGTCATCTCATGGTCCTGTCTTTTCCTTACAGGTCCTGTCAAGCCCCTTAAGTATATCACGGATTAACAGCAATTTGAAAAATGAAATTATGGTTGTATCTGGCTCACCAACAAACAAAGGAAAGGGCGATGTAAAAACTATATGGAAATATGTGATCTGTTAAATTATAAATTCACATTTAAAGAATTAGAACCACAAAAAATATGTATTGTGCAAAAATATGAGTTCAAATTATAATTATAAGCAGTTTAACTCTATAAATCAATTGAAGGCAAATTAAAGAGGAATTTGATAATATGGCAAATATATTTAGCACAGATTTTAAAAATTTGAAGGGGATTTCTATTTCTCTGTAATAGAATAGGAAAAAAAATAAGAAAACTATACAGATCAGGGATTGGAAAACTTCTTTTGTGAAAGTTCAGATAGCAAATACTTTAGTCTTTGCAAGTCACATATAGTCTCAGTCACCTCCTCCTTTTCAGCCTCTTTTATCTCTTCCTATCCTTGTTTCCCTGCAACTTGGTTTTTTTTTTTTTTTTTTTGGCAACCTTTTAACAATTTAAAAATCATTCTTACCTCACTGGTCATACAAAAACAGGCTGCAGGTTGGATGTGGCTCATGGTTGCGTTTGCCACTTTTGATGCAGATAAACAAAACAAGTCTAATATCTTTATGGTTTTTTAATATACTGTAATCTCACTTCTCATGTTCTATTCTCATGCCTTTGAACTTGCCGTTGTTCTCACCTGGATTGCCCATCTCTCTTTCCTGCTAATTCAAGTCACATACACTTCAAGTTAAAATTTACGTTCTATTTCCTCCAAGAAAGTTAGGTAAGTACTGATCAATATAAAGTAAAACTAATATTTGTGTTATGAATATAACCATAAAAATATAGGAAATGCCACATAATTCATTATCAGTTCAGTTCAGTCACTCAGTCGTGTCCTACTCTTTGCGACCCCATGAACCGCAGCACGCCAGGCCTCCCTGTCCATCACCAACTCCCAGAGTCCACCCAAACCCATGTCGGTGATGCCATCCAACCATCTCATCCTCTGTCGTCCCCTTCTCCTCCTGCCCTCAATCTTTCCCAGTATCAGGGTCTTTTCAAATGAGTTAGCTCTTCACATCAGGTGGCCAAAGTATTGGAGTTTCAGCTTCAACATCAGTCCTTCCAATGAACACCCAGGACTGATTTCCTTTAGGATGGACTGGTTGGATCTCCTTGCAGTCCAAGGGACTCTCAAGAGTCTTCTCCAACACCACAGTTCAAAAGCATCAATTCTTTGACACTCAGCTTTTTTTATAGTCCAACTCTCACATCCATACATGACCACTGGAAAAACCATAGCCTTGACTAGATGGACCATTGTTGGCAAAGTAATGTCTCTGCTTTTTAATATGCTGTCTATGTTGGTCATAACTTTCCTTCCAAGGAGTAAGCATCTTTTAATTTCATGGCTGCAGTCACCATCAGCAGTGATTTTGGAGCCCCAAAAAATAAAGTCAGCCACTGTTTCCACTGTTTCCCCATCTATTTCCCATGAAGTGATGGGACCAGATGCCAGTTAACAATTTCAGATACCAATATCTGGCTTTCTTATGTACAACTCTATAATTTTATTGACCATATTTCAATATTGCAATTATTTTAAAGATATGCTTGGTATTCTTTAAGTCTCAAACTTACTGTACTATCAATATATTTTATTGTTTTTCTTTTAAGATTAGTTAAGTTAATGCATCTCTTCCACTATCTGGCTGCTTTAAAACAACTATAGAGATTCGGGGAGGTTCTGAATCTCCTTAGGATTCAGAAAACCACAAAAGAATTCTGCTATCATCCTAACAACAGGAAAAAAATCAAATTATCCACAAAATCATTTCTGTAGCAGAGCTGAGTTTACAAGGCAGGCAAATGCTCTGAATTCCAATGAGTGACAAGCCCTCTGAGGAGAAACAGTACACACTAATTTTCACCTTAGAGTATAAGATATTACCTTAGAAGTGAGTTGGAATAAATCACACTAAACTTTAACAAACTCTTAAAGGCTGAGAATGGACTAGCATATAAATTTGGAAAAACTGAAATCCCTAGAAACAAGGATATTTTACACTCACGTGCAAACATTTTCCAATGAGCCAATTTTGTGAAAATTGAAGATCAAGAAAGAAAACCAGAGAGAGCTTCCCTCAGTAACCTCAGTATGCAGGGCTACCCTTGGGGAACAGATACAAAACTGTATTTTCTCAGGTCCTCTTATAAAATGTAAATGCATTAAGTTGCTGGAATAGAGGCAGCAGGTGCTACTGCCCTTAGAATACAGGCAAAAGTCCTGTTTTGGGGGAGCAGGGCAAGGCATAACCCGTTTGCTTCTTGGGGGTGGATAAGCAGCCCTCCTATCTATAGGACATTGACATGTCCACTGTTTCTGGGGAGTAAGCAAAGACAAAGAGGAAGATCTTCCCACTCGTGAAAGAGGAGCAGGTAAACGTCTTGGTCTCAAGATCCTACACCAAGTAGAGGTCTGCTGCCAATGGGGAATAAGCAGAAAACACTCTCCTATCCAAGCAGTTTGAAATATATAAGGCAGGGTTTGGGTGGCAGGAGTTAGAAAACCTGGCCTATGAAAACTGCTTCTCCAAGGCCCACAAGCAGAGATCCTACCTAAAATGGAGGCTCACAAACATGTGTAGTTGCTCAGTAATGTCCACCTCTTTGCAACTCCATGGACTGTAGCCTGCCAGGTTCCTCTATCCGTTAAATTCTACAGGCAAGAATACTGGAGTGGGTAGCCGTTCCCTTCTCCAAGGGATCTTCTCAACCCAGGGATCGAACCCGGGTCTCCTGTATTGCAGGCAGATTCGTTACCATCCAAGCCACCAGGAAAGCAGACCAGAATAATAGAGCACCTGCTTCCCCTAACATGAGCAGCAATCAATAACAATCTGGGGAAGGGTGAAAAAATGGAGAGAGAGCGCTCTGTAGTATAGGCATGGAGGACTGCTGAAAAGTGAATGTGGAAAAAGAATACTGAGAAAAACCCTTCAGCACTGCAGGCAACACTGCTAGCACTGTTCAGTTCAGTTTCTCAGTTGTGTCTGACTCTTTGCAACCCCATGGACTGCAGTGTGCCAGGCTTCCCTGTCCTTCACCAACTCCTGGAGCTTGCTCAAACTCTTGTCCATCAAGTCGGTGATGCCATCCAACCACCTTATCCTCTGTCATCTTCTCCTCCTGCATTCAATCTTTCCCAGTACCACAATCTTTTCCAATGAATCAGTTCTTCACATCAGGTGGCCAAAGTATTGGAGTTTCAACTCCAGCATCAGTCCTTCCAACGAATATTCAGAACTGATTCTTTTAGGATTGACTGCTTTGATCTCCATGCAGTCCAAGGGACTCTCAAGAGTCTTCTCCAACTCCAAAATTCAAAAACATCAATTCTTCAGGGCTCAGTTTTCTTCATAGTCCAAATCTCACATCCGTACAAGACTACTGGGAAAACCATAGCTTTGACTAGACAGACCTTTGTCAGCAAAATAATGTCTCTTCTTTTTAATATGCTGTCTGGGTTGATCATAGCTTTTCTTCCAAGGAGCTAGTGTCTTTTAATTCCATGGCTGAAGTCACTATCTGCAGTGATTTTGGAGCCCAAGAAAATAAAGTCTCTCACCGTTTCCATTGTTTACCTATCTTTTTGCCATGAAGTGATGGGATCAGATGCCATGATCTTGGTTTTTTGAATGTTGAGTTTTAAGCCAACTTTTTCACTCTCCTCTTTCACTTTCATCAAGAGGCTCTTTAGTTCCTATTTACCTTCTGCCATAAAGGTGGTGTCATCTGCATAACTGAGGTTATTGATATTTCTCCCCAAAATCTCAATTCCAGCTTGTAATTCATCCAGCCTGGCATTTCGCATGATGTATTCTGCTTATAAGTTAAATAAGCAGGGTGACAATATACAGCCTTAACATATCTCCTTTCCCAATTTGGAACCAGTCTGTTGTTCCATGTCCAGTTCTAACTGTTGCTTCTTGACCTGCACACAGATTTCTCAGTAGGCAGGTAAGGTGGTCTGGTATTCCCATCTCTTTAAAATTTTTCCACAGTTTGTTGTGATCCACACAGTCCAAGACTTTAGTATAGTTAATAAAGCAGAAGTAGATTTTCTCTGGAACTCTCTTGCTTTTTCTATGATCCAACAGATATTGGCAGTTTGATCTCTGGTTCCTCTGCCTTTTCTAAATCCAGCTTGATCGGGAAGTTCATGGTTCACATACTGTTGAAAGCTGGCTTGGAGAATTTTGAGCATTACATTGCTAGCATGTGAAATGTGTGAGTTGTGCTGTAGTTTGAACATTCTTTGGCATTGCCTTTCTTTGGGATTAAAATGAAAACTGGCCTTTTCCAGTCCTGTGGCCACTGCTGAGTTTTCCATATTTGCTGGCATATTGAGTACAGCACTTTCACAGCAGCATCTTTTAGGATTTGAAATGGCTCAACTGGAATTCCATCACCTCCACTAGCTTTGCTCGTAGTGATGCTTCCTAAGGCCCACTTGACTTCACATTCCAGGATGTCTGGCTCTATGTGAGTGATCACGCCATCATGGTTATCGAGGTCATAAAGATCCTTTTTGTATAGTTCTTCTGTATATTCTTGCTACCTCTTCTTAATATCTTCTGCTTCTGTTCAGTCCATACCCACTGCTATAGAAATTTAAAGCCTAAAATATGTTAATATACAGTATTTGTCTTTCTCTTTCTGACTTACTTCACTCTATTTAATAGGCTCCAGGTTCATACACCCCACTAGAACTAACTCAAATGTGTTCCTTTTTATGGCTAAGTAATATTCCATTGTGTATATGTGTTATATTTCCCTTATCCATCATCTGCTGATGGACATCCAGGTTGCTTCCATGTCCGAGCTGTTGTAAATAGTGCTGCAGTGAACATTGGGGTACATGTGTCTCTTTCAGTTCTGGTTTCCTCAGGGTGTATGCCCAGTACTGGGATTGCTGGATTATATGGCAGTTTTATTCCCAGTTTTTTAAGGAATCTCCACACTGTTCTCATTAGTGACTGTACCAGTTTGTTTTCCCACCAAAAGTGTAAGAAGGTTCCCTTTTCTCCACACCTCCTCCATATGAAATTTAGAAAGACAGTCCTGATGATCTTACATGCAGGGCAGAAAAGGAGACACCGCTGTAACGAACAGACTTTTGGACTTAGTGGGAGAAGGAGAAGGGGGGATGACTTGAGAGAATAGCATTGAAACATATATATTACCGTATATAAAATAGACGACCAGTGCAAGTTCGATGCTGAAGCAGGGCACACAAAGCTGGTGCTCTGGGACAATCCAAAGGGATAGGGTGGGGAGGGAGGTAGGAGGGGTTTCAGAATGGGAGGGGGAAACATGTATACCTGTGGCCAATTCATATGGCAAAAGCCATCACAATATTGTAAATAGCTATCCTCCAATTAATATAAATAAGTTAATTTTTAAAATAAATAAAATGACTTAAAAAATATAAAGCCTGCAATTCAATAAAGGTTAAAGGTTTCCCAGGTGGTGCTAGTGGTAAAGAACCTGCCTGCCAATGCAGGTGACATAGAGACATGGTTCAATCCCTAGGTCAGGAAGATCCCTGGAGGAGGGCATGGCAACCCACGCCAGTATTCTTGCCTAGAGAACCCCATGGACAGAGGAGCCTGGCAGGCTACTGCCCATAGGGTTGCACAGAGCTGGACAGGACTGAAGTGACTTACCACATGCACAGCAACAATTAAATCCAAACCCAGCTCAAGTACTGAGAAGATTTGGAGAAGTCTCCATATTAACAACCTGCCAGAAGAGATGGGCTGATTTCGGAGAGGAAATAATTTTCACTTCAGTCTCAACTGTTCTTCTATACATCATATTCCAGCACTTAGAAAAAATGAGCTATATAGAGTAAAAGATAAAGAATTTTAAGCAGTGTTATTGAAGTGTAAAACAAAAGTCAGAAATATTATAAATTTTAAAAACACAATATCAGAGGTGAAAAATTACTTTGACATGTTTATCAACATACAGAACATAACTACGGGGAAAAAAATCAATGAACTGAAAGATAGGTCAGAAGTTATCCAAGCTAAAATTGAAAGAAAAGAGAAAGCAGATAAAATAGCCAAGAGGTGGAGAACAATATTAAGTGCATTAATAAACATAAAATTTGTATCCCCAAAGAAATTTAAAACTGTATAGAACTAAAGAGCCTTTTGATGAAGGTGAAAAAGGAGAGTGAAAACATTGGCTTAAAACTCAACATTCAAAAAAGAAAAAAATGGCATCAGGTCCCATCGCTTCATGGCAAATAGATGCGGAAAAAATGGAAACAGTGACAGATTTTACTTTCCTGGGCTCCAGAATCACCTTGGAGTGTGATTGCAGCCATGAAATTAAGACTTGCTCCTTGGAAGAAAAGCTGTGACAGACCTAGACAGTATATTAAAAAGCAGAGACATGACTTTGCTGACAAAGGTCCATCTAGTCAGAGCTGTGGTTTTGCCAGTAGTCATGTACAGATGTGAGAGTTGGGCCATAAAGAAGGCTGAGCACCAAGGAATTGATCTTTCAAACTGTGGTGCTATAGAAGTCTCCGAGAGTCCCTTGGACAGCAAAGAGATCAAACCAGTCAGTCCTAAAGGAAATAAACTCTGAATATTCATTGGAAGGACTGATGCTGAAGCTGAAGCTCCAGTACTTTGGCCACCTGATGCAAAGAGCCAACTTATTGGAAAAGACCTTGATGCTGGGAAAGACTGAGGGCAGGAGGAGAAGGGGGCAACAGAAGATGAGGTGATTGGATGGCATCATCTACTCTGTGTGTTTGACTTTCAGTAATCTCTGGGAGATGGTGAAGGACATCAGGCGTATTGCAGTCCATGGGGGTTGCAAAGAGTTGGACGTGACTTAGCAACTGAACAACAACAATAGAGGTAATATTTGAAGACAACCAACATTACAAAGAGGAATAAAGATAAAAAATTTATAGCAGACTTCTCATCAAAGACTGAACAAACCAAAAGATAATGGAATAACATTTAAAAAACATCAATAGAGAAAATGGCTCCTAGAATTGTATACTCAGCAAAAAGAAACAAAATCTTTTAAAAATTTAGATAAAATTTAAAATATTTCTCTGACCAACAAAATAGGATGAATTCATTGCCAACAGCCCTACCCTACAAGAACTGTTAATGGAATGTCTTAATTCATCAGGAGCATGAAGCCAGACAGAAATTTAAATTCATACAAAGAAAGGCAAACTGCTAGAAATAATAAAGATGAAAGTAAATACAAAGACTTTTCTCCTCATGCTTAATCACTTTAAAAATATAAAAGACTGTCCAAAATGCAAAAGTAGTTACAATATATTTTGGGATTTTTATAATATGGAGAAGTGAAATGTATGACCATGATGGCATAAAAGATAAAATGAAGGAAATAGAATAAACTATATTTGAAGGTAAATTATAGTTAATTAAGAAGTAATGGCAAACTCTAGACCAACCACTGGATTCTTTACCAACTGAGCTATGAGGGAAGCCCACTTAAAAAAAGAGCTAGGGCAAATAAGTCAATAAAGTAGATAAAATAAAATCATAAAAAAAATTATCAAATCAGTCGAAAAAAGAGCAGTGAGGGAAGAACAAAAGAGACAAACTGATGGGACAATAGAAAATAAAAAACCAGATGGTAATTATATACCAGTTCTATCACTAGAGTAGTAATTACATAAATACAAGTAGTCTAAACACTTCATTTAGAAGGCAGATATTGTCAAGTTAGATGAAAAAGAAATAGCTGACAGTGTGTTGCCTACAAGAAACCCTTTAGACTTATTTGGGTCAATTTAGTAGAGTGGATCTCACAATTTGATGTTTATCAGAAGGTCTGAGGAACTTGCTGTATTAAACAATGCCTGTGACTGGTTTACTTTTCTGATTAAAGTCCTCCAGTTCCATCCATGTTGTCACAAAGGGCAGAGTTTCCTTCTTTTGGGGGCGCTGAATAGTATTCCATTTTCTTTGCCATTTGTCTGTTAGTGGATGCTTGAGCTATTTTTGCATCTTGACTATTGTGAATAATGTTGTGGTGAATATGAGAGTGCAATACCTCCTCAATATTCTATTGAATATATACCCATTGGTTCCACTTACTTGGGAATCTAAAATAGTCAAGCTCATAGAAGTGCAGAATACAATACTGCTTACCAGAGGTAAAGTGTTGAAGGAAATAGGGAGTTGATTTTCATGGGTATAAAGTTTCAGTTATACTAGAATAATTTCTTAGATATCTGCTATATAATATCATGCCTATAGTTATAATACATTGTGCAATTCAAAATTTGTTATGAGGATAACTCTTATATTGTGTTCTTACCCAAAAACAAACAACAAGGAAAAAACAAAGGACATAGGAAACTCTAGAGGGTGCTAGATATGTCTATTTCCTTGATTGTGTGATGGTATCATGGGCATTTGTATAGTTTTAAATTCATCAAATAGTACACAATAAATATGTACATTTCCTTTTAGAAGTTAAGTAAACCTCAATAAAGCTGTTCAATATTTTTAAAAAGAAATCCCTTTGACCAAAACACAAATAAATTAGAAATAAAAGGAAGGGGCTTCCCTGGTGGTCCAGTGGTTAAGAATCCACCTTGCCTTCCAATGCAGAAGACAGGGGTTCAATCCCTGGACCAGGAAGATCCCATATGCTGTGGGGCAACTAAGCCCATAAGCCATAACTATTGAGCTTGCACTCTGGAGCCAGCCAGCCACAACTACTAAATCACGTGCAGCAACTACTAAAGCCCACACACGCTAGAGCCCTTGTGTGCTCCACGACAAGAGCAGCCCCCACAATGAAAAGCCCACGCACTTCAACTAGAGAGTAGCCCGCACCTACCACAGCTAAAGAAAACCCTCACGCAGCAACAAAGACCCAGCATAGCCAGAACTAAATAAAATAAACCATTTTTAATTGATAAAAAGAGGAAGATAAAATTATCATTGGGGAGTTCAACAAATTCTCTTTGAATCATTGTTAGTACCAGTAGAGAGAATACCAGTAAAGATAAAGAAAATCAGAATGATCTTGAGATACCTTGGTCTGCAATGATTTGGAGCCAGGCTTGGGTTCCCAGCCAGAGATCGAGGCCAGGTAGTGGCGGTGAGAGCACCAGGTTCTAGCCACTAGACCAGTGGTCAGGGGCAAGGGCCCTGGCCCTTCGGCTGCTGAAAAGAGTTTCCACAAAGATGGAAAGTAGCGAAGTATTTTTTTATTTATAAGTATATATATATATTAAGAGGAAAAAGAGAATAGTAAATGTGGATAAACACATGAGCAGATTCAGAGGGAGAGTCCCTGAGTTGCACTCTCGGGGTAATTTAAATCTCTTACATAGGGCATTTCTTCCAGTTCTTCTTTGGTCAATCATTTTGATTTGCCTGGTTCACAGTCCATATTTGGTATATCACAGGATCTTTCCACGTGTACGCACACCTCTCTTAGCCAGGATGAATTTTATGGGTAAAGCATCCCTTGACATTACTCCTCCTTTGACCTCCAAGGAGCCTTTCTGCGCACTTGTGGTTAAGGAGATCTCCTGACTTTAGGAATGAGAAATATGTGGCCTGGGCAGGGCCCAGCCTCCTCCCTTATTTGTCCTGCTATTCTTGTCTTGGAGTTTCAGTCCACAGGGAATGAATTTCCAATTGCTTTACCCTGGGGGGCTGGGCATGCAGGCACCTACCTCCTTGACTTCATTCACATTGACACATTTCATATAAAAGCAGAAGAATATATAGACTTTTCAGGCCCATGGAACATCTGAAAATACCAAGACACAAACAAACATTAACAATGTTAAAAGCTAAGTCATACAAAGTTTGTTTTATGATCACAATAGAACTAAGCTAGAAATCAGTATTACAAAGTTGCCTGGAAACTCACCAAACATTCATAATTTAAGCAACACTTTTAAGAAGCTATGGGCCAATGGAGAAAGCATAAAGGAAGTTATAAAATATTTTGCACTGAGTAAAAAAAGAAAATGCAACATGTCAAAATTCATGAAATGAAGCGAAAGCAATATCTAAAAGGTAATTTCTAGCATTAAATGTTTAAATTAAAATGAACAAAGGTCTCACATCAATATTTAAACTTCCACCTATAGAAGCTAAAATAGAAGACCAAGCTAGGAGCCAAAAGAAGCCAAAGGAAACAGTAAAATTATATATAATATATTTCTAGAGTATCATCTAAGGTAATAGAATGTGGGTTTTGTTTCAGATTACTTACTTTACTCTCAAATATAGATTTTCTTTAAGTTTATCAGCATGCAAAACACTGAAACAAATAGAATTGACAGAATTTCTGTTTAAAAAGCTAATTGTCAAAAAAGTTGGACTTTTTAATGTGATACATCTTTATGAGGTTGGAGATTTATCTTAAATATCACCCAGCCAACTAGACATACAAGGTTAAATTTGCTTACTTCCTCTTGGAAAATTAGACCTTGTAAAGCTTTCATAATGTTTCAAATAGTCCATTTTTTCTCACACATAGATTACTTTGAGATTTGGATTATTCCAAAGAGAATCAAAAAGCTGTCCAACTTTAAACCAGTATTTTATAAATTCTAAAACCTATGAAGTATGAGTTTATTTGGCTTTAAGAAATAAGATCCAAATGAAATTCCAAATCACAATTTATAGAGTTATATTTAGCTTTTAAAATTACTTGCCAATTCTACACAGATTTTATTTGGGTTTATAAAAAAAAATGAAAGCTATACTAATAAACATGAGTTACAATTTGACACATTTTATGACTGGAAAATAATCTAATCTTGGCTGAAAATCTCTTAATCTTGGCTCAAATATTTTGGCATTTAAAAACAAAAGCTTTTCATTAGACACTAATTAAGATATCTTTTTCTGGCAATGTAAGTCTCTTTTTGTCATTTTAATTAATCTTTAGAACCTCTGTTTAACTAAAAAACTAATATAGTTAAAAATTACTATAACCTCAATTAATGACACATGTTTTAGGCCATACAAAATTGGTTGCTTCAATTTGTATTTCTTATGGAATTAAGTAACATATTTTTGATTCTGGGATCCTTATTACTTGACACAACAATAACTATAGCTATAAGAACCTCAGGACTGTATCATTCTCAATTCAGTGAGCATTCATGATATTGGTATATAAAGTCTCGACTTTTTATCATTAATAACTAATGGGTTATTACTACCAGCCAACATTTGTTAAATCTTACTCATAAACAAGGGGTTTAATCATTAGATTATCTAGCTGCAAAAGCTTTTAAAAGAGTAAGCTTCAAGAAATGGAAAGGGAGAAAATATAACACATACTAATCCAATCTTTCAAAAGAACATGGTGTGCACTGAAAATCAGAACTAGATCATAAAAGTCCTCTGCAAGAAGCAACAAAGAAAGAAGCATAACAATTAAATTAACTAAGGAAAAAACAAACAAACAAAAAAATACAGAAATCAAAGAATTAAATCTAAAAGTATAGTTGCAAATAAAACTAAATTTGAAATAAGATTTTGCTGTCATTATTGATTTGATCTGAGTCTACAGTTAGTTCTGTTTCCAAGAATGACAGTTTATGTTTTTCATACTCGGTGCTCAACTCTAGTTAAAGATATGTGCTGACCAACTTAGCCATCTTTGACCTTTCTCATCCGGCGTCCCAATATAAGAAAAATTCAACAAGTGTATACTGAAGTTGAACATATTTCAGCACCAAACAGTTTTAGAATGGCATAACATCATTTTAAGCAATGGAACCAGAACACTCTAAGTGGTCACTTTTATCCTTCCTCAGTTCAGATAAGCTTTACAATCATTTTTTTTTTCCAAAGCATAGTTGATATACAATATTATATGTTACAGGTGTACAATATAGTAATTCACAATTTTTAAAGGTTATGCTCTTTTATAGTTATTATAAAATATCAGCATTGTGCCCAATATTGTATAATATATATTCGTAGCTTATTTTATACATAATAGTTTGTACCTCTTAATCCCTTACTTCCCCTCTCCCCGCTGGTAACCACTAGCTTGTTCTTTATGAGTCTGCTGCTTTTTTTGCTTTATTCACTAGTTTGCTGTATTTTTTAGATTCTACGTATAAGTGATATTACACAGTATTTGTCTTGCTCTGTCTGACTTATTTCACTTCGCATAAATCACCCCAAGTCCATCCATATTACTGAGTAGTATTCCATTGTGTTTTATATAACACATCTTCTTTATCTCTTCATCTGTTGATGGATGCTTAGGTTGTTTCCAAGTCCTGACAATTGTAAATAATGCTGCTGTGAGCTTTGGGGTGCATGCATCTTTTCAAATTAGTGTTTTGGGTTTCTTTGGATATATACAAAGGAGTGGAATTGCTGAGCCATATGGTAATTCTATTTTTAGTTTTTTGAGAAACTTCCATACTGTTTTCCACTGTGGATGTATCAATTTACATTCCCACCAAGAGTGGAACAAGGGAACAAGAGTTGTCCTTTCTCTCCATCCTCACCAGCATTTGTTACTTGTGTTCTTTTTGTTGATCGTCATTTTGACGGGTGTGAGAAGATAATACTTCAATATGTATACGTTCAACATTGAGCATTATAGATAGAAGTACAAAGAGCAGATTTTCAGACATTTATGGCTAGAGAGATATGCTTTTCAGCATAAAGAGAGTAGCCTTGTCAAGCAGTTTAAATGAGTTTATCCCAAATAACCTGTAATCTCCTACATTATTATTGAGGTACTTTGAAAGAGCAGGTCCCATAGTGAGCTATAGAAATGTTTTTAAATACTGCTACAAAGAAAGTTGGTTTGGTTACTGTGTAGATACAGATGAACCAAGAAAACTAATGAAATTTCCTTTGGTTGGCCTTAATTCTTCTATAGCTTCTATGAGCACACTGCTTTTAAAATGAATCCTGTATGACTGGCCTTCTGTGTTATGCTGGCAAACATATATCTTCTTGTACTTAAATAAATTTAAATTGTCTTACTACTAGGAAAAGCTTGTTGTTTTTCAGTTGCTAAGTCTAGTTTGCAAAACAAATGAAATATAATTAACTGACTTTTCATCAGGATTAATTAGAAAATATTACTGTTGACCTCCCAAAGAGGCAGAATTCACAATGTTTAAATATAATTACAAGCAGTAAATTGTAACATTAACCTCTAAAATATGTTTTATAAAAATCAAAAAATAGAGGTTAAATTCAAAAAAAAACTCCCCAGCATTTATTGCTTGTAGACTTTTGGATAGCAGCCATTCTGACTGGCGTGAAATGGTACCTCATTGTGGTTTTGATTTGCATTTCTCTGATAATGAGTGATGTTAAACATCTTTTCATGTGTTTGTTAGCCATCTATATTTCTGCTGGAGAGGGTGTGGAGAAAAGGGAACCCTCTTACACTGTTGGTGGGAATGCAAACTAGTATAGCCACTATGGAGAACAGTCTGGAGATTCCTTAAAAAACTGGAGATAGAACTGCCCTATGACCCAGCAATTCCACTGCTGGGCATACACACTGAGGAAACCAGAACTGAAAGAGACACGTGTACCCCCATGTTCATCACAGCACTGTTTATAATAGCCAGGACATGGAAGCAACCTAGATGTCCATCAGCAGACGAATGGATAAGAAAGCAATGGTACATATACACAATGGAGTATTGCTCAGCCACTAAAAAGAATACATTTGAATCAGTTCTAATGAGGTGGATGAAACTGGAGCCTATTATACAGAGTGAAGTAAGCCAGAAAGAAAAACACCAATACAGTATACTAATGCATATATATGGAATTTAGAAAGACGGTAACGATAACCCTGTATGTGAGAGAGCAAAAGAGACACAGATGTATAGAACAGTCTTTTGGACTCTGTGGGAGAGGGAGAGGGTGGGATGATTTGGGAGAATGGCATTGAAACATGTATAATATAATATAAGAAATGAATCGCCAGTCCAGGTTCAATGCAGAATACAGGATGCTTGCGGCTGGTGCACTGGGATGACCCAGAGGGATGGTACGGGGAGGGAGAAACATGTGTATACCCGGATGGGGAACATGTGTATACCCGTGGTGGATTCATGTTGATGTATGGCAAAACCAATACAATATTGAAAAGTAAAAAACAATAATAATAATAAATAAATGATAAATGGTTAAAAAAATACCCATAGAAAAATCAGGTTAATGAATTTTAAATTATTTTAGGAAACTGAATAATCCCAGAACACTCTAATATGCTCCATCATTAAGTCATACTTTAAATGTTTTTATGTATATGTTTTTAACAGTATTAGTTTCCTTTAAAATAGCTAAAGTATATTATAGATTTTAAAATATTTTAAAAATTTAAAAATATTTTGAGGAAAATCTCAGTGTCAATTAGAGTAAAATGTAACCTTTAAATCTTTCTGAAAACTCTGTAGTCTCAGGGTTATGACTATCTTGATAAAGTAGAAGCCTCTTTCAAGTTCCTGACTTTTTATTTCCTATAGATAGCCTTTAGAGTGCATCTTTCTTAACAGAGTCTACACAAATTATGTAATAATTTACATCATTGTGGTTCTTAATAGTAACTACAAATTATGTAAAAACAATGACCTAGTAACATATACCCAAGTGTTTTCTTCATGAAACTTTTTTATAAAATCAGTGTTCAGAAAAAGAGATCAGAGGTAAATATTTTTATAATCTTCATTTTTAGATTATATTTAAAATCTTTTGCTACCAACTCAATTGAAAATATTTATATAGATGACTAGCTGGAATTGCATGTTTTCTGAGTTTCTTTCACCCTAATATTGTGAATAAGATAGATTTAAACTGCTTTAATTGTTATATTTAACTTTCCTATACATCTGTATCTAAGTGTTAATAAACTTCTCTAGTTTACCTATGAAAAGACTCTCAAACTAAAATTGCTTCTATGGCATCATTTACAGTTTTGAAAAAGCAACTTAGTAAAATATAAAGCAAATGTATTTATAGAAAATCCCTTTTAAAAAGAAATAATATATCTTTCCATTTTTCAATTAATGGTAATATATAACACTTCTAATTTATTCCTTCTCCTCATAAATGGTTGATACTCATTCACAGATGAGTTATAGAGAAGGAAATGTCAACATTGTTCTCCTTCAAGGATTGAAATCTTAATTCTTTAAGTAATAACATGGTAGTACCAGAGATGTTGAAAACATAATACCAATAAATTCCAGCTCCCAGATTGTTATAACAATAAATCAGAAACTATTTTAAGGGTACTATTAAAGAAACTATTTTAAGCTTGGGTACCTCACAAATTATTCAAATAATGTAGTCAGACCTGATAATGTATTCATCAACATTAAGTGCAAAAATTCTTGGACCAATTAACTATTATAATTTATTTTGTAAGCTACAGAGCACTGAAGGATTAAACAAAAGGAGTTCAAAAACTGGTCACAAAATGAAAAAAAGAATCCAAAATATGTCCTTGAAGTTTTCAAATAACTAAGGGAAGAAATGAATGTCCCATTAATAACTAATTGTTGTTGTTCAGTTGCCAAATCATGTCTGATCCTGTGCAACCCCATGAACTGCAGTATGCCAGGATACCCTGTTCTTCATTATCTCCCTGAGTTTGCTCAAACTCATGTCCATTGAGTTAGTGATGCCATCCAACCATCTTATTCTCTGTCAGCCCCTTCTCCTCTTGCCCTCAATCCTTCCCAGAACCAAGGTCTTTTCCAGTAAATTAACTTTTCACATCAGATAGCCAAAGTATTGGAGCCTCAGCTTCAGCATCAGTCCTTCCAATGAATATTCAGGATTGATATGCTTTAAGATTGATAGGTTTGATCTCCCTGCCATCCAAGGGACTTTCAAAAGTCTTCTAATTAAATCATTACAATATATCTGCAATAAACATGAGAATCTGGAAAACACACATGGCTGTTTAGTAGTAACAATTTTGTCTAGGATATTTGAAAGTGTGTGATCCTGAACTGGCTTACACAAGAATGGAATGGCTTTTGTTTTCATTCTCTTTTTAGGTAAAATCTAAAAATAGTCTGAGAGCAATCAAAAGCGGTGGTGAGAAACATGGATGTTGAAATGATGGAAACATGAGTTTGACAGACTATTCTGCTTCTCACTAGCTCTTTAACTGAGTGAGTTAATCAACCTTTCTAGAGTTGGTTCAGTTGAAGTAACATGAAATCATTATTGAACATCCATTTGTATTTGGCATCATGCTGGGTGCTAGAAATTCAGCAATGAACAAGACAGACAAGATCTATAATATCATGGGGCTTAAATTACAGTTGTCAAGGAAGGGAAATAATAACAAGTAAGCAACTAAGATGATTTTATATATTTATATGATAGGTAGTAACACATAAAAGTAAATGACATGTTAAAGAGAGCCTGTGACACATTTTAGATGAGATATTATGGAAAGCTTCTCTGAGAAGATATTTGAGGTGAAACCAGAAGACAAAAACCCCTGTGTGACTATCAGGGGGCAGAGTGTTTCAAATAGAGGAAATATGTGTTTCATTAGAAACCTATGAAGATTTTTAAAAATGATTGAAGAAAGGGCTTAACATAATAGCTGATATAGAAAATATTCTACGATCAATCAATCTAATCAAAGGAAAAATATTTGCTTTCAATGATCTCTATAATATACATAATTTCTATATGGGATATATTTGAACATAAAAATTTACAAACTATATAACTTACATCCACCCATTATGCTAATCTCTTTGAGATGGATTATTAAGAACTGCACAGTATATAGTATTGATTGTATTCTTGAAATTCTGGCTATTAATCTTGAAAAACAATATATGATAAAAATCCATATGACTAGAAAGGCAAAGATAGAACAGGCAAAGAGAAAAATAATTATCAAGGAAATAAAGAGGAAAAAAGAAAATGGTTTTAGATCAAGAGAGAGTTAAGGAAGAGGATTTTAGGAATTGTGGTCAAAAGAGGATTCATGAGGCAGAAGCCAGTCCACATTTATCTACTAACTCATTCTATGTGAAAGGAAGGGAGTAAAAAGTGTCTGTGTGTGTACTGTGCATAACTTAATATGGCCAGATATTTTTAATATATTATCTGATTTGTCCCTTACAACAGTCTTATTTGAGCTACTTGTACTCCACTCAGAACTGATCTTAAAGTAGCTTCTGTGTGCTTAGTCGCTTAGTCGTGTCTGACACTTGGCAACCCCATGGACCAGGCTTCTCTGTCCATGGAATTCTCCAGGCCAGAATACTGGAGTGGGTAGCCTTTCCCTTCTCCAGGGGATCTTCTGGACCCAGGGATCAAACCCAGATCTTCCACACTGCAGGCAGATTCTTTACCATCTGAGCCACCAAGTAGCTTAGAGAACTCATTTTCCCAACATGTTTAACTGAATTGACTAGCTGGTCTTCACAGGTGGCACTGGTGGTAAAGAACCCCCAATGCAACCTAAGAGACATGAATTCAATCCCTGGGGGTCGGGAATATCCCCTGGAGGAGGGCATGACAACCCTCTCCAGTATCCTTTCCTGGAGAATCCCATGGACAGAGGAACTTGGAAGCCTACAGTCCATGGGGTCGCCAAGAACTGGACTTAACTGAAGTGACTTGAAGTGAAATGAAGTCGCTCAGTCGTGTCTGACTCTTTGCGACCCCATGGACTGTAGCCTATCAGGACTCTCCGTCCATGGCATTTCCCAGGCAAGAGTACTGGAGTGGATTGCCATTTCCTTCTTCAGGGGATCTTCCTGACCCAGGGATTGAACCAAGGTCTCCCACATTGTAGGCAGATGCTTTACCATCTGAGCCACCAGGGAAGTCCTAAAGAGACTTAAGACACAACATATAGTTGAACTGACTAGATGATCTCAAAGCTTCCCATGGAGTTCTAAAAGTCCATGATCCTGATAACAGGAAAAGAAAATTATCTATTTATGAAGACAATGAATGTAAAGGTTCTAAAAAATAGTGGATCAAATGACTTGTTAATCTTTATAAAGACAGTCTTCAAGAATATTTATCTAGGAACTGCAGTTCTAAAACCATGAAGCTCAACTTTCTTGGGAGACAGGTGAAGAATGAATAGGGAAGACCTGGAAAGAAGCCCTAAGAGATTTGGGGGGAGATCTGAATAGCCATCTCAAACTAATTAAGCTTTATCCAAACCAAATATCCAAGCCTTTTGAAGTCCGCCAGTTAACAATCAAAACCCCTCTAAGCACTTAGTATCTCAAACAGTTTTCAATAACATCACACCAACCATCATGCAATACAATGAGTAAAGCCAAATCTGGATTTTCTGTAAGAGCTGCACAGACATACAAATATTTGTCTGAAGTCATGTATGGATGTGAGAGTTGGACTATAAAGAAAGCTGAGCGCTGAAGAATTGATGCTTTTGAACTGTGGTATTGGAGAAGACTCTTGAGAGTCCCTTGGACTGCAAGGAGATCCAACCAGTCCATCCTAAAGGAGATCAGTCCTGGGTGTTCATTGGAAGGACTGATGTTGAAGCTGAAACTCCAATACTTTGGCCACCTGATGCTAAGAACTGACTCATTTGAAAAGACCTTGATGCTGGGAAAGATTGAGGGCAGGAGGAGAAGGGGATGACAGAGGATGAGATGGTTGGATGGCATCACCAACTCAATGGACATGAGTTTGGGTAAACTCCAGGAGTTGGTGATGGACAGGGAGGCCTGGTGTGCTGCGGTTCATGGGGTTGCAAAGAGTCGGACATGACTGAGCAACTGAACTGAACTGAAGTGAGTGATAAGTAAGAATTTAAGATAATTTTAATTGCTCTTATATTATTTTACTCTAAAATTTATCCCAGTGATTTTTTTAAAGGTTTAAAAAAAACAATGTTTCATAAAACTGAATCATTAATGACAACTGTCTGGAAAATTAATAGTTAAAACTTTGCAAATATTGTTTAACACTATTACAAACACTATAAAAAATTAAGGTTTACTAATGGTGAAATGAAAGCTTCAACTGTTCAAGACTTTTATGTCTTATAGTGCTAAGTAGATAAATTTTAAGTCTCCATTAACTATACTGCTCTGATCTTAATGTATTTCATTCTCTCAAAATTATAACAATATTTTGTCACAATAGAAGCTGTGGTATCAATCAGCACTTTGCAACTATGGTGTAAATCAGCTTTGGCCATCTTTCTTTAAAAAAATCTTCAAGATCTCAACAAATGATGAAAGTATTACAGGATAATCTTAACATCTTTTATTGATTTAATTTGACATGAAATAAATATATTACCACAATATGCTACTACTGTCATTTTTTCCACTTTTAATCAACTCCTTTCTTTTCCTTGAAGCAAAATTAATGAAATGTCAGAATGGAAAAACATTCGGTTCTGCTGAAGGAAAAAAAAAAATTAGTCTTACCGAAAGACACATGTTCTCTTTACCCCAATGCAAGTTCCATATGTACATTATGTTAAAATGAGAGAAAAAAAGAGAGAGAGTCTGTGCATTTGCCAGAGGCAAAGGAAAAGTTTTGGGGGACTTCCATGATTCAGTGATTAAGACTCCGAGCTTCTACTGCAGGGGTCACAGTTTTGAACCCTGGTCACAGACAGGATACCACGTGCCAACCAGAATGGCCTAAAAAATTAACTAAATGAGTAAAAACTCTTTTAATAAAAAGCATCGGGAATTCTGAGAAGTTGGTGACCATGCCACTGCCATTTTTTTATCAAGGTGTCCTTGACAGAGCATGGAAGGTGGCAGAACTCAGAAGGTACTTCTAAGCCTCCCAGTCACCTATTATATTTTTCTATTTGACTTCTCTACAGTATTCATCTAATAGTTTCTTGTTGATTAAATTATTACCTAGTTTTTGGTTGGTTGATAATCTATCTGCCTTCATCAGAATATAAAGTTCATGACAGCACACACCTTAACTCTCTTGTTCACCATGTGTCCTCAATGATGAGAATATAATTGACCTTTAATTTGGCAATCAGTGAATACATTACACCAACAAATTTGACAGCCATTAAACTTCAAATATGTAAGAAAAGAAAGGAATAAACTAAAACCTGACCAAACCAGAAAATTTTTTAAGCAAAAATAAAATGAGATAGAAGAAATATAAGCTTCCCAGGTGGTATTAATGGTAAAGAACCCATCTCTCAATGCAGGAAACAGGACCAAGTTCCAAACCATGGGCCCGGAAGATCCCCCAGAGAAGGGCATGGCAACCCACTTCAGTATTATTGCCTGGAGAACCCCGCAGACAGAGGAGCCTTGCAGGCTATGGTCCATAGTGTTCCAAAGAGTCAGACATGACTGAAACGACTTAGCACACACTTCAACCATTTTTATAAATATTATTAGAAGGTTGTTTTCTCCTAAAGAAAGGCAGACAATCCAACTATGTTTTATTTTTAAAATACACCCTTGTTGTTTTTGAAAACTACAACAAAATCCGTGACAGTGAGACATCAAAAATAAAAAATGGGTGAATGCAAACAGAATGACAAGATTAGATGTTTAGTATTTGATTCCCAGGTGGCACAGTGGTAAAGGATTCGCCTGCAAATGCAGGAGACACAAGAGATCCTGCCTGGTTTGATGCCTGGATCGGGAATATCCCCTAGAGAAGGAAATGGCAACCCACTCCAGTATTCTTGCCTGCCTGGAATATTCCATGGGCAGAGGAGCCTTGTGGACTACAGTCCTTGGGGTTGCAAAGAGTTGGACACGACTGACTGACTGAGCACACACACACAGGCACAGTCATAATTAAATAATTAACATTAGATAAAGTACAATTTATAGCTAATGACATTGAAATAGGAAAGGGAGATATTGTAACATATTGGCAAATGATGTAATTCATCAAAATGATAAAACAGAGATACATTTTTAAGCAACCAGCAACATGAAAATTTTTTTTAATTAAGAACTCCTGAGGTAAAAAGATTAACTTGATTAAAATATAAATATAGAAAATATATCTTTTTCATAATTTTACAGAGTGAGCAGTTAAAATATTGAGAATATTAATTAATTTAATTAATTGATAGACTATATATATAACAGTACATTCAAAACAGAGAAAATACACTCTTATGTTCATTAAAAATTATACACCAATTTTACTTCACATTTTAAAAATTCTAAAAGTTTTTTAAAAGATATATTGATAGCCTCATTCCTTAAAGGTAATTCAATGAAAGTTTATAATAAAGGATAAACATTTTATAAATTAAAAAGCTTTCATGAATCCAAGAGAAAAACAAATTATAGATTATTTTAGAATTAGAAACATTATACTAATTCATATGACACAACTAAAATAAGGCTCAGATGATAGCTGAAAAGCATTTATTATCAAACAAAAACAATGCAAAATAAATATTTACTTTGACCCCCAGTTTGCCTAGTTTGTAAAAAATCCACCTGCCACTGCAGGAGACACAAGAGATGAGGGTTCAATCCCTTTTTCAAGAAGATCCCGTGGAGTAGGCATGGCTACTCTACTGGCAGGCTACAATCCATGGGGTTGCAAAGAGTGAGACATGACTAAGCACGCATGCAGATATTAAAGAAAAGCAAAAAAAAACGATAAACCAAAACAAGCAAAATAGTGGCATCAATAAAAAGGTAGTTGAAATCATTAAAAAAGTAAAGAAAGAAGTAGAAGGGTGAACAGAGTAAACTGACTTCAGAAAAATGAGAAAATCTGGCCAAACTGAAAATCATAGACAATATTAGAAACATACAGGTTTATTATAACATCTTTTGGCAATTCAAATCATTTTCATGGCTGTACTTTTACCACCTTAAAAGAATAAATACTTCATATTTATTAAATTACTCTGAATTGTACGTTAAATAAGCAGAGTGACAATATACAGCCTTGATTTACTCCTTTCCCAATTTTGAATCACTGTGTTGTTCTGTGTCTAACTGTTGCTTCTTGACCTGCATACAGGTTCCTCAGGAGGCAGGTAAGGTAGTCTAGTATTCCCACCTCTAAGAATTTCCCACAGTTTGTTGTGATCCAACAGTCAAAGGCTTTAGCATAGTCAATGAAGCAGAAGTAGATGTTTCAGAGTATTACAAGGCAGTATATTGTACTCTGCTTACTTAACTTAAATGCAAAATACACCATGTGAAATGCTGGACTGGATGAAGCACAAGCTGGAATCAAGATTGCCAGGAGAAATATCAATAACCTCAGATATGCAGATGACACCATCCTTATGGCAGAAAGTGAAGAAGAACTAAAGAGCTTCTTGATGAAAGTGAAAGAGGAGAGTGAAAAAGTTGGCTTAAAGCTCAACATTCAGAAAACTAAGATCATGGCATCCATTTCCATCACTTCATGGGAAATAGATGGGGAAACAGTGGAAACAGTGTCAGACTTTATTTCTTGGGGCTCCAAAATCACTGCAGATGGAGACTTCAGCCATGAATTTAAAAGATGCTTGCTCCTTGAAAGAAAAGTTATGACCTACCTAGACAGCATATTGAAAAGCAGGGACATTACTTTGCCAACAAAGGTTCATCTAGTCAAGGCTATGGTTTTTCCAGTATTCATGTAGGAATTTGAGAGTTGGACTATAAAGAAAGCTGAGCACCAAAGAATTGATGCTTTTGAACTGTGGTGTTGGAGAAGACTCTTGAGAGTCCCTTGGACTGCAAGGAGATCCAACCAGTCCATCCTAAAGGACATCAGTCCTGAATATTCATTGGAAGGACTGATGTTAAAGCTTGAAGCTCCAATACTTTGGCCACCTGATGCAAAGAACTGACTCATTTGAAAAGACCCTGATGCTGGGAAAGATTGAGAGCAGAAGGAGAAGGGGACAAGTAGGATGAGATGGTTGGATGGCATCACCGACTTGATGGAGAGTGAAAAGGGTGACTTAAAAATCAACATTCAAAAAACTAAGATCATGGGATCCGGTTCCATGAGATCATGGCAAATAGATGGAGAAAACATGGAAACAGTGCCAGATTTTAGACAATGTTAAGTGTTCTGACAGATAGAATAATGTGATTAAAGTGGGTGGATAGATCTATTATTTTGTATATATATAGTTTTCTCACAAATCTCTCAACTTTATTGCATTTTGTACGGGCTCATATCCCTTGGGGAAATAGTATAGTATGTAAAGAGTTAAACATGTGACATATTCTAAGAAGTATTTGTATTCATCTTCTCAGAAAAAGATAATTTGCAAAATGTCCAACTATTTTTCAAAATAGCTGAAAAAACACTAACAAGATATACTAAATGTAATCAAAATTGAGGTAGCCAAGACTGCTTAATTTCAAAGTATTTGTTAACTCTCACTGCTGAAAACTGGATCTTTCTCTAAACTGCAATGTTATTACCTGCAAGTTAAGGCGGCAGTTTGAGAACACTAGTAGAATTACTTCTAAGAATATCCTAACAGCCACATAGGTTGTTGTCTTTATATTTAACTGAAAAAATGTGCATAAAAACCCACCAGACATTTTTTATTCATCACTCCTGCTGGATTTCTGAACTTTCCTCTTGAGTATCCTACTTAGAAACTTTTTTTTTCCTAATCTGCTTAACTTCTTTTGATGTTTCATATTTTTAATGGACTTTGTCTTTCTTTTTAATTATCAATATCACTCACTTTTTGGCCATGATATACCTATCATTTTGTAAATATTCACTTGGTTTTCATTCACTCCAAATAACCTCTTTTATATACCAAGAAATTTGAACGAATTAGAATATCAGTTTCAAAATTTATGAAACTTGGAATTTTTTCTTGCTTAGTCTTGTCTTTCTAGCAACTGGCTATTCTCCTAGGTCTCAGTAATCTATAAATCAAGAGGAAAATGTATACTTTCATTTATCTCACTGAGTCCAACTTGGCCCCCAGAACCATGACTCTTTTCCCATAGAAGTCAAACCCAGACTTTTAATTTCCTTTACCTCAGTCCTTGACCCAACTCAGAATAATACTGTAGTAGTCATTTAAGTCCTACAAACTTATTATACCTAATATTTGACCTGAAGAAAATATAAAGAAGTTTATGTCCAAAGCAAAAAAGGACACAGTGCCCATGTCTTTCCATAGAAGTATTTTTCTGAAAAAAAAAAAATTTTTTTCTTTTTCAAAAAAAAAATTTTACACCTTTTTCAGTTCTTATGTCTAACCCTAAACTCTTTCATCACTGTTCACCTAGACTTCCTTAGTCTCTCTCTCTTCTTTCTAGATAGATAGGTTACAAATAGAAGAAAGCCAAATAATCCTGATATTTTTTAAAGTAAGGGACATTTGTTTTTTATTCATAAATTATAGATTGTTTAATGCTCTTATTATATGTCTCAAAGAAAAAAACAATGATAAATCTGTTTATAAATAATTCTTTGCTTCATTTAAGCCCAAATAAGAATCATAGAGTTAAAGGCAGGCAAATTGGTAAAGCATTATTCAAAATTCTCTCTCATATTTGCAAGGTACACCCAAATATTCAAAGGTTTTCTCTTAATATCTTCCAAATAAGTAAAAATTGTTTTCTTATGCCATACTCAGACTTTCATTATTATATTAAATGTCAGCAATCATAAATTATGAGAAATTTAAATAGAACTTTCAAACAAAAAAAGACCTTAAAAATCTAATCCAGCACTTTTAAATAAATAAATGGAGGTGCAAAAGGCCAAAGACTTGTCAAAATCATGTATAGTTTGTGGAAGAGATATGATTCAAATGCAAGTCACTAAAATCCTAGCACATAAGAACCATGAAGACATGGAGGAAGATAACTCCAATGGAAACCTCTAGCTATTAAGTCACAAGTTTGTGCATTTTGCTAAGATAAAAATACTCAACAAAAGTAAACAGTATAATACTCTTAAAATCACAGATATTTCTAACTCCAAGTAAAATGCATTTTAAAGAATCTTAAATCTTGTTTAATATTTAACAGACTCCTTTCAAAACCAACTAAACTTAAAATTAAATAGGTCAGCATTCTGCTTCTTTGCGTGCTTCTCTTCTTTTGAAGTACAATTATAAAAAGCTTTCCCATGACCTGATATACAACAATTCAAATGTTGTCTAATGTTAACTATAACTCCTTAATTATGTACTACCTATAATGCTCATGTGTTACACACTATGTTTAAATTTTCAAGTTGACAATTCTCCATTGAAAGAAAAATATTTTTATTCTCGGGCCTGGACTGAGGAAAAAGCATTTTAGAAAAATTATTTTTCCCCACAATAGTTCCACAATTTTGCCTTGCTACTATTTTGGCTTAAACTTGGAACCACAAGATTAAAGTCTAACGTTTATAGTCCTTTCATTTTAATTTTATTTCTCTGGACTGCCCATAATCCCTTCTAATCATTTCAGTTATGGCTATTTTACCATCAGTGATAATGCCTACTCCAACATTCAGGCTTTATGTTATTCCAATGATTTGGCACTTTTGTGTCATATTTTCAAGCCTGAATTTTCTCAGTGGGTCTTCTTGGAGCTTTGAAATCATTAACTTAAAGCACTACTTTTTGCTGAAATGTTGATTCTGTCCAGACAGTCCACTGTTATCCTGTTCTATGCATTACTATTTTTCTTTATACAGGCAAAAGTTTTAAATATAAATTAAACAAGCCCCCATTTCTCCTTGCCTTTCAACTTTATATCTAAGAGAAAGTACAAACATCACTCCATATTCAAGATTCAACTTAGGAAATAAAAGTAAAAAATTAAACTATGAGCAGAAAAACTGTGAAAGCATTTAAGTTTCATGTTTCAATAAAGATCTAGGGACATTTAAAATCCTAATAGCAACTGCTGTTCAAGATTGTAAATTTGAAAAAAAAAAATGCATTTCACAATCTATCAGAGCCTACTACTTCATTTTGCAAAATTCATACATGAACTGCCATACTTGTAACTGCAGAGAAATTGTAGAATGATTTTGAGGAAAGAGACAGGAGGGTCAGAAAATGGATGAGTGAGGATTTTCCAGTTTGTTACCCTTTCACTCTTCTCCTGGGATTCAAAGCCTCAGCTGTTCTGACTAATATTAATGTGTCATTTTCAAGTTTCAGTGTGACCCACTACGTCTGATATCTTTCCGGGTAATGGAATTCTGGAGACCTAATTCACTGAGCACTAGGAAGACACAAAATTAAAATAAAACACTGCCTCAGGGACACACACTTGGCAGGAAGCTCAAAATCCAGGAACTTTAAAGAAAGACTATTCTGGAGTATTACACAGGTTCAAAAGGTTTTCGAAGCTCCTGGCAGGAAGGTCCTGGTCAAATTACATGAAGTTATACATTGTCAAGATGACAATCATGATCATTTAAATCTGTCTGCAAATATTAATAGGATGATAATCAAACAAATGTTTCCAGTATTTTGTATAAATAAACCATCACCAAATGAAGAAATATATTCACATAGTGCTAAATGACCAGTAATAATGATGCCATTATTTTCTCTTCACTTGCTTCAGTTCAGTTCAGTCCAGTCACTCAGTCGTGTCCAACTCTTTGTGATCCTATGGACTCTAGCATGCCAGGCTTCCTTGTCCATCACCAACTCCCAGGGCTTGCTCAAACTCATGTCCATTGAGTCAGTGATGCCATCCAGCCATCTCATCCTCTGTTGTCAACTTCTCCTCTTGCCTTCAATCTTTCCCAGCATCAGGGTCTTTTCTAATGAGTCGGCTCTTCACATCAGGTGGCAAGAGTATTGGAGCTTCAGCTTCAGCATCAGTCCTTTCAATGAATAGTCAGTGTTGACTTCCTTTAGGATGGACTGGTTGGATCTCCTTGCAGTCCAAGAGACTCTCAAGACTCCTCCAGTTCAAAAGCATCAATTCTTCAGTGCTCAGCTTTGTTTAGAGTCCAACTCACACATCCATACATGACTACCAGAAAAACCATAGCTTTGACTAAACGGACATTTGTTAGCAGAATATGTCTCTGCTTTTTAATATGCCATCTAGTTTGATCACAGCTTTTCTTCCAAGGATTAAGTGTCTCAGTTTCATGGCCGCAGTCACTAGCTGCAATGTTTTGGAGCCCAAGAAAATAAAGTCTGTCACTGTTTCCATTGTTTCCTCATTTATTTGCAGTGAAGTAAGTGATGGGACCAGATGCCATGATCTTAGTTTTTTTAATGTTGAGTTTTAAGCCATCTTCAACCTCCTCTTTCACCTATATCAAGAGTCTTTAGTTCCTCTTTGCTAACATTAAGGGTGTCATCTGCATATCTGAGATTATTGATATTTCTCCTGGTCATCTTGATTCCAGCTTGTGCTTCATCCAGCTCAGCATTTCACATGATGTACTCTGCACATAAGTTAAAAAAACAGGGTGACAATATACAACCTTGACGTACTCCTTTCCCAATTTGAAACCAGTCTGTTGTTTCATGTCTGGTTCTAACTGTTGCTTTCAGGAGGCAGGTAAGGTGGTCTGGTATTTCCATCACTTGAATAATTTTCCATAGTTTGTTGTGATCCACACAGTCAAAGGCTTTGGCGTAGTCAACAAAGCAGAAGCAGATTTTTTCTGGAACGCTCTTGCTTTTTTGATAATCCACCGGATGTTGACAATTTGATCTCTGCTATCTCTGCCTTTTCTAAATCCAGATATTTCTGGAAGTTCTCGGTTCATGTACTGTTGAAACCTGGCTTGGAGAATTTTGAGCATTACTTTGCTAGCATGTGAAATGTGTGAATTGTGCTATAGTTTGAACATTCTTTGGCATTGCCTTTCTTTGGGATTGGAATGAAAACTGACTTTTTTCCAGTCCAGTGGCCACTGCTGAGTTTTCCAGATTTGTTGGCATATTGAATACAGCATTTTAACACCATCATCTTGTAGGATTTGTAATAGCTCAGCTGGAATTTCATCACCTCCACTAGCTTTGTTTGAGGAGGCCCACTTGACTTCATACTCCAAGATGTCTGGCAATAGGTGAGTGATCACACCATCTTGGTTATCTGGGTCATTAAGGTCTTTTCTGTATACTTCTTCTGTGTATTCTTGCCACTTCTTAATATCTTCTGCTTCTGTTAGGTCTATAACATTTCAGTCCTTTATTGTACCCATCTTTGTATAAAATATTCCATTAGTATCTCTAATTTTCTTGAAAAGATCTCTAGTCTTTCCCATTCTATTGTTTTCCTCTATTTCTTTGCATTGTTCACTGAGGAAGGCTTTCTTATCTCTCATTTCTGTTCTTTGGAACTCTACATTCAGATGGGTATATCTTTCCTTTTCTCCTTTGCCTTTCACTTCTCCTCTTTTCTCAGCTATTTGTAAGGCCTCCTCAGACAGCCATTTTGCCTTCTTGCATTTCTTTTTCTTGGGGATGATTTTGACCACCATCTCCTGTACAATGTCACAAACCTCCACCCATAGTTCCTCCGACACTCTATCAGATCTAATCCCTTGAATCTATTTGTCACTTCCACTGTATAATCATAAGGGATTTGATCTATGTCATACCTGAGTGGCCTAGTGGTTTTCCCTACTTTCTTCAATTTAAGTCTTAATTTGGCAATAAGGAGCTCATGATGTGAGCCACAGCCAGCTGCCAGTCTTGTATTTTTGTTGACTGTATAGAGTTTCTCCATCTTCAACTGCAATGAATGAAATCAATCTGATTTCCATATTGACCATCTGGTTATGCCAATGTGTAGAGCAGTCTCTTGTGTCATTGGAAGAGGTTGTTTGCTGTGATCAGTGCATTCTCTTGGCAAAACTCAGTTAGCTTTTTGCCCTGCTTCATTTTGTACTCCAAGGCCAAACTTGCCTGTTACTCCAGGTATCTCTTGACTTCCTTCTTGATTACTGTGATTCTGAATGGTTTGTCTAGGAAATGAACAGAGATCCTTCTGTTGCTTTTGAGATTGTGCTCAAGTACTGCATTTCAGACTCTTTTGTTGATTATGAGGGCTACTCCATTTCTTCTAAGGGATGCTTGCCCACAGTAGTAGGTATAATGGTCATCTGAATTAAATTCACCCTTTCCAGTCCATTTTAGTTCGCTAATTCCTAGAATGTCGATGTTCACTCTTGCCATCTCCTGTTTGACCACTTCCAGTTTACCTTGATTCATGGCCCTGACATTCCAGGTTCCTGTGCAATATTGTTCTCTGTAGCACTAGACTTTACTTTCACCACCAGACACATCCACAACTGGTTGTTTTTTTGTTTGTTTGTTAGTTTCTGCTTTGGCTCATCCTCTTCATTCCTTCTGGAGCTATTTCTCCACTCTTCTCCCATACCATATTGGGCACCTACCAACCTGGGCAGTTCATCTTTCAGTGTCATATCTTTTTTCTTTTTCATACCATTTATGGGATTCTCAAGGCAAGAATGCTAAAGTGGTTTGCCATTCCCTTCTCCAGTGGACCATGTTTTGTTAGAACTCTCCACCATGATCCATCTGTCTTGGGTGGCCCTACACCGCATGACTCATAGTTTCATTGAGCTAGACAGGGTTGTGATCCATGTGATCAGTTTTCTTAGTTTTCTGTGATTGTGGTTTTCATTCTGCCTGCCTCTGATGGATGAGGATAAGAGGCTTGTGAAGCTTCCTGGTGGAAAGGATTGGCTGTGGGTAAAACTGGGTCTTGCTGTGCTCTGGTGGGCAGGGTCATGCTCAGTAAATCTTTAATCCAACTTTCTGCTGATAGGTTGAGCTGTGTTCCCTCCCTGTAGTTTGGCATGATGCCAAACTATGGTGGGGTAATGGTGGTAATGGTGACCTCCTTCAGAAAAGACTTATGCCCCCAGGCTGCATCTCCCAGGACTGTTGTTTTCAGTGCCCCTGGTCTCTCTGCAGGCCACTGTCAACCCACACCTTCACCAGCGACTCCTGGACACTCAGGCAAGTCTGGCTCAGTCTCTTGCGGGGTCACTGCTCTTCCTCCTGGGTCCTGGTGCACACAAGGTTTTGTTGTCCCCTCTAAGAGTCTGTTTTCCTGGAGGTTCTGTCTTTTTGCGCATCCCCAGGTTTGGGAAATCTGTTGTGGGCTCTAGAACTTTCATAACAATATGAGAACGTCTTTTGTATAATTGTTCTTTAGTCTGTGGGCTGTCTGCTCGGCGGCTCTATAGTGTGGCTAACGGTGACCTCCTCCAATGGACCTATGCCACACGCTGCACCTCTCAGGTCTGTTGCAGCCAGGGCCCCTGTCCCCACTGCAGGTCCCTGCTGACCTGTGTCTCCACAGGAGACACTCAAACACTCAAAGGCGGGTCTGGCTCAGTCTCTTGTAGGGGTCACTTTTCCTTTCTGTTGGTCCTGGTACACCCAAGGTTTTGTTTGCACCATCTGAGCATTTCTGGTGGTCTTTACCATAATCAGATGAATTAAAGACTCTCATTATCAGCATTATAGGGGAAATATCTATTATAAATAAGGGCATGATTTGTAGATTTAATCTACATATCAAATTTTGGAGGTCACTTGAAAGCCATTCAATTGCAGGAAAATTATTGGTCATTTGGATTTTTGTGATTATTCTTTTGTGGCTTCCCTGGTGGCTCAGACAGTAAAGAATATGCCTGCAGTGTGGGAGACTCTGGTTCAATCCTTGGGTTGGGCAGATCCCTTGTAGAAAGAAATGGCAACTCCCTCCAGCATTCTTGCCCATAGAATTCTATGGACAGAGGAGTCTGGCAGGATACAGTCCTTGGGATCGCAAAGATTATCCTTTTATTTAATTACCAGAAACTTTTCTATAAATATATGATATGTTTATACATTTAATTATTACTACTCTTTCTTTCACTCACAGAACTTTGATTTTAAGAAATTCCATATGCAACATGGCATCTCAACATAACTTCATGTAAGTAACAAACAGCAGGATATTAACCCTTAGAAATAGAGATTTGTTTTCATTTAGGAAAGCAATTTTCCTTTTAAAAAGGCCAAAAAAAAAAAATAATCCTTAAACACACAGAATTTCTTTTAAAAATTATTATGTATCAGCAGAATTATTTCTCCTACACATCTATCATTTGATGGAAGCATACTTTTTCAGCAGTTACTACCCCTTTCTGTTAGAACTCTTATTTTTGGATGAGTGATCAATTGTTTCGTGTTGATTTTCCCCAGCAAGCTATAGGTTCACCCCAGCTGCAAAAATTTTCTGAACTCTGAGCAAAGTCTTCATAGAAGAAGTCAGGATATGATCTTTCAAACACAAACAGAATAACTCTGTAGGAGTCTGTGCAGGAATTTGAGAAAGAAACTCTGCGAGAGAGTAAGTTTGTAGCATTTATGCTCTTTGCAAACCTGACCTTAAAAAGTGATTAAAATTCACTTATAAAAGACTCTACTTAATTCTTGTATAGCACTTCTAATACACAAAGTTCGTTTAATTTACCAAAATTTATCCTATACTAAATATATAGTATGGGCTTCCCTGTGGCTCAGATGGTAAAGTATCTGCCTGCAATGCAGGAGAGCCAGGTTCAATCCCTGGGTCGGGAAGATACCCTGGAGAAGGAAATGGCAACCCACTCCAGTATTCTTGCCTGAAAAACTACCTAGTACAAGCTATCCTATAAAAGAAATTGTCAGAAGCCTGGAACGAATTGTTCAAGGGGCACCCTATATGAGTGCCAACCCTATATACCATTTTTAGTCTGCTAACCCTAAAGTCAATAATACTGAGGGTATCCCTGTAGTCAAATATTGATAATACACAGATTTCCCCCAATGGATTGGACTCATTCTGTGTCTTCTTTCCAAAAGGAATTGAAGTTGAATACTTAAGAATTTGAATAGTTAATTTAACATATGTTTGCATAATTATCATTCCCTCAGAGAAGTCTGATGAAGATAAAACCAAATTTATTTCCTTTTGGCCTTGTCAGATTCTGCAAGAACTTAACCAGTTGCGCCCTAAAATACAAATTGAAGTGGATCTTGAGTCCCTCACATGACTCAAAGGGACTCTACACCAAGATGTTATAAATATCAGAACTCCGCTGCTCTCTATTTGTAACAATCATGCTACAAAGTAAGTAAAAGTCCTACCTCTCTTTTACAAATGTCTTTCATTTTCCTTCAGCCAGAAGGCCTCATTTATGCCATTAATCTATCACAGAAGCATTTCCTCTATTACAAAATGAAACTTCATTACACACTGGGTTTACATTCAGTTGCGGAGACTATCCTCTAATTTCTTTTCTCTTATCCTTCCTTTTCAGCCAGTCAGTTCAGTTGCTCAGTCGTGTCTGACTCTGCGACCCCATGAATCCCAGCACACCAGGATTCCTGGCCTCCCTGTCCATCACCAACTCCCAGAGTTCACCCAAACTCATGTGCATCAAGTTGGTGATGCCATCCAGCCATCTCATCCTCTGTCGTCCCTTCTCCTCCTGCCTCCAATCCCTCCCAGCATCAGAGTCTTTTCCAATGAGTCAACTCTTTGCATGAGGTGGCCAAAGTATTGGAGATTCAGCTTCAGCTTCAGGATCAGTCCTTCCAATGAATACCCAGGACTGGTCTCCTTTAGGATGGACTGGTTGGATCTCCTTGCAGTCCAAGGGACTCAGAAGAGTCCTCTCCAACACTACAGTTCCAAAGCATCAATTCTTCGGCTCTCAGCTTTCTTCACAGTCCAACTCTCACATCCATACATGACTACTGGAAAAACCATAGCCTTGACTAGACAGAACTTTATTGGCAAAGTAATGTCTCTGCTTTTCAATATCCTTTCTAGGTTGGTCATAACTTTCCTTCCAAGGAGTAAGCGTCTTTTAATTTCATGGCTGCAGTCACCATCTGCAGTGATTTTGGAGCCCCCGTCCCCCCAAAAAATAAAGTCTGACACTGTTTCTACGGTTTCCCCATCTATTTCCCATGAAGTGATGGGACCAGATGCGATGATCTTAGTTTTCTGAATGTTGAGCTTTAAGCCAACTTTTTCACTCTCCTCTTTCACGTTCATCAAGAGGCTTTTTAGTTCCTCTTCACTTTCTGCCATGAGGGTGATGTCCTTCCTTTTAGGAACACTCTTTTCCTCAAGATATGATCACCTGACTAGTTTTCCAGAATACCTTACAGCTACATGTGACCATGTGATTTGTCTCTTGCTAGTAGCAATTAAGGGCTTCCTTTGTAGATCAGTCAGTAAAGAATTTGCTTGCAATGCAGGAGACCTGGGTTCAATTCCTGGGTCAGGAATTTCCCCTGGAGAAGGAAATGGCAACCCACTACAGTATTCATGCTTGAAGAATCCCAGGGACAGAGGAGCCCAGTAGGTAACATTCTATGGGGTCCCAAAGAGTCAGACATGACTTAGTGACTTAACCATCACAATAGTCATTAAGCAAGAGTAACGTGAGCCATTTCACTCTTCTGTCTTTAAAAGAGAAAATCACTTGCTTTCTAATTCTCTTTCCATATATCATAGTCTGTAAAGCAAACAGTGTCCAGTTCCACCAAGCAGCTGAGGACAACTTTAAGGAATAGCAGAACAACAATATAAACAGAACCTGGGTTCCTAAATGACTCAATAGCCTCCCTGGTTAATTACGTTAAATATCTACTTTGAGCCACTGTGTTTTAAGATTTCCTTGTCACAGCCTCTTGTTTGTATCACCAAATAAAGTTATTCAAATTCGAATTTGTTTCATTTCATTTCTACTGCTTTCATCTGTGTTAAAACATTGTTGCTAATGACAGTTTTGCCCAAGTATGTAGCAAAAGACTATTATGGGGTCAGTGTTGTTTCTTGGACAAACAAGCTAATTTTATGGTATGTATCTGAGCCACTGGGTTTATATAATCTTGGGGCATCTAGGCTGCTACCCTTTAGTTCTATGATTTTTTAAATCATTTTATCACACCATTAACTTATTTGAAATTTTTCTTCACTGTGTTCTTGTACTGAATCTCACTTCTCACTCTTGATTATCATCATAGAACATTTATTTGTGTGTCTGTTTATTGCCCATTATCAACATGTGTCTGACCAAGGACAATCAGGCAACGGTATTGATTTCACTGATATTCAGCAAATTTCCTGACAGATCTTCCCAAGCTTTCCTATTGGACTAATGCTGGATATACAAGACCGATAACAGCAGGTATTAGCCCAAGTTACTGTGGCCCCAGTATACACATATTCCTGATGCAAGCTTTGTTGATAACATTCTACAACCCAAATTTACTACAAACAAAAAAGTAGTTATTCTTTTGTCCTTTTATCCTTTTTTTAAAGTCAGAGTTTAAAGTCTCAATGAAACAGTCCACAGCTGCATTGAAAAAGCCTTGCATAATATCTGTGATTTCTCATCTTTCTTAAAGCTGGTGGGGGCAGTGTGGGGGGGATATGCCTTATTCTTTTCCTTTCATTTCTTGGTCTCACAATTTAAGTATTTTAAAAGAGAAAATAACCTTAAGGACCTCTTCTCTAGAAGTTTTAGAACTATGTTCCTGGCACCCTAGGACAACAGAAAGATATTTCAAAGTAGCCTGAAGAGGGGTTGGTGGAGGAGGCTAAGTGGTAGAGACCAGAGACTCCTCTCTGCTTCAAATGAAGCAGTTTTCTTTTCCTTAATCATTAAGATGTTAGGGTTATGACTGAGATTTGACTTTTAAAATGTTTCCTAATATTTAGAAAGTGCTGATCTAGTCCAAACCAAATGAGGGAACTAGGCGCTCAAGAGAGTAAGATTTACTCATGAAATGAGAGCTGACTAGCGATGAAGCTAAGATGGGATCCTACTCTTTTGACATCTTGTCCAGAATTTTTATACCAAAGCTACAGAGATGATTTAATAAACTGTGGGCACTCAATCACACACAGTTCAAGTGGCATAGCTACTCTGGTATTCATGTGACTTATAAGAGTTTCAATACCAACTTCAAATGTCCTTATATTTTTCATCTGGTTTATAGTTAGGAATAGTGATAAATGTTTTTATTTCTGTATACAGCAATTAAGATTAGCATTAATATTTTTCTAAATATTAAAGAAAAAGTAACTTTTTAACTTAAAAAATTATGACTGTTCTAAAATTTGAAGAAGGAAATTATGACATAGTAGAATGCATTAGACTCTAATAGGAAACGAGCCTAAATACTGCTCTGCCATCAAAGAAATAGCTTGGTGCCCTTTCTTTGCCAATCACATCTTCTTAACAGACATCAGGTTTCTTAGTTTTTAATGTGGTTAGTCTATACAATTTATGAATTTTCTTCCAGATCTAAAAATCTAGGACTCTCTTATAATTTAATTCTGTCCATCTCCAGATTAAGCAATAAAGTATATAATTATAAAAAGTGCATAATTTATATGTGCATGTATCAGCATATGCCTACACATCAAAGGACTCTCCAAACTCTTAATTTTATGGCTCTACTTTATGGGTTTTTTCTATTTTTAAAAATACACCATCATTTGTATTCAGTAAATTCACCCTTCTAAATGTACAGTTCTGTGAGCTTTGATGAACATTTACAGTTACATAATCACCACCAAAATCAAGACCTATAATAATTCCATCATGCCCCAAAATCCCCACCTCCCTTTAGAGTCAGCTCCCACCACCCCTTTTCCCAAGCTTCTGCTCTGTTTTCTGTCACTGAGTTTCACCTTTGCTTCATTTCATACTTTTTATTCCTGAGCCTTCTTACTCTCTTACTTTCATCGGTTAGTCCTAAAAGTTAAATAACATACACTGTGCCTATTCTGATGGTCACTTTATATCTTGTTTAATCTTAACAACAATTTTGACAGCAATTCTATGATGCAAGCATCACCACACTTACTTTATACAGGAGAAAACTAAGACTTGTAACAAGGAGTAGTTTTCAAAGGTATCACAGCTAATAAACAAAGAACCCCAGCTCCCTAATGAACACAGTCCCACCATGCTGCTGCTGCTGCTAAGTCGCTTCAGTCGTGTCCGACTCTGTGCGACCCCATAGACGGCAGCCCACCAGGCTCCTCCATCCATGGGATTTTCCAGGCAAGAACACTGGAGTGGGTTGCCAGTGCCTTCTCCGCAGTCCCACCATACACACCCTAATAAAGCCTCTCTCCATACTTCTTGTTCATAAGGTCAAAATAACCCTTTATTTGTTTGAGCTTCTGTTATTTTGAGTTTTCTGCTATATGAAACCAAATCTAACAGCATTTGTTTTGGATCCTCCTATTTGGAGCACCGTTTTCTCAGGACACATAGCTACTTATCTCTTCAGCAAACTTAACAGACCCAGGGAGACATCATAGTTTATTTACATTTTTGGAGCCTTAACTCTGGCCATTGGTCAGAGTGCTGTCTCAAATTCTTAGCTCTCCAAAATCTTCATCTACTGGAGTCTAAGTCTACATTTCCACTAGCTGCAAACCCAGTGGAGGACAGGGATGATATTTACTGAAGTTCTTAAACACCAACATTTATTTTCAGCTTTACTTTGCCAGATGATTGTCCATTCTCCAATTTAGTTTGTGTTATGCATGATTTTAAAAACCTGCTTAGTCTTGATTTTAGATGCATATTAAGAGTACGCTTTGTGTCATACTCACATTCACAGAGGTGAGTTTTCTTTAGCAGAAGAAACCCTGTTGCTGAAACAGGACAAATTTACTTCATATTCACAGATGCAAGCTCCACAGGCCAAGATTCTCTCCCTTTAATCCCCTTGGAATATCATATACTGTGGAACACAGCTCTCTAAACCAGCTTTTTCAATCTTAAGGCTACTGAAAAAGCAAAATAGTGTTTTCTGTATGGAATAAGGCTAGAGTGGCCTATAAATTACAAAGGATACTTACATGAGAGGAATTGAAGCCTACATTTTAAAACATTATGCCTTCATATGAGCACTTATGTTAAACAATTTGATGGAAGATGATAAATATTTACTTCACATTATAATCTGTGTACATATTTTCATATAAGAAGAGTACAATTAAAGCATCAAAATGTTACATGCACAGTGCACAAGCAAGTTGCCTGAATCAGTGGGTTAAAATGTAACAGAGATTTTTGTGTTTTTTTTTTAGTTTTGGAATCACTAACTTAAGGAAGAGAAAATAATGTTGTCTGGTATTATTTAGTTCAGTTCAGTTCAGTCATGTCCGACTTTTTGCGACCCCATAGACTGCAGCATGCCAGGCTTCCCTGTCCATCACCAACTCCTGGAGCTTGCTCAAACTCATGTCCATCAAGTTGGTGATGCCATCCAACCATCTCATACTCTGTCATCCCCTTCTCCTCCTGCTTTCAATCTTTCTCAGCATCAGGGTCTTTTCTAATGAGTTAGCTTTTCCCACCAGGTGGCCAAAATTTTGGAGTTTCAGCTTCAGCATCAGTCCTTCCAATGAACAGTCAGCATTGATTTCTCATAGGATGGACTGGTTTGATCTCTTTGCAGTCCAAGGGACTCTCAAGAGTCTTCTCCAACACCACAGTTCAAAAGCTTCCACTTTTCAGCACTCAGCTTTCTTTATAGTCCAACTCTCGCATCCACACATGACTACTGGAAAAACCATAGCTTTGACTATGTGTACCTTTGTCAGCAAAGTAATGTCTCTGCTTTTTAATATGCTGTCTAGGTTGGTCATAGCTTTTCTTCCTAGGAGCAACCATCTTTTAATTTCATGCAGCAGTCACCATCTACAATGATTTTGGAGCCCAGAAAAATAAAGTCTGTCACTGTTTCCCTTGTTTCCCCATCTATCTGCCATGAAATGATGGGACCGGATACCCTGGTATTATTAGATGATAACATAACTAATCTTGTGGAAATGGGAAGAAAGTCATAGTATATACATTTCTCATGGGAGAAACACTTCTCTATGTTCAATATGAGTACGTACTCTGGGGGACCAGTGGTTTTATTTTTTGCCTATTGTCTTTCTCACTGTTGGATCTCACAATGTTTTGCTCTTTTTTTTTGACTGCTAAAGCTTAGGGACATATTTATGTACCCCTTCTAGAAAGCAGATATATATTCATGGCCTGATTTTATGTTCTAACATCATTCCAGAGGTCGTGTTTTCTTTCTAATCTTATTTTCCTTTTGTTATTTTCAATCAATCATCTTTCTAAAATATAGATATTCCTGTACTATTTCTTAAAACCATTTCTGAAACAACCCAAATTCATAGTTAATTAGTAAATTTTGCTAATATTTGTATTTAGTTACCTGCTTAAGACACTTAAAATAATACTGGTATTAGAATAGAATATGAATGATACTTATACTAGCATCTTACCTCTATGAGATCATTAATCAATAATCAAAGAATGTTTACAGAGTCCTTAGCTGTCAATTGTATAAACTCTGTTTAACTCAAAAGGAAATACAGACATGAGAAAGTAAATAAGTCTAATGGTTCAAAAATTAGAAACCTGATATTAATGCACTGCTGTTGCCTCCAAGTTCAGACTAACATGTCAGTTATTCATCAACAGAATGAAAATTAAAGTCAATCAGCTTTATTATTTTAAAAGTGTAGCTATATTTAAATGTAACCATACCAGTGTGTTTTGATTGGTTCAGTTTCTTATTACAAATGAACCTGAACTAAGAGAAAAGTATATCTGCTAAAATATTTATATAGATATATGAATCATTAAAACAATATTTTACATACAGTAGGATAAATCAAAAATGCATTATGCTGATACAGTTTTTATTAACAATTCAGGAATAAAGATAAGGGAAATTATTTATTCTTTTCAGAATCTATTGCCTTTATTAGGTCCCTAGGCAGTTTTTCTCTAAACCTTTCTGTCTTATGGGCGAGCATTTGATATCATTAGATTGAAATGGTTTACCTGAGGGAGTCCCAATTTATACCTGTTCTAGTTCAGTTATTATGTATTAGTTGTTTTAAGTGCCTCCTTTCACTTTCAAAGATATCCTTATTTGAGAGGCATTAAGTGGTCACTCTAAATGTGATGTATTTCAGTAGTTCTAAAGAATTATAGATAACAATAAGGTCCTCACTTCTAAAAAGCCATGATTCTGTCTCTGGGAGACAAAGTAATGGTCCAAAAAGGGAGGAGGATCACTCTCTGAATACTATGGCTAAATATTTTTATGAACTGTCGCTGAATTATCCAGTCTTAAAGCATATTTAGGGATTTCTGTACAAAATGCATAAAATAATTATAGATCAAAACCTTGAGAGGTTAAGTGACTTTCCCAGGGCCACACATTTACTAAGTGACAGAACTGAGATGCTATTCCAGATTTATTGGGTTCCAAAGACTAGCTTTAGCTAGCTATGCTACAATAACACCCTGCCTTAGTCCCTCATTTCTGCCCAACTCACAGTTTGTTAGAACTACATAGTACAAGTGCTGGCAAGCTGCCCCATCATGGCCCAATTCGGCACCCCCTATAACCCTCATCATGAGATCATGCCAACTCTAGTTTCAAATATTTCTATTCTCTGCCAAACCAAAATCAACTTTTTTTTTCTTATGACCTAACCTGATATCTGTAACAACAGATGATAATAGGTAATTAAATAAATTAATCATTATCAATGAGTTCATATTAAATGTGCAGTGTCTTCTCAGGGAAAATAGTATTCTAACCATTAAAATAGTTATTACAATATGGTAATTAGGAGCAGGATAAATGTTACAAACTAAACATATGTCAGTGGAGTTGGAGGCATGAGAGTCTACAAAAGGGCAGTATTTTGGGTCAAGGCATTCTGACATTTGTCAAAACTATTGCATAAGCTTCTCCATCCACTGCTATGTAAGCCAGATCTAGCCACTGTCAGTCCATCATTAACTATATGTACAAGATTGCTCAAGTAGAATAATAGGGACAAAAAACACCTTCAGTGTATCTCCCCCCAAAGTATAAGAATGGCAATATGTCTGCATTGACCTAAACAAAGAGCTCGCCTCTCTGCCCTCACTTCACTGAACCACGTACCTGCCAAAGATAAACAACTCTGCAGTGCTTTACAGGTTTGCTGACTTTGTGAAAAAGTAACCAGGGCTAAGTAAAGAAAGTCTAAAAGAGCAAACATTTGGAATGAATGATCAGTAAAATCTCAAATTGTATGTTATAGAAAAGTGTTGTAAATTATTTTTATATTTCATCTGCTTAAAAAAATTTATTCAGACCATAATATTTTTAATGTCCTGTCCTCATATCTCAAATACATTTTTACCCTTCAGAGGCAATCTCTTCACTTTTATCTCTGCTTCTCAAATAACCAAACTGAGATCATACCTTACAGCTTTAAGAATATAGATACCCAGGCAAAAGGAAGAAACACAAAAAAATTCCATTTATTTTCCTGACATGTTCAAGTCATTTTTGGTCTATAACCTGATTGATAATGGCCTTTTAACAATTATTTTTAAATTAATTTATTGGACTATAGTTGATTTACAATGTTGCATTAGATTCTGCTGTACAGCAAAAAGAATTGGTTATATACATATACTTTTATTCACTCTTTTTTTTTTTTAGATTCTTTTCCCATATAGGCCATTACACAGAATTGAGTTGTTTCCTGTGCTATACAGTAAGTCCTTATTAGCTATCTATTTTATAGATAGTAGTGTGTATATGTTAATCTCAGTCTCCCAGTTTATTCCTTGCTGTCATAACCATAAGTTTGTCTTTTACTTCTGTGACTCTATTTCTGCTTTGTAAATAGGTTCATTTGTACCGGTTTTTTTTTTATTTTTTTTTTTTTTTTTTTACTTTACAATACTGTATTGGTTTTGCCATACATCAACATGAATCCACCACAGGTGTACATAAATTCCCACTACTGAACCCCCCTCCTACCTCCCTCCCCATACCATCCCTCTGGGTTATCCCAGTGCACCAGCCACAAGCATCCTGTATCCTGCATCGAACCTAGACTGGCGATTTGTTTCTTATATATTATACATGTATTCCCCCAAATCATCCCACCCTCTCCCTCTCCCACAGAGTCAAAAAGTCTGTTCTGTACATCTGCATCTCTTTTGCTGTCTCGCAAAAGACAACCTGTCGATACAGGGTTATCGTTACCATCTTTCTAAATTCCATATATATGTGTTAGTATACTGTATTGGTGTTTTTCTTTCTGGCTTACTTCACTCTATATAATCAGCTCCAGTTTCATCCACCTCATTAGAACTGATTCAAATCTATTCTTTTTAATAGCTGAGTAATACTCCATTGTGTATATGTACCACTGCTTTCTTATCCATTCATCTGCTGATGGACATCTAGGTTGCTTCCATGTCCTGGCTATTATAAACAGTGCTGCAATGAACATTGGGGTACATGTGTCTCTTTCAATTCTGGTTTCCTCGGTGTGTATGCCCAGCAGTGGGATTGCTGTGTCATAAGGCAGTTGCATTTCCAATTTTTTAAGGAATCTCCAGACTGTTCTCCATAGTGGCTGTACTAGTTTGCATTCCCACCAACAGTGTAAGAGGGTTCCCTTTTCTCCACACCCTCTCCAGCATTTATTGCTTGTACACTTTTGGATCACAGCCATTCTGACTGGTGTGAAATGGTACCTCATTGTGGTCTTGATTTGCATTTCTCTGATAATGAGTGACGTTGAGCAACTTTTCATGTGTTTGTTAGCCATCTGTATGTCTTCTTTGGAGAAGAATTCCATTCACCATTGCAACGAAAAGAATAAAATACTTAGGAATATATCTACCTAAAGAAACTAAAGACCTATATATAGAAAACTATAAAACACTGATGAAAAAAATCAAAGAGGACGCTAATAGATGGAGAAATATACCATGTTCATGGATTGGAAGAATCAATATAGTGAAAATGAGTATACTACCCAAAGCAATCTATAGATTCAATGCAATCCCTATCAAGCTACCAGCGGTATTTTTCACAGAGCTAGAACAAATAATTTCACAATTTGTATGGAAATACAAAAAACCTCGAATAGCCAAAGCAATCTTGAGAAAGAAGAATGGAACTGGAGGAATCAACCTGCCTGACTTCAGGCTCTACTACAAAGCCACAGTCATCAAGACAGTATTGTACTGGCACAAAGACAGAAATATAGATCAATGGAACAAAATAGAAAGCCCAGAGATAAATCCACACACCTATGGACACCTTATCTTCTACAAAGGAGACAAGAATATACAATGGATTAAAGAAAGTCTCTTTAACAAGTGGTGCTGGGAAAACTGGTCAACCACTTGTAAAAGAATGAAACTAGAACACTTTCTAACACCATACACAAAAATAAACTCAAAATGGATTAAAGATCTAAACCTAAGACCAGAAACTATAAAACTCCTAGAGGAGAACATAGGCAAAACACTCTCTGACATAAATCACAGCAGGATCCTCTATGACCCACCTCCCAGAATATTGGAAATAAAAGCAAAAATAAACAAATGGGACCTAATTAAAATTAAAAGCTTCTGCACAACAAAGCAAGGTGAAAAGACAGCCTTTGTAATGGGAGAAAATAACAGCAAATGAAGCAACTGACAACTAATCTCAAAAATATACAAGCAACTCATGTACCATTGTTTTTAGATGGCACATAAACTGATATCACATGATACTTACCTTTCTCTGCCTGACTTACTTCACTCAGTATGACAATCTCTAGGCCCACCCATGTCACTGCAGATGGCATTATTTCACTCTTTTTTATGACTGAGTAATATGTCATTGCTTATATGTACCACATCTTCTTAACCAATCCTCCTTTGACGGACATTTAGGCTGCTTCCATAACTTTTTAGTGAGCTTCGTATCTCTTCCCATTTGTGCTAGAGTTTATTTTCATGAGAATGCTATTCCCGTATTCACTTGTCTGCAAATCATCCCCGCCAAGATTGACACAGCACTGCCCAGCAAAGAAGCTGTCAAATGTCTTCAGTAGACAGGTGTCATCAATTGACAAGCTGATGTCCAAATCAAATTTTTGGCAAAAGGCGGCAAAAGAGCATCAGAAATTTTTATTTCACACATTATAAGAGGCATGATACTGCTGTTAAGAAACTCTTCAATTTGTTCTTAACTTTTTCTAAGTCAAGTCATCTTCCAGAAACCAACATCCAACTGCATTCCTGCTCACACATCCTCATGAATTGGGGCTGAGGATCCTACTAAGGTCTCAGCAAGGCTATAAAACTTAATTGATATCAGAGGGACCAAGATTAGCATCTCTTCTCAAAAGTCAGGGAAAAGCAAAGAAGATATATAGTCTTTCTAAAGGCAACAAATAATACTATTGGCAGTTTACTTTACTCAAAATGCTTCTCTGGTGTTCATTTGATTATGCCTATAAAATTGTTTGAGCTCATATGGAGCCACTCAAAACACATACAGAATTTGTGACAATAGCTATTAAATTCTTTGCCTATCTGCCCTAAAGTGTTCAGACACATGTTTGCTAAGAAACATCTTCCTTCTTTAATACCCAGGAATGCTTTTGATTCTTAAGTTATCTCCTAGACCCTGGCCAAAATGAGACGTTTTGAGCATAACAAATGTTAACCATCACCAAACTCCTGCTTTTCTTATTCCTCTATTTCTTATCCCTCTATTTCCATTACTTCCACCATCGTTAACCAACTTAACAGGATTTCTCACCCGTATTTCTGCAATATCCTAATAACTGATTCCTATTCTCCCAATCATGGCCAATTGCAGCCACTTTTTACTCTGCAAATTAATTTTTTAAATTGTGTCATGTTCCCACCCCATTAATGCATTTGCTTAACTTCCCACTGACTCGGATAAAGTTAAACAAAATCTTAACATGAATTATAAAGTGTAAGAGAATCAGGGCTACATTTCCATCATTGGTTTTTCCTGCTTTCCCAATCTTTCTGCTCCTCATGCTCACCATAATCTCTCTTGCCTGCAGTACTTTGAAGTACTGATCTCTGCCTGCTCTCAATTTGGCCACATGCTCCATCTTCCAGAAACTCTCCAACACTTTACAGGCTCACTTCTACTCCTCCTGTAGTCTCAGCATAAACTCTACCTCTCCAAGAAGTCTTTAAATGACCACTGGTTTCCATGTCATATATTGTGATGTATTCTCATTGCACCCTTTATGTCATCTTTCTTGATTCTTTTAACAGTTGAAATGATTTATTATCTCTATTTCTTACCAGGTTATAAGTTCTGTATCACAATGAACTTAGGAGCTCTGTCTGCACCGTGCCTCACAATGTGTATAACCAGGGCTTAACACATAAAGGGAGCCCAATAAATATTTGCTGACTAAATTAATGAACGTGTAGGACTCTTTAACTTCTACTCTAATAGCAAAAGTTTCCAAGAAAAACTTACCAAATCCTAGGAGAAGTGTCCACACATTTGTCACTGTTCCAGAAAGAGACTAATTTCTACTGAATTTGCAGAACTCCATGTGCCATTTTAGGCATAAGTGGAATGCAGAATTAAAAGAGAATTTTGAAGTCAGCTATATGTTCTGCCTGGAAAAATAATCTAAATGGAATTCTTCAGGCAAGAATACTGGAGTATGTAGCCATTCCCTTCTCCAGGGGATCTTCCTGAACGAGCAATTGAACCTGGGTCCCCTGCATTTCAGGCAGTTTCTCTACCATTTGAGCCACCAGGGAAGACCACATGTTCTGCCTGGAAAAAAATAATCTAAATACCTATAAACCATCAATATCTCCTCACTCTTATAATGTATGATCCAAACTTATTGCTTAGGGAAAAAAATATTACAATCCCATCACTTTATACATGCACAATTTGCTTTCCTGTTTTTAAATCTTTCCATTTTACACACAAATGTTTACTTGTGTGTGTGTCTTTTATTGTACTTTCTTAGGTGGCTCAGTAAAGAATCCACCTGCCAATGCAAGAGACATTGGTTTGATGCCTTGGTTGGGAAGATCCCTGGAGAAGGAAATGGCAACCCACTCCAATATTCTTGCATGGGAAATCCCATGGACAGAGAAACCTGGCAGGCTACAGTCCATGGATCACAAAAGTGTCGGATATGTCTTAGCCACTAAACAATAAATATGTTTTATTATTGCAGCCTCCCTAGAATATAAGCTTCATGAGAGAAGAGACCTCTGTCTGATATTGATCACTGTAAGTTGATGCCTAGCTGTTATATAGTAAGTGTTTGATATATATTATTGAATAAATAAATTTTCTTGTTTCTGGTAGATAAAGTAGATAACTTTTAAAATATCAATGCCAGGCAGAAATTGATAAATTTTGAATGATTTAACAGGCTATTTGCTGAAAAGTTTTTCTTATCCAGATGCCACTATATATGAAAACATATCATTAATCTAGATTCTTATTAAGGGGTTGACTTTAAAAATACAGACTCTAAGAAACATATACCAACTTTTTTAAACTATCTTTTTACTTGCAAGAGTGGCCTGGATAGATAATAATAGAAGGTGGTTTGGGTGAAGGAAAACTGTAATAAGGAGAGATAGGGGAAAAAATGTCACATACTTTAAACTTTTGCCTGGTGTTTTCTCTTTTGGAATCCCAGATGGAGTGATTTAGGAAAAGACACTGAAAATCAGGACTGTAATAAACCAATGAGAAGCTACTTTACTTTTCAAGATTTCTGCAGATTGTCACTTCCAAGCCTACTCGATTACTTTGATTTGTTTTACTTTTGTCATATGCTACGCCATGCTGGCTTTGGTCACCTGATGCAAACAACTAACTCATTAGAAAAGATCCTGATGCTGGGAAAGATTGAAACAGGAGGAGAAGGGGATGACAGAGGACGAGATGGTTAGATGGCATCACTGACTCAATGGACATGAGTTTGAGCAAGCTCCAGGAGATGGTGAAGGACAAGAAATCCTGGTGTACTACAATCTCTGGGGTCACAAAGAGTAGGACATAACTGAGCAACTGAACAACATGCCATGATAAGTCACTTCAGTCCTGTCCAACTCTATACAACCCTATGAACTGTAACCTGCCAGGCTCCTCTGTCCATGGGGATTCTCCAGGCAAGAATACTGGAGTATCCTGCCCTCCTCCAGGACTTTTGTCATAACTTCCCATGAAATGTATGAAACATTCACCTTTCCCTTGTACCTCAAATCACTTGTCTTCTGAGTTGCAAACTTTATTGTAAGCTTATAGTGAATTTGAATAATGACAGGCCAAGTAAAAAAAAACACAGAAATAGAGAGGTAACCAGTTATTCTGGTTCATGTTCAACCAGTTAGGGTTATCCAAGTTGGTACAGGGAATGGACTTTTCGCCTGCATATTTGGGGATAACTCAGCTCTTTGTTCAGCTACCAGGAAATTTATTTTACAAGGGTTTACAGGAATTTATGGATTTTTCCATACTCAATGACTTTTAATAATATTTTAAATATCTTTGAGAATTAGGAACTGGAGATCTAAAAATTAACTTCTCTCAGACAGTATTCACAAGACTCTGATTTGATTTTTCTCTGTACCTATCAAACATTTTTTTGATGCTACTTTCACTGCAAAAATAAAATTAGCAGCAAATGTAAACTCTGAGGAAAATGACATAAGATTGTTTCCAGCAGTTCCTTCAGCTAAATGTTTCTAATATAACAAATTTTTATCAACCTGGAGAATTATGGAAATATAATAATATTCAGAATATACTTGGATGGAGGGATATTGTGACCAAAAATGACTTTTGTATCCATGTGAAATAGCTATTAATCTTAAATTATTATAGAAAAATTTTAATGAGATTATTAAAATAACTATTAAACCCCTCACTCCCAGACTTTTAGCTATTATGACAAAACTTTTAAGCATATTATATATATATATATATATATATATATATATATAATTCATATACAGTGGAAAAACCATATACTTTGGGATGGGGAAAACTTATTTTAAGTTCCAGATCAAGCTTGTGTTTGTACGGTCAAGTTACTTGACCTCTTTAAGTCTCAGTTTCCTTATAAAAAAGGAGATGTTAACACTTACTTTATAAAACTTATTTAATCAGCAAAGTAAAGAATTAAATGCTGAAAAACTCCAGGCACATAGTAAATGCTCAATAATTAATAGTAGGGGAAAGAGGAGATGTTGGGTCCAAGTCAAAGGTTGTTTACATTAGAAAAATCATTGCTATCTCTTCCAAGATTAGTGTAAACTGATCACTAAATGGTGTTACACATCTGGATATGGCCAGCATGATAGTGGGATATATTGACCCACTGTCTTAAGATCTAGTTCAATGCCTTCACAATTACTTGGATGAAGTTACTATATCGCATCAGTGTGAAACTGGTCTCCAACAGCTTTGCTTCCATTCACCCCAATTGATGGACAAGAAAATAATTATTTCTGCTCTGAATGTCATACTTTACCATTGAACTCAATGAAAGTTGAGAGGTCCACAGTTTGATTTAACTTATTTATATATTTTTTCTAAGAAAATCACTCTTCTTGTGTTTTGGGTACAGTCATCTGCTGAATGAATAATCTTAAAACAGAAATATATCCCCTGTCACTTGAAGGTAGGCTGTACTCTCTGATTTCCTTCTAAAGAACAGAATATGAAAAGGGGGAAAGTAACTTTACCATGGAGAAAGATGGAAAACAGTACTGTGCCAGGTGATCGATGCCAACACATACAGTGATAAGTTGTGTTGACAGCATGTAGTTTATGATGTGATAAGAATGGCATTTCCACTTTAGTATCTTCCTCAAGACCATAACCTCCTTTTAGTTATGAGACTATAACAAATAAACACAAATTGAGGAACTTTCTACAAAATCTCCAACCAATATATCTCAAAACAGTGAAGATTGTGAGAAATAAGGAAAGAATTCACAAACTAGCAGAGACGACAGAGACATGATAATTACAAACAATTTATATCCCAAAACTGAATCCTGGAATAGAAAAAAATTCAGGGAAGACAAGTTAAAGCTGAATCAAATCTAGAGTTTAGTTAATACAAAATATCAGTGTTGGTTTCCTCATTTATTTAGATAAAATAGTAATAGGAAAAACAGATAATGAAGATATGGAGCCTCTCTGTATCTTTTGCAACTTTTCTGTTAATTGAATTTATTTCAAAGGAAAAAGTTTGCAACTTTTCTGTTAATTGAATTTATTTCAAAGGAAAAAGTTTGCAACTTTTCTGTTAATTGAATTTATTTCAAAGGAAAAAGTTTAGTACAAAATTGTTTTTTGAAATAACCATAAAATATAGCTATAGATGCATCTAAAGTCACTGTCTTCATTTTATCATTATTTTAACCAAAATAAAAGGTTTTAAATATATAAAGTATTGGAGAAGGAAATGGCAACCCACTCCAGTATTCTTGTCTGGGAAACCCCACGGACAGAGGAGCCTGGCGGGCTACAGTCATGGGATCGCAAGGGCTGGACTCGACTGAGGTGACTAAACCACATATAAAGTATAAAATTTTCTACCATATCATCTACTATTTTCTACCATATCATCTATTATGAATCAATCATTTGAATAATTTTTCTTCAGTTATCTAAAATATGTAGTCACACGTTCATTTGCTGGAATCAGAACTCTCAGCTTCTAAGAGTTCTAGGACTCAAAGAACCATTGGGAGAAGGACAAAGAGCAGGAGTAAGAGGAGGAAGAGAAATGGTATTCATGAAGTGAAAACTTGTGGGATGGAACTGGGTTAATGACCTTATCTGAATTATCTCATTGAATCCTCACAGTTTCCTAAGTATCCTTATAATTCTCATTTCCCAGTCAAGCGAAAGGAGAGTGATATTTTGCTGAAATTCACATTGCTGATAGCCAGGAGTATTTAACTGTAGAGCCCAAACAAATGTGCACTATATTATACTGCCCTCTTGTAAGCCAAAAAGTTTTAAAGTCCACATGTCCATGTGGATGAGAATTAGTGTTCTATCAACAATTCTAAAAAGAAGAAAAACAGAAAAGAAAAATTTAAACAAAGGCAAAAGAGCAATGACAAAACCTAGTAAATTATTTACTCACTTAAAGGTGCTTAATTTACATTCTATGAATTATATAAGAAATATCTGGCCTTATAGATAGCTCTAGACAGTTTTTGATTGTTGCTCTTCTGAAAAAAAAATATATTTTTAAAGTTTTTTTTTTAAATAACCTAAAAGCCACAAAGAAAATCTGTTTCAATTTTGAGAACTGTATCAGTTTATCTTGGTGACTCAAATGGTAAACCTTGATTAGAACTCAGTGTTCTGGACTTGTTCATTACTCTTGGGAACTAATTTTCATGAAACTTAGACTAGAACTCATGGAAATAGCAACAGTAGTGCAAGCGTAGCTGAAGAAAACAAGTGCATTTCAGAAGCCTTATCAAAAAAAAGGAAAATGTTCTCTCCTTTCATCAGCTCAGAGGATTCAAGCAAACTGTCTGCCAACTTACATATTTCCATCATAATTATTTCTTTCAGTTGGACTTACTACATCTCCCATCAATGAAATAACTGGGCATGCATACAAGGTTGTGTAATCAATCCCTGTTGCTAAACTTCACAATCAAAAGAATACAAAGGAAAAATACAAAAATAAGCTTCATCACACAGGACTGACAAACTTAGGAAACATCTAAGACTTATCCATTGTGAAAACCTAATGAGAAGGGTTTACTTCAGAAGAGAAAGTAATGGCAGTGAGATGGATTTTGGTATTTGGGCTTCAAATATCTAGCGCCAACTGAAAACATGGGTTTCTTTTCTACATTATGACATTGACAGCCATTTGGTTTCATTTTTTCAAGTGCAGTCTGCCATTTGGAAGGAAAAACAATGATCTCCAGCTCAGTGAATTATTCACAGCACACTCTGAACCTAGGAGCATCCATTATCCTATTATCATCAGAGGCAACATAAGACATTGGAAATAACAAGTTCCCTGATATACCTCCATGAGATTAATAGGCTCTCTATGCCTTACTAACATATCCAAAGTGACCTAACTAAGTCATCTCCCATGTGACATTTCTGTCCCTCTCAAAATAAGTGAATCACTACAGTTGTAGAAGGGGGACTCTTCAATCCTTATAGTAAGTTTAAGAGACAGACAAATCTACTGCAGCAATGAGTTCTTTGGTGTGTGGTAGCTATTACCAATTTAAGAGCTAATCTCAAAACTATCTGAGTACATTATGAGCAATGCTGGACTGGATGAAGCACAAGATGGGATCAAGATTGCTGGGAGAAATATCAATAACCTCAGATATGCAGATGATAACACACTTATGGCAGAAAGTAAAAAGAACTAAAGGGCCTCTTGATAAAAGTGAAAGAGGAGAGGGAAAAAGTTGGCTTAAAACTCAACATTCAGAAAACTAAGATCATGACATCTGGCCCCATCACTTCATGGCAGATAGATGGGGAAACAATGGAAACAGTGAGAGACTTTATTTTGGGGGGGGGTTCCAAAATCACTGCAAATGGTGACTGCAGCCATGAAATTAAAAGATGCTTGCTCCTTGGAAGAAAAGCTATGACCAACCTAGACAGCATATTAAAAAGCAGAGACATTACTTTGCCAACAAAGGTCCGGCTAGTCAAGGCTATGGTTTTTCCAGTAGTCATGTATGGATGCGAGAGTTGGACTCTGAAGAAGGCTGAGTGCCGAAGAATTGATGCTTTTGAACGTGGTGTTGGAGAAGACTCTTGAGAGTCCCTTGGACTGCAAGGAGATCTAACCAATCCATTCTAAAGGAAATCAGTCCTGAATATTCATTGAAAGGACTGATGTTGAAACTGAAACTCCAATACTTTGGCCACCTGGTGTGAAGAGCTGACTCATTAGAAAAGAGCCTAAGGCTGGGAAAGATTGAAGGCAGGAGGAGAAGGGGACGACAGAGAATGAGACGGTTGGACGGCATCACCAACTCAATGAACATGAGTTTGAGTAAGCTCCAAGAGTTGGTAATGGACAGGGAAGCCTGGTGTGCTGCAGTCCATGGGGTCGCAAAGAGTAGTACACAACTGAGTGACTGAACTGAGTTGAACTGCCTGCTTTGTTACTGTAGTCAAATGGCAAAAAGTATGCAAAGTGTTTTGCACAGAGCTTACTACATAGGAAAAACAAAAAACAAAAAATCTCTACTATTGTTCAATCATTATTACTTTTACACCGTCTTCCCTCTGATGTTAAACTTGAAACACATTTGTGAAATCACAGGTGAAAACAACTAAATCTGGAGAAGTCTATCACTTATAGACCAAAATAGCATAATAATAAGGGGGAAAAAAGAATCTAAGAGGATTTCACAACTTCTTTCCTTGGTTCATTTTAGTGTTACCAACCCTGTCAGGAAATTTCTCAATGATTCTAACCTAACTACCTCATGGTGCAGTTTAAGTTTATATCCTTATGTTTTGGATTCAGTGGCAGTAGAGAACAGATGGTCACTATCTTTTGCATAATAATAGTAAAAAAATGTTCTGTGGGTTCAAAGACTTAAATCTTTCCTTGATTACTTTCTTCACTCAACAAATAAATCTAGTTAATTAAACAGCAACAGTAGCACCTGCTTGAATATAGAAGATGAGTGTTAAATATCAAGAAAAGATATCCATTACTATTTATGTACACAAAACACCCTCAAATTTGGCTATTTTGAGCAAGCATCTGTGTACATCATACAGAAACAGGATAGAAAGTGATTTCTTTGAAGATCTCTTTGAAAAAAAGATTTCTAGGAACTAAATACAAAATAAAAGTAAGAAAGTTCTTAAGAAGCCAATGCTAGAATAACTTCTGCACAAAAAAATTGAAGATGATTGGGATCAATTATACCAAATTTTTAAACTCATGTTCAGTTGAAGAGAGATTTGACTAGCTTTAGATTAATTTACCTAGGCTAATATAAACTTCAGAACAAGTTATAGAGTTTATATTTTATAGGGGGCTTCCCTGGTAGCTCAGATGGTAAAGAATCCAGCTGCAATGCAGGAGACTCAGGTTCAATCCCTAGGTCGGGAAGATTCCCTGGAGAAAGGAATGGATATATCCATTCCAGTTTTCTTGCCTGGAGAATTCCTTGGACAGAGAAGCCTGGCAGCCAAATCAACAACATTCTGGATAAGACAGCATACATCATTAAAGAATCTTTGATAAGACTAATGGGAAAAGCAGAAATCTGCTTACTTGGCTAACAAGACTTGAGAACACATCAAGGACTGAGTAGATGAAAATAGAAATGTGTACTAAAAGTAGCATATCTAAAACATAGACAGGACATTTTTACATATATGTAAAGATTTCTGGCATCAAAAGGACAATTCATTCATCTGTATCTTCAGGAATTGAATTTTGTTGTTTTGCTTTGTCATTTTGTGTTTCTCCTTTTAATGTTTTTATTTTTCTCCACTAAATTTGTTGTTGATAGCCTCTTTCTTTCCCTCTCTCTCACTTTCAAACATTTCCAGCAACTTTTGAGCTTTAAAAAACTATTCCATTATTAAAATCAAATTCTATTACTGGTAACCAATCCCTTATATTTGAAAAGTTACTAGAATTCAGTCTAAAAAGTGTGAATAGCTTTCTGTATCCCTTGGGTGATAAAGTGTTCATGCTTTATGATTCTGACCTCATTTTCACAAGAGTTGGACAGACTTATACAGAGGGCTGAGCATCACATTTTTTCCAGATTTGTTTTTGTTTATCTACAAATGTACAGTCACTCAAATTCAGCATGTTTTTTTAAGGAAATATTCACTTAATTTTCAACCTGTTCATTTTCAGAAAAGCTTAATCCACTTATAAGAATCATCTTACAAAAAATCAAATTTGATTTAATGAAAGTTAAATTCAGTTCTAAAAAACAAATGTATTTTCTCTTGTTTAAATAAATATATATCCATCTCACCTGCACAAGATTTCTTATTAAGGATCATAGCACCAACATATCCATGTTTTTGCTAACAGAATATGCCAACTTCTTTTTCCTACTTTCTTATATATTTTTCTCTTTGAGTTGCTATATAAGCATTTTATGTAAATGCAAAGATTTCATTCACCAGTGGAAACAGGTAAACTATGTAGGTGTTCACATCTTATTTTATTTTAGATAAAGAATTAAAAATAAATTCCTAAGGGACTCTTTTTTAGAAATCCCGTATTATGTTATATCTTTCTTTTATATATTTTAATGATAAATTGTACTTCTCCTTCAACATAAAAAGCACAGTTATAATTTTAAAGTACTTTGTGAAATTAGTTTTTTCATCTCACTCTTACTTGGAAAATCCCAGATTTCATAGGGGTGAGTCCTATGTTTCTCTTATTCTAATACATTGCTGCATAAAATAAGCACTCAGATATTTGTTGAATGAAAGAATTAGTCATGAATTTCAAGTTTCTGATATTTAATTAAAACTAGAAATAATCTCTTATGGCTCCAAGAAATGGCTTTTAGGGAAGGCAAGATCAAGATGGCAGTGTAGGAAGACCCTGAGCTCAGCTCCTCCCACAAACACCAAAACTACAACTACACATAGACCAGCTCTCTCTGAGAACGGCCTGAGGACTGACAGAAAGGCTTTTCTACATTCAAGAATGCTCAACATCATTCATTATTAGAGAAAAGCAAATCAAGACTACAATGAGGTACCACTTCACACCAGTCAGAATGGCTGCGATCCAAAAGTCTGTACGCAATAAATGCTGGAGAGGATGTGGAGAAAAGGGAACCCTCTTGCACTGTTGGTGGGAATGCAAACTAGTACAGCCACTATGGAGAACAGTCTGGAGATTCCTTAAAAAACTGCAAATAGAACTGCCTTATGACCCAGCAATCCCACTGCTGGGCATACACACCAAGGAAACCAAAATTGAAAGAGACACATGTACTCCAGTGTTCATCACAGCACTGTTTATAATAGCCAGGACATGGAAGCAACCTGGATGTCCATCAGCAGATGAATGGATAAGAAAGCAGTGGTACATATACACAATGGAGTATTACTCAGCCATTAAAAAGAATCCATTTGAATCAGTTCTAATGAGGTGGATGAAACTGGAGCCTATTATACAGAGTGAAGTAAGTCAGAAAGAAAAACACCAATACAGTATACTAACACATGTATATGGAATTTAGAAAGATGGTAATGATGACCCTGTATGCGAGACAGCAAAAGAGACACAGATGTGTAAAGTGGACTTTTGGACTGTGAGGGAGAGGGAGAGGGTGGGATGATTTGGGATAATGGCATTGAAACATGTATAATATCATATAAGAAATGAATCACCAGTCTATGTTTGATGCAGGATACAGGATGCTTGGGGCTGGTGCACGGGGATGACCCAGAGAGATGATATGGGGAGGGAGGTGGGAGGGGGGTTCATGTTTGGGAACTCATGTACACCCGTGGTGGATTCATGTCAATGTATGGCAAAACCAATACAGTATTGTAAAGTAAAATAAAAGTAAAATAAAGTAAAATTAAAAATTAAAAAAAAAAATGTAACTGAGACTGATAGAAGGAGAAGAGAAGCAATCCAGTTGGGATCCACAGGAACCACCACCACCCTGCAGGTAACCCAGAGGAGGAGAGACATATCCCAGACTTGGCAATCACCCTAAGGAACAAGGGGCTCTAGCCCCACATTGGGCACTTTGGCCTAGGGTCTGGACTCAGGAACCTGAGAGCACTGGCCTGGTTTTGAAAACCAGTGGGACTTAGCAGAGGACTAAAGGGAACTGAAGCTCTGCTGTTATAGGCATGAATGTAGACTTGCTCATTCTTAGTCCCAGCGCAGAGGCAGAAGACTAAATGAAAAGTGCCTGGTGCTCTGGCTGACCAGCTCTGTCTTCCCTAGCACACCGCCTAGACCACACAGGGCTGAAGCTCCAGTCCCTCCAGCTCCAACCCCACCACAAGCCAAAGCAGTGACTACTATTGCACTACGGTAAAAGCTGCAGCTTGTATTGGGCTGTAGCTCCAGCCTCATCGCCTACCAAAGCCATGACCACCAGCGCAGTCAAGGAGAAGCTCTGGCCCCGCTCACTTAAGACCCAGCTTCCCAGTCAAAGTCAATGCTCACATTCTGACCGAATAGGAATGCTCCCACACAGAGATACACCTTCAGGACTGGGATAGGTAACTATTTCACCTAATTTCCTATTAACAAACAGAGAATATAAAACAAAATGAGAAGACAGAGGAATATATTTCAAACTAAAGAACAAGATAAAACCCAGGATAAAATCCTAATGAAATGAAAATAAGTAAGTTACCTAAAAAAGAGCTCAAAACAATTGTCATAAAAATGCTCCCTGAACTTGGGAAAAGAATAAAGGATCATTGGTAAGAGCTTCAGTGAAGAGTTAGAAATATAAAAAGAACCAGTCAGAGCTAGATAATATAACGACTGAAATAAAATATGCACTAGAAGAAATTAACACCAGACTAGGTGGTACAAACGAATGCATAAGCAAACTGGAGGGCAGAAGAGTGGAATCCTTCCAATAAGAACAGCAAAAAAGGGGGGAAAAAAAGGAACTCAAGCACTGTTGGTGTGATTGTGAGTTGCTACAGTCACTAAGGAAAACTACATGGAGGTTCCTTAAAAAATTAGCGCTAGAACTATCATATGAATCAGCAGTTCCACTCCTGAGCATTTATTCAAAGAAAGCAAAAACACTAATTAGAAAAGATATATGTATCCCTATGTTCATAGCAGCATTTTTTACAGTAGTCAAGATATGGAAGCAACCTAACTGCTCATCAATCAATGAATGGATGAAGAAGAAGTGGTGTATATATATATATATATATGTATATATATACATATATATATATATATATGCAGTGAAATATTACTCAGCCATTAAAAAGAATGATATTTTGCCAGCTGTGACAACATGGATGGACTCTGAGGTTATTATGCCTAGTGAAATGTCATACAAAGAAAGATAAATACTGTATGTTTTCACTTTTATGTGGAATCTAAAAAACAAAGCAAACAAATAGAACAGAACAGAAACAGACTAATAGGTATAGAGAACAAACTAGTGATTACCTCAAGAGAGTGGAATTAAGGGATGGGTGAAATAGGTGAAGGGGATTAAAAGGTAAAAGCTTTCAATTACAAAATAAATAAGTCATAAGGATCTAGTATACAGCACAGAGAAAATAGTTAATATTTTATAATAACTTTATATATTAACCTAAAAAGTATTGAATTAGTATGTTATACACCTGAAATTAATATAGTACTGTAAATCAACTATACATCAGTAAATTTTTCAAAAGAAAGAAAAAGAAATGGCTTTCAGAAAATGTGATTCATGGCTTTAAAAAAAATTCATTTGAAACCCATAATCATATTTCAGCTGTGTTATTGAACATAATGCTGGCAAAGACAGAGAAATAGATACTTTTATGCTTCATTAAACATTTCTATAAATAATACAGACTAACTACCATGATAGTCTCTTTGATTTTAAACAATGTAAAAAATGGTTTGGTGACAATTCTGTCACAGAATAAAGTTGTTCCATTAAGCATCTCACTATAAAATGATTCTGTGGTACTAATCATATCCCAAGAGATGGTTATATAAAGAAACGTCTTCACTAAATCAGCAGAAAGCAGATGCTTCTCTTGCCCTTACAGGTCAGAATTACAAAGGCATTCATTTATATAAATTTTGCATCACTTTATGTTCATTGTATCCATAACAGTGTAAAACTAATTAAGGGGCAAGTCCCTGGAGCTCATTAGCTTTCATCTTCCCTTTAGGATCAATTACATAAAGAAAATAAGTGCCTATAAGTAAGTGCTTTTGACTCATCTCATCTCTCTTTTTGTCTTGGTAAACATGAATATTTACTTGGACTTGTCAACTTTTGAACAAGGTGTCTTGCTTCCAAAAATATTTATTTGGATTCTGGCCCACTGACAAAAAAAGAAAAGATGTCAGAAACCAACCTAGATAATACAGCTATGCCAAAACTTATCTGACTGTCAGAAGGCAGCCCATGGCGGCTCAGATCCACAAAACATTTCTCTGTTTCTTTATGCTCAAATGGTGCTGGAATAATTCCAAATATTTTGGGGTCTGAAGAGCTTAATGTTCTAATTTTATTAAAATGTATTAACAGGACTATCCTTTCTCATCAATACCAGTTAATCAAGACAAAGAGAGGTATTGATCACAAGCAGTTATCTCAGTTAAAGCAATCTTAATATTCCTACATAATTTAAAACAAAACTAAGGGTCATCCAAGATATTTAAGTTGGAGAAGGAAATGGCACCCCAATTCAGTATTCTTGCCTGGAAAATCCCATGGACAGAGGAGCCTGGAGGGCTGCAATCCACGGGAAGTCAGACACAACTGAGTGACTGAGCAGAAGATATTTAAGTAGATTTGCTTGAAGGGCAGTGGGAGCACGGATGATTTTTTTTTCCTTGACAACTCTAATAAAGCCTTCAAAAGCAATGCAAACCAAACCATCAGTTGCTTCTTTTTGTTTAATATACAGTTAAAGCCTTCACTAGCCTCTCCTGTGAATGATTTGACAAAATACGACTCGGTTTGAACCATATTACATGGCATATTAGGCAGAAAATGCCAAGAGCAGAAGGCAATCATCAGATGCGGGATCCATGAAGCAAATTTACTGAAACTGTTAGTAAATTTACTGGATCATTGCTTTTGGAATTCCACATAAATCATGCAGGTCACTGTATTTAGAAAAAGTACATACTGCCTAAATGCAATGTCCAAAAATGACAACAGAATGTTCCCTGATACTACTTTAGTTGAGAATGACCTGCCTTTGCTTTGGCACTTCCTACAGATCCAGACAAATATGCTTCAAATCTTTATTCAAATAAAGAGTATGAGATCGCTTTTCAAAACCAATAACAGAAAATTGCTTTTGGAAAGCTAAATAGAGAATACACCTTCACTTGAATACTTCAGCACATAGCCACCACAGATGGTAGTCCTACGTCTAATTTTAGCCAGCTCTCCAGCCAAACAGCAAATACTCAATAACAGAGGATTGCTGCCATCTACAGGCTTCATGAAACTTTATCCTAAATATTTAAAATTTTTTCTGAAATTATGGACAAAAAGCCCCTATTTTAAACAGATTCAATGTATCAGCCTGCATTCCCAAAAAAGAATACATAAGAAAGCACCCTGTTCATTAAAATCTTTCAAATGATCTCTGAGATTTCTTCCTATTAGTTGGACTTGATCTTTCATACCCAGATAAATGTATCTGGGTATGAAATATATTTAAATGTATCTGGGTATGAAATATATTTAAAAACAAATATTTTAAAAACTAGAATAATTTTAGTATATTAGCTTTCTTGTAACAAGTAATACATAAAGAGTAATAATTATCTTATGACCTTATCTATATTTTCACAGTGGTCTTCATCATCATGTAATTAATGTTTCCCTCTTATAACCTCTTAGTTAGTAACATATAAATTACTATTAAATGCCATGAGGTAAAATGATTGACTGCTGAGAATCTGAATTGAGAAGACTCATCTTCAAACTCTGGCTCTACAGCTTATCAGTGGTATGACACTGACAAGTAACGTGGCAACTCTGTGTCTCAGTGTCTTAATTATGAAAGTGGAAAAAAATATCTGTTCCATAAGGCATTGTGAGATTTAAATTTAAAAATTTGTTAAGGACACTAACAACAGTCACTGACATTTGGCTCTTTAAATGTTAACCTTATCATAATAAATGCTATTGTTATCAGAATTAAAGTCACATCTTAAAAGGTAAGGAATGGGATTTTGTTATCATTATCTCTATGTGTGTATGTAAATTTATGCATTCACACACAAACATACACACACAAAAAAACATACACATACATATGGAGGTGTTACCTACATTCCCATATGTCAACATAGTAGGTAAAGCCCAAGTATTTATTCCAGGTGTTCTCAAACCTGGTTGAGCATTGTAATATCTTTGGGAAATCTTAAAAACTGTGGATGCCCAGCTTCACTCCAAGATTCTGATTGTTCATAGGCCATTTTTTTCAAAGCATCCCAAGTGATTCTAATGTATGGTCAAAGTTGAGAACCAGTATTATATATACATTCAGTTTTATAACTTTATTATATTAAAAAATTAAGTTATAGATTCTTTCAAATATGCACATGTCAAAAACTTATGACATTCATCACTGTGTAGCTAATTTTATGATGTCATATATATTGTTTTTCCATTATGTCTCTATTGAAAGCATTTATAAAATAAACCATATTCCTAGTTGTTAGCATATTTTGACAATGGATAGGAAAAAATCATATATGTTTTTACCTATCAGCAACACCGCTAGTGAGGATTCTATCATTAAAGCATACCTGCCTGTTTGGTTGAAGCATTTTAGCTTGTTAATTTGTAGTTTAAAATTTGGGGGGATTCCTATAAGCCTGATTCTTTAGCAAGTTACCCTAGCCAAATTGGAGTAAAGGCTAAAGGCTAATTCCATATTTGTAATCTGAAAACAAATGAGACAAGAAAAGTAAAAAGGAAGAAGTCATTGTAGTCTATAGAGGCTGGCATTTTACATTCTGCAAGTACATTCTGAATTTTTAAACCACAACTTAGTATTTACAGAGCCTGGGTCATATCTGGATTCAGATGTACATTCAAATAGAAAGTTTTTATGATTCTAACTGCATATCTGAGTTAGTCCTAACAATTTCAGCATAGTTAAAATGATACTCTTGATTATAGTATGAATATGAACACATAGTACCAAATTACAATCTTTCAGTAGCAACCTTCATCTTAAAATGGACATTTTTCACAAATGATACACTGTTTTCCTAGCAATGCTTACCTAACAAGTACTGAGTTACTTTTTAGAGGGTAAACAGACGCTTTTCCACTTCTTCCTGGAGTATACATCTTCACGTGGTCAGTGTAGACATATAATTCAGGCATTAAAATTATAAAAATGAAAATATTTCACCCAAAGTAGCAAATTAAACAGCTGAGGGAGGAAAGTAGACTTCTCACATATAAGCAACCTTTAGATTGTTTAGGGTAAAGCATGGCATAATTATATTTTGTGTGAATTTATTACTGAATATGCTGTAATAGCCTACATGGGAAAAGAACCTAAAAAAGAGAAGATATATGTCTCTGTATAACAGATTCACTTTGCTGCACACAGGAAACTGACACAGCATTGGCAATCAACTATACTTTTATTAAAAAATGTTTTTTGAAGTTAGTAAAAAAAACAACTAGTTGCCACACACTTCTCATAAACACTTAGGCTCTGGAGTTAAGAAACCTGAAACCAGATCTCAACAGTTCAAGTTACTTAACTTTTCCATGCTTCAGTTTCCATGTCTATAAAGTGAGGATAATGATAGTGCTGACCTCACAGAACTGTCGAGAATATTAAATGAAATTATACATGTGTTAAGTACATGTTAGTGTTGAGTACATAGCAAGCATTCAGTAAAGTTTGTTATTATTATGACAGAGAATGAGATGATTGGATGGCATCCCTGACTCAATGGACATGAGTTTGAGCAAACTCCAGGAGACAGTAAAGGACAGGGAAGCCTGGCCTGCTACAGTCCATGGGGTTGCAGAGAGTCAGATACGACTTAGTGGCTGAATGATAACAAATACATGTGACATATGTAGATTAGTATCCAGTACATAGCAAGCATTCAGTGAAGTTTGTTGTTATTATGCCACATGATGAAGGGTTAAGGAGTACCCTAACAGTGAAGAAGAAAGGCAGTGAGACCTAGCGGGAGCTGAGACTGGTAGAAGCTCAGTGATCTAAAGGTCACAGGACTATTTGAGCGGATCCAAGTCATATTGAAAGTTATGTTGGCCTCCAGTCCAACAGTATAACACATTATAATACAGTACAATACTTTTACAGTATAATTCATTATTTCTGGCAGAGACTGCTAACCGACCTCTTTGCTTTAGTAATAGAATTTCTGCACTTCCTCCTGGCACAGGGTCACACAACAGACTATTTCTTACATTCTTGCTTTTAAATAGGTGTCTCTATATGTCTCTATCCTCAGCAGTGGGATATGGAGAGAATTGAAATGTGCTACTTCTGGGCCAGTCTTCTAAAAGGAAGATGTTTGATCCCTATTTTCTCCTTCCCTTATCCTAAAGGCTAGAACATGGAAAAGGTGCTAGTGAAGCAGCTCCAGCCTTTCAGGAGAAGACTTCTCAGGGTGGACAAGAAAAGGAAAGGAAATCAGATTCCTGGATGACATCACTGAACAGCGCTGACCACTGCCTTGGACCACCCATCCACCTCTGGATTATCGCATGTCAAGAGAATCAGCTTCTATTTTGTGTAAGACACTTGATCCACCTTCTGTATACTTATACTATTTCATAAATAACTTAACTGGAAGGGGAAAAGGGAATATAAAGCAAAAATAGAGGAACCTTGAGGCTTCACATTGATAAATCTAATCACTACTCTAAGAAAACATTGAAAATCTCTTTCTTGAAGAGTATTCAAAATAATGATAATAACTTTAATTGCAAACACACTATGTTCCAGGCACTAACTTTTTTGCATACACTGTCCCACTAAGCTCTACTGTATTTCTATGAGGATGGTCCTAATACATCCTCATTTTCAGGTAAGAAAGGTGAGTCAGTGATATTAACTAAATTGCCCAAGGTCACATGAGTAGAAAGTGAGAGTTGAGATTTTTAACCAAGGTTGGCTTAATTCTACAACCCCAGATTTTCCTTACTCTAAATCCTGCCTCCCATGGAGAAATAGTGAACAATTTAGTAATTTTGAAGGTAGCTAAGGTACTAAGACTCTCTAGCACAGGTGCTTTTCTATTACACTATTGCCAAGCAGTTGTGATTTTTTTTTTTTTCCTACTGGGAAGCATACTTTACATAATTACCTTTTCTTTTACCTAAATTTTATGGGTGTTTGGACATTGTTTTAATTGGAAGTGTAAATTTGAGCTGTGCACACACAGACACAAACACATCAAACTTTTCAAGTTAACAATGAAGTCAGCTAGCTCAAAGTGAGTGAACAGTTGTATAGGATTTGGAACCTAAGTTGATAATTGGCTTCTTGTTCAAAGGAGCCAATATTAAGCAAATTATAATTTCAAATTATTATATTTTCTTCAAACAGACATTCTTTAAAGAAACAGCTACTAAAGATTATTTCTGGAAACTGAAGACTGTCTCCTGATTACATGTTTTCTGACCTCTGGATGAGAGTCCTCAAAAAAAAACAGGTTGTAGATTTGTTTAAAAACTACCCAGAAATTTCAGTCCTTTTTCTAAAGTATATCATTTTTGTCAAGTATAATATATATAGTTGGCCATGAGTAAATACCACTAATTTGAGATTTGATTTTTAGACCAGCAGTCAGTTCAGGAAAGAAAGGCAAAACCTATCTGTGAATATGCTGTTGACATTTGGGCCACTCTTTAGGAACATAAAAATACTTTCACTAAAACTGTAACATCAAAACCATGTAATATGTTCCAAGCAAGCTGTAAATTTAGTGTTCAGTACTAAATTTAATGGAACTCAAATCAAGACCCATTGAAATAGGTATTTAAATACAGATAATTTCAGATTTACAATCAGATCTTGTGAGTAAGTTAGTCGCTCGGTCATGTCCGACTCTTTGTGACCCCATGGACTATAGCCCTCCAGGCTCCACTGTCCATGGGATTTCCCAGGCAAGAATACTAGGGTGGGTTGCCCTTTCAGATCTTAGTTCTTGCCATAGACTGAATGTTTTTGGTCCCTGAAATTCTTTTCTTTTTTTTTTTTTTTTTGAAGTTTTTTATTTTTTTAATTTTAAAATCTTTAATTCTTACATGTGTTCCCAAACATGAACCCCCCTCCCACCTCCCTCCCCATAACATCTCTGTGGGTCATCCCCATGCACCAGCCCCAAGCATGCTGTATCCTGCGTCAGACATAGACTAGCAATTCAATTCTTACATGATAGTATACATGATAGAATGCCATTCTCCCATATCATCCCACCCTCTCCCTATTCTTATGATGAAATCTAATCCTTAAAAGGTGAGGTCTTTGGGAGGTGATGAGGTCATGAGGGCAGAGCCCTCTGAAATTGGATTAACATCCTTATAAAAAGACCACAGTGAGCTCCACTGAGCTTTCTACCATGTGAGGACACAAAAAGAAGATGACCATCTATGAACCAGGAGGTCAAAACACAGATCCTGTCATCATGGAGCTCTCAATCCATGGGTGGGACAGGGTGGAGGGGGCAAGGGTAGTTTATTTCTAATCAGAGCACCATGAATAAATGTTAAATCACAGCTATGGTAGGTTTTATGGACTACCAGGCCCCTCTGTCCATGGGATTTTCCAGGCAATAGTACTGGAGTGGATTGCCATTTCCTTCTCCAGGGGATCTTCCCAACCCAGGGCTCGAACCTGGGTCTCCTGCATTGTAGACAGATGCTTTACCGTCTGAGCCACCAGGGAAGTCCAATGAAAAGATTAAATTGTTACAATAGAACAAACAGGAGGAAGAAATGTTTAAGTTATGGGTACTAAAACATTAGGGCTCAGTTAGTAAAGAGTCTGCCTGCAATACAGGAGACCCCGGTTCAATTCCTGGGCTGGGAAGATCCCCTGCAGAAGGGAAAGGCTACCCACTCCAGTATTCTGGCTAGGAGAATTCCATGGACTGTATAGTCCATCGGGTTGTAAAGAGTCGGTCACAACTAAGCGACTTTCACTTCACTTCACTTCACTGAAAGAATAAAGAAGCTATCAGAGAAGAAGATGCAGGTAGTTGTAACTATATGGGAAAAGGAAAGAGCATTCAAGAAATTAAAAGGAAGACAGTGTGGAGTTTGGAGCAAGATGAGATTGGGGTAGAACTGGCAGGGCTTTATACACTATGTTAACGATTGGCAGGGCTTTATACAGTATGTTAATGATTTTCATCACTGTCTTAGGAACAATAGGAAGACAGTTGAATGAAAAGGAGACAGAAATTCCATGCCCTCCACATCCCAAGGAAAGAGAAGTCATGTCAAATGCAAACAAAAACAGACAAAAAATTATCTGAATGACTTTTTGACTATTTAGGGATTTTTTAAAAGGTAATTGTGACTATATATTATTTCACCTGAGGGTTAACTTTAGAACTAATATCATCATCTCTCATCACCACCACTACCTCTTCCCATTAATATGTCTGCCATTAGGTGTGTAATCTAGAGGTATATGAAGGCAAGACATCTGATCAAGTTATAAGGGAAGTTTAGGAGTACTAAATTGTGATATTAAAGTGTACTTTGTCATCAGCTGTTGTGTTTCTTTTTACACAGCTGTCTTAGAATAAACTTCTTTTAAAAATCCTCACTAATTTACCATGGATCCTCAAAATCTGAATTAAGTACTTGTGAAAATACAGCTGCAATGGCTATTAGGGAATAACCTGAAGAGCAAGTTTTCCAGTTTTTCTAAATATCTTTATATATTATAATAAAGTTTTATTATATATAAAGTGTGGGAAGATGAAATTTACTACTATAAGAGAACACAAGAAAATTGACTGAGAAAGTTCTAAAAAAGTAAATAAATTCCTTTGTGAATAAAACAAAAATCATAGAAATAATAGTGTGACAGGCTGGAAGAGATCTGAAATATACTTCTAATGTTTTAATTTTGTGAAAGGATTTTGAAAGAGATGGCAATAATTAAACTAATTTACAAAGATAATTCCAAATACTTGAAAAGTATTTTATAGAACTTTCAAGTGATCATAAAAAAAGAGAATAAACTATTCTAAAATCAGAGAAATATAAAAAAGGAAGGAAGGAAGAAAGAGGGAGAAAAGGATGGAAGTAAGTAGGGAATCAAAGAATCTAAATTCTTACACAGAGAAAAACATTAACTTTCTAAACTGAATTACTGCCACTTATTAACTGATTAAAGAAACTACTAAGTCTTTCTATATCCCCAAACATTTAGATCTCCTAAATTTAACAGTTTTCAGGTTGGGGCAATAATAACAATAATAATAACAAAATATGTCTCTTTCATGTAAGACTTCTCTATAATTGATGTTGAACTTCAGTGAGATAATAGAGAACATTTAAACCAGTTTTTAAAGACAAAAAAAAAAAAATACACTGCTTGTCTCTGAATGGGCTCAAAATCCTGAGAAAATCTCATTTTATGGAATAGACATGCTACCAAAATGTTGTTCATAATCCTTTTATTTTTTCTAATGAGATAATATTTCCCCACTAAATGATAATTTCTAACTTGCTTTATCTTTGTCCCAAGTCATTCTTCAATCATCAGAAAACTTGGTTTTTAGTTTCTCTGTAAAGCACTTGTTTTACGGTAAACGAATTCTAATTTTTAAAACAAAAGAACCAATAGATATTACTTTTAAGAAAAAAAGGCTTTGTAATGAGTATCTCAAAAGACTACTCATTTTACCTTCCAAACTGTATTAGTTAGACTTGGGTAGTCTACAGTACAATAGTAAATAAAACCTCAAGAATCAGTGGGTTAGCATACCAAAGTTAGTTTATCTAACTATATTAGCTAGGGAGCACTTAAAAGCATCTCTCTTTCATGTGGTGAGTTAGCGATTCAAGTTCTCTCCACTCAAGTCATGACCTGCAGGATTGCTATAGCGATAGAAAGTAGTACTAAAAGGTCCTAAAGTATAAGTCACAGTCAGAACTATTCATTTGCATGTTATCACTTCTACCCATCATCCGCTAGACAGAATGAGATACATGGTCTCCATTTAACTGCAAAGGAGACACATGGATTTTTGGTGAGGTCTCTCTCAGCCACCATTTATCAGGTCTTATTATTTGCAGGTACACTTCAAAGACTATCTATAGCACTTTGGAATTTACATTCTAATAGGTTTCTATTGAGTACATATGCGTGCATGTTTAGATATGCAGGAAATCACTGAATCACATGCATTTGACTGAACACTAAAACTCTTCTACAAATTCTTGTCTTCCCTTGCTATTCCATTAATTGGAAGCTTCTTGTCCTCTTCCATCTCTTTATCTTTCTCTCTTCCATCACTGGTTGCCTAGGAACAGCACCCCACCTCCACCCTGCCCATTTCTTATTTAACTAGAGGGCTGATTCAAGGTGTATCTACCATAGTAGAACTACTTACAATGCAGATGACTTAGAAAAGGAGAAAGATGGAAATCATTAATTACCACTCAACACTCAGTTGCCCACTACTATCACTAAGTCTTCCATCCCAATGCTCAGCTTCCCTCTCATATTCTTACCCACCAGTCAACAAAGGGAAGGAAAGGCGAGAAATAGAAGTTCAGTTCAGTAGAGTTCAGTCACTCAGTCGTGTCCAACTCTTGGCGACCCCATGAATCGCAGCATGCCAGGCCTCCCTGTCCATCACCAACTCCCGGAGTTCACTCAGACTCACGTCCATTGAGTCAGTGATGCCATCCAGCCATCTCATCCTCTGTCGTCCCCTTCTCCTCTTGCCCCCAATCCCTCCCAGCATCAAAGTCTTTTCCAATGAGTCAACTCTTCGCATGAGGAGGCCAAAGTACTGGAGTTTCAGCTTTAGCATCGGTCCTTCCAAAGAAATCCCAGGGCTGATCTCCTTCAGAATGAACTGGTTGATCTCCTTGCAGTCCAAGGGACTCTCAAGAGTCTTCTCCAACACCACAGTTCAAGAGCATCAATTCTTCGGTGCTCAGCCTTCTTCACAGTCCAACTCTCACATCCATACATGACTACTGGAAAAACCATAGCCTTGACTAGATGGGCCTTAGTCAGCAAAGTAATGTCTCTGCTTTTGAATATGCTATCTAGGTTGATCATAACTTTCCTTCCAAGGAGTAAGCATCTTTTAATTTCATGGCTGCAGTCACCATCTGCAGTGATTTTGGAGCCCCCAAAAATAAAGTCTGACACAGTTTCCCCATCTATTTCCCATGAAGTGATGGGACCGGATACCATGATCTTTGTTTTCTGAATGCTGAGCTTTAAGTCAACTTTTTCACTCTCCACTTTCACTTTCATCAAGAGGCTTTTTAGTTCCTCTTCACTTTCTGCCATAAGGGTGGTGTCATCTGCGTATCTGAGGTTATTGATATTTCTCCCGGCAGTCTTGATTCCAGCTTGTGTTTCTTCCAGTCCAGCATTTCTCATGATGGACTCTGCATAGAAGTTAAATAAGCGGGGTGACAATATACAGCCTTGACGTACTCCTTTTCAGATTTGGAACCAGTCTGTTGTTCCATGTCCAGTTCTAACTGTTGCTTCCTGACCTGCATACAGATTTCTCAAGAGGCAGGTCAGGTGCTCTGGTATTCCCATCTCTCTCAGAATTTTCCACAGTTTATTGTGATCCACACAGTCAAAGGCTTTGGCATAGTCAATAAAGCAGAAATAGATGTTTTTCTGGAACTCTCTTGCTTTTTCCATGATCCAGCAGATGTTGGCAATTTGATCTCTGGTTCCTCTGCCTTTTCTAAAACCAGCTTGAACATCAGGAAGTTCACGGTTCACGTATTGCTGAAGCCTGGCTTGGAGAATTTTGAGCATTACTTTAGTAGCATGTGAGATGAATGCAATTGTGTGGTAGTTTGAGCATTCTTTGGCATTGCCTTTCTTTGGAATTGGAATGAAACTGACCTTTTCCAGTCCTGTGGCCACTGCTGAGTTTTCCAAATGTGCTGGCATATTGAGTGCAGCACTTTCACAGCATCATCTACAGGATGTGAAATAGCTCAATTGGAATTCCATCACTTCCACTAGCTTTGTTCATAGTGATGCTTTCTAAGGCCCACTTGACTTCACATTCCAAGATGTCTGGCTCTAGATGAGTGATCACACCGTCGTGATTATCCGGGTCATAAAAATCTTTTTTGTACAGTTCTTCTGTGTATTCTTGCCACCTCTTCTTAATATCTTCTGCTTCTGTTAGGTCCATACCATTTCTGTCCTTTATCGAGCCCATCTTTGCATGAAATGTTCCCTTGGTATCTCTAATTTTCTTGAAGAGATCTCTAGTCACTCCCATTCTGTTCTTTCCCTCTATTTCTTTGCATTGATCACTGAAGAAGGCTTTCTTATCTCTTCTTGCTATTCTTTGGAACTCTGCATTCAGATGCTTATATCTTTCCTTTTCTCCTTTGCTTTTCACCTCTCTTCTTTTCACAGCTATTTGTAAGGCCTCCCCAGACAGAAATAGAAGTTAGGGGATCTTAAAAGAAGAGAGAGAATGTTTCCTGCTTTCTATCAGTTCCAAGATGAAATAAGACCTAAGGAACAAATAGCTTCATGGTGCATCCAGACAGATACATAGTCCTTCAGATGATTCCCATGCTCCAAGTGTAGCAATGAAGCATCGGTAAGCTTCCAGAACTGAAAGCGTCCTATTTCTGGGAACACAGGTCACTGCCGGCACAATGATAAAATAGTCACTAATGCCGTATACACATGCACACCAGGAGAAGACCCTGAAACTCTGGCATAAACCACAGAAAGCTGGAGGAAACACTAGAAGGGATGGAAATTACTTAACTTCCAGCCCCAACCCACTGCAATAGCAGAAATGAATGGAAATTCAAAATGCAAGTGGAGTTGTTTCACAGAAAATTAACAAACTAAGTTTGTAAACAGATTCATATTTGTTAGAGTCATATACAATGATTTTGAAATATGTGTATATGTGTAAATTATAACTAGAAAGAAAAAGCAAAACTAAAACATGCTAACTTCTAGGGATTAAGAATGAATCCTATTGTCGAATGTCCCTTTAATGTAGTTTTAATAAGCCAACAGTGTATACTTGCTTAAATCACAAATGGCAATATGGTTGTAAAGCTCCCAAGATAGGAAGACAATTTTAAGAAATCTATTAAAATATTTAAGAAAGTGTTAGCCAATATTTAGTAGCTAAATTAAATTATAGTTTGAATACTTGAAAATAAATAAAACATGTTTGCAAGGATCTGATTGTGTCTATTCTGTTTAGTAAAACTTCCAATGGAATGATCTAAGCAAGCCCTTTTGAAATTTGCCACCATTATTAAGTTTTAAAAGCTGATTTCCTAATCCTATTTAAATTCATATGACTTTCTTTTATCTTTATCGCTACCTACCTAATGTCACCATTGATTCATGGCTGAACTAGGAACTCAAAAATTTTAAACATTTTGTTAACTGTCTACAATTATTGATCTTATTCTCAGACATGTTATATTTTTATCAATTTTAAAGCATTTTGATTATTCCTACTGGTGGTCTTCCCTGGTGGCTGTCAGTAAAAGAATCTGCCTGTAGTACGTGAGACCCAAGTTCAGACCCTGGGTCAGGAAGATCCCCTGGAGGACGGCATGGCAATCCACTCCAGTATTCTTGCCTGGGAAATCCCGTGGACAGAGGAGCCTGATAAGGTGCTGTCCGTGGGGTCAACAAAGAGTTGGACACGACTGAGCAACTAAGCACAGCACTGGCGGAATGAAGCAATAGGCATTCTAGTGAGCAAACATCATAAGTGTTTGAGGCATAAACAAAATTAGTGCTGAACTAAGAATGGATCCTTGGTAAAGAGATGGGAGTACAGATCACCTTACCTGTATCCTGAGAAGCCTGTATGCAAGTCAAGAAGCAACAGTTAAAATGAACATGGAACAATAGACTGGCTCAAAATTGGAAAAGGAATATGCAAAGCTATATATCATCACCCTGCTTATTTAACACAGAGTACATCATGAGAAATGCTGGGCTGAATGAACCACAAGCTGGAATCAAGTTTGCCAAGAGAAATATCAATAACCTCAGATATGCAGATGACACCACTCTAATGGCAGAAAGTGAAGAGGAACTAAAAAAATCTATTGATGAGAGTGAAAGAGGAGAATGAAAAGCTGGCTTAAAACTGAACGTTAAAAAAACTAAGACCATGGCATCTGATCCCATCACTTTACGGAAAATAGATGGCAGGAAGTGGAAACAGTGACAGATTTTGTTTTCCTGGGCTCCAAAATCACTATGGACAGTGACTGCCGCCATGAAATTAAAAGACACTTGCTCCTTGGAAGGAAAACTATGCAAACCTAGACAGCATATTAAAAAGCAGAGACATCATTTTGCCAACAAAGGTCCAGATAGTCAAAGCTGTGGTCATCCCAGCAGTCATGTACAGATATGAGAGTTAGGCCATAAAGAAGGCTGAGCACTGAAAAACTGATGCTTCCAAATTGTGGTTCTGGAGAAGACACTTGTGTCTCTTAGGCTGCAAGGAGATCAAACCAGTCAATCCTAAAGGAGATAGCCCTGAATATTCATTAGAAGGACTGACGCTGAAGCTCAATACTTTGGCCACCTGAAGTAAAGAGCTGACTCACTGGAAAAGACCCTTATGGTGGGAAAGGTAGAGGGCAGGAGGAGAAGGGATGACAGAGGATGAGATGGTTGGATGGCATCACCAACTCAATGGATATGAGTTTGAACAAGCTTCAGGAGATGGTGAAGAACAGGGAAGCCCAGCACACTGCAGTCTATGGGGTCGCAGAGAGTTGAATACTCCTTAGCATCTAAACAACAGCACAAAGAATAAGGTCCTTGGTAAATATTAACAGTAAAGTTTGTATCATTAAGGAGAATTATTTTATTCCTTGATAAATAGTGAAGAAAAAGTGAAGGGAAAAAAATGTAACTAGTTGAAGCAGTAATTTAGGTTCTCAACACAGAAACATTGAGAAACCAATGAGAAGCATGACTACTTCAAGAGTATCTTCTCCTACAAAGGTCCTTTGGACTTCTTATTAAATATTGCTTCTGGAAAGTGAAGTGAAAGTGAAAGTTGCTCAGTCATGCCCAACTCTTTGGGACCCCATGGACTATACAGTCCATGGAATTCTCTAGGCCAGATAGCCTTTCCCTTCTCCTGGGGATCTTCCCAACCCAGGGATGAAACGCAGGTCTCCCTCACTGCAGGCAGATTCTTTACCACCTGAGCCACAAGGGAAGCCCAAGAATACTGGAGTGGGTAGCCTATCCCTTCTCCAGCAGATCTTCCTGACCCAGGAATCAAACCGGGGTCTCCTGCATTGCAGGCAGATTCGTTACCAACTGAGCTATTAGGGAAGCCATGGCTTCTGGAAGTTACATGAAAACTTTAAAGTACTTTCTCTACTGAAAATAGAGGATTTTGCTGCCTGTTGTAAATAATTTTGTTGCAACATATCATTTAGTAAGGCAAGTAAAATGTGGCTCTTGCTCTCATTTAGTGAAGTGAAGGTAGCTATTAAAAGAAAAAGACACCTTGTAATCTGAATTGCTTCCTGCTGAGCAGTCATCCTCTGGGCAGATACTATGCAAATGATACTCCATTTCCTGCATTACTCTGCACTTAATAGCTTTAACTTTTAAATATTGACACTGAAAAAAAAATGTGTAATAAAAATTGTACAATGAAACTACAAGTGAGATATTTCTGCCTAATCCAATAAAATAAAGTATTTCATTATATTTAACATTATTTTTCTGTAATTTTGCAAATTCCAAGGTAAAAACAATCTTCCAAAGTTTGAAAAAATCTTCATTCTACAAGAAATTGTGTAATAAAGTCATAAGCAAAACATTCAATTTATCAAACATCCTGAATGGTCACTGGTAAGTGCTTTGGAGTCCTTTGGAATCGTATGGACCTGGATTTGCATCCTAGTTCTAATACATTTTTATGACCCTGGACAATGTATTGCACTCATTAAACCTTAGTTCCTCATATGTATAATAGAAATAATAATCCCTGATTCACAAGGTAGTTAAGAAATTTAAAGGAAGTTATAGACTTTTAAGTACTCATCAAGGTGCTTAGAACAGTACATGCCCAAAAAGTGATTATCTATTAGTATTCTTATAATGTACACTATACAGAAGATTCCCTGGAAGAAGTCATGGCAACCCACTCCAAGATTCTTACCTGGAGAATCCCACGAACAGAGGGGCTTGGCAGGCTACAGTTCACAGGGTTGCAAAGAGTTGCATACAACTGAAGCAACTTAGCACACGTGCACATGCATAGTGTCAAAAATCAAGTAAAAGAGGATCGTTTTAAGCTTTGAAAAGTCAGGCTTAGTAAAATTCCTTATCCATAGAAGTTTGAGGTAAAAAGTATAAAAAATTGGTTTCATTAAAAAATTGATTTCATAGCATGCTATGTATGGGAGAAAACCGTTTAGTTCAATGTTGTGTCCTTATTTTACATATTTGGAAAGAAATCATGTTTTGCAATTATATAAAAACTGCTGTCTTTGCTCAAAATCTTGCTTAAAAGATGTCAATCCTACAAAGCAAGCAGAAATTGGAGAGAGGATGAAGACTCTTTTTAGAAGAGAAGCAAAAAAAGAGAAATCCATATCTCCCTGGAATTTCTCTGAAACACACTCCCCAGTTTGTACTGTGCATAAATGATAGAGCTCAAGCAGAAAGTGACAGCCTTATTTTGCTGCAAAGTGGGACTGATAGGTCAAAGTGCAAGGTTGATCAAGCAGATGAAAATTGAAAAGAGAAATTGTAGACATGAAGGAGTTCCAGAGGGGTCAGCCCTAAACTGTATACAAATATCTGCTAAATCTTAGAATGAGTTCTAAATTTTAGAATATAAGTAGAGATTTCAAGGATCTTACTGAAAGACTAAAAATTGCTTATCAAAGGTATCACTAGTTGACTGTTTCTGGAAAGACAAGATTTGAGTTCAAGTTCAACCAAATTAAATAGGACTCACTTTCAAAACTCAAGTGTCAGCCTTACAAATTATGACCATATCCCAAGACTAAGCACTACACTCTTGGATTAAAGGTAAAATGAAAACAAACCATTCTAAGGGAGTTTAAACAAATCCTCTACAGGACCAATGTGATTTGCCAGTGATTTAAGTGCTTGAAATTCAACATTCCTAAGAGCAAGAGAACAGAATCAATTGTCCACAATGTATTACCAATAATGTTTAATGTTAGACATGCAAAGAGGCAGACCCATAATCTAAAAAAAGGCATCAATAGAAGTATAGCCACAAACAACCATGATGTTAGCATTAGTATATAAGAATATATAATATAAATACGATTAAGGAAACTCTAGAAGATGGATGCAATGCCTAAAGTGATGAGGAATATCAAGAGAGATTTTTGAATTCTGACTACTAGATAGAACTAGTAACTAGATGGAAATTTTAGAAGTGGAAAATATAATATTAAATTATAAAATTTATAGGATTCATGGCAGATTGGACTCTGCAGAAGAAATGAACAGTGACTATGAAGACAGATTGATAATACAGAGGAAAACGGTAAACACAAATGCTGAATTGAAACTACAAGATAATCAGTTCAGTTCAGTTCAGTCACTCAGTCATTTCTGGCTCTTTGCAACCTCGTGGGACTGCAGCATGCCAGGCTTCCCTGTCCATCACCAACTTCCGAAGCCTACTCAAACTCGTGTCCATCACATCAGTGATGCCATCCAACCATCTCATCCTCTGTCGTTCCCTTCACCTCTCACCTTCAATCTTGCCCAGCATCAGGGTCTTTTCAAATGAGTCAGTTTTTTGTATTAGGTGGCCAAAGTATTGGGGATTCAGCTTTAGCATCAGTCCTTCCAACGAATATTCAGGACTTATGTCCTTTAGGATGGACTGGTTGGATCTCCTTGCAGTCCAAGGGACTCTCAAGAGTCTTTTCCAACACTACAGTTCAAAAGCATCAATTCTTCAGTGCTCAACTTTCTTTACAGTCCAACTCTCACACCCATACATAGGGGGGTGAAGTCACTCAGTCGTGTCCGACTCTTTGTGACCCAGTGGACTGTAACCTACTAGGCTTCTCCGTCCATGGGATTCTCCAGGCAAGAATACTGGAGTGGATTGCCATTTCCTTCTCCAGGGGATCTTCCTGACCCAGGGATCGAACCCGGGTCTCCCGCATTGGAAGCAGACGCTTTAACCTCTGAGCCACCAGGGAAGCCCATGACTAATGGAAAAACCATAGCTTTGCCTAGATGGACCTTTGTTGGCAAAGGATTGTCTCTGCTTTTTAATATGCTGTCTAGGTTGATCATAACTTTTCTTACAGGGAGCAAGTGTCTTTTAATTTCACGGCTACAGTCACCATCTGCAGTGGTTTTGGAGCCCCCAAAAATAAAGTCTGTCACTGTTTCCATTGTTTCCCCATCTATTTGCCATGAAGTGATGGGACTGGATGCCATGATCTTAGTTTTCTGAACACTGAGCTTTAAGCAAACGTTTTTACTCTCCTCTTTCACTTTCATCAAGAGGCTTTTTAGTTCCTCTTCACTTTCTGCCATAAGGGTGGTGTCATCTGCATATCTGAGGTCATTGATATTTCTCCCAGCCATCTTTATTCCAGCTTATGCTTCATCCAGTCTGGCATTTTGCATGATGTACTCTGCATATCTTTAATCCAATTTTCTGTTGATGGGCAGGGCTGTGTTCCCCCTCTGTTGCTTGACCTGAGGTCAAACTATGGTGAGGTAATGAAGATAATGGCGACCACCTTCAAAAGGTCCTACACACACACTGCTGCACTCAGTGCCCCTGACCCTGCTGCAGGCCACCACCAACCCATGCCTCTGCTGGAGACTCCTGGACACTCACGGACACTCACGGGTCAGTCTCTTGTTGAGTCACTGCTCCTTTCTCCTGGGTTCTGGTGCACATAAGGTTTTGTTTGTGCCCTCCAAGAGTCTGTTTCCTTAGTCCTGTGTAAGTTCTGGTGGTTCTATGGGGGAGGGGGGGGGTGGGGGGAGGGGGGGGTGTTGATGGCAACCTCCTCTACCAGGGCTTATGCCATACCCAGGTCTGCTGCACCCAGAGCCCCTGGCCCTGCAGCAGGCCACTGCTGACCCGTACCTCCACAAGGGACACTCAGACACAGTTCTGGCTCAGTCTCTGTGGGTTGGGCGTGCATTTTGTGCCCTTCCCAGGTCTGAGCAGCTCAGGCGACCAGGTTCTTGGTGAGCACACTGTCTCAGGTGGGCCAAGCATCTTAATCACCTCCCTGGTCCTAGCTGCTCGGTTTCCCTGGTGCTCTGTGAAAGCACCGTCTCGGGTGTGCCATATGTCTCCTCTGGACCGCTGATCTCAGGCTGCAACTCTCGATGGATGTCAACCATCCGAGATCTCAGGAAGACTTGGTCAGCAGCTGGGAGACTGCTCACAGTTGCTGGAAGATGCCGTCTCTGAGGCTGAGATTGCAGCAGCCCCTTGCCTTCTGACTCTGGCTGTTGTACCTCAGCCTCTCTGCCGGGGAGGGGCCCGTACACAGCCTGCTGCTCTCCTTTGGTATTCTCCCAATCTTTTGTTCTGTGAGCAGACCAGGCTGCATGTTAGGTTGTTAGGTTAGAGCCTTTCACAGGAAATTTCTCCTTTCCACAGTTGCTGTTAGGAGTGTATTCTGTGGGGGTTTTTTTCTCCCAGGTATGTTGCCCTCTGAGATTCCAAAACTCCCCATAGAACCACCTATGAGAGGGTTTCCCACTGTGTGGAAACTTCTCTTCTTTCACGACTCCCTCCCCAGGACAGGTCTCCTTCCCTAAGTCTTTTGTCTCACATTTTGTGTTTTAGATTTTCTCCCACCTCCTTTCAAAAGAATGAGCTGCCTTTCTGGGTGCCTGGTGTCCTCCACTTTCAAAAGAATGAGCTGCCTTTCTGAGTGCCTGGTGTCCTCCACCAGTGTTCAGAAGTTGTTTTGTGGAAGTTGATCAGCACTCAAAACAAGACAGGGAGCAGACTGTGGCTCAGATCATGAACTGTCAAATTGAGACTTAAATTGAGGAAAGTAGGGGAAACCACTAGACCATTCAGGTATGACCTAAATCACATCCCTTGTGGTTATACAGTGGAAGTGACAAATAGATTCAAGGGATTAGATCTGATAGATAGAGTGCCTAAGGAACAATGTACAGAGGTTCGTGACATTGTACAGGAGACAGAGATCAAGACCATCCCCACGAAAAAGAAAGGCAAAAAGGCAAAATAGTTGTCTGAGGAGGCCTTACAAATAGCAGTAGAAAGAAGAGAAGGGAAAGGCAAAGGAGAAAAGGAAATATACACCCATTTGACGGCAGAGTTCCAAAGAAGAGCAAGGAGAGATAAGGAATCCATCCTCAACGATCAATGCAAAGAAATAGAGGAAAACAGTCATCAAGACAGTATGGTACTGGCACAAAGACAGAAATATAGATCAATGGAACAAAATAGAAAGCCCAGAGATAAATCCACACACATATGGACACCTTATCTTTGACAAAGGAGGCAAGAATATACAATGGAGTAAAGACAATCTCTTTAACAAGTGGTGCTGGGAAAACTGGTCAACCACTAGTAAAAGAATGAAACTAGATCACTTTCTAACACCGCACACAAAAATAAACTCAAAAGGGATTAAAGATCTAAATGTAAGACCAGAAACATAAAACTCCTAGAGGAGAACATAGGCAAAACACTCTCTGACATAAATCACAGCAGGATCCTCTATGATCCACCTCCCAGAACTCTGGAAATAAAAGCAAAAATAAACAAATGGGGTCTAATTAAAATTAAAAGCTTCTGCACAACAAAGGAAAGTATAAGCAAGGTGAAAAGACAGCCTTCTGAATGGGAGAAAATAATAGCAAATGAAACAACTGACAAACAACTAATCTCAAAAATATACAAGCAACTTATGCAGCTCAATTCCAGAAAAATAAATGACCCAATCAAAAAATGGGCCAAAGAACTAAATAGACATTTCTCCAAAGAAGACATATGGATGGCTAACAAACACATGAAACGATGCTCAACATCACTCATTATTAGAGAAATGCAAATCAAAACCACAATGAGGTACCACTTCACACCAGTCAGAATGGCTGCGATCCAAAAAACTGCAAGCAATAAATGCTGGAGAGGGTGTGGAGAAAAGGGAACCCTCATACACTGTTGGTGGGAATGCAAACTAGTACAGCCACTATGGAGAACAGTCTGGAGATTCCTTTAAAAATTGCAAATAGAACTACCTTATGACCCAGCAATCCCACTGCTGGGCATACACTCCGAGGAAACCAGAATTGAAAGAGACACATGTACCCCAATGTTCATCGCAGCACTATTTATAATAGCCAGGACATGGAAACAACCTAGATGTCCATCAGCAGATGAATGGATAAGAAAGCAGTGGTACATATACACAATGGAGTATTACTCAGCCATTAAAAAGAATACATTTGAGTCAGTTCTGATGAGATGGAATGAACTGGAGCCGATTATACAGAGTGAAGTAAGCCAGAAAGAAAAACACCAATACAGTATACTAACACATATATATGGAATTTAGAAAGATGGCAATGGTGACCCTGTATGCAAGACAGCAAAAGAGACACAGATGTGTATAGCGGACTTTTGGACTCAGAGGGAGAGGGAGAGGGTGGGATGATTTGGGAGAATGGCATTAAAACATGTATACTATCATGTAAGAATCGAATTGCCAGTCTATGTCCAACGCAGGATACAGCATGTTTGGGGCTGGTGCACTGGGATGACCCAGAGGGATGTTATAGGGAGGGAGGTGGGAGGGGGGTTCATGTTTGGGAATGCATGTACACCCGTGGTGGATTCATGTCAATGTATGGCAAAACCAATACAGTATTGTAAAGTAAAATAAAGTAAAAATAAAAATTTTAAAAAAAAAGAAATAGAGGAAAACAATAAAATGGGAAAGACTAGAGATCTCTTCAAGAAAATTTGAGATACCAAGGGAACACTTCATACAAAGATGAGCACATAAAGGAAAGTAATAGTATGGACCTAACAGAAGCAGAAGATATTAAGAGGTGGCAAGAATACACAGAAGAACTGTACCAAAAAGATCTTCATGACTCAGATAATCACAATGGTGTGATCACTCACCTAGAGCCGGACATCCTGGAATGCAAAGTCAAGTGGGCCTTAGGAAGCATCACTATGAACAAAACTAGTGGAGGTGATGGAATTCCAGTTGAGCTATTTCACATCCTAAAAACTGATGCTGTGAAAGTGCTACACTCAATATGCCAACAAATCTGGAAAACTCAGCAGGGGCCACAGGACTGGAAAAGGTCAGCCTTCATTCCAATCCCAAAGAAAGGCAAAGCCAAAAAATGTTCAAACTACCACACAATTCCACTCCTCTCACAGGCTAGCAAAGTAATTCTCAAAATTCTCCAAGCCAGTCTTCAACAGTAGATGAACCATGAACTCCCAGATGTTCAAGCTGGATTTAGAAAAGGCAGAGGAAGCAGAGATCAAATTGCCAACATCCACTGGATCATTGAAAAAGCAAGAGAGTTCCAGAAAAAAAATCTACTTCTGCTTTATTGACTACACAAAAGCCTTTGACTGTGTGGATCACAACACACAGTATGTGAAAAATTCTTTAAAAGATGGGAATACCAGACCACCTGATTTGTCTCTGGAGAAATCTGTATGCAGGTCAAGAAGCAACAGTTAGAACAGGACATGGAACAACAGACTAGTTCCAAATCAGGAAAGGAGTACATCAAGGCTGTATTTTATCACCCTGCTTATTTAACTTATATGCAGAGTACATCATGAGGAATGCTGGGCTGGAGGAAGCACAAGCTGGGATCAAGATTGCAGGGAGAAATATAATAACCTCAGATATGCACATGATACCACACTTACTGTAGAAAGCAAAAAAGAACTAAAGAGCCTCTTGATGAATGTGAAAGAGGAGAGTGAAAAAGTTGGCTTAAAACTCAACATTCAGAAAACTAATATCTGGCATCTTAGTTTTGGCATCCAGTGATGGCATAAGTAATGGCATCCAGTCCCATCACTTCATGGTAAATAGATGCGGAAACAATGGAAACACTGACAGGCTTTATTTTGGGGGGCTCCAAAATCACTGCAGATGGTGACTGCAGCCATGAAATTAAAAGATGCTTGCTCCTCAGAAGAAAAGCTATGACCAACCTAGACAGCATATTAAAAAGCAGAGACATTACTTTGCCAACAAAGATCCACATAGTCAAAGCTATGGTTTTTCCATCAGTCATGTATGGATGTGAGAGTTGGACTATAAAGAAAGCTGAGCACCAAAGGATTGATGCTTTTGAACTGTGGTGTTGAAGAAGACTCTTGAGAGTCCTTTGGACTGCAAGGAGATCCAACCAGTCCATCCTAAAAGAGATCAGTCCTGAGTGTTCATTGGAAGGACTGATGTTGAAGCTGAAACTCCAATACTTTGGCCATCTGATGCAAAGAACTGACTCATTGGAAAGGACTCTGATGCCAGGCAAGACTGAAGGCCAGAGGAGAAGGGGATGACAGAGGATAAGATGGTTGGATGACTTCACCAACGTGATGGACACAAGTTTGAGTAGGCTTCAGGAGTTGGCGATGGACAGGGAGGCCTGGTGTGCTGCAGTCCATGGCATTGCAAAGTGTCAGTCACAACTGAGTGGCTGAACTGAACTGAACTCTGCACGTAAGTTAAATAAGCAGAGTGACAATATACAGCCTTGACATATTCCTTTTCCTATTTGGAACCAGTCTGTTGTTCTGTGTCCAGTTCTAACTGTTGCTTCCTGACCTGCATACAGATTTCTCAAGAGGCAGGTCAAGTGGTCTGATAGTCCCCTCTCTTAAAGCATTTTCCACAGTTTGTTGTGATCCACACAATCAAAGGCTTTGGCATAGTCAATAAAGCAGAAGTAGATGTTTTTCTAGAACTCCCTTGCTTTTTCAATCACCTAACAAATGTTGGCAATTTGATCTCTTCTTACTCTGCCTTTTCTAAATCCAGCTTGAACATCTGGAAGTTAATGTTTCACATACTGTTGAAGCTTGGCTTGGAGAATTTCAGCATTACTTTGCTAGTGTGTGAGATGAGTGCAATTGTGCGATAGTTTGAGCATTCTTTGGCATTGCCTTTCTTTGGGATTGGAATGAAAACTGACCTTTTCCAGTCCTGTGGCCACTGCTGAGTTTTCCAAATTTGCTAGCATATCAAGTGCAGCACTTTCACAAAATCATCTTTCATCATCTACAAGATAATATGAAGCTGTGTAAGTACCACTGAAGTCCCAGAGAGAGATGAAAGGGAGGGAGAAAAAGGAAAAATAATATTTGAAGAAATAATGGCCAAGTTTTTCAAGTTAAGAATAAAGGAACCCACAGACTTGATCAGCAAAGTAAATAAAAAGAAAACCATTCTACCTGGTAAGAGGAGAAAAGGAACATATCTTTACATGATAATTCAAACTGCTTCAAGCTGAAGATAAATAGAACAACCTTAAAAGAAACCAAAGGGAAAAAAACACATTTTGTACAGAGAAACATTGATGAGAATAACAGATGACTTCAAGTAAAAAGAAAAAAAAAAAAAAAGAATTGAAGCCAGAAGACAATGGTACATTGATTTAATGGTTTAAAATTTAAAAAAAAAAATTTTGTCAGTATAGAACTCTGTATCTGGTGAAATATCTTTCACAAAATAAAGTCATCTTCATATACATGAAATCTTTATAAGATTTGCTGCTGGAAGATCTAAGAAAATGCTCAAAGTTCCTCAGGCTGAACAGAAATGATGATAGGTAAAAATTCAAACAGAAAGAAAGGACAAGAACTGAAAATGGTAAATATGCAAGTAAACACAAAAAAAAACAAATGTTTCTTTTTAAAAATTTCTTTAAAAGACAATATGCTGTTAAAAGAAAATATTCTTAGAGTGTAGAAACCTGCAAGAGAATATCATTCCCACCCTGACAATAAGAAAAATACAGATGATCTTAAAAAAAAAAAAAAAAACACTCATCTTGAACCCATGAAGACATCTGAGAACAGGGCAACCAACTGAACTGAACATCAAAGTATGCGAAGTTCCACTGAAAAGAGACTGGACACATGAACTCTATGGCAGAGCACAGGAGGAAGAAGTGGCTGCCCAAAAAATAAAATAGAACACTAAGAATCGCTAAGGGCCAAGTGTGGGCTTGCAATAGTTGAGAATAACCTAAATTATCAAAAAGAAAGGTTGTGCACACTCACTCACAAACTCTTTTCCATGGATCTCTGCTAGGTGCACTTAAGAAAGATTCTGTATAGGAGAGGATACCAGAGAGAACCATTTCCCTCAAAGGGGACCTCATATGGATGGTGATCAGACACCAAGGAGGCACAGGAGCAAAGCAATGCTGCTTCTGTTCTCTGCCTGAAGCAAAATATGTGGGCTAGAGGCGATCTATATTCTTGCCACCACAGCCTCAGCCTAGATGACTGCTTCTGAGCAAAAGAAGGACTTCTTATCTTCCACCTCAAAGAATCAGAGAAAAATTGATTGCCTCTTAAAGAAGTGAAGAAGCAAAAGCTATCTGTCCCTGTGGAAAAGCACGGAAATCTTCTAGCCCTCAATCCTACGCTGATACAAAGCAGAGGTCTGCTTCCAATGGGAAAGTGTTAGCTGCTCAGTCGTGTTCAGCTGTTTGCAACCCCATAGACTGTAGCCCTCCAGGCTCCTCTACGCATAGAATTCTCCAGGCGAGAATACTGGAGTGGGTTGCCATTTCCTTCTCCCGGGTTCTTTTGGGAAAGAGGAAGAAAATTCTATTCTGCCTCTCCAAAGACATAATACATAAGTTTTTCTATCACGGGAGGGAGACCAGGAATACTGAGAAGGCCTTACTCCTAAGGTCCAGCATATAGCTCTACCTAAGACTGAGGCTGGACAAGAATATCAAGTGCTGTTTAAATATCTGGATTGAGGAAAGCATAAAGATGAACTATCTGCTACCCCAGCCTCTGTAGTAAGCATACAGAGTTCATGCATTCAATTTCTATTCAGAGGGACTTGCCATACTTTGAAATACAGTTCAGTTGTTTGCCTTGGTAGGCAGCCACTGGAGAAATTTGTAGCCCAATGTCATGATAGGAGAAGGCAATGGCACCCAACTCCAGTACTCTTGCCTGGAAAATCCCATGGGCGGAGGAGCCTGGTAGGCTGCAGTCCATGGGGTCGCTAAGAGTTGGACACGACTGAGCGACTTCACTTTCACTTTTCACTTTCCTGTATTGGAGAGGGAAATGACAACCCACTCCAGTGTTCTTTCCTGGAGAATCCCAGGGATGGGGGAGCCTGGTGGGCTGCCATCTATGGGGTCAGCACAGAGTTGGACATGACTGAAGCAACTTAGCAGCAGCAGCAGCAATGTCATGAGAACAATAACAACAAAAAACACTAAGTGCAGCCCAACTACTAATTATATTTAACTAACTTCCACAGTAATGAACTGACAGAAAAAATGGCTTGCCATTCCAAAGCATGAATATTATTTCTTTTTCTAATTAATTTCTTTTTCACTGGGGTATATGTTAGGGACCAAACGACAAGCTCTAGGACCTGAGTCATGTTTACCAGAAAGAGACAGGATATGCGCTCATCCTGCCTGGCCCTGGCCAATCATGTAACGCCAGCTGCTCCTGTAACTGAGACAAAGAACTGCCTGTATATAAGCCGCCATACTCCTTTGTTCGGGGCTCTTGTCAGATTCCACTGTGCTGGAAGAGACTTGGGCCCTAGCGCGCTAGAAATAAACTCCCTTCTTGCCTTTGCATTACTGTGGTGGACTTGCTCTCCCGGTCGGTTCGGAGATACGGGCTCAGTGCATAACACTTGGGGGCTCGTCCGGGGAGGACAACTCTCCCGGTAGAAGGGAGTAACCTCGTTAGGAGATAAGAACTCTGAGCACCGGTGCTAACGTTGCAGAAGCCCAGATTAAGTCCGGGGCCCAGTATCGTACTGGGGAGGCATCTGGGTGTAAAGTGCAGAGGCAAGTCCGGCTTAAGGCCGAGGCCTGGTATCGTGTTGGGGAGGCAGCTGGCTCTGGTTACTAGATTAAGTCCGGCGTAAGGCCGAGGCCCGGTATCGTGCTGGGGAGGCAGCTGGCTCTGGTTACTGGATTAAGTCCAGCGTAAGGCCGAGGCCCAGTATTGTGCCAGGGAGGCGGCTGGCTCTGTGAACATCCTGCAGGTAAGACTGAGTGCACTGTTGGTGGCCACCTTGCGTTTGTTATCTGTTTGTCTATTTATGGTGTCTGCGTTGCTCTTTGTGTGCTCTGTTGGCTCCCAGTGTACTTTTCTGTGATCATGGGACAAACAACTTCTACTCCTTTATCTCTTATGATTAACCACTTCTCTGACTTCAAGTCTAGAGCTCAGAATCTTTCGTTACTGGTGAAAAAGAGCAAACTGGTGACTTTCTGTTCTGCCGAGTGGCCCACCTTTGACGTCAGATGGCCACAGAGGGAACCTTCAATCCCCAAATTATCCAGGCAGTTAAAGAGAGGGTGCTTACTCCTAGTCCTGCCGGGCACCCAGATCAGACTCCCTACATTCTGGTCTGTCAGGATCTAGTGAGAAACCCACCAGAATGGCTTAAACCCTTTGTTCTCGCTCCTTCTAAACCTCCTAAACCTCCCCGTCCCTCTTCCCCAACTCCAATCTCGCCAAGCCCACAGGTGCTAGTCATGAAGGCTTCCGAAGAAAAAGAAGGAAAAAAGGACGAGAATCGACCAAAGCCAGTCTTCCAGGAATCTTCTCTGTATCCTAATCTGATAGATCTGGAGACCGAATTGTTCCCACCCCCGTATGCAGATCCACATCCGCCCTTGCTTCCACAGGTTCCACAGGTTTCATCGGGAGAAACCAGGAGGAGAACCGAGCCTTCAGCTCCTCCCTGAGAAGGGGACCCCGCCCAGGGAACTCGGGGAAGAACAAGGGAAATGGCCAGCATAGCGGAAAAAGAAGACCCAGAAGTCCCCTCTTCCACTGTTCACGCATTTCCGGTCCGGGCGGGGCCAGCCAGAGAGGGTGGAGAGTGGACATACCAGTATTGGCCCTTCTCCACTAGTGATTTGTACAATTGGAAAACCCAGACTCCCTCCTTCTCTGAAAAACCGCAGGGTCTTTTTGATCTTTTAGAGTCTATCCTTTTTACTCACAATCCCACTTGGGATGATTGTCAGCAACTGTTACAGGTGCTTTTCACTGCAGAGAAGCGCGAGCAGATCCTGTCAGAAGCTCGGAAGAATGTGCCAGGGGTGGATGGGAGGCCCACAATACAGCCTAACCTCATTGAGGAGGGGTTCCCCTTGGTGCGACCCAACTGGGACTTCGAACGTGCTGAAGGTAGGGAGCGGCTCCGAGTGTACCGCCAGACTCTTATGGCCGGCCTTAGAGCGGCCGCCAGGAAGCCAACTAATTTGGCCAAAATAAATTCAGTGAGGCAGGAGCCAAATGAGAGCCCAGCAGCCTTCCTTGAAAGGATAATGGAAGCTTTTAGACAGTATACCCCCATGGACCCACAGGCAGATGAGTCACAAGCGGCAGTTATGTTAGCATTTGTAAATCAAGCAGCCCCCGATATTAAAAAAAAATTACAAAAGATAGAGAGGTTAAATGAACAATCCTTGCAAGATCTAGTGAGGGCAGCCGAGAGAGTTTTTAATCATAGAGAGACCCCAGAAGAGAGAGAGGACCGCATTAAAAGAGAAGAAAGAAAATTTAGAGCTGAAGAAAACCGTAAAAATCAAAAAGAGCTGGCCCAGATATTTTTTGCTGGGGTTGAAAACAAAAACAGGTTCCAAAAAGGGAAAAAATTGGACTCAAAAACTGAAGAAAAAAACGGCAAGGCATAAGCTTGAGAAAAACCAATGTGTGTTTTGTAAAGAGTTTGGACATTGGAAAGATAAATGCCCCAAGAAAAATCTAAAAGAGGGGCCCAAGAACCCCAAGAACGAGACTCCCTCTCCAAACAGTCATATCCTCTACACGGGTGAGGATAGCGACTAGGGGGAGTCAGGGCTCGAAGCCCCTCCCCGAGTCCTGGGTAACTATAAATGTGGAGGGGAAACCGGTTGGCTTCATGGTGGACACGGGAGCCCAATACTCAGTCTTAAACCAAAAAGATGGACCCATGTCTAAGAAAAGTAGCTGGGTGCAGGGAGCAACCGGGACTAAACGATATGGATGGACTACAAAACGGCATGTGAACTTGGGGGTCCACCAGGTAACCCATTCTTTTCTGGTGATACCTGAGTGTCCAGCGCCCTTGTTGGGAAGGGATTTACTGTCTAAAGTGAATGCCCAAATTCATTTCGACCACGGACAAGTGTCGGTTCTAGATGGGACTGGGCATCCTCTTCAGGTCCTGTCTCTGGCATTAAAAGATGAATACAGACTCTACTTGCCAGAGGCCCCAGCGACAATAAGCCCCAAAGTACAACCATGGGTTCAAAGATACCCTCAGGCCTGGGCTGAAACAGCAGGAATGGGACTGGCCAAACAGAGGCCCCCTATCATTGTGTAACTGAAAGCCAGTGCTTCCCCGGTGAGGGTACGGCAGTATCCCATGAGTCAAGAGGCTCGACAAGGAATTACTCCTCATATACAACACCTCATAGACGCTGGGGTCCTGAAAAGGTGCCGGTCCCCATGGAACACTCCCCTGATGCCTGTAAAAAAGCCTGGGGGAACTGATTTTAGACCGGTTCAAGATCTACGAGAAGTCAACAAACGGGTGAGTGATATTCATCCTACGGTTCCTAACCCTTATACATTGCTAAGCAACTTGCCTCCAAACTACATTTGGTATACTGTTTTAGATTTAAAAGATGCCTTTTTCAGTTTGCCTCTTGCCCCCGCAAGCCAAGAGATCTTTGCCTTCGAATGGCAGGAAGACGGTGGTCAGACCCCTGTGCAGCTGACATGGACTCGCTTACCACAGGGTTTCAAAAACTCGGACACGTTATTTAATGAGGCCTTGGACGAAGACCTCCATGAGTATCGGGTTGAACACCCTACCATTGTTTTATTACAATATGTTGATGACCTTATGCTGGCAGCGGCTACAGAGAAAGAGTGCCAAGAGGCAACAGGTGACCTTCTCCAAACCTTGGGGACTTTAGGTTACAGGGCCAGTGCCAAAAAGGCCCAGATTGCCAAGCAAGAGGCTACATACCTCGGTTATAAGATAAAGCAGGGCCAGAGGTGGCTAACACAGGCTATAAAAGAAACCATCCTCCAGATCCCTGAGCCGGCTAACCCTAGACAAGTGAGAAAATTTCTGGGAACTGTGGGATATTGCTGGTTATGGATCTTGGGGTTTGCAGAAAAGGCCAGGCCCCTATATGAAGGGACCAAAGAAAACAAGGACTGGAAATGGACTGAGCCAATGAAAGAGGCCTTCCAAGAGCTCAGGCAAGCCTTGCTAGAAGCTCCTGCCCTTGCCCTCCCTGATCCATCTAAGCCTTTCCAGTTATTTGTAGATGAAAAGCGGGGATAGGAAAAGGGGTATTAACACAGAGATGGGGACCATGGAAGCGACCTGTAGCTTACCTTTCCAAGAGACTGGACCCAGTGGCAGCCGGATGGCCACCTTGCCTCCGTATCATCGCGGCCACCGCGCTCTTAGTCCACGATGCTGATAAACTGACTTATGGACAGAGACTCTTGGTCTACACTCCTCATGCCATAGAGAGAGTTTTAAAACAACCCCCAGGTAAATGGATTTCTAATGCCCGCTTGACGCTCTACCAGGCCTTGCTACTTGACACCCCACGGATTCATTTCCAAACGCCCTGCACTCTAAATCCGGCCACTCTTTTGCCCAATCCGGAGGAAAATAGCCCCCTCCATGATTGTGATGAGATACTGGCTGGGGTAACAGCAATACGAAAGGACTTAACCGATACTCCACTGGATAACAGTGAGCTAAAATGGTTCACAGATGGCAGCAGTTATGTGAAAGATGGATAGAGACGGGCGGGAGCCGCAGTAGTAGATGACTCTGGACAGACGATATGGGCAGAGGCCCTTCCCCCGGATACCTCAGCACAAAAGGCAGAGTTAATTGCCCTGATTCAAGCATTAGAGAGAGCCAAAGGAAAAAGAATAACTATTTTCACTGACAGTCGCTATGCTTTTGGCACGGTACACATCCAGGACCCAATATATCGGGAACAGGGGTTTTTGACAGCTGCAGGAAAAGAAATTAAAAATTTGCCTGAAATACGTAGACTTTTAGAGGCTGTACAGATGCCTCGGGCTGTGTCAATAGTACACGTACCTGGACATCAGAAGGGTGACAGCCCCACAGCACAAGGGAATCGTGCCACAGACGTAGCAGCTCGAAAAGTAGCTGATGAAGATTTCATCACCCCTGTGTTGGCGATTGGACTTCCACCTCCAGGTATGGGAACTCTGCCCCCAACCCCTGAGTATTCATCCACAGACCTTGCTTGGATCCAAGAACACACCAGCCTTCAAAAAGGTGAAGATGGATGGTACCGAGACTCAGACGGCTACTTGATACTCCCTGCTCAGTTGGGACGGCAACTATGTGAGCATTTACACTTGTCTGCTCATCTGGGAGAAAAGAAGACTCTGATGCTCTTTCAAACTGCACACCTGCGATTTCCCCAGCACCAGACAACTGTAAAGAACATAGCGCATGCTTGTAAGGCGTGTCAACAGATGAGGCCAGGAAAAGGACAACATGCAGGACTGAGGTATCGGGGGGAAGGACCAGGGCAACACTGGGAAATAGATTTCACCGAGGTAAGGCCAGGCAAGTATGGTTACCGGTACTTGTTAGTGTTGGTGGATACCTTCTCAGGGTGGGTGGAGGCTTTTCCTACAAAGGGAGAAACCGCGATGATAGTGGCGAAAAAGATTTTAGAAGAAATAGTTCCCAGGTTTGGCCTGCCATCGGCTCTGATAATGGACCTGCTTTTGTGAGTCAAATAGTTCAGAGCCTTGCCCCAGCCCTGGGGACTAAATGGAAGTTACATTGTGAATACAGTCCACAGAGCTCAGGGCAAGTAGAAAGAATGAATCAGACCCTAAAAGAAACTTTAACTAAATTGGCTATAGAGACTGGCGGAGACTGGGTGACCCACCTTCCCTTCATCCTCTTCCATGCGCGTAATACTCCTTATCAACTTAATCTGGCCCCATTTGAAATTCTGTATGGGAGACCTCCCCCGGTATGTCCAATATTTGAAGGGAGGAAACTACCGCCTCCCACGTTGGGACAATTCCAAGAGGCCTTGATGGCCTTAAGCAAGGTGCACTCTCGTGTCTAGAAACTGCTCCAGAAAATACATGTGGGTCAAAATAAGGGAACTATTCCCTCACATGACATTGGCCCAGGAGATTGGGTATGGGTCAAAAGGCACCAAACCAAGGCACTAGAACCCAAATGGAAGGGTCCTTATGTTGTTCTTCTTACCACCCCAACTGCCCTAAAGGTTGACGGTATCGGGCCTTGGGTGCATTGCAACCACGTACGCCCAGCTACTTCAGCAGAGCAGGAAGACGCTAAAAAAAAAAAAAAAAAATGGGGAGCATCTCTGCACCCGTCCAACCCCCTGAGGCTGAAGCTCCGGCGTTGTTGACAGGACCAAGACAACTCGTCTGGACCATCGTATGGGTGACCATGTTACTCTGCTCCGAAACTGCCAGCGTGAACCCACACCAACCCGTCAGAATCACCTGGAAACTGCAAAATGGACTAACACGTGAGCTGCTTAACTCCACCACCACAATACATCCACCAAATACTTGGTGGCCAGACTTATACTTTGACCTTAAGCCGGTGGTAAATGTACCCTGGAAGAGGGGCAAGCTCCGGAATCATGCATTCTGGGCATGTCCAGGTGTGCCCAGGCATAACTGGAAGATCTGTGGGGGGATACAGGACTCTTATTGTAAATCTTGGGACTGCGTAACTTCCAATGATGGGTCAGAGACTCCAGGGTATAGACGGTGGGATGTAGGAAATCGGGACTTGCTTAACTTCTCATTTGTAGGACCCGTACCTCCATACTCCGATTGGGAAAAGGATCATAACTTTGCCCAGGTAAAAATAAGGTTTAACATTGACAAAGCAAAAAAAAGGCCTGGGTCAATGGGATATCATGGGGGCTTCAGACCAGAACTGACGGGTTCCCATACCGGGAGTATTATAATGGGATCATTGTTGTGAGTCAAGTTTTAGAACCGGTACAAATGTATAGTATCGGTCCAAACCCCGTTGAACAGGTCCATGCAACTCTCTACCCGACAACCTCCCTACCTACATCCCAGGGACCAACAAAAGACCCAGAGGCGGGCCCCCTTGCTAAACTCGGACAAACAGATCCACTATGAAAATTAGTAAAGGCAGCTTATGCTACCTTAAATCAAACCCATCCTGAGGCAACTAAATCCTGTTGGTTATGTTACAACTTAATTCCCCCTTATTACGAGGCAGTAGGCCTCAACGCCTCTTACGACCTGGCCAACGGCACCGATCCTCCTCAATGTCAATGGGGAGACCGAAAAGTAGGCCTTATTACAATGAGAGAGGTATGGGGGAAAGGGTTATGTATGGGCAAGGTAGGTTATGTATGGGCAAGGTAGGTTATGTATGGGCACAGAGAGGTCTCCACTGTGTGCGCATGTCGTTGAGCCTACGGACTTGCCCATAGCCACGTGGCTAATACCACGGATGGGAGGATGGTGGGTCAGTTCACACACGGGGCTGACTCCATGCTTACACAGCTCAATCTTTGATCCCAAAGAAGAATTCTGTGTTATGGTAGCAGTCGTGCCAAAAATTCTGTACTGACCAGAGGAAACAATATATGATTACTGGGCCCAAAAATTGACCCTAAATCCTCAAGAAAGAACTTACAAAGTCAAGAGGGAACCTCTTACTGCCATAACCATAGCAACTATGTTCGGTCTTGGAATAGCCGGGGCCGGAACAGGAATAACAGCTTTGTCCCTGCAAAGCCAAGGATTTAACTCCCTGAGAGCAGCCATAGATGACGACATCACCCATATAGAGCAATCTATTAGTCATTTAGAATCGTCTTTAACTTTCCTATCTGAAGTAGTTCTGCAAAACAGAAGAGGATTAGATCTGCTCTTTCTGCAACAGGGGGGACTCTGTGCTGCCCTAGAAGAAGATTGTTGTTTTTATGCTGATCACACAGGAATAGTTAGAGAATCTATGGCCAAAGTAAGAGAGGGACTAGCCCAACGTAAACGAGAACGTGAGGCTCAACAATGATGGTTTGAGTCTTGGTTTCAACAATCCCCTTGGTTGACCACCCTAATCTCCACCTTGCTGGGACCCCTGCTAGTACTTCTACTGATGCTTACCTTTAGCCCATGTATTATCAATAGACTTGTAGCCTTTGTAAAGGAACACATAAATACAGTACAGCTGTTTGTGCTTCGACAACAATATCAAACTGTGTCTCAGGACCGAGAGGAAGATTCCTCTATATGATCTAAGGACGGGGGGAATGTTAGGGACCAAACGACGGGCTCTAGGACCTGAGTCATGTTTACCAGAAAGAGACAGGATATGTGCTCATCCTGCCTGGCCAATCATGTAACGCCAGCTGCTCCTGTAACTGAGACAAAGAACTGCCTGTATATAAGCCGCCATACTCCTTTGTTCGGGGCTCTTGTCAGATTCCACTGTGCTGGAAGAGACTTGGGCCCTAGAGCGCTAGAAATAGACTCCCTTCTTGCCTTTGCATTACTGTGGTGGACTTGCTCTCCCGGTCGGTTCGGAGATACGGGCTCGGTGCATAACAGTATAATTGCTTTACAATGTTGTGTTAGCTGCTGCTGTATAACAACATGACTCAGAAACATGTATACATATATCCCCTCCCTCTTAAGCCTCCCATCTACCCCTATCCGACCCCTCTAGGTCATCACAGATCATCGAGCTGAATTCCCTGTGCCACACAGCAGCCGGCAGCATAAACATTATTTCAATCAGTCTCTATAGTTCTTCTATATACAGTGGCTGAGGTTTGATTCAGAATTAAAAGACATGTCAGTTACTCCAGAGAAATAGAACCAGTAGGACGTGTGCCTATGTTTGCAGACAGAGATTTAAGTAATTGGCTTACGTGATTATGGAGACTGGCACATCCAAAATCTGGAGGGTGAGCCAGCAGGCTGGAGAAAAGGTAGAGATGATGGTGAAGTTTAAGTCTGAAGGCCATTAGGCTGAAGATTCAGAAATAAGCTGACACTAAGTGTAAGTCTAAAGGGGACTCCTTGCAGGATTCCTTCTTGCTCAACGGTCGGTTCCATTGAAACTTAAAACTGATTGAATGAGGTCCATCCACATTATGAAGGGCAATCTGCTCTATTCAAAGGCCACTGATTTAAATGTCAGTCTCATCCCAAAACACTCTAACAGAAACATCCAGAATAGTGTTTGACCATATATCTGAGTACCAGGATATTGCTAAGCATCACAATTTGCTTTTTAGTAGAAGCAAGGGGGAAAAAAAAAACACATTGAAACAAGAACATTGTCAAGAGACAAAAGAATTAACAGAATCAGAGGTCAAAATGCAAATAACCCATATAAGTTAAATCAATGACATTACCACAGATCCTAAAGACACTAAAATGATAAGGAAATATTATAACAACTGTATCTATAATTTTGATAATGCCATAGGGAGGTACTAAGTCACACAGCAGTCTTAATGCTGTGTAGTTCTCTTCTGGTGATGGGAAAGGGGATGTTGAATAAACGCTAACAATAATAGAATCTGCCATATCCATTAATAACACTTCTGTTTAAATAAAAAAGCCATAATGTATTATCATGTATGCATGGAGGTTGCAACATAATTTTCAATTGTGAAAACATTAGAAGCCACCTGGAATAGAAGAATAGTTGAATATATTTTAGTATAACCTGACAATGGAATATTTTGGTTTTTCTCCTGAGCATTGTGATTTTGCCTAGTCAGTTATGTAAACATCTTTCTAATGTATGGGCATCTCAAGAGTGTACAAGAAACTTCTGACACATTTCCATCCTCCAAATCATGAATAGGTCACACACTCAAACCTAGTACTGGAGAAGTTTCCTTTAAATATGGAAAAATAATAACAACAACAACAGTAATAATAATTAGTGCAGGGCAATATATCATGATTCATATTCATATCAACTATTAATGCCAATTTTTTTTAAAATCTATTTTCACATGAATATTAGCGATAGCTTGAGCTGGAAAGCGTTGATCTCCTAAAAACTCAAACAGGTTTAAAACTTTAAGTTCCCAATCCATCAGCTATTACTTATAAGTCTGATGATCCAGCAGAAATTGATTTTAAAAGTAGTATTTTCTTCCATAATATTATTTACATCATATGGTTGTATATACTTTGGAGTTCTCAGACTATGCATTTCCCATAAAAATTCAAATCAATAAAAAATAACTGGATACTTACTGTGCATCTAGTTATGTGCTAGAAACTGTAGAGTATATTTAAAAGATATTTGCCCTTGAAGAGCTAATATAACATTTCACAAGAATGTTACAGAAAAACACAAATATAATACAATACTATATTAGCTATTTCACTATATCTGACAAGCCAAGGCAAACGAGCTTTGAAATGGTATTTTATTTTCTCTCACTTTGCACTCATTTTGTAGCACTAAGGTCTCCCCTTCTGAATATATATTACAGTTTACATTATATTAAAATAATCCAAATAGAACTTTTCCTAACAAACTGTAAGCACTTCTACACCAATTTATTTCTGTCTTGTTTACATATTGAGTATGCAATAGAACTGAATAAATACTTATTGAAGTGCAAAAAAATTGGTGCTGACTCTACTGACTTGAATTACAAAAGGACACCAGAAAGGATGATACACAGTAGTGTTTCTTCATGCCCCAGCATGTTTTGAATATCCTTCCTCGGTATAGGGAAGTTCCCACTTTTTAACTCCTGCCTTACCAAGGTATTGATAGAAAATACCCGTGCAGTTGGAAGCAGTCCCAAAACTCAATCAGACATTCTAATAGGAAACCTTAGTGAGCAATGTGAGGGACTACAGAGCATGGCTTTCTAGTGAGGGTGGAAGCGGCAGCGTGTCCAGCTCTCAGCCACAAAAGAAACTTTAGTGTGTTCCTGGTGCAACATGGCAGCCGGGAAAATTGTAATCTAGCAGCAGCAGCAGCAGTTTCCCTTCAGACAATTCTACAGTGTGGTTTGGGCATTGTTCCTGGTCATTTAGCCTTGAGTCTTGTGCTTCAAATCTCCAATAGCCCTGAGAGCTTCTCATTATCCTTTTAAATGAACTCCTTTTCAGTTCAGTTTAGTTCACCCAGACTCCTTTTCAGTTGTTTTCAGTTAAGAGCATTAGCTGATGCAATTCTAAGAGTCACTGATACATTATAAATTAAGATTGATATTTTTCTGTAAACGTGGGAAATAGGGGTAATTCTAGTTATCGGATGGACTACATTGGGGAGAAATTTACATGGTAGGAAATGGACTAGGATAAGTTACAACCAACACTCAAAGATCCATTCCCTGAAATCCTGCCATTCCTGAGATCAGGCAAGTTGATGTGAATAAATCAGCCTTCCAAACACTCAGTCTCATGCAGGGAGAAACTAAATGGTTTATTTTTCTTATTTCTACCACTATTCCCAAGACGTGCTTATATGCAGGAACTCAATAGCAAAAATTGTGCAAGGACAGAAACAATAACATTTCTGAGGGTCTATGTGGCCAAACATATCCTATGTGTGCTGGGTTTTTATTTAAATAGTGCGGTGCACATTTTGTTTTCTCAGCTGCAGTCTGTTGTACTGGAGTAATTTGACTTTCAGTTTATGAGTGATTCTAAAGTACCACTGGAGTGAATCCACTAGCTCTTGCCAATGAGGAGGGACAATAATCTTCTGACCAGTGGTTTCTCAAGCCTGGCTGTACATTGGTATATCCATCAGGAGATTTTTTAAAAACACTGAAACCTGGGTCTCATTACTAAAGATTCTAACTTGATGGTTCAGAAGTGTGGCCTGAGCACTAGGATTTCTCTCTTTTTCCAGATGTTTCTCATGTTAGCCCATGCTCAGAACCACAGATCTAGACCCTGGCTAATCCACAGATTTAGACATGTGGTCTGGTCTAAAAATATGTTTTAAATACATCATCTCAGGTATCACCTCTGTACTACTAAATCAGTATCTACATCTTTAAAAGGTCCCAAATGAACTGTACAAACACCAAATTTTGAGAAGCATTGGCCTAGACTATTTGCACATCATTTGGGCCATTCAATAAAACTCCATAATCAGTACCGATCAATAAACATTGTTCTTCCACCTGTCTTTTCATTCCTTTCCCTTCTTCCTTCCTCCTCCATCCTCTCCCACCCCTTCCAGGGTTGTTTGAAGCATCCTGAGCAAATGTTTCTCTTCAGGTTAATAATGTGTATGCCTGGGATTTGTTTTAAAAGTCCACCTTTCTCTGGAAATTAACCATTTCACAACTAAACTGACTGTGGCTCAAGATATTGAATGCACAATGAAGCATAAGTTAATGCTAACCACAGGAGTGACATGTGAGGAAAACATTATTGATGAAGTACATTTTGTATATAAAAGATTTTTAATTTTGAAGTGGAAAAAACTCGTATGCAACATTCTGACTTTATTAAATTAACAACAATATGGTCATTTGAGATTTTTACAAAATGAAGTAACAAGCCCTCATAAAATTTGAAAGGAGCTATATTTACAGTGTTCCACAGCAAGGGAAAAAGACCCTGATGCTGGGAAAGATTGAAGGCAGGAAGAGAAGAGGATGACAGAGAATGAGATAGTTGGATGGCATCACTAATTCAATGGACATGAGTTTGAGCAAGCTCTGGAGTTGGTGATGGACAGGGAAGCCTGGCATGCTACAGTCCATGGGGTCACAAAGAGTCAGACAAGACTGAGTGAATGAACTGAACTGAACTGAACAGCAAGGGAAAACATCATAATAAATTATTTTGCATGAAATTGGGTTGTCTTTGTCTGGCTTTTTTTTGTTTGGTTGTTTTTTTCTTTATTTTTAAAAAGGGATAGCTTAGAAATGAAAGAGAAATTAAGGAAACATAAAAATATATTCTCTATAATTACCATTCATCTGGCTTAAAATGGTATTTAATCCTGATAATTTCATGAGTCCATGAATACTATATGAAAGTATCCTAAATCTTTTTAAATTTTTGTGTTTTAGCTTACACCATGGAATATAAAAATTTGCCAAGTGTGGAAATTTTAGAATCTTGATAACAGTTTTTAAAACCAACCAACTGACACTTTTTGAATGCACAGATATTATTCCACTAGATTTAAATCAAACATTCCCTGGTGCTTTTTCTATCTTCCCACCATGTTACAATATCAGGGCTCAGAAAAGTTCTTCCCTGCTCAATCACCTCCATACTTCTCCATCCTAAGAGACTCACACCACATAACAATTATCCCTTTGGTAACTGTCTTCCCCAGGAGATGTTAATTTCAGGGAATGGAAAAACAGATCTTGCTGTTTATTGCTATATTCTCAGATAAGATCTCAATAAACTTATTGTAAGAACAAAATAATCAACAATGAGTGATATCCAAATGTGTATTTAGTCACTAAAGTTATAATAAAATTTCTCTCAATCTGGAGACAATAATTTATAGGAACTCTTTTATAAAAAAGAGTTCAGTTCAGTTCAATCGCTCAGTCGTGTCAGACTCTTTGCAACCCTGACCCCGTGAATTGCAGCACGCCAGGCCTCCCTGTCTATCACCAACTCCCAGAGTCCACCCAAACCCATGTCCATCGAGTCGATGATGCCATCCAACCATCTCATCCCCTGTCATCCCCTTCTCCTCCTGCCCTCAATCTTTCCCAGCATCAGGGTCTTTTCTAGTTAGCCAGCTCTTTGCATCAGGTGGCCAAAGTATTGGAGTTTCAGCTTCAAAATCAGTCCTTCCAATGAACACCCAGGACTGATCTCCTTTAGGATGGACTGGTTGGATCTCCTTGCAGTCCAAAGGACTCTCAAGAGTCTTCTCCAGCATCACAGTTCAAAAGCATCAATTCTTTGGTGCTCAGCTTTCTTTATAGTCCAACTCTCACATTAGGAAATCATTTATAAATCTATCCATTTTTAATTACAGGTCTCTCTGATAAATGTTAGAAGTAGAAAAAAAAGCAACCAGAAAGGAAAAATCTTGCTGTGTTTTTTCAATTTGAAGACTGTGCTTCTCAGCACAAAATAAAATTAATTTTCTCTTCTTATAGTCATCTGGGAAAATCACACAACACAGGTCAAGTGGGTATAAGCCAGAATATAACTTAAAAGGACTCCTTATTTTGAGTGTCATGAATATTTTATTCAAGATTTTTGACATATTTCATACAAGTCCATTCCAATCTTTTATGTTTTCTTTGGTTACGGTTTCTCTTACCTGATTACACTCTTTGGTGATGATAAAGAGAATGATGACTGTTAGTTTTCTGGAATACTTTCTGCAAATTCACATTAGAATTTGTTAAAAGATTTTCCTATTTTTCCATATCAGAGATTATTTTTTATCCCCTATTCTCTTCCAATAATAAAAATATTCTTTACATATCAAGCTGCAAGAGTCTAAATTGGAGGCATCATTACCCTTATTGATGTCATTCAATAAATTTTTATGGATGAACTAAAATTAACATATGGTACAGACAAAGAGTAAATATCCCTTTATGAGTTTTTAGGCAAGGACAAGAGATTAGATTTTCAGTTATACAACAGCTGCATGCAAATGTCATGAGAGAAATAAATCAAATACCTTGACAAATCAAAGGATACTTGTACCTTCCTCCTCCACTGCTATGACTGTCTTCTCTAGTCACTACTCTGAACTACTATGTCAGTTAAAAATTGCTGCCAAGGAATACAAATCCCGGGCTTCCCAGGTGGTTCAGTGGTAAACAATCCTCCTGCCAATGCAGGAGATGTGGGTTTAGTCTTTGGGTCCGAAAGATCCCCTGAAGAAGGAAATGGCAACCCACGCCAGTATTCTTGCCTGGGAAATCCCATGGATATAGGAGCCTGGTAGGCTACAGGCCACGGGGTCAAAAAGAGTCAGACATGATTTAGTGACTAAACAACAGTAATACAAACCCCAGCCCAAAAGCTGATGTAAGCAAATCATGTGTTGTGTTTCACTCACAACCTGAGATGTTCAGAGATAAGTTGGTGGTGATATTAGTTCAACAGTTCAAGAATGTCAGCTTTCAAGTCTCTGCATTTTTCTGGGTCCTTCCCTCATGATAGCTTTGTGGTCAGAAGATGCATGCTCCACATTTAGAACTCATCCACAGTACATTTAGGAAGAAGAAGGGCAAAAAGACATATACCCAGTAAATCTGGCTCCTTTGTAAAGAACTTTCCCAGGAGTCTCACTTCCACTTTCAAATCAGTAGCTACAATTGAGTTATGTGACTATTGTTATTGTCAAAGGCTATGAGGATTGTGTTTTGAATTGCATATACTGCTGCCCTCCCCAAACTATCTGAATTCTCTGAGTATGAAAAAGAAAATGACTCTTGGGTAGGACATATCATATCTATATTGTTCACTCTTTCCCTAAAATGAGTCTCCTTACATGCTGCTTCTACTGAGCCTTCTCCTTGGCTTCGTGATTCTCTACTAACATCAATATGTTTGAGAAATATGTGTGTGTGGTGTGTGTGTGGATGTGTGAGAGTGAGGAGAGTATGGCATGTGAGTGTGTAACTACAGCTATGGGTGCATGTGAATGAATTACTCTCTGGTCCACAGTAACACAAAGTTCATAACACAATGAAAAATAAATAAATCTGGGAGAAATCTTTTTCTTTACGAGAAAGTACACCAATGATATTTTATCCCTTAAATTTGTATGCAATGTAAGAAGTAAATGATCAATCCATTCTTTTCCTTTGACTATGAAAGAAAGATTATCCAAACTAATCTTGAAAGCTGCAAATGATAGACTCTGACACACAGATTAAGGATACCTGAAATTATTAGTAAAGCTTAATATCAGGTAAGATATTTAACTTGTTGGTCTGATTTAAAAATCTGATTTTCTGTGTTGTCTTAAACACATAGACATTAGAGGACCACAGAAATCTACAATTAGGCCAAAACTTCGAAATCACTGAAGACATTATGAGTCAAATTCAGGGAAACTTATTAATAAGGTAGCAATTTTTCTTTAATTAGAAGTATTAATACATGTCCAAAGACTAGTATGGACATGCTTATCATTATTAAAGAAGTTGTAGAAGTATAAAATAGTGTTGAATACAGATAACACACAAAAAAAGAGTCACATATCTTGATTTTAAATTGATTTATTTAAATCAATTCTCTAGTAATGGTTATATCTGGAAGAAGTCTAAAAATGCCCACCCAAAGTTCTCAGCTCCTCTGTATTCAATAAAATACCAAACTAGGTACTTTTCTGAAGGAATTTTGAATATGTAATTAAAGTCTCAAGTCAGTTGATCTGAATATGCAAAATTATTTGGTTAAGAAAGATGATGTAATTGCATGAGCCCTTTATAAGCAGAAAAGAAAGGCAGAAAAAGTAGTCAGATAGACTCAAAGCCTAAGAAATATTCAATACACCATTGTTAGTTTGAAGATGGATGTGGACATATGAGAAGGAGTACAAGTGGCATTTAGGAGCAGAGAGCTATCCACAACTAGCAACCAGCAAGGAAACATAAACCTCAGTCCTACAGCTTCAAGGAAATGATTCTGCTGACAAGAGGAATAAGTTGGAAGCAGATTTTTCTGCAGATCCCCCAAATACAGCCCATCAAGACGACATCTTGACTTCAGCCTTTGGAGACCATAAGAAGAAAATTCAGCATGTTGGCTTTCTTATAGACAGAACTATAAGCTAATAAATTTGTGTTGCTCTAAGGCCTGATGCTAAAGCTGAAACTCCAATACTTTGGCCACCTCATGTGAAGAGTTGACTCATTGGAAAAGACCCTGATGCTGGGAGGGATTGGGGACAGGAGGAGAAGGGGACGACAGAGGATGAGATGGCTGGATGGCATCACCAACTCGATAGACATGAGTTTGAGTAGACTCCGGGAGTTGGTGATGGACAGGGAGGCCTGGCATGCTGCGATTCATGGGGTCACAAAGAGTCGGACACGAATGAGCGACTGAACTTAACTGAAACTGATTTATATGTGGCAATTTGTTACAAAGTAATAGAAAGCTAATATAGACTTTGATATGGGGTGCTCCCAGAACAAATACACAGAAAATGGCAGTAGCTCTGGGATTAAGCACTGAGTGGAAGCTGAGAGAAGTTTGAAGAGAACCTTAAGGAGCACTACAGAGGAAGCCTGAGTTGCCATGAACAAACTGTTAGTTGAACCATAGATGTCTGTCTATACATGACTGGGGAGGGTTCAGAATGAAGCATGAAACATTATTAAAACTACAGAAAGAGGATCACTATCATATTGTGGCAGAAATGTAAACAGAATTTTCTCCTGAATTTATGTGGAAGGCAAACTTTCTTTTTTTTTTTTTTAATTTATTTGGCTGCACTGGGTCTTAGTGGCTGCATGTGGGATCTAGTTCTCTGACCAGGGAGTGAACCTGGGTCTCCTGAATTGGGAGCACACAGTTCTAGCCACTGGACCACCAGGAAAGTCCCTGGAAAGCAAAATTTCTAAATAATAAACTTAGCTATTTATAGGCATAGATTTCCAAGCAAAGTGTTGGAGATGCTGCCTGGATTTTTACTTCCTGTTTATAGTAAAAAGTGAGAAGAAGAGACAAATTGAAGAAAGAACAGTAAACAAAAAGGAACTAGGACTTGATCTGAGAAATCCTCAGCCTATCCTGACAAAAAAACTGCTAAAATTAATAAATTGCTTCTGAAAGTGTAACAGAGAAAAAAAGCTTGTGTGGCTGGGTACCCCTTTGCTCAAATCTTGGAAATATCAAAAAGGTCAGAATATTAAGTCACAAGAGAGTAAGGATTTGCTTCATAGATCTTCTTAAAATGGGGGGTTTTCAGAAAGCTTAAGGGTACTATCCATCAACCATTTCAACAGAAGCCAAAGATGGAGAAGAGATGATCTCAAAATGTGTTGTGAACTTGAGATTTGTCCACAGGATGAATCCCTGTGCCAAGGAAGACCCACAAGATTCTTGAGAAATCTATGTCAACAGAAATACTGCTAGCATAGACCAAAAAACATATATATTACAAAATGAAAGGAGGTTATTGGACCCCTGAAATTCTACTGACAGGAATGGGCCAAGAGCCCAGAGAGAGAACTGAGAGCTCAGTGGGGAGAGCTGAGAGCCACAGAGATTTCTTTACAGGCTTTAAAACCTAAATAAGTCTGCCTAGATGGATTTCAAAACATCTTTGAACTAAAAACTCCTTTTATTTTCCTTCCCTACCCCCAATTTTGAGCCATAATGTCTGTAGCTATTGTCTTCTTGATGCCCCACATTTTATGTTTGAAGCAGATTAGATGTTTATTTGGGCTTCCTTGGTAGTTCAAATGTAAAGAATCTGCCTGCAATGTGGGAGACTCATGTTCAATCCCTGGGTTGTGAAGATCCCCTGGAGAAGGAGATGTTTATTTAGTATCACAGATAAACAGATGATAAGAACTGTGCCCAGGAGCCTCATCTGCATTGATTCAGTTGCTTTAAATAATGAGATTTTTAATTTTGAGATGATGTTGTGTTGGAATGAGACTTTCAGAAATCTTGAAATGAGATGAATGTATCTTACATGCAAAATGGACGTGAATCTTTGTGGGGACCAGTAGACTGAAGTAGATAAAACTATGGTCTTTCAAGGTATCCTGTCCTAATGACCAGGACCAATGAATATGCCATTATAGCACTCCCATGATTACATCATGTTGTATAGCATGGTTGACCTTAAAATAGGGAGATGAGAATAAATGGTAAATGGACCCAAGATCTAAATGTATCAATAAAAAATAAAACCAGAGCATTACCAAAAAGAAATTCCTTTATAATCTGCAGTGAAGAAAGCCTAACTATGACTCAAAGGCTGAAAGTAATAAAGAGAAAAAATAAATTTAAATGCATTTTTAAAAAATAGAGAGATTACACAAAGCCCTAATGTAATTTAATCTAATCATAAAAGAAAAATAGTCTAGCTGGTGGCCAAGTAGAGGGCTCCCCAGGTGGCACTAGTGGTAAAGAACTTGCCTGCCAACGCAGGAGACATGAGACACAGGTTCGATCCCTGGGTTGGGAAGATCCCTTGGAGGAGAGCATGGCAACCCACTCCAGTATCCTTGCCTGTAGAATCCCAGGGACAGAGGAGCATGATGGGCTACAATCCATAGGGTAGCAAAGAGTCGGAAAAGACTGAAATGATTTAGCACTCAAACCAAGGGGAAAGTCAGGAGAATGATTCAACATGCCTTTGATCACTTTGAAGATGAAATAGGCATGATCCAAGGCCGGCAGATAACCTCTAGAAGCTGAGAACCACCTCCAGCCAGAATCCCCCACTGTTAACAATCTGAATAAGCCTGGAAACAGATCATCTCCCCAACAAAACCACCATATAAAAGCCTATGGTAGTTGCCCCTTTAATTTCAATCTTGTGAGACTAATCAGCTGAGCCCTCCTGGTTTTTTGACTCATATAACAATAAGTTGTGCAATCAAATAATATATGAATGTTGTTTTAAGCCACTAAGTTTGTGGTAAATTGTTGGATAGCAATAGAAAACTAATATCATTTTGAAAAAAAAAAAAAAAAAGCCTTTGTAAAGACTTTTTGGCATCAGAAATCATCTTGCTATGGGAATGCTATTCATTTTAACCAAAAAGCAGATATATTTTCTCTGATTCAGACTGTGAAAATCATTTGTATATAAATCTAGAAGCAAAATATGAATCTTTAAAATTTCCTTTTCAATTTGAAATTTTAAGTATAAAAATGAGAATTCAAGTAAATAAACGGGTCAGTAAAGTAAAGCAGAAGTTTTTATTTCTAAACATTTTTTAGTTAATTAATTTAACAAATATTTTGAGCACCTACCATGTAGCAGACTCTTTAGGTATTATTAGTAATGGAAAAATAAACCATGTATCGTTGCTATCTTCAAGAAGCTCAGATGACAGATGAACAATAACCCATATAATAATGACCAACATTTATTGGCTACAATTTATATGCCAAATGTTATGCTAGAATTTTACCTATTGTTTTCAACAAAGAGATGAGTCCATGACAGAATAGATGAATATATTAGGCAATAGTTACAGTACAAAAGAAACTAGCAAACATGGCTCATAAAGGAACTTTGAGCTGTTAAACTGATGATTAAGGACTCAAAAGACAGGATAAAGAGGAGCATTCAAAGTAGAGAAAATAGTGTGGAATAAGTCTTGAGAGCATGAAACAGTGAGGTTTATTTGTGAAAGTTGTAGGTACACTAGCTTGGCATGAGAAAAGATGGCAACATTGAAGAGACAGGCGGCAATGGAAGAACTTCTATGCTTAGCTAAGAAATTACAACCTTTTGCTAGCTGTCCTTTTACTCTTTGCCACCTACTTCCTTATTCTTGTGTTGAAAGAGGTTGACCTACCTCGAACGGAATACAGACAACAAGAAAACCCCAGTGAAAAATTGCTCAGTGAACCTCAAAATGCTTGCCTCTCAAAGACGGAGATCAGTTTTTCACTCTCTTCTTTCTCATCTGTTTTACTTTTTCCTTCTTTTAAGTAAGTAATCCAGGACCAAATCATTGTATGCATTAGATTTCTAAAACTGTACACTCATCTTGAGCACTTATCTTAAACGTTTTACACAGAGAGGTTACACTATTTTCCTAAGTCCTATAACTAGAAAGATGCTTATCCAGAATCTGGGTTCAAGCATTCCGACTATGTCTTAAGTTACAGGAGGAGACATGAGACACAGGTTCGATCCCTGGGTTGGGAAGATCCCCTGGAGGGGATTACATAATGATGTTTGACAATTAAAGTTTTTATATTTTATATGTAAAATATTTGAAGTATTTATAAAAGCAGTAAAACTTTTAAGGTAAGTGCTCAAAATTAGTATACAGTTTTAGAAATCTAATACATACGACTAAATGATTTGGTCCTGGATTACTTGCTTAAAAGAAGGAAAGAGTAAAACAGATGAGAAAGAAGAGAGTGAAAAACTGATCTCCGCCTTTGAGATGCAAGCATTCTGAGGTTCTCTACTCAGTCAGAGTACCTTAGAGTTCTGGGTTGTACAAAGACGACAGACGTGTACCTTCTTCACAAAATCTTAGGGAATTTAAGAACATCATGCCCAGGAATACCATGAAAGCACACTGAACTCTTCTTAAATCTGACCCAGCAGAAAACTTGCATCCAGATTTTTATATAAGATTTCCTGGCAGCTATTACCATTTCTTCTCAACTTTCCTTCCTATATACACACACACACACACCTTCCCATCACTACAGTAATTCATATTTAATAGTGATGATCTATGATATTTGACAAATGAGTCTTGCAATATTTCCCTTTTGATTTCCCTATCTTTTAAAAAATATGTTATTTCTTATTTAGGTTTTCTGCCCATTTTTGAGTGAGTCGTTTGTTTCTGTGTATTAATTTTGTAACCTGCAACTTGACCAGATTCACTGGTGAGTTCTAGTAGCTTTCTGATAGCATCTTTAGGATCTTGTATGCATAGTGTCATGTCATCTGCAAAAAGTGGCAATTTAACTTCTTCAATTTGAATGTTCAACATTGCTAGTTATTAGAGAAATCAAAACTACAATGAGATATCACCTCACACCAGTCAGAATGGCTATCATCAAAAAATCTACAAGTCACAAATGCTGGAGAGGGTATGGAGAGAAGGAAAACCTCCTGCACTGTCGGTAGGAATGTAAATTGGTATAGCCACTATGGAGAGCAGTATGGCGGTTCCTTAAAAAACTAAAAATAGAGCTACCATATGACCCTGCAATCCCACTCTTGGGCACATATCCAGAGAAAAACATGTTCCAAAAAGAAACATGCTCCCTAATGTTCATGGCAGCACTGTTGACAATAGCCAAGACATGGAAGTAACCTAATGTCCATCAACAGAGAAATGGATAAAGAAAATGTGGTGTATATATAAATGCAATGGAATACTATTCAGGCAAAAAAAAGAATGAAATAATGCCATTTGTGGCAACATGGATGGACCTAGAGAGTGTAGTATTGAGCGAAGTAAGTCAGGCAGAGAAGGAGAAATATCATCTGACATGCCTTATATGTGGAATCTAGAAAGAAACAATACAAATGATCTTACTTATAAAACAGAAACAGACTCACAGACTTCAAGAATGAGTTTATGGTTGCAGGGGGAAAAATGCTGGGAAGGGATAGTTAAGGAATTTGTGATGGGCATGTACACACTGATATATTTTAAATGGGTAGTCAATAAGGACCTACTATATAGCACACGGAACTCCGCTCAATATTAGGTGGCAGCCTGGATGGGAGGGCAGTTTAGGAGAAAATAGATTAATGTATATGTATGGCTGAGTCCCTTTGCTGTTCACCTGAAACTATCACAAAATTGTTTGTTAATTAGCTATACATCAATACAAAATAAGTTTAAATATATATATATATATATATTATTTCCTAAAATACAATCAATCATAATCTCAAACCATTTTGGATTTCCAAATGCCCTCCCCTATGACAATGTCAATCATGGAAGACAGTATTTTCAGGGGCATAGGTTTTACATCCAAAAAAAAAAAAACTATCTATTTTTTTGTTTAGCTCTCCTGTATCTATCACAACAGTTATAACCAGAACCAAGACAAAGAAGAATGCCAACAAGTTATCTTCAAAGGATAAAGATTCTCACCCCAAAAGCTTTTAACTAAGTGAAGAAAGATGTTGATTATTTAAACAAGATTCTTTAGACTTGGGAAAGTTTACTTGTTTATTCATAAATTTTTTCTTGGGTTTAGAAAAAGAGAAAGGGGAGAATGAAATAACTCCATGAATTTTAAATTGTGGATAGGAGTCTTTATAAAACTTAAATAGGCATAGGTATTAAGTGGTCGACTCTACCCACTGTGGGCAATTACACTAGTGTTCAAAATATTTGCAGCCTCTCTCTTTATACCCTCCCCCTAAAGGAGGCTGTATATTTCCAGCCTGTTTAAATCAAGCATGGCCATTAGACATACTTTGGTCAAAGAAACATAAGCATAAGAGTTGCGTCCTGCCCCTTCCAGGCAGAAACTTCAGGAGCCAAAACACTGTTCATCATGTAACTGGTAATGTTACAAACAGAAACAGCTCCATATCATTTAATCTGGCACAAAGTGATGGGAGCAGACCCACAGCTGACCTATAATGGAGAAAAACTGTGAGGCAGATGTAAGCTTTTCTTTGAAAGTCACTGAAATGTTAAAGTTATTTGTTATTACAGCCTAACCTAGCCTATCCAAAAATAGGAGGAAATTTCCTATTTGCCTAAAAGAAAGAGGGCCCTAAAGAGTGAAACATTGGAAGTATGCTCCCTTATCAACAATGCTGTAGAATATTTTATTGGAAGACCTAGCTAGCTCCGTAAGACAAGAATGGATAACAGATGGATAATAGATAATAGAGGTACACATGTGTATATATATAAATACATAGATAATGTAGATGTTTATTTATATTATGATATCTATATATATGCTATAAATATGTGATTTTTGTTATTATGTACACATGTAGGAGGGGCTTCCTTCCCTGGTGGCTCAGTGGGAAAGAATCCGCCTGCAATGCGGGAGACCTTGGTTTGATCCCTGGTTTTGGAAGATCCCCTGGTGAAGGGAAAGGCTACCCATTCCAGTATTCTGGCCTAGAGAATTCCATGGACTATACAGTCCTTGGGGTCACAAAGAGTCAGACACGGCTGAGCAACTTTCGCTTTCACAGATGTATGAAAGGCAAAGCGAAAGTGCTATTTCTGCAAAAGAACTGACTGTCGAATAACTACAATCAATCAGAGACTTCAGTAGTGTTGCTAGATGCATGGTCAATGTAACAGACAACCGATCATAGTCCCATACACCAATAACAGCTAGAAAATGAGATTTTTTTAGTTTTTATTTATAACGGCAATAAGAGATCACAGATCCCGCAAAAGATGTCATGAATAAATGACAAAGTACTATTGGAAAACACTTCAGTTCAGTTCAGTTCAGTTCAGTTCAGTTCAGTCGCTCAGTCGTGTCCAACTCTTTGCAACCCCATGAATCGCAGCACGCCAGGCCTCCCTGTCCATCACCAACTCCCGGAGTTCACTCAGACTCATGTCCATCGAGTCAGTGATGCCATCCAGCCATCTCATCCTCTGTCGTCCCCTTCTCCTCCTGCCCCCAATCCCTCCCAGCATCAGAGTCTTTTCCAATGAGTCAACTCTTCGCATGAGGTGGCCAAAGTACTGGAGTTTCAGCTTCAGCATCAGTCCTTCCAATGAAGACCCAGGACTGGTCTCCTTTAGGATGGACTGTTTGGATCTCCTTGCAGTCCAAGGGACTCTCAAGAGTCTTCTCCAACACCACAGTTACACCCCCAAATTAATCTATTAGATTGTTTAGTTACAGCCAAACTCACAAAAGGTCAGTTTATTGAAGTTACAAAACTTTTTATCAAATGTATGAGTGAGAAAAGACCCAAGAATACTAAATATAATATTGAAGAGAAATAGTAAGATTCAAGATAAAGAAATACAATACTGAAGAAGAATAATAAGGTATGGAGAATCACCCCTACTGATCTCTTGGCTTACTATAAAGTAACTGAGACAGTGTGATATTGGCTCAGGGATTTAAGGAAAATAGATCAGAAAGAAGGCTCAGAAGCAGAGAATATCTGAGAATTTAAGACGTGCTGAAGATGAGAAAAATATTGTTAGGCCTTCAGGATGAGGCAAATAAGCCATTAAGAAAAGATTGATAAACTGACTATATTAAAATGTAAAACTAATGGATAATACATCAAAAACACTATGAGAAAAAGAGTAAGAGGGAAGGAAAAATGAAGGAAGTGAGAGAGGCAGTCCTGGAAAGGATATTTGCACTACATATAATCAGCAGAAAATCAGTAGCCAAAGCATATCAATATAAAGGTATAATGATAAAAATTAGAAAAGAATAAAAAGAGCAAATTCCTAGGAAAGGAAACCAGAATGGCCAATAAACATTTGAAAATATGATAAAGTATTAGCAATCAGGGAAATTCAAAGCTAAATAAGATACAATCTCACTGTCCTCAAAATGTCAGAAGTTTGAAAGCTTGACTATATGAAGAAGTTGGAAGATTTCATGTGTAACTAGGAGGGTAAAGTGGTGCCATATCTTTGGAGAACAATTTGGTCTTATCCAGTGAGGAGAATATAGGCATTCTCTCTGATCTGGCAGCTCCACTCCTAAGTAGGTACTCTAGAGAGACTCTCACATGAATCACCATGAGACACACAAGAAGGGTCATCGCCCTACAGTTAATATTGATGAGGTTCTCATCGGTAACATGAGGATAAAATAAATACTAACTTCATAGGTTTGTTGAAAGGAATAGGTGAGTTAGAATATTTAAATCCTAACAGTACCTGAAATCATGCAAGTGTGTGATAAGCTTTGAAAAGAAGTGAAAGTGTTCGTCTCTCAGTCCTGTCTGACTCTTTGCAACCCCATGGACTGTAGCCTGCAAGCTCCTCTGTTCATGGAATTCTCCAAGCCAGAATACTGCAGTGGGTTGCCATTTCCTTCTCCAGGGGATCTTCCCAACCCAAGGCTCAAACCCATGTCTCCTGTATTGCAGGCAGATTCTTTACTGCCTGAGCTCCAAGGGAAGCCCCATGATAAGCATCAGCTGTTGTTAATAAATCCCCTGACATTATTTGGATTCCCAGCATCTACTGCCCTATGCTCAATACTTGAGGTGTTTCCCTTTGAAAGCTTTTCCTCTTCACAACTGCTGACCTGATTTAATGGGTAGTTCCCTAGGTCCCAGACAAGTCGGCTGGCCATGTAATAAGACTGCAGCCAGGCCTGCTGTGATCTGGGTGGGACTCGCTCATCCTCTCACATCATGTTTATGCTAAACCTTTTCTCCAGAGGTGAGCTGGGCAACTATCCCATTTTACATTCTCCCCAGTGAGGTCTGCCAAAGTTCTTCAAACTATTTTGATCTATGAGATTAATGAATGTTAAATCATGCCAATAGGTATTTCAATTTTACCCCTTAATGGAGTCTTCAAATGTAAGATTCTACTTTAAATAAATGCAAAACGAAAGAGAGAAGAAAGGAAGGAGGTAGGAAAGGGAGAGGAGAGAAGGGAAAGGAAATTGAAAGAACTTCCAACAGCATGTAATTAATAACATAGAGAAATAGCCTTGGCAATTCTATCCAAAATTTCAACATGAGTAACTTTTGCATTCCACTCTTACCTATAGCTTTTTTATGACTCTTGTCCCTGTTTGAATAATTACTGTCATTCCCTCAGAATCATGTTCTTTGAAACTCTCAACCCTATAAACAAGTCATTGTTTAAGATTAATGGGTACTAACATAACAATGTGTTGTACTTTCCAGATAACATACTGAGATTTCTAAATGGCCCCAAAATAGATATAATCCATTCACCAGGATTCTGTAAAAGTCAATACCTTCAGTGTTAAAAGTTTTATTCACCATAGCCATTGAGTAAGGGAGAAATTCTGGAGGAACAGACTTTTAGGAATCTACCAAACCACATTAGCTATCTGACTTATTTAGAGGTAAGATTGGCTCTACAGGTATCCTCCATCCCACCCCCTACCTGTTTCATGTTATAATAATGCTGCAAAAGGCATTAATTTGGTGATTGCTAAGCTACGGCTAAGTCACTTCAGTCATGTCCGACTCTGTGCAACCCCATAGACGGCAGCCCACCAGGCTCCCCTGTCTCTGGGATTCTCCAGGCAAGAATACTAGAGTGGGTTGCCATTTCCTTCTCCAATGCATGAAAGTGAAAAGCGAAAGGGAAGTCGCTCAGTCGTATCCGACTCTTAGCAACCCCATGGACTGCAGCCTACCAGGCTCCTTTGTTCATAGGATTTTCCAGGCAAGAATACTGGAGTGGGGTGCCATTGCCTTCTCTGAATTTGGTGATTAAGAATGTATATTCTTCTTATTGAAGACCAATCGATTTATTTTCAAAAATTTACAAAGCATTACAATGTATCAGGCAAGTATTAATCTGCTTAGTTACAAGTCATGATTTGATTTTCATTTTACTCTATTTTTAACTTTAACCTTTTGCTATTCTCACAGCTGACACTTGCTCCTATGCCATCTCCTGGTCTTTCCTCCCTTCCTCAAAACTGACAGACAGTAAGATATGAGGATGGATGGTGTCCATTGCCTGGGGGGAAAGATCAGCAACGGGTAGTCCAATAGCAGTGTACTGGGAAACAACCAAGGATTGAGTGAAGTTATGATATACTTATCCAAAATGAACCACATACTTTCTCTGAGGTTAGTTTTGCTAAATCACTGAAGGGTTTTTTAATTCCTCTTCCATGGGGGAAGCTACTTGCTGAAAGAATCTGTGCATGTGTTTAGTGCTGTGTCTCTACATGTAGAGGACAATGATGTGACAAGCTTCTGTGATCTCGAGTGATACACTATCATAGTATATGGCCATGATTAAATAAAACTCAAAATTGATCCTTATTAAAACTGTCAAAAGGATGGAAACCACATACAGAATTAAACAAATGCTGTTTATCTGGAGCTTACTGTAGTGAAAACATCAGCTACTGTCTGTTTAGTCCTGGTAGGCTGGAAGGGACTTGAAAGGAAAGTACCTTTTATAGAGCGAAGGGAGGCTACCTTAAGAAATCTTTGGTTGGTCAGCATTCTATTAAGGTGGGATTTTCTACTGGTTGGGATTTGGGGAAGTAAGATGAGAAGACTTTCTGATTCACTTTTGGCAGCCTTTGATTGGTTCCCCACACTGGCTCATAACTTAAAGCTTTCTGGGTTGGTCAAGGCCATATGAGTTTTCCTGTTTCAATAAAAGTCTATCTGATCTTTAGAGGTCAAGGAATTCACAAAAGGCAAATTGTTTTTCTAGTAAACTCACTTTTAATGATTTTTTTTTAAGGAAAATATGTTTGTTTCCAATGTGATTTTCACAGATTTTCAGATCAAACATCCTGTATTGGTTTTTGGGGGGGTGCCATAACAAATTACCACAATCCTAATGGCTTAACACAAATTTATGGTCTATGGCTCTGTGGGTGAGAAGTCCTGTACATGCTTTTCTGGACTAAAATCAAGGTGCCAGAAGCCTTACTTTCAGAGGTTATAGAGGTGAATATGTTTTCTTGTCTTTTGCAAATTTTAGAAGTAGCCTGCATTCCTTGGCTCTGGCCCCTTCTTCTATCTTTAAAGCAACAGCCAATTGAATCTATCTGATATCGCCTCTATTGTCCACAAGTCTTAAATTTCTTTTTCTTTAAATTAATTTTTATGGAAGTATAGTTGTGTTAGTTTCTTGTTTCTTACTGTACGGCAAAGTGAATCAGTCATGCACAAACATATATCCATTGTTTTTTAGATTTCTTTCCCATTTAGGTCACCACAGAGTGCTGAGTTCCCTGCGCTATACATTACATTCTCATCAGTCATCTGTTTGATACATAGCAGTGTATATATGTCAGTCCCAATCTCCCAGTTCATGGTTAATGATTTTTATTACCTTTATTGCCACATACACGTCATATCTATAAGCTATTACAAAAATAGTAATATTTTCATTGTTCAGAACTCCTTACTCAAGCAGTATATATAAAGTTTCTGAACAAAATGCCATTAAAAATAGTGGAATAAAATGCTTCTGTTAGGTCCGTACCATTTCTGTCCTTTATTGAGCCCATCTTTGCACAATGTTCCCTTGGTATCTCTAATTTTCTTCAAGAGATCTCTAGTCTTTCCCATTCTATTATTATCCTTTATTTCTTTGCACTGATCACTGAGGAAGGCTTTCTTATCTCTCCTTGCTATTCTCTGCATTCAAATGGGTATATCTTTCCTTTTTTCCTTTGCTTTCACTTCTCTTCTTTCCTCAGCTATTTGTAAGGCCTCCTCAGACAGCCATCTTGCTTTTTTGCATTTCTTTTTCTTGGGGATGGTCTTGATCCCTGTCTCCTGTATAGTGTCACGAACCTCCATCCATAGTTCTTCAGGCACTCTATCATATCTAGTCCCTTGAATCTATTTGTCACTTCCACTGTATAATCATAAGGAATTTGATTTAGGTCATACCTGAAAGGTCTAGTGGTTTTCCACATTTTCTTCAATTTAAGTCTGAATTTGGCAATAAGGAGTTCATAATCTGAGCCATAGAGATCTAATTGCCAACATCTGCTGGATCATCAAAAAAACAAGAGAGTAGCAGAAAAACATTATTTCTGCTTTATTGACTATGCCAAAGCCTTTGACTGTGTGGATCACTAGAAACTGTGGAAAATTCTTAAAGAGATGGGAATACCAGACCACCTAAACCGCCTCTTGAGAAATCTGTATGCAGGTCAAGAAGCAATAGTTAGAACTGGACATGGAACAAAACACTGGTTCCAAATCAGGAAAGGAGTACATCAAGGCTGTATATTGTTGCTCTGCTTATTTAACTTATATGCAGAGTGCATCATGAGAAACACTGGGCTAGAAGAAGCACAAGCTGGAATCAAGATTGCTGGGAGAAATATCAATAACTTCAGATATGCAGATGATACCATCCTTAACGGCAGAAAGTGAAGAGGAACTAAAAAGTCTCTTGATGAAAGTGAAAGAGGAAAGTGAAAAAGTTGGCTTAAAGCTCAACATTCAGAAAACTAAGACCATGGCATCTGGTCCCATCACTTCATGGCAAATAGATGGGGAAACAGTGGAAACAATGGCTGACTTTATTTGGGGGGGCTCCAAAATCACTGCAGATTGTGACTGCAGTCATGAAATTAAAAGACGCTTACTCCTTGGAAGAAAAGTTATGATCAACCTAGACAGCATATTAAAAAGCAGAGACATTACTTTGCCAACAAAGGTCCATCTAGTCAAGGCTATGGTTTTTTTCCAGTAGTCATGTATGGGTGTGAGAGTTGGACTATAAAGAAAGCTGAGCACCGAAGAATTGATGCTTTTGAGCTGTGGTGTTGGAGAAGACTCTTGTGAGTCCCTTGGACTGCAAGAGATCCAACCAGTCCATCCAAAGGAGATCAGTCCTGAGTGTTCATTGGAAGGACTGATGTTGAAGCTGAAGCTCCAGTACTTAGGCCACCTGATGCAGAGCTGACTCATTGGAAAAGACCCTGATGCTGGGAAAGATTGAGGGCAGGAGGAGAAAGGGACGACAGAGGATGAGATGGTTGGATGGCATCACTGACTCAATGGACATGAGTTTGGGTAAACTCCAGGAGTTGTTGATGGACAGAGAGGCCTGGAGTGCTGTGATTCATAGGGTTACAAAGGGTCGGACACGACTGAGCAACTGAACTGAACTGAACTGAAAATGCTAATTTTTGGAAACATGAAATTAAACAATAGTTTTGGTTTAATCATATTATGGATTAATAAGACCACTAAAATATTAGGAAAAACAGATAGAGTTCATTGTTTTCACTCCAGCTGCATGGCATTTGAAAAATAGTAATAATCTCAGAACATGGATCTCTGATGAACTCCATTTCTTACCAAGTCCTCAGTTCATTCTTTCTTTGGTTTTTACAGCCAAAGTTCCTGGGTGGTTGTTTTCTTCTTTTTGTTTGAATTTACGGATAATTCTTTTGCTTCGTTTTGTTTGTCTTAATTTATCAACAAAGAACGGCATTTTTTTTTTGCGTTTGTTGAAAATGCATTTTAGCAATTTTTTAAAATTAGTGTTCCTTTTCACATGTCAGAATAACCATAATCCTTCCTACCATTTGTTAGGAAGACTGTTGCAATTTCCATTTCCTTTCTTTAGTTGCATCAAATACTCTGATCATCTTATTCTGCATTTTGGTCAGTAGTGTCTTCTTTATGCCCTTCAGCTATGTCTTTTCCCACAACCACTCTAAACCTTTTAACTTTTTACAGTTGTAAATGCTGAATTATTCTTGCCTTTCATCATAAGTCAATTCCTCCTAGACTCTTCAATTATCCCCAGACTCCTACTTTGAACGTTTTCCAATTGGATTGCACAAAAATAGTACAGTTGGTCCAGATTTGCTTTTTAATACTAACAAAGGCACTCACTTAATGAGTTTCTACCCCAGATGAGGCCCTCTGCTGAGTACTTTCTATACATCTTCTCATCCGGTCTTCCCAATAATTCTATAAAGTAGGAATTTACAGATAATTCAACTTAGACTCTGTGATTTCTGGAGCTAGAAACTTTGATTTCAGGCAGATAGTATCTGGGGTGTGTGTTAGTCATTCAGTCATGTCTGACTCTTTGCGACCCCATGAACTGTAGCCTGCCAGGTTTCTCCGTCAATGGGATTTTCCAGGCAAGAATACTGGAGTGGATTGCCATTTCCTTCTCCAAGTAACTGGGGAACCAGTGTATAAGCACTCTGACCCCACAGTCTGTGTCCTGCCTTAAAGCTTCATCAAATTATTCCTGACAAAATTCAGGCTCCTGGGCCCAGCCCAGATCTTTTGAATTAGTATCTCTGAGGGAAAGAATGAGCAATATACATTTTTAACAACCCTCCAGAATGATTCTTAGGCACACACATTCAAAAGTCACTGAACTGCAAGCCCACATTTTATGTGTTCCTCTCTGTATCTCCATCAGCAAGCACAGTATCTAGCTAACAGAGAGTAAGTGATGAGGAACTGCAAGCAACTATGCCTACCATAAGGAAAGTATATCGGCATTGATTCAGCATCTTTGGCTCTTTAGGGAAAGGTTCTATAAAAGTACTAGGAGAGATTAGTACTTTTACATTACAGTTGGGTACTCCTAACACTGGCATTGTGCCAGTGTAGTGAGTGCCACCTTCATTTGACTCACACCACAGTAAGGCCTTACAAAGGTTTCTGTTACTGGGAGATCATCGGAAAGCTGAGAGAATATCACAAGACTGTTCATGATTTAAAATTATGTAAGCCTAGATTTTTAAAAGGCTTCCCAGGTGGCTCAGTGGTAAAGAATCTAAATGCCAATGCAGAAAACACAGGAAAGGTGGGATCAATCCCTGGGTCAGGAAGATCCCCTGGAGAAGGAAATGGCAACCCACTCCAGTGTTCTTGCCTGGAGAATCCCAGGGACAGGGGACCCTGGTGGGCTGCCGTCTCTAGGGTCGCACAGAGTCAGACACGACTGAAGCGACTTAGCAGCAGCAGCCAGCAAAAGCCTTTGGCTTAAAGTAATGGGAGAACTGATGACTATAAAAGACAATATTTTAAAGTATGCTTCTTATTAAAGGAAAGACATGAGGGTTTTGACCCTGTGGTATTGGGGGCTATACTGCTGTTTCTTTTTAATATTCTGCTTTATGGAAAACACGAGGTACTAAGTTGATCATCAAGATAATGATAAAATCTTTTCTAGGTCGTTTGGAATTGTAGAAAAATCAAACCAAATGAACTCTCAAAGTTTCAGCTCTGTTTATTCACTTAGTATCCTGCTGGCTAGGTTTCATGAGAGATGGGAAATTGGTACATATATAAAGTAATATATATTATTATAAATATATAATATTTTCTAATTATAAATACATATTTATTTTATAAATATAATAATGCTGCTGCTAAGTCGCTTCAGTCGTGTCCGACTCTGTGCAACCCCAGAGACGGCAGTATGTATGTATTTCTTCCACTGCCTCTTTCCTGCTTTAGGATGAAAACAGCAGATGATAAAGAGGGCTAAAGGAGGCTTCATATTCAAGATTATGGCCTCATCTCATTTGAATTAATGATCCAAAATTTAAATTTAAAATTCTACCTGGAATTTAAATCTTTGTACTTGCATCTCACATCTAATTGACTACAATAATCACAGAACTTATTAAACTACTCTCAGAGAGTTTATACTGTATTGAAGGTTGAGAGTACCCCAGCTTATCAGAAGCCCTCTTAATCAATGGAGACAATTTATATTAATTCTCTTGAACTTTCCCAACAGTTTCACACTCACAGAAATTCTCCAGAGGTTTATGTGGCTATTTCCCCACTGGCCCTTTCCTTCCTAGTTAGATCACAGGCCACATGTGGTTCTAAGAGATTGGTTTTTTTGCCCCCGTCACTTTTTCAAGATGCTTCAGAAGCTGCAGGTAACTTTAACCTGCTTCTCTTTTGTGCTGTAGTCACTAACAGCTGCTTTGCTGATTCATTTCTTTGTTTTAATAGCCAAGCAAGAATCCTCTAGCTCCCAGGATTTGACCAAAGTGTTATTAGTCCATTGTCATGGGATGAGACACAATTAAGGTGCATCCATGTGCTGAGGGGAAAGGAGTGAAGTGTCTGAGGCTGAATAGTCCTAAAACTTAAGGAAACCACTGGGCAAAATTCCTCAAATCCAAGCTTTCAGGGCATCAGATATATGCAACATGGCTGCTAAATACTACAGAAATTAAATCATCAGAGTAAGGACAGACAGATCAAAGAAACAAAAAATCTGCTAAACACATCTCAGATACCATAGAGAGACATCATAAATCAGAGATGAAGAGGAGACAAGGCTGAGGTACTTGAGTTTGGGGAAATATACAATTTGCTGTTTAGTCATTCAGTTGTGTCTGACATTTTGCGACCCCATAGACTGTAGCCCACCAGGCTCCTCAGTCCATGGGATTCTCCAGGCAAGAATACTGGAGTGGGTTGCCATTTCCTTCCCCAAATAAACAATTTAGATACTCACTGAGTATAAATTACACATGGATTCAAGTTATATTTAGTCATTAAACATATATTTTAATCTATGGAAAGGAAAAAGTTTTATAAAGTAAAAGCAATGAAAATAATTTAAAAGTTTAAGGTTTTTGAATAACACAAAATTTAAAACTTTGCAACATGAAACAATAAATAAAAAAGCAAAAAATCTGAACAAAATCTGAAAAAAACTTTAATATTTTGCAAATACAATAAAAAGTCCTTGCTTACAAATAAGAAAAAAAAAACTAAACCCTCATTGATAAAGGAACAAAGGTGTGTTGTGCTAAGTCACTTTAGTTGTGTCCAACTCTTTGTGCCCCTAAGGACTGTAGACCGCCAGGCTCCTCTGTCCATGGGATTCTTCAGGCAAGAATACTGGAATGGATTGCCATGTCTTCCTCCAGGGGATCTTCCTGACCAAGGGACTGAACGCATGTCTCTTAGTCTCCTGCATTTGCAGGCAGATTCTTTACTATTAGTACCACCTGGGAAGCCCAATAAATGAACAAAGGTAATGGATGAACAGTGCATGAAGAAAAATTACAAATGAATAGTGAATATTCAAAAAATGCAAAAAGTAAAAAGTAAAATGTAATACTACCTTATTTTAACACACCCAATAAGGAAAAAGATTATACTCGAAAGCTTATATATTTTCAAGAGCTTAATAATGTGAGCATGCTCATAAGTACTGATAAAAATGACAACTAGTAGAGCCTTTCTGAAAATAACTTGGCAATGTAGTTCCATGACTAATCATTTATCATAAGAAATCAATAAAGTATAAGACCAATATTTATGTACAAAAGTGTCTAATATTATTTATAACAAAAATTGCTATTGCTGTTCAGTCGCTAAATCACGTCTGACTCTTAGCAACCCCATGAACTGCAGCACACCAGGTTTCTCTATCCTTCACCATCTCCCAGAGCTTGCTTAAACTCATGTCCAGTGAGTCAGTGATACCATCCAATCATCTCATCCTTGTTGCTCTCTTCTCCTGCCCTCAATCTTTCCCAACATTAGGGTCTTTTCCATTAAGTCAGCTCTCTGCATCAGGTGGTCAAAGTAGTAGAACTTCAGCTTCAGCATCAGTCCTGCCAGCGACTATTTAGAAGTGATTCTTTAGAATTCACTGGTTTGATCTCCTTGCAGTCCAAGGGACTCTTAAGAGTCTTCTTCAACACCACGGTTCAAAAACATCAGTTCTTCAGTGCTCAGCCTTCTTCATGGTCCAACTCTCACATCCATACATGACTACTGGAAAAATCATAGCTTTTATATGGACCTTTGTCAGCAAAGTGAAGTCTTTGCTTTTTAATGTGCTTTCTAGGCTTGTCATAGCTTTTCTTCCAAGGAGTGAGCATCTTTTAATTCCACAGCTGCAGTCACCATCTGCAGTGATTTTGGAGCCCAAGAAAGTAAAGTCTGTCACTGTTACCCCTTTTCCCCCATCTATTAGCCATGAAGTGAAGAGACTGGATGCCATGATCTTAGTTTTTTGAATGTTGAGTTTTAAACTGGCTTTTTCATTCTTCTCATTTACCCTCATCAAAAGGCTGTTTAGTTCCTCTTCACTTTCTGCCATTAGAGTGGCATCATCTGCATATCTGAGGTTGTTGATATTCCTCCCAGCAATCTTGATGCCAGCTTGTGATTCATTCAGCCGAGCATTTCACATGATGTACTCTGCATAGAAGTTACATAAGCAGGGTGACAATATACAGCCTTGACGTACTCCTTTCTTAATTTTTAACCAATCTGTTGTTCCACATCTGGTTCTAACTGTTGTTTCTTGACCTGCATACAGCTTTTTCAGGAGGCAGGTAAGGTGGTCTGGGATTCTACAGTTTGTTGTTTCAGATAGTAAAGAATCTGCTATAATGAGGGAGACCTGGGTTTGATCCCTGGGTTGGGAAAATCCCCTGGAGAAGGGAACAGCAACTCACTCCACTATTCTTGCCTGGGAAATCCCATGGTGGGCTACAGTCCATAGAATCACAAAGAGTGAGATACAACTGAGCGACTTACACTCACTCACATTCACACAGCCAAAGGCTCTTGAAGAGTCAATGAAGCAGAAGTAAATGTTTTTCTAGAATTCCCTTGCTTTTCCTATGAGCCAACAAAATTTGAAAACAACTAAAAAGTCTAACAATAGAGGAAAATTAAACAAATTATGATACATCTATAATGGAATATTACATAGCCAATACAACTATGTTTAAAAGACTTAAATGAAATGCTTATATTATAATGATGATGTAGAAAAATCACAAAATTGCTTGTAAAATATGAACTCAACTCAACTCTATTTTTAAAGAACTATTTTTAAAAGTTAAAAGGAAGTAAACCAACATGTTAACTGGCCACCTCTGGGCAGTGGAATTATGTGTGATTTATTTTTCCAATTCTTTATCCTGATTAGTACTTTCCACATTTTTCCACAAAAGGAAAAAGCCAGAACATAGCCACATGCCAAATAAGGAAAAAATTTTGCTATGTTCTTTAGGTCAATAATAATGTAATTGAGAAAAAAATGAGTAAGGTAAAAATTTTAGCTTAGTTTGGTCTTAGAAGTCTGTTTTAATAGTGAAAGCTGTATAGACTATTTCAGACAGACAGTGTAAAACATACACAGCAAACACATTACTTATTGGTTAATAAGAGAGCAAGAGTAGGAATAAAAGGGAATGAATAAATTATAAAAATAAACTATTCTAATAAACATATAGAACAGCTTCTTTCAATCATTAGCAAATATGTCCAACTTGCCTATGTAAACTAAATTGCAATTTTAAGATTGTGTGTATGTTTAGGTTTCATTATTTACTTTCCAAAGGTTAATAGCTACCTTGCAAAGTTAGACCTGTAAACTTCATACAATGAAGTAAAAAACAATGCCATACCTCATTTACAGCATAAAAGAGTTTCCAAACTGGTTTCTACCATGAAATTTTTTTTTGGTCTCTTCCTTTCACTTTTAGCCTTGAAAAGCAGTGGATCTACTTAGAGAACTTTATCTGAACTAATAATATTTTTCTTTCTAAAAGACATAACAGCTCACTAGAAAAGATTCTCAAAGGAAAACAGTCTCACAATAACTCTGCTATAAAGAAGTACTAAGAGAAACAGGACATTTTGAATGTCATTCAGCCAACTGCGTGATTCTCATTCATTCAACACTTCATTCAAGCTCTGTATCTTCATGCATATTCTTTCCAAAAACATGTTTGATATGTAAACTAAAAATCCAAATCAGTGAATACTGAGCTACAGGGTTTGATAAGAATTTTTGTTATATACAAATTAGGAAAGTAGCTAATCATATTTGACATTAAAACAATACAAAAGTTTAAAAACAAAGGAATAAACTATTTGTGAACAGAATACTACTGCTTTATGGTAGGCATTAAATATATCCAGAACAATTTATACCAGGTAAGAAGTCAAGAATGTTGATTTTATTTTTTCCAAGATTATGTGGTCTATACCATTTACTGTATGTACTGAAAACTCTAATTTAGAGATTCTCTTAGATACTGCTTTTTGTACCATATGTTATTTTACTCTTTATTTTTCATGAAAAAAATATTCTAGGGACTTGCATATATGTCCTTTTTTTTTTTCCTTCGTACACTGAGCTTCATCACTTCTCTTCTAAATATAATCTCTTATCCCTTCTGAGTATATCAAGAATCAAGAAAAAAATTATTTTATTCCTTTAGCTGCTCCCCATTGTCTATAGGATAATGTTCAAATTCTTCCCTTCTTCCATTTAAAGTCATGCACCTTGTTTTCTTTTACTTTCCTGAATATCTTTTCACTCAGGTAGAAAAGCCTCACTCATTCAACTCTCCATTTTGTTCATATTCAGATCTGTATCATCCTTCAGTAGAAGATTGTGGTGATCCAAGTGTAAGCTGATAGAATAAATGCATAAGACAGAATAGACACTCAGAAGTTGTTTGAAGGTAGAAACCAATTAAATTTCTTTCTTGCAAAGTCCTAAGTTATAGAGGCAAAGAATATGCAGGGAGAGGAGAAGGAAATCTGAAAAATGAAAATAACACTGTCTTGTACTACTGTTTGAAGGCTTCAGTTTTATGTATCCTAAAATCTCCTTAGAGTGAAAACTTTTTTCATATTTTTTCTTTATACTTACATGTTTTTCATAGCTGTAGGCATTCAACAACACTTGTTAAATGAATGAACAACATCAATTTTTCCTTGATTGCCACTTTATTACCATTTCCTTTTGTCTAAAAAAATCTATGAATGTTCACATTTATAATAAAACACTTTATTTATGACAATTTGAATGGAAAAAGTTGAGATGCTTGATAATATCAAGCATTAGAGAAGATAATGATCAAATGCAACATTTGCATGAGGGCTAGGGTAAGTTGAAACAACCACCATGGAAAACAGTTGGGCATTGCTTTATAGAGACAGAATGTGTATGGCCCATAACCTAGAATTTCCACTCCTAGAGAAATTTTTACATAAACACAAGAGAAACTCTCACACATGTCTTCCAAAAAGCTTACAGTGGCAATGTTTATAGTAATAAAACAGAATTAGAAAAATCCAATGGTCACCTAAAAGAAGCTAGATAAACTGTAGTGTGCTCACACAAGGAAAATAAAACAGTATAGATACATCAACTGCAATTTGCAACAATATAGATGGCCTCTTACATATAGTAATTACAGTATGATGTTATAGCTCAAAACAAGCAAAATTTAATACTATAGCAGCAAGGCATAGTACACTTTTTAAAATTTAAGACAGAATGACATATCTCTGTGTTGATTCTCAGGGTGCAGAGAAGAGGACGGAAGCAGCTGGTTCCGATGTAAAACGCTGGTAGCATTTTTTAAAATTCAATGATGAGTTCCTTGGTGTCCACTGTATAATGATACTTTGGAATTCACATATAAGTTATATCTATTCTCGTTATGTAGCTGCTGCTGCTGCTAAGTCACTTCAGTCGTGTCCGACTCTGTGCGACCCCATAAACGGGCAGCCCACCAGGCTCTGCTGTCCCTGGGATTCTCCAGGCAAGAACACTGGAGTGTGTAGCAAGTACCATATTTTTTAACTGATAATAAAAATATGTTCAAAAATGGCATCCTAAAAAAAGATTTTGTTTTTAGGAAAAAACTTGTTACAGTTAAACGTGAACATAATTTGAAGGTCCTACCCTAGTGAAGTGGCGATGTAATAACTAACAGCGACATCTGACAGTGCGAGACGGGATTATACTGAATTTACTGGATTCATTACTTGGGTTTACTTCATTAACTTATTTGCTCCATCAAAGTACTCTAAACAATAAACTTAGTTTTTCCAACATATGGGAAGAATTAGACAGAAAAATCTTTTATTCACATTGTCATGCCCAGAACAATCTCTTTGTTTAAGCAGAATACTGGCTTTTTCCTCGAATCTATCAGGAACAAGGAGGAGGGGAAAAGTTATGACAAACATCAGTTCAAGTAATTTTGTTCGGTTTTTCTTTGCATTTTTAGAGCAACTTTGTTACAAAGAGCTTTCCCAGAACTTTATGTTGTCTGATTGTGATACAAAACCTTTACATTCTGATTTAATATGAAGTTTAGTAGAAACTGCAGTGTACCTTGAAAATCTTGAGCCCATACTTTCTTGTTTTCTACCAAGAGATTTTGTCACTTTTCTTTCATCTCCTTGGCTATTCTAGCATACTATCATCATACCTGCCAGTCTTTTTTCCGTCTCCCTTAGGAAATCGTTCTAGTCCAGAAAAAATGTTTGCGCTATAAGGTCATATCAAAAGTAGAGCAAACCCTTGAATAACAACACAACACTTCTAATGGAAGTGATCTTTATATCACTTTATATCAGGAATTTTAAATATCCACTTTTCTATTAAAAGTTTTGTGGCCCCATGTTTTGGGGGATTATGTCTTAATTTTTTTATTCGTGAAAGTAAAAGATATGAGTGAATGCCTGAGCAAGAAGTTGTCAAGCAATACAAATCTACTACTACAATGACCAGGAATTAGAACAAACCCAGGAAAGTTTGCTTCATTTGCATCTCTAAATTTTATACTTACTCACTGTAGGAGAGAAATCAATAAGAGGATTGCATGGAAATTAAGCAACCAAGGGTTAGAAATTTCTGAATCTCCTAAATGTCTTGAAGAGTTCTATTCCTTCTTATTTCTTATGCACCATAGCCTTTCCCTTTGTCTCATTCAAATTTACAGACGCAAACTAAAGAGATACTAACCCCATAAAAGTTAACAAGTGTCAAATCAATAAACATTTCCTGAACAGTATAGTAGATTAAAAATAAAAGTCTGCAACCCATGCCCTAGTGTGTTTGAGAATCAGAAGTCTTGTTTTAAGGCATCCTTCCATACCCAAAATCTCTGACCAAGGGTCATACAGCCTCTGGTGACAGGCAAAGCATCACCATTAAGGGGGCCCATTCCATCACCAGACAGCCTTGTTAGAAAATTCCCACATTAAATTGTAATTTATAGTTTTATAATTTTATAAATTTATAATTTTCCTACTTTTGCTCTTTACCAACCTATTATAATAACAAACCTGTCCTCATGTTTCTATAAAGGTTTCAAAATAATGACTATTTAAAATGCCCTCTTTCTTGCTTTCCTCCCACTCTAACATTCCCCTTAAGGATGTTTTTCTTCAACAGAGTTCTCATTTTGTTCTCCTGCATAGCATTTTTTCAATATAACTCTAAAAACATGATACCCAGAGTAGATGTACTATTTTGGGTGTAAATTATCTTACACCACAGACTCTAGACTTGTATTATTACAACCAAACCTAATGCTAGCTTTTATGTAATTCAGTAATTATTCATTCACCAAACATTTACCAAGTAACTAAGTGCCATGCATTAGGCTAGGCCTTGGGGATTCAAAATCAAATAGTCTCTGCCCTCAGATAATTATACTATAAGCAGATGGGAACTTTACGATCATTTAGAACCCTACTTCTTTTTCACTGGTACTTCTACAAGCAGATCACCACATTTGTCTACTAATAAAGTAAAAAAAATTTTCTCCAGCACTGATGAAGTTCTGACTTCAATCACAGCATTCCCTTTAAGAATGATAATTTTTAATTCTGGTTCCCTTTTCTGCATAATCTATTTATTATCCCTTTAAACTTTTAAATCAACTATTAGGAAAAAAATCACTCTTTCACCTTCTTAAATGGCTTTTATAAAAACGAGTAGCTTGGAGTCAAGGACAGACACCTATTTCTACCTCTCTGCTTTATGTAAATCACCAGGCAACACACCTTGGGTACAATGTTTTTAAATGATCAGAATGTATCACTTCCGTCACCAAGCATATCAAGTGCTCTCAAGTTTCGCTGTGCACATGCTTTCCTGATTTATCACATTAGTAACTCTAATACAGAGGGATATAAAATAAATTATGGCTTGTTTTCAATGAACTTATTTGAAGCCTTATGATGTCACAGTCTCTACAATTCTCCAAAGTGCTCACAGGTTTTGTTTTGTTTGTTTCTGCATTCTAAACTTTTGCTAGAGACTATGTTCCTAAGTCTTATTCCCAAGATTTAGGAAACTTCCATCTTTTAAGTATATATGCTGACATATTTATTAAAGCATAAAGATATAACAAAAATAATTTATAATAATACATATAGTTGAGTCACATGGAAAACATTAAAACTCAGTAAACTTTAATAAAGTTATATATAAGAATGGCATATTAAATTGAAACTGAAAAAAGATACTTTAAAATGGATACATTGTGCCAAAAAGAGTCTGACAGAAACCAATATATTAGCAAGAGACAGATAATAAAGCTGAATCTGCTCAGTGTGTCACTCAACAGAGCTGGATTCTAAATCCTTATACTAGACTTAAACATCTCTTTTCATCTTCTGGAAATTTAACAATTAGCTGTCTACAGTTTTCAGTCACTTTTCACCTCCCACCCCTTCCCAGTCACCACCACCCATAAGGAAACTGTGTACTTGAAGAAGGTCAGTAACGCCAGATGAAGACAGGGACTTGTGGTGGGAAAAGAAATGTCTGAGAAGAGGACGCCTCTGCAGCCTGTGCAGCCGAGATTGTCCAACTTTTCTTTCAATTCCCAACTTCAAGAGAAAACTTAGTAGCCCAATAACCAAAGCACATACAACTGGAGTTTCTCTGGTTGAAGGAACAGAACCCCTCTTCTAGGAGCTTGCCTCTCACACTTTCATATGCATATGAATCTCACCTGAGAACTTTGCTAAACTGCAGTTCCCAAATCAGTAGGTCTGTGGTGGAGGTCCAAGATACTGTATTCTAACAAAGTCCAAGGTGATGCCCATGTTCCAACCCATGGACCAGACCTTGTAGAGCAAGACCCTGGGCCATCTTCGCAGTATTACCAAGTTTCCCCCAAAGAATTATATTTCACGTAGCCCTAGCATTTCCACCTGTTTTCTCATAGCTGCCATCATCTCTGTTTATGGTAAGCACAACTATGCCCCCAACAATGACAAGTCCTAATATTTATAACTTGTGAATATGTTAGGTTTACAGGGTAAAGGGGAATTAAATCTGCAAATGGAATTAATGTTGTTAATCAGCTGATCTTAAAGTAGGGAGGTTATCCAGGTATATCCAATGTAATTGCAAAGTCCTTAAAAATGGAAGAGTAAGTCAGAGGAAGAGAGAGACCTGAGTCTTGAAAAATCATCATGGTGATATAGCATTGCTGCCTTTGAAAATGGAGAAAGGGGGCCAGGAGCTAAGGAATGTGAACAATCTCTAGAAGCTAAAAAAGGCAAGGAAGCAGATTTTTCCCTAGAGCTTCCAAAAAGGAACATAGTCCAGCTAATACCTTGATTTAGCCCAGCAACTGGTGTCAGACTTCTATCCTACAGAATTGTAAGGCTGTTTTAAGCCCCTAAATTTGTAATGGTTTGTCGTAGAAGCAATAGAAAAACCAGTATACAGGCCTCATGATGTTTTTCACTGAGAAACCAAAGAGCCAACTCTAATGAGCTGTTATAATATCATGGCTCTCTCTCTCTCTTGCAGCCAAAGATGGAGAAGCTCTATACAGTCAGCAAAAACAAGACCGGGAGCTGACTGGCTCAGATCATGAACTTCTTATTGCCAAATTCAGACTTAAATTGAAAAAAGGAGGGAGAACTACTAGACCATTCAGCTATGACCTAAATCAAATCCCTTATGATTGTACAGTGGAAGTGAGAAATAGATTTAAGGGCCTAGATCTGATAGACAGAGTGCCTGATGAACTATGAACAAAGGTTTGTGACATTGTACAGGAGAGAGGGATCAAGACCATTCCCATGGGGAAAAAAAAATGCAAAAAAGCAAAACGGCTGTCTGAGGAGGCCTTACAAATAGCTGTGAAAACAGAAACAAAAAGCAAAGGAGAAAAGGAAAGATATTCACATTTGAATGCAGAGTTCCAAAGAATAGCAAGGAGAGACAAGAAAGCCTTCCTCAGCGATCAGTGCAAAGAAATAGAGCAGAACAACAGAATGGAAAAGACTCGAGATCTCTTCAAGAAATTAAAGATACCAAGGGAACATTTCATGCAAAGATGGGCTCAAAAAGGACAGAAATGATATGGATCTAACAGAAGCAGAAGATATTAAGAAGAGGTGGCAAGAATACACAGGAGAATTGTACAAAAAACATCTTCAAGACCAAGATAATCACGATGGTGTGATCACTCATCTAGAGCCGGACATCCTGGAATGTGAAGTCAGGTGGGCCTTAGAAAAGCATCACTACGAACAAAGCTAGTGGAGGTGATGGAATTCCAGTTGAGCTATTTCAAATCCTGGAAGATGATGCTGTGAAAGTGCTGCACTCAATATGCCAGCAAATTTGGAAAACTCAGCAGTGGCCACAGGACTAGAAAAGGTCAGTTTTCATTCCAATCCAAAAGAAAAGCAATGCCAAAGAATGCTCAAACTACCACACAATTGCACTCATCTCACATGCTAGTAAAGTAATACTCAAAATTCTCCAAGCCAGGCTTCTGCAATATGTGAACCGTGAACTTCCAGATGTTCAAGCTGGATTTAGAAAAGGCAGAGGAAGCAGAGATCAAATTGCCAACATCTGCTGGATCATGGAAAAAGCAAGAGAGTTCCAGAAAAACGTCGATTTCTGCTTTATTGACTATGCCAAAGCCTTTGACTGTGTGGATCACAAGAAACTGTGGAAAATTCTGAAAGAGATGGGAATACCAGACCCCCTGACCTGCCTCTTGAGAAACCTACATGCAGGTCAGGAAGCAACAGTTAGAACTGGACATGGAACAACAGACTGGTTCCAAATAGGAAAAGGAGTATGTCAAGGCTGTATATTGTCACCCTGCTTATTTAACTTCTATGCAGAGTACATCATGAGAAACACTGGGTTGGAAGAACCACAAGCTGGAATCAAGATTGCCAGGAGAAACAACAATCACCTCAGGTATGCAGATGACACCACCCTTATGGCAGAAAGTGAAGAGAAGCTAAAAAGCCTCTTGATGAAAGCAAAAGAGGAGAGTGAAAAAGCTGGCTTAAAGCTCAAAATTCAGCAAACTAAGATCATGGCATCTGGTCCCATCACTTCATGGGAAATAGATGGGGAAACAGACTTGATTTTGGGGGTCTCCAAAATCACTGCAAATGATTATTGCAGCCATGAAATTAAAAGCTGCTTACTCCTTGGAAGAAAAGTTATGACCAACCTAGATAGCATATTCCAAAGCAGAGACATTACTTTACCAACAAAGGTCCATCTAGTCAAGGCTATGGTTTTTCCTGTGGTCATGTATGGATGTGAGAGTTGGACTGTGAAGAAATCTTAGTGCCAAAGAATTGATGCTTTTGAACTGTGGTGTTGGAGAAGACTCTTGAGAGTCCCTTGGACTGCAAGGAGATCCAACCAGTCCATCTAAAGGAGATCAGTCCTGGGTGTTCATTGGAAGGACGGATGCTGAGGCTGAAACTCCCATACTTTGGCCACCTCATGCGAAGAGTTGACTCATTGGAAAAGACCCTGATGCTGGGAGGGATTGGGGGCAGGAGGAGAAGGGGACGACAGAGGATGAGATGGCTGGATGGCATCACCGACTCGATAGACATGAGTTTGAGTAAACTCCGGGAGCTGGTGATGGACAGGGAGGCCTGCCGTGCTGTGATTCATGGGGTCGCAAAGAGTTGGAGATAACTGAGTGACTGAACTGAACTGAACTGAGACAGTATTTGAGTGACACTTTTCCCTGAATTGCTACTTCATTGTAAGCTATGAGTTGTGTGTTCACTGCAGGGGTCGCTCTATAGAAGTCAGTGATTCCTGCATATAACAGTAAAGTACACTTTATTGTACTAACTCAGCATCTGGATTTTTTTTAGCCCAATTGTTTTGCTGGTTTTAGAATAAAATTTTCTACTCAAACTAATTGCCTTGAGTCTGACTTTAAATATAACATTTCATTGTTTTTTAGTGTTCAAAAATGTATCACCATTACTGGTTTAAAAAAAATGTTTGAAAACCCATAAAATGATTTTTGTTAGTATTCTTCTTCATGGAATTTAAAGAGACATTTGCCACATTTACCACCAAATTAGTTTAAATATCAGCATAATAAGCTTTCCATGATTCTAAGCTAGTTAGAATTGTGGTTGAAAAGAACCAGTATAAGAATAGAAATTGAAAGCATCAGGAATTGGGCCTCTTACATGAACAATCTTTAACTTCCTAGAGATCAGGGGTGGGAGGGTCAGATGATAGTTACCATTTTTTAGCAATAACATATTTTCACTTAAGGTATATACTTTTTTTTAGACATAATACTATTGCACACTTAATAGACTACAATATAATGTTAACATAACTTTTATATGCACTGGGAAACCAAAACATTAATGATTTGGTTTACTCAATATTCACTTTATTGCAATGGTCTGAAACTGAACCCACAGTATCTCTGAGGTGTGCCTGTACATGAGTAAGGAGTCCATGAGGTCACAAATTCTCTACAAATAATTCTAACTCCAATCTAACTAAATTTGAGGACATTACAACTATTTTCCTCCAGATCTCTTTTTTTTTTTTAATTTATTTATTTTTTTTAAATTTTAAAATCTTTAATTCTTACATGTGTTCCCAAACATGAACCCCCCTCCCACCTCCCTCCCCATAATATCTCTCCAGATCTCTTGAGCCCCAGTTTAAATATCCTGCTCCTTCTGTGAAATTACATTTAAACCAGTATTTTAAAATAGGTAATATTTTGACAAATGCCTGTATATTACTGCCTCAAGAGCAAATTATTAGTTAAACAAGCAATTAGATCACATACAACAGTCAAGAAACACAATCAACTAAGTGTTTGCTAAACAATCTTGCCTGAGATTGAACAAATATATATACCAGCTGACATCTGTTTGATTCAGTCCTCCTAAGTAAAAATTGGTACTTTTGACCTGATATTTTTGTCCTATTAACTGTGATCAAAGCATCCTATGGCAAATTGTACATGGATCATTGGAAAAAAGAAAGTCTGCTGAAAACTAGTTCGATCAAATCACGGGGAGGAAAGATTTATTTATTTTAAGCGTAAAATTAGTAATGTTGAAAGGTTTTGTGTTTTCTGAGTTTGTTACATCTGTAGTGAAAACAATATGTTTAGCACCATATATTGAATTTTGTTACTTTCTATGATCTTATGTTGCCTTTTTTCTATAGGGCAATATAATCAATATTTTATCATGTTTATCATTAAAAACAAAAAAATTTATCATTAGTCTTTTTCAACCTGTGACTTCATTCTTTCTTGTTAAGTAACAAAATTTTAACTAGTTAAGTGTCATTTCCAATTTAATCATGAAAGCAAGCAGAAAAACATAACCAAACTCACCTAAAGATTTGGATTGCAAAGTTTTCTTTTCCATGAAGGGAAGGCTAAGTAAGGTAAGGGGCTATGTGTAACTCAAACTGTGAAACACCTTCTCTAGTTAAAGAAATGCTTATTTATACATAGCTACAGGAAACTGAAGCATATTAAAAAAGAATCAGAAGTACTCTCAACAAAGAATTTCTTTAATTTTTGATACAGGCCAAGCTCTTCGTCTTTGAGAAATAGTTTGTACAGAGAAGTGTCCCAAATTCTTCCAACAGTGCAGTTCTAGCTGCTCCAAGTAATACATCTTGTCCTTTGTACATGAGAAAGTGTTTAGTAAAACCAGATGGCCAACTGTTTTGCTGTTCTGAAGCACTTAAAGCTGGCAAGAAGATATTTGAGGTCAAAAGCCTTACAGATCATAATGACATGAACAGATACTTGAAAACTCTGGTTCATCCATAATTAGATTATTTCCATTATTCTCCACCCAACTCTTATTAAACCACAGTTTGTTATCTGAAAAATATTATTCTAACACACATAGAGCTCAAATCTCCTCCATCTCCACCTTTGTGAAAGTCTATACAAGACCTACACCATCATTTGAAGCACTCAGGAACCAGTGAGGAATTAAAACTAGATTTCAACTCAGCATTTAGTCAGCCTACGTTTATTACTGGATATACTGAAGGTCACCAATGAATATTTAACTCAGAGAGGTGCACCCATGTGACAGGACCCAGCTTGACTATAAAATCTATATGCAAAGACAAATGGATATTTTAAGCCAGGGCTTCCCAAAGGAATCGCTTGCTGCTGCTGCTGCTGCTGCTGCTGCTAAGTCGTTTCAGTCGTGTCCAACTCTGTGCGACCCCAGAGACGGCAGCCCACCAGGCCCCCTCATCCCTGGAATTCTCCAGACAAGAACACTGGAGTGGGTTGCCATTTCCTTCTCCAATGCATGCAAGTGAAAAGTGAAAGTGAAGTCGCTCAGTCGTGTCCGACTCCTAGCGACCCCATGGACTGCAGCCTACCAGGCTCCTCCGTCCATGGGGTTTTCCAGGCGAGAGTACTGGAGTGGGGTGCCATTGCCTTCTCCCAAAGGAATCGCTTAGTAATCTTATTAATAAAATGACTCTAAGTCAGCAACTCTAAAACAGGGACTGAAGATATGCATTTCTAATAAGCTCTCGAGTGATACCAGTGCTTCTGGAATGTGGCACATTTTGAATAACTAATTTCCTGGGCTAGACAATGTTCAGAATTCTATTGCTGCACTGCTCCTAACTTTTCCCATGATTCCTCCCCAGCCTACTTATTCTCTTCTCCATGACCCACTTTTACGACACCACATCCCAACACCCCTTTTATTAACTATTGGTGCAGCCATTCAGTTTGTCACTTTATCTCTCCAGCTGCCATGTTTTTCATCTTAGTGGAAGAAACATTTCATCTTATCTTTTATACTCTCTTGCCTCTGATTCTGTTCCTTCATTTTGACATCACCTCCAGAGCTTCTTGTCCAGATTATAAGAGTGAAGAGAAAGAATAAAAGAAGACACTGAAGGTCACCAATGAATATTTAACTCAGAGAGGTGCACCCATGTGACAGGACCCAGCTTGACTATAAAATCTATATGCAAAGACAAATGGATATTTTAAGCCAGGGCTTCCCAAAGGAATTGCTTGCTGCTGCTGCTGCTGCTGCTGCTGCTGCTGCTGCTGCTGCTGCGAAGTCGCTTCAGTCGTGTCCAACTCTGTGCGACCCCAGAGACAGCAGCCCACCAGGCTCCCTCATCCCTGGAATTCTCCAGACAAGAACACTGGAGTGGGTTGCCATTTCCAAAAGGAAGGATAAGTTAAGAAAGATGCCTTTGGAGAATCTGAAATCCATTTAAGAGTTATCAGATAATTAAACCTAAAATATCTGTTATCAGAGAAAGCTTACATGTGATCAACCAGTGATTAGAGAAGGGAAAGTAATACCAGCAGACTAAATTAGGGGGCTTTATCGGAAATAGGAGGGATAAACTCTGCTTTAAAATTTGTATAAGAATTAGATTGGTGACGTGGTGTGAGGATAACATTCAAAGGAGAGAAAACAGTGTTAGCAAAGGTGCAAGGGTGGCAAAGTTTAAGCAAAAGATTTGAGGAGATCAGTGAGTACACCCATCAGAGAGATACAAAAGGGTAATATAAAGTTACTGAACGCCAAGTTAAAAAAATTAATTCTATTTATTGGTTATGGAAGGCGGTGAGGTTATAGCTCAGAGTGACATGTCTGGAATAATCTCCCCACATTGCTGGGACAGTTCTAGTTTCCACCACTGATCAGACATAATTATCATAATTATTAATATCCTCCCTTTCATTGTTCAAAGTGATCCAGTTTGAACAGTAGATTACATAGTTGCCCTAGACATAATGAAATTAGCATTTCACTCAAAGGGATTAGAATAGTGGTGGAAATGGCAACCCACTCCAGTATCCTTGCCTGGAGAATCCTGTGGACAGAGGAGCCTGGTGGGCTGCTGTCTGTCCATAAAGGCTGCTGTCCATAGGGTCGCACAGAGTCGGACACAACTGCAGCAACTTAGCATGCATAGCATAGCATACAGTGAATAGGCCCAAAACATGTGGTTCACAAGTGGAGAACTGTATGCAACGCTAAAAGAGTATATTTTCTTGGTGTGGTTATGCTGACTGTTAACATGTGGATCGAACTTTTATTGTAGTTACATATATGTCTTGGATTTATAAAATATAGATAAATTAACCAAAGGTGTTAGTCTCTCAGTCGTGTCCAGCTCTTTGGAACTCCATGGACTGTAGCCCACCAGGCTCCTCTGTCCATGGGATTCTCCAGGCAAGAATACTGGAGTAAGTTGCCATCCCCTCCTCCAGGAGATCTTCCCAACCCAGGGATCAAACCTGGGTCTCCCACATTGCAGACAGATTCTTTACCATCTGAGCCACAAGGGAAACCCCAAATTAACAAAGTACCATGCCAATTTATAGATTCCATTTATTTCATGAACTTTCAAAAGCTGTGTTTTGAATCTTTCAAAATACAAAATTCAGAACGAGAAGATCAATGAAGGGTTGTACAGAAGTAACCTCTGAATTAGAACATATTGAGAAAAATTAAGAAGGCAATGGTAGTTTGGGAGACGTGCATGAAAAGAAATAAGTCGAATGAAGAATCAACAGGCCTTAGAACTTACCTGGTTACAACAGGCCAGAGACAGGAAAACATGAAGAATAATTTTGAGTTTTAGGCTTAGATGTCTGACAATAAGAAACATAAAAGGGATTAAAAGAAAGGAGGAGAGTTCAGAAGATGAGTTGATGGCATGATCTCCAAATGGATATATCCAATAGGCACTTTAATTTTTGCCTAGAAACTGGATCCTTCCCATTCATTTTTCACTTATAAAAGTCATATTTAAATTGTCTGTTATCACTTACATATTTTTGATCTAGAGAAAACTCAGTAAAATGACCCCTCGTGCTTCTGTGGAAATATCAGATTTCTGGTTTATAAGCCCAACTTCAGAGACATGGAGGGTCAAAATATTTATGTGATTAACCTGACATTGCTTTTTCAAAATAAAATCAACACGAGGAAAATTATGAATTTCAAGGAATGGTTCACAATATGTCATCTTAGATATAAAAGCCATGTCTAAATTCTATAAAAGAAAGCAATTTTCATTAAAAATTGTAAATGGAAAAGAAAAATGGCTTGATGCATGTATGCAAGGATTAGTTTGTCTTCTTTTTTACCTAGATTCAGTTTACATCAGCAATATATTCTTGCTTTCTTCTCTCTTCTTCCAGTTTCCAAGCCAGATATAATTGGGGTTTGTTATTATCTGAACAGGAAACGTATGAGGGATTGGGGGTGGTAAAGTGTAGGAATGAGTGCTTTAAATCCGTCTTTCTATTCATTTGTCTACCCTTATGGCTCTTGTCAGTTCCCTAAGTCCAGACTGATCAGACTGCAAATCCTCTAGCGGGCCATATACTCCCTCTTGAGTCCGACCAGAGACCTGACGTCCATACTCAAGCCCACCCTCACCCTTGTTTTCCATCCTAAGTTCTAATGGCATTTCAAACTAAATCTTTTGTACTCTTGGATGCTTCTGGGCTTCTTACCACCCAAATCATGATGTTAAAGCAGGAAAACACACTCAGTTTATAGATGAGAAAACTAAGCCCGGATAGTTTAAATAAGCAAAATCATACAGCAAATTGGTGGCAGAATTGAATCTAAAGTCAAATGTTGTGTCTTCTAGTTCAAGGATTTGTTTACCACAAAAAATTTTTTCCTTAGCTGTGGTCTCAGCACTGAGACAAAATTTAATAATAATTGTATTTTGATCTTTACCATTTATATATATATATTCCATCCTATCATTCATATCTTCTTTGTATGTTTCATTTACAAGATGCTGGTCATTCATTTTCACCTGAGATACTCCTATGGTAAAATGTAACAGCTACTGAAGCAAATCACTAAAAACAAATTAAATTCAAGTGACAGAGAAATAATATATTACCAATTTGAAAGGACATGGGAAACCTAAATGATGCTCAGTAACTATTAGAATGAAAAATCAGAAATGGCTCAAATATGCTGTCACCTTAGTAATGTTCTTGGAGAACTGCTACCATCAAGGAAAAGTTTCATGCAGTTTTTACAAGAAGTCAGAACTTTAAGATTTCCCAGGAGCACAGAACTAATTCAGTTGTAAAATACTGATTCTGTACTGTTTTCAAAGAATAATTCCTTATTCTAAGTTGCCAACGCTGATGCTCCAACAAGCTGAAACCCATTCTGTGTACAGACTTCAATTCCATGTAAAGATAAATTAAACAAGCAACAACACAAATGCTATAACCCAACCATGATCATTGCTACCAAAAAAGAAAAAAAAATCATAGAATTCCAGAGTCTCAAATGTACATCTTGTTCCAGCAATAACCCACATGAATTTTGTCCTTTCCCACTGAAAACCAAAACACTAATTTAAGTGCTTCAAAGCTAGTATGGTTTTTGTGCAAAAGACTTATTGGATGCCTGACAGGGAAATAAATCAAGAGATGGTGAAAAAAAAAAAAATGTTTTGCACAAAAGAGTAAGGATTTAGAATCCAGGTCAATGTATTCTTTCCCTCGCCTTTTTCTACTTTCCGTAGCGAGTCCCAGCGGAGAAGACTAGGCATAAATAATGAGACAGGAAGAATGAAAATTTGAACATCTAACCTCTCAAAGCCTCAGTAGAAATATATCAATAGAAAAGAAAGATAAAAGCCGAGGCTTGCTTGATCTCCCAGTTACTCTCAGGAGTGGGTGCTGGGTTTCGCTAAAAACTTTTTTTATGTGTGCATCTTTAAATAGAGAAAATAGAAATAAAATAGAATATAAAAATAACAAGGCTTCTTATAAAATGCCTTTATAAAATTAACAAAATCAACCTCAATCAGAAGAATTATTAGTTTGGGGTGTTTTTTTTTTTTTTTTTTTTTTTTTTTTTTGCTTTGAGGAATATACTATATAGACTTCTTCTGAGCTAATGAAAGGTAAGAAGATATTTCACATTTATGTCCAACGTCAGGAATTACTATATCTCTGTTGGATGTTTTCTCCATCAGTAAATTTAGAGTGGCTTGGATGATCTTTTTTCTGACAGTTTTAATCCTGCAAATATTCATTGTAATGGCAAAAAGCCCAAATGTAGATGAATCCCCCTTGCTACACTTCCGAAAAAATCTCAGGATGAAAAGTAACCCAATTCATTGAAAAGCTATTGTGTTCTTGGTTTTGATGCTGAGGGCATTAAATACAATATTTATAGCAACCTTAGGAAGCAGATATTATTGACTTTCTATTAGAGACTATCATGACTCAACTGAGCCAATGAGGAGTATGAGAATTCAAACCTAAGTGTGCTGCCACTAGTAACTGCAGGTAATCAAACAAGTATGTGAATTAGACAATGATTTATTCCATTTACTGAAAAGACCATATAAGCTCATTTAATTGCATCGGCTGATAACTACAGAAAAACTACTTGTGTAATAACTTTAATAGGTAGGCTATTCTGAGACAGCACCATGATTATTTTTTCCTTAAAACATCACTGATGACACACAAGTAATAAATTCTTCTAAGTAACTTAGCAAAATCCCCATGCTATTCAGTGTATCATATTTGTGAAATGCATTTAATTGCTCTCTTATTTCCCCCTACATTTCCTTATTAGAATGAATAGTTGGTGATAAGATGATTTCACAGATGAGATTCCGAAGAACTGTTACAAGATGAAACTTGAAGTTGATTTCTGTCAATAGATGTGTTTGCTCCAACCTTCAGTTTTACACAAGCATGTAAGGAACAGCCAGCCAGAAACTCAAATACAGCCTGTGACCAAGGAACAGTGTGTCTCTTCATGACACTCTCAGCACATAGAGAGAGCTAAGTTATGTTAACCTGATTGAAATCAAGCTGTCATCAAGTGAACTGTCTGGACAGAATGATCTATGAACTCTTGATGGCCTCTCCAAAAACCCAAGTGTTCTCTGTATGCATTAGTTCCAAATATAGTCATATATTCAGTTACCAAAAACCTCAGACATGCATGAAAATGTTAGAGAAGGGCTTCAAATCTACTTTCAATCCAGAATCACTTTCTGACTTATCAGAAGAGGATGACAGTGTTGGTTAGTCATTTATCTTGCTGAGAAGGCAATAATCCACATAATATTCAATAATTGGAATCTCTTAAAATAAGATATTCCTCTCCTTTAAGACCCTGAACTTTACTTTCCTCAGAAAGAAGCGTTTGGTGTTAGATTCCTCTTGCTCAAAGGACGTTACTGCTGAGTGAAATAAGAAAACTATATTATTTAAGCATGGCAGCCTGCTAGGCAGCACATTTCTGAGGGGTTATCACAGACTATACTTTAGGTGACTCTTGTAAGGCCCGAGGTCAAAAGCAAAATGACTCACAACAACTGTATAAGTCAACTAGAAATTATTTTGTTTGGCTTTCATATTGCTGTTGTAAAATGAAATTAATATAGACTAACACAGAAAAAATCTAGTAGGTACTTTCTCCTCATGTTCGCAATGCTTGGTTAAACGTACCACAAGGTAGAAACCATAAATATAATGCTCCAGCTTAAACAGAAGTTCTGTAGCTTGTACTTGGTTTATGGCCACATACTAAGTAACTTACCCACTGATACCAAGAACATTGTCAAAGTCACTAATGTGACAAGTGAATTCGCCACTAGTGAGGCAAAAAGACCTTGTGTACAGTGAGGCAATGGAGAAGGACATGGCAGCCCACTCCAGTGTTCTTGCCTGGAGAATCCCATGGACGAAGGAGCCTGGCGGGCTACAGTCCACGGGGTTGCCAAGAGTCAGACACGACTGAGGGACTAACCACAGCAGTGAGGCAAAGAAAGGGAAAGTGTTTTCAACACATTCAGAAGAAAAATGTTAGCTTCTGGGAACTTTTAGAGAAGATTTATAATCAATTTCCAGTGGGTAATTTTGAGTTACCTGCTTGAGTATCTCCAGAAAGCTACTCATGAAAACTAAGCCTATTGCCAAGGAACCCTCTACCTGTTCTACCTGGAATTTAGTAAATTTCAACACAGAAAGTGAAAAGGCCTAGTCATAGATTAAAAATATGTATACTACTAGTAGTAATAAGTACCATTTCATGAGTACGTGTTACGTTTCAAGAACTTATCATTCATTACCTCGTTCAGTCACTTACCTTTGTTTTAGGAAAACTCCACTTTAGAGATGAGAAAACTAGAGTTTTGACATCAAATAATGTCTTCAATCGCTTGAATATTATCTCCTTCAGGGCCTATATTGTATAATTTACTAATGTATCCTCCGGGTTTCTCAGGCAGGAGACATAAGAGATACGGGTTCAGTCCCTGGGTCAGGTGGGGAAGATGCCCTGGAGAAGGGAGTGCCAATCCACTCCAGCATTCCTGCCTGGAAAACCCCATGGACCGAGGAGCCTGGTGGGCTACAGTCGACAGGATCACAATGAGTCAAACACGACTGAAGCAACTTACCATGCACGCACCTTCAGCTCCAGAAACAGTGCCAGGCACACACATGTGTACGATCAACAATTGTTGATGGACAGTCTGAACAATTCCAAAGTTGAAGGCACTTTCTCCTGTGTGCCATGCTACTTCTCCAGACATGTAGGAAGATAAGGAAGGAAGGAAAGCAGGAAAAAAAAGAAAGAAGGCAAGAAAGAAAGAAGAAAAAGTATTATTTTCTTAGTGGGGAAAAACTTCTATGTTTTTAACTGTTTAAACAAATGGGAATTTTTTTAATGAAAATGATTTATAGTATTATGTTAGTTTCAGGTGTACTACATAGTACTTGAGATTTGCACACATTCTGAGATGATCACCAGAATAAGCATAGGAACTATCTGTTTCCATACAAAGTATTATAATATTACTGACCACATTCCTTATGCTGTGTGTTATTGAAATACATCCCATAGTTCCTCACCTTTACAACTGATAGTTTGCACCTCTTAACCCCCTTCACCTATCTCTCCCCACCACATCACTTCCCCTCTGGCAATCACTTGTTTGTTCTCTGTATCTGTGGGTCTGACTTTGCTTTGCTTGTCTGTCTTGTTCTTTAGATTCCACATATAAGAGAAATCATAGGATATTTATCTCTCTCTGTCTGACTTATTTCATTAGCTTAATACTCTCTAGATCCTTTCATGAGGTCCCCCCCACATGGCAAGTTTCCAAATTTTTATGGCTGAGGAATATTCTCTGGTGGCACTAGTAGTAAAGAACCTGCCTGGCAATGCAGAAGACATAAAAGCGCAGTCCCTGGGCTGGGAAGATCCCCTGGAGGAGGGCATGGCAACTCACGCCAGTATTCTCACCTGGATAATCCCACGGACAGAGGAGCCTGGTGGGCCACAGTCCACAGGGTCACAGAGAGTCAGACACGACTGAAGCAACTTAGAAGCAACACAATATTACAAAATTAACTGTCCCGCAAAGAAAACTCGATTTCATTGTGGCTCTCATTCTCAGCTACATCTAATCAATAATCCATGCTTATCGATTTTTTCTTTAAAACTTCTTCTTGTGTAATCTCTGTCTTCTACAACCACCTAGTCAAAGCCTTTTTCAAGTTTTGCCTGAATTAGTGTTGGTGGGGGGTAGGGGGCTTCCCTGGTGACTCAGACAGTAAAGAATCCACCTGCAGTGCGGGAGACCTGGGTTCAGTCCCTGGGTTGAGAAGACTCTCTGAAGGAGGGCTTGACAACCCACTCCAGTATTCTCGCCTGGAGAATTCCCATGGACAGGGGAGTTTGGCAGGCTATAGTCCCCGGGGCCGGAAAAAATTGAACATGACTGAGCAACTAAGCACAGCACAGCACCTAGGAAAATCCTGAATTAGTATGATAGCTTTTAAGTCGTGAGTCTGCTTTCTTTCTTTCACAGTTAAATATGTTATTTAAGGCAGTTCTTTTATTCATGTGCTTAAAACAATTTCAGGATGCATCTTTGTCAATAGATGAGGTCTGAACTCTGTTGAGAGTCCATTTTCCTCAGGTCTACCACAGGTTCCTCCCATGAAACAAAGCACTGACTACCTTTCCATATTATCCCTTCAAAGATGTTTCTATAGAAGATGGAAATAACATTTCTTCCCCTGGAGCAAAGTGTAGGCATGCTATTTTCTAATGTAAAATATTCAGGTCCCTTAAACTTAGGAATCCTCTTCTGTAATGAAACATACTACGTGGAAAATGAGTTTGAAAAGGCAAACTTGAGTTAGAAGACATTGAATGCAAATTCTATCCTATAGACCACTGTAATGTGGCTGCACGCTGGAATTACTTTAGGAGTTTTAAACAAGACAAAATCTAGGGCTCATTTCCAGAGATTTTGAGTTTTGCCCTCATTTGGCCCTCTCTGCATCACCCTATGGGAACTAGCACCCAAAATACTGATATTTCTATGAGTAATAGCTGATATTTCTTTGAGTAATATACTAATATTTCTATGAATAATAACTTGTCCTTTATCTCTAACTAAGGAATTTCATGTCTTAGGCCAGCATCCTTGAAACTGTAGCAGACTGAGATTTCAGTTAGCAAATAGAGTAAAGTTTCAGATTCTTCACTGTTCTTGAGAATTAAAGTCATCTAGGGAGACATTTAAAAACACCATGTCTAGTTGCCATCAAATCAATTAACTCAAAATCTCTGGAAATGAGCCCTAGATTCTGTCTTGTTTAAAACTCCTAAAGTAATTCCAGCGTGCAGCCACATTACAGTGATCTATAGGACAGAATTTGCATTCAATGTCTTCTAACTCAAGTTTGCCTTTTCAAACTCATTTTCCAAGTAGAAAATAGGACACCAATAAAAGAGGAGACTAAGCTAGAGAAAGAGAGACATCTTCACAAGGGAAAACTGAAATATGGAAGAAGGGCTAAACAAATACAATGGAGAGATTCTGAGGGCAGAAAGAGAAACACATAAAAAAGAAAGAGATGCACCCAGTATTGTTTGCTGTTAAAGAAGTCATTAGAAAAGGAAGAGATATCTGATGATTACTAGAGCCCAACAACAACTGAAAGAGGAAAACAGAAGTGAAATCTCAGAAAAGAACAAAAGGAATGATTCCCCGAAGGAGGCCAGGATCCTGGAAACTATTAAGAAGTGGTTTCTTAAGCTACAAATACTGACTCCATTGTAAATGTAATTGGGAAACAAACTCTTGAGGACAACAATACTAAATTGTTAAAGAACATAAAAATCCACACAGATTTGAGAGGAGAACATAGGGATTTATCACAGTAAAATATTCCAAGCATTATTAGGTGAGCTTCAGAGTGGTACGGTGCCCTGAAAGCACATGCGAGAACTATGGGTGAAATTACAACTCCGGGGATGGCAAAGCCAAGAAGGAGCACATTAAAGTGGAGTCAGGCAGGACCAAAGCAGACAAAGTCTGAGTTAGATGTTGTTCTGATGAAGAGTAACTCCTGGGTAGGATTAATCAAGCCAAAACATATTGGGGAAGAAATATTTGGCAACCTAGGTTTTGGCAGTCCTGTAATCTCACTACACCGCTGTTAGCAGCTACAAATAATCTGGGTGAATAGGGTAGAAATAAAAAGAAAAAATTGAAAAGAAAAAAAGTGAACAGATCAAGCAAACAGTATTAGAAAAAAGGCAAATAAATGCTTAAGAAATTGATTAAAAATTCAGTTGAGATTCTCTGAAGATGCAACCAAACAGTAGAGATAAGTGAAACTAGAGACAAATATTCTACAACTACAGAAAAAGATTCATGGGAAAATAATGTTACGTGAGATCTGGAACATTTAAATACTAAGTACAGTGTCCTAAAGAATAGGCCCCAAGAGGTACAGGTTTCAGAATTATCAGCAGGGTCTTCAGTTGAGAAATCTATTAAAAGTGATTCTCAGGCAGGTACCAGGCAAATCTTCCCTAGCAACAAGTCTCTGGAATTAGGGAGTTCATATTAAAAGGGAAAAAAAGGTACAGGTCTGAAAATGCCTGCTGACAAGACATCAGATGACTGTAGCTCTGAACAGAGTCCACACTCATTAAGCTCCGGAGTACCAGAAGCATATGACTCAAAAAGAAAATGAAAATTGAAAGAGTTTAAATACTCAGAAGGTAAGGAAAAACACCTCAAATGAGAACTATGGGTCAATGTTGCCACCATAATAGCTTCTAAGCTTGGAGAAAAAAATACAGAGTACATGGATACATGTGTAGGCATGTGTGCTAAGCCGCTCTGTTATGTCCAGCTCTTTGCAACCCCACGGACTATATAGCCTGCCAGGCTCCTCTGTCCATGGGATTCTCCAGGCAAGAGTACAGGTGTGGGTCACCATGCCCTCCTCCAGGGGATCTTCCCAACCCAGGGATCAAACCCGTTTCTCTTAGGTCTCCTGCATTGGCAGATGGGTTCTCTACCACCAGCACCACCTGGGAAGCCCACATGTATACATTCCACTCCCCAATTCTGGCCACGGGACTGTGACAAAATTACAATATTGTCTCTTGCTAGAAGAGATCCTAGGCTTCCATGTTTCCCATTTGAGGATTTGAAAGAACTAAGGGTGGACAGGAACTGCAGGAAGTCCAAACAGAGTAAAATGTAACTTTCTTCTCTCAAATACTACTTAGACTTTGGCAACACTAAGTAAAAGGCCCTGGAGACACACTTTTGCGTGGGATCAAGCTCTAGGAGATGGGAGTTGGCCCATTTTCTAAACTGGGTGAATGAGGGCTTGGTGCTCAGATGATTTTTTATTGTTAACTATTTGAACACTATTTTTAAAGACAAGGATATGGAGACTTAACTCTTACAAACTCTTACATGTTTTTTGGTGAAGGAAATCTAGCCACAGATGCTAAAGAAAACCTGACTCAACCCAGGAACCAGAGAGAGAATAAAAAATTGGGGGAGACTTAAGGTCCTTTGATTTTACACTAACTTCAGCAATATAATTTGACCCAAAACGTTATGTCTCCAGAATCTCCCTGAAAATGTTATACAGAGAAGGCAATTATATTCAATTTGGGGACATCTGTGTTGATAACACTCATTGTAGTTGCCAGAGTATCTTTTATTTATTAATTTTTTTTTTTTTTTTTTACTTTTTAGCTATATTGCACAGCATCCAGAATCTTAGCTTCCCAATCAGAAATCAAACCCACACCCCTAGCAGTGGAAGCATGGAATCTTAACCACCAGGCTGCCAGCAAAATCTCGACCATAGTCTTAATGGTTAAGACATTAAAACTTAATGATTTTAACCCAATGGGTTAAAAACAGCAAAAACAGTAGCTCCATCAGTTCAGTTCAGTTCAGTTCAGTCGCTCAGTCATGTCCGACTCTTTGCGACCCCTTGAATTGCAGCATGCCAGGCCTCCCTGTCCATCATCAACTCCCGGAGTTTATTCAAACTCATGTGCATCGAGTCAGTGATGCCATCCAGCCATCTCATCCTCTGTCGTCCTCTTCTCTTCCTGCCCCCAATCCCTCCCAGCATCAGAGTCTTTTCCAGTGAGTCAACTCTTCGCATGAGGTGGCCAAAGTATGGGAGTTTCAGCCTCAGCATCATTCCTTCCAAAGAAATCCTAGGGCTGATCTCCTTCAGAATGGACTGGTTGGATCTCCTTGCAGTCCAAGGGACTCTCAAGAGTCTTCTCCAACACCACAGTTCAAAAGAATCGATTCTTCGGCGCTCAGCTTTCTTCACAGCCCAACTCTCACATCCATACATGACTACTGGAAAAACCATAGCCTTGACTAGACAGAACTTTGTTGGTAAACTAATGTCTCTGCTTTTGAATACGCTATCTAGGTTGGTCATAACTTTCCTTCCAAGGAGTAAGTGTCTTTTTAATTTCATGGCTGCAGTCATCATCTGCAGTGATTTTGGAGCCCCAAAAAATAAAGTCTGACATTGTTTCCACTGTTTCCCCATCTATTTCCCATGAAGTGATGGGACCAGATGTCATAATCTTCATTTTTTGAATGTTGAGCTTTAAGCCAACTTTTTCACTCTCCTCTTTCACTTTCATCAAGAGGCTTTTTAGTTCCTCTTCACTTTCTGCCATAAGGGTGGTGTCATCTGCATATCTGAGGTTATTGATATTTCTCCCAGCAATCTTCATGGAATGTGGCAAATAGAGAATGGGGAGAACTTAGTATACCCGACTGACACATTTGGGAACAAGAACCAGACAAAGAGAGCTGAGATCCTTCTCCTCCTCGCCTCCTTTTTGGGAACAATTTATTTACAAAGAGTACACATTATCCTCTCTCCTTAACACAACTGAACCATTGCATCTCTGCCCCAGGGGAGGAGGCCTGCCAGAGTCCAGACAGGCCTGTGGGTTGGAAAGTCTGGATATTTACAGGATTCAATATTTATGGGGTTCAGTATTTTTGCTACATACCCAAGATGAGTGTCCTAGCAGCTCTGGCAATAATAAAACATTTAGATTCTCCCTGGCTAGACTTCTTTGTCTGTCCCAACTGAATCAGAGTTAAGAGGAAAGACTCAGATGGAGGCTGCACACTGCTTCCCTCCAACCTCTAGATCTCTCTGATTCTAAATGTTGAACCAGCACCGTAATGCCTCACACCAGACAGGTCTGGTATTCATCTGACCCAAGTAGATATTTCAATGTGACCCTTGAAACAGCATAATCACAGCAGCAATAAGGAAAAGTTACTGTATAAGCATGGATAAGATTTAGTGATAGGTTGGCACCAGTTTATTATAATTATGATTGGATAAAATTGTATAAGCCTCCCAGGTGGTGCTTGGTAGTAAAGAATCCACCAGCAAATACAGGAGACGCAGGTTCAATTCCTGGATTCGGATGATCCCATGGAAGAGGGCATGGCAACCCACTACAGTATTCTTGCCTGGAGAATACCAAGGATAGAGGAGCCTGGCCAGCTGCAGTCTATGGGGTCACAAAGAGTCAGACAAGGCTAAGTAACTAAGCAGTAGCAGCAAAATTGTATAAAGGAGATATGTGATTGTGACCCCTAGAACAGCATAATCATAGCAGCAATAACGAAAAGTTTACTGTGTAAACATGGATGGGTTTAGTGATAGGTTGGTACCAGTTGGACCCAACCAAACTCCTGCCTGGCAACACCACTATCAGCATCAGTAGCACATGACTATGGACAGAGAATGTAAGCTTTCTGATTCAAACCCTTTACTTACATTCATCAAAGAACATAAAAAGGACATCTAAATGCATGGTCCACAAAAACAGAGTAGAATTTCTGTTTCCTGAATTCTCTCACTCCCCCCAAGGTTTCCAGAAACTCTCAGTCACTAAATTCCCAATGTTTTAACCCAGAGATTTTTTTTTTTCCTGCCTCCTCTTGTGTCTGGTTCTTCTTCTCTATCTGGATGCGGGGCTTCCCGCATGCATCAGTGGTAAGGAATCTGCCTGCAAATGCTAGAGACCCAGGTTCAATCCCTGGGTTGGGAAGATCCCCTGGAGGAGGAAATGGCAACCCTGTCCAGTATTCTTGCCTGGGAAATCTCATGGCTAGAGGAGCCTGTAGGGCTCTAGTCCATGGGATAGCAAGAGTCAGGCATGACTGAGTGACTAAACAACATCTGATGCTCCTGAAATTTTTCAACAGACTTTGACATCCTGAAGGATGTCATCTTAAATGTCCATGACTTTTCTCCTTAAGAATCAGCCCACCGATTTTATCCTTTCCATTTCTGCTCCTGTTCTCATTACTTGGCCTCACAAACAACCTAAAATCCTTACTGGAAATGCCAGGATCTCTTCGACAAGTGGTTGAGGGGAAGAGGCTAAGTGAACAAGGCAGAATCCTCTTCAGGGGAAATTAAAGAGGTATAACTGAAAACACAATTTTTCTGCTGCTGCTTAGTCACTCAGTCGTGTCCAGCTCTTTGCAACCCTATGGACTGTAGCCCACCAGGCTCCTCTGTCCATGGGAGACAGAAGTAAGAATACTGGAGTGGGTTGCTATGTCCTCCTCTAGGTGGTCTTCTCAACTCAGGGATCGAACCCATGTCTCTTGCATCTCCTGCATTAGCAAGCAGATTCTTTACTACTAGCACCACCTGGGAAACTTATACAATTTTATCCAATCATAATTGCAATAACAAACATAATTAAGATTTATTATAGGCAAGGGCCACTATTACATGGACTATTTCTCTTGATGTACCAGTTCTTTGAGACAGTTGCTAATACTATTTGTTTTTGAGAGAAGGGTACTCAGTCTTAAGGGTACTAAGGATATGAAGGTTTGGGCATTAAGCACCGCCCAGGGTCATGAAGCTAAAAACAAAAGAAGCCAAAACTGTAAGCTGGGTCTGCTGACCTGGGGACCCTTAACCTTCTCACATCTTGCATAATCCCTGACAGCTTTTCTCTTCTCTTCCCATTACCTTCCCCATGAATTCCAATTTTTTTTCAACATTTTCAGTGCAAAATAACAGGATTCTGAAAGTGTTTGGAGCAACACATGGTATATGAAAGCACGGACATGGTGCCAGCACGTTGTCTGCCCTGGAGTAATATTTGCTCATTAGATTTATAATGTGTGTGTCAGTTGCTCAGTCATGTCCAACTCTTTGTGACCCCATGGGCTATAACCTCCCAGGCTCCTCTGTCCATGGATTTCCCCAGGCAAGAATACTGGAGTGGAGCGCCATTCCCTTCTTCAGAGGATCTTCCAAACCCAGGGATGGAACTCTGATCTCCTGCATTGCAGGCAGACTTTAACATCTGAGCCACCAGGGAAGTCTTTGACTTAAAATATTTAAAGCAAAAGCAAATACCTCCATCCAGTTCTTAAACGCCAAACTCCAGTTTTCTTTCTACTATAAAGTACATCATTTCCCAATCCTTCTATCCCAAGGTCATGACATCAATCTGGAGTCCACTCTCACAGAATCTGTTGTTGGTGTTTCCTACTGATTTTTTTTTAAGAATGCGCCTCTTATCAATCTTTTCAGGACCCCCTAGTCATGCCTAGTCTAGACTCCCATCAGTTTAGATCAGGAAGCACCATGGTAGCACCTTAATTGGATTCCTGTTTCTAGTTTCTCAGTTACAATAGATTTGATACATTACATTATCAGCTTTACACCAACACTTCAATGGCTCACCATCGCCTTTAGACTAAATTTTTCATCATTTTGTCACAATCTGGCACCTACATCTCAAACTTAATATCCTACTGACTCCCAGATCAAAGACTCATCTACAAGCTGCCTTGCTTATATTTCCCTGAAGCTATGCTTATATTTCTTTCTCCTAAGTGAAATGCAAATTATTGTTAATAAACAAAAATGGGTATATCCTTACTCACAATTAGAGATACATTAGTTAAAACAATGAAATGCAATTTTAAGCCAGCAGATAGACAAAGACAAAAGTAAAAGGTTGATAACATTCAGTGTTAATAAGGAGGTGAGGAAAAAGGCACTCTAATTCACTGACAACACAAATTACTTCAGTGTTTGGAGGCTATTACTAGCCTCAAAACTTAGGGGCATTCACAAAATGCCCTTAAAGGGCACTCTCTCAAAAACTTAAAAGGCATCTGTTATAATTTTATGAACTTGTGCTATAAATCTAACACAATTAGATTATATGCATATATATATTATATATATATAGGCACACACAAACACACAAAAAGAGGGCATCAGAGGGCAGACACACTGAAACCATACTCACAGAAAACTAGTCAATCTAATCACACTAGAACCACAGCCTTGTCTAACTCAATGAAACTGAGCCATGCCCGCGGGGCAACCCAAGATGGGCGGGTCATGGTGGAGAGGTCTGACAGAATGTGGTCCACTGGAGAAGGGAATGGCAAACCACTTCAGTATTCTTGCCTTGAGAACTCCATGAACAGTAAGAAAAGGCAAAATAATAGGATACTGAAAGAGGAACTCCCCAGGTCAGTAGGTGCCCAACACGCTACTGGAGATCAGTGGAGAAATAACTCCAGAAAGAATGAAGGGATGGAACCAAAGCAAAAACAATACCCAGCTGTGGATGTGACTAGTGATAGAAGCAAGGTCCGATGCTGTAAAGAGCAATATTGCCTAGGAACCTGGAATGTCAGGTCCATGAATAAAGGCAAATTGGAAGTGGTCAAACAAGAGATGGCAAGAGTGACTGTCGACATTCTAGGAATCAGTGAACTAAAATGGACTGGAATGGGTGAATTTAACTCAGATGACCATTACATCTACTACTGTGGGCAGGAATCCCTCAGAAGAAATGGAGTAGCCATCATGGTCAACAAAAGAGTCTGAAATGTAGTACTTAGATGCCATCTCAAAAACGACAGAATGATTTCTGTTCATTTCCAAGGCAAACCATTCAATATCACAGTAATTCAAGTCTATGCCCCAACCAGTAACGCTGAAGAAGCTGAAATTGAATGGTTCTATGAAGACCTACAAGACCTTTTAGAACTAACACCCAAAAAAGATGTCCTTTTCATTATAGGGGACTGGAATGCAAAAGTAGGAAGTCAAGAAACACCTGGAGTAATAGGCAAATTTGGCCTTGTAATGAGGAATGAAGCAGGGCAAAGACTAATAGAGTTTTGCCAAGAAAATGCACTGGTCATAGCAAACACCCTCTTCCAACAACACAAGAAAAGACTCTACACATGGACATCACCAGATGGTCAACACCGAAATCAGATTGATTATATTCTTTGCAGCCAAAGATGGAGAAGCTCTATACAGTCAACAAAAACAGGAGCTGACTGTGGCTCCGATCAGAAATTCCTTATTACCAAATTCAGACTTAAATTGAAGAAAGTAGGGAAAACCGCTAGACCATTCAAGTATGACCTAAATCAAATCCCTTATGATTATACAGTGGAAGTGAGAAATAGATTTAAGGGCCTAGATCTGATAGATAGAGTGCCTGATGAACTATGGAATGAGGTTCATGACATTGTACAGGAGACAAGGATCAAGACCATCCCCATGGAAAAGAAATGCAAAAAAGCAAAATGGCTGTCTGGGGAGGCCTTACAAATAGCTGTGAAAAGAAGAGAGGTGAAAAACAAAAGAGAAAAGGAAAGATCTAAGCATCTGAATGCAGAGTTCCAAAGAATAGCAAGAAGAGATAAGAAAGCCTTTCTCAGCGATCAATGCAAAGAAATAGTGGAAAACAACAGAATGGGAAAAACTAGAGATCTCTTCAAGAAAATTAGAGATACCAAGGGAACATTTCATGCAAAGATGGGCTCAAAAAGGACAGAAATGGTATGGACCTAACAGAAGCAGAAGATATTAAGAAGAGGTGGCAAGAATACACAGAAGAACTGTACAAAAAAGATCTTCATGACCCGGATAATCACGATGGTGTGATCACTCATCTAGAGCCAGACATCCTGGAATGAGAAGTCAAGTGGGCCTTAGAAAGCATCATTACGAACAAAGCTAGTGGAGGTGATGGAATTCCAGTTGAGCTATTTCAAATCCTGAAAGATGATGCTGTGAAAGTGCTATACTACAATATGCCAGCAAATTTGGAAAACTCAGCAGTGGCCACAGGACTGGAAAAGGTCAGTTTTCATTCCAATCCCAAAGAAAGGCAATGCCAAAGAATGCTCAAACTACCGCACAATTGCACTCATCTCACACGCTAGTAAAGTAATGCTCAAAATTCTCCAAGCCAGACTTCAGCAATATGTGAATCTTCAACTTCCTGATGTTCAAGCTGGTTTTAGAAAAGGCAGAGGAACCAGAGATCAAATGCCAACATCTGCTGGATCATGGAAAAAGCAAGAGAGTTCCAGAAAAACATCTATTTCTGCTTTATTGACTATGCCAAAGCCTTTGACTGTGTGGATCACAATAAACTGTGGAAAATTCTGAAAGAGATGGGAATACCAGACCCCCGACCTGCCTCTTGAGAGATCTGTATGCAGGTCAGGAAGCAACAGTTAGAACTGGACATGGAACAACAGACTGGTTCCAAATAGGAAAAGGAGTACGTCAAGGCTGTATATTGTCACCCTGCTTATTTAACTTACATGCAGAGGACATCATGAGAAACGCTGGACTGGAAGAAGCACAAGCTGGAATCAAGATTGCTGGGAGAAATATCAATAACCTCAGATATGCAGATGACACCACCCTTATGGCAGAAAGTGAGGAGGAACTAAAAAGCCTCTTGATGAAAGTAAAAGTGGAGAGCGAAAAAGCTGGCTTAAAGCTCAACATTCAGAAAACGAAGATCATGCCATTTGGTCCCATCACTTCATAGGAAAGATAGGGAAACAGTGTCAGACTTTATTTTTGGGGGGCTCCAAAATCACTGCAGATGGTGATTGCAGCCATGAAATTAAAAGACGCTTACTCCTTGGAAGGAAAGTTATGACCAACCTAGATAGCATATTCAAAAGCAGAGACATTACTTTGCCGACTAAGTTCTGTCTAGTCAAGGCTATAGTTTTTCCTGTGGTCATGTATGGATGTGAGAGTTGGATTGTGAAGAAGGCTGAGTGCCGAAGAATTGATGCGTTTGAACTGTGGTGTTGGAGAAGACTCTTAAGAGTCCCTTGGACTGCAAGGAGATTCAACCAGTCCATTCTGAAGGAGATCAGCCCTGGGATTTCTTTGGAAGGAATGATGCTAAAGCTGAAACTCCAGTACTTTGACCTCCTCATGCGAAGAGTTGACTCATTGGAAAAGACCCTGATGCTGGGAGGGATTGGGGGCAGGAGGAGAAGGAGACGACAGAGGATGAGATGGCTGGATGGCATCACTGACTCTATGGACATGAGTCTGAGTGAACTCCGGGAGTTGGTGACGGACAGGGAGGCCTAGCGTGCTGCGATTCATGGGATCCCAAAGAGTCAGACACGACTGAGTGACTGAACTGAACACAAACACACGAAAGTGAACGTGAAGTCACTCAGTCGTGTCCAACTCTTTGTGACCCCATGGACTGGAGCCTACCAGGCTCCTCTGTCCATGGAATTTTCCAGGCAAGAGTACTGGAGTGGGTTGCCATTTCCTTCTCCAAGGGAATCTTCCTGACCCAGGGATCAAATCCAGGTCTCCTGCATTGCAGGCAGACACTTTACCATCTGAGCCACCTAGGAAGCCTGCACACATACATATATACAAATTTACTTACTATTAAAAATATTACCTAGGAAACAATCCAGAGGTCAAATAACAAATAAGTGACCAGTTAAATGGGGTTTCTCTAGTAGCTCAGCTGGTAAAAAATCTGTCTGCAATGCAGGAGACCCTGGTTCAATTCATGGATTGGAAAGATCCCCTGGAGAAGGGATAGGCTACCCAATGCAGTATTCTTGCCTGGAAAAGTCCATAGACAGAGGAGCCTGGCAGACTACAGTCCATGGGGTCAGAAAGAGTCGGACACAACTAAGCGACTTTCACTTCACTCACCAACTAAATAAACTGTGATGCATCTACACAATGGTACACTGCACTTTTGGAAACTAACAGATACATATAATTGACCTATGTGTGCTAATATGGGAAATTATTTATGATGCATGGTTAAATAAAAAGAAAAAGTTGCTGCAATACCATCAATGAATCCCAAGGGAATTATGCGACATTAAAAAAAAAAATCTCAAAAGTTTAAAACTATCAGTCAATTCAGTTCAGTTCAGTCGCTCAGTCGTGTCTGACTCTTTGCAATCCCATGAATTACAGCATGCCAGGCTTCCCTGTCCATCACCAACTCCCAGAGTTCACTCAGACTCATGTCCATCGAGTCAGTGATGCCATCCAGCCATCTCATCCTCTGTCGTCCCCTTCTCCTCCTGCCTCCAATCCCTCCCAGCATCAAAGTATTTTCCAATGAGTCAACTCTTTGCATGAGGTGGCCAAAGTATTGGAGTTTCAGCTTTAGCATCATTCCTTCCAAAGAAATCCCAGGGCTGATCTCCTTCAGAATGGACTGGTTGGATCTCCTTGCAGCCCACTATATACAACTCTATTTATAGAACATTTATGAAATAACAAAATTATAGAGATGAGCAGGTTAGTGATTGCCAAAGATGAGAGACTGAGGTTGCAAGTGTAACAGGACATGGGAGCCTTGTGGTGACAGAAAGTTCTGTACTATATTTCTGGTGGTAACTGCAGGTAGCTGCATTTGTGATTGAATTGCACTGAAGTACACATCCAAACACACTCACACGTAAATGGTTGCATATATAGCTAGTAAAGTCTGAATAAACTCTGCAGACGGTACCAATATCAATTTTCTGGTTTTGACACTGTACTCCAGATGATAACATCGAGGAGGAGTAAGTGAAGGGTGCATGGGACCTTCATGTACATATCTTTGCCATTTCTTGTGAATATATAATTATGCCAAAATATAAAAATTTTTAATAAATATGCAGGCACTCTTTCTGTGCTCCCAGCTGTGCAAGTCTTACTAGAATGGAAGGCTGAATATTGTTAGTACATTAAGAGAGAGATCATTTTTTGTGTAAAGACCGTTAGAATTGTAGAGCTTACTAATATAATCTTCTAATCTCTTAATAAATATTTTTGTAAACAAAAATAAAAAGAACAAGTTGCAAATAGATGAGTGGTTATATCTCATTGGTGTAAAATATATGAATATTTATGTATAAAAATATCAGGGAATACCCTCAGCTAGGTCTTAACACTGGCTACCTCTAGGCAATGTGTGAGGAAGAGCTGGGAATAAGAAGGGGGAATGTTTTTATGTTATCCACTTCTGTATTATTTAACTTTCTTTTGTATTACCATGTATTTCTTCTATGATCTGCATATCATGAATTTCTTCTATTGATCAGGAGGATAATGGTTAGGAAGAAACTTAAAGGGAAAAGTAAGGGGAAAGAAGGAATTTCTTCCTCTGAACCTTTGTTTATCCCATTTCTTCAAGGCTCAACAGAGGGCCTGAGGTCTCAACAGAACTCTGAACTCCAGAAGTGTTTTAGTTATTGTCTACACTATGGATTTGGGATTTAGAAAAGTCTTGCTGAAAATATTAGACCCTGGAATAGGTAGGTCTCAAGAAATGTTTATCATGGTAATAGTAATACTTCATATTTCCTAAAAATGGATTGCTCGCAAATTACCTGCACCACATTATCTACCATAGAGAGAAGAACAAAGAAGATACTAATTTGAAAAACATGGACCTTACTTAAGTAATGAGTTTTATATTAAGTTTTAGTCTTAAACTTCTGAGTCTATTAGTCATTCAAAAGAAAACAAAATGCAATCTTAAAGAATTATTCAGGTGTAAGACAGAAACATTTTAGGGTTATTTGAACACTGCTGCTTCTTTTAGAAAAACAATGCGGTTTTAAAAATTAAAACCCAGATTAACACCTAAAAAGGGACTCTTGTCTAGCCATACCAATCCACTTACCTTATCGTTTCTTACAAAAGCCTGCCCTGCACTCTTGTGGTAGCTTCTGTCCTATGCAACAAACAGAGGAAAATTAATCCAAACTGTGTAGATCAGGCATTCAGACCTCCTGTATCTTTCACTGATGTTAGGGAAGAGATGGGACTGGCTTAATGTCAGTAGCAGTACACACCTCCAAGAGCTAGTCTGAAGTACCTGAATCTACACCTAGTTTGCATTCTATGTCGATAGTTGTACGCTTAATGATGTCACGTGATAATATTTGGATACTTACCATTCACTTGGAAAAGCTGAAAGAAATGGATAAGATATATTAAATTTTTTTTCATTGAGGGCTAGAAATTAATTTTATAATAATACCAAGAAAAAATGTATATATACCTGCATTTTAGTATACTCCAAACAGTTATTATATACATGCCACTATCTCAAAGATATGACAAAATGTCATCTCAGTTATTAGAGTATATAGATAGAGAAGATTTGGTTTTATTCAGATGCAAGATAAAATCAAGAAAAGCTTTAGGGATTTTCTGTTGATTTTCCAACAACAAAAGAAGCTGTGTTTTGTGCACCATCTAGAGGAAATATGTAAAATTTATAATGAACATAGTATTGGTAATAGAAGCTGAGTGAACAATGTCATCATTGAAATTATACATAGATAATATTTTCATCTACCTGAGATGATTTTCAGGTATTCCTACGGAAATATGACTTCCAATCTTATCGAGATGAAGTAGATGCCAGTTGAAGTCTAGCATACTCATTTTTGCAGTTACTAAAAATGTTTTCTTGAACATAATTTAAACTAATTTCCCTTACATGTGTGTGTGCTCTGTTGCTCAGTCATGTCCAACTCTTTGCAACCCCCTGGACTATAGCTCGCTGGGCTCCTCCGTCCATGGGGTTATTCAGGCAAGAATACTGCAGTAGGTTGCCATTTCCTACTCCAAGGGATCTTCCCACCCCAGGAATCAAACCCACGTCTCTTGCATCTTGCGCACTGGCAGATTCTTTACCCCTGAACCACCTAGGCAAATTCCTAGTTTCCCTTAATAAATTGGAAAGCCGACAGCTAGATTTTCTTCGAACATTAAACCAAAGTCTATTATTTATTTAAAATTAAATGGGAGGGGGGTTCAGGATTGGGAACTCATGTACACCCGTGGCTGAGTCATGTCAATGTATGGCAAAACCAACACCAGTATTGTAAAGCAAACTAAAGTAAAAATAAAAATTAAAAAAAAAAACAAGAAAAAAAAAATTTTAATGTAACAGTTATGTTACCAACAAAAAGTTTAAAATACAAGGAAAAACCTTCCTCTCTTTTATTCTCCATACCAAAAAAGAGAAGGAAAAAGAATTTAATTTCATCACCAAACATTTTTATCAAATATCTTTCTGGGTCTCATAGCCTCTATATAGCAGAATTTGTTAAATTAAAAATTAAATAATAAACTAAACAATAAATTGTCTAATTATAATATTTATATAAATTAATTATATTATATTAATATATTTAATATATATTTAACTAATTAAATATATATTATATATTTTATAAAATAAATTGTTTAATTATAAATTACAATTTTATTATAAATTAAATAATAAATTAAAATTAATTAAAAATTAATGTTACATTACTTTCTATGGGTAAACATTTTAAATATTCAACTGTATCTTTCTGGCATATATTCAACTTATTTTTTAGGAAAAATTAATATTACTTATAAACACAATTTTTTAATGAGAAAATGCTCCTTACTCTTACTACGTTATACTGAAAATACTTTATCAAGACTAAAACTCTGTCTTCATCTCTTCTCACCATATACTCTCTCCCTAATTAGTCTCATTCAAAACTAAAAGTCTCAGTTAGTAGTTATATGCCACCCACTTCAGATTAATATCTGTAATATAGATCTTGGGCTTCCCTGGTGGTTCAGATAATAAAGAATCTCCTGCAATGTGGGAGATCCCAGTTCAATCTCTGGGTCAGGAAAATCCCCTGGAGAAGGAAATATTAACCATTTCAATATTCTTGCCTGGAGATTTCCATGGACAGAGGAGTCTGCAGAGTTGGACACGACTGAGCGACTAACACTTTCACCTTTCCTTTCAATACAGAGCTTATGTAATACATCTACATACTCAAAAACCAACTCGGCGATATTCCCTTGTATAAATGAACAGCATCTTCATCCATTCCACTGTGGATGGCTGCTCCCATGTCCTAGCTACTGAAAATAGTGCTGCGGGGAACACTAGGTGGCATTTGTCTTTTTGAACTATCATGTTCTTTGGATATATGCCTAGGAGTGGATTGTTGGATCACACTAGCTCTATTTTTAGTTCTGTAGGGAACCTCCATCCTGTTCTCCATAGTGACTGTGCAAGAGTTCCCTTTTCTCCACACCCTCCCCAGCATTTATGGTTTGCACATGGCCAGTAGGGACCTGTTGCATAGTGCAGGGAACTCAGCTCAGTGCTCTGTAGTGACCTAGATGGTGGGGAGTGGGCGAGGGGAGGGCCAGGAGGGAGGAGATACACGTACACATGTAGATGATTCACCTTGTTGTACAGCAGACAGTAACACAACACTGTAAAGCAACTATACCCCAATTTAAAAAAAAAAAAAAAAAAAGCCAGCTCAGCGTCTCTCTTTGCATATCTCAAGGACACATCAACTCAACATGTTCGGAACAGCCACATTCTTTCCCGCAAGTCTGCTTCTTTCGCAGCTCCCGTTTATTTAGGCTACGACAACGTGAAACTTGAAAGTCATCCTTAAAAACTGCCTCTTCCCTGCTCTTCACTGCATTGTCCAGACCACTAAATAACTCTCAACTGCTGTCCGTCTCCACTTCTGCAGTCCTAGCTCAGACAACCAACATTCCTGAACTGGGCGACTGTCCTAACATCCGAATTTATCTCCCTTTGTAAATACTTTTGCTTCTTCTAGAACATACTTCCTCCTCCTCCATTTTAATACAATCACCTCATTCTCAGCTATCCTCAGAATTTGACTCAAATTCACTTTCTCAGGGAACCTGCCCTTTAAGATTAGGCCACATCCTGGCTCTTATCTGCCCGCTTTGGCATCCCTACCAGCACAGAAAAACTCTCTGGTTCTGCTTATCATTATAATTTCAGTGCATGGAATAGAGTTAGTAAGCCCTCAATAATATTTCTTCAATGAACAAATAGACAAATGACAAAAGCCATTTTTGTCTTCAGTCAAAAAAAAAAAAGAAAAATCAAGATGAAAGATAAGAGTACCTACATCTATCTCCTCTTTTTCCCAAGACTCAGTAAAAATAACACAGAGGTATACTTAAAAATAACTATACATGAACAATGAAAAAGAGGGTCGAAAGCAGTGCACTCAACAAATGATTGCAACAAATTCTGGGGTGGGGGAGAGCAAATGGTGATGAACTAGTGAGTAACGAAGCAAATGAAGATGCTACAAGTATGCACACACAGTGGGCTGCAGTAGAAAGCTAATCTGCCCAGTGGAATCTAGATGCCTGAGTACACTGTATCAACTACAGTGGAAAGTAGAAGTGAGGCCTGGCCAAAAAAATGAAGCAATTCATTGAAAGTCTTTAGGGAAAACATGTTATGTCCCCACACACCCTCCTCTCTCATCGAATGTCTTTCTCAAAAGGTCCAATGACCTAGCATTCACACTCATCCCAAAGGTGGGTAAAAAAAGAGAGAGAGAAAGAAAGGAAGAAGAGAATAAAAGGAGGAGGGACGAAAGGAAAGGAGAGGGAGGGAGGAAGGGAGGAAAAGAGAAACAATGAACAGGAAGAAGGGAAGTAAGGAGGGTGAGGGAGGGTGAGCAGGCAAGAAAGGAGGGAGTAAAGTAACCACTCCTCTCCATAGAAATTGAATACAATGCTTGAGAAGAAGTAGGGCAGCTTGTGTGGGAGTTGCAACTCTGACATTTGAGTCCCAAATTATAACCTGCAGCTCCCCACCCACACACCTGAAAACAAAGCTTGTCAGGGCAGTAACCGCCTTTGACAAAAACTCACTCAGCTGCTATAAATGGACAAGCAAGAACCACCAAATATCTGAAGGAAAAAAAACCCTATACTATGAATGAGAAAGATCAAAATAAGCAAAAAATGACTCTAGGAAAAACAGAGGCAATTCATCAAGTGGATTTAAAAAAAAAACTTCTTATTACATCCTAAGAAATATTCGATAAGATATCATATCTATTGCATTTTTAACAAATAAAAAACAAGGACAGGATGCTATTAAAACTCCAATAAAAGAAAGCAAATGTATTACAATATATGTCAAGTTAAAATGCAAATACTAAAACTCTCCCAGTGTAGTAGAACTAAAAGACAAAAAATCAAAAAATGTAAAACAAAACATAATTATTCCCGAATGCCCAACATTAGAAAGAACAGAGATCATAGAAGAGATGTGATAATAATAAATACTAACAATCATCCTGGAAGAAATCTCCTACAGCTCAAGTATTTCAGTGAAAGTCTGCAGAATGAAACACCCCATAGTAGGACTTCCTTGGTGCCTCAAATGGTAAAGACTCTTCCTCCAATGCGGAAGACCTGGATTTGATCACTGGGTTGGGAAAATCCCCTGGAGGAGGGCATGGCAATTCACTTCAGTATTCTGATGGAAATCTCCAAGCAGGAGAATTTGGTGGGGGAAAAAAGCCCACAGCATCACAGAAAATATGACGGGCAGTCTCAACAGAATGTAAAATGTAATAAAGGCAAACGATTCAAGGGAAAAAAAATAATCAGCTAGAAACTCTACAAGAAAGAAACAACTGTAAAAGGCAAGCTAAATACAAGACACTTCTTGACTCTTCAGTCAACAATATTTATATTTACACAATCATTAATAACATTGTCTATTGACTTTTCTATTTCAGAATCAACTTATGGACAAAGTAGGAAAATACTGTGGTTATAGAGTACAATGTAAGGGGTGTGAACCTTGAAAAAAAATATAAGTTCAGTATCCAAAAGTGAAGGTGGAAGAGAAAGTAGAAAAACCTAGTGTCCATGTTTACTGAGAGGAGTCAAAAGATACTCAGGATATACCTTGTAGATACTCTATATAGTTAGACAAACAAAAACTCAAGGTAGTGAAAAATCAAACTACCTAAAAAACTAAGACCTTCCCAGGTGGCACTAGGGCGGAACCCGCCCGCCAATGCAGAAGACGTAAGAGATGCAGGTTCAGTCCCTGGGTTGGGAAGATCCCCTGGAGGAGGGCATGGCAACCCACTCCAGTATTCTTGCTTAGGGAATTCCATGGACAGAGGAGCCTGGCAGGCTACATACAGTCCATAGGGTCACAAAGAGTCAGACACAACTGAAGTGACTTAGAATGCATGCACGCAAACTAAACTAAATACAACACAGTAAATTGGGCTTTTTTGAGAAAAATATATTGAGAAGCAGGGGAATGCTGGAAAGCCTGCTAAAAACAAGCTAAATCCTAATGTATCATAGCAAGAAGTCAATAAAGAATAAGATGGATAAATCTAGCAATAGATACATAAGCAGATTTTAGACATATCTTAGAGAAGATGTATTAACTTTGTGAGAGCTAAAACAACCACAAGACCTATTTCCTCATCTGTAAAATAAGAACAATAATAGTACATACTATTGTGAGGTATTTATTGTGAAGATTAAATGAGTTAATACACATAAATCTCTTATCATCCCTTGGTGTCTTCAAGGTATTAGTTCTATAGCTTCCTCAGATACCAAAATCTGTGGATACCCAAGTCCCTTATGTAAAATAATGTGAATTTTGCATATAACCTACCTCATCCTCAAGTACACTTTAACTCAACTCTAGATTACTTAAAATATCTGATACAATGTGAAGGCCATGTGAATAGTTAAATGTGCATAACAAATTCAAATTTTGTTTTTGGAGATTTTTGGAATTTTCTCTGAATATTTTGGATGTAGGATTGACTGAATCCATGGATCTTAACACATGAGTACAGAAAGACAACTGTATTGCCTAATATATTGTAAGCACCACATACAAATGTGTGTATGTATATTTGAGGCCTCTTGATGAGTAATACTGATGAATATGTGGAAGAGAGTCACAGGGCTTTTAATTACTTACCCTTCACATTATTTTAATTCTTTAAAAAAGAATAAGTAGTGCTCTGATAACAGAAAAAGTATTTGTTTATAATAACTTTCAAAATCATGATTTACCATTGATTAAGGTTAATTCCAAAGTTTAAAGGTGCCAAATTTGGGTTTATATGATGAATTTTTAAGCTGTGCTGTAACAGTAGTAACTGCTGCTGCTGCTGCTGCTGCTGCTGCTAAGTCGCTTCAGTCGTGTCCAACTCTGTGCGACCCGATAGACGGCAGCCCAACAGTCTCCCCCATCCCTAGGATTTTCCAGGCCAGAACACTAGAGTGGGTTGCCATTTCCTTCTCCAGTGCATGCAATGAAAAGTGAAAGTGAAGTCTCTCAGTCGTGTCCGACTCTTAGCGACCCCATGCACTGTAGCCCACCAGGCTCCTCCATCCATGGGATTTTGCAGGCAAGAGTACTGGAGTGGGGTGCTAGTGCCTTCTCCATAACAGTAGTAAGGATCTCTATAAAGTCAAATCGAAGTAAGGATCAACGTGAGTGCAACTAACCCAAGTTCTCATCCTTCTATGTATGATCTCCATGTAAAAATGTTTAGTTGCTCTATTCCTGCTTGCTATGTACATGGACTGTTCCTTTCTTTTTCCCCTTCATTTCCTTTCATTCCTCCCCACCCCAAAGCCCACCCCCCGCCCCGCAACCTACCTACCCCTTTTTCTCTTTCATTGTCTTTGTCCTCTCTGTACTGGTGGCCCTGCCTCAGTTTTAGGATGTTAATGGCCTGTCTTATGGTGCTTACTTATTCCTCTTGGGATTATTTAATACTCAGTGGATTGGTGACTGTGGAAATAGTTATTTCAGAAATTAAAATGTATCCATCTCTATAATATAGTTATTGTAATACCTATTATAAATGCGATTTATTCTATATTATAACTCTGGAATGGTTTCTTGGCATCTCAGAAATGACCACACTTTTAAAATTTAAGAAAATAGCCTTTAAAAAGTGCTTAAATAAATTTGAACCACACTCTAAGAGTATTACAAAACTCTGTGAGTCACTGAAATATTCAGAGAAAGCATGTGACTTTAACATCATCTGCTGCAGCTGCTAAGTCACTTCAGTCGTGTCCGACTCTGTGCGACCCCATGGACGGCAGCCCACCAGGCTCCCCCGTCCCTGGGATTCTCCAGGCAAGAACACTGGAGTGGGTTGCCATTTCCTTCTCCAATGCATGAAAGTGAAAAGTGAAAGTGAAGTCGCTCAGTCGTGTCTGACTCTCAGCGACCCCATGGACTGCAGCCTACGAGGCTCCTCCACCCATGGGATTTTCCAGGCAAGAGTACTGGAGTGGGGTGCCATTGCCTTCTCCATTATCTAGACACTTAAAAAAATACCTACAAACAGAACCACTTGCTATGTATTCATGTTTTACCAATAGTTAATATAAAACTGATACTAACCAAGGGGAGAAAAATCTGATCCTAAGGAACACAACTCTCTGAAGCACTATATTCAAAGAGGTAGTTTTTTTTAAGAATGGGCAATTCTAGTGCTGTGATTGTGGAATTTAGGAAATTAATCATATTAAACACCATTTGGAGCTTTTGACAATGATATTCAGCTTTCTTTAACAGACAATTTTTTCTTACAAGAGAAAAACTAACAGGTGCATTTCCAGATCTCAGCAGTAACGCATTGTGAACAGCAGAGGGAGTCGAGGGCACAGGCGAGGCTGCGAGTGTCGGTGAGTGTAGTATCTCACCACCACAGCTGAACCACCCTGGAACTCTTGGCAGGCGTGCATAGGCAAAGCTTCTCACTGTGAGGGCGGATAAAGTATACTGACGGAAATAATCGAGAGATTTCCTTATTCTCAAAAACAGTATGAGAAATGCTAACTACTTTTAATGAAGTGCGTTTTTGCCAAATATTATTTCTTGGTAAAATATAATTAGGAAAATATTTTGTCAATTTTTTTTTTTTAATATTTTGGAAATACCACTTGCAAATTTCTCACCACCTCAATGACAGTCATCGTGTCATCAACCAGTGCAGAGTCTGGAATCCTCATATGAAGTCTTGCAACCCTTGGTGGGAAGTTCAGTTCAGTTCAGTCACAGCCGGGTCTGACTCTTTGCAACCCCATAGACTGCAGGACACGAGGCCTCCCTGTCCATCACCAACTCCCGAAGTTTATTCCAACTCATGACCATTGAGTCAGTGATGCCATCAAACCATCTCATCCTCTGCCTTCCCTTTCTCCTCCTGCCTTCAATCTTTCCCAGCATCAGGGTCTTTTCAAATGAGTCAGTTCTTCTCAGGTGGCCAAAGTATTGGAGATTCAGTTTCAGCATCAGTCCTTCCAATGAATATTCAGGACTGATGTCCTTTAGGATGGACTGGTTGGATCTCCTTGCAGTCCAAGGGACTCTCAAGAGTCTTCTCCAACACCGCAGTTCAAAAGCATCAGTTCTTCAGCTCTCAGCTCTCTTTATAGTCCAACTCTCACATCCATACATGACCACTGGAAAATCCATAGCTTTGACTATGTGGACCTTTGTGGGAAAAGTAATGGCTCTGCTTTTTAATATGCTATTTAAGTTGGTCATAATTTTTCTTTCAAGGAGCAAGCATCTTTTAATTTCATGGCTGCAATCACCATCTGCAGTGATTATGGAGCCCCAAAAAATAAAGTCTGACACTGTTTCCATTCCTTCCCCATCTATTTGCCATAAACTGATGGGACCAGATGCCATGATCTTAGTTTTCTGAATGTTGAGTTTTAAGCCAACATTTTCACTCTCCTCTTTCACTTTCATCAAGAGGCCCTTTAGTTCTTCTTCACTTTCTGCCATAAGGGTGGTGTCATCTGCATATCTGAGGTTATTGATATTTCTACTTGCAATCTTGATTCCAGCTTGTGCTTCATCCGGCCCAGCGTTTCTCATGATGTACTCTGCATAGAAGTTAAATAAGCAGGGTGACAATATACAGCCTTGACGTACTCCTTTCCCAATTTGGAACCAATCTCTTGTTCCATGTCCAGTTCTAACTGTTGCTTCTTGACCTACATAAAAATTTCTCGGGAGGCAGATCAGGCAGTCTGGTATTCCCATCTCTTTCAGAATTTTCCACAGTTTGTTGTGATCCACACAGTCCAAGGCTTTGGCATAGTCAACAAAGCAGAAGTAGATGTTTTTCTGGAACTCTCTTGCTTTTTTGATGATCCAATAGATGTTGGCAATTTGATCTCTGGTTCCTCTGCCTTTTCTAAAACCAGCTTCAACATCTGGAAGTTCACGGTTCACATATTGCTGAAACCTGGCTTGGAGAATTTTGAGCATTACTTTGCTAGCGTGTGAGATGAGTGCCATTGTGCGGTAGCTTGAGCATTCTTTCACATTGCCTTTCTTTGGGTTCGAAAACTGACCTTTTCCAGTCCTGTGGCCACTGCTGAGTTTTCCAAATTTGCTCACATATTGTAGTATAGCACTTTCACAGCATCATCTTTCAGGATTTGAAATAGCTCAACTGGAATTCCATCACCTCCACTAGCTTTGTTCATAGTGGTGCTTCCTAATGCCCACTTGACTTCTCATTCCAGGATGTCTGGCTCTAGATGAGTGATCACACCACTGTGATTATCTGGGTCATTTTTTTAATGTATTCTTACCACCTCTTCTTAATATCTTCTGCTTCTGTTAGGTCCATACCATTTCTGTCCTTTATTAAGCCCATCTTTGCATGAAATGGTCCCTTGGTATCTCTGATTTTCTTGAAGAGATCTCTAGTCTTTCCTATTCTATTGTTTTCTTCTATTTTTTTCCACTGATCGCTGAGGAAGTCTTTCTTATCTCTCCTTGCTTCTTTGGAACTCTGCATTCAAATGGGTATATCTTTCCTTTTCTCCTTTGACTTTCACTTCTCTTCTTTTCACAGCTATTTGTAAGGCCTCCTCTGACAACCATTTTGTCTTTTTGCCTTTCTTTTCCTTGGGGATGGTCTTGATCCCTGTCTCCTGTACAATGTCATAGTTCATCAGGTATTCTGTCTATCAGATCTAATCCCTTGAATCTGTTTCTCACTTCCACTGTATAATCATAAGGGATTTGATTTAGGTCACACCTGAATGGTCTAGTGGTTTTCCCTACTTTCTTCAATTTAAGTCTGAATTTGGCAATAAGGAGTTCATGATCTGAGCCACAGTCAGCTCCCGGTCTTGTTTTTGCTGACTGTATACAGCTTCTCCATCTTTGGCTGAAAAGAATATAATCAATCTGATTTCAGTATTGACCTTCTGGTGATGTCCTTGTGTAGAGTCTTCTCTTGTGCTGTTGGAAGAGGTTGTTTGCTATGATCGGTGTGTTCTCTTAGCAAAACTCTATTAGCCTTTGCCATCTCATTCTGTACTCCAGGCCAAATTTGCCTGTTACTCCAGGTATTTCTTGACTTCCTACTTTTGCATTCCAATCCCCTATAATGAAAAGGACATCTCTTCTGGGTGTTAGCTCTAGAAGGTCTTGTAGGTCTTCATAGAACCATTCAACTTCAGTTTCTTCAGCATTTCTGGTCAGGGCATAGACTTGGATTACCATAATATTGAATGGTTTGCCTTGCAAACAAACAGAGATCACTCATTTTTGAGACTGCATCCAAGTACTGCATTTTGGACTCTTATGTTGACTATGAGGGCTACTTCATTTCTTCTAAGGGATTCTTGCCCACAGTAGTAGATATAATGGTCATCTGAGTTAAATTCACCTATTTCAGTCCATTTTAGTTTACTGATTCTTAAAGTGTTGATGTTCACTCTTGCCATTTCCTGTTTGACCACTTCCAATTTGCCTTGATTCATGAGACCTACATTTCAGGTTCCTGTGCAATATTGCTCTTTACAGCCTCAGACTTTACTTCCATCACCAGTCACATGCACAACTGGGTGTTGTTGTTGCTTTGGCTCCTTCTCTTCATTCTGGAGTTATTTCTCCACTAATCTCCAATAGCATATTGGGCACCTACCAATCTGGGGAGTTCATCTTTCAGTGTCCTATCATTTTGCCTTTTCATCTTGTTCATGGGGTTCTCAAGGAAAGAGTACTGAAGTGGTTTGCCATTCCTTTCTCCAGTGGACCACGTTTTGTCAGAACTCTCCACCATGACCCGTCTGTCTTGGATGGCCCTAACAGGGCATGGCTCATAGTTTCACTGAGTTAATCAAGGCTATAGTCCATGTGATTAGATTGTTTTCTGTGATTGTGGTTTTCAATCTGTCTGCCCTCTGATGGAGAAGGATAAGAGGCTTATGGAAGCTTCCTGATGGGAGAGATTGACTGAGGGGAAAACTGGGTCTTGATCTAATGGGTGGGGCCATGCTCAGTTCAGTTCAGTTGCTCAGTCATGTCTGACTCTTTGTGACCCCATGAATCGCAGCACGCCAGGCCTCCCTGTCCATCACCATCTCCCAGAGTTCACTCAGACTCACATCCATCGAGTCAGTGATGCCATCCAGCCATCTCATCCTCTGTCATCCCCTTCTCCTCCTGCCCCCAATCCCTCCCAGCATCAAAGTTTTTTCCAAAGAGTCAACTCTTCACATGAGGTGGCCAAAGTACTGGAGTTTCAGCTTTAGCATCATTCCTTCCAAAGAAATCCCAGGGCTGATCTCCTTCAGAATGGACTGGTTGGATCTCCTTGCAGTCCAAGGGACTCGCAAGAGTCTTCTCCAACACCACAGTTCAAACGCATCAATTCTTCGGCGCTCAGTCTTCTTCACAATCCAACTCTCACATCCATACATGACCACAGGAAAAACCATAGCCTTGACTAGAAGGGCCTTAGTCGGCAAAGTAATGTCTCTGCTTTTGAATATGCTCTCTAGGTTGATCATAGCTTTCAGTAAATTTTTAATCCAACTTTCTGTTGAAGGGTGGGGCTGTGTTCCCTCCCTGTTATTTGACCTCAGGCCAAACTATGGCGGAGGTAATGAAGACAATGGAGACCTCCTTCAAAAGGTCCCATGCACGCACTGCTACATTCAGTGTCACCAACCCTGCAGCAGACCACCGCCGGCCCACGCCTCTGCCGGAGACTCCTGGACACTCACAGGCAAGTCTGGATCAGTCTCTTGTGGGGTCACTGCTCCTTTCTCCTGGATCCTGGTGCACACCTGGTGCACAGAAGGTTTTGTTTGTGCCCTCCAAGAGTCTGTTTCCCAGTCCTGCGTAAGTTCTGGCAGGTCTATGGTGGGTTAATGGCGACCTCCTCCAAGAGGGCTTATGCCACACCCAAGTCTGCTGCACCCAGAGCCCCTGCCCCTGTAGCAGGCCACTGCTGACCCAAAACTCCACAGGAGATGCTCAAACATAGTTCTGGCTCCGTCTCTGTGGGGTCTCTGGGTCCTGGTGTGCACAAGCTTTGTTTGAGCCCTCTGAGCATTTCTGGCAGGTATGGGGTTTGATTCTAAATGTTATTTGCCCTTCCTACCATCTTGCTGGTGGGAAGTGAAGCCAAATTAAATTATTTAACTCAGGACTTCTATTAAGAAAGACTTGTGAGGGTACAAACTTACTCCCACAATTGAGACATTTTAAAATTCCTGTCCACTTCTCTTTTCTCTACTGTCTCATGTTTTTCTCACATTCTTTTTATATATTTCTTTTCCTTTGTATTTTACTTTTAATTTTTCTTTCGTTTCCACAACTTTTCTCCAAATGAAGCCCATGTGCTCTTTTCTATTTTTATCTTTTCTTCCAGTCACATTTTATTTCAACCTCTGTTTCTTACTGCTCTTTAATTTCTTTTTTATAATTTATTCCTTTTTGCATTCATCATATTCTTCCATCTGTAAGTTTCTTCTTTTATAATTAGCGATCTTTTTTCATAATTAGCAATTATTTAGATTTTTTTTGTTCTTTTCACATTTATTTGACATGCTACCTCTTTCCCACTTTTGTGAAGTGGAAAGAACAAAATCAGCTGCTATAATCACTAATTTACTTTAATTTTTATAAATGCTTAAGGCATGCCTACAGTACGAAAAATAGGTACCAGGCAAGAGGGTTGGGGGTAGCAACAAGGGATGAATGAAGAAAAGAAAAAATAAAAAGACATTATTCATTTCCTCTGTTATTTATAATATAGTAAGAAATAGACACAAATAGGGCTTCCCTGGTGTGGCTCAGTGATTAAATACTCTCCTTTCCCACTGGTGAAGGCATGGGTTTGATGTTTGGTTGTGGAAGTTCCGCATGCCATGATGTGATAAAAAAAAATAGACATAAACAATTATGAAGGCAAAGAAACAGATGCAAATAAATACCAAGGTGGTTTAATATCAGTACTATCAGAAAAATGTAATATCTTTCTGCGGGATATTGAGGATTAACATGAAAACTCTTTCTAAAGACACAACCTTTGTGAAGAATCTTGAGGGATGGAGGAATATGGATGAATGTAAATAGAAAGCAAAGTGGACAATGCTGCTGCTGCTGCTGTCGCTTCAGTCAGGTCCGTCTCTGTGCGACCCCATAGACAGCAGCCCACCAGGCTCTGCCGTCCCTGGGATTCTCCAGGCAAGAACTCTGGAGTGGGTTGCCATTTCCTTCTCCAGTGCATGAAAGTGAAAAGTGAAAGTGAAGTCACTCAGTCTTGTCTGACTCTTCGAGACCCCATGGCTGTGAACAATATCATGAAGTAAAAGAGGGGAAAATGTAATCGTGTTAAAGTATGGGGTTCAGGTGGAAGAATACCAGGGAGGCTGTATGTTTTGTCACACAATGAGGATGGTCCATCTGCAATACTGACAGTAGACTCTGCCTTTCAGTTAACCTCTTCCACTTCTGTAGATTTGGTAGGAAAGACTGAGTATCACAACCACTAATTCTCATCCTTTCTTTGCCTCTTTACCTCTTTGTAAAATGGAATAAATAGTACTTAATTCATGAGGGTTTTTTGAGAATTAAGTGAGTTAATAAAAGTGCTATTCCCAGAGGGTTTCCCTTGTGGCTCAGGGGTAAAGAATACTCCTGCCAATGCTGAAGACTCAGGTACGATCCCTGGGTCAGGAAGATCCCGTGGAGAAGGAAATAGCAACCCACTCCAGTATTCTTGCCTAGAAAATTCCACTGACTAGAAGAACCTGGTGAGCTACAGTCCATGGGGTCACAAAGAAGTCAGATACAACTTAGCAACTAAGCAACAACGGTCCCCAAAACATATTAAGAGCTATCATACTATCTCTTATTGCTGGCGTTTTTGTTATATTAAGGGTTAATTGAGGCCAATTCAAATAGTGCTCTACACTCTTTCCATGAAATTTTTTCTAATCCAACTCATTCTGACTTTAATTTCACTGTGCTGCTAGACAGTGATACCTAGTTAATATTTATTCTCTTAATTATGTATTTTCATTTTGTATCTTCATTGGATCACATATTCTTTTTGGCACATCCCACAAAGTATTGTATACTTGACTGATTTGTCCATGAAACTAATATAATTGAGGATACTTGAGAAACACTGGAAGAAACATCAGCTAAACTGATCAATGTATTCCATGTCTTAGAAGTGAGTAAGTGACTAGTATGACATGTAAGTCTGCACACTTGTTAGTGGAAACTGAAAATTATAAATAAGCTCTGAAGAAATCTGAGAACTGCTCAAATAAATAAATAGCTGTCTCAGGGTTACTTGACAGTATCCGGGAACATTTGTCAGACATTTACTGTTATATATCTATCCACAATGAATTCATTACTTAATTGAAATTTTCACAACAACCTTACGAGATTTTGGGAGTTAGGCTCAGACAGTCACTCTGTCATTAATAATGACAAAGGTGGGGTTCAAATCCATGTCTACCAAAATTCTAATATGTGCTCTTCTATAGCATTTTCCATTAATAGAAGTAAGATGAATTGAAGACATAATTTTTTGGAATAAACATTTATATTACACAGGCAAAATGATTATGGAAATACAAAGGGGGAATAAAAATCAAAAGTCATATGTCTAGAATTATCCAATGAAATTTAGCAAGAATTATCAAATGTAAAAAATTAACTAATATAAAATATTAGAACTCTGTAGTTTTATTATAAAGTCTCAAATCATTACACTGAAATTTTTCAAAGGTGAAATAAATGATTTTTTTAATGGGTGGTGTGGAAAATCTTAGACACATGTTTATTGAGGGAACAAATAATAACAATAAAGTTCTTTGATTTTTAAAGGTCAACCTAAACTTTTTATTGACCCCTTAGTGGATCATTTCTTTGATAACTTGGAGTAGGGTTAATAAAGTGTTTTCTTTTTACACACCAAGTACTGCTTATTCATTAAATCTTTTCAAGCTAATGACAAATATCAGAGAGTAAATTTTAATTTTGTTATTAAGAAATAATTTTCTATTCACCCAGGCTTACAACAATGCCATAATATGTCACCATGAGCCTTTGGTTATTAAAATGAAAATATTAACAGCCATCGACCAGAACACCTGACCTGCCTATTGGGAAATCTGTATGCAGGTCAAGAAGCAACAGTTAGACTGGACATTGAACAACAGACTGGTTCCAAATTGGGAAAGGAGTACATAAAGGCTGTATATTGTCACCCTGGTTATTTCACTTATGTGCAGAGCACATCATGAGAAACGCTGGGCTGGAAGAAGCAAAAGCTGGATTCAAGATTGCCGGGAGAAATATCAATAACCTCAGATATGCAGATGACACCACCCTTATGGCAGAAAGCGAAGAAGAACTAAAGGGCCTCTTGATGAAAGTGAAACAGGAGAGTAAAAAAGTTGGCTTAAAACTCAACATTCAAAACACAAAGATCATGGTATCTGGTCTCATCACTTCATGGCAAATAGATGGGAAAACAGTGGAAACAGTGGCTGACTTTATTTTTTGGTCTCCAAAATCACTGCAGATGGTGACTGCAGCCATGAAATTAAAAGACACTTGCTCCTTGGAAGTTAACACCAACCTAGACAGCATATTAAAAAGCAGACACATTACTTTGCCAACAAAGGTCCACATAGTTAAGGCTATGGTTTTTCCAGTAGTCATGTATGGATGTGACAGTTGGACTATAAAGAAGGCTGAGTGCCAAAGAATTGATGCTTTGAACTGTGGTGTTGGAGAAGACTCTTGAGAGCCCCTTGGACTGCAAGGAGATCCAACCAGTCTATCCTAAAGGACATCAGTCCTGAATATTCACTGGAAAGACTGATGCTGAAGCTGAATCTCCAATACTTTGGCCACCTGAGGCAAAGAACTGACTCATCTGAAAAGACCCTGATGCTGGGAAAGATTGAAGGCAGGAGAAGGGGAAGACAGAGAATGAGATGGTCTGATGGCATCACTGACTCAATGGACATGAGTTGGAATAAACTCCGGGAGTTGATGATGGACAGGGAAGCCTGGCATGCTGCAGTCCATGAGGGGTCAAAGAATTGGACACGACTGAGCGACTGAACCGAACTGATAATGCGTTTATCAGTTTGTCCAATCATTATAAATCAACGAGGTTAGTAAACATTTTGATTAAAGTTGCCTTGATATGATAAGTGGTTGGACTTTTGGCGAGAGCTCAAGTTTTGGTATAGTTGAAGGTCACAGACTTTCTGCAGAAAATAGATTAGCACTCTCAGAAGCAGGGCTTCCAGCAATAACAGTACGCAGGGGAGGAAGAGTGAATAGAAAGAACCAAAGGAGCAGAGGGAGCTGGCTGCAGACCTGATGGGAGTGGATGGCCAGCAGATCCGTCGCAGTGTTCAGTGGGTGGAGGGAACTTCTTCCTTACTGGGGCCAGTACTGTTGCCCAAGAAAGGGAACCCAGGGAGTAGCTGGGCTGCTGTAATGCTCACCTAAGGTATAGCCTGCTAAAACTGCCATAATGAAATATTTATTAATAATAAGATTAATAAATAAAGGTTTAATAATAACCCAACTATCACAAAATAGTTATCTTCAACAATAGAAATTTTTTTCTCATTCTTCTGGAAGCTAGAAGTCCAAGATCAATGTGTTGGCTGTTTCGGTTTCTTCCAAGGCCTCTCTCCTTGGGTTGCAGATGGTCGCCTTCTCATCATGTCCTCGCATGCTTGGGCCTTGGTCAGTGTGTTGTGTGTGTCCTAATCTCCTCTTCTTATAAGGATACCAGTTATACTGGATCAGGGTCCATCCATCTGACCTCACTAATTAGCTCTTTAAGTGCTCTGCCTCCCAACAGTCACTTTCTGATGTCCTAATAATTAGAATTTCAACAGAGAAATCTGGGGAGGCGGGGGACACAATCCAGCCCCTAATACCTAGCAAGATCTGAATCATCTGTCTGGTTGAAGCAAAACTCAAAATGCAGCATCCAGTTTCCTAACTGAGCACTAGGCAAAACAGGAGAATCAAAACATGATTTCATTTGTGTTTGGGGTTTGTTTGTTTTTGCAGATTTTTATATTTTCAGAAAGCATCAAAGCAGTCATCACGGAAAAAGCAGAAATTTATTTTACTTATTATACTAGTCCCATTAATTATCCTCCGAGGGTCTAAGCTGGTCTGAGGCCATCCTAGCTAAGGACTGGAATGGGTAGCCAAGGCAGGGCTCTGGCCTAACATGGGAATTAGAATACAAGTCATAAGACTATCAGTGAATTTCAGTTATAGGGTCCAGAGGAGTAAAAACAGTTGAAAGAGAAGATTGCCACTGTGGACAGGGAAAACCACACACTCACTCCTGGCACAACAGATAGGAGACCTGGGATACCAGGCTTGGTTTGGATTCCTGTAGAGTTCTAGAAGGGTAGATCCTAAGCAAAGTGGTGGAAAGAGATCAGCTTTGAAGTGAAAAAGTTCTGAATCAAAACACTAAATAGGTGTCATACTGATTGTGAATCTGTCAGAATATGATCACACCTCTTTGGGTCTCAAATTCAATAAGTGAAAAAAATAAAAGTGTTAGTCATTCAGCGGTGTTCAACTATTTGTGATTTTGGACTGTAGCCTGCCAAGCTCGTTTGTCCATGGGGTTTTCCAGGCAAGAATACTGGAGTGGGTTGTCATGCCCTCCTCCATGGGCTCCTCCCCATCCGCGGATGAAACCCGGGTTTCCTGCATTGCAGGCAGATTCTTTACCATCTGAACCACCAGGAAAGCCCTCAAATTCAGTAAACATCTCTGTAAACATTAATTCTTTTTTTTTTACTCTTTTTGCATAGCTGAGTTGGACTGGAGGAGATAATTACCAATTTTAAATTTAATCTAGTGAAAAATAAACCAGAATTAAACAGGGCCAGTAGTAACATGGAATGTATCTTCAGCCACCTGTGCTCACAAAATCACATGTAATAAATCTACATTTTCCTGGCTTTGCATTAATATATTATGCAAATATCTAAGAACAAAGGTATCTCCTTTAATTTCTATCTAATAGTCAAAACTTCCCTGAACACCACATATTAGAGTATTCTCTGTCAAGCTTAAACATTTGCTTATTGCCATAGAAACGTGGTGTTGATATTTCTGGTTGCTAGGAGCGTCATAGCATTGCCTACGTATACAATAGCATTCTGTCAGCTTAGATGTGGGGCTTTTTAATCAGCAGGACTTTCTCTTTCTACGCCGGTACAATAATAGGACGTATAGATTTGCCATGCAAATTTTACATGGATATCTGAACTCACTAATCCAGAGAAATAAAAGCACGAGTATTTAATAACTTATGTTTAGGGTTTTGTTTTTTTTTTTGCAGCAGCAGCAGCAGCTTCCAGAGTGAATAAATAGATAAAAGCCTTGAAACAAAGCAGATGCCCACCAGTAACAGAATGGCTGAATATATTGTGCTGCACACATATCACAGATATCACGGAGTCATTAAAAGAAATAAATTACAGCTATGCCAGATGACGAAAGAATTTCCACCCTGTGTTGTCAAGTGAGAAAAGCAAAATGCATAAAACTATGTTTCTATAGCAATGTTCATAGCAACATTATTCACAATAGCCAAAAGGTAGAAGTGTTTAAAATTCGATTACATAACTCATAATATTTTGTAACTTAAAAACATTAATATAACCTTAATTTTAAATCTTTTACATTTACTTAAGAATACATTTTATAAAATATGTTCAAATTTGGATTTTAAATGCAATCATGCTTGGAATACAATTACATTTTTTAATTCTATCATCATTATCGTTAGAACACAGATTATGTAAAAACTTGATAACAACCTAATGATTTTTCTGAAATAAAGGCAAGAAAGAAAGTTCATAGAATAAACACATAATGATTTATGAATTATATATAATTTTATTAGTCATCTAAAACACTTCCTATTCAACAGTCACCAGACAGTAATAATTAAATTTGGTCTTTTGGGTATTTTGCCAACTTAGTGACTTTATAAAACTATAGTTTTACAGTTATCTTTCAAATGTCATTATGAAGCTATATTTTTCAGGGTAGGAAGAATTCTACCTTGGTTTTACAGTTTGTTAATTTGATTTGTGATCTTCAAAGGCTTTAAAATATGTATGTGAGCCTCTCCTTTTCCTTTTGATCTAGGCTACTGGAATATTCTGAACAAGTCTGAAAAGTACCCTGAATACAGGATTTAGAAGAGTCCTAAGGTTAGAGCCCCTACCCAAAGGCAGAGGCTGCTGGCTCACTATACCTTGTTGCCCAGTATAGTTCAAAGCAGAGAGCCTACTGGCTTTCTGTTTCTAATCGACACCTGAAGTTCAGTCATTTCACGAAGGAAAAATCATTTCCACATCCATTTTTCTAATTAACAAAACTTTTGGTGTTGGTTAATTTTTTTTTTTTAATAAAATTAGGATAAAGACTTTGGAGAATGAGCTTTGCTTTATCTTTCAAGTGCTAACTAACCACCCCTGAAGTCTGCATACCCAATTAGTGTAATTCAAATGTTAACTAAGTGCCCTTCAGTTCAGTTCAGTCACTCAGTTGCTTCTGACTCTGCAACTCCATGAATTGCAGCATGCCAAGCCTCCCTGTCCATCACCAACTCCTGGAGTTCACCCAAACTCATGTGCATCGAGTCAGTGATGCCATCCAGCCATCTCATCCTCTGTTGTCCCCTTCTCCTCCTGCCCCCAATCCCTCCCAGCATCAGAGTCTTTTCCAATGAGTCAATGCTTCGCATGAGGTGGCCAGAGTATTGGAGTTTCAGCTTTACCATCAGTCCTTCCAGTGAACATCCAGGACTGATCTCCTTCAGAATGGACTGGTTAGATCTCCTTGCAGTCCAAGGGACTCTCAAGAGTCTTCTCCAACACCATAGTTCAAACTGCCCTTAGGTTGTAAATTACACCAAACTATCATACTATGTTGGAGAAGGAAATGGCAACCCACTTCAGTGTTCTTCCCCGGAGAATCCCAGGGATGGCAGAGCCTGGTGGGCTGCCGTCTATGGGGTCGCACAGAGTCGGACACGACAGCAGTATTTTAAAGTATATTATAGCAAGTGTAACAATCACCAGATATAAGGGATTTCTAGTCATGAATTCTGCCACTAATTAGTAGCTCTTTAATGTGATTCTGCATTCAAACATTACAAAACTTTTCTCTGAAAGGTCAGAAGTCATTCAACTCTATCTTCCGTTCCGTTCTGTTCAGTCGCTCAGTTGTGTCCAACTCTTTGCAACTCCATGGACTGCAGCATGCCAGGCCTCCCTGTCCATCACCACTTCTCGGAGTTTACTCAAACTCCTGTCCATTGAGTAGGTGATGCCATCCAACCATCTCATCCTCTGTCATCCCCTTCTCCTCCTGCCTTCAATCTTTCCCAGCATCAGGGTCTTTTCAAATGAGTCAGTTCTTCGCATCAGCTGGCCAGAGTATTGGAGTTTCAGCTTCAGCATAGTCCTTCCAATGAATATTCAGGACTAATTTCCTTTACGATGGACTGGTTGGATCTCCTTGCTGTCCAAGGGACTCTCAAGAGTCTTCTCCAACACCACAGTTCGAAAGCATCAATTCTTCAGCACTCAGCTTTCTTTATAGTCCAATTCTCACATCCATACATGACCACTGGAAAAACCATAGCCTTGACTAGACAGACCTTTGTTGACAAAGTAATGTGTCTGCTTTTTAATATACTGTCTAGGTTGGTCATAACTTTTCTTCCAAGGAGCAAGTGTCTTTTAATTTCATGGCTGCAGTCACCATCTGCAGTGATTTTGGAGCCCAGAAAAATAAAGTCAGCCACTGTTTCCACCATTTCCCCATCTATTTGCCATGAAATGATGGGGCCAAATGTCATGATCTTAGTTTTCTGAATGTTGAGCTTTAAGCCAACTTTTTCACTCTCCTCTTTCATCAAGAGGCTCTTTAGTTCTTTGCTTTCTGCCATAAGGGTGGTGTCATCTACATATCTGAGATTCTTGATATTTCTCCTGGTAATCTTGATTCCAGTTTGATTCAACTCTATCCTAATTTGATATTTACTGTTCGGAACCTGCACTGTGAGCTCAGAGACTAGAAAGGACATTTCCCTTTCCAGTTCGTCCCTCGATGCTGCTCATAGTACTCAGCTTCAAATTAAACAGATAACAAACATTTGCTACCTCTTCCTACACACCCTTCAGATCACCACACACATCTCTGAGAGTGGCTACCTCCTCACTGAAAACAGATTTCTCCCATTCAGTCTTATGTTCAAGGTATGGGCACATTTCTGTACACAAGCCCTATGTTTGTGCTTAGTCGCTCAGTCGTGTCCAGCTCTTTGCAACCCCATGGACTGCAGCCCTCCAGGCTCCTCTGTCCATGGAGATTCTCCAGCCAAGAATACTGGAGTGGGTTGCCATGCCTTCCTCCAGGGGATCTTCCCAACCCAGGGATTGAAGCCAGAGATCCCACATTGCAGGCGGATTCTTGACCATCTGAGCTACCAGTGAAGCCCAAGGATACTGAAAAGGGTAGCTTATCCCTTCTCCAGGAGATTTTTCCAATCCAGGATTTGAACCAGGGTCTCCTGCATTGCAGGCAGATTCTTTACCAGATGAGCTACTAGGGAAGCCCCCACAAGCCATAAAACCCAACTCATTTAATCGTTGAGGGGGCTCAGATCCCCATCGTCAGATGATTTGAATAAAATGAATAAAACCCCACTGTCTAAAATGAATAAAGTCCCACTATTTATTTGAATAAAACCACACTATATATCTGCCTGCAATGCAGGAGACCTGGGTTCAATCCCTGGGTGGGGAAGATCCCTTGGAGAAGGAAATGGCAACCCACTCCAGGATTCTTGTCTGGAGAATTCCATGGACAGAGGAGCCTGGTGGGCCACAGTCCATGGGGTCACAAGGAGTAGGACATGACTGAGTAACTAACACACACAGTATCTAGAAAGATGAAGTCGAAACACCTTCTATCCTGGCTACCACTTTCACTGGGAGCAAAACCAGTCCCAGGTGAACAGAAACTAGAACATATTTTTTTCTACTGCTTGCAGTCCTTTTATATTCTCTTTCTTATCATCTTTCAGCATGGTTTTGGGCCTCCACCAGGATATTGGCTTGTGGGGTTCATATATTCCTTCTATTTATCAGCTGCCTATTGGGGTTCTGAGGAAAAGTAACTTGCATCCAGAAAGGCTAAGAAATGCATTAAAGTTGCAGATCTTTCATTTCTGCTAGCTGCTATATGGGCTTCCCAGGTAGCGCTACTGGTAAAAGAACCTGCCTGGCAATTCAGGAGATGTCAGAGATGCAGGTTCAATCCTTGGGTGGGGAAGATCCCTGGAGGAGGGCATGGCAACCCATTCCTGTACTCTTGCCTGGACAATTCCATAGACAGAAGAGCCTGGCAGGCTATGGTCCTTAGGATCGCACAGAGTCAGAGCCAACTGAAGTGACTTAGCACACAGCACACACCAGCTGCTATACAAGTCACCTGGTTTAGTTTGATGAGTTCCTGCTTCCTGTAAAACATCGGTAGCTTGAAGAGGCTGGAGTTAAGGTGACCCACCATCCAGGTTTGCCTAGGGGTGAAGTAGTATCTGGGGCATAGGATTTGCAGTACTTAAATGGTCAAGTCCTGGGCAAATCTGGACCAGTTTGTCACTGTTGTTGGTTGGTTAGATTCTATCATAGGTGGCACACAATGGAACTTTCACGTGGAGTGGCACCAGCACAAGGCTGGTACCTACACATCTCCGACTTAAAAAACTCCTCCAGCCAGTCCCTTTTACATTCAAGTTGCAGTTCTAGGAAAAAAAAAAAAAAAGAAGCCTCTTCTTTGACCTTCTTTAAAATTTTAAGAAATTAACTTTCATAATGTGCTGGCCCTGTACTTATTTGAAAACTTATTAAAGGGTCTTTAAGCACTCTTGAGAGTCCCTTGGACTGGAAGGAGATCTAACCAGTCCATTCTAAAGGAGATCAGTCTTGGTTGTACTTTGAAAGGACTGATGCTAAAGCTGAAACTCCAATACTTTGGCCACCTCATGTGAAGAGTTGACTCATTGGAAAAGACTCTGATGCTGGGAGGGATTGGGGGCAGGAGGAGAAGGGGATGACAGAGGATGAGATGGCTGGATGGCATCATGGACTCGATGGACGTGAATTTGAGTGAACTCCGGGAGTTGGTGGACAGGGAGGCTTGGCGTGCTGCGATTCATGGGGTCACAAAGAGTCAGACACGACTGAGCGACTGAACTAAACTGAACTGAAGCACTCTATGCCACTATCACCAAAGGTTTGCTTGTTTCAAAGGCAGATGACCTGAAGCCTGGGACTCTATGACATTCCATTTCGTTCTGACATTTCCAAGATTCTGATATTTACTCCACTAAGTGCTCCTCAATCACATGCCTTTCAGCTGAGCTATCCTTAAGTTCCTCTTCTCTTCATTCTCTTCTCCTAAAAACTGAAAATTTGTACAGACTGAGCCCTACTAATAGGGTGTTTCCTTATTATTGGGTAGAGTATATTTTATGCAAAAGGTATCAGAAACTAAAATTATTCATTAACAAATATTTATTGAGCTGTTCCTATATTACAGCACTGTGTTTACTACTAAGCATATAAGACTGAACATTGTAAGCACAATCTATCAACCTAGCAAGCATTGCTGGGAAAGATATACCATGAAGGTCAAGCTCCTCATGCTATGTGGGCACAGCAGAGGAACAAGTCATCCAAATTTAGGGGTCATGGAAGATTAAAAGGAGGGTTAGCACTCATCTGTTGATGCATTCACTGATTAATCCAACAAATACTTGCTGAGAGTCTTATGTGTACCAGCACTGTGATAGCCATTGTAGATGAGAATGAATGTAATCTTTTAGTCTTTATGTTGGAAATGTTCCTGGCTTAGTATGACAAAAGTACATATAAATAAATACTACAATATGATGTAATCAGGGAGAGTTTGACTGAGAAAGGCAACTTCTCTGTGGAATTGTACTTGACCTTGAAGGTTAGGAATAATAGGGAAGAAGAAGACTCTCCACACAGAGGCAACAGCTCATGGAAATATTGGGTTGGCTAAGAAGTTCATTCGGGTTTTTCCGTAAGATGTTACAGAAAAAATCGGATGAATTTCTTGACCAACCCAATATGTGGAGGCGTGAAAGCACATGATCAGTAAGGTAACTACAAGAACTGGGTGTGGTTAAGGGTAAGATGTTTGTGAAGACTGGTAGATAATGACTGGTATGGTAGGTGGCACCAGATCACAGAAGGTCATTTTATGCCTTCTCAAGGGATTTGGATTTATTCTGAAAATTATAAGAAGCCACGGAACAGTTTTAAGTCAGAAAGTGACCTTTTTAGATTTGTGTCTTAGAAAGAGGAAGGTGGACTAGAGGAAGAAGTAATTTATCTGATTCGCAAAACTACTCTGTGAAGTGAATATATCAGGTATTTTTACTCACATTTTATATATAAGAATCTAAGACTGAGAGGTGTCGAGTAATTTGTTTAGGGCCCATAAGCCATTTCAAAATTGATAAAAAATAATTTCAGACAGGAATGTAGATGGAAGCCTCTATGCAGTTTACCTTTGGCTCCTATCTTGCTTTTCTTGAAAATAATAATTGCAAGCTAGTTCTGGTTGCACTGCTGACTCAAACTAGTTTTCTATAATGAATTAGATATAATTTTTACAATTTGAATCAGACACTTTGAAGCATCAAAGCATATCACAATATGTTTTTCTAATTCCTAGGCAAAGGCCTGGGTCACTCATATTTTCTAATGTTATTCTGCATCTTCTAAATCTTACACTCCAGGTTGCAAGTGAACCACAGGAACTTTCCAACTTCTCTAATTTTTAGTCAACAGGAGGCAATTCACTTTAAGAAAGTGACATTTTAATCCTCTGATATTGTAAACATCTCAAAACTGTTGACACCGGTTGAAATATGTTTCTTCTGCTATCTGTGGGATGTTGTAGGTGTCAAATAATTGTGGTTTGGTTTTCTTCTCTTCTCAGTTTTATTATTTAAGTGAAATTAAGCCAATAATGATTTTCTTTTCCCCTAAATATCTCTAAAGTTTTCAGAGTTTATTAATTACAATAAATATTAAGGATTATGTTCATAGAAAAAGAAAACATATTACTTAAAACTATTCCTGGAAATTCTAGATTTCATTGAGGTGAAGGGTGAATAGCAATAAGTCTGTAATATTAGCAAGGGAAAGTCAGCTTCCTTATTTTTCCTCTATAACACTGGTTCTCAAACTGTGATCCCATGGCCAACACCATGTGCATTACCTGGGAACTTGTTAGAAATACAGATTCTTACCCTGAACCCCAGATCTACTGAGCCGAGCAAGGTGTGGAGTAGAGCAGGGGAACGGACTTTTTTTTCAGACGCCCTCAGTGATTTTGATGCAGGTTAAAGTACAAGGTACATTGGTATAAAAGAAAAAAAGCATGTATGTTTCAGACTATAAAATACATGGTTTCCATTCAAACTCCAGACATTTGATTTTAGACACATTATTTATTTCCTAGTGCTCTCATCACATTATCTGGTTAATAACTTAATCCCACAGCTGGCCTCATGAACATTATAAGTGATACTTGATTATTTGCTCTACTGACAATCTCCCACCTCCAAGTGATTTGGATACATGCTTAAATTTGAGAACCACTGGTCTATAAGTGTAATATATTGGAGGCAGACCAGTTAATGTAATTTGAGAGGCCTGATGTAACATGAAAATGCAGGGTCCTTTGTTCAAAATATAAGAATTTCAAGATGGTGACAGGAGGAGCATTAAATGAAGTATGAGGTCCTATTAAACATAGGCCTACAACTACACAGGTGGAACACCCAAAGAGGAGTCTTTGTGTCTAACCACACCATTTTGTTTTGTTTTCGAATGGAAATGTACAGTGCCATGAAAGAGGGCCTCCGACATTACCTCCTGCGCTGTCAATCTCCACAGACAGACCATGCTGTTTGGCTTCCCATCTTCGCTCAGTGTTGTCTTCTTTTTAGCAGGCCCACTGCATTTGTACTTCAAGACCCAATTTAAGGTCCCCATCCTCTGAGAAGTCTTCCTTTATTTAACTCACTCAACTCTGTCTTTCTAAACTTGTCATTAATGGTTTTATTACAAATATAGCTCTTTTTAAAATGTTAATGATGATCATTGTGTTCCTCTTGTTTCTTACATCAGAATATAAACATCTTGAGTTGTGAGATGGTGTCATCATCATACAATGGAAAGAACATGGGATTTTGAACTCTATAAAGCCTGGGTGTAAATACCCTCTCTTGTTCACTAGCTGTGATACAGGTAAATTTGCTTTTGAGTCTCAGAATCTTCATTGGAAAAATGGGCTAATAAGACCTACTGCACTGGGTTGTTGTGAGGACTAAATGATATATGTAAATCCCTGGGCATATATACGCTGTGCTAAGTTGCTTCAGTCGTGTGCGACTCTTTGCAACCTATGGACACAAGCCTGCCAGGCTCTTCTGTCCATGGGATTCTCCTAGCAAGGATTCTGGAGTGGGCTGCCATTCCCTCCTCGAGGGATCCTAACAACCCAGGGATCGAATCTGCGTCAGTTATGTCTCCTGCGTTGGCAGGCAGATTCTTTACCACTGATGCCACCTAGAAAGTTCTCTTATATAAATGATCATAAAATATTATTTCATTTATTGGATATCTCCCTCCACACATCTGATTTTGTTTTAGCAAACAGATAGTTGCTAAACACAAAAACAAATTTCAATAAATATATGCTTGTTGGAAATTATATGTATTTTTTCTTGTATTAAACTACATGTATCCAGGAAGTAAAACAATTCCACATTGAATTACTTATAAAATGTTATCTCCAACTTGTTTGTACATTCTTATATTCAAATTTTGACTTTTATAAAAAATTTTTAATACTCTGTACAATCCTTTATATTTTCAAAGTATTTTCACACCTATTATGTTATTGATGTTAACTTACAGGGGTGAAAAGAGAGTTTTATTCCCGATGAGAATAAGGGAAAGATTGGAACAGAGTAAGAGATTGCTTAAATTACACACACCATCAGTGTAATTAAATATCCACTGATGTGTCCTTGAAACTGGGTCTACACTCATATGCTGACTCCTTGCCTAATATTTTTTCCACCATACCAAATCTGTAAAGGACATACAGGAACAATTGTTTTAAGAACGTATCTGTAAAGTACCTACAGGAACAATTATTTTAAATGATTAAAAGAGAATAAATGAAGGGCATTTTCACTGGGCATTCTGTGTCTGTTGAATTAAACATGTAAGCTGCCTATTACAGTTCTTGGATCACTGCAGTACATGCGGAGTGTGTTATTTAAATTTCTATTTTTGATAAGCGTATTTTAAAGGAATGGTTTTTTTCCTTGATGAGAATTTAAGGAAAAGGGTCATTATTTTTAAGACAGTTTCAATTTGGGGCCTAGCAAGTCATGCTTGAAAGCTGTTTTTTTCCCCACGTGAATTATTACACTTCCTCCTGCCTGACTAGCGCAGCTTACAACCCTGCCTACCAAACTTATGACTCAAAGGCTCCTAACGACTTTTTGTAGCCTTCCAGCCATAGCCCAAACACCCAAAGATGCTTCCACGTGAAACAACCAAACACAATCTCCCAAGCCCAAGGTCCGCTAAGGCGAGAGCTCCCACATAAAAGGCGAATGAGAGGGCAGCGCCCCCCCTTTGCTCCCACCCCTCCCCGTCTACAGCATCCAATCGCTTTTCTCTGTTGTGCGGTCGGCTCCTGGCATTGGCCGAGAACGGGACCCGCGCGGGACCAGTGCGCACGGGCCGAACTGGAGACTTGTCCGTCACGTGCGGCTGCCCGGCCACCCCGCCTCACAGCGCGCCTGGCTGGGCCGGGGAGGGGGGCGGGGCCCGGGAGCTGCTGCGCCTGCGTTGTGGGCGTTCTCGGGCAGCAGCTGCCGCCGCCGCCGCCTCCGCCGCTACCGCCGCGTTTGGGTGTAGAATCTGGAATTCCTGCGCCTCGTTAACAATGAAGCAGAGTTCGAATGTGCCGGCTTTCCTCAGCAAGCTGTGGACGCTTGTGGAGGAAACGCACACCAACGAGTTTATCACCTGGAGTCAGGTAAGGGTGAGGGCACCGCGGCCTCCGAACCCCCTGACTAACGTCCTCCTCTCTCGCTCTCTCCCGCGGGGCTGTCTCTCGCGGCCTGCGGCTCGACGCCCTCTGCGAGGGCCCGCGGCGCGGGGGCGGCGGGGTGGCGCGGGCCTCGGCGTGCGGCCTCGCGGGGGACCCCGGTATTGTTCGCGCGGGGAGCCGCGGGGGTCCCGGCCGGCGCCGCGGGCTCAGGCCGCGGTGGGGGAGGGGCGGCCCGCGCGGGGCTCCGCGGCCCGGGAGACCCCGTAACGGGCCGACCCGGGCGGCGTTCGGAACCAGCCCGGCGGAGCCAGGGCGGCCCACGAGCCCAGGGCGCGGGAGCCACGTTACTGCACACTCATCCTCCGTCCTCCCGCCCGGCTCGCGGGCTGCGGCTCGCTGGGGGCCGGGCAGCCCGGCCGGGACCTTCGACGCGGGGTTTTTGCGAGGCAGTCTTCACCTCCGCGACCTGATTCTCGTCCCTGAAGACAGACACACAGCCCGCCTCGCATCTGAGATCATTGTGAGGACGGCATTGCTTATCAGTAGGTTTTAAAAATACCGTGTTATAGAAAATGACACATTATTCTTTGACGATTTTGAGCCATTTGTGTAAATGGATTTTTTAATGATTATTTTAATAAAAGTGCGAATGGACAGGTGCTGAGTAACATAGTGAAGAGCAAAAACGAATCACTAAATTTCCCTAAACACTTGCCGGCAGTGTAGTGTATAGATAGATGCCTTGATAATTGGTTTGATCCCAGTTCTGACACTAAACAGGCTTCTTATCTCATCTGGCCCAAGTGGCTGATGAATGGTTTACGTAGTTACTCGGAGACCCCCCTCTAGTTCCACATACTGATTTTGATTAGAATGATTATTACATAAACAGAGCGTTTGCGTTAGAATATTAAGCTATGGAATCATTTTGTGAAGGGGGGTGGAGTTCTCTTATCGTAGATACTCATCTGTTTTGGATATTATCTTGTTTTAGAGGTCTGGAAAAGAGTAAGTGAAAACTGCTTGCACAGTGCCTGACACCTGTTAGGTGTTGAGTAAATGTTGTCTTACCTCTTGCTCCCTTCTTTATTTCTTTCCTCTATTTTCAGTTTTATTATTTACTTTCATATTGACAGAGGGCAGTATATTGAGTTTTGGCTACTCAATATACCATATTCTGCCTTTCATGTTGTCATTTGTTCATTTTCTTTACCTCTCTATAGGACTTAATTTTCCTCAAGGTCAGTATCATGAACTGGATGTTGTATTTAAAACATTTGATGAATTCTGTGCAATTGTAAAAAGAAGGGGTGAAAATAAGGAAGCCAGCCGCCAGTATACACTTAAAAATAAACATATGTCTCATGCTTTTCATCAGTCATAAGGATTAAAAGTTGACAAGGATGGATCAACACGGACTGCTGTTACTCAGCCTTCTGCATGTAAGAGATTGAACTGAGAGTCTGTCCACTCTCGGCTGACTTTATCACACCTATTTGTCTTGGATGTGCCTTGTTTTTATTGCCAAGAAATGGTACCTAAATATATTGGTAATTGGTCTTAATTAAGCCGTATGTCAGTGGCAGGTCTAATAGATTTGCATTAGTCAGAATATTTTAATAATGTTTTTGGAGGGCAGTATCAAATATGTAGAGTTTAATGCTGCTGGTAATCAGTCGCTCAGTCATGTCCAACTGTTTGTGACACCATGGACTGCAGCCCTTCAGGCTCCTCTGTCCATTGGAATTTTCCAGGCAAGAATACTGAATCGGGTTGCCACTTCCTACTCCAGGGGATCTTCCTGATTTGACCCAGAGATCAAATCCATGTCTCCTACATTGGCAGGCAGATTCTTTACCACTACCCCACCTGGGAAGCCCCTGTAGAGTTTCATACTAATCCATAAAAGCATCATTTTGTGAATTCTAAGCCAAATAAACAAGCCACTTAAAAATCATTCTCAGTTTTTCCTTTAAGTTGAAGCTTCTTTTTTAGCTACTCATTTTTTAATACGTGGTGGGACAATTAAAACATAAGTTCAGTGAGGAAAGGGAACAGTATCTGTGCCAAGGGTCACAGTAGGTACTTAATGTTTGATGAAGCAGTGAAATCCATGGACTGTGTAGTGGAAGTGGTAGGAAAGAATAAGGTAGAATGATGCTTGAAGAGAATCTTAAAAGATATCTGATTTAGTCTCATTATATAGATGAGGATTGAGACTTAGGCAGGTTAGATTATTTATCTGTAAATACAAAGCCAACCATTATTGGAGGTAGGGTTCTAATACAGATTTCTGATCTGCCAGATCATTTTCCATCAATAGCACTGCACGTAATACAAGTTGTTAGAATATTTAGTCTTATATCAAAATGTTACTTCCACAAGTTAGTGAACAATTCTGGATTAATGCTGTCTAGGGCTAAGCTTAGGAAAGCTGTCTTACACTCCCACAGATTTTTCCAAAAACACTGTTAACAATGAGGTAAAACTTTAATTGAACAATGATGCTAGATGGAAAAACCAAAATAATTTACTCTCATCTTTCAAAAGTTGCTATTTATGGTTGTTTCTGGTTTCCTTCAAACTTGTTTTGCTGGACTTCTATTGAGGTAATTTAGCATTTATACTATCTGAGTGAAAATCATATTAGGACTTTTTAGAAATAGCAGATGTTTTGGAAACCAGGCTGTCTTTTATGCAATTGTTTTCACTTGTGGAAAATAATTTACTCCTGTAGCTTGAGTATAAGGCAAGAGGAGAAAACTCTTAGCAACTGCAGTTTGAAAAGTTTGGCTTAATATTCCTGAAGACTTACATAGCTTTAATTTTCCTTGACATTTGTAATATAACAAAAATGAAATATCCCCATTCATGTCATTAAAAAAATATAATATTCTCACCAATCAAAATTGTTACAGACTCAGTAGAAATTGTACATCCCCCAAAGTTCCTCATTGATATTTCTTTTTCCTTTCTTTTTTGTTTGTTTTTAAATTTCCTATAACTTCAAAGTTTTATGTAGCTGTTTTGGCTCTGATAGGAAGTCTTTTATTAGAATCAAGGACAGAGATAGTACTGTTGGACAAATTAAAGCTGTTTTAAATGTAACAGAGCCCTAAACAGAAAGCGCAGGTTTAGCTTGGTAGCAACTGGGGAAACTTGATATTCAGGGACAAGAGGTTGTGGAAGCTGAATGGAAGTTCTTGCCATTGATAGTGAGGAGCAGCCTTTACTGTTACTGATACATGATACTCAGTGTGCGTTGAAGTGAAGCAGTATTAGAAGGAAAGAACTGGAGGTAATTGTTTTACCAGGGTTGTTAGCTTTGTCTCAGTTCTTCAGGTTGCTTGACAATACCAAGAAGTGATTTCCGCCAAAGACTTCTTACTCATTTGTTTCCCCTTTTTGGGCCCTAAGGCAGTTTCTATTTCCCTATCCATCTCAAGTCAGCAGAAACAAATCAAGGAAATAGGAGGGAAATGAAGCAAAACTAAAATTTGTCCAGTGTCTCCTACTTGTTTCGGATGAATTTGAACAATAGATCCTTAGATTTACCAATGTTATGGTATTGTTCTGAACTTCCCAGCAAACATTGTATTATTACAGTATTCTCCAGTGAAAACAAGAAAGGCCACAAATATAGCAGAGTAGAGCTTAAATCCACTTTAGATGAGCCTACAGAAAAGTTGACCGATTCATTGGCAAGTGCTTTTTTATTGTGTATGTAAGAGAGAATGGGACTTCCCAGGTGATGCTAGTGGTGAAGAACCCACCTGCCAATGCAGGAGACAAAAGAGACATGGGTTCAATCGCTGGGGTTGGGGAGATCTCCTGGAGAAGGGCATGGCAACCCACTCCAGTATTCTTGCCTGGAGAATCCCATTGTCAGAGGAGCCTGGCAGGCTGAAGCCCATAGGATCACAGAGTCGGACACAACTGAAGCAACTTAGCATGCACGCACGCAAGAGAGAATGAGCTAGAGACTCACAAGGAATGATTGGTAAACATTAAGAAATTATAGACTGGTTGTTTAAAAAATAATACCAATTTCTGTTTTGAAAACTGTTTTAAAATAATGGGGCTGAAGTATTATTATTAAAAGTATTTTGGACATTTTTAACCAAGAGTACCAATCTTAGCTGAAACAGTTATTACTACTCTTTGGAAACTTTAGGTAAGGCCTAAAGAGAGGCTACCATCCTTCTCAGTCTTCTGAGATACTTGTAAAATGTATCGGGAGAGTTCTGTTTTACAGTACTTAAACTTCACAAGTTTAAATAGCCGTAAGGTGGAATTTTTGTGTTCAAAGAGCTTATTTACTAATTTTGAAGTAGAGACTGAAGGAATAACATAAACAGAGACACAGAACAATATGAGTGAGTTAGGGTTGTGTGTGTTTGAGAGAGCGGATATAAACAAGAGGCATTCATTTTTTTCATTTGTTATATATAATCCAAGAGTTGAAATTATAAAAATATAATTTGGTCCACTGTGACCAAAGACTCATCATTCAGTCACTCCCAAGTAGTAGTTGTGAATCTCTTATGACAAGACAGTGTGCCTAGGTAGTAGGAATTCATTCAGTAGTGAAAAAACTAGCAGTCTTTATGGAGCTTACATTTTAATGAAGGACACTGATAATTAAAAAGTAAGCAAATGCAAATAATATAATTTCAGTTAGTGATAAATAACAAAATAAAGCAGCATAAGGAGAGTGTATCAGTTTAATTAGGAGACAGAAGTCACAAGTATTTTGAACAGAGGAAAGTTTAATAGGATTAACTAACTATATCAGGAGAATTAGACTAAAGAAAACTCTAAAGAATATAAGAACAGTAGTTTTAAGAAGCAACCATCACTGGTAGGCTTAAGATCCATCACTGGTAGGCTTAAGATCCAGTGCCCAAGAAAGAGCCTTTCCCCCCAACTTCTGAGACCTTGTTGGAGAGAGACTATCTCCATATGATATCTCACTGAATGGCAGAGAAGTCACTGATACCACACTCGTGGAACTTACCAGAAATCCATCCTTCAGAACTTGTGGGAAATATGCCTTTTAGGGCAGGGGTTGGCAGATTATGGTCTGTGAGCCAACCATCTGTTTTATAAGTAAAGTTTATTTGGAATACAGCCAAGCTCCCTGGATTTACTTACTGACCGTAGTTGCTTTCTTGTTACAGGGGCAGAGTTCTGACTTTATGACCTGTAAGCCTAAAATATTTATTACCTGAACCTTTAAGAATATGCTTATCTGTCTGTGCTCTAGAGTACTGAGGAAAGCTGTTCATGGGGAGATGTCTGGCCAGAACTACTCCAATTTGAAGCTTCCCGAAGGAAAGGGAGTGTTGGGGGAAGCTGGCCTTAGGGTGCTTCTGCCGCCCATGCACTGCAAGAGCTATGTGCTGGAGAACCTACACAGCAGGAACATGCTAAGTTCACACTGGAACCAGGAGGGGAAGCCCCTTCCTCTTATAATATCTGTATAGTATCTTCTATGACAAAGTTTAACATCTTGACAAAAAATAAAGAGACTTAAGACTCAGCTCCATATTTGTAGAGCAGACACTAACGAATGAATTTGGAGCAGTAAGTTCATGACTAACCTGTAAAATGACTGGAATTTATTATATTTTAAATAGAGTGATGAGGAAAGCCTCTTTGGGGAGGTGACATTTGAGCAGAGATCTGAATGATTAGAAAAGATAGGTCAGATAGACAAAAGGGAATGGCAAATGTAAAGACCTTGGGCATGGCATGTTCGTACAATTGCAGAAGGCACATGTGGTTGGATTATCTTTAGATATCATGGAGAGAGAGGTAGGCAGAAGCAGATGTTAAAGGGCCTTAGGGCATGGTAAGGAGATTGGAAACGAGGGAACTAAATAGAAGACATAGTTTTCCTCTATGTATCAAAAATAGTGTGGCTGAGACTAGGATAATAGCAGTGGAGGTGGTGAGAAACTTTTGGATATAATATCTATGTTAAAAGCAAAGTCACAGAACTTACTGATAAATTTGTCTGGAGTTGAGGGATAGAAAAGAATTAGAATGACTCATATATATGGTCTGAGCAAAGGATAGATGATGGTACCATTTGCTGAGATGTGGAAAGATTCAGAGAAGTACAGGTGGGATTCTCTTTGGCCACGTTAACTTTGAGATTACAAATAGATAACTAGTATTACCTTAAGAGAGTTCTGTTTTGCTTGCATTTTACTGACCATACTCGGTCATATGGTCACACCTTATTTCAAAGTAGGTAGGGAACTGCGGTGTTGGAAAGGAGAACATGAATGACTTCTATACTCCAAGACCTTTGAGTGGCAGTGTTGAATAGGTTATTTAGATAATGTAAAACTCTGGCAATTCCAGGTGGAGTTTGGAGGATGCAGGTGGTAAAGCCATGGGACTGGATGAGATCATTTAGCAAGACAAATGAAGATTGAAGGACCTGAAAGATAGGGTATTCCAATATTTAGAGAGTATAAAGACAAAAAAAAAAAAAAACAGCAAAAGAGATGGAGAAGGAATGGTAAGAAAGGAGGAAACACAAGGGGGTGATGTCATATCAGTTAATGGAAGAAAATAGTTTCAAGAAAGAGGTGATCAATGATTTCAAATGCTGAAATGAATAGTGATGTCTCTCTTCTGGTGTATATAGGCAAACATTTCTCTAAGGTAGTTTGAAGAGTGGAATTTATGGAAAATAAGATATGAAATGTTCAACTTCAAGATCAAATTATTTTCCAAAGTTAGATCATCTTGTACTCCTATGAGCCATGCATGAGATTTTCCATTAATTTGTCTCTTCAAAACTTGATATTCTAAGTTTTCTGAATTTTTACCTATCTAGTGAGTATAAAATATTATTTCAGTAAGGTTATATTTCCCTGATAATTAATGTGTTCAAACATCTTTTCATATTTATTGGCATCTGTGTTTCCTGTTGTACGAAATGTTTGACCATTTTTCTATTTGGTGGTTTACCTATTATTATTTGTAGAAATTTCTTGTAATTCTTGTGTATTTTTTGAATGTATGTGTTGCCTGTGCCTTCTCCTGGGTGTGGCTTGTCTTTTTTTTTTCCTTTATTTTGATGAGTATAAGTTCTTAATTTTAGTATGATATATCTGCCTTTTTGTGGTTCACAGTTTTCATTTTTTCAGGATGTTTTTTCTTACCCCAAAGAGAGAGAGATACTTTTCCATCTCTTTTTTTTCCTTCTGAAAGTTTTAAAGGTTTGCATTTTGTACCTAAATCTTTAATTCACCTGGAATTGATTTTTGTTTGATCCATTTCATTGTTTTCCACATAAATATTTAGTAGTTCTAACCCCCTTATTGAATAGTTTCTTCTTCCTCTAGTGATTGTGTTGCTACCTGTCTTACAAGCAAAATTATATGTAGATAAATTGTGTTTTGGTGGTCTAAGTTCTCTATTTGGTTCCATTGGATAATTTATCCTTTTTCCCATGTCATATGTCTTATTTACTGTAGCTCTGTAAAAAGTCTTGCTTTTGGGAGGGCAACCTAGTCTTAGGAGTGTCTTGACTACTCTTGCTCTTCCATATATGTTTTAAAATCATGTTCTATTAAAAAAATCTATTAGGAGTTTTAATTGAAATTATACTGAGAAGTATAGATCAGATTAGGGAAAATAGATATATTTATGATATTGAGTATTCCCATGAACAGGGCGTGTTTCTAAATTCATTTATTGCTTAATAAAGTTTAATGTTTTTTTGCAGTTAGGTCTTGTACATCATAGTTAGACTTTAAAGATGTTTTATACTCAAAATATAGATATTTTATGATATAATATATAATTATATATACTAATAGGTATAGATAACATATAACATAATGAGTGAGTGAAGTCACTCAGTTGTGTCCGACTCTTTGCGGCCCCATGGACTGTAGCAGCCTACCACGCTCCTCTGTCCATAGGATTTTCCAGGCAAGAGTACTGGAGTGGGTTGGCATTTCCTTCTCAATATAACATAATAGATAATATATAATAGATATTTCATAATATCATTTATATATCTAAATAAAGCTAAAAATAAAATATAGGTATTTTATATTCAATTTATTTAAAATAAATTGAACTATCGCTGGTAATTAGAAATACAACTAACATTTATATATTGATAATAAAACTGAGCTAATTGTTTTACTGATTTGGATTCTGTAAGTGTACATCCATAGGCATCTGAATATTCTTTAATTTACCATATTGGTATTGATAACAAAATTAATTGAGTAATTTTGAGGGCACAGGGCATGCCAGGATGGAAAATACAGGAAAAAGTTGATGTTGGGGGAATGGGATGATAGGTTTGAAATAGACAATAGGTTGAGAACATTGTCTCAATTTTAAAGAATATTGAGTTCTGTAACTCAGTAAGTTGAAGAACATGATGTATAAATGTTGAACATGGTGTATAAATGTTAACGATTGATAATTCAAGGGGGAAATTTGATATGGTTCAGGGGCAGAGGCATGGATGTGATAATTATTATACGTAATAAGGTTAGTAATTAGATACACTGGTGTGGCTGAGATTGCCTAAGGAAAGAGCATAAAGGTATCATGATAAAAGATAGAAACCTAAAAAAAAAAAACTTCCTCTAGACAGGTGGAAGACAAACGAAATATGAGAGATAGGAAACCCAATGTATAGTTTCAAAGCCATAAGAGCAGAGCATTTAAGGAGGGGAGTGTCTATAGTGCCAAAAGAAATGCTACAGAGAGGTGTAGGAAGTTGAGAACTGAAAAGAGGGTATTGAACTTGATGTTTGACATTTTAGAAAAAAGTTTCAGTAAACTGAGAAAAACTGAAAGCAGTTTTTAGTGAGAGTAAGTATCTGGGCCTGAATTGGAGAAGGAAGTTTTAAGTAATGAATAAAAAGACAGATGGGGTGGTTAAGAAAAAGTCAAAGGTAGAGAAAAGTCCTTTTAAGACAGAGAAAGATGAATGCACTTTAAAATTTTAATAGCTACTTCCTAAAGAGACATTACTTTGCCAACTAAGGTCCATCTAGTAAGGCTATGGTTTTTCCTGTGGTCATGTATAGATTTGAGAGTTGGACTGTGAAGAAAGCTGAGCGCTGAAGAATTGATGGTTTTGAACTGTGGTATTGGAGAAGACTCTTGAGAGTCCCTTGGACTGCAAGGAGATCCAACCAGTCCATTCTGAAGATCAGTCCTGGGATTTCTTTGGAAAGAATGATGCTAAAGCTGAAACTCCAGTACTTTGGCCACCTCATATGAAGAGTTGACTCACTGGAAAAGACTCTGATGCTGGGAGGGATTGGGAGCAGGAGGAGAAGGGGACGACAGAGGACGAGATGGCTGGATGGCATCACTGACTCGATGGATGTGAGTCTGAGTGAACTCCGGGAGTTGGTGATGGACAGGGAGGCCTGGTGTGCTGCGATGCATGGGGTTGCAAAGAGTTGGACGCAACTGAGCGACTGAACTAAACTGAATAACAGAGCCACGCAAAGATGGGCTCAATAAAGGACAGAAATGGTATGGATCTAACAGAAGCAGAAGATATTAAGAAGAGGTGGCAAGAATACACAGAAGAACTGTACAAAAAAGATCTTCAAGACCAAGATAATCACGATGGTGTGATCACTCATCTAGAGCCAGACATCCTGGAATGTGAAGTCAAGTGGGCCTTAGAAAGCATCATTACGAACAAAGTGAGTGGAGATGATGGAATTCCAGTTGAGCTCTTTCAAATCCTGAATGATAATGCTGTGAAAGTGCTACACTCAATATGCCAGCCAATTTGGAAAACTCAGCAGTGGCCACAGGACTGGAAAAGGTCAGTTTTCATTCCAATCCCAAAGAAAAGCAATGCCAAAGAATGCTCAAACTACCGCACAATTGCACTCATCTCACACGCTAGTAGAGTAATGCTCAAAATTCTCCAAGCCAGGCTTCAGCAATACGTGAACCTTTAACTTCCAGATATTCAAGCTGGTTTTAGAAAAGGCAGAGGAACCAGAGATCAAATTGCCAGCATCTGCTAGATCATGGAAAAAGCAAGAGAGTTCCAGAAAAACATCTATTTCTGCTTTATTGACTATGCCAAAGCCTTTGACTGTGTGGATCACAAGAAACTGTGGAAAATTCTGAAAGAGATGGGAATACCAGAGCACCTGACCTGCCTCTTGAGGAACCTATATGCAGGTCAGGAAGCAACAGTTAGAACTGGACATGGAACAACAGACTGGTTCCAAATAGGGAAAGGAGTACATCAAGGCTGTATATTGTCACCCTGCTTATTTAACTTCTATGCAGAGTACATCATGAGAAACGGTGGGCTGGAAGAAGCACAAGCTGGAATTAAGATTGCTGGGAGAATCAATAACCTCAGATACGCAGATGATACCACCCTTATGGCAGAAAGTGAAAAGGAACTAAAAAGCTTCTTGATGAAAGTGGAGAGTGAGAAAGTTGGCTTAAAGCTCCACATTCAGAAAACGAAGATCATGGCATCTGGTCCCATCACTCATGGGAAATAGATGGGGAAACAGTGGAAACAGTGTCAGACTTTTATTTTGGGGGGGCTCCAAAATCACTGCAGATGGTGACTGCAGCCATGAAATTAAAAGACGCTTACTCCTTGGAAGAAAAGTTTTCACCAACCTAGATAGCATATTGAAAAGCAGAGACGTTACTTTGTCTACAAAGGTCCGTCTAGTCAAGGCTATGGTTTTTCCAGTGGTCATGTATGGATGTGGGAGTTGGACTGTGAAGAAAGCTGAGCGCTGAAGAATTGATACTTTTGAACTGTGGTGTTGCAGATATATATATATATATATCACAGTTTCTTTATCCATTCTTCCTTTGATGGACACTTAGGTTGTTTTGTGAGGTTATTGTGAGTAATGCTGCAGTGAACACAGGAGCACACATCTCTCTTAAACGTACTGATTTCATTTCCTTTTGGTGTATACTCAGAAAGGGCCCCTGGATCATATAGTACTTCTGGTACTACGAAATATATAGTACCATTTTCCATAATGACATTACCAATTTACATACCCACCAACAGTGCACAAGTGCTCTGTTTTCTCTACATTTCTCACCAACGCTTGTTTTTTTTTTTTAAATCTTTTTTTTAGTAGTAGCCATTCTGACAAGTGTATATCACAACAGACTGTGGAAAATTCTTAGAGATGGGACTACCAGACCACCTGACCTGCCTCCTGAGAACCTGTATGCAGGTCAAGAAAGAACAGTTATAACTGGACATGAAACAATGGACTGGCTCCAAATTTAGAAAGGAATACATCAAGGCTGTATGTTGTCACCTTGCTTATTTAACATATATGCACAGTACATCATGTGAAATGCTGGGCTGGATGAAGCACAAGTTAGAATCAAGATTGTGGAGAGAAATATCAGTAACCTCAGATATGCAGATACCACTTTTATGGCAGAAAGCAAAGAGGAACTAAGGATCCTGTTGATGAAGGTGAAAGAGGAGAGTGAAAAAGCTGGCTTAAAACTCTCAACATTCAAAAGACGAAGATCATGACATCTGGCAAATAGATGGGGAAACAATGGAAACAGTGACAGACTTTATTTTCTTGGACTCCAAAATTACTGTGGATAGTGTCTGCAGCCTTGAAATTAAAAGACTCTTGCTCCATGGAAGAAAAACAATGACAAACCTAGACAGCATATTTAAAAGCAGAGGTATTACTTTGCTTTCAAAGGTCTGTATAGTGAAAGCTATGGTTTTTCCGGTAGTCATGTATGGATGTGAGTGCTGGACAATGAAAAAGGCTAAGCGCTGAAGAATTGATGCCTTCAGACTGTGGTGCTGGAGAGGACTCTGGAGAGTCCCTTGGACTGCAAGGAGATCAAACCAGTTAGTCCTAAAGGAAATCAACCCTAAATATTCACTGGAAGGGCTGATGCTGAAGCTCCGCTAGTTTGATCGTCTGATGAAAATAGCCAGCTCATTGGAAAAGACCCTGCTGCTGAGAAAGATTGAGGGCGGGAGGATAAGGGGATGACAGAAGATGAGATGGTTGGATGGCGTCACCGACTCATTGGACATGAGTTGAGCAAACTCCGGGAGATGGTGATGTATAGGGAGGCCTGGCATGCTGCAGTCCACAGGGTTGCAAAGAGTTGAACATGACTGAGCGACTGAACAATAACAATCCTGAGAAGTATAGGGTAATACCTCATTGTGGTTTTGATTTGCATTTCCCTGATAATCAGTGTGTGCTAAGTTGCTTCAGTCATGTCTGACTCTTTGTGAGTCTGTGGACTGTAACCCATCAGACTTCTCTGTCCATGGGATTCTCTAGGCAAGAATACTGGAGTGGGTTGTGATACCATCCTTCAGGGGATTTTCCCGACCCAGGGATTAAATCCATGTTACTTACATCTCCTGCATTGGCAGATGGGTTCTTTACCACTAATCTGGGAAGCCTGCTCATCAGTGATTTTGAGTATCTTCCACATACTTGCTGCCCTTTTGTATGTCTTCTTTGGAAAAATGTATGATCAAAATCTTTGCCTGTTTTTTAATTGGGTGTTTCTTTTTAGTGTTGTGAGAGTTCTTTTTTATGTTTTGTATATTAACGTTTTATCAGATATGTATTTGTAAATATTTCCACTCATTCCATTAAGTTGCCATCTTATTCTGTTGATTATTCTTTGCTGTGCAGAAGCTTTTCAGGTTGGTGAATTAGCTTGGCTGTAATAGTTATTTCACCATGTGTGAGAATATATGTCAGATCATCATATACACCTTGCTAAATCATGCCTGACTCTTTTGCGATCCCATGGACTGTAGCCCACCAGGCTTCTCTGTCCATGAGATTCTCCAGACAAGAGTACTGGAGTTGGTTGCCATTTCCTACTTCAGGGGATTGAACCCATGTCTCCTGCATTGGCAGGTGGATTCTTTACCATTGAGCCACCAGGGAAGCCCACTCATGTACACCTTAAATATATACAATTTTAGTTTTAAAAATAAGAAAGTAGAGAAATCTGAAGGTAGGGTAGGCAGCTAGCAGTCTCCGTGAATAAATTTTTAAATTTTTACCTTTATGACTTCTGTTTTTTTGTTGTTGTTGTTGTTTTTTTGGTGCTTTCAGAAGCTTGGTTATAAAAAGTGAGGTTGCTTTTAGTTATCAGTGAGCTTCTGTTTTTTTTCCTTCCAAATGGAAAGTTTATTAACTAGTCCTTTTCCTCCTAATTTTTCCTCCTGGTTTGAATGCTACCCTAAATTATTACTTACCAAATTCTCAGATTTGTTGCTGCTTCTGTTCTCTCTAGTCTGTCTGCTCAGCTGTTCCAACTTTAGTATCCATCTTTGGTATCAAATTTTGTAAACACTATAATTCTATTATCTGTGTAGGATAGGATTAACATCTCTCTCTCCATTGTTTTCAGTATTTTCTTGCCTATTTGTTACATAATTGTCTTTATGAAATGAACTTTAGTGCCTAGTGTTTGGTCATGGTAGCACCTCTTCATCTTGTCTCCAAAACTTTTTTTAAAATTGAGACAGAATTTAATGTATTGGTTAACTTAAGGAGACTTGACATCTTTATAACACTATTTGAACCTCTGTAATTTTTTCTTAAAGGTCCTGTGGTGTTTTTTGTTTTGTTTTGTTTTGTTTTGAAGTATTTATTTATTTGGCTGTGTTGGGTGTTAGTTGCAGCCTTGGGATCTCTCTTTGTGGTACAAATTCTGTAGTTGTGGCATGAGGGCCCAGTAGTTGACACATGTGGGCTTAGTTGCTCCTTGGCATGGGGGATCTTAGTTCCCTGTCTTGGGATCCATCCCCTGAATCGCAAGGTGAATTCCTAACCACTGGACCACCACAGAAGTCCCAGTCTTGTGTATTTTTAAAATTTATTTTTAAATTCTTGAATTTTTATACTGTTGGAATCTTTATTCCATTTTAGTTTAAAATTAACCATTTTTACCATTTGTAACCATTTTAATCATTTTTAAATGTACAGTTCAGTGACATTAAGTATATTCACCGGTTATGTGATCATCACTGCCATCCATTTCCATAATGTTTTTCGTTTTCCCAGACTGAAACTTTGTACTCATTGGATAATAATTTCTAATACCCTCCTTCTTAGCCCCTGGTAACCATTCTTCTTTCTGTCTCTATGAAATTGAGTACTCCAGATACCTGAGGTAAGTGGAATGATACAGTATTTGTCCTCTTGTGACCGGTTTAACTCAGCATAGTGTCTTCAGGTTCATTCACACTGTGGCGTGTGCCCTTCCTTTCTAAAGATGAATGATAGTCCATTGTACAGTGTATGTGGGCACCACATTTTGTTAACCTGTTCGTCTGTCAGTGGACATTTGGGTTTCTTCTACCTTTTGACCATTGTGTATAATGCTACTATGAACATATGTGTACAAGTACCTTTTTTGAGTCCCTGCTTTTAATTCTTTGGGATATATTGGTCATTAATACCAACAAAAAATGTTTAATTTTTTTGAGGAACCACCATACTGTTTTCCACAGTGGCTGCACTATTTTATATTCCCACTAGAAGTACACAAGGGTTCCAGTTTCTCCACATTCTCACCAACAATTATTTTCTAGGTTTTTGTATTTTTTTTTAATAGCCATTCTAATGAGTGAAATGGTATTGCGTTGTGGCTTTGGTTTTTATTTCCCTGATGATGAGTGATGCTAGGCATCTTTTCTGTGTTTATTGGCCATTTGTATATATTTTTTGAAAACAGTGTCTATTCAAGTCGTTCGTTGTTGTTGTTTAGTGGCTAAGTCATGTCCAACTCGTCGTGTCCATGGACTGTAGCCCACCAGGCTCTTCTGGTTCATGGGATTTCCCAGGCAGAAATGTTGGAGTGGGTTGCCATTTCCTTCTCCAGGGGGTCTTCCTGACTCAAGGATTGAACCCAAGTGTCTTGCATTGGCAGGTGGATTTTTTACCTCTGAGCCACCAGGGAAGCCCATTCAAGTCCTTGCCCATTCCTAATCAGGTAGTTTATTTTTTGTTGTTGAGTTATAGGAGTTTTTTAAAAAAATAATTGTTACAGATATTAAACTCTTGTCAGATACATGATTTGCAAATCATTTTTCTGATTTTGTGGGTTGTCCTTTCACTCTCTCAATAGTGTTCTTTACATAGAAGTTTGTAAGTTTGAAATAGCCCCATTTGTCTGTTTTTGCTTTTGGTCCCTGTGCTTTTGGTGTTACCTAAGAAATTATTACCAGATACATTGTCATGAAGCTTTTCCCTCTTGTGTTCTCTTGTGTTTTTTCTTAAGATTTTGTAGCCTTTTAGCTGTCATGTTTAAGCCTTTAATCTGTTTTGAGTTGATTTTTATATGTGGTATAAGGTGAGGAGTCAGCTTTATTGTTTTGCATGTGAGGATCTAGTTTTACTGATGTTGTTTGTTGAGAAGGCTCTTTCTCTGTTGAATTATCTTGGCACCCTTGTCAGGAATTTTTGGGCTGTATGTATATATGAGGGTTTATTTCTAGGCTCTTTATTCTCTTTCATTGGTCAGTCTGTCTTTATGCCAGTACCATACTGTTTTTGGTTATTTAGGAGGAAGTTTCAAATTGTTTATTTTTGTATAGAAAAACACTAGTGATTTTATTTTATTTTTAATTTTTATTTTAAATTAGAACATAGTTGATTAACAATGTCCTGTTAGTTTCAGGTGTACAGAAAGTGATTCAGTCATACACGTATTTATTGTTCAGATTTTTCCCCATTTAGGTTGTTACATTGACTCAGATGGTAAAGATCTGCCTGCAGTGCATAAAGACCCGCATTTGATCCCTGGGTGGGGAAGATCCTCTGGAGAAGGGAATGGCAACCCACTCCAGGATTCTTGCCTGGAGAATGCCATGGACAGGGGAGCCTGGTGGGCTACAGTCCATGGGGTTTCAAAGAGTTGGACACTGAGCAACTTAGCACACACATGCATTCTTCAGATTCTTTTCCCATTTAGGTTGTTATGTAATACTGAGTATAGTTCCTTGCACTATACAGTAAGTTCTTGTTGGTTATCTATTTTTAATATAGTAGTGTGTACATGTCAATCCCCAAATCCCAATCTGTTCCTCCCTCTTACCCCATAACCGTAAATTCATTTTAAATCTGTGAGTTTGCTTCTGTTTTAAAAATAAGTTCATTGTACCGTTTTTGTTTTTTTTTTTTTAGATCCTGCATATAAGTGGTATCATATAGTATTTATCTTTCCTTGTCTGACTTACTTAGTATAGTAATCTCCAGGTCCATCCATGTTGCTGCAAATGGTGTTATTTCATTGTTTCAATGGCTAAGTAACAGCCATTTTATATAGGTACCACATCTTTATCCATTCATTTGTTACGGACATTTAGGTTGTTTCCATATCTTAGCTATTGTAAATAGTGCTGCAGTGAATATTACTTACTGTTTATTTTATGTTTATTTTAGGCTCTAGAAATGCTGTTAGACAAAAAGCAAATTTGAGCAATTTTTTAATTCAAATTCAGAATGTGTCATAAAGCAGCAGAGACAGCTCACAACATAAACAACACATTTGGCCTAGGAACTGCTACCAAAGGAAATGGCAACCCACTCCAGTACTCTTGCCTGCAAAATTCCATGGATGGGGGAGCCTGGTAGGCTACAGTCCATGGGGTCGTAAAGAGTCGGACACGACTGAGCGACTTCACTTTCTTTCTTTATATAATTCTTTTGGAGAAGAAAATGGCAACCCACTCCAGTGTTCTTGCCTGGAGAATCCCATGGATGGAGGGGACTGATGGGCTGCGGTCTTTGGAGTTGCAGAGTCGGACACGGCTAAGCAACTAACACACACACACATACAGTGCAGTGGTGGTTCAAAAACTTTTGTAAAGGAGACGAGCTTTGAAGGTGAGGAGCGTAGTGGCTGGCCATTGGAAGTTGACAGTGACCAATTGAGAGCCGTCATCAAAGTTGATCCTCTTCTAGCCGCACAAGAAATTGTCAAAGGACTCCACATCAGTCATCTTTGTGGTCATTCGGCATTTGAAACAAATTGGAATGGTGAGAAAGGCCAATAAATGGGTGCTTCATGAGCTGACCACAAATCAAAAAAATCATAAGTATTTTTGTCCTTCATCCTAAGCAGCAACAGTGAACCATTTCTTGATTGGATTATGAGGTGCAACAAAAGGTGGTTTTTATACAACAACCAGAAGAAGCTCCAAAATCCTTCTCATAGCCAAACTTGCACCTAAAAAAGGTCATGGTTACTGTTTGGTGGTCTACTGCCCATCTAATCCACTACAGCTTTTTGCATCCTGGCAAAACCATTACATCTGAGAAGTGTGCTCAGCAAATTGATGCAATTCACGGAACACTGCAATGCCTGCAGCTGGCATTGGTCAACAGAATGGGCCCAGTTCTTCTCCAGGATCACACCTGACCACACATCGCACAACCAGCACTTCAAAAGTTGAACAAATTGGGCTATGAAGTTTTGCCTCCTCATCCATATTTACCTGACCTCTTGCCAACTGACTACTACTTCTTCAAGCATCTCAACTTTTTGCTGGGAAAACGCTCCCACAGCCAGCAGGAGGCCGAAAATGCCAGTTGTGAAGCATAGTTTTTTATGCTGCAGGAATAAACTTATTTCTTGTTGGCAAAAATGTGTTGATTGTAATCTTGTAATGGTTAATATTTTGATTAAAGATGTGTTTGAGTCTAGTTACAATGATTTAAAATTCATAGTCTGAAACCACAGTTAGCTTTTTCATCAACTTAATATTTCCATTACTCTAGGAGAGGGCTCAAAAAATATATTGTTTTGATTTATGTCAAGTTTTATAGTATCCAGCCTTACATTTATGTCTCTAATCCATTTTGAATTTATTTTTGTGTATGAGATTAAAGAATGTTTGTTTCATTTTTTTACATGTAGCTGTCCGGTTTTTCCAGCACCATTGAAGAAACTGTCTTTTCTCTGCTGTATAATCCTGCTTCCTGTGTTGTAGATTAATTGACTATAGGTTCATTGTTTTATTTCTGGCGTTTTTATTTTGTCCATTGATCTATATTTCTGTTTTTGTGCCAGTACCATGCTGTTTTGATGACTATAGCTTTGTAATATGGCCTGAAATCAGGGAGCCTGATTTCCTCTAGCTCCGTTTTTCTTTCTCAATATTGCTTTGGCTGTTCAGAGTCTTCAATGTCTCCATATAAATTTTAAGATTTTGTTTTGTTTTAATTCTGTGACTAACACCATTGGTGATTAGATAGGGATTGCATTGAATCTGTAGATTGCCTTGGGTCCTGTGGTCATTTTGACAGTATTGATTCTTCGAATCCAAGAACGTGGTATATCTTTTCATCTGTGTAATCTTCGATTTCTTTCATCATTGTCTTACAGCTTTTGGAGTGCAGGCTTTTTGTTTCCTTAGATAGATTCATTCCTTGATGTTTCATTGTTTTTGATACAAAGGTGAATGAGATTGTTTCTGTAATTTCTCATCTGACCCTTTTGTTGTTACTGTATTAATTAGTAGCCAGATATCCTGCTGAATTCTCCTGTGGATTTTCCTTTGATTCTATAAAGATATAATTATGTTTAACCAATAAAATATGGCATCTATCTCATCTTTGTCTTAATTCCATTGACTTTAAAACAGTGTTAAGTAATTATACTGGCTACATAATGTATTTCTTTCTGTTTTTGTATAGATGAAGGAAGTCTTTTTAATATTTAGCTATAGAGTCTGATGCATTTTTTGATTTGAGATGTACTTCTAAACTTCTGAGATTGACATCAAATGCTCCGTTGCAGTTTGGAGCTTAATTGAAATTTAGAACGTCATTTCATTTTGTTTCTGTTGCTGTTAACAGGAACAGAATGATGGTCTGAGGTGTATGGAAGGGCTGCCGAATTGTGAGGCTGATGTGTGTCACCTACTTTTGGAGGATCTTAACACTGATATTTTCAAATTTTTTCAGAATGGCCAGAGTTTTCTGGTTTTGGATGAACAAAGATTTGCAAAAGAAATTCTTCCCAAATACTTCAAGCACAATAACATGGCAAGCTTTGTGAGGCAATTGAATATGTGTAAGTAAGAACAACAGTTTAATTGGAGTACTGTCATCAGTCACTGATTAAACCATTTTCCTCCCATTGGGATGATAAAGGAAAATTTATTCATAGAAGCACCATTAATTTTTAAGTTTTTTACTTTTGTCTGTTTAACTTACCTGAATTTTGAATGTATTTCAGATGGTTTTCGTAAAGTAGTACATATTGATTCTGGAATTGTGAAGCAGGAACGAGATGGTCCTGTTGAATTTCAACATCCTTACTTCAAACAAGGCCAGGATGATTTACTGGAGAACATTAAAAGGAAGGTGAGTTATTGTTAACATGATTTAGTTAGGGCATTAATGTGTATTATACTTGGTCAAGACATATTTCATTTGTTGAAAGTAAAAATGTACTGAAATAGACAGATTTTGTTGGGGACAATTTAGCCTAATAATGCTTTAAGTATGCCTTCTGTGTATTTTCTGATTTTTCCTCTGTGTTCAGCTGTACAGGGCTCAGTCTTTAAATCCTTTTTTAGAGGGAAGGAAATATTTACATTCTGACTTGAGTCAACTGTATTATGATGGCTCACTCCTTATAATTTAGCTTAAAAAACATACGTTCCTACTAGAAAGTCAGCTGCTTAGAGGGCCTTTTTCTGTAATTCACTGCTTAATATCCTGTGCCCAAGGTTAAGTCCCATATATATAGTAGGTATTTAATAATAACATTTTTGAATGTATGATATCTTTTGCTGAAATGAGATATTTTGACTAAATCCACAAAGGGAGGTGGGGATAAAAAAGTGTAGTGGACCATGAAAAAAACATGGCCTTAGTGTGCAGCTATTCTGTGTAAATTTAATTAAAAGTGGAATGTGATAATAAAGAGGCTTGGGGGAATTACAGGAAATTTGGCAGAAGGAAATTAAAAAAAAAAAAAAAGCCCTTAAGTTGCTTCTGTTCGTGGAAACTTTTCCACATTGAAAATAAATAAATAGATTATTCCTCATCCTCTCTTTGAGCCATGAATGCTGTTATTTTCCTGGGCTTTTGGAACTGGATCCTACCTTCTTGACAGGCTACAAAACCGTTTATAACAAGAAAACTTTGAGTTATAACCACAGTGTTTAGTATTTGTTTAATTTCCTACATTTACTTTTTGAAAGGTTTCATCTTCAAAACCAGAAGAAAATAAAATTCGTCAGGAAGATTTAACAAAAATTATAAGTAGTGCTCAAAAGGTTCAAATAAAACAAGAAACAATTGAGTCCAGGCTTTCTGAATTAAAAAGGTAAAGTATTTCCAAATATAATCATTATAACAGGGGTTGGTGTTTGAGTGTGTGTGTGTGTGTGTGTGTGTGTGTGTGTGTGTGTGTGTGTGTGTTGAGGTTTGGAGGTTGGTGCTTTAGGTAACTAGATTATGTTGTTGGAGCCAAGATCAGAAACCATTTTTTTAAAGTATTAATTCCCTCTTTTTATTGGTAGCCATAGACTTTACCCCAATATTATGTTTTCATAATGGTGGTGAAAAGAATATATATATAAACTTGGGCAATCAAAACAATTTGATGCACAGTCTTACTGATGAAATAATAGATCATTAAATTGGTGTAGGAAATTATGATTCTGTTTAGGTTGACTTTCATTTGTTCACGCACATGTGAGGACCACAAGCCATAAAAACTACATATGTCGCCTGTCCTTTCTTCTATAGAAATTTCTTAAGACATTTTCTGTGTGGCCTATCTTTTAGGAAAAAGTAGGACACAAAAAATAGGGGAGAAAGGTCACAAGAGACTTGCCCTACTTGATACTTTACATAGACTTGAGAAGGTCATAGTCATACTTTTTATCTACAGAAAAATGTTTGGTTTTTTTTAACTGGAATTTTTGGCACCATTATTCTAATGCCACATTAACAACTTGTATATAAAGTAGACCTATATTTCTGTTTTTAGTAAGTAGCTAGAATTCTTCTCAATGTAAATAGGCACCAAGGTCTTAAAGAGCAGTTATTTTATGTATTGCCTCTCCCATTTGTAACATGGGTCATTAGTTTAGCTGTTCTTAAGTATTTTCATTGAGAGTAACCTTGAACTTTGAGTCCCTTTGTGAATAAGCATTAATTTTAAGCTTACTCATTCTGCATGTTTTATTTAAACTCTTATGTTGGTTTACTGTGTGTATCTTGTGTCTACTAAAGTGTCCTTTGACTCAGTTCCTTGAATCTCAGGTTTAGCTTTTAAGGCTTGGGATCCCAAATTTATCCTGTAAATCTTCATGGTAACCATTCTCCTACTTATCTTTAGTAGGCAAATGACAGTATATTTATATTTCTGAGTCAGAGAAAGTACAGTTATTATTCAGTAAGTATTAAAATCTTATTTTCTATACTTCAGTATTTAAATTCAGTATCTTTTGTAGTAGTCTGGATTGAGGAAGATTGCTTTTGTGGAAGTTAATTAACAAAAGAGCAAAAATTAAAGCATTTAATAGATGAATTTTTCATGTCTTACTCAAAATTATCATTGCTATTAACATTTAATAACTGCAGTTTCCATAGAAGATGATGAGTGAGGGAAAAAATAAAGCTATTGCTACTGGACATGTAATTGGTTTGTAATGTATTTGTGTGTGTGTGTGCTTGCTTGTATCTGACACTTTGCAACCCCATGGGAGTAGCCCCACCAGGCTCCTCTGTCCATGGAATTTTCCAAGCAAGAATACTAGAGTGGGTTGCCATTTCCTTCTCCTGGGGATCTTCCCGACCCAGGGATTGAACCTCTGTCTCTTGCGTCTCCTGGATTGCAGGCAGATGCTTTACCACAGCACCACCTGGAAAGTCTCTGTCATTATTCGGGTATGCCTTAAAACAAACAAAACAACACATTTTTAGTATGCTTTAAAAACCCAAACATTTATATGATTGTATTTGAGACAGATCTTTAGACTGTTTTATAGTCTTGATAGTAATCACTGATCATTGATCTTGGTAATCAACACTTAGCAAATTGTCTGTATGATCTTGAGTAAGTCGTCTTAATTAGCTGAGTCTCAGTCTTCTCACCTGTAAAAAAGAGATGATTCTTTTCTTGACAGATTTTAGAAAAGTTTAAGTAATACACACAAAATGTTTAGAATAGTGCCTGGCATAACAAGTGTTGAGTAAATGTCACTGTTTTTTAAGAATTGTTTCCTAAGCACAAGTCCAGAATTCTCATGGTAACCGTATTTGAAAAGTTAATTTTTAAAACAAGAAATAATTTACCAGATTGTCAGAGGAGTAAATGGCCTACTATTTTATGGATGTAGGTGTGTGTCTTAGTTTTTGAATATATGTATTGCCACGAGTACAGGGTACTACTGTTAACAAAGTAAAGATTCTGCGTTGTGTCAAGGTTAGTTGCCATTCTGTGTAATTGAACCAAAATTTTCCTACTCTTAACGAAGATACATAGTAAAAACTAGTTCATTTTTCTGGTGTTCTTAATTAAAGATACTGAGATCTGGCTTTTCTGACTGAATTTTTAAAATTTTTATTTTTGATGAATGATAACAGTGAGAATGAGTCCCTTTGGAAGGAGGTGTCTGAATTACGAGCAAAACATGCACAACAGCAACAAGTTATTCGAAAGGTGAGTGTTTTTCTCTGATTATAATCTGAATTTAATGAGTATCATTTTTGACCCTCAAAAAACCCTCTGTTGAATAGTCAGTGATTGATCTTAGTTTCTTATATGTATTGAGTACACAGAAGTAAAACTATGAAATCAAGCCAAGTGTTACATGTTCTTTTGAATAAAAAAAATTTCTCATTAGCTAAATATAATCATACTATACTTCCAGCTAATGTTTCTTTAGCTTTTAGTAAGATCTTTTGCCTGATATGACAGCTTTAATATACTTCATTCTTAGGAACATAGTTAATACACTACTAATTTTTTAACATATAAAAGACTGAGTCAAATTTTTTGGTTTTGTTTTACTGTTTTTTACTCTAAAAGGCAAAGATACGGTCATGAAAGATAAATGACGAATATTTTCAAAGCAACCAAACAAAAAAATTAGTTATCGAAGTATGTCATTATTAGCCTGTGCAGAAAGGCAGTTAAGGTAGTGGTGTACTATAAATCCTAAATTTTAGTATCTGAGCTGAAAATTACTGGGGGAACTGAAAATCTCCTTGCTGCATTGTGTCCTTGTGATTTAATCTTCTCATATCAGCTTTCATATGTTAATAAGAGGTGAAACATAAAAGTAATTAAGGCAGCTATTTTTTGCTCATGAGTAAACTGTACTCTTAAGTTTAAGCAACAGGTTTTATGGGGGGAGGGAGGGTGGGAGAGCTTCAGTTTGTTCCTACTCAGAGGCCATTAGCTAAAAATAGGAGTATGACTGAAAGGGTCTGGATGTAGTGGAGAGGTTTAGAATACAGAGATGAATGGTAGCTGCACCCTTTGGCCTATAGTCAAAATAGATACACTGATTTTAAAAATAAGTTTCAGGGGAAGGTTGAATGTAAGATTCAGTTTTTATTGTTTAGTCCAAGTACATGTATTTTTAAAATTTCCATAGTTGATTCCAACCTGAAGTCCTATTTAGGAATACCTAATTTTAAATGATAGATGTATCTTAACCTATGCTTTATTTTTAAAAAATTTGTGTATCTTTTTCAGATGCACAATACAAAATAATGTTTTGGTTAAATGTTAACTCATATAATACTTCATAATTTGTTGTTGTTTTTTCCTTGAAAGCAAGAATAGTTGGTAAAATACTTAGTATTTCATTTTTTTCATGAAAGCAAACATTCTGTCTCCTCAAATTGGAGTTTGAACCTATGTGTTTTATTGGGGTTAGGAAGTTTCCATAATGCATGATAGATTGCTGATAATTTTTTCCCTATTCCTGGAATTTGTTTCTAACTCTGCCATTTCCTCTTTAGCCTTGGATTAACTGGAATAATATATTGGAGGTATCTGTTAGACAACTTGTCAGGTACAGAAGTCCAGTGATATAAATATTAAATGCCTCATCTTCTTCAGGAAACAGACTCTGTACAACATAGTGCCAAAGTGTCAAAAGAGAGCTGAAGCTTACAACAGATTTCAGGAGAAATTTAACCAGCATTTCATGTTCTTATAAATTCCGCTAACTAATGCTTTTGGAATTTTCCCTAACAGTTTTTTATAAATTAACGAAAATAATTAAACTGTTTCATACATGTCTTTAAGGTTAAATGTTGTCTTTTCATCAGCTGTCAGCATTTCCTTTTAAACAAGTAAATTTAGTGGCTAACCTTCTTTGCATAGACTCTGTTGTTAAGTCACTAAGTTGTGTCCCATTCTTTGTGACCCCCATGCCAAGGGGACATCATGCCAGGCTCCCCTGTGCCTCACTGTCTCCCGGAATTTGCTCAGGTTCGTGTCCATTGAATTGGTGATGCTGTCCAACCGCCTCATCCTCTGTCGCCCCCTTCTTCTCCTGCCTTCAATCTTTCCCAGCGTCAGAGGCTTTCCACTAAGTCTGCTCTTCACATCAGGTGGCTAAAGTATTGGAGCTTTAGCTTCAGCGTCAGTCCTTTCAATAAATATTCATTTTGACTTATCTGTAGACACCACAGTTCGAAAGCATCATAGACTAATGCTGTCTAACTCTTCAATTAAAATATTTGTATTTTCTCTGTGGAAAAGTTAATATTGATTGTAAGGCAAGCTATTTAGTAGCCTGATTTGGGGGAGAGTGTTCAATATTAAAGCTATACATTATGTGTTTTCAGTTGTCAGTTCTCTTTAATCATGTAATTATATTTTATAAGCTTGTGCAAGGAACTCTTCTGCAAAGATTCTAGATGTCACTTTTTTCATAGCATCTCAGTGATATACTGATTTTCATAGTTTACTTCTTTAACTCCTTTAGGCAGTACAATTCCAAGGCATACCCTGAACCAGTGATTCTCACATTCACATCAGTATCACCTGGAGCTCTTGCTAGTGAACAACACACATCGCTGGACCCTATCCTCAGAATTTTAGAGCATTTCTGGAGTAGGATAGATAATTTGAATGTCTAAAAAGCTCCTAGGCCAGTGCTGCTGGTCCATGGACCATATTTTAAGAAACACTGTCATAAAATATAAAAAATTGATTGTATGTCTGGATCTGTTTAATAGTTTTTTCTAAATTTAATGAGACTGAAGATCAGCTTCCTGTGATTGTCATCTGGAAGCTTTGACAGATGTTCAGTGTCTCAATAATTTTCTAGAATTAGCCAATAACTTTTATAATTTGAAAACATTATGATCTGAGAGAGTTGACAATCTCTTTTGTTGCTAATTGTGTTACCCGGTATAAGAAAAATATCTGTCAAACATCAGTTTTCTTTTTTGCATCATAATCTTCTTGAAAGAATTTTAAAAGTAAGGATCTATATCCAGGCTTGCTTAGTACTTATCACCAAGACAAATAATTGAACTGAATATCAGAGAGAGAGATAGGTGGATGGCAGGGGAGGAAGCTAGATATAGATACATATGGGAAGATGGATGTCCTGAAAGTGAAAGTGCAGTCGCTCAGTCGTGTCCGACTCTTTCCAACCCCATGGACTGTACTACCAGGCTCTTCCGTCCATGGGATTTTCCAGGCAAGAATACTGGAGTGGGTTGCCATTTCCTTCTCCAGGAGATCTTCCGACCCAGGGGTTGAACCCGGGTCTCCCGCATTGTAGGCAGACACTTTACCATCTGAGCCACCAGGGGTACCTCTATATCTTAAGTAGCAGCAACTTTATCGCAGGTTATTCTCCCTGGAAGCTGGTATGTTTTTTTTAAGTATCATTATAAGATGCATCCAAATTTAAAGTGTTATTAAATGTGAAAGCTTATGTGACTAAGAATAGAGGACATATAGTACCTGAATTAATTTTATAAGACTTGTAATGTAGATGGAAGAATTAGGAATCTATGATGGGATATTTCCTGTATTTTCCTTTTAGATTGTCCAGTTTATTGTTACATTGGTTCAGAATAACCAACTTGTGAGTTTAAAACGTAAAAGGTAAGTTTTTTTGATAATTCATTTTCACCTATCTGTAGACAACCAAACATGTTAGAGTTTAATCATGAATGGCCTTTATTTGCTTAATATGCCTGTTGTCCCAGATGAACCGTCCTCCCTTGTTTATTATCTTTAAACATTTCAAGAGTGGCGTTGTTTCTACCGTTGTCATCTTGCTGTTTTTGAGAGATCAGGATAGCCTGAATGGTCATTTTACGTACATATGGTTGATAAAGAATTCATTTTTCATTTACATTAGCAAATTATTGTAGTATTAGAAGACCTCATGAGAGAAACTGTTAAAAGAGGATACATGCCGAAGAAAACAAAAAATTTTTATTTGTTTAAATTTTTATCTCATGTTTAATCCATTCATAAGGGTCTTTAAAAACCTGTGTATTGACGATGGGTTGTAATACCCATAAATATGAATAACTACATTTGTCACAATTAAAACAAGAAAAACAGTGGACAAAGGAATAGGAGTAGGAGAAAAAGATTAAAAAGATTATCTTGTAAGGCTGAGGATTTTAGCAGACCTTGTTTATCCTTACAACTTATGCTGTGAAAATAACTGCTTCTACTAATTTTTTGTGATACTACCTTTTTTTTTTTAAACTGTAAGTACTGTAAAGAGTTATGTAGTTCAGTCACAATGAAGTGTATTTGGGGAGAGTAATTTATTATGTTTATTATAACAGATAGTACAGAAGAATGGAGAAATAAAAGTCCTAGACACACTCATCCCCCAGTTTCTATTCTTAAGATGTAATCTTTTTCAAGAATTTCTTTGACCCTTATTGAAATTTTTTATTCATTGTTAAAGTGAATGTGTTTATATGTGGGTAAATTATTAGAAGCAACCTAAACTCCTTGTATGTTTGCTTCACCAAACTTCATATATATCCTCTGATTTTCAGGCCTCTACTTCTGAACACTAATGGAGCCCAAAAGAAGAATTTGTTTCAGCACATAGTAAAAGAACCAGCTGATAATCATCATCATAAAGTAATTTTTCAAATTCTGTTTTCTATTTATTATCTCAAGCTAAATTTTATACGGCTGTATCTCATGCATTTAAAAAAGTTTACTGAATAATCTTAACTGCTCATCCTCCAGCTTTTAAAAATCGTGACTTTTTTTATTAGATTATTTTAAGAAATAAACTGTTATACATACAGTTATCTCTGCCTATTTTCAAGTTCGTTTTTCTTTCGCTCTCTTGCCTCTCATCCAGAGATGAATCACTATCTTGAATTAGTATTTATTATTCCCATGACTGCTTGATGTGTGAATCCATGAACAGTATTTGGTATTAGGTTGTATACCTCTGTTGTGAAAGTCTGCTTAGTCGTGTCCAACTCTTGTTACCCAATGGACTGTAGCTCTCTAGGCTTCTCTGTCCCAGACAAGAATACTGGAGTACGTTGTCCTTTCTTTCTCCAGGGGATCTTCCCGACCCAGGGACCAAACCCGAGTCTCCTGCATTGTAGTTGCAGGCATATTCTTCACCATCCGAGCCACCAAGGAAAGCCTGTATATGTCTAAACTTTATACAAATATTATTTTATACATATCCATTTGCAGTGTGGCTTTTTTCACTTGGTCTTTTGTGATTTATTAAACATAGAGATTTAGTTCATCTTAACTACTCTGTGGGATTAGTTGAATATTATGATAATGTAATTATGTACTTGTCCATTGGTTATTTTAAGTTTTTTCCAGCTTTTACTATAAATATACACAGACTAGACTCCTTTAGTATAGCAACTGCAAAATATATTTTTGTTTACTTTAATTTTTATTACAAACTCTCTGGATAAATTATCAAACTTATACCCAGTTGAAGATTAGTTGAATCCAGACTTATTAATATCTGATTATCATTGTAACTTTAAAGTCCTAGAATTCTGAATACTGTTTTAGATTTATTATTAGGGTGTTGAGATTTTTGTTCTCAGGCAAGTTAGAGTCACCCAGACATCTGGTTCCTCTTCCCAGTGTTTCTAAATAATCAGTGATACCTGTTTTTAGGATTTAAGATTAATGTAAATGAATGAAGATTTCATTATTTAATTTGATTTATATTTTATGCCTCCCTATGATCTAGTGCTGAAATTGATAGAATTTTGCATTATAGTAATTACTAAAGTTTGCTCTGAAGAAATGAATGCTTTTTTATTAGTGTACCTATGATCTGAATAAATCTGTAGCTGAATTTAAACAAAAAAATCATTGCTAAAAAGCCAAACTGACATCTAGCTGTAGGATAGTTGAAGTGGTTTTTTTTTTCCCTGTTAAAGAAACCATCTAATGAGTCAGAATAAAACGTGTCTAACGAGAGTAGCTGAAGATGATATAATTTCCATCAGCCCAGTGGCCGTCTGGTTATGCTTGAGATTTCTGAAGTCCTAAGCTTTTTAACTCTTTGGGTATAAGAAATACTTTAAAATTTGAAGATCTTTTCTTAGAAACATTCTGAGGTATGTCATCTTTACGGTCCCTTACAGTGAAAGAAATAGTTAAGTAGCATGCAGATAATACACTTTACACCTTTGTGAATTGGTACTTCTAATACCAATTTAGGGCATAAGTCCCATAAGGACAGAGAAAATATGTTTTGCTTACCATTGTATCTCAAAGCCCAGGTACCATTTTTTAAATGATATGTTGTTTGGTAGTCAAAATAATTTGTTTTCTGATATATTTTCTACCTGATTTTTTTAGGTTCCACACAGTAGGACTGAAGGTTTAAAGTCAAGGGAGCGGATTTCAGATGATATCATTATTTATGACGTTACTGATGATAATGCAGATGAAGAAAATATCCCAGTTATTCCAGAAACTAATGAGGATGTTATATCTGATCCCTCCAAGTAAGGAGATTGTGAAGTAACATTTATGAAAATAATACTTTTCTTAACAGATCTAAATTTAAAACTACATTATTCTTTGATGAACTAATATGTCACCCATATTTTAATTGTTGAACTGAAAAATTAAGCCAAATTATTCGACCAAGTACCTCCCTCCTTTCAGTGAAAAGACTCAGCAAAAAGTAATGAGAATTCTCATTTTTAAGGTTTGGAGTTTAAGACCTTTAATTGAGTCTTTGTTCTCTGACATTGTATGAAGTATCAATATTTGTCATTAAACTACACATTCAAGAAAATTAAACCTTTTGTCAGGTGCTTTGCGGGGGATAGGGGGAGAGTTTCCCTAGAGAATGATTGGATAGGGTGAATTTATTGAAATAGTCTGAAAATGCAATTGGTTATTTCTCACATTGCTAATCTAGCTGTAGCCAGTACCCTGATATTGTCATTGTTGAAGATGACAATGAGGATGAATATGCACCTGTCATCCAGAGTGGAGATCAAAGTGAGCCAGCCAGAGAACCCCTAAGTTCAGACAGTGATGGCTCCAGCCCTCTCATGTCTAGTGCCGTCCAGCTAAATGGCTCATCTAGTCTGACCACAGAAGATCCCGTGACCATGATGGATTCCATTTTAAATGATAACATCAATCTTTTAGGAAAGTGAGTACTCATCTGGATGCTGTTTAAATTTATTTGCGTTCTTTTTTACTTCACATGTTCTTTTTCTCTTTGAATGATTTTACTTTCAGGTTATGAACCCAGGTAGTCAACCTTCTATTTTGGTCTGGACTGAACTCTGCAAATGTTATTTTGAGAAAGCTTTAATTATTCCAAGAGCAGTCTTGGGATTTTCTTGTCATTTTATTAGATTTATTTAATGAAACACTTGTTTTTGAATGTCTTCAAAGTGTGTGTGTTTTTGTGTATTTATGTTTTTGTCAGGACTTTGGAATAACACAATCTCTATTAAGGAGCTTATTTATAGTATAAGAAAACAAGAAGTTAGTAGCAAAGACCAGTAATAAGAGGTGAAACATTTTATAATTTATAATACAGAGGAAAAAGATAAAGTCAGACTGTGTTATTGCAGAATTTTTTTCTTTAAAAACTAAAGTTTTATATAAAGGCTATAGGTTCTCAATTAACTGAATTTTTGAATCCTAAGTTCTGAATAGGATCTCTTAAGGTTAAGAATTGGTAAGGATTCAGCAGTTGCTAGGAATATTTTGCCTAGCAAGTTTTCAGTGTGATTATAAACATAAAAGCCAGGAAACCTATATTTGATTTTTTTTTTTTTTGGATATCTTTTCCTTAGGGTTGAGCTGTTGGATTATCTTGACAGTATTGATTGCAGTTTAGAGGACTTCCAAGCCATGCTGTCAGGAAGACAGTTCAGCATAGACCCAGATCTCCTGGTTGATGTAGGTACTTTGAATATTCTTTGTTGTACTGTCAGTTTGTGTATATGTGAATATTCTTTATAAATCAGTGCATCATTTTCTTGAATTCTACACTGTTTTTGCATTTCATTTATTTTAAATGAAATGGTTTTGTTAGAATGGACAGATGGTTTCAGGACAGTGAAGGAGGGTGATCACTATTTGTCTCTGAGTAGAAGTTCAGTTAATCCCTCTGTAACAACATGTCAGCTCTTTTCAAAAGTACTGTTAAATCCAGGTCTTGTCTGGACTTGTTGCTGTGTTACATTTTGCTCTGGAATAAATTGTCATTGAATAGAAATTAGTAGAAGTTTGTAGAAAAGATCATGGAGACACTTCTCAATATTTGGGAATTAATTTTTCAGTCAGATGTACTATATGTTGTCATATTTGCTGTTTTTAAACATTTTTTATATTTTGAGTCCCAAGATTCCCCCAGTCCAGTCCTCGCAAGCACGTGTATGAACTTAATTCCAGTGTTGTCTGGACTTTGAATCCTTGTCTATCATTTTTAGCACTAACCACCTTCCTTGCTTTCTTTTCTCTTGTTCCTACCATTCCTGTCTCCCTTAGCTAAAGCTTCCTATGTGGCCTGGTCTTATCCAGAAGAATCTTGCTCTTTCCTCTATTTCCATTTTCTGTTGTGTTTTTTTTCTTGAAAACTTTTTGTTCCTTTTTTTTGGTATGTTTTTCCCTTAAAATGCAGCTTCTCTCACATCAGAAGATTCTGTACCTCTGAGCCCCCTGGAAAGCCTTGTCAGTGTCAGATGACTGTTATTTTTCCTAAATGATTAGTGCCTCACTGGATGGATTTCACCTTTTTAGAAGATTCCCTTTCCATGTTACTCTCTAGTAAATTTAACATTCATACTAATGACCTACTTCGACTTGTTAACAATAACTTGATAGCCCTTCTTGATTCTACGGTCTTTGTTCCCAGTCTGAATTTAGAGGCCTTTTAGAGTATCTGTCCCTTACATCACGTAGAGGGAAATAAAATCCTGTAATTCTTACTCTCTACAAATCCTCTGTCTTCAACTAGGTCATTTAACTTTGGAAAAGTTGGCACATTCTTTTGTCCTCACGACCTTATCTAGCCAATTCTTCCCTATTCACAGAGCATAACTCACCATAATTCACCATGCCCTAGTCCTCTCATCAGCTGTACAGCCTCATATACTTAATTCTTAGAAAGTAAGTACCTGTTTCCTCTTTAAAGCCAGTTTGTACACCTGCCCTCTGCCACTCTATTTTTCTATCTCTAGCCTTGATCTTTCCCAACTGCCTTCAGTAGGTACAGGTAATCTCCATCTTATAAAACGTTTTGATGTGGTGTTCTGCTCGTTTACCATTCTGCTCCTCTAATCCTTATACTCCAAAATTGTACAAATGAGTGGTTGTGTTTGTTATTATTTTTTTTATTCCATATTTTCTTTTGAAGTTCTGGATTATCTTGACAGATATATATATATCTGTCAAGTGAATCTGACAGTAAATATCTTTATTTACTCAAATTCTATGCTGCCTTGGTTTACCTATTGTGAATAGGCTGCAACTTTTTGTTCACCCTAAATTAGGCCACTGGGCTAGTGGAAGAAGGTTTGTTTTGAATCAGACAGATTTGGATTCCATTTTTGGCTCATGTTAATTACTAGCTATGTTATTAATCTTGGAAAAATTAACCTCCCTTGCTCAGTTTCCCCATTTATTAAATATAGCTAATGCCTGACATGAAGGGCTTTTGTAAAGATTATAAATAATTGACACTTGTTATTTAACACTAATGATTTTCTTCCATAGAACTTTTTATGTTGATTTTAAAGGCACTGGACCTCTTTGTTCTCTTCCTGTGTCCCTAACCATTCTGTTTCTTCTAAGAGCTTTTCTTTTTCTTGCTATCTTATACTTGTGGTTATTCCTCAAAGTACCCAGTCTTTTATCCTGTTTTTTTCTGCCTCTTTTTTCTGTCTTGCCTCTCAAGGGATTTTGGCTTGTAGGATTGCTCTCAGAAGTGTATCTCCAGCTCTTAATATTTTTTAAAGTAAACTTCGCTTGAATTCCAATTCCATGCCTTTGGGATCATCAGTTACATCTTGCCTTAAATTATTTGTGTTTAACACCAAAATTTTGTTTATTCTCTAAAGTAGCTACCTTTTAGTTTTATTTTTTGTAGTGGTATCAGGCTTCTCTTTACTGACACAGGATAATAATCTCCCCATTTACCAAGTGGTGTGTATTTTCCAAAATAGCATTCACAGACCGCGCCTACTTTGTTTCCACTGTTGCCTTCCTCATCTAAGACCTTCGTTGTTTCATTCTTGAATTATGAGGTGTTGTTATAAATGAAAATTACTCATAAGTTGCATTGTTTTCTGAAATGGAAAAGATAAGTGTATGTGTGAATAAGTATACTGAGAAGTTCATGGGTTCTTGCTGCAGAGTTCAGTACTAAGTGACACAATGTGGAATCAGTAGGAGAGACTTGACCTTGGAATTGAATGGTGTCAGTTCCTCATACATGATCTACTTTTTCCTACTTAAGACCATGCGTCTGCTAGGAATACATGAAGGTGTCCCGAGTCAGTGTATAGGGGGGTTGGGGCAAAGGAGGAGAGAGCAGTTTATACTGCTGGTCCTCCTCAGGTGCTACTGTCAGTAGGGACAAAATCTGGTCAGGCCTCCAAGGCATGTGCAAGCTGAACTGGTAGAGATTGGCAGTAATGTGTATAGTTACCTACCTATAGTTAAGAAACTGAGTTTCTTCTTCCTGGATCAGTAGGTGGTATGAAAGTAGGAAAAGTAAAGGAAAGGAAGAGCTGAGGATATTTTTAGGGCTACAGTGAATGTGGAACTTGAAAGGAGAGGAATGAGTGTCTATAGAGGGTGAAGGAGCCTCTGCATTTCATTCTGTCCTGCAAACCATTTGGTGTGCTCATTGTCTTAAAATGCTTTAGTCAGTATATTTCATTACTCAGGCCACTCCCAAGACGCTTACTGTGGACAGAATGTCCTGTCCATTGGCCTTGCCTTATTTTTTAAAACCTTATGTATACAACTTAACTATTCAGGTCGGAACTTCTGTGTCATTTGGACTAGTCATTTCATTTGTAGAACTTACGTCCCAACCATTTCTTCTCTATTGTTGCTAATGCTGTGTGACATCCTCTCTTTTCTAGGTCCTAACCATTTTCCAGGAACTGATACATGTCACATAGTTTTATCAATACTTTTTGTTTCATCCTGTGTGTCTCTATTTTATTTTCTCTTTCTCTTAGCTCCTTAGTACCTTTGAGCCCCATCATCCATTAATTATTATAATACTGGATTGTATCTGATCATATGTTGCTATTTGATGTTGTTCTTATCTTGCCTTTTAGATTGTAAGCTCCTGGAGAGCAGATATAGTGTCATCTTGTATTCTTCATGATGTCAAATATTTCTTAGATGCTCAGTAAATCCCTGTGGAAAGGATGACTTTGAAGCTTTTGACATAAACAAAAATTATGTTTGTAAAGTGACTGGTCTCAGGAGTGCAGTAAGCAGTGGTCTTAGCATCTGTGGCTTCCCTTGCTATGTGGCTTCCCTTGCTATGTGAAATAATCAACGTGGAGTTATACCATTTGATTAGAGCACTCCACCTGAGGTGTAATTTAGGAACCATTCGCATAGAGCAGATTCTGTACAATTATCACATAATTAACAGGTAGTCAGTCAGTGAAGGATCATTGTAAGGGCAAGGAATTCAGCCCTGGTTGCCATTTAAGGCTAAAGGCATTTAGGGAGGAAAAAATAAATGAAGGAGAGGGGAGGTGGGAAAACCACCATTTGTCTCAAGTGATTTACCCTACTACTATTATAGGGTAGAAATTCTTAAAACATCTAATGCATGGGCTAGCTTGCTCTGCTTTTGTTTGTTTTTCTTTCTGCTTTCTTGCTTTTCTCTTCCAAACTTGTTTTACTATATGGAAACTTCCTAGTGCAGGAACTACATCTCTTCACCCTACATAGCTGTATTAAATTTTGAACACACAGTTAAATTTTTTTAAATACTTTTTAAACTTATCATCTTTCTTGTTTGGTCTTTCAGCTTTTCACTAGTTCTGTGCAGATGAATCCCACAGATTACATCAATAATACAAAAGTAAGTTTTAATTCATATTGCTCAGGACCCATAGCTGTAAGAATTTGAAGAAAAAAGTCCTAGTAAATAGAGAGCAGTGTCACTCCCAGTTACAAAAAGCATTTTATATTCTTACCTAATACATGTAATCGAGATAATAAAATTCTAGATAAAAAATTCGCTTTTGGTTATGGGGTGAATCATTGCCCAATTCTTCTGTGCCTTGTGCTGTTAAATGTGAATGTGAAATTAGCATTCAACATGCTGGAAGATAAACTGACTAAATTTGGCATACTTAGGTATATTGCCGAAAGAAATTATTAAAATACGATTTCATGTTTCGATGTCTTCATTTTACATTCTTATTCCATCTATAAATAACATCAGCATTTTTGTTGAAATTTAAGGGTATTCATATTGAAAACAAGTTCCTTCATTTTATTAGCATATAGTAAAAACATATGTATTATTTGTAGGGAAGGCGAGTTGAATCAGTGAAGTATGGATTTGGGACTTTCTTAAGGGGAGTTTTTATTTTCTTAAACATAGTAACTATAGTTGGAATTAGCACTAGTTAACAGATTCTTTAGAACTGGTTTTCAGTGAGTAATAAGGATAATATCAAGTTATTAGAGTGGACATTTAGAGTCTGTTACTTTGTATGACTTATTGTCTTGAGTAGGTGTATACTTCATTTATCTTGTGTTTATACCAAATCATTTCATAATTCCTGTTTTTCATTGAATAAAAAGGTAAATCAGTTCCCCTGAAATTTGTACAAATTTTTTAGATTAGTAGAATCAAAATTTAATTTTTATTTTTGTTTTTAATAAAAAATGAACATGTATCTAGTAAATACGAGGTATTAGAGTGAGGAGGTGGAATTTTTCTAACTATTGCCATGTGTGAGGATAGCCTCACCACATTTTCAGAGTTATAGCTTGGGTAACTTAAAAGTTGAAGGTACTTGTGAATTTTTGAACTAGGAAGTTGGTTATATATTCGGTATTTGGATGGTTTATATCAGGGGTTGGCATACTTTTTCTCTGAAGACTAAATATTTTTGGCTTTCCAGGAAGCCAGATATTCTCTTTCACAACTACTAAGGTCTGCAGAATCAACCATAGTAGACAACACGTAAAAGAATACGTGTGGCTGTGCTTCTGTAAAACTTTTTAAGAAACAGGTAGAATGCTGAATTTGGCATGTGGATTATAGTTTGTCTAGGTTTATATTATAAGACTCTATGGACCGCAATCCGATTGTGTTTTAGTAAGACAGTATTACTGAATGTTAGACCTTAGGTTGAGTGAACAAGGACCATGCATATGTTTAGTGAATGTACTGTACTGTTTGTTTATTGTTAGACATTAAGGCATTCTCTGTTCTTGGGTCGTCATCTTGTTCCCCAAAGCTTTCAGGAATAACAGTTAAATGGCAAGTTTGCATATTCTCTACAATACTGTTAGTTCAGTTGCTGAGTTATGTATGACTCTTTTTGCAACCCTATGGACTGTAGCCCACCAGACTCTTCTGTCCATGTGATTTTCCAGGCAGGAATACTGGAGAGGGTTGCCATTTCCTTCTCCAGGGGATCTTCCCAACCCAGGGATTGAACCATGTCTCCTGCACTGCAGGTGGATTCTTCACCACTGAGCCACTTGGGAAGCCCAAATTCTATAGTATTCTACAATACTATAGAAAAATTAAAATTGAGAGTGACTTTTTATCATGTTTTAGAATTCTGATTAATTTTAAATAATTGGCACATCAGCTTTCATTCCCTTGCCAGTGACAAGTATTATACGATGTGTATTAAAGCACTCTTTGCTAATGAATCAGTATGCTGTATAGCAATCTCAGTATAGCAGTCTCGGTGGCTGCTAGGAATAAGCAAAAATTTGCTTGGGAGATGAAACCCATTTGTTTTCCTGGTTCTCATATTAGAATAACAACAGTGGCATCCTTGAAAAATACATATTTAGGGCTTCCCAGGTGGTGCTAATGGTAAAGAACCCACCTGCCAATGCAGGAGACATAAGAGACCTGGGTGTGATCCCTGGGCAGGAAGATCCCCTGGTGGAGGAAATGGCAACCCACTCCAGTATTCTTGCCTGAAGAATCCCATTGACAGAGGAGCTTGGCAAGCTACAGTCTGTAGGGTTGCAAAGAGTCAGATACAACTGAAGCAACTTAGCACAGGAAGTAGAAACACAAAGGAAATATTACTGCATTAATGCTTTTTTAATTGTGAATGCTAAATGAGAAATAATTTGGGGGGAAGTTTTAAGTAGTTTTTATTATGTCATGAAGTTATTATCTGTAAATTTTGGAAATTTGTACTGCTTAATTTTATGTTGATATCAGGGAAATTATAGGAATTAGTATGTTTGTTACACCATATATAATTTACAAGCAGGCAGATATCTGGGACTTAACAGCTATTCAGGAGAAATTGTGAACGTCAGCACCTCAGTTTGAACATGATTGAAAAGAGCACTGAAGAACTTAACGTTAAAGATTTAATTCCCTTACAGTCAGGTGTAAGGAGAGAAGACAGTGTCAAAAGAAGTAATTTAAATGACAGAAAAGAACTGAAAGAGCCACAAAAAGGAAATGAAGAAATATCACCTCATATTTGAGGCTTCCAAATACAAATAGTTTTAAGGATGTCATCATGTCATCCTGGGCTACTATAAATATGTTTACTTATGCTAAATATTCTGTTTGTGAGCAAAAAGAAATGTGTAATACATATTAAGTCAAAACTGTTTAAAATTGTTTAAAGAATCAGCTCTTCATTCGCAATTTGAAACTAGCCATCTTTGATTCATTACCATCTTCCACTCTTGACAAATTCTGTCTATTCTACTGTTGAAATGCCCCTCCTTTTTTGTACTTACTGGCATCCTAGTTCAAGTTCTTTGTTTCATCCACTTGGTGACAGCAATAGTTTTCTTAGCCAATTTGATTACCTCTCTCTCTCTCTCTCTCTCTCTCTCTCTCTCTCTCTCTCTCTCTCTCTCTCTCTCTCATTCATCTCTCCTGATGCTCCCCTTTCCCATGTATTTAAGAGAACATACCAGTATTCATATACTGTACCAATTTTAAATGTTTTGCTGTTTTTCAGGAACATAAAAAATATGAGACAAGGATTTTTATACTATTTTTTCTCTTTTAGTCTGAGAATAAAGGATTAGAAACCAAGAACAATGTAGTTCAGCCAGTTTCAGAAGAGGGGAGAAAATCTAAACCCAAAACAGGTAGGTATAAATGTAGTATTCGTTTTTTAAAATTAAGGTTTCTATGTAGAGACTAACGTGAGCAGAGGAAGATTTTGCCATGCTTAATTATTGAACAAGGGTATGTATTAGTCTTTGTTTTATTCATAACAAATCAAGGTTCCAGCATATAAAGGAAATTGGTGTGGTGAGTTCTTAAAGGTTGTAATTTTCCGCCCTATTTAACTTCAGAAGAACTGAAAGAACCCTCATTTCTTAATTAGTGAAGACTACATTTTCTGACTTAAATATTTTCAAATTTACTGACAGAAAGTATCATGTTTGACTGTATATAAGAGTAATGATTGCACATATGCACATCTACTTCTGTTTTTTCCACCTTCAGCTTGAACTCTGTATAAGCTGGTCGTAAAAAAGCATTTTTCTTATCTTCATTATAGATAAGCAGCTTATCCAGTACACTGCTTTTCCACTTCTTGCATTCCTCGATGGGAACCCTGCTTCTTCTGTTGAACAGGGGAGTACCGCATCGTCAGAAGTTATGTCCTCTGTAGATAAACCCATAGAAGTTGATGAGCTTCTGGATAGCAGCTTGGACCCAGAACCAACCCAAAGTAAGCTTGTTCGCCTGGAGCCATTGACTGAAGCTGAAGCTAGTGAAGCCACACTGTTTTATTTATGTGAACTTGCTCCTGCACCTCTGGATAGTGACATGCCACTTTTAGATAGCTAAATCCCCAAGAAGTGGACTCTATGTGTATATATTCATCAAAATGATGAACTATTTATTTTAAAGTATCATTTGGTACTTTTTTTTGTAAATTTCTTTGTTTCATTTTATCAGATAACTGTGGAATCAAAAGCACCTTTTGCTTTTCTCACTAACCACCCACTCTTGCAAAGCTTTCAGGTGTTACTCAATTATGTAGGTACATAAAGATTTGATGTGTTAAATCACATTATTGGCATATCTTTAAGTTGGATTCAAATGGCCATTTTTCTCCAGTTACACTAAATTGGATTTCTTTTTTACGTATATGTTCATTAACCCCAGTTAAACTTTTCGTTTGTTTGTTTTACTTGTTTGATGCTGTCTTGTTTGCATTGAGTGTAAGTCACTATAACTAATGGTAGAACTCCTAAAGCTTTCTCTGTTCCAGTTGTTTTATTGAGTATTTTTCACATGGCTTCTTTATAAAACTGGGAACATAAAGTGCCTGTATCTTGTAAAACTTCATTTGTCTCTCTTGGTTCAGAGAAGTTCATTCATGTTCAAAAGGAAGGCAACATATACTTGAGTGCTTGCTGTCTGATACAGTTTCAGCTGCATATATTATAGACAGAAGGGGATGGGGTGGTGTCAACCCATCCAGCTCACTGGACTAGTTTTAAGTAAAAGTTTTCTGGTTTGTTTTGTGTTTTTTTGAAGCATACTATTTAGTAAAATAAATATTATGAATGTTGCGTATCTGGTGTCTGTTACGTGTCTTCTTTGGAGTGACATCCACATGTGAGTCTTTCCTTTTCATATGAAGTAGGTAGATGTAGACTGTGAGCTTTGTCTGTTGTCCATTATTCTAAACATGAAGCATAGGAAGTTCTTTGTGCCTCATCTCAGAGGATAGGTTGTCTTGCAACAAGGAGGAAAATATAATGACTCCAGATTTAATGTGTTTTAAGTTCTTTGTTTAAAAATTATACTGGCTTACTTTCTATGTTTCTAATAAAGAATTGAGAAAAGTATGCTTCCAGTTGTCCAAATTAGGTACGAACATTATCACTGGATGCAAAGTGCCTTTAATTTTCACCTTGAGAGAAAAGAGAAACAGTTAAATCACTTTTTTCCCTTTGAAACATTTGCTCAGAAGGATTAGAGAGACTTAATGCAAGGCCAGAGAACTATCACCTGAAGAATTCTACCTTCGAGCAGAGAACTGGAAGCAGTGAGCTAGTATCTGAATGCTTTTTTAAATAGGGCTGTTTGATGAGAAATTAGAGATGGCTTTCCAGAGATGGCTTTCCTTATTGGCTATAGACTCTCTCTTAGTATCTTGGAATTTCTCATACATGATACAAAAATTCAAATAAAGCCTAGCACAGAGGGGTAAGAAACCCTTCCTTAGCAGATCCTAAAATACTTGGCTCTGACTGTGGGACCTTGGTGAACAAATTCAAAAAGTCAAAACAGTGTTCTGCATAAAGTGCCAAGAGTTAGAGGAGAGATAGCTTCAGAGACTTTCTCTTTTTCCCTTCATCACTGGGGGATATGATTAAGTTTCTTCTCCTTTTTAGGATAACTCTAGAAGTATTTTAAAAATAATTTTGAAAACCTTGTATCTCCTAGTACTTTTTAAGGTGACATTTAAACTTTTTCATCTTAAGTATGGTAAAGCATCTGCCTACAATGCAGGAGACCCGGGTTTGATTCCTGGGCTGGGAACATCCCCTGGAGAAGGAAATGGTAACCCACTCCAGTATTCTTGCCTGGAAAATCCCATGGACGGAGGAGCCTGGTAGGCTACAGTCCATGGGGTCGCGAAGAGTTGAACACGACTGAGTGACTTCACTTTCACCTTAAGTAGCCAGGAGGAATTTAGGATACTGTTAATACTGCCATTTTAAAAAAGTTACATGCTTTTAAATGTATATCTAAATACCATAGTGATTTGGTGTTCATCATTATGCATTCTACTTCCTCCAAAGAATTTTATACTACTTTTATTATGCATGATAGTCATACATTGACAGTAACTGTTGCACTTCTCTGCAACTAAATTTGAAATTACTTCCTATAACCTTAAAATTCCAAGCATTAAAGTTTGTCTCCAATTATAAATACACAGTTGATCACAACAGTATATAGGTATGTGGCAGAGACTGTTAACTGATTGCTGAACCATTTCACATCATGCAGTTATGTTATCTCCATCTTTACAAACAGGGTAGCTATGTAACTGAATTCTGATAAATCAGGAAAAGCAGTGTTCAGAACTTACAGGTCTGGTCTGAAAATTTCCCCCATGCAACCCTCCTCACCTTTTACTCATCTGCTAGCTTGATGCAGAGGAGTATGTGGCTTCTGAGTATACACACGAGGAGGAGGAAACTTGGCTTCCTGGATCACCACTTAGAGGAGAGCCATCCATCAATCCTGGATATTCCTTTAGATTTCAGGTGAGGGGGGAGCAAACCTTTATTATGTTCTACCTCTGAATTTTGGGGGATTGATCTGTTAAAGAGATTTCACTGTTCACTAAGGTGGTTTAAATTTTGAGTTGTTAACATAAAAAGTAAAAATTTATCAGAAATACATCTTTTTGTGGGGTGAACAAATCTCAGGGATTTTTTTCCCCAAATGTTTTATTATCTGGCGGTAGGTTTATAATATTAATATATTAAGAGCATCAATTTGTTTTTATCAAGTCCTAAGAAACCTTTTTAACACACAAAAAAAGAGATGAAAATAGAAGGAATTTTGTTACAGCAATGTCACCAAATATGAAGTCCTTCAAATTTCATTCAAGTACTTTAAAAATTGTATTAGCTGGTAATTTAATTAGATCATCCTGATTATTTCAGTGAAAGAAAAGAAATATAAGTCACCTGAATTGCAAAGGATTTTTTAAAAAAGTGTCATTCTCTTACCAGTGTTTAAAATTGTCTCTATTTGGGTGTTTAGCAAGTTTATCTGAAGTGCCTTGGTATTAAGATTCAGGATGAATTAAGAGGAGTAATTATTTGATTTGTTTCAAGTGTGGAGAGAGTAATTGTTAAAAGGGATGATGCCTTGTCCTGAGACATCTTTTCAAGCACATCACTTTAGGAAAATACACACACGGAAATTGAAGACCTGGAAACTGCTTCCTTTAAAAATAACATAAACTTGTGTTTATTGCAAAAAGTCTCTGTGTGTTATATGGAAAACAGCACAGTACGGTTTACAGATATGTACCCCCTCATCTTCATAACCACCTCTAAGTTTCTTTTGCCTCAGTTGGGATACAAGTAAGCCTATAAGAGAGCTAGTGACTTAGAGATAAATGTTCTTTTAGGGTGTTTCACTATGTGCTTCCGGCTCCCCTGATAGTTCAGTTGGTAAAGAATCCCCCTGCAATGCTGGGTTCGATCCCTGGGTTGGGAAGATCCCCTGGAGAAGGGAATGGCTACCCACTCCAGTATTCTGGCCTGGAGAATTCCATGGACCATATAATCCATGGGGTCACAGAGGGTCAAACACGACTGAGTGACTTTCATTAAGTGCTTCATAGGGTTGGTATACTCAGTTTAGAAGCTGAAGTGTGAGAACAGAAGGTCCACAGGCTGGGAAGATGACCAGATGACACTCACGATAAACATACATAAAATGCTACATTTGAGAATTAGCACCTACATGAAACAACAAGCGTAGGTAAAAATACTTTGAGAATCAATTGCAGATTAGGTCATAAAGTAAATTTCAAGAAATTGGTTTCAGACAAACTACAATACACATAAACTAGACCTTGACAGTTGTGAGGAGTACTGGCTTGATACTTTGTAATGTCCCTCAATTTGGGGTCACTCTGTTTCTTGCCATAACTAGATGGGATTATGAGTTTTGGGGAAGATCAGGTTAAGTGCCATTTTCAGTGTATGAACCTGATTTTTCATTGTTGATACTAACTACGACTTAGACTGAGTCCCAAACTTCTGGAATATCTACCACAACAGTCTCAAAATCAACCCAAGCAGCCCAATTTTGGATTCGTCAGCCTCTAATTGGTGAGCCAGTTCCACATAAATGTGTATTATAAATACACATTTCCATATGTACAAGCTAGATTTAGAAAAGTCAGAGGAACCAGAGATGAAATTGCCAACATCCACTGGATCACAGAAAAAGCCAGAGAATTCCAGAAAAACTAAAGCCTTTGGCTGTGTGGATCACAACAAACTGGAAGATTCTTAGAAGATGGGAATACCAGATTAATTTACCTGCCTCCTGAGAAACCTGTATGCAGGTCAGGAAGCAACAGTTCGAACTGGACATGGAAACAACAGACTGGTTCAAAATCGGGAAAAGGAACGTTAAGGCTGTGTATTGCCACCCTGCTTATTTAACTTATATGCAGAGTACATCACAAGAAAGGCTGGGCTGGATGAAACAAACTGGAATCAAAGATTGCTGGGAGAAATATCAACATCAGATAAGCAGATGACACCACCCTTACGGCAAGCAAAGAGGCACTAAAGAGCCTCTTGAGAGGAGAATGAAGCTGGCTTAACACTCAACATTCAAAAAACTTAAGATCATGGCATCTGGTCCCATCACATACTCCATGGCAAACAGATGGGGAAACAATGGAAACAGTGACAGACTTTATTCAGTGCAGATAGCGACTACAGCTATGAAATTAAGATGCTCCTTGGAAGAAAAGCAATGACAAACCTAAACAGTGTATTAAAAAGCAGAGACATCACTTTGCTGATAAATGTACACGTCACATAGCTACGGTTTTTGCAGTAGTCAAGGTATGGATTTCAGAGTTGGACCGTAAAGGCTGAGCGCTGAAGAATTGATGCTTTTGAACTGTGGTGCTGGAGAAGACTCAAGAGTCCCTTGGACTACAAGATCGAACCAGTCAATCCTAAAGGAAATCAACCCTGTAGATTCACTGGGGATGAATGAGCATCTTCACTGAAGATGCTGGGGAAGACTGAGGGTAGGAGAAGGGGGTGAAGGAGGACAAGATGGTTGAATGGCATCACTGGTGAACAAGTTCCAGGAGATGGGGAAGGACAGGGAATCCTGGCATGCATATATATATGTATATATAGTCCATGGGACTGCAGTTGGACATGACTGAGTGAACAATTACTGTCACAGGACAGAACTAAAAAGGGTGTAACACTGGCCACAGTGACAAGATGTCTTAAAAAATATTAGGCTGCATGAGCTGTATTACTTGGAAATTAAATTCATTGGTAGCATCATTTGCAAGTATCTTCTCCCATTTTGTAGTTTGTCTTGCTTATGGTTTCCTTTGCTGTGCAAAAACTTTAATTAGGTCACAACAGTTTACTTTTATTTCCATTATTCTGGGAGACTGATCTTTTCCCCAGAATCACTTACTGAAGAGACTGTGTATTCCATTGTGTATTCTTGCATCCTTTGTAGTAGATTGTCCATCAGAAGCATTTGGGTTTATTTTTGGCATTTCTAACCTGGTCCTTTGATGTGTTTTTGTGTCAGTCCTGTACTGCTTTGATTACTGTAGCTTTGTAGTAGTTTGAAATCAGGGAACGTGATTCCTCCAGCTTCACTTTTCTTTCTCAAAACTGTTTTGGCTATTTGGGGTCTGTTGTGTTTCCATACAAATTAAAAACATTTTTGTTACAGTTCTTTGAAAAATGCCATTGATAATTTCACAGGGATTGCACTGAATCTGTAAACTGCCATGGGTAGTATAATGATTCTACAATGTTGATTTTATCTGTCTTAAAACATGGTATATCTTTCCATCTGTTTTTGTCTCCATTTCCTGCATCAGTGTCATAAGGTTTCAGAGTACAGGTCTTTTGCCTCCTTAGGTGTTTTATTCTTTCTGATACGAACGTAAGTGGGATTATTTCTCTAATTTTTCTTTCTGGTATTTTGCTGCTATGGGATAGAACATTTTTTTAATTTTTTTTTTTTTTTTAATACTGAAGTGTCAGAAAAAAGCAGCATCAATTGGCATCGCAGGAAAAAAGGCCTGGAGAACACAGAAGTCTAGAATATCTATCAAATGAATTAAAATTATTCTCCAGACTTAACTGGTCTAGTTCTTCTAGGAGAATAACACTTACATTACCTTTGAGATCCACTTCAGGGGTTATTAACAGAGAACCAAAAGGGTGGCTCAGAGGTTAAAGCGTCTGCCTCCAGTGCGGGAGACCGGGGTTCGATCCCTGGGTCAGGAAGATCCCCTGGAGAAGGAAAAGGCAACCCACTCCAGTATTCTTGCCTGGAGAATCCCATGGATTGAGGAGCCTGGTGGGCTGTAGTCCACAGGGTCACAAAGAGTCGGACACGACTGAGTGACTTTACTTACTAAAAGGGTAAAGACCACCTTAAAAACAATTCAGTTTTTTCAAGACAGAAAATGGTCACTAAACCCTCCAATGTCAGTTTTTGTTTTTTTTTTTAATATACACAGGAAGAAAGTAGTTTGGAGTATTACACCACCTAAATTTGCTAAAATTATATTCTCCAGAATTTAAAAGAATATATACCACACATTTTCTCTGAATTCATTTATTTAAAGATAAAACAGCCATTTGAGATCATGGAATACAATACCAACACAATAAAAGGTGAGGAATTGTTATATTTTGCTTACATTAATAAGTATCTTAAAAGAAGCAAATGTAGATTTTAAGATTTAAGACACTAATGACACAACTGAGAGTTTCTATCTAAGTTAACAGTGATACTGCTTGATTTTCAAGTTGAAAGATTTTTAATAACCTATATATTTCAATTAGGTGGCAGCAAATAGAAAAGCATCTTTTGAGCCGAATAGTATACTGTTAAGCAGGAGTTTATTTTACAGCAGTCCATCATTCTCCTGGCCTCAGTTTGTGTAGAAGGCATACTAGACATCAGCAATTCACATCACATAAATGATCTACCACTCACAATGGTGCAAAATCTATTATGCATGTATTTGAATCGAAATTATTTTTGAATTCCAGAAAAAATGCCATTTGTGTTTGACAGATGTGGGATTTCCCAGTTTTGCCACTGATTAGCTATCTGAGCTTCAGTTTCTTCACTGTTAAACTTTTGACAGAACAGGAAGAAACTGAAAAATAGGCTTTAATAGCCTTCAGTTTATCAGCTCTGATTTTCAAAACTTTCAAAGTGATTTTCAACCTCCTTCTAACCTATGATTATCCTTTTCAAAATGTTTGTCCAAATCCTTCTCAGAGTTCCTAACTTCTCCACTGAACACATTTTAACACATCTGCATGTGTTTATAATGACCAAAACAAAGTTCATTATGTTAGTATGAAAGACTACCTATACTCAGGGTACATTACAACCTACCTGGGTATTCAATTTAGTACCCACCACTAGCAAATCTCTGAAATTTCTGTGTCTCCGTCTCCACCATAACCTACACTGTTGTCAATCAAATACTCCATACCTGTATATGTTCCTTAGCTTCATATCAAGGGAAAAATCTGAAAAGTTTTTAGAAAATTGGCATTTGTGACTTGTTTATACAATTTTTACAATTTTAGGACAGCCATGTTCTTTGCAGTATCCTGTAGGACAAGGCATCAAATATTTCAAAAGGCAGCCATACATTTTTTGTATTTTTCTATAACAGCTTATGTTCTAACACAATTTAAAAAATCAAACTGCCAAGCAGTTTTGTTTTTACTCTTTTCACAGGTACAGAGCAGAGAATAAACCTAACAATGTCCACTTCTCCTAACTTACCCCAACATACTCATACAACTCTTGATTCATTCTAAAACGCATATTGATGCACTTGGCAAGACTATAATGAATAAAATGGCAAGCGGTAAATCTAATTCATGCCAGAAGACTGGAGAAGTTACATGGGAAGCACACACATACACAACTTCACAAAAGTTGGGAATACTGCTGATTTCAAATAAATGATGATCAAAGTGAGACTTTCATGCCTCAAGTCCCATTCAGTCAAAATCACGATTTGTAAGAACAAGTGGTGCCACCAGTGTCCAAACATACAGCACAATGCCAATCCAACTAGAAGAGATTTTCACCCAGACAGCTGTCCACTGACTTTTCATCTCACGAGAAGGCTCATACCTAATATTTAAGGAAAACAGAAAGCAGAGAGAAGTTGGATTACTGGTCATCAAGCCAGCAGGTTTCCTTATTTTAGAAGTATTCTTTGTATATAATCTGTGATAACAGATATGTAGTTGCTGGATTATCTCTGTTGCCTTGTTTTCCATACCACTTTGACAGCTAATACGAAGGTTAAAAAAAAAAAAATCTCCTTTAAGGGAGCAGAAGACATAGGCCTGTGAAGTAGTTCCTTTACATAATGCTCAGAGGATCTGTATGTATCTCTGGCTCACTAATTAATGGAATAGCAGAGAAAGGGAGTCTGACCTCTGGATAAATGAAACATTATTTAACAAAGACTTATCAATTCTAAACTGTACAAAGAACATAATTTGTTCAAAGTATATACACGAGCGCCCTCCAGTATATACAGGAGCTCCCTCTACCTTCTCAGATTTAAGAAACTGGGAAGGAAATATATCCCAAATTTAGCTGATTTTTATGTTGATGAAACATAACAAAAATACTTTTTATCTTTAAAATTTACTATTATTACCTGACAGCCAAAGCTGTGAATTACTGAGAATTATTTGGAATAGTTCTTGTACCTTAATATGCTGCAGTGTAGGAATTTTTAAGTATATATATATATTTTTTCAATAATAAATGCCAGCAGAGGCTGATCTCAAACAAATGAATTTTTTTTTTAACATCTTTTGCTGGTATTCAAAGTTTTCTTACAAATTGTTAAGGATATTATGCATTAAAGAGTATTAAAAATAGAACTACCCTAACTATACAGTTCAACTTGCATCTTCAATCTTTCAACAATCCTTTGAACTAAATCAGAATTTTTAAAGACAAAATATAAACCACTACCTTCCTCTTAACAAAAAGAGGTTTATCAGTTTTGAAGTGATATAAAAGCAAAAATTAGTTTTAAAGGATTCTAAGAATCCATCTGTGTTAATGTATTCACACTTCAATTTTGAAATCCTCAAAGCTTTTAATGACAAAGTTTGAACAAAAACAGTTAAAAAAGGTATCTCTTTCTACACTATGTTGGGAACTAGTTAGTCCGTATTAGAAATCACTGTGTTTGATCCCTGTCAACATGTACTTCCCTAAGCAATGTGGTAGGTTTGTGAAACTTTATTTCAATCTTTTAAGATCTGGAACTATTTTAATGATTGTTATTGCTAAAGCAAGGAAATAAAGTCTGCATTTCTCATACTGATCTCACTATTCATTTAAATTCTGAAATATACTGGAGGATAAAAAGTACTCAATACCACATTTTTACAATGGAATCACAAAAAAAGCCACCCAAATTTCCACATGGAAAGTTTTCATAAAACATGAGTACCTGTACCAGTTGGTAAGGGTCATCATGATATAAAGCGAAGCCAGGAAAAGCATGAAGTGAAAGAAGGAGTAACTGTAAGTGACACCATCCCTTTCATTATCTACGGCTCGGTGAACATCATCACCATCCTCAAGTGATCCCTCATTTCTGGCTCCACCATCTTCTATTAGTGTTGATTCATCACTTGTTAGAGTCAGTTTATTAACCTGACTGTTGTTTGAAGTACGGATGCTACATGAAAGACAGTTTAAAAAGAAAGGAAAAAAAAAAAAAAGGAATTTAAACACAACATTCATATATGAATAATAGCTGGACTTCGCTTCAAAAAAATAAAACCCATAATTTTTCCTACCTTGAATAAAATACACACAGTAAAAAGAGGATTAGTCCAATAATTCCTTGAGTATGCCACCACTGTACAGACTGCCCCTCCTTTGGGATAGTGCTTGTTGTATTATATCCAATTATGTTCAGTAGACTTGGGTTACATTCTGTTTCTATAATGTAAATTAGGGTCAAATTAACATGTTAGAAAAGTACAAAAAATTTTTCAGAGGACAGTGTAGTTCCTTTTAACTCTTTATACACTGGCAAACTCAAAAAACTGTTAGAAAAAGGCACAAACAAAATAAGACAACTTGTATTTATTCATAATGAGACCTTTTACATTATATAATGCTAGTTTTATCGAACTGGTTGAAAAGCAATTTCATTTTCAACCTCATGCAGGAATTGAGACATTTAAGCTTTTTACTGATCAGGAAATTGGTGAAATTAGTAAATTTTTTACTTTATAGTAAAGCTCAAGCAGAGTTAAGAATAAAATTCAGATATCCTAAACTAAGATGCACTGCATTTTCTGTTATATACTATGAAATAACAATAGTGATTTTATGAAGTGTATCAACTTGTCAAACTACATTGTTATATAAGCAAGATAGTTTACACATAAAATCAGTTACTAGAGTTTTAGCAAATAGTTTGTGGAAATGAGTACATAAATCATAGTGACCTAATGCTTCTTCAGCCTCTCAACTCTTGTAAGAAAGAATTAAAATGGGGTTGGTATTCACTTAAGTGTCCCAAATATGTTTTTTACCTCCCACAATGCCAGATATGTCAATTGCCACCTTATCACTGAAAAATGATTTTTATCTTGAAGCCACTTGTATAAGGATAATCCCTAAAGCAAATTCCTATTACTTTATTTCTAGACACTTACTGGACAAAAATAAGCAATCTTTCTCTAGTACACTAAAAAAACTTTTTCTCCAACTAGTGATAAAGCACCTATGAAATTTATAAATGGGATGAAATCTAAGAGTCAGAAAACTTTTTTCTGTCAAAAATTCTGTAATTTTTCTGAGGAAACGAGACCATTTTTTCCCTTTTCAAAAAATAGTATAGCTGACCCTTGAACAAGCAGATTAGCAGTGGCAACCCACAACACAACTGAAAATCTGCGTGTTACTTTATGGCTGGCCTCTATATTCCAACCTTTCATACTAGCAATTTTTATCTATGGATTCAACCAAATGCAGACTGTACTGCAGTACATTTATTTTCCAATTTGTTTCACCCCAAATAACATAGATGGGCTTATACTTCCACAAAATGCACTAAAACTGGCCTATAAAAAGATTACAAAGACCAATTACATTCACCTGTAAGGTAATCACAGACAAAAAGAACTTAAAAAAATCTATACTAATTAAAACAGACTCAACAAACATTTTAATAGTTTTTAATTTTACATATACTATCACATGCACCATACAAATCAGGTATATTTCTTATAATTTTCCTATAATTTCTTATAGATTTGTTAGTGAAGGAAGAAACTAAGGGAAAAAATATAGCAGTACATCAAAGATGAAAATGGTATTATATGAGAATGAAACATGAGAATGGAAATAGTATTTCCATTCTCTTCATTCCTCTATGAGCTTAATTTTACAAACCGACAATCTCTGAAAACAAAGCTTGCGGGATTCATGAAAAGAAGCAAATCCAAGCAAACAAAACATACCCGGTTCATTGGTCATAGCAGACCATGTCAAATACATTGTGTAGACTGTAATCACTGAAGACTGTAACAAACCAGATCTTGGTTGTGATTCCTACAAAAAAATAATTAAGCAAAACAGAAAAACATTGCAATCATTCAAGATTTAGGAAACCTTAGAAAAACAGAAGCTTCATAAAGAATGAACTAATCCAAGCTTACTTGGATTTTTGGCAGTATGGACATTATAGAAGCACCAAGGCAGAGGAGCATGTTGACACTGATGAATGCTTTATTTTCTGCACAACTGGCTGGATGAGTATAGTAAACAAAAAACAGGACGATAGCAACTAAAGACAGCAGATAATTCAGGGCTGTAGCTGATAACAAAGCTGTGAAAGAAAGACATTTTGACAGTTAGATTTTCTCACTAATGTTAGGAATGAGGCATATGGCTTGCTTTAAAAACAATCTTATTTTATTCAAAAATATTATTTTAAGCAACATTTTATCAGCATTACACAGCCTATAAAAGCAGTTAAAGATTTAATTCTGGCCTCTACCACATTAAGACTTTTGTAGCCTTTACACGTGTGCGTGCAAGCTCCGTCATGTCTGCCTCTCTGCAACGCCATGGACTATAGCCCATCAGGCTCCTCTGTCCATGGAATTTTCCAGGCAAGAATACTGGAATGGGTTGCCATTTCCTACTCCAGCCTTTACACACAGCTCACTATTATGATGCATTTTAAGGGTAATAAAATAATATGATCTTCATTTAAAGTAATATTTACATAGAGTGTCTAATACACATTCAGATACATTAGCCATTATTTTCAAAATACAGAAAATTAACTAGGAGACTATTACTCAAGGTTTTTAAGTTATATCATTCAATTGTAAACAGCCATTAAGAAAATTATTTTGTTAATGCTAAGCCCACAGAACAATGCTTTGCTTTATCAACTAAAATCTTAAAAAAAAAAAACTATTCAAGTTGTCATTATTTAATAAGACAACCTAAGTTTCTTCTATCACACACACACTTTTAATTTTCACGTCAATGTATGCTTAATATGAATGTATTCATGTAGATGTGACTCACTAACAAATACTCTATCAGACAAATATTTACTGAATACCTACAAAGGCCCTGGAGATACAGCAGGCAAGAGCCAGAGACTCTTATATTAGATTTAACATTAAAAAATGAAACATTCTGTGTAAGTAAATTTTCCAAATGATTAAAGCTTATTTTTTTGAATATCAAATTCTTTAACCACTGAGATCAAATATCACAAACTAGTTGTATGAAAGAAAATATGAATATAGCAGATATGCTTAGTTTTCACTCTGATTTAAAAATATTTTTTAAATATTTTTTAAATATTTACAGTATTTTTTAGCTGACGCTCAGACTACTTCACATAAAAATCCAGATCTATGGGTTCTTTTGAAAAACTTCAGAAAAATTAAGCAACACTGGGCTCACATTTCCACAAGGCAATTACTGGATGGAGCTAAGCAGTGTAACGGCCTTCACACTCTTAATTCACCACAGTCCCTTTCATTTGCAAAAGGACTGAAAATGCAGTTTCTCCTCCCTCATTTGTGTCACCGGTTGTAAGCACCCGGATTTTGATTCTTGTTTTAGAGTAAACCATAGAACTCAACCTCATCATTATCAATACACATTACATACACTACGATAATAAACTCCCTAAGGTGTCACACATAAAGGCAGTCTTTGCACTTATATAAAATGCTTCAGAGTTGTTTCTTTTTCCGGCTTGCTGATGCTTCAGAATTCTACCACTGTTTGTTAGATCATCTATTCTAGTAGTCCTCATCTCTTTAATATTTTACTTTTTACCCTTTTACTTAGAAGCCTCCCAGGAAATCAGGCTATAAAATATACATATACTCAGCAGTATGCTTTGGAAATTCTATTTTAGCCATTCCCAGTCTTTTGGATGATTGCCTCGTTCTTGGGTATGTTCCTAGTTGACATGCAACATACGGTGTGACAGGATGCCACTCACAAACTTAAACTAAAAAACCTCTCCACAGTAAACTCTACCATAAAAATCGTGACTTCCCCACAGCCTACTACCTGCTCTCACTTTCAAAGTTCAACTCTCTGGAAGATGTTCTGTGAGACAAAAACTTACCCGCATACCAGCATCTGGAGTTCCCCTCTTCCATTTTTTCAACCCATGATTCATTCCACGAATGGGCAAAATCAATGAGTAAGACTAGCTGTATGAGAATGAAGCAAAAGGCACCTGCCATGCCTACATAAAACCACACTGAAAGGAGAAAAAAATTTTAAAAAAAATCACAAGTGAGTGACTGCTTCACTTTTTATTGTTTCCACAATCAATACACTGAAAGAAAAATAAAATATTACATAGATGTCTTGACTGAGGAAGGAAAACACAAAACAAATAGTTACAGTTCCAGGCAACAATTATTTTTAATTTCCTTATAAAATATCAACATCACACAAAGAAAAAAAAGATTTCTTACCAGTTGTAAAAGTTCCTTCTGGAATGAAGAAGGCCCCAATAATAATTGCAATTGCTGCAGCAAATTTAAAGAACCAGAATCTAAAACAAATTATTTTTATTAGTAAATAATTCATTACAAGTGGTTTCGTATATGAAATCTTTTGAGAGCTGCTCTTAAAAAATAGCTACACTTTATTGTGACTACTCTATTCCACCTGAGGATATCCTGAAAACGAGAAGACACCACATGTCAATTATTTTGTTGTGTTGTTGTCTGGTCACTCAGTGTCCAGCTCTTTCTACAACCCTATGGACTGCAGCCTACCAGACACCTCTGTTCATGGCATTTTCCAGGCAAGAATATGCAAGGGGTTGCCATTTCCTTCCCCAGGGGATCCTCCTCATCCAGGGATCAAACCCACATCTCCTACACTGGCAGGCAGATTCTTCACCACTGAGCCACCAGGGAGGCATGGCTATTTTAATTCATTCTAATAAATGAGAATATTAGATGCATCTCACAGGTTTACTTAAATGAGTGAGATAATATATGGAAGTGTAAATAAGGTACACTGTACAAAGGAATAGCTTTTGAAAACACAAAAGTCTGGAAAACAGATTTCCAGTAGCAAGTCAGATGAACTGAAACAACCAGAAAAGACATAATATCTGAAGAATTCTAACACAGAAAGAGTAGGAAGTGCAAAGGAGGTGTCCAGAATCCAAAAAAAAAAAAAACCCAAAGTAACAGATTAATAACTCCAGCTGAAGACAACTAGCAAAAATTTGAGGTGTCTGCTACTTCATATATGAAAGCAGCAATGCAAAACTATAAGGAATATGAACATTTCACCACCAGAAGATAACGATAATCCTACAATGACTGATCATAAAGGCATAAAAATCTTGCAATCTAGCAGATAAAGAATTCAAGATAGTTGTTCTGAGGAAACTCAATGAGCTACAAGAAAATACAAAAATAATTCAATGAAAACAAGCAAAAACCACTAAATTTAACCAAGAGATAGAAATCATAGAAAAGAACCAAATATATTCTGAAGCTTAAGAATTCAAGAAAAGAAATGGAAAAAAAAAAAAAAAGTAATAGAGATCTTTAGAAGTGAAAGTAAAAGTCGCTCAGTCGTGTCCGACTCCATGCGACCACATGGACTGTATAGTCCATGGAATTCTCTGAGCCAGAATACTAGAGTGAGTAGCCTTCCCCTTCTCCAGGGGATCTTCCCAACCCAGAGATCGAACCCAGGTCTCCCACATTGCAGGCGGATTCTTTACCAGCTGAGCCACAACGGAAGCCCAGAGATCTCCAGAAGGGTAGATCAAATGGAAGACAGAAAAACTGGACAGGCATTTTGATATAACCCAATCAGGGGTGAACTGAGAAAAAAATGAAAAAGAGGGAAGAAAGCCTCAGTAATATATGGAATTTAAATATTAGAATGATCAGGGTTTCAGAAGAAGAGAAGGGGGCAGAAAGTTAATTTAAAGAAATAATATCTGAGAACTTCCTAAATCTGGACATGAACATCAAAGTTCACAAAGCTAGTAAGATCACAGGATCATCATCTCAATGCAAAAAAAACCTTTAGGATAAAACTGTCAAAAATCAAATACAAGAAAATGCTAAAAGTAGCCAGAGGGGTCCAAAGCAAGAGATTCTGATCTACAAAGTAATTTCCATTAGGCTCTCAGTGGATTTCTTAGAAAATCTATAGGCCAAGAGAGAGCAGAGTGACTTTGAGTGACATACTCAAAGTGTTGAAAGGAAAAAACCACCAGCCAAGATTACTCTGTCCAGCAAAGTTATCCTTCAGATATGAAAGAGAAATAAGGCTTTTCCCTAAATCCAAAGAATTCACCACCACTAACCTGTCTTGTAAAAAATGGTAAAAGGAATTCTTCAGACTGAAATGAAAAGACATTAATTAATAACATGAAAGCCTACAAAAGCATACAACACACTGGTAAAAGTAAATACACAGATTCATAAAAGTCTAATTCTTTAACAGGGTGGTGTGTTAAGTGAACTGTAGTAAAAAGATTTTAAAAAGTATTAAAACACAATGAGTATTATAAAAGGTAAATTGTGACATCAAAAAAATAAAAGGAATAAATATGTAGGGCTATTTTATGCATTTAAAGTTGCTATCAGCTTAAAATTAACTTTTATCTATAACATGTTTTATGTAACCCTCATGGTAACCACAAAGCAAAAAGCTAGAGTAGATAAGATAGAGAAGCAGAATATACCACTAGTTTACAAAGAAAATCACCAATTTACATAGGTGTTAACAGAGAAAAAAGAAACGATGAAAATATAACCAACCAGACAACAATGACTAACATACGGCATTAACAAGTCCTTACAAATCAATAATTATGCTAATGGAGTGAATTTGCTAACCAAAAGCCAGTGGCTGGATGAATAAAACAAACTGAAAAAGACAAATGGAATCACATTTGTGGATGTGAAAAATAGTTAAAATGTCCATAACAGTCAAAGCCACCTTTCAATTCAAAGTACTCCCTATAAAAATTTCAATGTCATTTACAAAAACTCAGGAAAAAAATATCCTAAAGTTTGTATGTAACTTCGAAAGACCCCAAATAGCCAAATCAGTCATGAGAAGGAAGAATAAAACTGGAAATATCACACTTACTCCTTTCAAACTATACTACAAAGCTATACTAATTAAAACAGTAATAACATAAAAAATAGACACACAGATCAATGGAACAGCAGAGAAGGCAATGGCAACCCACTCCAGTCCTCTTGCCTGGAAAATCCCATGGACGGACCTGGTGGGCTGCAGTCCATGGGGTCTCAAAGAGTTGGACATGACTGAACAACTTCACTTTCATGCACTGGAGAAGGAAATGGCAACCCACTCCAGTGTTCTCGCCTGGAGAATCCCAGGGACGGGGGAGCCTGGTGGGCTGCTGTCTATGTGGTTGCACAGAGTTGGACATGACTGAAGCGACTTAGCAGCAGCAATGGAACAGAAGAGTAATAAACCCTTGCATTTCGGATCAACTAATATTTGACAAGGGAGTCAAGAATATTCAGTAGGAAACGACAGTTTCTCCAACAGTTTCGGGAAAGCCATTAATAACCACATACAGAAAAATGAAACCAGACTCCTTTCTTACACCATTCACAGAATCAACTCAAACTGAATGGAAGACACTTAACACATTATTGGAGAAGGCAACGGCACCCCACTCCAGTACTCTTGCCTGGAAAATCCCATGGATGGAGGAGCCTGGAAGGCTGCAGTCCATGGGGTCTCTAAGGGCTGGACACAACTGAGCGACTTCACTTTCACTTTCATTCACTGGAGAAGGAAATGGCAACCCACTCCGGTGTTCCTGCCTGGAGAATCCCAGGGACGGGGGAGCCTGGTGGGCTGCTGTCTATGGGGTCACACAGAGTTGGACACAACTGAAGTGACTTAGCAGCATCAGCAACACATTATTGACTGGACATGTATTAACATGTCTTTTGTTACCCGAGTGTTATTGACTAGGAGATGAATCATATGCTTTTAGAGAGCCATACAATTAACATCACAGTGTTTAGTTAGAGCTTAAAACTGATAAAGGCTCATTACAGACTTATGATTGTTGTTTTCATTCACATTTCCCTGTTAGGGTTCTGCTCCAATTTTGTCTATGTTATAAACACAAGCTTATATCCAAAAAATTTTCAAAAATGATGCATAACGAAATTTTGAACAAAGAAGAATTTTTTGGTGACTTTTATGCAGATACTTTCTCTGACTGTCCAAGCAACATAAATACTAGTATCTCAGAAGATGACAGTTCTTCAGAATATAGTTCTGACTCAGACAATATGAATATTAGACCAACAAAAAGACAAAATAAACCTTAGTGATTGATTCTGACATGCAAAGTGAAAATGAAATGCATGATGCTTTTTTACACGTCAGGTGTAACTACTGAATGTAATAATCTGCAAAGTGTTAATTAAATATCAGGTCAACAAAAATAAAAATTGCCAGGCACAGGCCTATGTTTCCAGCAAAAATCCCCTAGTCAGTGAGTTAAGATCTGATACCATAAAAGTTACTTGGAAGATACTGATACTGGGAAGAAGGAAATAAGGAAGAAACTCCCTGACATTAGTCTAGGCAATGAGTTTCTGGGGGAGACAACAAAAGTACAAACAACAAGGGTAAAAATCAAACCAGTGGGAATACTTCAGACAAAAGACCTTCCACAGAAAAAACAGAACAATCAACAAAATGAAGAGACAACCTATAGGAGAAAATATTTGCAAACCAAGTATCAAAATGTGGTTAATATCAAATTAACTATATAAAGAACCCATACAACTCAATAATTTACAAAAAACAATTAAAAATGGACAAAACTAAATATTTTTCCAAAGAAGGCATACAAATGGCAAACATGCATATGAAAAGGTGCTAAACATCATTAATCATCAGAGAAATGTAAATCAAAACCATAGAATGGCCACCAAGATGGTAAGAAACAACAAACGTTGGTCACAGCGTGGTGAAATAGGAATTCTTAGGCACTGCTAATGGGCATGTACACTAATTCAGCCACTATGGAAAACAATATGAAGGTTCCTGAAAAAATACAAAAATGGAACCGCCATACAGTCTGGCAATCCTACTTCTAGGTATATATCCAAAGAAAGGGAAAACAGGGCACTGAAAAGGTATCTGCTCATCCATGTTTACGGCAGAATATTCCTAACCTGCAGATACAGAAACAACCTAAGTGTGCATCAACAGACGAATAGAGAGACCATAGTACAGAGACACAATGGAATATTATTCAGCCACGAAAAATAAGGAAATCCTATCATTTGCAACAACATGATCCTGATGGACCTTCAGGGAATTTGCTAAAAAGAGATAATCCAAATTTAAAAAAATATTATATTACCAAAATGTGGAATCTGAAAAAAAAAATGTACTTTAAAGTTGCTAAGAGATCTTAATTGTTCTCATCACAACTAAGAAATATATGTGACGTGACAGAAGTGTTAGCTAATATATGATGGTAATCATATTGTAATATATAATACATATGAAATTAACATTTTGTACACTTTAAACCTAACACAATATCATCAATTATATTGCAAAAAAAAAAAAAAACCATTAGCATGATGTAAGAGTGCTTAGTACATACTTTGAGAAGAATGTTATCACAGGAAATGACTGTGATAGTCATCCTGTAATGTATTTTGAGAGTTGTTTAAAAATACATTTAATAAAGATGTTTTAACAGTGCAAAAAAATTAAAATTAATAATCAAAACAACCTATGACTAAGAGAATTAAAAAAAAAAAAAATCAACCTGGCACAAAACATCATTTTTCATTAATATTTTATTTGATTCTTCCCATCTTTGATAGTGTATGTTAATAGATAAGCAATATCAGATACTTAAAGCTATTTTTATTTATGGGGTGGAACAGTGATAAAATTCAAAACATTCAATACTGAGTATGAGATGCATTGCTCTGTATTAAAGGCGACTGACAAAAAGGAACCTTGAAGTGTCTAGGTTGTCCATTATAACGTTTAGAAAATCAACCACCTTGTTTCAAAGCAATAAAGTTTTTCACTTTGGCTGCACTGCACATGTAAAGAACTGAGTTCAGTTTTATGTAGTGAGATTGGCCTACAGAAGGCTAAGAGGAGGAAAAATAAGCTCATTAGTCACAAATGTGATAAATCTTTTCAGGATGAAAACATGGTTGAACCTTGAACAATGCTAGGGTTAGGGACTCCAGCTCTCTGCATGGCTGAAAATCCACCTCTAACTTACAGTCAGCCCTCTGTATCAGAGGTTCCTCATTTGTGAATTCAGTGAATCAGAGATCATGGAGTGTGTTAATACCATAGTTATTAACTGTTGGGAAAAAATCTCTAAGTGGACCTGCACAGTTTACACCTGTTTGTTCACAAGGGTAAACTTTACTAAATATTATGCACAGCAGTAAGTGACTCAAATCTACTATTTAGTATTTATATTTCTAAATTCTGACATTCTCTGGTAGAGACAAGAGGATTTTCTTACTTTGTCATTCATGAACAAAATAATTCTGCAGATTGTTCAAGTTTATTTTAAACTTTCTTTAGACAGACTCAAAATTACTGAGAAGAGACTACCCAGACTTTAAAATGAAGGTTATTAAAATACTTACCCATTGTGTACTGCAGCTCTAGGATCACTGCTGCTCTTCACTTTGATCATTAAGAGAGAGAGAAGAAGATAGAACATAGCCAAGCCAAAGCACAAACGGTATACAGCTTTATAGCCAACCAGAATACTACAAGGGACCATTCCTTTCTCATTCTCACAAAATCCAGGAATCTGAAAAAAACAAGAATTTCTAATCTAGAATTTTTTCAAGGAAAAATGACAATTCTGTGCAATTAAATAGCTTAAGGTTCAGAAAATTGACGTTCACTTTTTACAGTTTATGCTGAAATGTAATCATGGTAAGTCTACACGCTTTCATAAACAGAAGTTTAACCCTTTTTTCACTTTATATGCACACAGGATAAACTACAAATGCCAATCCTAAAGTGAATGCTTATTTTAACTTGCAGACTTATTCAAGTTTATTCTAAGTTTTTTTTAGAACTTACATTTCACTGTGATATGCTGAATCACATGTATAAAAGAAAAACACAATCAATAAAACTTTAAAGAATTACAGAGTAATTCAATCAGTTTCTAAATACTAAAGAGAACAATGATGGCTTTTCAAAGCCAATGCTATTAAATTCATTCTGAGATCTGGTCCCTGATTCTACAAATATTATTTTTGATAATGGATAGATCTGAAAGTAAAGTGAAAGTGAAAGTCGCTCAGTTGCGTCTGACTCTTCGTGACCCCACGGACTGTCCATGGAATTCTCTAGACCAGCATACTGGAGTGGGTAGCCTTTCCCTTCTCCAGGGGATCTTCCCAACCCAGGGCTAGAACCCAGGTCTCCCACACTACAGATGGATTCTTTACCAGCTGAGCCACAGGGAAGCCTAAGAATACTGGAGTGGGTAGCCTATCCCTTCTCCAGTGAATCTTCCAGACCCAGGAATTGAACCAGGGTCTCCTGCACTGCAGGTGGATTCTTTACCAACTGAGCTATCAGAGAGAATTGGAGTAACAGCAAAAGGGTTGGCTGTATTTTTATTTTTCTAACTTAAAATCTTGATAAAGACTGAAGACCATTTCAGAAAATCACACTGAAAACAGAGTACAAGCAAGTATTTTCAAATTATTTTTAAGTGAAATAAATGAGTGAAACAAACTAATAGTTTCAACTAAAACCATTCATAAGAAGTCAACTGGTTCCATGACAAAACCATTTTGCTTATACCCAGGACTTAAGTAAAATTAACTGAGCATCTATTTATGGCATGTACAATGCTACGTTCACAACTGTGATAAAGCTCATTTTCCAAACTTGCATGATTTTTCTTTACCCCAAAGTCAAAAGCAGATAATCATGGTTTAAAATGCAAGTTATCTAACATAAATACTTTCTCAATCTCAAATTTTCTACTGTCATTCATCTTTCCTTGGAGGAAAACTAACTTTTATATGCTGTCTCTGGATCACATTCTCTCTCATCTCTTACGAGTTAGATCCCTTATGACTTCTCAAAAAGCAAATGATTAAATCTCTCCATTCTAAAAATGTTTTAAACTCAGCCTCCCTCTAACACTTGCCATCTTCATCACAAAGATCCTCAAATTAGCAGTTTATACTCACTGGATATGTTTCCTCATAGCCATATAACTTTCCCTCCCAAACCTCCTAGGTCCAGCATTCTTAAAACTACAGCTTTTTTCAGACACTAGACATATACTGGTTGTCAAATCCAATGGCTACTACTTAATCCTCACACTCCTTTACACCATTTTTACAGACATTATTATCCTGTCATTCTCAAAGCTCTGCTCCTAAGATCTACAAAACATGTTTTTGGTTCGCTTCTTTCACTGTTCCTTTAGAGCTTCCCTTTCTCCACCAACCCCCTTCTGTCAAAGTTCTAGCTCTGCTCACTCCAAATCGTCCTCCTCTTCAGCATATGCTGCCACAGTTTGAACTTCATCTCTATCCCTGGTTTGACTGACACACTCGAATTTTTCACTTCCTGTTGGACACATACAGAGATACAAACGTAGTGACGTACCGCCAAGACAACATGCTATGAACTGAACTAGATTATATTCTCCCCATCTTCTTTCACAACCTGACTCCCTGGTGCGGGGGCACAGGAGGAGGGCGGAGGGCAGGGCAGGTGATAAGTTTAATAAAATACCTTTTTTTCCTTTTTCTTAGTTAACAGCAACAGTTTCCTCTCAGTTATCTAGGATCAGAACCTCGTTTATTATTCTATCACTGCCTATATTTAAATCCAGATCCAGTCAATTCTATGTTCAAGGAATCTATTTCAGGCGCTCGATGTCCTTCTTGATTACATCATTTTAACAGCCTCCACACTTAACTGCTTGCCTTTTTTCCTAATTATCAAATAAATCTTCCTAAGGCATACATACTTGGCTCAAAAAGCTTTTATCCTCATTCTGCTTCCTGTTTTTCAATTTCTGTATATAAAAATTTCTTGATTCTTAGAATGCCACTTTTTCCACGAGACCCACAGCAATTCTGACATTTCCCTGGCTGGAAATTATCCATTTCCACTTATTATCACAGCACACTTTTCTGCACCACCATCACAATCTCATAAACCACTTTTAGTGTTTGTCTTTCCTAAATAATTATGAACTACTAAAACTGGGATTAAGTATCATCTTCCTTTTTACAGTATTCTGTTTCCAACACACTGGAAGCAATTTTATGCATAAACATACTAAAGGTTCAAGCTTCCCAGGTGGCACTAGCAGTAAAGAATCTGCCTGCCAATGCAGGAGACCTAAGAGAGGCAGGTCGGCAAGATCCCCTGGAGGAGGGCAGGCCGCCCACTCCAGTATTCTTGCCCAGAGAATCCCCTGGGCAGAAGGCCTGACAGATCACGGTCCATAGCATCACACAACTGAAGTGACTTAGTAGGCACACACACTAAAGGTTCAGTTAATCATTAAAAAAAAAAAAAAAGGACTTACCTTATTCAGCTGTTCTTCCATTCCAGGTATCAGCATTACACAAGCTACACACACTCCAACAAGCAGGAAAAGCGCATAGATCAACCTGGTTACAGTGGAGTTATTTCCACTAGGACAGCATCGGCACAGCAAACACGGGGCACTGCCACACAAACACGGTATCTGGAAAAAGAAGGTTACAAATCAGTACAGTTTAAAAGATACAGTGAACATTTACATTCTATCTACTCAAAAAAGGATGAAGTTAAATTGATTAAAAAGTGATCTGGTTCGTAAGTTATCTATAAACTATAAACCATGGTAACTTCTGGGTAAAAATGAAGCAAAATAAAGCAAAAAAAAAGTGCCCTTCATATCAAGCAAAATGAGTAAATTCAGTTAAAAAGGGAAAAAAAGTAGCAACAAGACCCAAAGTTTAGCTGAGAAAAGAAATGGAATATTCATTAATTATAAGTGGATCTCCAACTCCTACCTTTTAACCCCCAGAAATCAGGCTGAATTCACAAAAGTCTGAGGTTTCTCAGATAATTCAGAGAAGGGAAAGAAGTAAATTGGTATTTTCACCTTTTCCCTCTTCTGACTTGGTGGTGGTGATAACCACCAAGTAAAAGTTCCTATTAGAATTAGGCAAAATAGGATTAAAAGAACAAGTGGGGTGAGCTAGCGTTCTCTAACAGAATTCCACACTAAACTAGTAGTAGATCCCAGGGGAAAAGGTATCTTCCCGAACACGTGAGGCAAATACCGGTAATGGAATTTAACAATATCTCAGAAAGGCAAAGTCAAAGTATTCTAGTAACAATTGACCTTAATCTAGGGTGAGCTCCACCATCCACCAGATAACACAGGAAGGGAGTATTGTAGAAGTCAGACACACTACAGTAACCCATATAAGGTAGGATCAGTATTTATACAAAACTTCAAAAATAAATGGCATAGCAACAACACAAACACACTTTAGCAAAAAATAAAAAAACATGCCCCAACCAAAAAAAAATAAAAAGCATTTGAAAAATCCAATCTGAAATAAAACATAAGTCAGTAAGAAAAGGAAATTCCCGAAAATTGGTTCACCTGAAGCAAAAAGGAGAGTTCAAACAGAAAAGAACAGAACAAGCTGAAAAAGAGGACTGCAGGGCTGAGGAGAAATGAGAAGGGGAAAAGCCTGCTTAAAAAAATAATTAACAAAACAAAACGGGAACAAAACAAAAATGCTGAAAATAAAAATCAGTTCAGTTCATTTGCTCAGTCATTTCCAACTCTTTGCGACTCTATGAACCACAGCATGCCAGGCCTCCCTGCCCATCACCAACTCCCAGAGTCCATCCAAAATATGTCCATTGAGTTGGTGATGCCGTCCAACCATCTCATCCTGTCGTCCCCTTTTCCTCCCGCCTTCAATCTTTCCCAGCATCAGGGTCTTTTCAAATGAGTCAGCTCTTCCTATCAGGTGGCCAAAGTACTGGAGTTTCAGCTTTAGCATCAGTCCTTCCAATGAACACCCAGGACTGATCTCCTTTAGGATGGACTGGCTGGATCTCCTTGCAGTCCAAGGGACTCTCACACAGTCTTCTCCAACACCACAGTTCAAGAGCATCAATTCTTTGGCACTCAGCTTTCTTTACAGTCCAACTCTCACATCCATACATGACTACTGGAAAAAGCATAGCCTTGATTAGACAGACCTTTGTTGGCAAAGTAATGTCTCTGCTGAAAATAAAAATACTGATAGATAAATTTTGGATTAAGTACCATAAACTCAGGCCAAGACACAGTAACAGTGACCAGACTTACCCTACTGCCTTAATCCCTGGGGAAAAATAAGATGAAACAATGGTTTTCCAGACAGTTAACAACAGGCAATTTAGGATACTTAATTTCTAAGAGAGATGAAACAATGTGAAGTCTAGGACTGGCCCAGTTTTTCTGCCTGGGAAGAGTTTCCAGTGTAGGCCAGCAGAGGCCAGCAGTCTACTGAACTGGAGACACAGCTGGGGCAGAGTTGAGAGTTTAGGGAAGTGAAGGCACATAAGAGTTCACAGGACATAAAAAAATAAAGGAGAAAGCTATACTGAGATTGAACTCTGGAGATCTGCAGAGGTTTGCTTCCATTTCTGTCTTCAGCAGAGCACTGATCAGCACATGTATTTGATTAAATTCCTCTAGGGGGCAGGGTGGGGTGGTATTACTACCAATCGTGTGGAAAAAACATTATAATCCTTGACTAAAATTATAAGATTTTTACTACACAGTATGGGGGGGGGGGGGGGGCGGGGGGCGGAAGCTGGCCATAAGGCTAAAAAAGCCATTCTAATCTCAATAAAGCCTAAAAGCAAACTTTGAAAAGCTTCTCTTCAAATAACTCACCTATGTCTAAGAATAGCAAGAATTACAAAAAAAAATACAACATATCCAGCTCCCATCAAGGTAAAATTTACAATATCTAACAGCTAGTAAGAAATTGGCAGGCATACCAGTATGGAAAATACAGCTTGTAATGAAGAGCAAAGTCAACAAATAAAAACCAGCCTGAAAATTACACAGATAACTAAATTTAATTATAAAAATGGCATTCCAAAATCACTGAGGACGGTGACTGCAGCCACAAAATTAAAAGACACTTGCCCCTTGGAAGAAAAGCTATGACAAACGTAGACAGCATATTAAAAAGCTGAAACATCACTTTGCCAACAAAGGTCCATATGGTCAAACTATGGTTTTTCTAGTAGTCATGTATGGATGCGAGAGTTGGACCATAAAAAAAGACTGGAGTGTCAAAAAATGGTTGCTTTCGAATGTGGTGCTGGAGCAGACTCTCGAGAGTCCCTTGGATTGTAAGGAGATCAAACCAGCCAATCTTAAAGGAAATCAACCCTGAACATTCACTGAAAGGAATGTTGATGAAGCTGAAGCTCTAATACTTTGACCATGTGATATGAAGAGCTGTCTCACTGGAAAAGACTGACGCTAGGAAAGATGGAGGGCAGGAGGAGAGAAGGGGGCGGCAGAGGATGTGATGGTTAGATGGCATCACTGATTCAGCGGACATGAATGTGGGCAAACTCTGAGAGACAGTGAAGGAGAGGGAAGCCTGGTGTGCTGTAGTCCATGGGGTTGCAAAGAGCTGAACACGACTTGGTGACTATGTTACTGTAATGATACTTCATTTGCTCAAGTAGAGTGGAACACAGCATGTCAAAGAGAGACATGGAAGGTTACGTCCATATCAAACTTCTGAAAATGAAAAAGTAAAGTATCTGAACCAAAAAGTACACTGCAGAAACGGCAAATGAACTTGAAGATATAGCAAAAGAAACAATCCAAAATGATAAAATGATAAAAAGACCAGAACAAAAGCAACAGAGAATCAGTGCTGTCAGACAACTTCAAATAGCCTAATACACGTCAAACCGGGGCTTCTGAAAAATAGAGACATGAGAGTCCTTTTGAGGAAGTAATTGCCGAAATGTTCTTAATGAAAACTATAAACTCACAGATCCAAGAAACGCAATGAAAACTACACACCAAGTTACATCATAAACTGTTTAGGGCTTCCTCTGTTGCTCAGTGGTAAAGAATTCACCTGCCAATTCAGGAGACACAGGTTTGATCCCTGGGCAGGGAAGATCCCAGGTGCTGCGGAGCAACTAAGCCCATGCACGACCACAACTTCTAAGCCTGAGCTTCAGAGCCTGGAAACTGCCACTACTGAGCCTGCGTGCTGCACCTACCGAGGCCCGGGCGTCCCAGAGCCCCGTCACTACAAGAGAAGCCGCCACAACGAGAAGCTAGTGCACTCCAGTGAAGAGCAGCCCCGCTCTCCCAACTGGAGACAAGCCTGTGCAGCAACAAAGACCAGCACAGCCAAACAGAAATAAATGGAATTAAAAGAAGAAAATGGTTTAAAAAAATAAATTGCTTAAAAACAATGATAAACAGAAAAAAATCTTAAAAGCAGTCAGAAAATGAAGGAACCTTATATAAAGAAGAAGAAAGATATCAGACTTCCAGTAAGAAATATTGCAATGCAAAAATCAGTACTGAATGAAGAAAACTATAAGTACAGAAGTTCATACTCAGCAAAGATATCTTTGTAAAGACATTTTTAGGCACAGAAAAAAACCCCAAAATAACAAATCTAAACTATCAGAAATGTGAAAAGAAAGTTACACCAGAAACGTGGATCTACATAAAAGAAATGAACAACAACAAAAAAGAAATGGTCAACTGTGTATTTTTTTTTTACATATAAAAGGTTACTTAGAAAAGATTATTACCTTTTTAAAGCAAAATAGCAAAGTATTCTGGGTGGTAATAACCAAGATGGCAGTACAGTTACTGGATGTGACAGTTACAAACAGGCTATAAAAGGAGACATTCAACTCCACTACTGTATAAATTAGAAACAGAATGGATATGACACAAAGGCAGTGTAATAAGTTAAAGATAACTACTATAAACCCTACAGTGACCCTACAGTCTAAAAATGCAAAACAGAGCATTACAGCTAGTAAGCCAAAAGGAAAAAAAAAAAAAAACTAAGATATTGCCAATTAATCCAAAATAAGGCAAAAACTAGGGAAAAGAGACCATGAACAGGTAGGATAAACAAAAAACAAATAGAAAGATGGTTGATTTAAGCCCAAACAGAATCAATACTCACATTAAGTATGAAGAAACTAAACACTACTAAATAAAAAGCATACTGTCAGATTAAAGAGTTAAGATCCAACCCTATCTTTTCTACAAGAAACCCACTTAAACAAAAAGACAGAACTGGTGGAAAATTATATATATACACGTATGGGTATATATGTGTGTCTGTGTATGTATGTATATACACACATATACACATAAACACACATACCAGTATCAGACAAAGTAGATTTCAGAGCAGAGAATTTCATCAGGAACAAAGAGGGCCATTTTATAATAAAAGACATACATGGAGATATAGGATATTCATTAAGCAGACATACAACATACAATCCTAAATATTTCTGCATGTAAAAAAGAACTTCAAAATGCATCAAAGAAAAATTATTAAAACTGAAAGAGTAATAACAAGTCCACATCTATGCTCTTTCATTAACTGAAGTAGGGAAAAACCTCAATATCCATATAGAAAACCTTAAATAATATCATTAATTGTCTCTGACATTCAGGGAATATTCCATCTAACCAAAGCAGAATAAAAATTATTTTCAAAAACACAGAGAACACTTAACCAAAAAAGAGCATATTCTGGGCCATAAAACAAATCTCAAATCTCAATAAATATAATCATACATGTTTTCTTGGCCCACAATGGAATTAAATACTGTTCAGTAACCAAAGGATTTATTTCTCCAGAAACTAAATAACACAGTCGAACTCACAAGCAGAAGAGGTCAAAAAAGAAACAGAATGAAAATAAGGTATCAGATTTTTGGAATGTACCAAAAGCAATGTTTAAAAGAAACCTACAGTTTTAAGTGGCTATGTTAGACAAAAAAAAATAAATCAATGACCAGAGCTTTCATCTTAAGTTATTAAATGAGCAAATTATAGCCAAAATAGACAGAAGATAAATCCATGAGGTAAAAAACAGAAAAGAAGAAAGACAGTGAAGCTAGTTTTAGAAGACCATTACAATTTAGAAACCTATAGTCAGACTGATCAGGTTAAAAAATAGCAAGAAAGTGAACATACAAATCCTCAGAACCAGAAATGAGAGAGAAGGTATTATTATCGATCCTGTGAGCATCAAAGGATTGATTATAAGAGAAAACTATGAGCGATTTTACTGAATAATTCAACAGCTTAGATAAAACAGATAAACTCCATGAAAAATCCAAACTACCAAAAATCATTCAATGAGAAATATATAAGATGAATGGTCCTGTTTCTAGTCAAGAAACTGAATTTGTAGTTAAAAACCTTCACAGGCAAAGATAGCCTCACTAGTGAATTCCATTGAACATTTAAAGAATAAACCAAACCAACTCTACCCAGATTCTTCCGGAAAACTAAAGAGGCAAAAAACTGATATAAAACCAAGGAAACAACATACTGATATCCTTTATGAACATTACAAAAAATAATGATAATAATAATCCCTAATATCCTGTCAAGTCAATAATACAAAAAGCATACCAAGATCTGTTCCATTTTCACAAATAAGGAGACTAGAATCCATGACTCCATCCTAAAGAAAAGAAAAAAGCAAAGAGATTCAAGAAATCAACAATTCTTCTAAGATCCATAAGTTATGTGAGAACACAGGGTAAGTCTCTGCCCCCTAGACTGAAAGACAGACAGGGAATCACCGCTTATTAGTGTCCACAAGTGGAAACTGACTTGGGAACCAGTGTGCAGGAAGGAAATCCTGAAAGATAACTGAAGATCTGCTGGAGCCTCATAGTGGACAAGTCTGAGTTAAAAAAACCAGGAAAACCCAGTTAAAGGGCCCTACAGATTTGTGAATTTTACTACTAGTTCAATCAGGTTCTCATAGTAAACATGAGAGAAAAATTCCTTCCAGCTTCTTGTAGGAAAGGAGAGATCCATTTTAAAATATATTAGAACACTTTTTTTCTGAACACCTGACCTTAAGAGAAACTAGTTAAATAGAGTCTAACTTATTTAGAGGATAAATAACCTAGGGGAAGAGAAGTACTCAACTCTAGCTATTCAAGCCATCCTCTCCCATTTATAGGGGGACGGAGGGGAGACTAAGAAACATTAGGAAGTAAACAATCCAGAGGCATAAGCTTGCTAAAAGACCAAAATCTAATCAGAGAATAATGGAATGTTTCTCTTTCACCCACACCCCACCCGGACACAATCAAGTTCCTTTTACCTGGGTACATAGTGTCTGGCTATCAGGAAAATTACTGACATTACAAAAGGCAAAAAACACAATCTGAAGAGACACAGCAAGCGTCAAAACCAGACGCAGCAGAGATGTTAGTTTATCAAACCAAAAATATAAAACAACATAATATGTTAAGGGTTCTACTGAATAAAGTAGACAGCATACAAGAAGCAAAAATGAAATCCTTCAAAAAAAAATAGGCTAGAAACAAAAAACAGTAGCAGAAATGAAAAATGCAGACATGGTTGAGGAAATAATTTCTGAGCGTAAGGCTGTATCAATAGAAATTTTCCAAACTGAAAAGCCAAGAGAGTAAAGACTGACATTATGTTCAACAAAATATCCAAGAACTGTCAGATAACTGCAAATGGTAAAACAATGTGAATATCACAAGGAAAAGAAATATTTTTTTAAATGACAGACTTCCCCCAAATTAACATCAGACATACACACCCCACCCTCCACAAAAAAAAAAAAACCACACACACACAAAAACACTACCACCAACAAAAACCCCTACACCTAGATAAATCGCTTTGAAGCCAACAGAAAATACAATATCCTGGAAGAAGCCAGAGGAAAAACAACTTACCTACAGAGAAACAAAGATGAATTATCAATATATTCAAGTTTTCCTCAGACACCATGCAAACAAGAGTAAAGTGAAATATTTTAGTGTTGAGAGAAAACAACCTGCCAACCTATAGTTCTATACTCTGCCAATTATCCTTCAAAAGAAGAAGAAATACGTTCTCAAATAAAATGGAAATCTGTTGCCAAACTCTAGACTTGCTTGCAAGAAATGTTCAAAATTCTCTAGAGGAGGAAAATAATATAATTCAGAAACTCTACATATAAAATTACTTTTATAAATAAATGTAAAATTAAAACTTACTTTTCTTATTCTTAGTTGAGCTAACCTGTTTGCTCAAAGTAAGAGCAACAATGTATTGTTACATATGCACATGCATGTTATGCCTATACACATACTTCTGCATACATGTGTGTAGACACATAGGCGTGTGTGTGTGTTTCATGAATGACAGTAATGCAGAAGGGACAGGAGACAGGAATTAGGATTGTTTTCCTATCATAAGGTATTAACACTAGCTGTAAAGTGGTATAGCATTATACTGAAGTGTGTAGTGTCGTAGTATGCTGTTACTTCAAAGTGGATAAGCTGTAAACGTATATTTCAAATTCTGGAGTGCTACGGACCGAAAATCGTATGATGAAAATCTAATGCACAAGGTGATGCTGTTATGAGATGGGGCCTTTGGGAAGAATTAGGTCCAAAGGGCAGAGCCCTCATGAATGAGGTTAGTGCTCTCATAAAGGAGGCAGGGAGAGCGCCTCACCTCTTCAACTATATGTGGACACATCAGCAAGCTGACATCTGTAACCCTGAAGAGGCCTTCACCAGGTACAAAAGATAGGCATGCAGGCGCCCTAATCTTGGACTGCCAGCCTCCAGCACTGTGAGAAACAAATTTCTGTTGTTCACATGCCACCCAGCCTGTGGTATTGTTACAAGAGCCCAAATGGACTAATAAATTGGGCAACAACCGAAAAAGAAGTAACACTTCATAAAAGTTAAAAGATGTTTAACTGATATGCTAAAAAGGGAGAGAAAATGGAATCATATACAATGCTTAATTTAAACACCCTTCTCCCTCAACACACAACAGGAAAAACAAGAGCAACAAATAGAAAACAGTAACAAATACGGTAAATACCAGTCCAAATCTATCAGTAATCACCTTGGAGTTCAGAAGCCTAAATTTATTCAATTAAGACAGACTGTCAGAGTGTTCAAAAAACAAGACCCAGTTATACTGTCTACAAGAAGGTCACTTTAAATATAAAGACACACAGAATAAAAGCAAAGGGAAGGGGGAAAAATGTAACATGTGAACACTAAATGAAAGGAAGTGTAGCTGCACTAGATCCAGGTAGAGCAGACTTCAAAACAAGGAAAGTTACCTGGAATAAAGAAAGACACTACGTAACGATAAAGGGACCCAATTCTCCAGGAAGATGTTATCAATTCTAAATATGTATGCACCTAATGACAGAGCATCAAACTGTGAATGCAAAAACCGCTAAAACTGCAAGCAGAAACAGATGACTCCACTGTCACAGCTTAAAGAGACTCCAGTATTTCTCAGAGATGGACAGGCTGAGCTAGCCGAAAATCAGTAAGGACAGCTGCGCTCACCACCAATCAAATGGGTGCCTGACGTCTACAGACCACTCTACCCTACAACCAGAGAACACACGTTCTTCTCCAAGATGACACGGAGTATTAACCGAAACCACACTGTTGACAATAAAACACACTATCAAACTTGGAAGAGCACTGACTGCTCTCAGACTACAAATCAACTAGGAATCAACAGCAAAATGGTAACTGGAAAATCCCCCAAATTCTTAAAGCAATGTACGGTATCTAAAATAAACACAGAAGCCAAAGAAGTCTCAAGAGAAATTTTTAAAAATCTGAATTAAAATAATAACACAGTTTTTAGAAACTTATGGGATGTAGTGAAGGCAGTGCTTTTAGGCAAATTTACAGCACTGAATGCATTTACCAGAAAAGAAAATCTAAAATCAATCATCTAAGCTTCCATCTTAGGAAACTAGAAAAAGAAATGCAAACTAAACTGAAAGAAAATAGAAAAAAAGAACTAGACTAGACACCAATGCAATCAAAGACAGAAAACAGAGAAAAACCAGTGAAAACAAAACGTGGTTCTTTCACCAATAAAAATAAGCCCCCAGCCAGGCTAACTAACAAAAAAGGTAACACAGATCACAAACGTTAGAAATGAAAGAGAGGTCACTGTAGGGCCTGTGGACATGAAAAGGATAATGAAAGAATACTATGAACAATTCTATGCCCACAAATTTGAGAACCTACATAAATGGAAAAAACTCTTGAAAGATACAAGCTGCTAAAACTCACACACAAGAAACAATCTGAACAGACATCTATTAAAGAAATGTAATCAATAATTAACAGCCTTCCAAAACAGCACTAGGCACAGGCAGGTTCACTGGTGAATTTACATCAATTCTCTACAATCTCAGAGAACACAAGTAGAGGGAATACTTTCTAACTTATTCTATAAAATAAGCATCATTCTAATAACAAAACCTGACAAACATATTATAATAAAAGATTAGCCTTTCTCATGAATAAAGGCATAAATTCTCAATAAAATATTAGCAAATTAAAGCCCAACAATGTAGGAAAAAGAATTACACACCACAACCAAGTGGGATTTGTCCCAAAAGGCAAGACTGGCTCACATTCAAATAGTTAGGACTCATGTAAATTACAGACTTTGGGAGATGATGATGAGTTAGTGTAGGCTTAGCAACTAACAAATGCACCTCTCTGGTGGGGAATGTCTGCAACAAGGGAGGCTATGCATATCGGGACACAGGGCATATATGGGGAATCTCTATCTTCCTCTCAATTTTTCTGTAAAGCTAAACCCGATTTTTAAAAATAGTTTTAAAAAAGCATACAAAAGGTTAATACACTGTAATCAGGTGGGGTTGAGCTCGGAGAAAGCAAATTTGGTTAAGCTTTTGAAATTCAATCAAATTAGTTTACCACATTAACAGACTGAAGAAGAAAATTACCACCAGGGCCATCTCACACAATGCAAAAAAGTAATTTGAAAAATTCAATACCCATTCATTATAAAACAAATTTAAAAACTCACCTAGAACCAGACATCCGGGAGTGTGAGGTCAACTGGGCCTTAGGAAGCATTACTAAGGACAAAGTGGAGGTGATGGAATTCCAGCTAAGCTATTTCAAATCCTAAAAGATGATGCTGTGAAAGTGCTGCACTTAATATGCTGGCATATTTGGAAAATTGAGCAGTGGCCACAGGACTGGAAAAGGTCAGTTTTCATTTCAATCCCCAAAAAGGGCAATGCCAAAGAATGTTCACTACCCCACAACTGCACTCATTTCACATGCTAGCAAGGGCATACTCAAAATCTTCCAAGCTAGGCTTCAACAGTACGTGAACTGAGAACTCCAGATGGACAAGCTAGATTTAGAAAAGGCAGAGGGACCAGAGATCAAATGGCCAACATCTGCTGATCACAGGAAAAGCAAGAAAATTCCAGAAAAACATTTCCTGCTCCACTGACTATACTAAAGTTTTTGACTGTGTGGATCACTACAAACTGTGGACAATTCTTAAAGAGAAGGGAATACCAGACCACCCGACCTGCCTCCTGAGAAATCTGTATGCAGGTCAAGAAGCAACAATTACAACCAGACTGGAACAACAGACTGGATCCAAATTGGGAAGAAGTGTGTCAAGGCTATATATTGTCACCCTGCTTACTTAACTTATATGCAGACTACATCACGTGAAATGCCGGGCTAGATGAAACACAAGCTGGAATCAAGACTGCAGGGAGAAATATCAATAACCTCAGATAGGCAGATGACTCCACTCTTAGCGTAGGAAGCAAAGAGGAACTAAAGAGCCTCTTGATGAAGATGAAAGAGGAGAGTGAAAAAGCAGGCTTAAAACTTAACATTCAAAAAGCAAAGATCATGGCATCCAATCCCATCACTTCATGGCAAATAGGTGGGGAAACAGTGGAAACAGTGACAGACTTAATTTTCTTGGGCTCCAAAATCACTGTGGACAATGACTGCAGCCATGAAATTAAAAGATGCTTGGTCTCTGACATCACTTTGCTGACAAAGGTCCATATAGTCAAAGCTATGGTTTTTCCAGTAGTCATGTATGGATGTGAGAGTTGGACCATAAAGAAGGCTGAGTGCCCAAGATTTGATGTTTTCGAACTGAGTTGTTAGAGAAGTCTCTTGAGAGTGCAAGGCGACCAAACCAGTCAATCCTAAAGGAAATCAGTCCTGGATATTCATTGGAAGGATTGATGCTGAAGCTGAAGCTCCAATACTTTGGCCACCTGATTTGAAGAGCCACCTCATCGGAACAGACCCTGACACTGGGAAAGGCTGAAGGCAGGAGAAGGGAATGACAGAGGATGAGATGGCATTACTGACTCAATGGACATGAGTTTGAGCAAGGTCCAGGAAATGGTGAAGGACAGGAAAGCCTGGCGTGCTGCAGTCCATAAGGTCACAAAGCATCAGACATGACTGAGCAACTGAAGAACAGAAAAAACTTTCAGCAAACAGAATATGCTCGACTTGAGGATACCTTTAATTATCTTGTAGATGCTATGATAAAAAGCATTTACAAAACAAAAAATAAAGTAAGACAAGAAAAATAAAGAAAAGTACATACTTTGGAAAGGAAGAGATAAAGCTGCTTTCCTTCACACATAATTGTCAACATGAAAAATCCCAAAGAACTTACAAAATACTACCAGAACTACAAGGAAGTTTAATAAGGTCACAGGACACAAGGTCAGTATATACGTATCAATTATACTTCTGCACACTAACAACAAACAATTGGAAAGTGAAACTAAACAAAAATACTTATAAACCTAGTAAAATATACACCAGCTTTCAAATGATGAAAATTAAAAAAAAAAAACTGATGAAAGAAGTCAAATATTTACGTTAATGGCATGATAAACTGAGTTCATGGATTGGAAGACTTCTCATTTAGGTAACAATTCTTTCCAAACTGATCTATAAATTTAACCCAAGCCCAATCATAATTCCAGCAGGTGTTTGGTAGCAACAAACTAGCTGCTTCTAAAACTTTTAGAGAAAGGCAAAAGAACTAGAATAGTTGAAACCAAAGAATGTTGAAAGAGTAGGAAGAATCACACTACCTGATTTCAAGATTAACTTGAAAGCAACACTAATCAAACTAGGGTAATTTACGCAAAACTATGGATACAAATAACAGAACAACAGAGTTAAGAAAAACAAATATGGTAAAGAGGCTTTTGCTAAAAGTGCCAAAGCAGATCAATACAGAAAGAACAATCACTTCTACTCTTTGAAAGCCATCACTATGAGAATGAAAAGACAAGCCACAGACTTGAAGGACATATCTGCTGGTGGGAATACAACCTGGTATGACCATCTTGGAGATAAACTTGAAAATTTCTTATAAGTCAAATGTACATTTACCGTATGATTTAGCAATCCCACTGCAAGATAGCTAGGTAAATAAAATAAGAAGTTAAAGACACACAAGAAAACTTTATAGGAACGCTAACAGCTACTTCATTTCCAAAATCTGGAAATGACCCTCAGCTGTTGGAGACAAGCTGTGGAGCAATGGAATCCAAGCAATGGAATACTATGTAACGATAAAAAGGAGACAAGCTGTGGAGCAATGGAATCCAAGCAATGGAATACTATGTAACGATAAAAAGGAAGAAATTACCAACAGACACCATAATATGAATGAATCTTAAATGAATTATACTAATTCACTGAGTAAAAGCAGCCACACTCTGAAGGCGATATGCTGTATGATTCCATTTACAGGACATTCTGGAAAGGCAAAACTGTGAAAAAAACCCAGGGGTTGTCCAGAATGCAGACGGCGTAACTTTTTAAGGTGACAAATGTTCTTTAGTGGCTACACAACTACATGATTTGTCAAAGCTCACAGAACCACACACTACAAAGTATGAATTTTATGTAAATTAAATCAACTAAAGAAAAATGACAAAAATATAGGAAAAATAATATGGAAGAAAAAAGACAATGTAACAAAATTAACTCATGTCTTTAAAATGGAGAATCCTCTAAATAAATGTAACAAAAAGGACAATCAAAGATACAATAAGAATTTCCTTAAAGAAATAAATCTGTATCTTCAGAAAAATCCACTATTTTCTAGAAAAATAAAAAGTGATAAAAAATTTAAAGTCAGACATATTTGGTTAATTTTAAAGATAAATAAAACTCTTCAGACACCCAGGCAGAAGCTGCTGATGATGTGTATATGAGACATGTTAAAAGGAAATGGCTACCAGGGCAGGGTAAGACAGAACATAATCCATAGAAATATCTCAAGTCCCGAAAGAACAGGTATACTATTATACCAGTCCACAATGTTTCTCAAGAAAGCAAGAGGCATTTTCAAATATGAAAAAATTCAGGGATTTCAACATTCATGAATTCTTTTTGAAAAAAATCTATTAGATGACCCAATTTGGTCAATTATGAGATGACACATAAAAAAAAACAAAACTGAGAGAAGCTATGCTTAAAAAAATAAAGAAAGAATGCTCTGAACTATGAATCCACTTAAGAGTAGAACAGTCGTTTTCCATCAGAATCACTGGAGAGAATATTAAACCACAATGCTGGGACCCAGTCAGCATTTCCAGTAAGTTTGTCCAGGATATTCTTTAGAAATGACTGGTTTAGTTCTAAGATTAAACAACTGAGGGAATTATGGTTATAAAACAGAACAGTCATATAAAAAATAATACAAAGAAATTCTAGTTAAAGTTGGCAAAATGAATATATGAATTACTTTAGAAACACCAATAAAATGAAAAATAAAAGATTTTTAACAGAAGGAATAAAATTAAAAGGTAAACAAATAAAAACAAAACAGAATAATACTGAGTTAACAGGTCAGAAAGTTAAATTCTAAATCATCAAAGGAAAAAAGTTAAGAAATAAAATTTGTACAGGATCATCAAACAGATCAGGGATAGGTGGTACCGCGTAACTCCGTAAGAGAGGCTGAAGGTAGAGGTGAAAATAAAATGATTGGTTGAATTCATTTTTTAAAGTGCAGTTAAGACCCTTATATTTCATTTCATTTCTTATACTGGCCAACTGAAGAGGATAAGGCAGGATTTTTCAACTATGGCACTACTGACATCTGGGGCCAAATAAGTCTTTGCTGTTGAGGGCTACCCTGTGTATGGTAAAACATTTCGCAGTATTCCTGCCTTCTATCCACCTGACACTCTTAGCACCTTATCCCAAGTTGTGACAATGAAAAGTATCTTCAGGCATTGTCCAATGTTCCCCCGGGGACAGCTGAGAACCACTGCTCTAGAAACATCTCTTGAGAGAACTCTTTCATAACCTCTCCTGATGAAGTATTTAACACTCAGCAATTCCTTTACTTTTCCATTCTTCTGTTAAATTCAGAAAAAAATATGTTCAGCAGCTACCACTCCTTAAAAAAATATTTATTTATTCATCCATGTGTATGCATGCATTGAGAGAGAAGAAACGTGGTGGGATTTTGTTGATGACATTTACATTTTGTACTCCGCACTGCTTGGCTATTTATAGCAACTATGAATCATTTCTACAAAATCAAGTCATTGCACTAAAAAATAAAAATCTAGCAAGAGACTGCACAAAATAAGCAGGCAGGAATCACAAGCTTCTTCTCAATTACTTAACATCTTGGGCAAAAAATGACAGTTATTGTATACAAAATACAGTGATTCAAAAAGTCAACGCTACTCACTGTTGCTGCTGCTGCTAAGTCGCTTCAGTCGTGTCCGACTCTGTGCGACCCCATAGACGGCATCCCACCAGGCTCCCCCGTCCCTGGGATTCTCCAGGTAAGAACACTGGAGTGGGTTGCCGTGTCCTTCTCCAATGCATGAAAGTGAAAAGTGAAACTGACGTCGCTCAGTCATGTCTGACTCTTAGCGACCACGTGGACTGCAGCCCACCAGGCTCCTCCGCCCGTGGGATTCCCCAGGCAAGGGTACTGGAGTGGGTTGCCACTGCCTTCTCCGACGCTACTCACTAGCATCATTTTAAGACTGGGGTGGGGAAAGCACTTAAGTAAGCATCAATTGCTGGTGATGCTGTAGCTACAGGATTAGGTGGCAGGTCCATTTGTGTTTATAAAAATGCTTAATCACCAATCAGATAGATAGCCATGCCTGAACCAAGGATTACGATCAATCTAATTCTAGACCACTCAACAGCAAAAACACAAAACAAAAAACCCCACAAAATGAAATTTAAAATATTAAACACTCCAATCTCTGTGATACACAATAGTATCACAAGTAATTTTTTACACTTTTTTCCATAGTTCAGACATTTTCTACCATTTTCCGAAACAAACAAAAAAATCTTTGTAAAAACTGATTAAATCTAAAGAAACTTGAGCAAAGAAAGAATGAGGTTCATTTTCACTCTGGCTTAACTGATCTAAGTTAATGATCTGAACACTTGAATATTTGACTAAATTTCAATATGTTAAAACCTCTAAGTAAATGAGCATATTGACTATTAAGATCATGGAAGGGATTTGTAAAATACAAGGCATATTCTCTTTTAATTGCTACTGAACTGCACTAAAATTGAACAATTCAGAAATAAAGAGACAGAGACACCAGGAAAGAAAGGGGAAAAAATAACCAGAATTGCCTAGAACCATGATGAGCAGCCTTAGCCACCTAGCCTCTCTAACCACCAGAGACCTAATTACTGGAAGGTAAGAAAGTGTTTCCTTGCTACCATCTTTCCAATGCACCTTCATGTTAACAGTAACTAAAAGGCTGTGTCTGTAGAACTGTGACTAAGTGGAGAACTAAGTTGTAAAAATTTTAATAGGAATGTAATTTTCCCCACATTGTTCAGTAAAACGATTTAAAACACACGTTTTTATTAATCCCCCAAATCTTTTTTTAACCATAATCGTCCTCAAGGCAAAAAAGACTGCTCATCACAGGTCTAGAAATTGAAAACAAAATGGAAAACGTGTATCCCTACTATATAAAGAACATGCCCATTTGCTAACTGGACAAAATCTGACTTTACAAATAGAATTACACAACATCTCACCCCCCTCAATTAAAACAATTCTATAATCATTTTGCAATACATTATTACCCTAAATATGCCTCTTATAAGATACTCAATGGTTTCAAGTAGATTCTCTACTTTCATACTGAGATAAAAATATACCAGCTTTGAAAGAAAGAAAAATATACCAGTTTTCTACGCCCAGCTACAAGGAAAAAGTGTGTGTGTGTAAAATCAAGACAATGACCTGGGTTGGAGTAACCTCTATGTAGCATTTTACTAAATTTAACATTTATAGTTCAAGCCACATTGAAAACTTTTTAAAAAGAGATATGCAAAAACAACAGAAATGCTACCTAATGTATATAATGGAGTCATCTGGGAAGTCAGACAAGCAATTATTAGAAATAGAATTTAGAAACCATGGGTTAAAGAACTAAGATTTGAACCCTAATATCTCGCCCCATATTACAAATACCTTTATTAACTGTAAAGTCAATTTTTGTCTATTGGGGGATGGGGGAGTGTTTATATCAAACTCAAATTTATTTGTACCACCCGAATCAAACAAATCCTGCCACTATAATGAAGAATGGTTTTTCACTCTAACAACGCTATCTAATCAAAATGCAACGTACACCAAATTAAAAGTGAGATATCGAATTACACAAGCATCTTTCTGTCAAAAAACAGGTATCTGATAACCACAGAACTGACCAGCTTTTTCAAACACATATTTGAGAAATACATAATTTTCTCATATCATTAAGCTCGAGGACTCACTTGCAGAGCTGGGACTATTTAAAAAGGCTGTAACTATATCAGTATTACTGCTGGGCTGCCCCACATATCCGTCATTTAACTGCAGTCTGCGCGACAGAACAAAGAGGCCTCCGGGGATGACAGTGCTGCAGTCTGAGGTCGCTGGGAGGAGATGACGAGAAGAGATGGGGTACTCCACCAAACGAAGCGGCCTAAGGCCTTTGCAGAAAGGGCCCAGGCAGACAGAAGACATAAAGGACAAAAAGGGGCCTGGAAGAATAGGGAATCGCCTTCACGAAAAGCGGGTGGGGGAGGAAAAACTACCAGCTCTCAGCTCGGAACCTCCCCTCCGGGTCACTCACTCATGGCCACTGCTCCTCGTGGCTACCCGCCTCGGCTCTTCCAAAGACTCAGGGCCGCGAAGATGTGGCGGAGTGGCCAAGGGAGACAGGGAGAAAACGGGGAAGAAAGGCCTCCCTGTTGGGTGGGGTAACACGGTCCCGCCGGGTCTCACCCAGGCCTGCTCGGGGGCTTTTCTCTTTCATCTCTCACGCTAGCACCCCTCAGGCCGCTACCAGCCAACTTACCCAGCTCGCCATGGAGCACAGCCCCAACACGCTCCCCATCTCCACAACGTCGCAGGAGCAGCGTATGGCAACAAGATGGAGACAGCACCTTCTCTCGCCTTTCCCAGCTTATTTACTAACTACAACCCACTTCCGGCGCAGAGCCCGCCCCGCCCCTCAGCCTGCGTCACTTCCTTCGCGGCCTGGGCCGGCAGGGGGAGGGCATCGTGCTGGGTTCCGCACGCGCCGCCCTGGATTCCTGGCCTCTGTCGTTCCGCGATAACTCTTCTAATTCAGCTGGCAAAAAGCGTCTTGTTTTCCCACTTTCGCACTTATGTTCTCGATTTATTCCTGAAGCCCACTTATTTCTATTCATTTGGGTGCTTCCAATTCTATCACTGTTAGCGGTTGTAACATGTTAATACCTTGTCCTGTTAGGATGTTACAAGAAGTTTGCACATTTAAAATGTGTAAATTAGTTAGATAAGACTTACAAATAACAACGCAAACATGTTATTGATTTTATTGACTGTCACGAGCTGTCGAGGAGACATTTTATCACCCAATAAGCTATAAACATCTTTAAAATTATTTTGACCTACAAAAAAGGTAAAGTGAAAAACGTTATAATCGTGAACTTTCCTGTCTTCAAGAAATAACATTTCAAACCATTGCTCCCGATTGCATCGCTCCTTATCCTCCACCAAAAGATGGTCATAATGAATGAATGTCAGAGTCGAACCAGCAATCTGTGCTAGGATGTCTTCAATTTACTGATTTGCAAATTGCTCTTCAAAGTGGTTTTAACCAATGTAAACTTTCTCCAGCAGTGAGAATTGTGTGTCACATTTTTATCAGCCTGGGGTTTCTCACACTCTAACTAATAAAGAGAAGTGAAATGTCTCATTATATTATCAATCGGCATTTCCCTGATAACTAGTAAGGTTAAGAACTTGTAATTTACCATTGGGGCATCCTCTTCTGAATAAAATGCCTTTTCAAGTATTTTGCCCATTCATCAATTGGGTTATCTATCTATTCTTTACTGATTTGTAGATGGTTTTAATGTATTTTTGGATACAAATTATTTGTTATGTGTGGACCAATATACATCCCCCAATCTAGACTTCCTTTTTCTTTTTGTGGTATGCTTTGAAGATTTGGCAACCCACTCCAGTATTCCTGCCTGGAAAATGCTGTGGACAGAGGAGCTTGGCAGGCTACAGTCCATGGAGTTTCAAAGAGTCGAACAGAACTGAGCGACTTAACACTTTTTGAGGACACCTTAACATGTTTTAAAATTTCTTATAGTCAAATGTAACAAACTTGATCCTAAAGTTACATGATTTTGTTGTTTAGAACTCCTCACTAGTATCAAGATTTTAAAGACATTTTCCTCCATATATTTTCTTCTAGTTTTAAAGTTTTGCTCTTAAATGCTTAGGTTTTTAATCCACTTAAAGAACTGATTTTGGGGTATGGTAGGTGAAATCCAATCAATGATGTGATGGTAAACTGGCTCTCTGGGGGAAAAATAGCCCTGATGCATAGCATTTGCAGATTTCTAGTATAAATACTCCCACTATGGCAATTCCCATCTATCAGTGTTTTAAGAAGACACTTGTGAAATTCCTGACCATTTAGGAATGGTTTTATCTAGTGCCAACATACCACCAAGTCCGACTGTATTCTAGTTTTTTTTATAGACAACCAGTTGTCCTAGTATAAATAAGAGAAGAATAATCCTTTCTCTCTCATCTGTAATACCATTGCTGTCATACATCAATTCCCATACCCATATTTCTGAACTTTATGGATTGGGTTGTCTTATACATAGTTTACTAACACATAGATTCAATTATAGTTGTCTCCCTAATAAATAGTTTTAATTATGGTTGCTTTAAAACAAATCTTGATAATCAGTCCTGAATATTCATTGGAGGGACTGATGTTGAAGCTGAAACCCCAATACTTTGGCCACCTCATGCAAAGAGTTGACTCATTGGAAAAGACCTTGATGCTGGGAGGGATTGGGGGCAGGAGGAGAAGGGGACGACAGAGGATGAGATGGCTGGATGGCATCACCAACTCGATGGACATGAGTTTGGGTGAACTCCGGGAGTTGGTGATGGACAGGGAGGCCTGGCGTGCTGCGATTCATGGGGTTACAAAGAGTCAGACACGACTGAGCGACTGAACTGAACTAAATTGAAGGAACAATATATCCATTCGTTGTAAATCAATAGTAAAGTAAATAATTATTAGCCATAAAATAATTATTATAATTATTATTATAAGGTAAATAATTAACAAATTGTCTACTTGCCGACTGTATGCTATGCTATATATATGCTAAGTCGCTTCAGTCGTGTCCAACTCTGTGTGACCCCATCGACAGCAGCCCACCAGGCTCCCCCATCCCTGGGATTCTCCAGGCAAGAACACTGGAGTGGGTTGCCATTTCCTTCTCCAGTGCATGCAAGTGAAAAGTGAAAGGGAAGTCAGTTGCTCAGTCGTGTTCGACTCTTAGCGACCCCATGGACTGAAGCCTACCAGGCTCCGCCATCCTTGGGATTTTCCACTTGCCGACTGTGAAAAAAGATGGCTTTTTGAGATTTGTATTCAAACACAATCCAATACATGTTTTCAGTACAAACCAGCAATTCAGGAGGAGCAGTTTCCCCGGGCTACTTTTTATAGCATGTCAAAGTCATAATGCCAAAGCACAAATTACTAAAGGTAAGTAAATTAGGAGTTTTAAAACATGCTAATTGCTTAGTTCTCTTATGGTGTGACCTGATTCAGGAGTCGAATTTAAAATATCTCAAATGGGCAGTTTTCAAAAATATTAGAATAATAATTTTTTGAGATGGTATTAGGTAGCCACCCTCAGAAAGATTTCAAGTAAGTTTGGGTAAGTTTCAAGTAAGTTTTCCAATGCCTGGAAAATCCCATGGACGGAGGAGCCCTGTAGGCTGCAGTCCATGGTGTTGCTAAGAGTCAGACACGACTGAGCAACTTCACTTTCACTTTTCACTTGCATGCATTGGAGAAGGAAATGGCAACCCACTCCAGTGTTCTTGCCTGGAGAATCCCAGGGATGGGGGAGCCTGGTGGGCTGCCGTCTATGGGGTCGCACAGAGTCGGACACGACTGAAGAGACTTACCAGCAGCAGCACACTATATTCTTGTGATTAATGTTGCACATTAACATTGGAAACTTATTTTACTTTTAGAAACCTTTTTTTTCCTCCATGAAATATGTGTTAATATCTCTCATGAAGGAAGGACTGCCTAGACTCCTGGCCATCCTCCTAAAATATAATTTTCCATAATTGAGCTTTTTGATCATTAGATCAAAAGACTAGATCTTACTGAGCACTAGAGAGCTCAAGGTTATATTCTTTGCCAAGAATGTGAGCAGGCTCTATGTTGCCAGTTAAGGACAAGATAGAAATTTTGGCATTAAAACAAATGAAATTGAAAATTAATAGTCTCCTGGGGAAATTCAGGAGTAAGAACAAGACACAGGTCAGAAAAGACATGGACAAGAAGTGGGCTGAGAAAATTCTGGAATACGACAGTCAGGGTTAAGGTTTTCCTCAGGAAACATTCTGGGTTCATTGTCATAAATGGATGAACAAAGAATCAAAGCTCCCAAGTAGAGGATGATTGTGATAATTGTAACCTGAGAAAAATGGAGAGCAGGGTTACCAAGGTTATCCTGGTAATAGTAAAAGTTTCAATAATACATTAATAAAAGTCAACTTAGGCCAATGTAATACCCAGGATGAACTGGGCACAAAATTTACTCTAATGTAACCAAATAAGTAAGTTACTCTGAAATGCAGACCTACTGACTATCAGTCATTAAGTATTATGAGAGTATCTACCCAAGTAATAATTTTGCTTTCAGAATGTACCTTCATGGGAGTAAAACCATATCTTCAGTGTAAAGGAAAATACTTAGTTTTATGTTTTCTATGGCAATCTATGCCTAGTTTCAAGTCAGAATAAGATCAAAATACATCTTTGCTCTTTAATATTCTGGACATTTACTATCTGATATGTAAGGGGACCAATTTTATTATCCCTAATTCTCAGATTATATTAAAATACAAGTTTAAGAAAAACAAGAGTAAGCCATGCTTCAGATTAAATTCATACAGCATAGTCCATGACTGATTTTTTCCTCCAGAATAAGTGTAAATAATGATGTGCATGCGTGCTAAATAGCTTCAGTGATGTCCAACTCTTTACAACCCTGTGGATTGTAGCCTGCCAGACTCCTCTGTCCATGGATTTCCCAGGCAAGAATACTGGGGTGGGTTACCATGCCCTCCTCCAGGGGATCTTCCCAACTCAGGGATCAAACCCATATCTCTTAAGTTTCCTGGATTGGCAGGTGGGTTCTTTACCACTAGTACCACCTGGTGAATAATGACAGATCTTTTTAAAAATTAGTTATGGATGCCTTATAGTCACACACTACTCCTTCTTGAGGGTTCATTATTACAGTGATATGGAACTGACATTCTGGGTTTCCTGACATTGTACCTTTTGGAACTACCCTGCACCAACTCCTGGGCTGCTGCAGTTTTTGATCCCTGAAAATTAGCACTGCTGAAACTCTTAAGAGGTTGAGATTTTCCCTTTCTTACTATCTCTGCAAAACATAGACTGTGAAGAAATTGGCTTAGTATCTCATTCAGGGACTGGCAATTTTTGGAAGCATATGGAATGTACAGAGTTCCAGGTGCAGATTATCAGTAATGACCTAAAGGACAATTTCCACTGTTATCTTAGCTGGCTGCTGCTGCTACGGTCCACTCTATGTTTTTTAGTGGTCATCCACAGACAATTCTTCCCCCACTACTTGTTGCTGGAGATGCCCATGTCCAGAAACCAGCAGTCTATAGCCTTCTACCCTCTCCTGTAATTCCTCATCTATACCCATAAGGAAATAGTATGGTATCTTGCACATCACTTTAAAAGTTCCCAGTTTAACCTGGAATTAGTGTCCCTCTGCCAAGGTTAACTGAAGTCAGACTTACCTTTGGTCCCAAGGTTTTCCTGCCTTTGTACAAATCTCTGCATAAACTTTAAAGATAATTTCTTAATGGGCTATAGATATGGAACACTGTGAAAATAGAACAGATTTTTAAAGGAAAATAATCAGGTTATATTTCACTGTAAATTATGGATTATGCTGTTGAGTTCCCCTGTCCTCAGCAGACCAACACTGAAACTATTGATGGCTAAAACACCTTGGGCACTTGAAATAAATTGTCTTAAAGGATGAGTAAAATTTTACATCTAGAAGGAGAGAAAAGGCTTATAAAGTATTTTATGGTTGTAATTCTAAATGTAAACAAGTTTAAATATTTTACCATATGTTCTATAAGAATAAGCCAGAAACAGATTAGGACATAATAACCAATAGGGGTCAGCATAAACTTAAAATTGTAAGAGACTATATCCTGATTAAAGATATGGTTTTATTAGTGATTTTGATATTTAAATGATAATAGTAATAATAATATTAAAGGCACACTCCCCTAAATTATTAACTTAATACTAAAAATATAAATGACCAATTTTCTTTCTACACAGATTTTCTTTTTTTTTCTTCCCCAAATCTAAGCCAGTAATTTTCACAGAAAGTCAGATATATTTAAACCAGTGAAGCAGATGACTACAAAAATATAATGTTTATTTCAAGTAGAACATATGTATATTTAAAGACAAAGAGCAAATATTCCCCATCAAAATAATGAAATAGAGAATTAAATGTTTCTAATGTTTAAAATGTTATTTTATAAACATTGGGAATGATTACTTGATGAAATGCTAATTGCACTTCTAAAACATTCACCATCTCAAGAACCCTTAGCCGAAATACGTTTAAGATTTACTGATCTCACATAGAAGTTGATCAAATATAATGTTATATGTAATGAAGATATATTAAAATATTAAAATCAAGCATTCATGTACCAAAAATATAACTTGCTATGCTATACAAAAAAGCTAACTATTTCTGTTTAAGCATTCATCAGATTTTTGAATTTTTATTAAATATATTATTAAGGTAATGTCTAAGTCAGTGCTTTGCAACAGGAATATAAGGCACAGCTAACGCATATATATGGAATTTAGAAAGATGGTAACGATAAACCTGTATGCGAGACAGCAAAAGAGACACAGATGTATAGAACAGTCTTTTGGACTCTGTGGCAGAGGGAGAGGGTGGGAGGATTTGGGAGAATGGCATTGAAACATGTATAATATCATATATGAAACGAATTGCCAGTCCAGTTTCAATGCATGATACAGGATGCTTGGGGCTGGTGCACTGGGATGACCCAGAGGGATGGTACAGGGAGGGAGGTGGGAGGGGGGTTCAGGATGGGGAATACGTGTATACCTGTGGTGGATTCATGTTGATGTATGGCAAAACCAATACAATATCGTAAAGTAATTAACCTCCAATTAAATAAATTTATATTAAAAATAAATAAATAAAATTTTCTAATAGCCACATTAAAAAGAAAAAGCACAGATAAAATTAATTTAGTTCAACCCAATATACTGGGCTTCTCTGGTGGCTCAGAGGGTAAAAGAATCCACCTGCAATGCAGGAGACTCAAGTTCAATTCTGAGGTTGGGAAGATCACCTGGAGAAGGAACTGGCCAGCCACTCAAGTATCCTTGCCAGGAGAATTCCATGGACAGAGGAGCCTGGTGGGCTACAGTCCATGTGGTCACAAAGAGTCGGACACGACTGAGCGACTAACCATGGACAAGGCAATGGCAGCCCACTCCAGTGCTCTTGCCTGGAGAATCCCATGGACAGAGGAGCCTGGTGGGCTGCAGTCCATGGGGTCGCGAAGAGTCGGACACGACTGGGCGACTTCACTTTCACTTTTCACTTTCATGCATTAGAGAAGGAAATGGCAACCCACTCCAGTGTCCTTGCGTGGAGAATCCCAGGGATGGCGGAGCCTGGTGGGCTGCCGTCTATGGGGTCGCACAGAGTCGGACACGACTGAAGCGACTTAGCAGCAGCAGCAGTAGCAGCAGCAGAGAAACTAACACTTTCACTTTCAATATATCCAAAATATTATCATTTCTACATGACATTAAAAGAAAAACTATTAATAATATGTTTTACATTATTTTTCATAAGCCTTCTAAATCTGATTTATAACATAACCGTTACAGCACATCTCAATTCAGATAAGTCACATAATGAGTTCACTAGCTCCTCTACTGGACACATATCTAAAGCTGAGAGAGAAAACTCAGTTATTCAGGTGATCCAGTCCAAGCTAAACAAACAAGCCAACATACTTTTCTTTGCATAAATTATTTAGATTTTTCAAGATAAAGTGGTTTTAAGCTTGTGTATTTACTTCAGGTGTTGAATCTGTTTCATCTAACTGATATTTTGTATAAAAATCAAATCTGTTAGAAAGAAGGGTAAATGTTAAATTCTTTCAAGTATTTTGGCTATCATACTGCCATTTTTTTTTTAATTGTTTTGCACGGAGTGTTTCCTTGTGCTGTGTGTGCTAAGTCACTTCAGTTGTGTCTGACTCTTTGCAACCCAGTGGACTATAGCCAGCCAAGCTCCTCTGTCCATGGAATTTTCCAAGCAAGAATACCAGAGTGGGTTGCCATTTCCTCCTCCAAGGAGAATGTTTCCTTAGCAATTCTCTTTTTGCTATAATTTTATTTATCTATTTATTTTTGATGGTGTGGGGTCTTCGTTGCTGCGAGAGCTTTTCTCTAGTTGTGGAGAGCGGGGGCAACCCTCTAGTAACCTGTGGTGCACAAGCTTCTCACTGTGGTGGCTTCTGTGTGCAAAGACTCTAAGTCACTCAGGCTTTAGTATCTGTGGCTCGAGGCTCTAGGGTGCAAGCTCAATAGTTGTGACTCATGAGCTTAGTTGCTACAAGGCGTATGGGATCTTCCTGGACCACGGATCAAAACCAAGTCTCCTGCATTGACAGGGGGATTCTTTACCACTGAGCCACTGGAAAGACCTAATATTGCTATTTTCAGTTCAGTCACTCAGTCGTGTCTGACTCTTCGTAACCCCATGGACTGCAGCACACCAGACCTCCTTGTCCATCACCAACTCCTGGAGCTTACTCAAACTCATGTCCATCGAGTTGGTGATGCCATTCAACCTTCTCATCCTCTGTTGTCCCCTTCTCCTCCTGCCTTCAATCTTTCCCAGCATCAGGGTCTTTTCCGGTGAGTCAGCTCTTCGCATCAGGTGGCCAAAGTATTGGAGTTTCAGCTTCAACATGAGTTCTTCCAATTAATATTCAGGACTGATTTCCTTTAGGATGAACTGGTTGGATCTCCTTACAGTCCAAGGGACTCTCAAGAGTCTTCTCCAACACCACAGTTCAAAAACATCAATTCTTCGGCACTCAGCTTTCCTTATAGTCCAACTCACATCCATAGATGACTACTGGAAAAACCATAGCTTTGACTAGACTGACCTTTCTTGGCAAAGTAATGTCTCTGCTTTTTAATATGCTGTCTAGGTTGGTCATAACTTTTCTTCCAAGAAGCAAGCGTTTTTGAATTTCATGGCTGCAGTCACCATCTGCAGTGATTTTGGAGCCCCCCAAAATAAAGTCTGTCACTGTTTCCACTGTTTCCTCATCTATTTGACACGAAGTGATGGGACCAGATGCTAGTTTTCTGAATGTTGTGCTTTAAGCCAACTTTTTCACTCTCCTCTTTCATCAAGAGGCTCTTTAGTTCTTTGCTTTCTGTCATAAGGGTGGTATCATCTACATATCTGAGGTTATAATATTTCTCCCAGCAATCTTGACTTCAGCTTGTGCTTCATCCAGCCCGACATTTTACATGATGTACTCTGCATATTAGTTAAATAAGCAAGGTGACAATATACAGCTTTGATGTTACTCCTTTACTGATTTGGAACCAGTCCATTGTTCCAAATCCAGTTCTAACTGTTGCTTCTTGACCTGCATACAGATTTCTCAGTAGGCAGGTCAGGTGGTCTGGTATTCCCATCTCTTTAAGAATTTTCCACAGTTTGTTTTGATCCACACAGTCAAAGGCTTTTAGTCAATAAAGCAGAAGTAGATGTTTCTCTGAAACTCTCTTGCTTTTTCTATAATCCAACAGATGTTGGCAATTTGATCTCTGGTTCCTCTGCCTTTTCTAAATCCAGATTGAACATCTGGAAGAGTGCTACTTTATTTGTATGAAATTCACCATATTTGATTTTCAAGTATTCCAAATATTCCACAATTCTGTTTTGACCAACTTAACATCTGAGTTTCTACGGCCTTAGCTTTCTCCCCTCCAGAGTTAATTGTAACAATAGGGTGCTCCCAGAAGGTTCTTGACATTTTAAGCAGCTTGATTTCAAGTTATCCCAGACAGTGCTTGTTGATTGTCACTCAGCTCTCCACACCTCATTCCACTACCTGTATTCTCCGTTACCCCATGTAACACTTTGGCAAATTCTTATATAAAGCTGACCTTTTTCTTAACTTTCTATTTTATACTGGAGCACAGTTGATTAAAAAGCTGATCTCTTCTTGTTCTCTTTATGCTGAATGCTCAAGAGCTTTGGGTACGTTATTTCCTCACAGTCTTTACCCTCTCGAAGATTCACTTTAACTTCAGAAATGGTTAGAAGTGTGAACACCCTTCAGCACTTTCCTGACAAGTTGTGCCCAAGCCGGTAACTCACTGGTAAGGTCTTAATTTCTTCATAAAGCATCCTCACATTTCCTAGTATCAAGGTCTTCGTATATGGAACCCATCCTGCATTACCTGCAAAAATCCAAGGTTTAGCTATTGGTAGCATCGAGCTGTGTCATTTGTGCTACTGGTTCCTTCAAACTTTCCCAAACTTGTTTCTGGTAAAGCTTGACCTCGCTTCCACTAGCTCTGCCATATTGCTCATAGATCTTTCTTTCTCCAGAAACAGTCCTATCTACTTTAAAGATCCGGTGTCAGAGGAAGCTACGTATATGAGTCAACCAGAAGCCATCTTCCATTGACATCTCTCAAAAGGAATTTCCTGCCTCAATTGGCCTGTCTTATTTATACCATGTAGTAGAGTTCAGTCTTTCCTGGGATCATCTAAGTGGCTGATCTAAAGGGAAATCCTTTAAGGGGCCATTGGGTTGAGATCAGAGCTCCCTCCACCTAGTTTCTCTGCCAGTACCCTTACTATAAATGCTGTGTGCTTTTACCTTTCCCAGCAGTACTCATCCAGCTATATATTAAAGGGTACTTACTCCTCTATCTATGGTATGCTGTCATCCAGGCATGATTAGATAGCAGTTTCAAATGGCAGTCTTTGGTAAGAGAGACAGAGAGAAAAAAAAATAACAGAATCAGTTAACACAGTATTAATAAAACATGAAAATTATACTCTAAGTGCCTCTTACAAATGGAGTCTAAAAGATTGGATCTTCATACAGAAAAACCTTAGATTGAATGACAGTTGAGGAAAATGTTTTAAAGACATGCTTAAACCTGAAGTAAGGCTGCTAGAGCTTAAATGCTAGCTTCACCTCCAAATTAGCTGCCAATTTTACCTATTTCGAGTCCAGTAACTCTACTAGGATGTATCTTTGTATTGAACACTCTGAGTCAAGTTTCCCTGAAGTATAGGGAACACTTTCTTGAATAAATTTAAGGCTGTTTTAAAAAGGAAAATTGTCTTGAATTGTATCTTTAATTATTTTAATTCTTTTTTTACTGAAACATCAATTATTTACATATTGGCTCTCTTTTTCCTATCTTTCATACGTATTATCTTCTTTTGTATCCTTTTAAACTCTTTTCAGTTGACCCTTGAACAATGCAAGGGTTAATTTGTGCAAAACTTTGTAGCTGGTCTTCCATTTGCGCTGTCCCTCCACATTCATAGACTCTTCTATTGATGGACTATGTAGTATCTCTATTTACTGTTGAAAAGTGTCTGCATATAATGCAACCTGCACAGTTCAAACCTGTGTTGTCCAAGGGTCAACTGTATTTCTATTTTATTTTGTTCAGTTTCTTTCACTTAGCGTCTGAACTCTGCTAATTTGCAGTTCTTCTTTTCCTACTCTTTCCTTATCTCTTCACTAAGTTCTTGTTTATTTTCACTGATTCTAATGCTTCATAGAAGTTGATTTGCTTGTTTAAGGTCATGACTATTTTTATTTGCTCCACCACATTGTTTTTGCTGGTCCATGATCATCATCTGACACTTGCTTTTCTTACTTCTTTTCTCATTAGTCCCTATAATATCTTCCATAGACCCTATTCTCATACTATTTAAATTTCTCACCTTTAAATGATGAGTTTTGTCTTAGACGTGGTAATTAAAGGAGATTCATGCGGAGAAATATCCAGGACCATGTTCTATCTATCTGAAAGTTTTCTTTTGACCTAGGATTTTTTTTTTTTTTTTTTTTTTTTTTTGGGCAGGTAGGGGGAGATGTCATTTTCGTTTCATTTCTCCTTAGCTAGGGAAATTGTTCCCCTTTTTTGCCACTCCACCAAAGTTTCTATTTTCTTCTATTTTCTATTTCTTCAGCTACCATAGATTTCTTCCTTCCTAAATGAATACTTTAGTTAGTCCTACCTCTGCTTTTTGGACCCAATTTAGGTCAAAAGAAGCATTGTAGCCTACTAATTGTAGTTGCCTACCAGTAGTTTTAACAATTGTAAAGAATTTAGGTGAAAACATAAATTCTCCAAGTGTGCTCTCTCTCATTGAGAAGTAGATTTTGCTGGTTCTTTTGGGAACCTACAACCAAGGCAAACCCTCTTGCTTTCCTCATAAATATACTCTGGTTGTGTTGTTCAGCTGCTAAGTTCTGTCTGATCTATGTGACCCCATGGCCTGCAGCACGCCAGGTTCCCGGTCTTCCACTGTCTCCCAGAGTTTGCTCAAACTCAAATCCGTTGTGTCGATGATGCCATCCCACCATCTCATTCTCTGTCACTCCCTTCTCCTGCCCTCAATCTTTCCCAGCATTAGGGTCTTTTCCAGTGAATCGGCTCTTTGTATCAGGTGGCCAAAATACTGGAGTTTCACCTTCAGCATCAATCCTTCCAATGAATATTCAAGGTTGATTTTCTTTATGATTGATTGATCTCCTTGCAGTCCAAGGAACTCTCAAGAGTTTTCTCCAGCACCACAATTAAGTAGCATCTGTTCCTCAGTGTTCAGCCTTCTTTATGGCTCAACTCTCACATCCATACATGACTACTAGAAAAATCACAGATTTGACCGTATGGATCTTTGTTAGCAAAGTGATGTGTCTGCTCTTTATTGTGCTTTCTAGGCTTGTCATAGCTTTTCTTCCAAGGAGCAAGCTTCTTTTAATTTCATTACTGCAGTCACTGTCCACAGTGATTCCAGAGTCCAAGAAAATGAAATCTGTCACTGTTTCCAGTTTTTCCCCATCTATTTGTCATGAAGTGAGGGATCTGGATGCCATGATCTTAGTTTTTTGAAAGTTGACTTTTAAGCCTGCTTTTTTACTCTCTTCTTTCTTCCTCATCAAGAGGTTCTGTAGTTCCTTTTCACTTTCTGCCACTAGGGTGGTATCATCTACATATCTGAGGTTATTGATATTTCTCCCTGCAGTCTTGACTCCACCTTGTAACTCATCCAGCCTGGCATTTTGCATGATGTACTCTGTGTATAAGTTAAATAAACAGGGTGACAATATACAGCCTTGACAAACTGGTTTCTCAATTTTGAACCAGACCATTGTTCCATGTCCAGTTCTAATGTTGCTTCTTGTCCTGCATACAGATATCTCAAGAGACAGATAAGGTGCTCTGGTATTCCCATCTCTTTAAGAATTGTCCACAGTTTGTTGTGATTCACACAGTCAAAGGCATTGCCATAGAAAAAGCAAGGGAAATGCACTCTTATTTCATTTCTAATAATTTATGTCAACCTTTCCTCCAGTTTCATCTAGGATTTAACTCTTCCTTGATTGGCTAAAAATGAGATTATATAATTTTTTCTTTCTACTCATTCTGTTTGGATGACTTACAGGAATAAAATAGGGAAAATGTCAACTTCTATTTCCATCCTGCAACTGGAAGCCCAACACTGTAACTTGCACTTCATTTTATATTTCAGTCACTCTATGCTGTTTGGAGTTGACCTGACATGCATGAACTTCCTTATCGTCTTGTCTTTGTTCATGTATATGTTCCCAGCACCATTCCCCATAAATGCCTGTATTTAGCTAGTACCAATTCATCCTCTAAAACTCAGTTTAGGTGTATCTCCTCAATGAAATTTCCCTGACAGCCCTCTTATCTTTGCTTGACTGATTCCTAACATTCAGTATGATGAGTGCCTTTACCTCATTGCATTGTTTGTTTGTGGTATTTATTAACCTCCCAAACCATTCTAAGCTTCTTGAAGACAGTGACTATGTCTCAGAATTTTTGTATCATCAGGCTAGAAACACTTTAGACCTTTGATAGGCAACCAAATAAAGGTAATTGAATAAATAAGTAAATGCATTATTTACAAGACCTTTTAGAACTAACACCCAAAAAAGATGTCCTTTTCATTATAGGGACTAGAATGTAAAAGTAGGAAGTCAAGAAACATCTGGAAAAATAGGCAAATTTGGCCTTGGAATACAGAATGAAGCAGGGCAAAGGATAATAGAGTTTTGCCAAGAGAATGCACTGGTCATAGCAAACACCCTCTTCCAACAACACAAGAGAAGACTCTACACATGGACATCACCAGATGGCCAACACTGAAATCAGACCAATTATATTCTTTGCAGTCAAAAATGGAGAAGCTCTATCCAGTCAGCAAAAACAAGACTGGGAGCTGACTGTGGCTCAGATCATGAACTTCTTATTGCCAAATTCAGACTTAAATTGAAGAAAGTAGGGAAAACCACTAGACCATTCAGGTACAAACTAAATCAAATCCCTTACAACTATACAGTGGAAGTGAGAATAGATTTAAGGGACTAGATCTGATAGAAAAAGTGCCTGATGAACTATGGACAGAGGTTTGTGACATTGTACAGGAGACAGAGATCAAGATCATGCCCAAGAAAAAGAAATGCAAAAAAGCAAAATGGCTGTCTGGGGAGGCCTTACAAATAGCTGTGAAAAGGAGAGAGGCGAAAAGCAAAGGAGGAAAGGAAAGCTATACCCATTTGAATGCAGAGTTCCAGAGGATAGCAAGGAGAGATAAGAAAGCCTTCCTCAGTTATCAGTGCAAAGAAATAGAAGAAAACAATAGAATGGGAAAGACTAGAGATCTCTTCAAGAAAATTAGAGATACCAAGGGAACATTTCATGCAAAGATGGACTCAATAAAGACAGAAATGCTATGGACCTAACAGAAGCAGAAGATATTAAGAAGAGGTGGCAAGAATACACAGAAGAACTGTACAAGAAAGATCTTCACAACCTACATAATCACGATGGTGTGATCACTCACCTAGAGCCAGACATCCTGGAATGTGAAGTCAAGTGGGCCTTAGGAAGCATCACTACGAACAAAGCTAGTGGAGGTGATGGAATTCCAGTGGAGCTGTTTCAAATCCTGAAAGATGATGCTGTGAAAGTGCTGCACTCAATATGCCAGCAAATTTGGAAAACTCAGCAGTGGCCGCAGGACTAGAAAAGGTCAGTTTTCATTCCAATCCCAAAGAAAGGCAATGCCAAAGAATGCTCAAACTACTGCACCATTACACTCATCTCACACACTAGTAAAGTAATGCTCAAAATTCTCCAAGCCAGGCTTCAGCAATACGTGAACCGTGAACTCCCTGATGTTCAAGCTGGTTTTAGAAAAGGCAGAGGAACCAGAGATCAAATTGCCAACATCCACTGGATCATCGAAAAAGCAAGAGAGTTCCAAAAGAAATCTACTTCTGCTTTACTGACTATGCCAAAGCCTTTGACTGTGTGGATCACAATAAACTGTGGAAAATTCTGAAAGAGATGGGCATACCAGACCAGCTAACCTGCCTCTTGAGAAATCTGTATGCAGGTCAGGAAGCAATAGTTAGAACTAGACATGGAACAACAGACGGGTTCCAGATCGGGAAAGGAGTACATCAAGGCTGTATATTGTCACCCTGCTTATTTAACGTCTATGCAGAATACATCATGAGAAACGCTGGGCTGGAAGAAGCACAAGCTGGAATCAAGATTGCTGGGAGAAATATCAATAACCTCAGATATTCAGATGACACCACCCTTATGGCAGAAAGTGAAGAAGAACTAAAAAGCCTCTTGATGAAAGTGAAGGGGGAGAGTGAAAAAGTTGGCTTAAAGCTCAACATTCAGAAAATGGAGATCATGGCATCTGGTCCCATCACTTCATGGGAAATAGATGGGGAAACAGTGGAAAATAAACAGACTTTATTTGGGGGGGCTCCACAATCACTGCAAATGATGATTGCAGCCATGAAATTAAAAGACGTTTACTCCTTGGAAGGAAAGTTATGACCAACCTAGATAGCATATTAAAAAGCAGAGATATTACTTTGCCAACAAAGGTCCATCTAGTCAAGGCTATGGTTTTTCCAGTGATCATGTATGGATGTGAGAGTTGGACTATGAAGAAAGCTGAGCGCCGAAGAATTGATGCTTTCAAACTGTCGTGTTGGAGAAGACTCTTGAGAGTCCCTTGGACTGCAAGGAGATCCAACCAGTCCATTCTGAAGGAGATCAATCCTGGGTGTTCATTGGAAGGTCTGATGCTGAGGCTGAAACTCCAATACTTTGGCCACCTCATGTGAAGAGTTGACTCATTGGAAAAGACCCTGATGCTGGGAGGGATTGGGGGCAGGAGGAGAAGGGGACAACAGAGGGTGAGATGATTAGATGGCAACACCGACTCAATGGACATGAGTTCGGGTAGACTCTGGGAGTTGGTAATGGACAGGGAGTCCTGGCGTGCTGCGGTCCATGGGGTTGCAGAGTTGGACACAACTGACCAACTGAACTGAACTGAAATGAGTGCTATATCTGTGTTTTGCATCCTCATCAGTGACAATTATTGCAATGAATCTTAGTTGACAAGTCTCATTCTGTAGTATAAGAAAGACATTCTATTATTCTTTCTTGAATAAATACCTGGAAAAGTCAGCTTTTTAGTAAAACCATAAAGGCAAGTATACTTTCATATAATCCAGAATCATGTATCTTAATGTTAGTGTTTCACTTTTAACCCCTTGCGAAATGTATCTCTGATATTCAGCAATATAAATTTGACATATATTTTCCTCAGTTGTGCATGAACAACAGTTATATTGAATTTGGTTGTCCAACTGTTCCATAAACCTTTTGAAAACAAAAACTGGCACATATGAAAGAGTATCATATTATATTTCTTTAAAATAATTTTTTTGCTTTGTTTTGAGAAAGAGATAGTACTACATAGACTGCAGACTGCACTTTATTTACTGTAAAAAGTAAATATAAAAGAACACATTTTATTGTTCAAGGAAATAAAAGATATAATAAAACTAATTACATTATACTTACTGATAGAAATAATCAAAATTATGTTGCATTATAATTACTTATAAAATAAGTTCTAATATGTTTAAAGTTGCCATTTTTTAATCTTCATCCATGTGTGAAAATAGAAGATAAATGTGTTTTATGCAATATCTGAATAAGTATTGTTGTTGTTGCTGTTCAATCACTAAGACATATCTGACTCTTTGTGTCCCCATGGATGCAGCATGCCAGGCTCCTCTGTCCTCCATATCTCTTACAGAGTTTGCTCAAATTCATGTCCATTGAGTCGGTGATGCTATCTAACCATCTCATTCTCTGCTGCCATCTTCTCCTTTTGCCTGCAATCTTTCCCAGCACCAGGGTGTTTTCCAATGAATTGGCTCCTTGCATCAGGTTGCCAAAGTATTGGAGCTTCAGCTTCAGCAACAGTCCTTCCATCGAATATACAGGGTTGATTTCCTTTAGAATCGACTAGTTTGATCTCCTTGCAGCCCAAGGAACTCTCAAGAGTCTTCTCCAGCCCCATAATTTGAAAGCATCAATTCCTTGGTGCTCAACCTTCTTTATGGACCAACTCTCACAGGAGTTTACCAATATATATGTACAGAATATTTTTCTATTTTACTCATAGAGGAAGATTGAGTTTTTAACAAAGAAATAGTTAAGGTTTCTGTGACAGTTAAGGTTTCTGTTACTTCTCCAATAACTTCTATGTTATTTTTAAATAATACATGCTCTACTGTCCCTCAAGTAGCCTTGTTTAAGTAAACCACTGTACCTTAAGCTGTTCAACTATCATTTCATTATGGTGGTAGTTGGAGGTCTCAGTCCATTTCTGAGAGAGACAGAGACAATAGCAGATATTTCATCAAATTCCTACAGTGAAATAAATGAAAAATGTTAGAAATGGAAAATAGCCATCAAGAATATACAGAAACCACTATGTTTATCATAAAATTCAAGCAATCACTCAAATCTAAAGTAGTGTACACTTCCAGAATTCTCATCAAGGTAAAAGTAAAATCCAAGGAAACTATGAGCATTTGGCAAAACACTTCAGTAATAAAACTGCTAATAGGTTGGTATCCGGCTTCCTGTATATACATTACTTTGCTTGATCATGAGGAAATCTAATTATGATTAAGAGGGTGTAGAGAAAAGGGAACCCTCTTGTACTGCTGGTGGGAATGTAAACTGATACAGCCACTATGAAGGAAAGTACAGAGATTCCTTAAACCAGGAATAAAACTACCATATGACCTAACAATCCCACTGGTGGGCATATATCCTGAGAAAACCATAATTGAAAAAGGTACATGTGCCCCAGTGTTCACTGCAGCACTACTTACAAGAGCTACCACCTACATATCCATCAGCAGATGAATGGATAAAGACGCTGTGGTACATATACAAAGGAATACTACTCAGCCATAAAAAGGAATGCATTTGAGTCCGTTCTAATGAGGCGGATGAACATAGAACCTACTATACGGAGTGAAGTAAGTCAGAAAGAGAAAAACAAATATCATATACTAACGCCTACACATGGAATTTAGAAAGATGGTACTGAGGAGTCTATTTGCAGGGCAGCAATGGAGATGTAGACTCAGAGGGCAGACTTGTGGACACAGAGGGGAAGAAGAGGGCGGGACACATGCAGAGAGACATGGAGACATGTACATTGCCATATGCAAAATAGGTCGCTGGTGGGAATTTGCTGTGTGACTCAGGGAGTTCAAACCAGGCCTTTGAAAACCTAGAGGGGTGGGATGGGCTTCCCTGGTGGCTCAGCTGGTAAAGAATCTGCCTGCAGTGCGGGAGACCTGGGTTCAATCCCTGGGTTGGAAAGATCCCCTGGAGAACTAAACAGCTACCCACTCCAGTATTCTGGCCTGGAGAATTCCATGGACTGTAGAGTCCATGGGATTGCAAAGAGTCGGACATGACTGAACAATTTTCACACACACAGAGGGGCGGGATGGGGTGGGAGGTTGCAGGGAGGTTCAAAAGGGAGGGGAAATATGTATACCTTTGGCTGATTCATGTTGATGTAGGGCAGAAACCAACACAATATTGTAAAGCAATTATCCTTCAATTAAAAATAAATAAAATGTCAAAAAAAAGAATTCAGCCTCTTGAGCAAACTGCTTAAACAATTTTGCCTTGGTTCCCTTATTTGTGAGAGACAGAAAATTATAGTATTAATATTTACTTTATAGGGCTTTTACGGAGATTAAATAATATAATACATCTAACATATGTAGTGGCACACCGTAAATGCTCGAGAAGGTTCTGTATTATTTTCGCATGGCTGCTGTGACAAATTACCACAAACTTATTGGTATAAAGGCACACAAATTTGTTATCTTATATTTTGAATATCAGAAGTTCAAAATAGTTCAAAATCAAGATGGTGGTAGGGCTGTATTCTTTCTGGAATGAATCTATTCCCTTGCCTTTTCTAACCTCTGGAGGTTGTCCATATCCCTTGACGTACAGCCTCTCAGCACTTCTAATGCTGCTGTGTTGCCATAATTATGTCTCTGACTCTTTTGCCACTTACTTTATTTTGTAAATTTCTTGTGACTACATTGCGCCCAGCTGCATAATGTAGGCTAATTTCCTATTTCCAGATTATAAACTTAATCATACCTAGAAAATTCCCTTTGCCTTGTTAGGTAACATACTCATAGCTTCTGGAAATTAGAATGTGACCTTCTTTGGAGGGTGCATTATTCAACCTATTTAAGTAATGAGTAGTCTTCACCATGTTTAAAACATTATGCGTGTGCATACTAAGTCGCTTCAGTTGCATCCAACTCTTTGCAACCCTGTGGACTGTAGCCTGCCAGGCTCCTCTGTTCATGGGATTCTCCAGGCAAGAATACTGGAGTGGGTTGCCATGCCCTCCTCCAGGGGATTTTCTCCATCCAGGGATGGAATCCATGTCTCTGGCACCTCCTGCATTGGCAGGCGGGTTCTTTAACACTAGTGCCAGCTGGGAAGCCAGTGGCGCTAGTGGAAAAGAAGCCCAAACATTATACCCAGCATTTAATCACACAATACCAATGCAGTTTACTGTATTTGCAAAATGAAAACATGCCCTTTACATAGTAGGTATGCTTAAGTAAATGTTTGTTGAACTAATTATTGAATTACAAAGCTAGCGAAATTAACTTGACTCTTCCTTTTAGTTCTGTTTCCCCGCTTGAATGTTCTACTATAGTATAAACTACATAAAGTTATACATTACTTCTTATATGCTCTCATATTATTCGTCATGCCTCTACATACAATATACATTCAAGAAATACTTACAAATGAGTGAATTTAAGAGTGAATTTGAAGACAAGGGGAAATAAGGTGGATTTGATGACACTAAGTACTTAATTAGGGTCCCCTTTTGAAGCAGATTTCATCTATAAAAGATCTCAACTGACATCCTTTTGAAACTTACTACTACTCTTCTGTGTTTTTGATGGACTTCCCGGGTGGCTCAGACAGTAAAGCGTCTGCCTACAATGTGGGAGACTGGGTTCAATCCCTGGGTCGGGAAGATCCCCTGGAGAAGGAAACGGCAACCCAATCCAGTATTCATGACTGGAAAATCCCATGGACCGAGGAGCCTGGTGGGCTACAATCCATGGGGTCGCAAAGAGTCGGACACGACTGAGCGACTTCTGTGTGTGTGTGTTTGACTTTTCTTAATCCTGAGATGAGAATGTTTCTTTAGGAGTCTAAACATTACTGATGTTTTTCAAAATTATTTTCTTGGAAATAATCTAAGATATCAATATCTGGAAGTCATGTTTATTTTTTCCCTGGATTATTATTTTCTGTGAAAAAAATCAAGCAAGTATGTTGACAGTGCTAAATAAAGAGCTATTATTAAATCTTATAATGTTAACAAATGTAAAGAAAAGCAATCATGACATTATCTATTTGAGAAAATGTAGTAAGAGTTTTCTTCCCACTTCCTATCCCATCCCTCCAAATTCCAGTAAAAATAGAAGGGCTTTAATGTTCTTGAGAAGGAAGAAATTTTTTTCTATCCTCCAAGGTTCTTGGGGCTGGTCTAATAATTAAATTAACATGAGATAGATTAACTGGAGAAAATCAAACAAAATTTTAATAACATGTACAAGTGGGAGAAACCTAGAAAAACTGGGTGACTTGCCAAATGATTCCCACCTCTCACCTTAAATACCATCTTCAGTGAAAGACAAAAGAGGATGTTAGGGGAGGTGGTTTGGGACTTCAAAGGGGAGGAAGGCAATTCACTTGGAGACGACAAAGCAAATATTTGGTAAACAAATGTTTGCTGTTCCACCCAGAAACAGTGGGACCTAGAGTCACCTCTGGTCTCGATGTTTCCCCCCACCACTCCTAGTCCATATTCATTGCAGACATCTCAGGTGATAACTCTATTCACCTAACTGGCTCTCTACCTAAATTCTTTAGACAGTTAGGGGGAAAGTCAAAGTTTCTTCCTGAGTCTTTGGGACCCTGATTATTTTCAGCTAGAAATACTCTGAATGCCCAAGAGATATCTGAGGGTGGCAAGTTTTGCTCCCCTACAATGAAAAAACAAGTATTAAATTCAATTCCAGCTCACAAATCAAAATTTCATTTTCTATTTTGTTTATCCTCAGTGATATAAAGAGTAGTAAGTGTTGGCACATCATAATAAAATATCTCAACAAAACTTGTCTAATGAATGGGGCCTGAAAACATATGACCTCTCTGTACATAAATGAGTAGAACAAGTGACTGTCTTGGAAACAAAACTTGAAGCTATCATTTATTTTAAAATTTATTTGAGAAAGCCAGAAATTTGAGTTGCTACAAATTGTAACATTTAGAAAGCTGGGGATGTGAGATCCCATGAATTTTAACTAAGAAAATCCTTGTAGCCGTGAAGAATTTAAAACCTTTTCCTCTCAGCTTTTAGAAATATTAAGCCAATTTAAAGGTTCGCAGCATTCAAACCATCCTCTATTTCAGAAGGTATCAGTTTTGACTTAGGAAATTGGGACTAAAGAGATGTGGTGAAGGAAGCAAGTCTTGCAGAAAGTATGGTTGCTTAATCATACTTTCATGAGATGATTGAAATCATGAGATGCTTTCAAGTCGTTGAAGAGAGAGGAAAGAAGAAAAAACCAAAACTGAACTGAATAGATAAAGCATAATTGTGAATGTTTTATAAGTAAATAAAAAGTAAAACATGTCACTCATAGTGTGATTGCAAATAACTCCATCATTATAGGCACACCTTGTTTGTCATTTGTTGCTCCCAAAAACGCACAATTTTTAAATTGGTATTTACATACAAATAAGAATAAAAATTTTCTAGTGCATTCACTCCCACTTGCAAAAATGCCTGCAGCCAATGTTGGCTGCATACAGATTGATTTTTGATTCTTTAAGAGCTTTTCATTGCTTCCTCAGTAATACCTTTCTCTGTAGGCACTCATTAGGGAACAATGTCATAAATTCTCTTGACTTTCACAGCTTGACCTTTCTTTTATATTTAAAGTCAGAATGTTGGCTTCATAAAAAGCAGGCATTATAATGCTTGAGAGAGTTGTGTGTGCATTATTTTGCCAACCAAAAAATATAGTAGCTTTTATATAAATAAAGCCAATTGTTTTGTCTAAGAAAGTAGAACAGCTATTTCTTTTAAAAATAAATAGTTGAGTCTGTATATATTTATCTTTGACTTAGAATCTCAGTTTCAAGTAGTAGTTTTATCCTATATAGAGTCAAATTTTATCATGAAATAAAACGGAGTATGGAAGTTAAACATGTTTCCAAGTTCTCCAAAAATAGTGTGTGAACTTATAAAAGTTTCTTGCACATTTTGAATAATTCCCATGAGGGGGGAGAAATACGTTATGCAGTCGTGTTCATAGTTGTCACCTGTTGGGCTCCCCAAGAAGACTCTGACCTGAGGTTTAGCATGGGGATGTCTTGGAATCAACACCTGCAGGAAGAAGGAGGAGGAAACGAGAACAGGCAGAGGCCCAGCTGCAGCCTCAGCTGACTCCTTAGGGGAGATGTGGATGGAGACTGACCCTTCAGACGTGACTGAGGGGGACTAACATGACCAGACATTTATATCCAGGCGTTGATCAGCTGTTGGCATGCGGCTCTGGAAGGGGAATGGGGACAGGAAGGCCAAGGCTTCCTGCAGGGCTTGACAGCTGAAGGTCAGCTGAAGATAGCACCTCGCACAGCTGAGGCAACCAGCCTTTCCTTGAAATTGGTTCACGTTACAGAGTCCTCGTGGATATTTTCTGAGTATGCGCTCTTCTGGACTCTAGTCTTCATCTGATTTCAAAGCTGTTCATGACTCAGAAATTATTATTGGGAAAATGTACTATGTGTATACCTTAACTGTTTTTAATCTAGAAAACTTTGAGCTGAAGTTAAGCTTTGAGCTGAGAACTACTTGGTAAAAATAAGTATTTTGTTTTTACAGTTGTTAAATTTCCTTTTGTTTTATGTGAGGATTATGAGTACTGAAAATCCTTTGTCATTTTATTGCATTACTGGAAGCGAAGACCCACCAAGTGTGCTTTGTTTGCACAAGTGAAGTGAAGTGAGCTCGCTCAGTCGTGTCCAACTCTTTGCGACCCCATGGACTGTAGCCCACCAGGCTCTTCCATCCATGGGATTCTCCAGGCACGGATACTGGAGTGGGTTGCCGTTAATTTCTGAAACATTTGAAACTTTTATTCAGAGGCTTTAAAGCCATTTCTCCCAGTTCCTGAGAAAATATTGTGTAGAACCAAGAGGGGGCAGCAGAGGGCCACCAGAGCATCAGAGACTCCTTAATGAGATAAGCCACTCACGAAAGATCACGGGCTGGGACTCCCCTAGTGGTCCGGTGGTTAAGAATCCGCCTGCCAGGGGACACGGGTTCAATCCTTGGTCTGGGGAAATTCCACATGCTGTGGAGGAACTAAGCCCTGTGCCACAACTACTGAAGCCTTGCCCTAAAACCTGTGCTCTGCAACAAGAGAAATCGCTGCAATGAGAAGCCTGCGTACTGCAACTAGAGAGGAGCCCCTGGTGGCCGCATGGAAGAGAATTCTCAACAGGCTTTGAATTTCTCGGTAGCAGAGGCTACGTCATGTCTGTTTTTATATTCAGTATCTAGCACATACTAGGTGCTCAATAATTATTAATAAAAATGAATTGTAATACTGAGAAGATTGTTCCTCTATCTCGACCTTTTTCTATAGATAAATTTTTATTTGCAGTATAATTTATATACGGTATAAGTACTTGTGCACGGTTAGCACAAGAAACAATTTTCTTTGATTCTTTTTGCACATTGCTAGTAATAAACTTCTACACTGTTCAGCTGGGACTTCATCAAAAAAAAAATTCTGTCTAGGTTTGTCTCTAGAATTGTTGATTGGCACAGAGTTAAGAATTTATTTCCTATCACATGCATGGAATCCTCGATATTGTTTATTGCTATAAATAAGTCAAGATCTAATTTTCTTAGATACAGGGAAATTTTCTTTGTACGTTAAATACAGTAAGTTCCATGTTTTTTGGAGATGAATTCAGCAGCTCATGAATTATGTATTCTGGCTTCTTTTCTCTCAAAAATCACTTTTCAGTAATTTTTCATAACTAATTACATACACTCCTTGAAAGAATCAGGCAAGGGTAGTGAGTCTCTGAAATTTTCATGTAGCAACTCCTATAAAGATTTAAAAGTCACAGAGGAAGTAAAAATTATGCCTTGCCAAAAACTTGCATATTACTTGTAAATTTATTCAACTGTTACCATTATTTTGGATAGTTGGTATTTGATGTTAATAATTTACATAAATGTTTCTGTTTCTTAAAACACAATTCAAATTGACTTAAGGAAATAAAAAAATTTATTTTGTGTTTCAGGGAGACTGAATTCAGGAATTTAAATGAGGTCTTCAGGATTTTCTTTTTTCCATCACTTATCTCTTTTATGTTTGTCAGTTCAGTTCAGTCGCTCAGTCGTGTCCCACTCTTTGCAACCCCATGAATCGCAGCACGCCAGGCCTCCCTGTCCATCACCATCTCCTGGAGTTCACTCAGACTCACGTCCATCGAGTCTGTGATGCCATCCAGCCATCTCATCCTCTGCCGTCCCCTTCTCCTTCTGCCCCCAATCCCTCCCAGAATCAGAGTCTTTTCCAATGAATCAACTCTTCGCATGAGGTGGCCAAAGTACTGGAGCTTCAGCTTTAGCATCATTCCTTCCAAAGAAATCCCAGAGCTGATCTCCTTCAAATGGACTGGTTGGATCTTCTTGCAGTCCAAGGGACTCTCAAGAGTCTTCTCCAACACCACAGTTCAAAAACATCAATTCTTCGGCGCTCAGCCTTCTTCACAGTCCAACTCTCACATCCATACATGACTACTGGAAAAACCATAGCCTTGACTAGACGGACCTTAGTCGGCAAAGTAATATCTCTGCTTTTGAATATACTATCTAGGTTGGTCATAACTTTTCTTCCAAGGAGTAAGTGTCTTTTAATTTCATGGCTGCAGTCGCCATCTGCAGTGATTTTGGAGCCCCCAAAAATAAAGTCTGACACTGTTTCCACTGTTTCCCCATCTATTTCCCATGAAGTGATGGGACCAGATGCCATGATCTTCGTTTTCTGAATGTTGAGCTTTAAGCCAACTTTTTCACTCTCCTCTTTCACTTTCATCAAGAGGCTTTTGAGTTCCTCTTCACTTTCTGCCGTAAGGGTGGTGTCATCTGCATATCTGAGGTTATTGATATTTCTCCCGGCAATCTTGATTCCAGCTTGTGCTTCCTCCAGCCCAGCGTTTCTCATGATGTACTCTGCATATAAGTTAAATAAGCAGGGTGACAATATACAGCCTTGATGCATTCCTTTGTAGTTTAATTCTATTTCACTACCACAGGCTTCCTTCACAAAGAGTACATATCATTCCACTAAGTACCTCCCCAAAAGAGAGGACTTGCTGATTTGGGGTTATTAGGGGCCAGACTGAATACCTAGCTTTAGCTCTGCCCATTCCTCTGCTACTTCCTGTGGGCAGGGCAGTAGACAACCATTGCTGTCAAGTCTTGGTCACATAACCATCTCTTACATCCTGAAGGTGAGGCACTGTGATTTTTTAGCCCCTTGTTCTCCAAGCTAGGGTCAAGGTAGGACATTACCCAAAGAAAGTGGGGGGTCCAATACCAAACAAATTTAGGAGCTACAAAAAGAGCTTGGGAACATGAAAACACGTAACAAAACAAAACTCAAAGAGATGTCTATTATATTTAACCAAACATATGCAACTACATTTGGAGAAGGCAATGGCAGCCCACTCCAGTACTCTCACCTGGAGAATCCCATGGATGGAGGAGTCTGGTGGGCTACAGTCCATGGGGTTGCTAAGAGTCGGACACGACTGGGCGACTTCACCTTCACTTTTCACTTTCAGGCATTGGAGAAGGAAATGGCACCCCACTCCAGTGTTCTTTCCTGGAGAGTCCCAGGGACGGGGGAGCCTGGTGGGCTGCCGTCTGTGGGGTCGCAGAGTCGGACACGACTGAAGCGACTTGGCAGCAGCAGCAGCAGCAACTACATTATAGTTTCTGACAATGACAATGAGTTGATTCCAATGCCTTTAATGGCAGTTTCTGGAATATTTTCTAGAGATTAAAACAGATAACTATTTATATTCTTTGGAAAGATGCTAACAAGGAACATATTCATAAGCTTTTTTTTTTTTTTTTCAATTCCTGGTTCAGTGGGTGGGGCATATATTTATTATCTTTTGTGGTAGACTCTAAAGTAATGAGTCTCCTTTCTGAGGTCAATGAGTGTCAAGTTTTTTGATCTTAGTGATTATGGCCCGAGGCCAGGGCCAGCAGCTGGGAGGAGCATCCTGAGGAGCGGTGGCTGCGCAGGTACAGGAGGGCTGAGAGGAGTTATCCCACGTTGAAGGTCAGGAAGAGCGGCGGTAAGGAGATACCCCTCGTCCAAGGTAAGGAGCAGTGGCTGTGCTTTGCTGGAGCAGCTGTGAACAGATACCCCATGCCCAAGGTAAGAGGAATCCAAGTAAGATGGTAGGTGTTGCAAGAGGGCATCAGAGGGCAAACACACTGAAACCATACTCACAGAAAACTAGTCAATCTAATCACACTAGGACCACAGCCTTGTCTAACTCAATGAAACCAAGCCATGCCTGCTGGGCAACCCAAGATGGGCGGGTCATGGTGGAGAGGTCTGACAGAGCGAGGTCCACTGGAGAAGGGAATGGCAAGCCACTTCAGTATTCTTGCCTTGAGAACCCTGTGAACAGTAAGAACAGGCAAAATGATAGGATACCAAAAGAGGAACTCCCCAGGTCATTAGGTGCCCAATATGCTACTGGAGATCAGTGGAGAAATAACTCCAGAAAGAATGAAGGGATGGAGCCAAAGCAAAAACAATACCCAGTTGTGCATGTGACTGGTGATAGAAGCAAGGTCCGATGTTGTAAAGAGCAATATTGCCTAGGAACCTGGAATGTCAGGTCCATGAATCAAGGCAAATTGGAAGTGGTCAAACAAGAGATGGCAAGGGTGAACATCGACATTCTAGGAATCAGCGAACTAAAATGGACTGGAATGGGTGAATATAACTCAGATGACCATTGTATCTACTACTGGGGGCAGGAATCCCTCAGAAGAAATGGAGTAGCCATCATGGTCAACAAAACAGTCTGAAATGCAGTTCTTGGATGCAATCTCAAAAACGACAGAATGATCTCTGTTCGTCTCCAAGGCAAACCATTCAATATCACAGTTATCCAAGTCTATGCCCCAACCAGTAACACTGAAGAAGCTGAAGTTGAACGGTTTTATGAAGACCTACAAGACCTTTTAGAACTAACACCCAAAAAAGATGTCCTTTTCATTATAGGGGACTGGAATGCAAAAGTAGGAAGTCAAAAAACACCTGGAGTAACAGGCAAACTTGGCCTTGGAATGCAGAATGAAGCAGGGCAAAGACTAATAGAGTTTTGCCAAGAAAATGCACTGGTCATAGCAAACACCCTCTTCCAACAACACAAGAGAAGACTCTACACATGGACATCACCAGATGGTCAACACCGAAAACAGATTGATTATATTCTTTGCAGCCAAAGATGGAGAAGCGCTATACAGTCAACAAAAACAAGACCAGGAGCTGACTGTGGCTCAGAGCAGAAACTCCTTATTACCAAATTCAGACTTAAATTGAAGAAAGTAGGGAAAACCTCTAGACCATTCAGGTATGACCTAAATCAAATCCCTTATGATTATACAGTGGAAGTGAGAAATAGATTTAAGGGCCTAGATCTGATAGATAGAGTGCCTGATGAACTATGGAATGAGGTTCGTGATACTGTACAGGAGACAGGGATCAAGACCATCCCCATGGAAAAGAAATGCAAAAAAGCAAAATGGCTGTCTGGGGAGGCCTTACAAATAGCTGTGAAAAGAAGAGACGCAAAAAGCAAAGAAGAAAAGGAAAGATGTAAGCATCTGAATGCAGAGTTCCAAAGAATAGCAAGAAGAGATAAGAAAGCCTTCTACAGCGATCAATGCAAAGAAATAGAGGAAAACAACAGAATGGGAAAGACTAGAGATCTCTTCAAGATAATTACAGATACCAAGAGAACATTTCATGCAAAGATGGGCTCGATAAAGGACAGAAATGGTATGGACCTAACAGAAGCAGAAGATATTAAGAACAGGTGGCAAGACTACATGGAAGAACTGTACAAAAAAGATCTTCACGACCCAGATAGTCATGATAATGTGATCACTAATCTAGAGCCAGACATCTTGGAAAGTGAAGTCAAGTGGGCCTTAGAAAGCATCACTACGAACAAAGCTAGTGGAGGTGATGGAATTCCAGTGGAGCTGTTTCAAATCCTAAAAGATGATGCTGTGAAAGTGCTGCACTCAATATGCCAGCACATTTGAAAAACTCAGCAGTGGCCACAGGACTGGAAAAGGTCAGTTTTCATTCCAATTCCAAAGAAAGGAAATGCCAAAGAATGCTCAAACTACCGCACAATTGTACTCATCTGACATGCGAGTAAAGTAATGCTCAAAATTCTCCAAGCCAGGCTTCAGCAATATGTGAACCGTGAACTCCCTGATGTTCAAGCTGGTTTTAGAAAAGGCAGAGGAACCAGAGATCAAATTGCCAACATCCGCTGGATCATGGAAAAAGCAAGAGAGTTCCAGAAAAACATCTATTTCTGCTTTATTGACTATGCCAAAGCCTTTGACTGTGTGGATCACAATAAACTGTGGAAAATTCTGACAGAGATGGGAATACCAGACCAGCTAACCTGCCTCTTGAGAAATCTGTATGCAGGTCAGGAAGCAACAGTTAGAACTGGACATGGAACAACAGACTGGTTCCAAATAGGAAAAGGAGTACGTCAAGGCTGTATATTGTCACCCTGCTTATTTAACTTACATGCAGAGGACATCATGAGAAACGCTGGACTGGAAGAAACACAAGCTGGAATCAAGATTGCTGGGAGAAATATCAATAACGTCAGATATGCAGATGACACCACCCTTATGGCAGAAAGTGAAGAGGAATTCAAAAGCCTCTTGATGAAACTGAAAGAGGAGAGCGAAAAAGCTGGCTTAAAGCTCAACATTCAGAAAATGAAGATCATGGCATCCGGTCCCACCACTTCATGGGAAATAGATGGGGAAACAGTGGAAACAGTGTCAGACTTTATTTTTTTGGGCTCCAAAATAACTGCAGATGGTGATTGCAGCCATGAAATTAAGACACTTACTCCTTGGAAGAAAAGTTATGACCAACCTAGATAGTATATTCAAAAGCAGAGACATTACTTTGCCGACTAAGGTCCATCTAGTCAAGACTATAGTTTTTCCTGTGGTCATGTATGGATGTGAGAGTTGGACTGTGAAGAAGGCTGAGCGCGAAGAATTGATGTTTTTGAACTGTGGTGTTGGAGAAGACTCTTGAGAGTCCCTTGGACTGCAAGGAGATCCAACGAGTCCATTCTGAAGGAGATCAACCCTGGGATTTCTTTGGAAGGAATGATGCTAAAGCTGAAACTCCAGTACTTTGGCCACCTCATGTGAAGAGTTGACTCATTGGAAAAGACTTTGATGCTGGGAGGGATTGGGGGCAGAAGGAGAAGGGGACGACCGAGGATGAGATGGCTGGATGGCATCACAGACTCGATGGACGTGAGTCTGAGTGAACTCCAGGAGATGGTGATGGACAGGGAGGCCTGGTGTGCTGCGATTCATGGGGTCGCAAAGAGTCGGACACAACTGAGCGACTGAACTGAACTGAACTGAGTGATTATGGCTTTTAAAATTCTTTAATAATCTGGGTTTTCCCTTTTTTAGAATCTTTACTATCAATTAAATGCATTTTCCATTAGATAAAGTAGTTCATTTTACTATAAAGTTCACCTTATCTTAAGGAGTATGGGCTTTGATAACCTAGAATAAACACAAATTCAATGAAGCACTCTCCTACCCCCCTTTTTTAACTATATAGTTCAAGTAACATCCATGCCATTAAGGGATCAGTGTCTAGCAATTGAGTGAAGTTGCTCAAAGGGTGCTGCCTTTCATGTAAGAATCCTCAAAAGACAATGACAGTTTCTCTTAATGCATTTTTTTGTCTAATTTTATCATGTTTGTTAGAGACACCTGGATGCTCAGAGATACTTCCCATAGCTTGAAAAATAGTTTAGCACATTTCCACAAGCTGTACTATATTTTCTGGCTGTTTTCTTTATTTTGCTGTTGTTCAGCAGCTAAGTCATCTCTGACTCTGCGATCCCATGGACTGCAGAACTCCAGGCTTCACTATCTCCCAGAGTTTGCTCACATTCATGTCCATTGGGTTGGTGATGCTAACCATCTCATCCTCTGCTGCCTCCTTCTTTTGCCTTCAATCTTTCCCAGCATCAAGGTCTTTTTCAGTGAGTTGGCTCTTCCCATCAGGTGGCCAAAGTATTGGAGCTTTAGGTTTAATATCAGTCCTTACAAAGAGCATTCAGTATTGATTTCCTCTAGGATGGACTGGTTTGATCTCCTTGCTGTCCAAGGGACTCTCAAGAGTCTTCTCCAGCACTACAATTCAAAGGCATTAATTCTTTGACGCTCAGCCTTCTTTATGGTCCAACTCACACCTGTACATGACTATAGGAAAAGTCATAGCTTTGACTATACAGACCTTTGTTGGCAAAGTGATGTCTCTGATTGTTAATACACTGTCTAAATTTCTAGCTTTAAATTATCACTCAAATTTTTCTTCCTGTGGTCTATAATGTTCTTCATATTTCTCTCATGTTTTGCTATAGTCATACTTGGATATTTTATTCACTGAACAACAAACCTTTTATAGCACATGAGTAAATAAAATGTATTGGTTTAAAACTACATAAAGATAGCTAGTGGGAAGCTGCTGTACAGCACAGGGAGCTCAGTTTGGTGCTCTGTGATGATCTAGGCGGGTGGAATGGGGGGATGGGCTGGGAGGGAGGCTCAAAAGGGGATGTATGTGTACGTAGGGCTGATTCATGATGTTGTTCAGCAGAAACTAACACTATGTTGTAAATCAATTACATTCCAATGAAAAATATATAAAGATTTGCACTGCAGACACTCTCCAGGGTGTATCTTAACCCCTTTACCTTTGCGGTGGCATCTCCACTCACCAGCACTTCAGGATTACAGGAGCTCTCAGGATGAATCACGTTGACCTTCAGTCCCGTCTCCCTCTTGCACATTCATGGTCCATAATTCTGACCGCTGATGCTCTATCACTTGCTCAAGTTCTTGCCTTCAGCTTTCAGCTTGCTTTGTGCCTTCGTCTAAGATCGACTCTTGGATTATGAATAAGTTCTCTTTTTCCTTTTTAATATTTAATAGGTAACTGTTCCTATAAGCCTTGCCTGAATTCCCAGTTCTGATCACTCTGCTTGCAGACCTCAGGCCTGGCGTCCTTCATATTTGTCCTCCTTATCCAGTTTTCCTGTGTCCCAGACCCCTCTGTTAGTGGAGAGGCCACAGGCTAGCCCAGCTGCTGTGTGTTCTGTTGTGTAGCTCTATCACTGATCATTCAGACCTAGCTTTTAGCAAGATCTAGGATGACCGATACTGAGGGAATATGAAAAATTTAGAACCAAATAACACAGGACAATATCAGAAAGCAGGAGAAGAGATTCCACCAAATGAGTCCAAGAGAACGGTTCCATCAGATGAGAGTGGGAGTAGCCAAGGAATGAAGTTAGGGAGAAGAGACAGGGAACAGTGGAAGGGAACGATCCCTACTGAATATTGGAGTAGCGGAGGTTCTCTCCTGGTCTAGCCTATAACCCAGGTTTCCCATATTGCAGGCAGATTCTTTAACATCTGAGCCACCAGGAAAGCCCCAGAATACTGGGGTGGGTAGCCTATCCCTTCTCCAGGGGAACTTCCTGACCCAGGAATTGAACCGAGGTCTCCTGCATTGCAGGCTGAATGGATACACAACTAAACCCATACCTATGGTGTCTACAAGAGACCCATTTCAGATCTAGAGACACATACAGACTGAAAGTGAAGGGACAGAAAAACGTATACCATGCATATGGAAATCAGAAGAAAGCTGAATAGCAATACATGTATCAGACAAATAGACTTTGAGATAAGGACTGCTGCTGCTGCTGCTGCTGCTGCTGCTGCTGCTGCTAAGTCGCTTCAGTTGTGTCCGACTCTGTGCGACCCCATAGACGGCAGCCCACCAGGCTCCCCCATCCCTGGGATTCTCTAGGCAAGAATACTGGAGTGGGTTGCCATTTCTTTCTCCAGTGCATGAAAGTGAAAAGTCAAAGTGAAGTCACTCAGTCGTGTCCGACTCTTTGCGACCCCATGGACTGCAGCCTACCAGGCTCCTCCATCCATGGGATTTTCCAGGCAAGAGTACTGGAGTGGGGTGCCATTGCCTTCTCCATAAGGACTGCTACAAGAGACAAAGAAGGACATTCCATAATGATCAAGAGATCAGTTCCAGAAGACATACAGTTATAAATATATGCACCCAATATAGGAGCACCTCAATGTATAAGGCAAATGTTAACTGACATAAAGGGAGAAGTTGACAGAAATGGAAAAGCAACAAGTAAGTCTACAACTCTTGGAATTTTACCTAGTGGGCTGGTCCCAATGACCACCTAAATTAAGTTATAGAATATTTCCAGTATCTTGAAGCTTCCCTCATACTCACTCCACTCACTTCCCTCAGGAGTTATTCAACCCCCAAAGTGATTTCCATTACGGAATTTTTAAAATGTTTTTGTTTCCCAGTACTTCTAGGAAATGCCTAAATAGTAGACAAATATTCACCAAGTCCTAATACGCACTAAAGAATGTGACTGTTGTCTCCCAAATAATCAGTGTCTGATCTTTTCCCCTGCACAAGAAGGTGTTCCAGGGCTCTAGCCTGGAAAGGAGTTCTGACATCTGGGGCTGGATGTTGGAATGAAGCACACCAGAAAATGCAGTGTCCATTGCAGAACTTGGGTGGAGATTGCCATCCTTTTCCAAATAAAAAAGTATCTGAATAGACCGTTACCTTCAAAAAGAGCAAGCAGAGAGCTAAATATATAGCACAGAGCAGAGGCTGGCATCCAGAACAGCAGAGAGTTACTGGGGTTAAGATGTGTGGGTTAAGAAGTAGAGCCTGGAGAGAGTGCCTGCCCTGAGAACCCATGGATAGAGTCAAGGGGTTTCATCTACAGGTGGTGAAGTCCCAGTAACAGGAGTCTTTTCTTAAAGGTTAATTTCTTTTTAATGAAAGTATCCTAATCAACAGTATAACTATGATGTGACTTGGTGTCTGCTAGAAAAGCAAGGAGGTAGTGTAGGTCTTCTGCTGCCAGAAGCTGTGACAATCTTCCTCTTTTGGAGAAGGCTGATTTTCTGGTTGATAAAGATAGAAAAGCAGGATAACAGAACTGCCAACAATGCCTGATGAACCGCGGGAACCTCACACTTCAGAGCTGTGGGTAACCCAGAGTTCCCTTAGCTGAATACTTGCTTGCTTGTCTGACTCTGAAGTAATTTGAAACGATTGCCTCTGGGAAAAATTGCAGAAGAGATTGACAGAAAACGATTGTATTTTGTCATACATGTTTTACATATAAATGATGTGTACATATTACCTTTTAAAAATAAATGTGAAAAGTAATAACAGAATATATTAGCTAAAGTATTTTCATATTCGTTGAACAAATGTGTGTTAAGAATTCACCGTGTGCCTGGCTCAGTGCTCTGAGCTAGGAATTGGAATAAAACAGGGTTCCTACCGTGAAGGACCTCACACTGTTGGAAGATGACCGAAGGATTAGGAGAGAAACAGGAAACAGACACAGTAGAGAGCATTGCTGTTAAGTGCTAAACGTAGTGTATGAGTTGAGCACGTGTGTGTGCTAAGTCGCTTCAGTCGTGTCCGACTCTTTGTGACCCCATGGACTGCAGCCCGCCATGGCATCCCCGTGGCCTTCTCCAGGCAAGAATACTGGAGTAACAGAGAATACAGGTAGTGGAATGAGGTGCAGAGAGCTGGGTGAGAATCAACAAGCACTGTCTGGGATAACTTGAAATCAGTCTGCTTAAAATGTCGAGGACCTCCTGGGAGCACCCTATTGTTACCATTAACTCTGGAGGCGAGAAAGCTAAGGCCATAGAAACTCAAATGTTTAATTGGCTAAAAGAGAATTATGGAATATTTGGAATACTTGAAAATCATATCTGGTGAATTTCATACAAATAGCAATATGGGTGTTCGCTGGTGGCTCAGTGGTAAAGAATCCCCCTGCTAATGCAGGAGACTTGGTTTTGATCCCCGATTCGGGAAGATCCCACACGCCTTGGAGCAACTAAGGCCATATGCCACAACTATTGAGCTGGAGTAGGTTGCCATGCCCTTCTCCAGGGGATCTTGCCCACCCAGGAGTTGAACCTGCATCTCTTACAGCTTCTGCGTAGAGGCGGATTCTTCACCACTGAGCCACGGGGGAAGCCCACCTCAGAGTTCCCTTAGTTGAATACAGTACATCCTAAAACCTACCCCTCGAGATGTAGTCTCACCAGATCACTGGCCACACTTCTGTCGTCAAAATGATGCACAGCTTTTCAAAAACACCGGGACTCAGGTTTCAATAACATTTCTGCCTCATAACAAAAGAATTATGAATAATTTTATGTTTTAAAATTCTCTAATGAAATATTATGTAGCTATTTCACTGTTCACTATGATTTAAAAATAGAATGGAAACTGTTCATGTTATAATGTCTAACTTTTGCATACCAATTATGCAGACATCAGGCTTATACAAAAACGTCCACATATAGGAAAAAAGTAAAGGAAGGGTAGTATTTTAAAAATATTATCTCTGGCGTTTTTTGATGACGAAGCTGTGATTCATTTAACTTGTTTTTAAACTTTACTTTGTTCATGTATTGTTTAATGGACAGATTTTCTTTTTTTAAAAGCACCAATGCAATAATGTATTGAGTGCTAAACGTGTGGAAGATCAGAGCTTAGGTACACTGGGAACAAAAAGAAACAAGAGAAGGAGCTTTTCTTAAGAAAGTTGTATTGCAGCAGGGGAAATGAGACACACAAACATAGACATAGGAAGCAGGAAATGTATCAGGAGGGCTCAGAATAAGTGCTGACCACGTGCAGGGAAAGAAGAGATGGTGACTACCACCTTGTCTTATTTTTCATTTACTTGTTATGCATACAGGTCAGCTTTAGACCAGTCAACATCAAATCTAAATCCATAAAATCCATCTGTGTGCACCTTTAATGTTTTATTTACCATGCATATTTCAGAACCTTGTTGCTGGTAGTTTATTGAATCTCTTTCTCCCAGATTTGGAAAAGTGTTTTAAAGGAAGAACAAAGGTAATTTAAATTCAACAGACCTGTTTTGATGTGACTCTAATTAATTGGAAACACACCTGGGAATTATAGCAGCTTAAAGACAACTCTCAACTCAATCTCTGGTCTAAAAATAAATTCACAGTGAGTACTGAATGTGAAAATAACCTTTTATGAGGCTTTTTATGGTGAGCACTTTAAAAGCTGCCATAATTTACGCAATGGTTTATAGATGTTCAATGGTTGCAGTCTTGACTTTTTGAGCATTTCTGAAGCATGAGAAAAGAAATCTCTTAGCAAATATGAAATCTCATCCTACTCTTTTCAGAATGGTCATCGACATCAGGATGGAAAGCCGTACACAGAGCATAATAGGATGAAAGGACATCAAATATTGATAGTCTCTGTCATTTCATTTTAATTTAGAATACAGTATTGTGATAGCTGTGCAGGTCACATGTAGATGCTATTCAGTGTTTCAATAATAGGGGGACAGAATGAATACAAGATAGAGTTAAGCATTTTTTTCATTAATCAGTTTTATTCTTTATTTTAGGCTATAGAGAGACAAATATGGCAGGTTCACAATGGTTAAATTGGGAGGCAAATAGAGTTAAGTAACCAGAGTTTAAATTAAATTATTCAGAATATATTAAAAGTACAGTGAACAATAAAAGCATTTTGGGAATTACAAAAGAGGACAATTAAGCATATTTTGATTTTGTTTTGAATTTATTCATATGGAAAATTAAGATGTTTACTCAAAGAGAAAGAAGAAATACTTTCTTTGATAGCTATATACATATATATATATATACCCACACATATATATCTGTATAGATAAAGAGTTAATATCAAACTTTTACAGGAATGTTTTGCAGGACAAAGACCTCTTCTGTTGCAAAGCCATGTTCTAGAATGCAGGTCCATTTCATTATTGTGGAGTTCTGGTAATATACAGCCACGACTTTTCAACTCTACTGACTGCAACTTACAGAAAGAAATACACTGTGGATTCACAGTATCTGAAGTGAGCCAAGAAGATAATCTAGTTCATTCCCTCCCTTTGAGTTTGAATCATGTCAGCTATTGGCACAGCCATGAAGCTTTTCTATTCTTAACGCCACTATGATTCAGCTCATCTGTAAAATGAGGCTAGTAAGATCTGCCTCATTAGAGCTAGGATTAAATCAAAGGATGTAGGCAAAAGACCCAGTATGAACATCATACACTTAGGAGGCAGTTAAAAAAAATAGCAGCTATTAAGTGGTATTATTACTAATGAACTAATATGGCAACCTCTTTTAAAATGTAAAAACATTTGCTTTTTAAGAAACATTTTCTCTTACATGTCTTTTAGATAACTGAATTTCGTGGCACTAGTGGTAAAGAACCAGAGAAGGAAATGGCAACCCACTCCAGTATTCCTGCCTAGAGAATCCTGAGGACAGAGGAGTCTGGTGGGCTGCCATCTATGGCGTTGCACAGAGTCAGACACGACTGAAGCGACTTAGCATGCAAGCATGCATTGGAGAAGGAAATGGCAACCTACTCCAGTGTTCTTGCCTGGAGAATCCCAAGGACAGAGGAGCCTGGTGGGCTGCCGTCTGTGGCGTCGCACAGAGTCGGACACCACTGAAGTGACTTAGCAGCAGCAGTAGCAGCAGTGGTAAAGAACATGCCTGCCAATGCAGGGGACATAAGAGACGTCAGTTGGATCCCTAGGTCAGGAAGATCCCCTGGAGGAGGGCATGGCAATCCATTCCAGTATTCTTGTCTGGAGAATCCCATGGATGGAGGAGCCTGGCAGACCGCAGTCCATGGGGTTGCAAAGAGTCGGACACGACTGAAGCAACTTAGCACACACACATGCTACAACTCACACCCCACATCTAGCACTTAACGGCAATGTTCTCTGCTTTATTTACGTTTCTCTCATAATCCTTCGGTCATCTTCCAACAGTGTGAGGTCCTTCAGGGTAGGAACCCTGTTTTATTTCAATTTCTAGCTCAGGCACATAGTGAATTCTTAACACACATTTGTTTAGTGCATATGAATATGAAAATACTTTAGCTAATATATTCTTTTATTACTTTTCACATTAATTTTATTTTTAAAAGGTAATATATATACATAACTTATATATGAAACAGTTCAGTTCAGTTCAGTTCAGTTCAGTCGCTCAGTCGTGTCCGACTCTTTGCGACCCCATGAATCGCAGCATGCCAGTCCTCCCTGTCCATCACCATCTCCCGGAGTTCACTCAGACTCACGTCCATCGAGTCAGTGATGCCATCCAGCCATCTCATCCTCTGTCGTCCCCTTCTCCTCCTGCCCCCAATCCCTCCCAGCATCAGAGTCTTTTCCAATGAGTCAACTCTTCGCATGAGGTGGCCAAAGTACTGGAGGATTTCAGCTTTAGCATCATTCCTTCCAAAGAAATCCCAGAGCTGATCTCCTTCAGAATGGACTGGTTGGATCTCCTTGCAGTCCAAGGGACTCTCAAGAGTCTTCTCCAACACCACAGTTCAAATGCATCAATTCTTCGGTGCTCAGCCTTCTTCACAGTCCAACTCTCACATCCATACATGACCACAGGGAAAACCATAGCCTTGACTAGACGGACCTTAGTCGGCAAAGTAATGTCTCTGCTTTTGAATATGCTGTCTAGGTTGGTCATAACTTTTCTTCCAAGGAGTAAGCGTCTTTTAATTTCATGGCTGCAATCACCATCTGCAGTTATTTTGGAGCCCAAAAAAATAAAGTCTGACACTGTTTCCACTGTTTCCCCATCTGTTTCCCATGAAGTGATGGGACCAGATGCCATGATCTTCATTTTCTGAATGTTGAGCTTTAAGCCAACTTTTTCGCTCTCCCCTTTAACTTTCATCAAGAGGCTTTTTAGTTCCTCTTCACTTTCTGCCATAAGGGTGGTGTCATCTGCATATCTGAGGTTATTGATATTTCCCCCGGCAATCTTGATTCCAGCTTCTGTTTCTTCATATATAACAAAATATAATAATTTTCTGTCAATCTCTTCTGCAGTTTTTCCCAGAGGCAATCCCTTTTAATTACTTTAGAGCTTCCTTCTTCATATTTCTTAATAATATGCATATAATCCTATTTTTTGATTATTCACTTCTACACATTATCAGTTGACTTTCCAGTATAATGGCTGAGCATTTACCTCCCTGAAATATTCATCTCCTCCGGCTCATCTAGATTCAACTAATTGCTTACATTCTTATGACTATGTAAATCATATTTACAGCTGAACACTTTAGGAATTTACTAAAATTACGCTTTCTTTTAAACTTTTATTTTTTTGACACTGGTCATAACCATGCTCTATTCATTAGGTTGGTTTTATTCAATTTTGCTAATTTTTCACAGTAGGCTTTCAGTACCATTTCCCCCAAGATCATTCTTCTCAGGTAATCTCTCAGTTCCAATTATCTTGTTATGGAATGATTCATCTGGAGATCTCCAATCATTTTCTGTTTGAACTGACTGCTCTCTAGGGATACTGCTAAGCACTTGTCCAGAAACGTCCTTTGCCTGTCATCATGTTAAGAATGCCCTTGTTTTTCTTCTAATTGGGCATCCTGTTTTCTTGATACCCCTCTTCTCTTCTTTCTAGCTTACTCCCTTGTTTCATTGGAGTACAACCTCTAATTATCTCCTGAGAATGGGTGCAAGGAAAATATAATATTTGAGAATTCGTACATCGAAAAATATATTTTACTGTAACACAGTAAGCAGGCATCGAGTTCTACACTGAAAGATTTTCTTCTTTATAATACTGAAAGTGCTGCTCCGCACTCTTTAAGAGAAAGGTGTTGCTGCTGACATATCACATTTGTTTCCTTATTTTTCATGGCATACTTATTGTCTTTTTCTTTTTCTATCTCAAAGCTTTCTCTATTTACCTGAAATTTCACTTAGTTGGGCTTATTTTTCATCTTTTCATCTGTCACTTAGTGAGCCCTTTTAACTTGAAAACTTATTCTAGGAAGTTTTCTTAAATTATTCTATTTATTTTATGAAAAATATCCTTAAAATATTTTCTGGTTATTTATTTTATTCTTAAATTATTTTATCATTTTTTATTACCTTATTACACCATTTTATGATGATTCCCTGTTTCATCTGATTTTTTTTTTGGAAATGTCTATGATTCAAATATTGTACCTCCTGATCCATCTTCTTCATTTCTTATCTTTTATTTGCCATCTCTCTGTACTCTGGTTTCTGAATAGTTTCCTTGACATTATCTTTCATCATTACTATTGAATTTTTCATCTCTGTCACCATGTTTTTTTTTAATCATATTCCCTTTTTTTCCCACCAAATATTCTTTTGTACTGCAAGAAAGTCTTGCAATTTTTTTCCTATTTGAGAATAACTGAACTTTCTTCTCCTTTCTAAGGTCTTCAAGTATTATTTTTGTCTCTATTTTTCATGTTAGAGGCTTCTTCTGATGTCTCATTAATCTTGTTTTCTCATTTTAAAGGTGAGAACTAAAAAGCTGTCAACATTGAGCCAGCCTCTGGGAACTAGGAAGGAGAAATACAAGGGGCTCAACATTCCCTATGTCTGTATTCGTTTCATTCGCTTGATTTTCACATGGTTTCAGGCACAGCACGTCCCAGTTCAAAGATCTCTGTTGTCTTCAAGAATAAAACTCGAGTCTTTCTTTGGAGTGAAGAGAGGGCAGTCACCCCACTGCAGGGACTGATGGAAGGAACCTATGGATCAGAGCACTTAACATTGCACCGATCATTTATTTTCAGCCTCTGCCTTCTTTGCAAGTTCTAAGCCTTTTGTGAATTCTTGATGTAAATTGTGTTGACGCTGTATGCTCTCTCCTCTGCTGCCTCTCTGCCCTGAATTCACCCTTTTAAAAATAATTAAATTTACTTATTTATTTAAAAAAATTTAATTGAAGGACAATTGCTTTACAGAGTTGCGTTGGTTTCTGCCAAACATCACCATGAATCAGCCATAGGTCCTTTTTTCGTGCTCCGTGAATACAGAGCAAGCCCAAGGAGTATTTTGCTTAGCAGGCAGCAGCAGCTAAGCTTTGCCACCAGAGGGTGCTAGAGAGATATCGCAGGACACAGGCTTTTCTTCCCGGTTCCAGTGTGTTCCTCTTGTCTGGCTCTTGCAGCCTGGAAATGGGTACGCCTGAAGCACTAGGCTCCTTCAATGCTGGCAGCTTCTCCAGTGCCCAGCCGGCGGATCTCGTCGGGTGGCCAAATCCAGGAGCCAGCAGCTTCCTCAGTGCCTACAGCCCTTGGCAGTTTTACAAGTGCCTCCAGCGAGTCATCTGCCCTTGAATAGTTTGAGCTGGCACCCGGTGGAGGGTAAATTTTTAGTAAGTTTCACGAGCGCAACATCACAGCATCCTCTTTGCATCCAGTGAGCCACTTCTGTGCCCTCTCCAGCAAGGTCAGGATCTCAGCCTTGGGGTGGAAGTAGGTTAATCCTCATCTTATCATGAGAGGGCATGGCTGCTTCTTCTATCCAGGATTCCTATATTCTTTAGTTGTTTTTACTTCTTCCTAGGTAATGGCAACCCACTCCAGTACTCTTGCCTGGACCGAGGACCCTGGTAGGCTGCAGTCTATGGGGTCGTGAAGAGTCGGACACGACTGAGCGACTTCACTTTAACTTTTCACTTTCATGCTTGGGAGAAGGAAATGGCAACCCACTCCAATGTTCTTGGCCTGGAGAATCCCAGGGATGGGGTAGCCTGGTGGGCTGCCATCTATGGGGTTGCAGAGTCGGACACGACTGAAGCGACTTAGCAGCAGCGGCAGCAGCTAACCCTGGGTGCTCCAATGCCATTAGTTCGTGGTTCTTTATGTTAAACCATCCCTTTGCAAATGGCAGTGACTCGGCCCAACTGCTATTAGCACTTTGAGCCTGCCCTTCAAGCTGGCAAGAGGCTGAGTGTCCCCACTGATTAAGGGCTCTTCTGCCCTGGCTACCCTCACTGCCCTGTGCTCTGCTCTCCACCTCCAAATACATTTTTAAAGAGTGCTGAATTATTTTTTATTATTTTTGAAATTCACAAGGAAAATTGATACTCCTGGGCAATAAATGGGTGCAGTTCTGTGCCTCTAGAAATACCTCAACTCAGAGTGTCCTCATCTTTCAAAATTATTCAATGTAACTATCTCAAAGAGCCTTTCTTGACTCTTTTTCTCTCTTGAAATTAGTTTTTTTTTTTTTTACCTCTTGCTCCCCTAGGGTGCAAGCTCTTCACAGGTCTGTCTTCCTGAGTTTTCAGTGAACCCTTTCTCTTTTTATCCCTAGACCCAGCACGTTGCCCTTTTGCACGTATTAAGAACTCACTAACCTTTGTGAAATAAATGAACGTGTTTAATTTTTAAGGAACCTAATTTACAGTTTCTTCCACAGAGAAATGAACTATGACTATAAAGCAAAATTAAGGTGAGATTTCAGGAGGGGAAAAAATATTAAATGATAGGTTGATTCTCCCTTGATGTGTAGCCCTATTTCCTCTGCTGTCTCCACAATTACAGCTGCACCACCCCCCTACCCCGCGTCCCTGCCAGCACCCCCCATACTGAAGCAGCTGTCGGACCAGCTTGAACTTGGAGCTTTTCACAACTCACGCGTTCTGATCAAAGTGACACAGGTGCTTCTAATTTAGTTCAAGCAAAATGACACTTCTAATTTAGGTAAAAAGATTGTCAGTGTATTCCTGTATTCTGGTCGACATTTACATTTATAGGTCAACAGATATAACTCAGAATCTCTAGTTCTCAGAAAATTTTAGAAATTACCATTTCATGTGTGTGTGCACATACTAAGTCGCTTCAGTCGTGTCCCACTCTTTGCAACCCTATGGACTGTAGCCCACCAGGCTCCTCTGTCCATGGGCTTCTCCAGGCAAGAATACTGGAGTGAGTTGCCATGCTCACCTCCAGGGGATATTCCTGACCTAGGGATCGAACCAACATCTCTTATGTCTCCTGCATTGGCAGGAAGATTCTTTACCACTGGTGCCATTTGGGAAGCCCTATCATTTCATAGCTCCCTTAAATAAACCAATTTAACTAGGTTGGGATTTACTTGGGCTGGAATTTGACATAGACATGAGAACTCCTACACTGGATGACTATGGCTACCAACTACCTGTTTCTGATGAAAACAAGACATTAGCTTACAATAATGACAGAAAAAGTTAACTCTAACTATGAAGCAAAAATTCCTGAATTTTCTGGTTACTATCTCAATGATCTTCTTCGAAATAAAAGTATTTAAATATATGCTAATTAGGTTCCTAATTTGTCAGACACTGTGCAGGTTGGTAGAGATATATTAAATAAAGCTTAGAGTACCCGAGTTGCTCCTGGAATGCCTCATTGAATACACTGATATGTTTATTAGGCACACAAAATCCTCATGTTTGTATTTGATGAGCGTTTGTACGCACTTAAAAAACTGACATTTTCAAGAAATCTGTACATGGGCAATAATTACTATCTCCATTCTACAGTAAAAAGGTACGTGAGCAGTAGAGGGCTTGTCTATCATTGGTTACACAGTCAGGATGTTGAAAAATAAGGATTTTAATGATGAGCTCTGTCCACTATTCTGGCTGGGATGTGTGCATAACTTTGACAGAGTAAACTATAAAAAGAAGATCAGCACTTTAATTCACTGTTCGATTCTTTCTCTTTCTTCTACTGGGATTCCTGCATGGATGTGCCACAACCCCCAACACCCCCGCCCCCACCCCTGCCAAAGAAAATCAACTAATTAAACACTAAATCCAGTACTTCTCTAAGAGACCTTTAAACAAATCAATTCAAGGGAATGTTCTCTCAGTGACTTTAGGTAATTACTTACACAGCTGTTTTGGAAAAATAAATTCTTCCTTAAAGATTTTAAATAACATCATCAGCAAACTGCAAGTAAATAGAACCGGAGCCACAATGGAAGATCCGGGCAAAGCAAAAGGTCACAAATCCATCCATTCGTTTATTGAGCAAATGTTTATTGCACTCCTCCCTTGTTCTATTCACTGAGATGGGCATATACAGATAGAAAAACAGCAATCTCTTGTGGTCAGCGTTCTAACAATCATAAGCCGAATGCTGTGGGGAACCCAGAGGTGAGACTGATCTACTTGTTTGGGGAAATTAGGGAAACTAGAGAAGACATGTAGTTGAGTCTTGAGGACGGATTGAGCAATCCAGAAGAGGAGGAGGAAGGTCTTTCCCAGGAGAGGGGCCATTTTATGCAAAGGCTGGAAGTTGTAAAAACATACAGTATATTTTAGGCAAGAGGAGGAATCCAATACAAAAATAGATTGCCCAGGAGGCTGGAAGGATAGTTGAGTGTCATATCTGAAGGAACCTTTTGGCTATGATTTGTTTGCTCTTTGCTCTTTGCTCTGAGTCACTGAGGTGACTCAGTGGTAAAGAATCCACCTGCTAATGCAGGGCGATGCAGGAAACTCGGGTCTGAGCCCTGGGTTGGGAAGATGCCCTGGAGAAAGGAATGGCAACCCACTTCAGTAGTCTTCCCTGGAAAATTCCATGGACAGAGGAGCCTGGCAGGCTGCAGTCCATGGGGTTGCAAAGAGCTGGACACAACTGACCAACTGAGCACACACACATTTGCTTTTTATCTCGCAGGCAGCAGAGGGGCAGAAAACTGATAGATTTTGGAGATATGATTGATAAAACCCAGCAGTTAGGTTGAAAGTAGAAGAGACACCCAGTGCTAAAAGCAAGGAAGAAATATTAAGAAGTAAAAGGATCTGGAACTCGTCCTGAACGTGACATTCTCTCTTCGATGGGAGAGGAGGAATAATTTCATGCCCTAATTTTGTGCTTTTCTGTCCTGCAGGCCCTTTTTCTTTCATATTGCCATTAGAACGAGCCTTTGGTTTCATTTCTTATCTTAGTGTTCTGCTTTCTTTCAGAAAATAATTTATGACTGGCTCAAAGATCCTGTTCCCTATCATTTAACTCTTCCTTATTAGTGATGATACTTTAGACGAGGCTTGCTGTTGTTCAGTTGCTAAGTCACGTCCAACTCTTTGCGACCCCCTGGACTGCAGCACCTCAGGCTTCCATGTCACTCACTACTCTGAGCAGGCTAGTCTCAGCATAACATGCAAGAGAATGTATATTTCCACCTTGGAAATATGCAGATATATATAGTACAGAAATACCACCCAAAGGTTCAGGAGAAACATCTAGAGGTCTAGTGGTCTGGAGCATGTTGACACATCCCTTAGAAGATGAAGGAAAAATTACTGCTGCATATGCCTCATCCAACATGAAGAAAGAAGCAAACACCTTGTGGGCCTCTTTGGATTTTTAGATAAACACGTATCTCATTTGGACTATCTATTCTAATCGATTACCAAAAGCTGCCTTGAGTAAGAGGAAGAGAAGGCTCTCTATGAGGTTCAGGCTGCTATACAAGTTGCTTCCCAATTTGGGCCTTATGGAAGAGCAGATCTGATGGCTCTTGAAGTATCAGAGGTAGATAGGGATGCTATATGAAAGCTCTGGTAGGTCCCTGTGAATCAGAGCACTCAGCTTTAATAATTTTGTGACAGAGCTGTGTCTTCTCAGCAGAAAACTCTCCTCCTTTTGAAAAACCACAAGTACCTAAATGCTTGATCACGGACCATTAAGTCACCAGAGTTACCTACCATGAACCAGGTGTTGACAAGAAGCCAAGTCATTGGGTAGCATTTCATCATCACATGACTGTAGCCATACAAGATCAGGATCAGCACAGAGCAACTATCACAGATGCTCATGGCCCATGTTTCTGCCTAAGCCACTTTCTCCATCTCAGTTTGTACCTAAGGTCTCTTGGGGAGCCACAGCCAACTGACTCCAGAGGAGCAAAATTTATGGTCTGGTTTACGTGTGATTCTACCCAAGATGCTGGCATCACTCTCCAGTGGAGAAAGCCGCAGGACTACAACTCCACTCCAGGGTATCCCTAAAGGACAGTGATGAGAAATCCTTCCAACGGGTGGAACTCGGAACAGTGCCCAGTGCTGTTCACTTCTGCCTGGAAGAACAGATGGGCAGGAGCATGGATCTACTCTGATCTCCTGATCCGTATGCAATGCGCAATGTTTGGATGAATAGTCAGAGACTTGCAAGGTACCCAGTCAGAAAATTGGTCGCAAGACAGTGTAAGGAAGAGATATATGAACAGATCTCTCTGATGGTATAGAGAATATTAAGATATTTGTGACCTAGGTTAATGCTCACCAAAAGGTGACATCAGCAAAGGAGGATTGTAATAATCATGTGAAAAGTTGCTATTCTGTGGATGTCAGCTAGAATCTATCCCCAGCTACTGCTGTCGTTCCTAAATGAACACAGAATGCAGCCATGCAAGCAAGGATGGAGGCTTCGCATGGGCTCAGTAACGTGGGCTGATCTGCCATGGCCACTGCCGTATCTCCGCCCTGCCAACAGACGAAATCTGAGACTCAAATGGCACTATTCCCCTGGCAATTTTGCCAGCCACCTACTGCAGAGTGATTACATCAAACCACTTCCATCATGGTGCTTTAGGTTCACTAGAATAGACACTTTCCTGGAGATGGATTTGCTGTCCCTCTCTGCAGTGCGTCTGCCAAAACCTTTATCCATGGACATACAGAATGCCTTATTCAGCGTCGTGGAGTTCCACACAGCATCACCTCCAACCAATGAGCTTATTTTTGCAACAAAGGAGATGCGGCAGGGGACTTAGAATTCACCGGTCTTAGGCTGCTGTCTTATCACTCTGAAGCAGCTGGCCTGACAGAATGGTGGAACGATCTTGAGAAAACTCAGCCGCGGAACCAGCTGGACAGCAACACCCTCGAGGCTGAAGTAGTTTCTCCTAGGTTAGGTATACTCTCTGCATCTGAGACCAAAATAGGGCGCTGTCTCTCCCACAGCTAGACTTCAAAGGGTATTAACAGAGATAGAAGTATCCATCCATCAGCATTTTTGCTTCTTAATCCCTGTGAACTCATGGAAGCAGAAAAGGGAATGGTATGGCTCAAATAACTGAGAAGCACATGTAATATATATAGACTCTGGGCATGGCTGAGTTAGCTGCTCACACCTTATCAAGAGTCTCTCTCTGCCCCCCTCAGCTCGGCTTTCTTGGCTCGTTTCATTCGCAGAAGCTTTCCAAGTGGCAGCAAAAATGAGCATTGGAAGTCCCAGACTTATATTCTATTAACAACATCAGTGCCAATGGAAGAAGAGTGCTCTTTTCCCAATACTTTTTTTTTTTTTTTAGCAAAAACCTTCAGGCTAATTTGGTTGACCTACCATGGGTCACGTGCCCATTTCTTAATAGTAATTGTGGACTCTGATATTGAATGATCAAATGAGAGCATACTCCTAGACCTGGGGCAGCCCATTTAAACCCTGTCCATTTAGCCCCATGTACTGCGTGGAGGGGTCCATAAGGAAAGCAAGGGTTCTGTGGCCAGGGATGCTTGATAACTACAATCAATACATCTCCATTATGTCACACGTGGTTGCCCAGTAAACACCTATACCTTCATACATTTCAACATTTCCTTTTATGTACACATTGCTCCTATGTCACATAAGGCAACTATTACATAGACAAGAAATACCACATTCAGCTTCTGTCTAAAAAGTACAAATACGTGTTGTGCAGTTACCGTATTACTTCCAGATCTGGATCTTCGCTTTGTGCCAATCTTTCTGTCAGTCTTAGATCTAGCTTCTCATGAGACAGCAGTCTATGACTAATGGGACATTTGTTTAACCACCTGTAGCAAACATAGTAGACAATGGTGGAGTAAATAAAGGACAAATGTAATAAAATCCTCATTTGGGAATGAGAAGAGGGGGAAATAAATAAGCAATGATTCTACTGATCAGGGATTCCAAGCAGATAATCGCGTAAGACGGTACAGGAAAAACCGGAACTAACTTTTTGACCAGGGCAGTACTTACTGTCCTGGAAGGTCAGTGAGTCCCTAGGTCAGGAATCTGCAGAGAATTTCGCTTGACAGTTATTCTCTTGTGGCTACATCTGACTCCCCCCACCGCCCCGCCCTTTATTTTCCTGCTCCTTTACCAGTGTACTTCGTATTGGTAAAGTTTTGGAGGGAATGTTTAGGGATTAAGTACTTTCGCGCCTTTGCTTGCCAAGTTTGAGGTTCCTCTGGAACAAAACTTCCTTAACACCTTGATAAGCATCCAGTTAATTTGCATTTGGTCAATGCTCCAGGCTAATAACTGGAATCTGAGATCATGCTGAGTCAAAGTTTCAAGAGAAATCTGGTCTACAGCTTCTTTCTTACAGGAGGTCTCAATGCTCTATCCATTTTCCATATCTCATTTTAAAGGTTTATTATGATGCAGAACAACTGGTTGGGATCAGTTATATCTAATCCTCTGTGTATCTCTAGGTGGTGTGAAAAGGAAAGTGCTTTCCACTGCCTTTTAACTAAAATAATTAGATTGGAGTTTCTACTATTTTCACCTAAAAACATCCTGTTGTGTTAGTCACGGTCGTGTCTGACTGTTAGTGACCCCATGGCCTGCAGCCCGCCAGGCTCCTCTGTCCATGAAATTCTCTAGGCAAGAATACTGGAGTGGGGAGCCATTCTCTTCTCCAGGCGATCTTCCCAACCCGGAAATTGAACCTGGTCTCCTGTACTGTAGGCAGATTCTTTACCTTCAGAGCCACCAGGAAAGCCCCACCTAACACTTTTCTCTTAGACAATGAGCAGCTGTTGAAAGGTTCTTGGGAATGATCCGGAGAATCCCACTGCAGTGTCTTCTAGATACTATTTTTATTTGCATCGCTGTCATTAGCCTCCCTGGATTTCCATTCACTAACTTTTTCTTGGGGTGAATATGCCTTTTATAATTTTCAAAGCACATGGTTATTTGAATATCATCTGTCTTGGATTGTCTGAAGCGCCCATACAGCAAAGTGGTGTTTTCATCTTTTTTTGGGGGGGGGGGGTGGTGTTAACAGTCAAGCTTGACATACTGAGAACTTGCTACTATATTTCAGCATCCTGACACTTTTCTACCAAGTTCCCTAAGGTTCTAGCCTCAGTAGACACATAACCAGAGTCCAAGGATATGACAGGTAACACTTCAACCATCTGCTCTGCTACCGCATAGCACAGATGGACCACATTCTAGCTAGTACAAGGGGAACAGTCACCACCCGATAGCCCACCTCGACTTGGCCAACCTAACATTTTAAAATTTGTTCTTAACAACTGACTTCCATATTACCAGCATAGTTTTAGTTGAAACAACAACCACCTCACTTAGTTATCATAATTCAAAGAAAAAGGTATTAATCAATTCACAAACATAAAAAGGCCAAGGCTATACCTTGGCTTGAGGCAGCCTAATCTGAATATCCAAGTGCTTCAACAATGTCCTGGGAAATCTCTCTCTGAATTTCTAGCTCTGTTTCTTTCTGTCTCTCCTTCACTCTCTGGCAGCCTCTTTCATGAGCTGACAAGTATGGCCAGGGCCAACTCCAGGCTTTTCATCTTCTAGCAGCTTAATACCCTCAATGGAAGCAGATGTCTGCTTTCCAAGATATCCAGCAAAACTCCTGGACTGACTTTGATTGGCCTAACTTGGGTCATATGCCCAGTCCTGTACCAGTTTCTGCAGACTAGTCAGGCTGGGATCTACCACCCACACTTGAAGATGAGGCGATGAAGAAGGTCTTGGAAACAAAAGAAGAAATTCAGTTATTATAAAAGGGATGCTGGGAAGCAAGCACAGCAGACATGCACTGCTGTCAGAAAGAGCACTGGGCCAGGAGTCAGCATAAACAGTCAATCCCAAGTACTGTCACTTTCCAGCCATTTGACTCTTTCTGAAATTTTGTTTCCTCATCTGTAAAATAAGGACATTAATCTCAATTACTTCACAAGATTTCTATAATGACAACGTGAGATCTTATATAGGCTCAGAAGTTATACAAAGAAAGCTGATATTAAAATATTTTGGATGATCTTTAGAGTAAGGCTTATGTTGCTTTAAAAACCTGTTATTTGCCATATAAAACTAATATAAGCCCGCTCCCCCAGCACAATCACACATTATCATCTTGAAATATTTTATCTCATCTTCCACCTTGCCTTTTCCTGTTTCCTTCTTCCCTCAAAAAACCATTTTCTCATATAGCTATGTAGTCTTTGTAATGTCTCACTGTCATGGCAAAACTTCATTGATCAGACATACAGAATTTTCCTATTTTTATAGTGTTGGATGTTTAGACTATTTCTTATTTTTTAACATTCTAAATGATACTGTAATTAATATACACATAATGATTATTATGGAGTTGCCCTAAGTACCAACATTTCTAAGGTTCTTGGCATATAGGTAGTCAAACATCTTTCTAAACTACTTGTGGCAAGTTACATTGTACCTGGAAATGTACAGAAGTACAAATTTCACTGGCTGTAGTAGATGCTAAAATGGTCTTCCTTGGCTTCCTCTAACTGGATCATTTTGATGTACTCAATAACACCAGTTGCTTGCATCTATATCTACACACTTAAGACTTTTTTGGGGATGCAAAGAGCCTTTCTGTCCAATTGTGTGTTGCACATCTGAAATGCTAGAGAAGTAACATACTTGAGGAGCATCTATCAAATAATGACTAATGGAAGCTGATGAAAAAATACTTTTTGAAGCATGTGTTTTACACCATTATCTGCAAAATTAAGCTTTGGTCTCTTACTCACCAATAGTAGCTGGCTTCATAACACATTCATTTTTTTCCTTCATTTTAATTCAGACATAATTGACATATTATGTAAGTTTAAGGTATATAACATGATGATTTGATACAGGTATATACTGCAAAATGATTACCACAATCAGATTGGTTAACAAAGCCATCACCCCATAGAGCTACCATTTGTGTGTGTGTGTGTGTTTGTGTGTGTGTGTGTGTGTGTGTGTGTGGTGAGAATGTTTAAATCAATTCTCTTAGCAGTTTTTAAGTATACAATACCGTATTGTTAACTACAATCACCATGCTTGTACATTAGATTCCCAGGCCATATTCATCTTATAAGTGGAATTTTGTGCTCTTTAAGCATCTGCACCTATTTCTCTCACCTTCCTGACCCTGGCAACCACCAATCTACTCTAAGAGTTCAGTTATTTTTTTTTCGATTCCACATATAAATGAGATCGTACAGTGTTTGTCTATCTGACTTCATTTGGCATAATGCCCTCTAGGTTCATCCATATTGTAAACAGCAGGGTTTTCTTCTTTTTTTTAATGGCTGAATAACATCCCCCTGTGTGTATGCATGCATCTATCATCTATATCTATATCATCCTTTCTTCATCCATTCATCCATCAATGGACATGAATCACTTTCTTCCTTGTTTATGCTTTTTGCTATTTTCCAGATCTTCTACCACAAGAAAACAATAGTTTCATAATCATAAAATGTCACAAAGGTAATATGATGGCAAAGATTATAGTTTAAATTATATGTATATGTAAGTAAATTATAAGTAAAGAAACATTACTGACAACATTTAGAGGATATATTTAATATATCATCTGTGATTTTCTTAAGCTTTGATATAGTAACCAAAGCACTTTAAAATTAATTCTCTCTTGCCTTTATGGGTAACTAAGCAAACTGAAAACTACCAGGAGAACAGAGAATCAGGGAAACAGAAATGACATTTTAAACCTCATTCTAAAGCATTAAGGCCTGGATGCCCATGAGGTCTCCCTCTGGATTTGCACATTCATTTATTCATGTATTCATACAATAAACATCAGCCTGACCTCTTATGTGTGAGGTAATGTGCCAGGCATGAGGCGTATAAGAATTAAGATGGGGTGGTTCCTCTTCAAATATCTCACAATTCGAGGGACCAACATACAATGATTACATTTTAACATTATCTATGGGGTTATGTAAGAAGCAGGGCAAAGGCTAATACAGTTTTGCCCAAGAGACCGCACTGGTCATAGCAAACACCCTCTTCCAACAACACAAGAGAAGACTCTACACATGGACATCACCAGATGGTCAACACTGAAATCAGATTGTTTATATTCTTTGCAGCCAAAATTGGAGAAGCTCTATACACTCAGCAAAAACAAGACCGGGAACTGACTGTGGTTCAGATCATGAACTCTTTATTACCAAAGTCAGACTTATATTGAAGAAAGTAGGGAAAACCACTAGACCATTCAGGTGTGACCTAAATCAAATCCCTTACAACTATACAGTGGAAGTGAGAAATAGATTTAAGGGATTAGATCTGACAGAGTGCCTGAAGAACTATGGATGGAGGTTCACGACATTGTACAGGAGGCAGTGATCAAGACCATCCCCCAAAAAAAGAAATGCAAAAAGGCAAAATGGTTGTCTGAGGAGGTCTTACAAATAGCTACAAAAAGAAGAGAATGAAAAGCAAAGGAGAAAAGGAAAGATATTCACATTTGAATGCAGAGTTCCAAAGGATAGCAAAGAGAGATAAGAAAGTCTTCCTCAGGGGTCAATGCAAAGAAATAGAGGAAAACAACAGAATGGGAAAGACTAGAGATATCTTCAAGAAAATAAGAGACACCAAGGACACATTTCATGCAAAGATGGGCACAAAAATGGACAGAAATGCTATGGACATAACAGAAACAGAAGATACTAAGAAGAGGTGGCAAGAATACACAGAAGAACTGTATAAAAAATCTTCATGACCCAGATAATCACGATGGTGTGTTCACTCACCTAGAGCCAGACATCCTGGAATGTGAAGTCAAGTGAGCCTTAGGAAGCATCACTATGAACAAAGCTAATGGAGGTGACGGAATTCCAGTTGAGCTATTTCAAATCCTAAAAGATGATGCTGTGAAAGGGCTGCACTCAATATGCCAGCAAATTTGGAAAACTCAGCAGTGGCCACAGGACTAGAAAAGGTCAGTTTTCATTCCAATCCAAAAGAAAAGCAATGTCAAAGAATGCTCAAACTACCGCACAATTGCACTCATCACACATGCTAATAAAGTAATGCTCAAAATTCTCCAAGCCAGGCTTCAACAGTACGTGAACTGTGAACTTCCAGATGATCAAGCTGGATTTAGAAAAGGCAGAGGAAACAGAGGTCAAATTGCCAACATCCATTGTATCACTGAAAAAGCAAGAGAGTTCCAGAAAAATATCTATTTCTGCTTTATTGACTATGCCAAAGCCGTTGACTGCGTGGATCACAGCAAACTGTGGAAAATTCCTCAAGAAGTGGGAATACCAGACCACCTGACCTGCCTCTTGAGAAATCTGTATGCAGGTCAAGAAGCAACAGTTAGAACTAGACATGGAATAACAGACTGGTTCGAAATAGGAAAAGGAGTATGTCAAGGCTGTATGTATACTGTCCCCCTGCTTATTTAACTTAAATGCAGAGTACATTATGTGAAATGCTGGGCTGGATGAAGCACAAGCTGGAATCAAGATTGGCAGGAGAATTATCAATAACCTCAGATACGCAGATGACACCACCCTTATGGCAGAAAGCAAAGAACTAAAGAGCCTCTTGATGAGGGTGAAAGAGGAGAGTGAAAATGTTGGCTTTAAACTCAACATTCAGAAAACTAAGATCATGGCATCTGGTCCCATCACTTTGTGGCATATAGATGGGAAAACAGTGGAAACAGTGTCAGACTTTACTTTTGGGGGCTCCAGAATCACTGCAGATGGTGACTGCAGCCATGAAATTAAAAGACACCTGCTCCTTGGAAGAAAATTATGACCAACCTAGACAGCATATTAAAAGCAGAAACATTACTTTGCCAACAAAGGTCCGTCTAGTCAAAGCTATGGTTTTTCCAGTAGTCATGTATGGATGTGAGAGTTGGACTGTGAAGAAGGCTGAGCACTGAAGAATTGATGCTTTTGAACTGTGGTGTTGGAGAAGACTCTTGAGAGTCCCTTGGACTGCAAGGAAATCCAACCAGTCCATCCTAAAGGAAATCAGTCCTGAATTTTCATTAGAAGGACTGATGCTGAAGCTGAAACTCCAAAACTCTGGCCACCTGATGTGAAGAACTGACTCATTGGAAAGGCCCCTGATGCTGGGAAAGATTGAAGGCAGGAGGAGAAGGGGACGATAGAGGATGAGATGGTTGGATGGCATCACCGACTCAATGGAGATGAGTTTGAGTAAACTCCAGGAGTTGGTGATGGACAGGGAGGCCTGGTGTGCGGCAGTCCATGGGGTCACAGAGAGTCAGACACGACTGAACTGAAATGACCTGAACTGAAAGAAGTGTTGCGAGTGCATAGAGGCAGAAGGCATTCCTGGCTTAAGGCATTCACCCCATATATTTCAAATTAGGAAATCTAGAAAAATGAGATTAAAACCTGACTTAAGTATAAAAATATATGGTGAGATAACTTTTTTCTGGAATGAGGAAGGTAGTGAGAAAGGTCAAAAAAAAGGCAATAAAGCAACAAGATCCTATCTGTGGACTCTGAATTTGGACTTTTTTTATGTATCTGTTGCTCTAGGAGTTTATAGTTACATGGTTTTTCAGATTTTCAGAACAAAGGTGATAAAGAGTATCAGTTTCTGAATTTGAGGGATACATTGGAAGACTGGGATTGACATATACACATTACTGTATATAAACTAATAAACTACTATATAAACTACTGTATGTAACTAATAAGGACCTGCTCTATAGCACAGGGAACATTAATCAGTACTCTGTAATGGCCTCTATGGGAGAAGAATCTAAAAGAGAGTGGATGTATGGATAACTGAATCGCTCAGCTGTACACCTGAAACTAACACTTTGTAAATGCAACTATGGCACTGTAAATCAATTGCAATAAAAATTAAAAAAAAAAAATCTCTCCAGGAAAACAGCATCCATTTGCTGTCAGATGTCATCGAAAAAAAAAAAAAAATGTACAGAAACCAGTACTGAGGAAAAATGGAGTGGTTTCCTCTCATTTTAAATGGGGAAGACAATCATTTATTCAAAATGCATTGACTGGAAAGAAACAGAAAAGAGAATAGTTCGGGGAAAAATAATTTCTGTGTAAAATTTAGGATGAAGGGGTAAAACTTAGTGGGCAGGTGCACCATTTTAGGATGGAGAGGAGAAATGTGACGGATGACAAATTGAGTTAGAAGGAAACATGGAGAGAGACAATGAGAGCCAGGAAGATTGATTTCTACTTCAAATGTGAGTGAAATGAACTGAGGAGCTATGGAAAAGAATAAAATCAAGGGTCAACTAAGACATCTTCAGACGAGTTTGAAGATGAGTTAGTATCACGTATGATGCTTCAAGCTTCTACTTACATCAAAAGGAAAAAAAAGCTGATACAGTTTTTTGACTTCACTTCCTTAATATCTTTCTAGGATCCTGAATTCTACTTGTTCAAAGTAGAACTCATCAATTTCCTACCCAAAATCCACTTTGCTCTGGACTTCCCTATAGCTATTAATTATTACACTATTTTTCTAGTTACCTAGGTGCCAAACCACTACTTTGTCTTTTCCATTTCCTATACTCAAATATCTCCTGAGTTTCCCAGTTTCCCTTTGTCCAATCTCTCTTTCCCTCTTTCCCATTTCCAAGGCCACTACTCTAATTCTGGTCTCTGTTACTTTTCGTCTGGGCTCTCAGAGCCTGCCAGCTCTTCCCACAATGTACAAGACTGACGGCCAGATCTGATCACAGCATTCTACCTGCTCAAATCCTTCCGTGACTCCTCGTGACTTTCTAGTCCGGAGTTCAAGGATCCCACAGTTTTCCCACAACCTACTTTCTAAGGTTTCCTTCCAGTTACTTCCTTACAGCCTGGGTTTCCACTGAAGCACTAACACAACCTATGCTCTTCCATTCCCACATCTTTGCATTTGTATTCTCTCTGCATGGAATATCCTTCCTCTCCTCCTCTAAACCACACACCTTAATCTATCCTTTAAGACCCATCTTCAAATCCCTCTCTGAAGGGCTTTCTGGTACATCAAATTCCTTGGGGTTGTTTTCTCATTTGAATTCTCTTTATAATAGTTTTATGCCATTTCTTTTATCTTTTCTTAGAATAACATGTGAAGTATTTGTATTTACTGTACTAGATTATAGCCTTTTCCGGAATAAGGATTTGTGTACAACAGCCATGAAATTAAAAGACGCTTACTCCTTGGAAGAAAAGTTATGACCAACCTAGACAGCATATTCAAAAGCAGAGACATTACTTTGCCGGCTAAGGTCCGTCTAGTCAAGGGTATGTTTTTTCCTGTGGTCATGTATGGATGTGAGAGTTGGACTGTGAAGAAGGCTGAGCACCGAAGAATTGATGCTTTTGAACTGTGGTGTTGGAGAAGACTCTTGAGAGTCCCTTGGACTGCAAGGAGATCCAACCAGTCCATTCTGAAGGAGATCAGCCCTGGGATTTCTTTGGAGGGAATGATGCTAAAGCTGAAACTCCAGTACTTTGGCCACCTCATGCGAAGAGTTGACTCATTGGAAAAGACTCTGATGCTGGGAGGGATTGGGGGCAGGAGGAGAAGGGGACAACAGAGGATGAGATGGCTGGATGGCATCACTGACTCGATGGACGTGAGTCTGAGTGAACTCCGGGAGTTGATGATGGACAGGGAGGCCTGGCGTGCTGCGATTCATGGGGTTGCAAAGAGTCGGACATGACTGAGCGACTGAACTGAACTGAACTCATCTTTAAGACTCTTCACATCAGATTACGCCCTCAGTAAATATTTTAATTGAATAAGTATTAATCAATAATTAATAACAAAGAAAAATATGACATATTTGATGATTCATTCAAATTTTAAAATGTAAGATATTCTATTATCTGATGAAAAGTACTATACAACAAATGAAAGAGTTATTTTCTGATATTTTCTCTGGGCCCTACGCATTAAGATCAGATTGGAAATGATAAGTATTATTCCTGAAAATAAAGTGGCAGTCTCTCCATAGTTCAACTTGACGAAATCTAAATTGTTCTCACGGAAGTAACTACATCAAACATGTGATGTGAATTAAACACTAGCAGATGTTCCTCATTTAGAGAGTTCAGGTGCAAGGAAAAGACACTGTATACAGATCAAAGATGCAGTTAGCCTTGTTATGAAATTGTCAAAAATTGGGGTTTGAAGTGTTTCTAGTCAGTGAAATTAACACATTTCTTATAGTAATTTTTAATGTACAAAATTTTTAAGTGAATTTATACTGAAATTATTTAACAACCATTTTACACTTGACCAGTCTTACTAGTGCAGTATGGTAAAGATTTAAATTAGAGGGTTCTGTATACATGCAGCTCAATTCAACCACTAAAATTATTTTCTTTGAAAATTTTTCTATACATGCTGAAACGGTCCAAGTGGAGTCTAAATACAAAAACACACACTTCTATATTAAACCGTGGATTACAGAAAACAAATCTTTAGAAATCGAAACTTGGTTGATTTTGATGGGAAATTGGGAGTTCTGGAAAGTGACTTTGGCATGAAATGATGTTATTTGTTTTCACCTCTTCTATTAAATGGAGGTAATTATTAAGCCTACAGCCACTGATATATTACTCAGTAAGTGAATTAGAAATATATTTCTCCTACACAACACTTTCCCTCATTCTCTTCTTCTTGAAAAATTAATTATCTTCCTCATCAGCCTGTTAACGAAGTGAATCGCTTGCCCAGGCAGGGTAAGCCCAGCTTCACATCATTAGCTAAGCCTCCCTGAGCATTCAGCTTTCCATGTTGCTGCAAAATTTGAGACTGGAATTTTCCTGTAACGTGTCTGCATGCATCATACACTATACGCAGCAGAGACTACCATTTGGTCCGGTATCTTCTCAGTGCCTGGCACACCAACATTTTCTTTCTTTTTTTTTTGATCGAATCTGTTTTGGTGAGCCTTCAAAATGAAAAATTAATGGACACCTAGAATAGTAAGGTTTATTTACTTTTACAGCATTGTGCTCAATATCTTGTCTGACACCACCTGTGGTAAATCTGCTTTTTTAGTCCCTCTAGAAAACATGTGAATCAAAACTGATGGAGAAGCAAACATTATCATCAATTCTTGTTGTCTTGGTTACCTCAAGTGGATGGCACTGATTTTGTATTACAGCCTGCCAAATGCCCAGGATCCTCCATCAGTCACAGGCTCTAGGTATACCCTGAGCACATGAAAGGAAAGGACCTTTAGAGATCACACAACCAGGATAGCAAGTCACTCCTTAAATAGCCCTAGTAATTTTATGGAAATAAAAATTTAACTACCATATCACACTGTGATTTGGAAGCATCGAACCATTATAATCCTACCACAATTTTTCTATATAGAAGATAGAACAGAGTTTTTAGGACTGAAGCAGTTTCTCGGTATCGAAATTTAAGATCTCCTGGGAAATGCAGATCTCTGTTTAGAGAATTTCCTCCCCCTCTGTCATCTCAGAGTTGTTTTTATTATAACATTTCTTTTACAATGTAAGATTTATCTTTCCTCTTATGATTGGTTGTTATTATCAAAACTAGGCAATGTTGAGCACAATAACCTGAACAGAGAAGTAATGCAAATTATGCAGTCAGCCAGCCACTCTATTTAAAGGACTTAAATAGATTTGGAATGCAGAATGCCAAGGCCAGGTTAAATTTAATCTTCCCAACTCAGGGATCCAACCTAGGTCTCCCGCATTGCAGGCAGATTCTTTACCAGCTGAGCCACAAGGGAAGCCCAAGAATACTGGAGTGGGTAGCCTATCCCTTCTCCGCTGGATCTTTCCGACCCAGGAATCAGACTGGGGTTTCCTTCATTCCTTCATTGCAGGCAGATTCTTTACCAACTGAACTATCAGGGAAGCCTGAATTTAAGTAACTTGCCACATAAATGTTGAAAAACCATTACCAGATATTTAAAATTTCAAGAGCCAAAATTAAAGATTTTTAAAAAATTCATTTTCTGTCTTACACAAACTTAATCCTCCTTTTAATGTGTTTGTTCTTGTTCTTATAATTCTGATTTACATGTATATTTATGTTTATTGCATTTTTTTTTCTGTTTTCTTCCTTATTAAATCTGAATCTCTTTTGTGGGCAAGGGCCATTGCCAATCTTTAATTCTGCCAGATGTCTCTGACTACTGAGTAAATATCTGTTGACTGAGCCATGAGGATATGTTTTCATGACTGCCATCTTTCTAGACATAGAAATCTAGAACAAAAACTTGACTGCTATCACAATGGACAAGAGTTGTCTGAATGCAGAGTTGGCAGTGGGTGTGGACGTGGAGTATGATACCATTTTGATTTCATAATCATCTACTGAATATTGATTAATACTATGTAATATGAAGAGACATGAGATATATAATAGTCTTAGCAATCAAAATAGAAAAGCACTTACATCACGAATGTATTCTTTGCTATTTCTCTCAAACAGACTGATTACAAGGGCTGTTTGATTTCATTGCATAATACACTAGAAATCAAACAAAATAAACTTTGGTGAAGATTATTTTGAACAAATTAGAAGAGTCTCTCATAATTTTGGCTTCCCTGATAGCTCAGCTGGTAAAGAATCTGCCTGCAATGCAGGAGACCCCAGTTAGACTCCTGGGTTGGGAAGATCCCCTAGAGAAGGGAATGGCAACCCACTTCAGTATTCTTGCCTGGGAAATCCCATGGACAGAGGTTGGGCTACAGTCCCTTGGGTCACAAAGAGTTGGACATGACAGAGCGACTTTCACTCACTCAAAGTTTTATTTAAAAATATATTTCAGAAATCAGAAATATCAGTAGCATCTTCTACATTATTCAGACAGCAAATGGTAAAACAGGCATGCCAAAGCAATTCTATGGAAAGACTTCCTTAATAGTAATATTCAATTATTCCTAGAACTAAGGATTTGTATTCCAATAATGACATGCTGCTGCTGCTGCTGCTAAGTCACTTCAGTCATGTCCTACTCTGTGTGACCCCAGAGATGGCAACCCATCAGGCTCTCCATCCCTGGGATTCTCGAGGCAAGAACACTGGAGTGGGTTGTCATTTTCTTCTCCAATGCATGAAAGTGAAAAGTGAAAGTGAAGTCGCTCAATTGTGTCCGACTCTTAGCAACCCCATGGATTGCAGCCCACCAGGCTCCTCTGTCCACGGGATTTTCCAGGCAAGAGTACTAGAATGAGGTGCCATTGCCTTCTCTGAATAATGACATGAGTAGTAAACTAATAGGAAACATTAAAAATGACACTCGGAATTCACCTTGCAGAATACAATTTTTCACAAATGATTCTCTGAAAATACCTCTTCAACATATTTCTTTGTTTACCAAGTTATTCCACTGAATCTTTGCTGCTTTTCCTTGGGTGCTACTGTAGCACCACACCCCTGCCTACCATTTACTTTAAAAAATATACACACACTCACACACATATATGCATTCTGGTTATAATCCTGGGTTTTTTTCAGTTTTCTTCTAGCAATTGTAATGAGCATCATTAATCAAAATGATAATAATATTAATAATAATTATAATAATCCATCTGAATTAGTTTATTTTCATAGATTAAATTTATTTTTTCATTATCTTGGGGGGAGGGGTAAGAGAAATAGGTGAGGGAGATTAAGAGGTAAAGACTCCCAGTTATAAAATAAATGAGTCATAGGTATGAGATCAACAGTGTGGGGAATACAGTCAATAATAATGACGCACTATCTTTGTATGGTGGCAGATGGTAACTAGACTTACCATGGTGATCGCTTTGAAATGTGTAGAAATATCAAATCACTATGTTGTGCACCAGTAACTAACAGAGGGCTGTAGGTCATTTATACTTCAAAAACAAGCATACCAACCAACCAACAAACTCATAGAATAAGAGATCAGGTTTGTGGTTACCAGAGGTGGTAGGTGGGGAGAGAGGAACCAGATGAAAGTAACCAACAGATACAGACTCCTATTTATAAAATTAGGGATATAATGTACAACAGGATAACTGTATTTTACACATGAAACTTGTTAAGAGGCAAACCCTGAGAATTCTCATCTTTAGAGAAAATATCGTTTCCTTTTTTTTTGTATCTGCATGTGATGATGGAGGTATGCTAAATTTATCGTGGTAATCATTCCATGATATATGGAAGTCAGACCGCCACACAGGACACCTTAAAGTTAGAGCTGTATGCCAATTATATTGTGATAAAACTGGAAGGAAGAGAATCATGGACTTAAATTTAAATTATGTCTCTTGACTTCAGAGGTAAACAGTTCCTTACGCTCCTCTGAAACCAGTGAGAACAGAGCGGAAAGATCAACTGTAAGGCTTATCACTATTTTATGAATGGAAGCTTTTTGTGATCATATGATTTAGGATAATTTTAATTAGTTTTGCATAAGAATCAAATTCTTGGCACCAAACAACCCCATATTTACAATTGTGCTTTACTAGTTTTGAAACTTGTTTCCTTGTAGCCCTACTACTAAGTCCCTGGGATTCCCTGGAGGCTCAGTGGTAAAGAATCTGCCTACAATGCAGGAGACCTGGGTTCGATCCCTGGGTCAGGGAAGATCCCCTGGAGAAGGGAATGACTACCCATTCCAGGATTCTTGCCTGGAGAATTGCATGAACAGGGGAACCTGGTGGGCTACATTCCTTGGGGTCACAGAGTCAGACACACCCGAGCGACTAACACTTAAGGCTTGTCAGACTTTCACTTGGACAAGACTTGAACGTTTCATTTGGATGGAGAGCTAGAGGGTTAATATCTAGTGTCTTTGCAGTATGGGAGAGTCTAAATTGGGAAGTCACAGAAGAATGAGGGAAGGTCTTACCTATTTTCTGGTGGTACTATTACCCTGCCCCTTGGCCCTCTCCTTAGACATATATGAGTGTACTCAGTCTGACACTAGGGGGAATGTCAGGTAAGTTAAAACCTTTCTTGAGTGCTTAGTCACTCTTTGTGACCCCATGGGCTGTAGCCCACCAGGCTCCTCTGTCCATGGGGATTCTCCAGGCAAGAATACTGCAGTAGGCTGCCATGCCCTTCTCCAGGGGATCTTCCCTGATCCAGGAATCAAACCCGGGTCTCCCACACTGCAGGTAGATTCTTTTATCACTGAGCCACCAGGGGAGATTAAAGAACTTGCTGGCAAATGCAGGAGACTTAAGAGACTCGGGTTTAATCCCTGGGCTGGGAAGATCCCCTAGAGAAGGGCACGGAAACCTACTCCAGTATTCTTGCCTGGAGGATCCCATGGACAGAGGAGCCTGGTGCTACACGTGCAAAGAGTTGGACGTGACTTAAGTGACTAAGCATGCATGCATTTCTTTTGTTAGAATATCCTTCAAAAGACTGAGAGATGACAGAGCAGATGGCAGTCCCGTTGGAAGAGATCCAAGAAGCTCTGCTATCACCACTCCTGCCCTGGTAAGACATTAAATTTATGCTTTGAATTATCTGTGCTGCCTTTAATGTCTACAGAGTTAAGCTTTTGGATGATGAGTGTATGTTTCTGGGCACAGCACTGGACTTGGAAGAGATGGAGACAGATGATTTGAGAGGAATCCTTTGTAAGTCTGGTGTATGAAGAACCACTTAACAACATACAAAGTATATATAGAACTAAGGCTGAATGGATCTGATCTTACCCTTAAGAGATTATACATCATTAATGACTGTGAGTGAGGCAAGTGGCTATTTGAAGTATAGGCTGACAGTAAGTAAAAAAGAAAACCTAATTAAAATGTTTAGAACCCAATCAGAAAGAAAATATACCGAGCATGGGAAGAATGTAAGAATGGTTACGTGTACAAGATTTTAAGGCCTTATCTCCACTTTATTGCTACATTCTTCCTCAAATAAGTATCATTTTTTTCTCATCTCATGGGATATCAAATGCATTAGTTAAAATTTACATCTACAAACCAGAGGTTAGATATGTTAGTACAAAGTTGTATTATTTGGAAATTATAATTAATCTTAGACTAACTGACCATGAATAGAATTCTAACCAGGCGTTTTGGTTTTGCATAAATGAATTCAATAAATAAACAGCCCAGCAGCAAGTTAGAGGCCTGTGATACACTGATGAAAGATCTACTGGATTTTTTCTACATTCTACATTTAGAAAAAAGATGCAAAATTATTAAGTAAAAACATCTCCCATCTTAGATATGATTAATTTTTATACCATGGAGATTTATGTAAAATTTTAAAAATTAACAGAACCAAAAAATGTTAATTACAGTTACCATATTATTTGTTCATGGTCAGAAAAGTGGCTTCAGTCTAATAAGAAAAGATTTTAAAAAGGGAAGGTTGAGATTAAGTATGAGTTATCTGGTGAATTTACCATAGGTCTAGAACATCAAAATCCATTAAATACGTTACTTGCAAAGTGTTATGATCAGTGGGAACATATTTATCCAATACAGTGAGGTAAGATATACGCAGAGCCGCAGATAGTCTGCTGAATAATTGAACACCTTTTTTAACTTGACATGGCTTTCACTGAACTGGCCACTTTATCTGCTACTCTCCTACACAACAACTGGAAGCCTAAAGGCTGACTCAGTTGTCGGGGTAAAGCTGAAAAGGGCCATAGATTATTAATTCTCTTCCTATCTCACAGCTAAAGAAAGTTAAGTCGATAGAAGTAAAATTAAATTATGTAAGCACAGTTGCTTTCCCATCCTTAGGTTCCACATCTGCACATTAACTCCATGTGGTTGATTGAATCTGTGGAAGCGGGACCTTGGCTACTGTGGGAACACTGTTTTCTAAAAGGGAATTGAGCATCTCTGGATTCTGGTATTCAGGCAGGTTGGTGCTGGTGGTAGAGTGTCCTGGAACCAATCACGGTTAAGTTCTTGCAAAATACGTAAGTAACGTTTATCTCTCTCCCTCTTTGTTTTTCTTTGGTTAAAGGTGGCACACTCAAATTAATCTGGCTTTGAGACTTCAGAACTTTGAAATCTTTCCAATGGAAGGCAAACTCTTTCTGGCAGGGATCATGTTTTGTCATGTTTACGCCCCTAGCATCTACTAGAATGCCTCATGACTCAGTTGGTAAAGAGTCCGCCTCCAATGCAGGGGATCCGCATTCAATTCCTGGGTCAGGAAGATCCCCTGCAGAAGGAAATGGCAACCCACTCCAGTGTTCTTGCCTGGAAAATCCCACGGACAGAGAAGCCTGGTGGGCTACAATTCACGGGGTCGCAAGAGTTGGACATGACTTAGCGACTAAAACCACCAACCTAGCGCATGATAAATGTCCTCTGAAATGAATTACACTTAATCAAATTGATGTTATTGACAAAGGGAGAGTGAAATCATGCTTTGAAATCACCTGCTTGGAGAGGGTTTCAATTTTCCACTTTGGGTGGGTAAGTTTCAAACTGTCTAAACTGAAAGTAAATTGATCTACGGAGCAGTGACAGGAACTTATGATTCTGTCCCGGTTAGGTTTCTCATTATTTGTGAAAAATTATTAAATGCTGTCTTGATACTGTCATTTTTTCCCTTATTTTAAAATTTTATTAATTTTTATTGGAATGTAACTGCTTTACAATGTTGTGTCAGTTTCTGCTGAACAACGAAGTGAATCAGCCATCAGGCTACATGTATATACCCTCCCTCTTAAACTTTTCTCTCACTGTCCCCATCCCACACCTCGAGGTCATTTTAAAATAACTATACTTTATGTAATTGATTTCTAGCTGACCTCCCAGTGGACTGATAATTCAATGTTATAAATTACACTGTCTGTGTTTTGATTCCTCTCTTTTGTGTCCTCACCTAGTCCTTTTGCCTTTGAAGCTACCACAACTTCAAAGAAAGTTTAAATAAAGAGATGTACAGGTTCAGTGCTGAAAGACAGGAATCTTTAAAAACTGCATTAAAACAGCTATATTTTTCTTTTTAGTCTTTCAGTTCAGTTCAGTTGCTCAGTCGTGTCCGACTCTTTGCGACCCCACAAATCGCAGCACGCCAGGCCTCCCTGTCCATTACCAACTCCCGGAGTTCACCCAGACTCACGTCCATCGAGTCAGTGATGGCATCCAGCCATCTCATCCACAGTCGTCCCCTTCTCCTCCTGCCCTCAATCCCTCCCAGCATCAGAGTCTTTTCCAATGAGTCAACTCTTTGCATGAGGTGGCCAAATTTTTAGTCTTTAACAAGTATTAAATTCATTAATTCTCTTCTCAAGGAAGGCCTTCTCCCACACTTTTTACTTCTCGATCCCTTCTTTATTCAGTGTGTATGAACTATACATGGGCTAACCCTGGTGGCTTGGATGGTAAATAATCTGTCTGCAATGCAGGAGACCTGGGTTCGATCCCTGGGTTGGGAAGATTCCTTGGAGCATGGCATGGCAACCCACTGCAGTATGCTTGCCTGGAGAACCTCATGGACAGGGAAGCCTGGCGGGCTACAGTCCATGGGGTTGCAAAGAGTCAGACAGGACTGAGCAACTAAGCCCAGCACAGCACATGAACTACATACTGCTGAAGTTGTAGCAGATGAGAGGACTTGTATTTACGGGAAAATCTGGACAAAAAAAGCAAATAAATGATACATATTCATCTTTTGTACTCTTTCTCCTATCATTTTTTTTGTAAAGCACACATTTTGTGGCCTAGACACATTTATTTGAATGATACCTAACTCTTTACACGTTGTCTTGTTTCCTGATATTGTTTCTTGCTAAGTCCTTGCAGAAACACTGTAGACTCTTATATATGCCTTGTTTATGCTTATTAAATGAATGAATAAATGAAGACCAGAAAAATGCCATGTAGGTCTGGAACATTTCTAAGAAATAAATCATCTAGCCCTATCTCATTGTAACACTGTAGTTGAGGAAATGCAAGTCTGGAAAGGCTGGATAATTATAATTAGATGCAGAGGGGAGTCAGTATCCATTTCCTTTGACTCTCAGTATGTTTTCCATTGTAATAATACAACTGCTGCTAAATTGATAGATTCTTTACAACTTTTGACCCCAGGATTGAGGAGGTTCTTACTTCTATACCTGAACCTAGGCTGACCATAATATAACTTCCTACTAAGGAAATATCTCTTACAGTAAGACATATGCCATAACCCAGAAATTCTACTTCTCAGTAGGTATATAAGATACATATATATATATGCATATATATACTCAGTACTTATATAGGATACATATATATGAGATATGCAAAAGCAAATGTTTATTTCAGTTATCTTACTAAGAATAAAATCCTGAAAAGAACTCAAATGTTTTTATATGGTGAGTGGTTAAATGACTCTTGATGTTTTTATTTTATGAAATATTATGCAACAGTTTAAAAAAACGAGCCATACCTATGTCTGGGGCTTCCCAGGTGTCTCAGGGGAAAAGAATCTACCTGCCAATGCAGGAGATGTGGGTTCAATCCCTGATCTGAGAAGATCCCCTAGAGAAGGAAATGGTAATACACTCCAGTATTCTTGCCTGAAAACCCTATGGACAGAGGAGCTTGGCAGGCTACAGTCAGCGGGGTCTTAAAGAGTTGGGTAAGACTTAGAGACTGAACAAGAACATATTGATATCTATGTTTGGTTATAGCAACAGAATTCTAAGACATTGTACAACAAAAAATGAGGGCTGAAGAATATCTACAGCATATAAAACACATAGATATATGAAAAATAATATGTATAGCTATACTGGATCCATTTGACATATAGCATTAACAAAGGGTGGGAAATAAATGTTAAATTTTTGATAGACACAGTTATCTATAGAGAAGATGAGACTAAAAGTAGAAGGCAGCTTAATAGTTATCTTGATTTCATCTCCAAGTTTAAAATTTGCGTGCTAGGTTGCTTCAGTCACGTCTGACTCTTTGCAACCCTATGGAATATAGCCCACTAGGCTCCTCTGTCCATAACAGTCTCTAGGCAATAATACTGGAGTAGGTTGCCATACCCTGCTCCAGGGATTGAACCCTCGTCTCTTACTTTCCCTGCTTTGGCAAACAGGTTCCATACCACTAGTGCCACCTTGGAAGTCCTTAAAATCTGTAAAACACAGAATATATTCATGAGTGTTTTTCATGTAATGTGAAAAAAAGATTTTTAACAGCAGTACTATCTAATAAAACCTTAATGTGCCTCTATTCTGACACTCCTTTACACTAGGGGCTAGGAAAGAATACAGAATACGCAGAAGTGGTTATCATTCCAGGCCAGCTCAAGTTCTGTGAAAGAGATAACATAAATAAGATATTGATATTTAATTATTATAGGAAACAAAATTATAAAGAGTAAAGGAGCAGTAATGAAAGAAGATGGCTACACTGAGCATGCTTTTGTCAACAAACAGTTAATAATAAGAAACCAATTTTTTCAACTCTAGATAAGTGATCCTCAAATATTCACTACTCTCTGAAACAAAGATCAGAATTTCCAAGCTTTGACTATTCTGAAATATCTTATCTTTTGTTGTTTCTACTCTTAATCATTACGTACGTTTTGACATCAGTGAAAATCAGAAGATATGTGTAAAAATCAATAGCAGGGAAAAAAGAGGGGGTATTTAGACATATGTTAATAATTAAGAAGAAACAGTGAAGTATACAAAATGTTAAGTTATTGGTAAAGACAAGTGGTGTCTAATTAAAATATTTAGCTTTCTGAGCTCTGAGCCTACTACTAGGCTAACATTTAAGACATTTTAAATATGTCTTAAAATGAAGCCTTATTCAGAAAGAGCTTCACGAATAGATATCTTACATCAAAGTGCTTCACAGTGATGCTTTGTGAGCTTTGTTTGTGGGAAGTTTATGTAGTTAGAGGTTAAGATCACAGGCTTCGTGCTTAGTCATACCTACGGTTTTGAAACCTGATTCCGCTGCTTCCACTCCCAAGATTACTGTAAGACCGTGGGTAAGTTCTATTTAACCTATCTATACCTCAGTTTACTCTTTTGTTAAAGCCAGTAACACTGCATACCTCACAGATTGTTTTAGCGGAGTGACGAATACAGAAGCGCTTCGCTTAGCAGGGCTCAGTAAGCTAGAGAAGAGTTCCATTTCCTCTTCCAGTGGAAGTTTAGAAATGTAGGCAAACAGTAAAATGATAGCCTTTTATCAGTGTCCTACAAAACAAAGTGCAGATCACCTAGCTCTTTAGTTAGCTGGATGAAGAGAGGCACAAAAGATATGATAGTTTAATCCTCAAGGTTAGCCTTTGGGGTTTCAGGTAAGAGAACAATCAGATGTTTTTCCTGGTTTAGCTGGACCAGGGAGAAATGAAGGGAGAGACAGAAGGTATCACTGAGGTGACATGGGGACATAATGATCACTCACTGTCCTGCCCTAAGGGCTGTCCTCTGCTCACAGATGATAACTGTGGACAAGGACTGGGGGAGAAAACAGACTGAAGTGGGTAAAAGTGTGAAGGGATCTGCTGGTGGTAAACCATTCCATAGCTATGTGGCCCCTTTAGAACTGCCCTTTCCCCTCATGGGTATATCTATCATGAGCTTTACTTTAATTAAAAAAAAAATGAATTGGATAAATGGATAAACAAAATGTGGTACCTATATGCAATGGAATATTACTCAGCCATAAAAAGGAACAAAACTGTGCCATTTGTAGAGATGAGGATGAACCTAAAATCTGTTATACAGAGTGAAATAAGTCAGAAAGAGTAAAACAAGTCTCATATACTAATGCATGTATGCGGAATCTAGAAAAATGGTACAGATGAACCTAGTTCCAGGGCAGGAATAGAGATGCAGATGTAAAGAACAGGCACGTAGACACAGCCCGGGGTGGGGATGGGACAAACTGGGAGATCAGGGTTGACGTATATACACTACTTTTTTGCACTGATAGACTGATTTCCCCTGCTTCTTTTTACTAGAAACAAAAACTGTCTCTTCAACCTTCTTTGTAAAGTAACTGTCTGTAAATTAAAATATATTGAAAATAACTGTCAAGATGGTAGTTGAAATCCAAGTCAAGAATTCAGTATTCTTTTTCTGGTCTTAATACCAACACTGTCATAAAATAAGTCAACACAAGTAAGTGTACAAGAAAACTATTGGTTCTCAAAATGTCTTCATCTAGGCCACTCCAGTATTCTTGCCTGGAGAATCCCATGGATGGAGGAGCCTGGTAGGCTACACTCCATGGGGTCGCGAAGAGTTGGACACGACTGAGCGACTTCACTTTCACTTTCAGGGAAGAACTAAGTATTTTTATTGAGCAAAAAGCACTTTACTCTCATAATACCAGTTGTTTCGTGATAACCAGAAGGTTTTGACCAGGTAGATCTAACTTTATCAAACATTAGGAAGGCAAAGTTTTAAAATTTTTTGTTGTAAAACATTAAACCATACCTTTGTTCCTACCAGTTTCATTTATTCGGGATTTAGCCAATGAGGTGTGGATACTATTAGACCTTATCCAATAGAACGGCCCTGAACTAAATTTAAGCATCTTTCATTTAACTGAATAAATGTAACCTTTCAGATAAAAGTTTGGTTCAAAATTGATCATCTATATAAAGGTTTTAAAAAGCAAAATGAACTATATTGTTATTAATATCCCCAACTAGGATTCTATACCCCTGGAGAAGGGAATGGAACTCCAGTGTTCTTGCCTGGAGAATCCCATGGACAGAGGAACCTGGTGGGCTACAGTCTATGGGGTCGCAAGAGTCAGACACGACTGTAATATCCCCAGCCAGGACTCTATACACGGGGTTGCAAAAGCTAACCTGCTTTATGGTTTGTTTTGTTTATATTTTTTGCTTTAATTTCCAAGAGGTGAAGAACCAAATTTAATGTTTAATCTCAGTAAACACAGGTAAAGTGGTTGATATGTTTATTTCATTCCCTTTACACATTTTTTGGGCTTCCCTGGTGGCTCAGATGGTAAAGAATCCACCTGCAATGCAGGGGACCTGGGTTTTATCTCTGGGTTGGGGATATCTCCTGGAGAAGGGAATGGCTATCCACTCTAGTATTCTTGCCTGGAGAATCCCACAGACAGGGAGCCTAGTGGGCTACAATCAATCTATGGGACTGCAAAGAGTCCGACACGACTGAGCGACTTCACTTTCACTTATCACTTTCGTGCACTGGAGAAAGAAATGGCAACACACTCCAGTGTTCTTGTCTGGAGAATCCCAGGGACCGGGGAGCCTGGTGGGCTGCCGTCTATGGGGTGGCACAGAGTCGGACACAACTGAAGCGACTTAGCAGCAGTAGCAGCAGCAGCTTTACTTCACAGAAAGGTCTTCTCAAATAATAAGTTCTTTTTGAAGCTGACAGGATATCAGTTAAACCAAGGATAAATAACATAAATTTTTATCACAAATTATTTCCCTTTAAATGCAAGACGGGGTGGTCTAAAACAGGAAAACCAACTAATTTCTGGCATCCTTTCTTAATCTAAATTTCTACTACAATGACTGAGGTTTTGAACAACTATATCCAACCTTTCCATCAGAACAATAAAAACTTATTTTAACTTAGGGGCTTAAGTAAATTTTGGAAAATTCTAATCATTGAAAGAATCACGAAGAAGTCACAATTTTAATATTGTATAGTCATATACAGTGTCTAATATTTCAGAATCAAGAGATCTGAAACACAATCTCAGGAAAGAATGGCTTTCCACAGCACCTCACCCCCTCACCGGAAACCTTACGGATAAGCTCCATTTGTTATCACAGAAGTCAGATTCACCAGCACTAGGGTTCAGATTGTCGTACAATGACAAAAGATACGATGTCTCAGAGCAAGAGAAGTGCAGTTTATCTACAGTAAAACCTCGGGTTGAACGACCGAGCTTAAAGATGCAAGGTGATGAACAGAAGTGCTTCTTAAATTCTAACGTGTTTAGGAATCGCTTGGGGCTCTTTGTTAAATGCACATTTTAACTTAGTAGGTCCAGGTGGGGTCTGAGATCTTACATGTCTAGCAAGTTCCCTGATGGTATGAATTCTGGGAATCTATCACAACAATGAGGTACATAATTCTGATATTTAAGGTCACACAAGGTTAATATTTTTATCTGAAACCTAAGAATGTTTGGATTTGAAATATAAGAATGTTTGGAGGTCACTTTCTCTCATGAACTTTCACAGGCAAAAAGTATTGATGGCAAAGGTATGAGCTGCCAGGATAGTATTTTCGGCTATAAATTATCCCTTTACTGAATTCGTTTGCTGGAATAAATCTAAATCTTCTAGTATATCAAGCCAACCATGTTTATAGATTTGTACACATGGATTTTGGGGTATATACAGAATTCTTTCCTGTATCTGTGCTATTTAATTTTCCTTATTTGGATGCCCTAGATGGCATGACATGAACCAGGGGAAGGGTTGGAAAAGAGTTGAATGTAAGTTTATATGCTTTTAATTTTCTTTTGAAATGAAGCAGATATTTGTATAAGCAGTTTATAAATAACTGCCAAAATGCTTGTGGAAAAATGGGAACACTTATTAGTAAGGACCCATTAAATCATTAAGTTAATGTAAAAGCTGAGAATAATATCACTGTTAACCTGAGAAATAATTTTTTATTTGTCCCCCTTGAGACATAGCCTTAGTGTTGCTATTAATGGTGACTATCAGGTGATATCTGGAGTATGACTTGGAGTCAGTTCCTTTATTAATAATAAATAATTTACAGACAGACAACATTCACAATTGTTAAAAGTACTTCAAAGGCTTTATAGAAAGAATTTCAATATAATCCTAGTTAAGACTATCCTTGTTTGACTCTAACATAAAAAAACCACTTTTCTTAATTTTAGACAGGAAGGCCAACACTCATTACTCTTTTATATGAAAATTTTGGCATAAAAAGTTAAGGCCACAGAAGTCATCAGGAACAGAGTAGAGAATAGAACTGGTTATCTCAGAATTGTCTCCTCCTCCACTAAATTCTCCAGAAAAGCCTCCTCTGAGCAAAATGTAGGTAGACAGAATTTCCTCTTTTTCTTTTTTTTTTAAATATTTTTAAAATCCAGAATATTTATTGCACATTTACTCACTGAAATTCTTAAGACAAACGATGCTGCAACAGCTGCCCTCTTGGGTTTAGGTATTGTTCTTTCATGGAAACCATGCCTAAATCTGCGGTATACGATTTTTAGGTGCCTCATTCAATCAGTCCCAGCGGTACTTTGTCTATTAGCTTTAGCACTCCAGTTACACTTTCTCTTACACTTGGCAGGGTAACCACATTTGCCACAAGGCGACTTCTGAAGGTGGTAGGTCTTAGAGCCACAGCAGCAGCACAGTGGTTTTACTCCGACACATCCCAAACGAGGACGTTCCCTTCGCCATCTTGCTTCTGCCCCTCTGTAAGATTTATTTCATTCAATCCAGAACATTTATTAAAAGTGCATTGTGTGCAGTGAACTATTACTACATGCTTTGTGGATAAGGATTTATGTGAAAAACAAAACAACTGAAGCTAAAAAGCAAAAACAAATTACTAAACGGACTTCTGCATCTAGTTCAGAGAAGGCAATGGCACCCCACTCCAGTACTCTTGCCTGGAAAATTCTATGGATGGAGGAGGCTGGTAGGCTGCAGTCCATGGGGTCACAAAGAGTCGGGCACGACTGAGCGACTTCACTTTCACTTTTCACTTTCATGCACTGGAGAAGGAAATGCAACCCACTCCAGTGTTCTTGCCTGGAGAATCCCAGGGATGGAAGAGCCTAGTGGGCTGCCGTCTATGGGGTTGCACAGAGTTGGATACAACTGAAGTGACTTAGCAGCAGAAGCGTCTAGTTAGGACAGAGTAATACGGACCGCATTTACTCTCCTTCCTGAAACAACTTTAAAAGCAGATGAAATACATGGGACAAGGTTTTTCAAATAATGAATAACAGGCACCGAAGGATGGTGATCCCTGAGAAAGAGGAAACAGATAAGGTAAGCACTATGATTCCCTCAGCTCAGAGTCTGCAGAGAGACTCCAGGTGATGGTGCAGGGAGGGGCACTCAGGCTGAGTCTGGTCACCTCTTGGAGTTGAGGAAATGGAACTGACCATCTAGGGAGCCAGGGCACCTAGAAGTTGTAGGGCAAAGTCTGTGCAGGCAGAACTTCACAGAGAAAGCTCCTGAAATCTCCAGAAGGTCCCCTCAAGTCTTCAGCTGGGTACAAATCAGTTTACTCATGTAGGGAAACAAGAACCACCTGCAAAGACCAATCGCCAAAGCTCACACAGAGCTGAGAGTAGCTCATGTTCCTAAGCATGGGGTTTTTGTCATAATTCAACAGACATTAGGTAGACCCCAAAAGTTATTACTTCAGTAGTGGAGCATCATACAGTCCTAGTCTAATGGTTTCTTTTTAATCCTACCTCATAAGCCTTAATGGGAAGCCTCGAAAGGATAAACTCTCCAAGTAACCTAACTATGGTCAAGAACAAAGTTCAAGAATACAAATAAGAACACAAAAATATCCATCACCCATTCAATAATGCAAAATCATAATATCTGGCATCCAATTAAAAATTACCAGGTATGCACAGAAGCATGGACATTTGACTGATGGTGAAGAGAAAAAGCAATCAATAGAAACAATCAAAAATTGACAGGGGAATTAACAGGTGATGATGCTACACAAAGCACTGTAGCGATATCCCATGTGCTTATGAAAGTACAGGAAAGCCTGAGCATATTATGTAGAGACATGGAAGACACGGAAAAGACTGAGATCACACTGAGATGAAAAATCTAATATCCGAGATGAAACAAACATCGTATAGAATTAACAAATTAAACACTACAGAACAAAACAAATTAGTGAGCTTGAAGGCACAATAATAGAATTATTCAAACAAACACAGAGAGGAAAAAGCCCCAAACCAAATGAACACCATTGATCTGTGGGACAACTTTAAGCAGACGGAGCAGGTGAGTTAATCTGCTTGTGAGCTGGAATCCTCAGGGGGTATTTGAAGAAACGGATGTAATGCTTCCAATCCAAGAAGTGCAATGGGGCTTAAGTGCACAAAACACGAAAGAAACCATACCACAGACATCATAATAAAATTACTTAAAATCCCTGGTAAAGAGAAAATCTTAAAAACATAGAGTAAGAGAATTATTTTGTAACAGGGCAAAGCACAGCAACTATTGGGGAAAAAAATCTGTCAACCCAGAATTACATATCAAAGTCTTCCTTTTTACTTAAGGAAAGGAATCTTCATTAAGTAGATTGGAAGCAGAAAAGCAGGGGTCTTGTCTGATTAATCTTTAAGATGATTGACTGTAGTCACTCCTTCTTTCTTTCCAGACCTCTCCCTTCCTTTTTTATTAATAAAAATTGCAAAAAAGGATTCATCTTATGCCTATCTATTAGTTGATAATGGTAAAGCCTGATTTTAAGAGGAAGATGTCCCCTCCTAGATATCAGAATGGTGCTTAGAGTCGAACCTTCAGACATTATTATCTTCCTAAAAATCTCTTCCACAATGTCAGTTACTCTGCTCTACTCCCCAAATGCTGACCTCAAAGAGTGCTGCATGAGAAGTTATGGAGAGGGTCAGTGTGTTAGAAAATCTACTCACGGCTCATAAGAGAACCAAATGGCTGGGAAGGAAGAAAAAGATGCAGAAAGGGGATAAGCTTTACTTATTTTAACATTTTATCTGGTACTGTATCTAATAAACAGAATCAGGGCTAAAATGCATCTAGTTCAAGAACCCCAGTGAACTATTAATGCCAAAGATTATATTTCAACTCTTAAGATATTTTAAATTAAGGAATATATATTTTTGTTGGGATTGGACTTAGACTTATGGACTAATGTTAATTTTTACAGCTTTTCTAACTCCTGTACAGTATAAGGAAAATTACCCCCCAAAAGTGTCCCAATTGGGTTAAGTTTAAATTCTCAGTTCTCATGGAAACTTCTAAGAGGCTAGCTTTCAAGTTCAAATACCCCAGGAACACTTCAGAAGCTTCTTTTCTAGAAGATTCCACCCACCCTAAATTCTTTCAGTGATTTGCCCTAAATCAAAGAACCAACTTATTTTATAAGACAACTTAGCATGAATTATATTTATTCATAGTTACTGAGTAATCCAGGGTCACGATAAATATCTACTATGAACAATACAGTTCAGTCCAGTTCAGTCGCTCAGTCGGGTCCGACTCTTTGCGACCCCATGAATCGCAGCTCGCCAGGCCTCCCTGTCCATCGCCAACTCCCGGAGGTCACTCAGACTCACGTCCATCAAGTCAGTGATGCCATCCAGCCATCTCATCCTCTGTCGTCCCCTTCTCCTCCTGCCTCCAATCCCTCCCAGCATCAGAGTCTTTTCCAATGAGTCAACTCTTCGCATGAGGTGGCCAAAGTATTGGAGTTTCAGCTTTAGCATCAGTCCTTCCAATGAACACCCAGGGCTGATCTCCTTTAGAATGGACTGGCTGGATCTCCTTGCGGTCCAAGGAACTCTCAAGAGTCTTCTCCAGAACCACAGTTCAAAAGCATCAATTGTTCGGTGCTCAGCTTTCTTCACAGTCCAACTCTCACATCCATACATGACCACTGGAAAAACCACAGCCTTGACTAGATGGACCTTTGTTGGCAAAGTGATGTCTCTGCTTTTTAATACGCTATCTAAGTTGGTCATAACTTTCCTTCCAAGGAGTAAGCATCTTCTAACTTCATGGCTGCAGTCACCATCTGCAGTGATTTTGGAGTCCAAAAAAATAAAGTCTGACACTGTTTCCACTATTGTTATTAAAATGTTACTAGAGTTCTGATAAAATGTATATTTTCTGATATACTAAGAGAAAATTTTAGACACTGAGATTCCTTAAGTTAGAAGTTATGAGTTAATTTTTAAATTATGATGATCATCTAATCTTACAGCACACATCTCTGATTTTATGAATCTGTGAGTGCATGCGTCCAACTCCTTGCAACCTAATGAACTGTAGCCCACCAGACTCCTCTGTCCATGGGATTCTCCAGGCAAGAATACTGGAGTGGATTGCCATGCCCTTCTCCAGGGAAATCTTCCCGCCTCACGGATCAAACCCACGTCTCTATGTCTCATGCATTAGCAAACAGGTTCTTTATCACAAGGACTTCCTGGTGGCTTAGAGGGTAAAGCATCTGTCTCCCTGCAATGAGGGAGACCTGGGTTTGATCCCCAGGTTGGGAAGATTCCCTGGAGAAGGAAATGGCAACCCACTCCAGTACTCTCTTGCCTGCAAAATGCCACAGATGGAGAAGCCTGCTAGGCTACAATACATGGGATTGCCAAGAGTTGCACATGACTGAGCAACTTCACTTCTTCTTTATCACTAGTGCCATCTGGGAAGCACTTATGAGTCTGTGCATGGAAGCAATTCATATAAAAATATATTATAATGTCTTTACAATATACTTCTTACATATATTTCATATCTCTTATATATGTTGTTAAAAATTAAGTTTATTTGGGCAAATAAATTACCACATACTGTTGAATCATAAAGATATCTTTGTTAATTTTATATTTCTTTAGCTTCTTTTTATTCTTTTGCCAAGTGTTATATTGAACAAAGGAGGGAGACTGGCTGGTATTTTGTGTAGAATTATGTAACTGTGATTGAGAAGAAAGATGAAAACTTACCTATATATTCTTGCAAAAATAGTTACTGAATGTGAACCCTGGGCCAAGCACCTTGTCAACACTGTACCATTGCCAAATAGCCAGCAATTTTTAAAACTGATCCTAAAGCAATCAGAATTATATTATTTATTGGAAGAAATTAGAAAGTTATTAGAGAATACAAAAGCTTCATTCTAAGAACCTTATGGTATAACTAGGAGGATTAGTACATACGAAAAGGTTTTAAGGACCTGACAAAAACTAAGGAGATATTTGATTTCAATTTAAAATTGCTATACTCCTCAAACACATGAAAGAAAGGTTATAAAATTCAGACAGCAATTTGGCACATGTCTGAATGAATCGATCATGGGTAGAAAAAAATTTATTAATAGGTCCCCATAAATAGATTATCTGAACAGGAGTTTGAAGAAATTAAGTGATATTGCTTAAGTGGAAGATAGTAAAGAAAAGAGACAACAAGAAACCACATCCTCTTGCACCATTTATGAATGTTGAGATATGGAGATCACACAGGGTGGCAAGTCGATTAGCTTTTCTGGAAAACAGGATTTGTATTGACTTGAAAATAAGAACTGAAGTGAGATAGAGGAGGGTGGGTAAAATGTTTTAAACTTGGGGCTGAGAACTTTGAATTTAATAAGGAAGCAAATTCAGAGACTTAGAGAATTTAAGAGCAAGGCCATCCTTTAGACCTATACCTCCCTTTCAGAGAAAACTGCCTTTACTGATATCTCACACCATCAGCGGCATTTCCACTTGAGATTAGAACCCAAGACTTCTGTTCTCATTGTTCTCTTCATATTCACTGCTACTCCATGAAATGCTAGCCCATTGACCAGGAACAGGAGAGATGCCTGAGTACAATGATAATTTGGAATACTTGCTGAGGAATTCCTAACTTTAAATATTCCTGTGCCTCTCAGGCTCAGCCTCTGATGTCCTGAAAGTCCACTTTACATTCTTTACATTGCCCAACCTCTCCCTTGGTGGATGTGGGGCTGTGGGATCATTTCTGTCACACGACAGGATCAGGACACCGGCGAGCAGCTCAGGCTCAACCCCCTTCTGCCCCTGGTCAGTGCATTACTCATGCTTGATCTCAGGGCAACTTCCTTAGAGGCCGCCCAAAGTGGGACGTCCCTCTGGGCTTCCCAGGTGGCGGGATATTCCTCCAGCAGGATCCGAACCTTACTGCAGTTATGCTGCTGCCCCATGGCCACAACCTGGGATCCTCTCACGGCCAACACTGAGAAAACACTGGGTGGAATTTCTGGTTTCTCTTCTGTCATGAGCAGAAGGGAGAAAAGCCCAGTGAGTGTGATGCTTTTCAAAGCACGTTCCACTGGCTCTGGCTGCTCAACTGCTCCTGCCAGTGGGAGGAGGAGAATAAATAACCGCATAGTTAGCACAGTAACACAGTCTCCACCTTTCTTTCTCTCCTCTGAGGGTCAAGATTGTCCTCTCCAAGGCATGGCTTGACAGGCCAGCTGGGTCTCCACCACAGAGGCACCAGGTCACTCCTCCAGCCCTTCTAAAGCTCATATTTATGGGGAGGCATGAAACGTGGTCAACAGGTAAGCTATCCTTTCATATCAGGGAAGCACGTGTGTCCTCTGGAATGGAGATTGTGAAGAAGAGTGGGGAATCTTATTTCATCAGTTCCTTGTAAGCAGGCTTGGCACAATCCCAGGTACACAACTCCTCATTCTGTCTCTATTTGCCCCCAAGGACAGACAGCTTTGGCTAGGGATGTAAAGTCTCTTTGGGCAGGGCTAATCTCTGGATTTCTGTATGTATTCAATTTCACGGCTGGAAAGCTTTAGAAACACTGGTAAGCTTCACTGTATTATAAATTTCTTGGTTTGCCAAACAGACCTGAAAAGCTATCAGCTGCCTGCGTCATCCAACCTGGCTATTCTCACGGCCCCGGCTAAGCTTGCTGTAGTGGACTGAATGCTGGTCTCCAGAAAGGTATGCCAAAGTCCTAACCTCGGTTATCTGTGAATGTAACCTTACTTGGAAAATGGCTCTTTGAAGATGTTATTAAGGTAAGGAGCTCCGGATGAGCTCATCCTGGATTAACCCAGTGGAGCTTGATCCAAAAAGTGTCCTTGTAAGGAGAGAAAAATACAGACAGTAGGGAAGAAACACAGGATCTGTGAAGTCGGAGGCAAAGATTGGAGTTATGCAGACACAAAGCAGGAACGCCCAAGATTCCCTATAGCCACCAAATGCCATTGGATTCTGAACTTCTGGTTTCCAGAACTGTGGGAGAGTAAAATTATGCTGGCTCAAGTCACGAAATGTGGTAATTTGTTAGCAAAAACTCTAGCAAACTAATACACGACACAGACCTAGAGAAGGCTGATGAGACTGCCATCTGCCTCTCCTGCCCAGGTCTCAGCTAGCCTGCCCTAAAGAGAGGGAACCTAGATGTTATTGAAACCTTGTAGCCACACCTCCTTCTCCCACCATCCTGGGTCTCCCCTCAAAACACAATCTCCTGCTTTTAATCTCTCCCATACTTTACCTCCTGGAAGGCTGGCACAACTTGCTTCACCCACACTCCCATTTCTCCATCTCTTCCAAATAGGACTGGCTACATAATTTGCGGGGACCAATGTAAAATGCAAATGTGGGGTCACTTGTTTAAAAATTATTAAGAATTTCAAGGCAGGACATCAGAACATTCACACTAGTGCAGGGCTTTCTTAGAAGTAGATGCCTGTCCCACTGCACAGATTGTGGCACCATGAAGCTGATCCTGCCTCCTAAGCCCAGCCTCCCTTAGTGTGTGAAATTCTTGTTTACTACTGAAAATTCTCTCCACCTTTATAACCTATTAACACAATGCTTTCTCCATTTTCTTGCTTTAGGTAAAAATCAGCTTTCTTCTTAGAAGAGTTTCCCCTGGATCTTCCTTGCGTGTACACCGCTCATTATCTCACACCCTGGGACCATGAGAAGCGGTGCTGGCATCCCCACAGATACCCAGTGCTGCTTTGGAACCCTGCCCCACCTATACCAGCCCTTGATCCATTTAGGCTCTTGTTCCCTGGATATTGGTCCCAATTCTGCACAGTCATTCACTCCGTTCCTGACCGTTCCACCACAGTCACGGAAGCCTTTGGTATCTGACTCATTCCCCCTCTACGCCACGGGTTCACCATCGGCGGCTTCAGTGTCCATATGGACAGCCTCTTCAGTAACTGAATCTCCGACTGCTTGATCTTCATTCTATGGAGAAGAGCTAGCCCAGTCACAGGGCTTCCACAACCTGCCATTATTCTGCTACTAAAACGTTCCCACCTCCCGATTACAGCTTCTTCTTTTTCTCTCTCTTATTTGATTGAGACTTGTTCTTTCGCTTCTTTTTCTCTCCCCTTTAATGTCTTTTTTATCTTCCCATGCACTATTAAGTGAACCTCGTAACTCTGTCCTTCAACCATTCTTTCAAAAATGGCATCTAAGTTTTTTCTTGCCTTTCCATCAAATCATCTGGTAAAACCCCAAAGGGGGATTAATTAAACTCTCTTCATTTACAGTCACATATTTTACACAAATTCACACAATTGTGTGGAACTACTGCTATCATAAATTCCTGAATTCAAAAGTTGTTTTTTTTTTCTTTTACTTATAGTCAGGTTCCATTATTTCCAACTGCAGCTACTAGAAACCTTCAGGCTCTATCTGACTCCATTATCTCCCTTACTTTTCTAATAGAAATGAGAAGCTATCAAAAATCTTCAATCTACTATAAAAAGGCAAAAGCAATCTACAAGTAGTGTTTTCTTGTCATTATTCTGTTTTAATCGAAGAAAATGAGGTTCTATTTCTTTATATCAAAACTGCTTATTAAGCAGCTATTTTGTACAGGCACTATTCCAGCTACTGAAGATACAGCTTTCATGGAGGAAACATTCAAGTGGTTCTGATGATTTCAAATATGTAACTTTAAGGTATATCAGCGAGGGCTAATGATTTTATCAAACTTGCCCCCCAAAACAGGTTTTACCAGACAAATGTTGCGAGTATAAGGAGTACAGCTGCAAAATCATAAAAATCTAACCATTGCAGTATAACTCATAAATTCAAACATTTTAGCATATCTATCAGAGGCTCTCTAAAATAAATGGGCCTTGAATAATTTGCCTTAAATAACATTATATTTTATTATACAATTGAAATTACACTAAAGATATTAATAACTCTCAATCTCTTTAATTACTATTTGTATGACCATACAAATAACCATGTTTTTAGAAAACAAAATGTACCAATGTCGGGATTCAGAAAAATTGTAAGTTTCAGTAACAGGGTATAATTTAAAGAATGTCAATCAACCTTAAAGGAAGAAAGGCTTGGGCTCAAAACTGGAGTCTTCCTAACTACTTCATTTTATTAAAATTATTTACCCTTGCTGAGCCTTAGTTTATTTATTTGAAAAGAGAGATGATTATTATCTCAATGTTGGGGTAGGAATACTAAATACTTTAAAGAGCCTGAGGTTAGCACTATTGGCAGGTACACTAACGAAACCATCTTTCTATCTCATAGCCTTTGCCTATGAAAATACTGGAAGTAGTCAGTAGTGAAGTCGTAGGTATCACCGGCTTTGGTTGGCAGATCGGGTTCACAGTATCAGTGAACATAACGGTGTTAAGAAGACTTTGGACACTAATAATGCCTTTCAGGGAACCAGAGGAGATCTCAGGACTTCCTTGAGGAGAAACCACCTTTTCAAGAAGCGGAGAAAAGCACCTTAATTTTAACAGCAGTATCATCATTCATCTATTACGCTTTCTAAAGTTCATAGTGAAAGTGAAGTCGCTCAGTCGTGTCTGACTCTGTGCGACCCACGGACTGTAGCCCACCAAGCTCCTCCGTCCATGGGATTCTCCAGGCAAGAATACTGGAGTGGGGTGCCATTTCCTTCTAGTGAGACCTCATTAGAAGGACTTCATTTTCCTTGAGAACCTTAAGTGGAACGTGATAGACACTGATCTCTGCTTTTCTTTCCTCCTGAGTTGTCTACATTGCACATGACTCCTCAATTTGCTAAAATAATGCTGTAATAAACACGAAGACCCACATTTCGGGTGCAGGTACGAAAACCATGCACATTGCTACTTTATCCAAACAGCCACGATTAAAGTGCAACCTTAGGACAGACACTTCGGGCCACAAATGCTTCGGAGGGTCTACAGGGAGAAGGGAGGGAAGAGAATTCCCTCAGTCACAAGTAAACTCTTAATAGAACCTTATCACTCACCCAGGGGAACTGAGAATGGTAGGCCAGGGCTCTGGGATGACCATCGGTGATTAATTGTCTGTTACGGCGCAAGCAGGGAAAAAAACAAACCACACTGCCCGGGACGCCGAAAGCTAAGACCCACCGTCTCGCCGGCCAGCGAGCCGGTTGGCGGCGGGGTTACCCCGGGCCGGGGCGTCGGGACGGGGGTTTAAGGGGAGGGAGGCGCGCTCCACGCTCGGGGGCGGGTCCCGGCGGCCGCTCTCTCCGCCCCCGCAGCCGCCGCCACCTCCAGCCCGCGCCCCAGCGCAGCAGCTCAGACGCGGTCGCATCCTCGTGGACGGTAGAGGCGGCAGCGAGCTAGAGTCAGCGTCGCAGCTCGCTGCCACGGAGAGGCCAGGCGAGCCCGAGCGCCGGGACCCGGCCCAGGCTCGGCGGACACCTCTTTGCGCGGCTGGTACGTACATGGTGAAGGGGAGGTGGAGTGGGGGTGGCTGGAGCGAAGATGGAGGGAAAAGGACTTGAGGAGGCAGGGGAGACTGAGCGAGCGAAGATGCGGTAAGAGCAACTTTCCTATTTTCCGGCCAGTCCGCGCGAGCATGGGGGGAATTCAAGCAGATGCCTCTTTGGCCAGAGTGACCACATCATGTAACACGCAGAGGTCCTTGCAGAGTGGAAGGGGGCGCTCAGGTCAACAGGGGTAACCAGGAAGGTCTGATCACCTCTTTTTGCCCATTCTGCCCTGAAGGTGGACATTGGTGATGTCTCGTAAGTTGCTGAGCCTTCGCCTCTCGCACGAGCAGTGCCACGTCGTTTGTCCTGGGCGGCGCGTTTCCAGACCCAGGCAGCCCCTCGCGGTCATGGGGTCAGCAGTGTTCTAGCCGGCTCGGCTCGCGTCGAGCTGTCTTTAGCCCAGTCACCTCACCTCATCAGCCTCCATCCATTTTTTGATAAAACCTGGAAATAATTATATCGAGTGAACTCGTGGGTTCCCAGCAACTGTTGGATTTTCACGGAGTCTGGGACACCGGCCGGCAGCCAGGGAGGGAGAGGAGTGCAGTGTGGTCGCAGGGGCTCGGGAGATGAGCGCGTGGGTCGTCATTACTGATGTACAGCAGCTCGTTGGGGAAAGTCCTGATAGTTCCCTCTAGGAGAGATGACCCTGATTTACCTGCTCTCCAGACTGTCAAGTCCCTGCCGAGCGAGGCTCAGATGAACCGGTCAGTTGCATCTTCGTAGAGCTCATCCCAGGGAACGCATATGAACGCGGTTCCGTTGGAAGAGCGCTTGGTATAAGCAGGACACGGAGGAAACACTGGGGAAAAAGAACAAACCCAAAACACAACAAAAAATCCTGCAGGTGGAATTTTTAGTCCGAGTCTGTGCAGGACTCTAAAATGGAGATTCAGTGCTGATGACCACTTAAATATTCAACTGGAAAAACTAAAAACTAAAACGCTCATACTAATAATGGTTTGAATACTGAAAAAGTATGGATTAGAACTGCGCCAAGTATTGCATTTCTCTTTGTGTACACATAGATTCAAGATCCATCTGTCCACTTTGTCTCTTCATAAGATGCCTTTCTTCTTTATTGACATTGCTACACACAGAAAAATTTGTTCTCTGATTTAATATTCAAAAAGGTCAGAATTTGGATTACTAAAATGAGATCTGCTGGTCATAAAGCTCACAGGAAGTTCTGTAAGTGATATGGGTTCTGGATCATGGTTTGTTAGACTAGCATTTTGCAAACCATTTTTTTCCTACTTGTCAGGTGCTGATCAGTACCCCTCTATTGACACTATGATAAGGAAGTTCATTTCTAAAACAGTGTTTTGGAAAATCAAATGATTTAATTTTGAAGTAAAGTATGTGTTGAAAAAAAGTTTTCAAAAAGTTTTTAGTAATCAGCTTCTTAGTTTTATCTTCACCAAAACTTTCTTCAACAAAATATCAAAGACTAATGGAATACCTTATACAGGATATTTTAAATTATGTCAGATTTCAATTTTGTTAAATAATTTTCTCTCCTCTTTAGCCAATTTTAAACTGGAAGTTTAGATTTTTTAGAAACTTATCCCTTCAATGATTTTTAAAGAAATTCTACCAAGTTGTAAAACCATCACCATAATTCAGTTTTAGAACATTTTAATCACCCCAATAAGATCCCTCATGCCCACTTATAATTAATCTCTGTTCAGATTCAGGCAACTACTAATCTTTCTTCAGTCTCTATAGATTTGTCTTCTCTGAATATTTTATATAAATGGAATCATAAAATATGTGATCTTTTGTTTATGGCTTTTTCTCACTTAACATACTGTTTTTGAGATCTGTGTCGTAATGTGGATCGGCATTTTGCTCATCTTATTGCTGAAGTTTTCCGTTGTATGAATCCACCACATTTTGTCTGTCCATTCACCAGTGGTTGGACATTTGGGTTGTTTTCAGTTTGAGGCTATTATGAGTCATGATGTTGAGAACATTCACATGCAAGGCTTCGTGAGTTTGGATGTGTTCATTTCTCTTGGATAGTTATTTAGCAGTGCAGTTGCCGGGTTGTATGATAAATATATATCTAACTTTCTAAGTGAAGCGAAGTGAAAGTCACTCAGTTGTATCCGACTCTGCGACCCCATGGACTATATAGTTCATGGAATTCTCTAGGCCAGAATATTGGAGTAGGTAGCCTTTCCGTTTTCCAAGGGATCTTCCCAACCCAGGGATTGAACCCAGGTCTCCCTCATTGCAGATGGATTCTTTACCAGCTGAGCCACAGGGGAAGCCCGGGAGTCTCCTGCATTGCAGACGGATTCTTTATCAACTGAGCAATCGGGGAAGCCCAACTTCTTAAGAGCATGATAGAATTAGTTTTATGTAAAAGTTATGTATTTACAAAATGTAGAAAATTCTGGAAAAATAAATGTTTCTTACTAGATTTTATATGATTCGATATATACAGAGAGAGAAGGTTGGTCAGGAAGCATTTTGCTTCTTTTAGAAATTTTGAACTCAAATACAGCAAGCAAATTTGAAAAAAGGTGTAGCATTTTTGAGAAATAAAATATTTCTACAGACGAGGTTTGGAGCTGCTTTATATACACAGCAAAACTGAAAGGAAGGTACAGAGATTTCCTAAATAACCCCTGGCCCCACACATGTATGGCTGCCTCCACTGTGGATATCTCTCACCACAGTGGTACATTCGTTACAGTGGGTGAGCCTACACTGACACATGGTAATCACCCCGCAAATTCTCTGGTTTACCTTAGGGTTCACTCTTGTTGTTGTACATTCTGTGGCTTTGGACAAATATATAATGACATGTATAGCCTGGTGGGCTATAGTCCATGGGACTGCCAAGAGTCGAAGCCGACTGAGCGCGCACGCAGATGCAGACATCCATGAGTGTAATGTCATAGGGAGTATTTTCACTGCCCTAAAAGTCCTCTGTTCTCTGCCTATTCATTCCCCACCCCCAGTATCTTTTAATGCTAAATGAGGGTAAATCAGGCTTAATTAAGACTAAATTTCCTGCAGTCTCCAGTGAAGATGGGAAATTAAGCAATTTGAAAATTGTATTTTAAGATGTTGAGGAAACTCAAACCTGAATTGCTTGAAAGTAAGGTCAGTGGTTTTCCTTTCCTTCAACAGAAGATTTTTAATTGAGTTACAAAAAATATCATTCCTTTTTAAATAGAAAAAAGCACCCCATAAATCGTGATAAAATAAGCTTCCATAACTATGATGCCACAAAATTCTTTTAAGTACTAATTGAACATATTTTATTATCATATATAGAGATCTAAGGCCCAAGTTTAAGTGATTGACATGCAAAAATCTTGTATTAGGGATAAATCCAGGGCTCCTGTTTTCCCGTTTTAAAATTCCTGTGGTTAGTAAATGCTCTTTTTATTCTTTTCAGTTTTTAAATGTTCACAAGGGTTTTTTATTTTGTTGTTCAGTTGCTCAGTTGTGTCCAACTCTATGTGACCCCGTGGACTGCAAGCATGCCAGGCTTCTCTGTCCTTCACCATCTCCTGGAGTTTGCTCAGATTCGTCTCCATTGAGTCAGTGATGCCATTCAACCATCTCGTCCTCTGTCGTCCCCTTCTCCTCTTGCCTTTTTTATTCGCATGACCGAATATATACTCCCTTAGCTTTTCTTTCTTTGATCAGACATCCCACAGTATTATTCATTGACTTATACTTTTTAAAGTTTTTATGGGTAAATGCCAGTTTATCTTTCATTACTTTAATACACAATAATGTAAAGCAATTATCCTTCAATTAAGAAGAAATAAATTTAAAAAAAAGAAGGAAAACTGCATGTTCTTTTGAATTTTGTTGGTCTCAGTAATTTTTATTCCCAGGTGGCGCAGTGGTAAAGAATCTGCCTGCCAGTGTAGGGGAAGCAAGAGATGCAGGTTTGATCCCTGGGTCAGGAAGATCCCTTGGAGTAGGAATGGCAACCCACCCACTCCAGTATTCTTGTCTGGAAAATTCTGTGGAGAGAGGAGCCTGGGGGGCTATAGCCCATGGGGTCTCACAGAGTTGGACACGATTGAGTGACTAAGCACAGATCCTTGATATACTTTTTATAAGTCATTATCAGTTAGTGATATTACATAAAGAGAACACTTGAACATAGGCAGAAAACCAAAAGTGATTATTATTACTGTTTATCTTTTTATTGAAAGTACAGTTGACTTTGAGAAATCAAATAGGTAATCTACTTCATACTCAAGTGGGATATATTTTTTATTCTTGGGCTCAATAGCAAATAACGGTTTTATGCATCTGTCCAGGTATAAAGCACGCTATGGACTTATACGGGCTTCCCAGGTGGCGCTAGTGGTAAAGAACTCGCCTGCCAGTGCTGGAGACGTTAAGCAACATGGGTTTGATCCCTGGGAAGATCCCCTGGAGGAGGGCATGGCAGTCCACTCCAGTGTTCTTGCCTAAAGAATCCCATGGACAGAGAAGCTGTATGGGCTACCGTCCATACAGAGTTGGACACAACTGAAGCAACTGTAAATCAAAGTGAATTTATGTTTTCTAATAACTCCAATTCTTAACAAATGATGATGCCCAAGAGTTGGGTGCTTATTGGAAAAGAAGTTCAGAGCTGTCTATTTAAGAATAAAACAGTTCAGATTTGTATATGTTTCTGAATAGAAGGAAATAATCTTATCTAGAATCTTGCATTAGTTAGAATAGGATTTCTCAGACTGAAAAGCGGGCCAACGGAATAGAGACCCTTGAAGATTACGGAGTAGCAGTGGTCTGGAGCCAGCATGGCTTGAACAGTTGTTTGGGGAGCAGCAGCAGAAGCTTTCATAGACGGTGTAAATGGAGTTAAATGCCTTCCTCTACATCTTGGATTCTCCCTCCTTAGAGTTACTATTTCCAGCTAAGCCCTAAATTCTGCTGTGCTGATGAAAAGGAATGAATGGGCTTTGGGAGTGTGGAAATCAGCATGTGTGTGTGTGTTAGTCGCTCAGTCGTGTTCGACTGTTTGCGACCCCATGGACTGTAGCTTGCCAGGCTCCTCTGTCCATGGAATTCTTCAGGCAAGAATACTAGAGTGGGTGGTCATTCTCTTCTCCAGGGAATCTTCCCCACTCAGGGACAGAACCCTGGTCTTCTGCATTGCAGGTAGATTCTTTGCCATCTGAGCTACCAGGGATCTCCAGAAATCAGCATGGGTAACTGCAAGTTTTCACTTATTGGGTGAAGGAAAGGGAGAAACTGAGGTTCAGTATGATAGTTTCAGGAATAAATTCATGGAAGATAAGAAAGAGTTAAGCAGTCTTCCCAAACATGCTTATATTAAATGACTCTGAAGTGATTTACTTCTAGACTAATTTTTATGGGCTGGGTTAATATGTCTCAGAAGAAAATACTCTTCTTGAAATTACTATGTATAGTGTGTGTGTGTGTGTGTGTGTGTGTGTGTGTAATTAAGGATAACCTTTAAGTCATGTAGTTACATTCATTTGTTATTTTTGTTTAATAAAAATGAGAATAAGTACTTCTATCATGGGGCTTCTGGAGCCAGATATAATATTAAATCTCAAAACACTGAAATAAGACCCTCTTATCTATCTTTCCCAAATCTAATAGAGTCTAATAACAATCCAGACTACAGATATAATGGATTTTGTTGCATTCTGAAAGTTTGTAAAGAATCTATCAAGTCAGAAGATGTTACAAATGCCAAGGTCTAGCACAGAAACCACTGTGCCTCTCAGTCTCTGTGTCCCTGAAGAAGGATGTCTGTTATAATTGTGTTCATTGCAATAAAGCAGCAGAACTGTTCACAGGAGTGAAAACTTAGAAAAACACAAAAAGCAACTCTGCATCTTTCTAACATGCCATGAACCTCTGTGTATTTATCTATATATACTCTTGCAGCTCGGAGAAGATTGGATTTGAGGAATATTGGACAGACTGTTATAGCCCAAGCAAGAGATGCTAGAGAGTGAATCATGGATTAGTGATGAAGAATTTAGGGATACACAGGAGTATCATAGTCTAGAAATATTAGGAGTGGAAAGTGATTAGGCTTGATGATAATTGGGATGTGAAGTTAAGGGGAAGTGGAAATAAAGGGTGCTTTTCAGCACCTGGCTTGAGGTTGAGGGCTAGCACTATTTACAAAAATGGCAGTAGAAGAATGAGGACATAGTTGGTGGGTTTCCTGGGTTGGATAAGGTCTGATAATTCATGTGCTTCCTGGAATGAGACCTTATTTAGAAATAGGGCCATTGCAGTTGTAATTGCCTAATATGATGTCGTACAGGAGTAGGATGTGCCCTTAACCCAGTATGACTGGTATCCTGATGAGAAGAGACACAGAGGCAGAGACTCATAGAGGCACACAGGTGGCAAGGGAAGCAGAAATAAGAGCTGTGTGACTTCAAGAGAGTCCGAGATTTACCAGCCACCACCAAAAGCTGGGAAAGAGGCATGGAACAGATTCTCCTGAGTTCCCAAGAAGAAGCCAACCTTGCTGATAACTGCATTTTGGATTGCTGGCCACTTGAGCTGTGCCCGTCTTCAGCATCAGTTGTAAAGATGGTTACAAAATAAGCAATATGATAACTTGGGCAGGGCATCTGCTGTGTCCTGACATAGTCAGAGTCCTCTGCTTTCAGCCCAAGTATAGATCTAAACAAGGTCATTCAGGTTTCCCATTCATTCGTGCCACGTGGGTTTGACAGTGTGAAAATGGGACCAGGCTACAATGTGGGGGGAGGTCATAGTTTTTATCTGTTTGGCTCAGGGCGGGTAGAAGAATGTTTTCAGGGAAAGTGAGGAATAATTTCCTCACATGGTAGATCTGGGTCAGCTCCCTGAGGTGTTTGTGGTTTTTTGCCGAAGAATATTAAACTTCAAGTAAAACCTAGCATAGTTGTTTCAACTCTGAGGAATCCATGTTTGGATTCTAGGTTTGAATGCTTTGAAAGGAAACAAACTTCAGGTGTGACTGTAAAATGGGAGGAAACAAAGCATTTTTTAAATTCGTAGATGTTCGTGTTTACCAACTCCTTTAAAAAAGTATCTTAATTTACCTAATTTTTGGAAAACTTTTCATATCACCTGTCAGTAATTATTATTGGTCTTAATACTGAATTGGTTAAGTTCTTCACTTTGTGGGTTTTGTCTCAGTGTAATCCACTTAAAATATGGATTAATGAAATACAATTGTATCTAAGGACAGCAGTTTAAGTTATAAGGACATTTCAAATTATCTTGCAAAAGGATTGTTTAAGGTTCACTTTATTTATTAACTCTTTTCTTTCAGATATTTTTGTCATCAAACCATCACACTATTAAGAACACTTAAAGATTTTACAATTTCAATTCTAATATTCAGGCATAGTTGCTTTAGTATTAAATGTCTTCCAGTCTTTGTACCTTTGCAAAGATATGTTTTTTTATGAATGTAATAATGGTATACAGTTTTTATCCTATTTTTTCTTCTAAAATTACTATTATCAGAATAAAAATGAGTAGAAAGAATAATTTTAAAAAATAACATTTTTTTCTGATCATGCGGAGCGACCCATGATATAGCTTTTGGCTAGATAAAATTTCAGCTCTTAAAGGGATGAAACGGAATATCTCAGTTAGGCGCCATTTTAATTTTGCTGCACCCTATGCACCAAAACAAATAAGACAAAAATAAAAACACAAATCTAAAATGTGTGGCTTTAAATATTAGCAATGTTCAAATGTAGAGTTCTCTTTTCCCAAGGACAGTCTGTGCTTACTGTTGTAAATTCTTCACCAAGGATCACAGACATGAAAGTATAATCAAGCGTTTTTTTTTTTTTCTTTCAATCTCATCCTTTTTATCAACTCTCCATTGTTACCTTATAATGATTTATTCCACATGTGATTTTCTAGGCTGGTAATGTTTGCCACTTAAAATACCACTAAGTTTTAAACTTTAAAACTTTGCAATTGTGTTTTTGAGATAATATACACTTCAGTGAAAATCAGAAACTTTCAAAATTAAGAGGAAAATAACATCCACCTGTATTTCCAGGGTTAATTATAAAATTCTTTGCCTGTGTATATATCTTAAAAAACAAAAGTAGTATATCATATGCCCTGAATATATCATCTTACTATATCTTTTCAAGGCAATAAATCATCTTTTTTAATGGCTACATACTGATCTATTAAATTTTTAACTAATCCCTATTGGTAAATGTGCAGAATGTTTCCAAGTTTGTTTTTGTAAATAATACCATCGTAGATAACTGTATTTGTGATCTTTATATACTGTACACAGCTATCTTATTAATTTCTCTGAATAAATTTCTAGATATGGAGTTGATAAATCAATGGATAGTCACTTTTTAACCATTTTTTAAAACATTTTGCAGAATATCTTTCCAGGAAGCCTGTTGCCATTTATACTGAAAATTTTTACCAAAGTACTAGTACTGTTTCAAAAATTTTTGATTTAGAAATTTAGTAGGAAAAGATAGTTCATATTTGTATTTCTTTGCTAATGTGGCTAAATATTTTTAGATAGTCAGTATGTTTATTGGGTATTTTGGATTTATTTGTATGAATTGCTTTTTGTGTTCTTCACTTATTTTAATTCTCTTTTGTTTGTTTCAAGAACTTTTAATTCATAAGGATATTAACTCTTTGTATGTCCGTTACATTTTAAATAACAGTTTTTAAAATCAATTTCTGTTGTTTGCCATTAACTATATAGGGAGCTTTGCTTTGCAAAATACTTAAATTTTATGGATGTGAAAGCTATCAATTTCTTCTCTCATAGTTTATAAGGAGGACTTTCCCACTTTAAACATATTCATCTACATTTTTAATAGTACCTCTGATGTCTTTTTTAAAAAGTTTCAACCCTTTGGAAGTTGTTTTAGTAAGGAATGAAGTAGGTAATGTAATTTTATTGTTGTTATGTTTAATCACTAATCTTGCCTCCAACTTATTTGTTCTGTAACTGGTTTGAAATAACATCCTATGCCCCTGCACCTGCTTGGAGTCCACCTTTGTGGTAACTGTCCCTTCACCCTGAAGTCCCACAGAATTTCTTCCCACGTGCCTTCCTGGCCACCATTCCTACACGTGACTGCAGGCCCTTCCATTGCCTCCCTAACCTGCCTCGATCCGCATCTGTCACTCAGCACCTCACCCCAGGAAGGAAAGGAATTCCATGTCTCACATCGTAGCTGCTAGCTCTTCCTACAGTCTCTGGTTCCTGTAGTCTGTGTTACCGGTTTTGAAACATGTAATTTTGTTAGCCTTGTGAAGCATAATTTTCCAATGCTTCAAATCTCTGTTTTTATCGTTTGTCTATTCATTTCTGCCTTCTGCCTTGAAACTTTATTATGCTTTGTGCTGCCTCTCCCTGACCTAATCTTTGCTTTTTATTCTTCCTTCAAAACCGTTCTGTCATGCCCTCTGGAACACCTGTTCGATCACAATAAACTTCTCTCAACCTCCCGTGTTGCTCTAGCCCTGAAGCTTGACTCTCCCACCTCCCCCTGAGTCCTTCCTATTGGAGATGGCTGATTACTCCATAGTTCATGAATCCTAGGATAGGAAGTGGGTCACATGCCCTCCATACACCTTCCCACCTCTAGACTGTTGTTTCTCTACCCACTTTTACTCATTCCTGTTCCTTTCAGCCAATTGGCTATACTGTCAACCACCATTGCTCATTCCTGTGAACTATTTACCACTTCAAACTGCTTCTTCACTGAACACTCCAGCAACTAGTGAACAGTCATCTTGTCCCACCCATTTCCTGTCCCCAATCTGAGTGACTTCATGTCTGCACCCAACACCGCAACTTTTCAGTTTTTGATCTTCACAACTCAAGCAATAAACTTGTCTTTACCCAACCCCGTCTGTAGTTACACCCTGAACTTATCGTATGAATTTTTTCTTCCTAAAATCTCAAATTCAGAAATTCTCTTGTCATAGCATCCTCTCTCTCTCTCTCTCTCTCTCTCTCTCTCTCTCTATATATATATATATATATATATATATATATTTTTTTTTTTTTTTTTTTTTTTTACACAAATCAGAAGAGTCACACCTGGGGCTTCCTACTTGGCACAGTGGTAAAGAATCCTTCTGCCAATGCAGGAGACATAAGAGATGTGGGTTCGATCCCTGGGTTGGGAAAATCCTCTGGAGAAGGAAATAGCAACCTGCTCCAGTATTCTTTCCTGGAGAACCCCATGGACAGAGAAGCCTGGAGGACCTCAGTCCATGGGGTCACAGAGAGTCAGATATGACTGAGCGACCCTACAGAGTCACACCTACAGTTGTCTTTTGGCTTCATTGGGATGGCCGATTTTTATCCATCTGTTTACTCTCCGTGCTCTGCTGGCTTAGAGTAAGATATTTCTCAGTGAATTCCATTTTCCAATGAACACAAATCAATGGAGAGCCTGAGAATTTTGTGTGCTTACCACACTTTCCTCTACAGCTCCAGCAACGTCAAAGCCTCAGTACCACCTGCCTTGAGTGCTTTTGACTTAATGACCACTTACCTGTCTTATGGTTAATGCAGATCATTGCAAGAATCTCTATAGTCCCTGGTGGCTCAAGATAGTAAAGTGTCTGCCTGAAATGCAGGAGATACGGGTTTGATCCCTGGGTTGGGAAGATCCCCTGGAGAAGGAAATGGCAACCCACTCCAGTACCCTTGCCTGGAAAATCCCATGGATGAGGGAGCCTGGTAGGCTACAGTCCATGGAGTTGCAAAGAGTCGGACACGACTGAGCGACTTCACTTCACTTCTATACTCCCAAATAGCATGGCCACTACCCTGGTTTTCCTGGGACTGAGTAGTTTTCCAGGAAGCTATGCAACCTAGATAGCATATTAAAAAGCAGAGACATTACTTTGCCAACAAAGGTCTGTCTAGTCAAGGCTATGGTTTTTCCAGTGGTCATGTATGGATGTGAGAGTTGGACTGTGAAGAAAGCTGAGCACCGAACAATTGATGCTTTTGAACTGTGGTGTTAGAGAAGACTCTTGAGAATCCCTTGGACTGCAAGGAGATCCAACCAGTCCATTCTAAAGGAGAACAGCCCTGGGTGTTCATTGTAAGGACTGATGCTAAAGCTGAAACTCCAATACGTTGGCCACCTCATGCGAAGAGTTGACTCATTGGAAAAGACTCTGATGCTGGGAGGGATTGGGGGCAGAAGGAGAAGGGGACGACAGAGGATGAGATGGCTGGATGGCATCACCAACTCGATGCACGTGAGTCTGAGTGAACTCCAGGAGTTGGTGATGGACAGGGAGGCCTGGCGTGCTGCGATTCCTGGGGTGGCAAAGAGTCGGACACGACTGAGCAACTGAATTGAACTGAACTGATGCTTAAGTCCTTGACTTAAAGACTCCACATTTTTGAAATTCCTTGTATTCTTTTTTACATATTAGCAATCTTCATCTTCACTTTTAAACTATAAGCTGTTACTTCATCTGAAGTATGTAATAGCTCTTACTCTTCACTATCATTCTCTATGACCTTTTCAATCTAGGTCATTGGTTGAGAAAGTGGGTTGAGAAAGTTAAAACATCAGAGTGCATTAGCTAGGAATGTTATAGTTGTTCATAATAGCAAATCCATTTCAAGTTGGCTTAAGGAGAATGGGAGAATTTTATCAGATTTATGTCACCCAGCTTTCAATCTCAGCTTGATCTAGAGCTCAGATTATTTTATAAGGACCCAATTTCCTTCTACTTCTTGGCTCTAGTCTTCTTCAACTTGGCTTCATTCTCAGGCTCTGCTTGGTGGAAAAATTGCTATCAACAGCTTCAGGCCTAATTTCTCAAGTTTAAATTCAAAGAGAAAAAAGTGTCTTTACCTAGTAGCGTTGCACCAGTCCTAAGACGGACTAACTTCCATCATGAACCCACTCTTTATGCCTTTGCTGCGTTGGAAAAATGTCATAAGCCTGTTGAGGCAGGCTTCTGTCTGCCTCCTTTGTGTCCCACACCACTCCTGAGCCAGTCCTTGTGGCTCAGGGCATTTGAACTCTGATTTGTCAGGTCTGGGTCTCAACTTCATTCTTGGAAACAACAAATTACATGCAGTGACTATAGGAGGAAAGGCTCAAAGGGGAAATGGATGTTTAGCAAAATGTTTACTATCCTCTAAACTGGTAACAAGATGGTTAAAACAAAACAGAGGCATAAACAGGCTCTGATTAAATCTGTAGGACTGGCTTGTGAGTAAAGATCATGAACATTATTAGTGTATAGGCTCTATGACATTTATTTTGACTGAACAGTAATATTTTTAAATATCCTAATTCTTGACTGTAGTCTTCATAGTTAAGTTGCAAAGTAAGTAAGATTTGTGCAAAGAAACTTTGTGTAATATAATCCTCTTTAATCATCATTAATGAGTTTTATTTTTGATTCTTCCCATACAAATAATAACTTGAAGATAAATCATATCCTATAAGAAAGAAGAGAATCTTTCTCCCTTAGATTAATTTTTTGCTGCAGACATTTATGAAAATATATGATTTAGATGATAATAGTAGAGAAAAATAACTCAGCTAGAGATTAAAAAGCTTTGTTGGAAGGTCAACTCAGCTTTTAATTAGTCATGTGACCCTGAAGAAGGCTCTTGAGATTTCAGTTTTTATCAACATGATTACACCAGTATGAATAATATGATTTCAGTTCTCCATCATGAGATCAATGCAGTGGAAAAAGTATCTGTATTATTCCATAGAGTCTATGGTTCTGTAATTTAGTGCTCTATGTCCCCAACAATATTCAGGTTCTTTTCTGTGGATGGTTATAGATATTCTTTAAGTTATTCTTTAATAATCTCAATATTCTTAAGATATTCTTTATTTAATGAATTTCAGAACTCAGTACCTGCATCTCTGAGATGAGTAGTTAACTAAACTCTAATAAACAAATATCTATTTAAAAGCACCCTCCTGAGACATACGGATGGCTAACAAACACATGAAAAGATGCTCAACATCACTCATTATCAGAGAAATGCAAATCAAAACCACAATGAGGTACCATTTCACGCCAGTCAGAATGGCTGCGATCCAAAAGTCTACAAGCAATAAATGCTGGAGAGGATGTGGAGAAAAGGGAACTCTCTTACCCTGTTGGTGGGAATGCAAACTAGTACAGCCCCTGTGGAGAACAGTGTTGAGATTCCTCAAAAAACTGGAAATAGAACTGCCTTACGACCCAGCAATCCCACTGCTTGGGCATACACACCGAGGAAACCAAAATTGAAAGAGGCATGTGTACCCCAATGTTCATCACAGCACTGTTTATAATAGCCAGGACATGGAAGCAACCTAGATGTCCATCAGCAGATGAATGGATAAGAAAGCTATAGTACATATATACAATGGGAGTATTACTCAGCCATCAAAAAGAATACATTTGAATCAGTTCTAATGAGGTGGATGAAACTGGAGCCTATTATGCAGAGTGAAGTAAGCCAGAAAGAAAAACACCAATACAGTATACTAACGCATATATATGGAATTTAGAAAGATGGTAATGATAGCCCTGTATGTGAGACAGCAAAAGAGACACAGATGTATAGAACAGTCTTTTGGACTCTGTGGGAGAGGGAGAGGGTGGGATGATTTGGGAGAATGGCATTGAAACATGTATAATATCATATATGAAATGAATCGCCAGTCCAGGCTCGAAGCATAATACAGGATGCTTGGGGCTGGTGCACTGAGATGACCCAGAGGGATGGTACGGGGAGGGAGTGGGAGGGGGGTTCAGGATGGGGAACACGTGTATACTTGTGGTGGATTCATGTTGATGTATGGCAAATCCAATACAATATTGTAAAGTAATTAGCTTCCAATTAAAATAAATAAATTTATATATTTTTAAAAAAGCATCTTCCTGGATTCAGCTACTATGTTTAATGATACATTGCAAAATAGAATGAGACGCCATCTTTTTTAAAGAAGCTTAGGTTTCTATCTGTTTGGTGGGGTGAAGTAAGAGAAAATAATGTACAGACCTTTCCTGTGAAGCAGATTGTAATAGGTGCTATGAAAGAACCAAAAAGTGCTGTGGTGTTTCGAAAAAGAAAAAGATAAACTTTGAAATTACTCAGGAAGACTTTATAGACAATGGAGTAATTGGGATGGTCCTTGAAGGAATGATAGAACTTCAATGACTGGGCAAAACATTCCTGATTGAGAGACCAGAATGAACAAAGGCACAAATACGGTAAAGAACGAGACAGAGCTATGTAGACTTTGGAGGGCTGGAAGAAGATAAGGGTGGAGAGGTACATTGGGGATATAGTGAAGAATCTTAAAAATGCTGGGATGAAAACTTTGAACTTAACTTTTTAGTTAATTTTGGCTTCCCTTGTAGCTCAGTCGGCAAAGAATCTGCCTGCAGTGCAGGAGACCCAGGTTCAAGCCCTGGGTTGGGAAGATCCCCTGGAGAAGGAAATGGCAACCAACTCCAGTATCCTTGCCTGGAAAATCTCATGGACAGAGGAGCCTGGTGGGCTGCAGTCTATGGGGTCGCAAAGAGTCGGGCACGACTGAGTGACTAACACTTACTTACTAGAGAGTCATATAATCAGTGCTGTTCTCTATGAGTAAAAATTTAGTTTGATGGGTTTTTTTGTATCTAGGTAAATATATGAGTTGTATACATTTTTAAAAAGAATGATTGTCAAATACCTAGCACATTTCCTGGCATCCAGTATGTCTCTATTACTTGTGACCATTATGTTTGTTTGAAGGACTGTCTTACATATATAAGGAGTTTAGACTGATCCTGTGAGCTATCCCACAGGTAGATTTAGGGCTATTGGAGAAAGAAAGATTTTTGCTTCAAAATTAAAAAAAAAAAGATGTTATAAAGGTTAAGTTGCTATAAAAAAAGATGGGGGAGATAGAGAAGAAATGGTTAATGGAAGAGTCTGTTAAAACAATATGAAAGAATTTTGGTTTATGGCCAGTTTGATATAATATCAAGTGATTGCCCAACAAAGGTAGCATGTTTTTAAGTTGTATAAATAGCAGCATTAGCAGAGCAAGGGAGTGGTGATGTAACTCTGTTCTACTGTGGTCAAATTTTTCTGGGGAGATTACTCTTACAAATAATACCAATACACATGCACACACACTGATCAGGATGGTCTGTTATTGCAGAAGTGATAGAAGGAATAGTCATAAAATGGAGATATTTCTTCAGGAGAAATGAACGCCTGGGAAGGTGGGCGTGAACATACAGTATAACATGATGTGTCAAGAAAGGAAAACAAGCACAAGCTTTGGAGATAGATCTCAGCTCAGCTCCTAACTAGCCATTTTATGCCGGGAAAGTCACTAGCCTCTTTGTAGCCTGTTTCCTTTCCCACCCTCCTCCCTCCCCACTCCACACCTCTCCTCCTTTTCTTCTATTTCATTTTTGTAACATGGAAATGGTACTATTTGCCTGCAGTTTTATTTTTTGATTAATGATTGTCAAATACCCAGCACATTTCCTGGCATCCAGTACATCTTCATTTCTTGTGACCATTAGGCTTGTTGAAGGACTGTCTTACATATATAGGAGTTTAGATTGGTTCTGTGAGCTGTCCCACAGACAGATTCAGGACTATTGGAGAGAGAAATTTTTTTTTTTTTTAATGTTATAAAGGTTAAGTTGCAATAAACAAAGTAATGGTATGTCTAAGTAGGGCAGCACTTTTTGAGTTTAGTGGTCAGGGTAGGCTAGAGCCAAGGCGATAATATATATTTTTACATGAAAGTTATCTTTTCCTCAGCAGGGAATCCCCAAGAGTAAGGCTTCCTACTCTTTTCCACTAAAGAATTCCCAAAAATCTATAGGCATAACTCAAAGTGCTTTGTAGAAAAGTACAGGATTTGACATTTCATATTCATCTTAAATATACATCGTGCACTCGACTTTATGATGTATTTATTTTGTTGTAGTATCTGAATGTGCTTTAAATGTACACTGTCAAGTAATACTTTGATAAACAATTTATCATATGGTTATGAATACATTCTGGCATTTCCAAGGGTGCAGTTTCTGTAGTTTTGACGATACACAGACTTAGAGGTCTTTAGAACCCAGACTAAGCTGGGATAGTTAAGCTTGTAACTGTTACAAGCTTAGTCTGTTAAGTTTGTAACAGACTAAGAATTCCCTCTCAGCTTAACACAGATAAGCTAAAAATTCAGATTTCCGTTACTTAGAATTCGTGTTGCATGAGTTCATTTAGGCAGTCACATTACTGCTAATATCCAAAATTTAGTAGTATCTTGTGTAAACATATGTGTGAACTTTAAAACGTAGGAAAAGCATTGTTATATTTGAAAATGGAGAATTGTATCTTTAGCTTCTGGAGTGGTGAGGTAGGAGGTTGAGTGGCTTCATAATATTGCATTTGGCTGCTGCATTTGTGGGCTCGTTTTTGTTGTTTGCTCATGTTCCTTTTTTTTTTTTAAATTAGTGCTTTTCAGGAGACAGATGACTAAATGCTGTTTTGTGAAGTATTATTTAGGAGGTTTTAAAATTAGGATAGCTTTTTCTTGCCTTTTTACTTAGCTCTAATTTTGTTTCTTTTCTACTCTCGTTTGGAGAAGGAAGTGGCAACCCACTCTAGAATTCTTGCCTGGAGAATCCCCATGGACAGAGGAGCCTGGCGGTCTACAGTCCATGGGGTTGCAAAGAGTCAGATACGACTGAGCGACTGATACTACTCTCCTCTCTTACCTACTTTACTTGCACCGAGATTTCTGCAGAAACTGCTTTAAGAGTTGCTGATCTAAATAGGAAATTATCTCCCTGAGACCAGCTCTAGACCACCTTTTGGTGATTTTGGTTACCTGACCACATATCTCTCTTAAATTTCATGTTATTATGATTTTAATAAAAGGGGCACAGGAAATCTGATTATTTTAGCTATGTTACTGGATGGACTGGATCATTTCAGAAGTATCTGCTTATTTGCCCTTAATGACTCATCATAATTTAGAGGACCAACTCAGAAGTCAGGAGACTAAGTTTTTGTTTTGTGGCAAATCTTTTTATTACTCATACCTAGTTAAGAGGTTAAAAATGCCCAATCTGCATGTATTTTACAATTTTACCTAGGAGTTTTATCCTCTAATTATTAATAAAGCTATAGCATAAACAGCTCCTTAACGCTAAAGAATATCCCAGGCACCAAGGAGACCAAGTTGAATAGAACAAGGTCCTTGCTATTGAAGAACACGGGATTGATGTTAAGTAAGTAAATTATTGTGGAACAGTGTGCCTAATGTCATTGCAGCAGTGTGAACCAGGGAGAACATCTCAGAGACAACCGTAAGAAATTCTAAAGCCAGGGACAGTTTCTCAGAGGAGGTGATGGTATTTCGAGATACTAGAAGATAAACACTAGTTTGCCAGGCAAAGAAGAATGTGTCCTAGGAAGAAGGAGGATTAAAATGTGTGATGTATTTAGGGAACTATAATTAAATCAATATACTGGACAGTTGCAGATATGGCTGGAAGTTCAAAAGGAAATATATTCACAAGTGCATCGCATTTCACGATAAATTGCCTGGACTTGACTGAAGGTTTTGAATAAGTGGAGCAGTATAATTGTATTTTCCCAAAGAAAAAGAAATGCAGCAAGGCAAAGTGAGGAGGCTTTACAAATAGCTGAGAAAAGAAGAGAAGTAAAAGGCAAGGAAGAAAGGGAAAGACATACCAACTGAAGACGGAGTTCCAGAGAATAACAAGGAGATATAGAAAGACTTCTCAAGTGAACAATGCAAAGAAATAGAGGAAAACAAGAGAATGGGAAAGACTAGAGATCTCTTCAAGAAAATTGGAGCTATCAAGGGAACATTTCAGGCAAGGATGTGCATGATAGAGGATAGAAATAGTAATCACTTAACAGAAGCAGAAGAGATTAACAAGAGGTGCCAAGAATACACAGAAGAACTATATAAAAATGGTCTTAATGACCCAGATAACCACAATAGTGTAGTCTTTCACCTAAAACCAGACATCCTAATGTGTGAGGTCAAGTGGGCCTTAGGAAGCATCACTATGAACACAGCTAGTGGACGTGATAGATAGAATTCCAGCTGAGCTATATAAAATCCTAAAAGATGATGCTGTTACAGTGCTGCACTCAATATGCCAGCAAATTTGGAAAACTCAGCTGTGGCCTCAAGACTGGGAAAGGTCAGTTTTCATTCCAATCCCAAAGAAGGTCAATGCCAAAGAATGTTCAAACTACCATACAGTTGCACTCATTTCACATGCTAGCAAAGTTATGATAAAATCCTTCAAGGTGGGGTTTAGCAGTATATGAAATGAGAAGTTCCAGATGTACAAGCTGGGTTTAGAAAAGGCAGAGGAACCAGAGATCAAATTGCCAACATTTGTTGGATCGTAGAGAAAGCAAGGGAATTCCAGAAAAACACCTATTTCTGCTTCATTGACTTAATGCTAAACCCTTTGGCTGTGTGGATCACAACAAACTGGACAATTCTTAAAGAAAAGGGAATACCGGACCACCTTACCTGCCTCCTGAGAAACCTGTGTGCAGGTCAAGAAGCAACAGTTAGAACCGGACATGGAACAACGAATGGTTCCAAATTGGGAAAGGAGAATGTCAAGGCTGTATACTGTCACCCTGCTTATTTAACTTATATGCAGAGTGCATCTTGTGAAATGCCGGGCTGGATGAATCACAAGCTGGAATCAAGATTACTAGGAGAAATATCAACAACCTCTGATATACAGATGATACCACTTTAGTGGCAGAAAGTGAAAAGGAGCTAAAGAACCTCTTGATGAAAGTGAAACAGGAGAGTGAAAAAGCTGGCTTGAAGCTTAGCATTCAAAAAACTAAGATAATGGCATCTGGACCCATCACTTCTTGGCAAATAGGAAACAAAATGGATGCAGTGACAGAATTTCTTTTCTTGGGATCAGAATCCCTGAGGATGGTAACTATAACCATGAAATTAAAGTTTCAAGGGACACTTGCTCCTTGAAAGGAAGGCTGTGACAAAATTGCATGCATGCTAAGTCACTTCAGTAGTGTCTGACGCTTTGTGATGCTATGGACTTGTAGCCTCCCAGGCTCCTCTGTCCATGGGATTCTCCATGCAGGGATACTGGAGTGGTTTGCCATGCCCTTCTCCAGGGGATCTTCCCGACCCAGGGGTTGAACCTGTGTCTGTTCCATCTCCTGCATTGGCAGGTGAGTTCTTTACTACTGGCACGCTAGACAGGGTATAAAAAGCAGAGACACCACTTTGCCACCAAAGGTCTGCTAATCAGAGCTATGGTTTTTCCAGCAGTCATGTACAGATGTCAGAGCTGGATCATAAAGAAGGCTGAACACCAAAGAATTGATGCTTTCAAATTGTGGTGCTGGAGAAGACTCTTTAAGAGTCCCTTGGACTGCAAGGAGATCAAACTAATCAGTCTTAAAGGAAATCAACCTTGAATATTTATTGGAAAGACTTACGTTGAAGCTGAAGCTCCAATACTTTGGCCACCTGATGTAAAGAGCCAACTCATTGGAAAAGACCCTGATGCTGGGAAAGATTGAAGGCAAAAGGAGAAGGGGACGACAGAGGATGAGATGGTTAGATGGCATCACGGACTCAGTGTACATGAATTTGAGCAAACTCTGGGAGATAGTGAAGGACAGGGAAGCCAAACGTGCTGCAGTTCACGGGATCACAAAGAGTCAGTCTCACAGGACTTATGGACTGAGCAATAACAAACACTGACTGTGAGTCCATGTCTGTTGGAGCTGCTGCTGCTGCTGCTAAGTCGCTTCAGTCGTGTCTGACTCTGTGCGACCCCATAGATGGCAGCCCACCAGGCTCCCCCATCCCTGGGATTCTCCAGGCGAGAACACTGGAGTGGGTTGCCATTTCCTTCTGCAATGCATGAAGTGAAAAGTGAAAGGGAAGTTGCTCAGTCGTGTCTGACCCTCAGCAACCCCATGGACTGCAGTCTTCCAGGCTCCTCCGTCCATTGGATTTTCCAGGCAAGAGTACTGGAGTGGGTCTCTTGGAGCACACACCTGTTTTTCCACAACAGAGCGCTAAGTGACAGTAGAGGAGATAGGAGTGAGGCTAGACGCATGTTTCCATGTGTGGGCAGGATTTTCAGTTGATTGAGTCATTGTCTTTGTCCTAAGAGGTAGGTCAGATACAGATGGAAAAATGTCTAGTTTAGATTCGTTAAAAGCTTAGAACTAAGAAGATATAAATGTGGGTTAAACTCTAGATACAAATGAAGATCTTTCCTAGAAATTGCTATCCTTGGAGCTATGTGTTAAGCTATTTTAGGAATAAACTTACTGTAAAAGTATATGTTTTCTCCATTTTGGGGGGTCTGTTAACAGAAAACATGCAAATAGTAAAATCTTTTGAAATTTGTAAAAGGTTTGAAAGTCATATTTTTGAACGTGATTTTAAGAGGAACAGCCTCCTTTATGTGTGTGTTTTTTCTTTTTTTCCACAGGCTTTTCTTGGCCACAGATTTGGGCTCTAATGCATTAGTTTTCTGTCAGCTTCTCTAAAGATTCAAGGATAGAGTTTAAATTAAGAATACGTTCAAGGGTACCCTTCAGGGTAGGAGCTAACTCTGCTCTGATTTTTATTTAGTTGGGGAGCATCCAGAGAAATGCGTTTAGATTATGTAACTAGTCACTTAGGGCCCCTAGCCTCCTGCTAACCCAGCCCTCTGGAGAGGCAGCGTGCTGCTGGGAATAGCTGGGTCAGACTCAGCCCTGTTGCCTAGCAGTCCGAGAGGCGCAGTCATAAGGGGTTGTTGCTGAGCAACCAGGGGGCTGCTGCTGTTGTCTCATCCCCCACGGAGTAGTACAGTAGTGGCGGGCCCGTCCCCATGGGAAAAGCAGTACAGTCTGGCAGGGGGCCAAGCCTCCCTCAGAGGCACAAGGGTTGTTAGCAGTAAGTATTTGACCTTAGAATCAAAGATGATAACTCATGTTGTATGAACATGCAAACAGTTTATGGAATTATTGATGTAAGTTTAATTAAACATGAACTTGGAGCAAGGCAGGTAGCTGTGGCAGCCAGAGTTCTCTTTTCAGATACATTCATTCCAGTTTCTTTCTCCTTCAGACTTCATTGCAATGTCCGTTTTCTGGGTCAATGGCAAATAATTTTTTTTTTTTTTATGCCTCATGGAGTATGTAACTTGCCCTATTAATATTATTTAGCCAAAGCAAATATTTACATTTGAGAAAAATCAGCAAGCTAACTCCTATGTGGTCAAGTGGGCCTGCATGGCGAAGTATTTGATTCAATATCAATGCAAGAACTTGCTACTGTTATTTGGGATACTGCTTTGAATTTTCTCTTTGTATGGAAAAGTCAGAAGATACTTCACCAGGACCACATATGACTTTATTTTTTAGTATTTAACACTGTCCATAAATGACCCTTCAGGAGAGTTGATAGCTGAAACTAATTCTTGTAAGAAGGGTAAGTTCTGACTTTAGGACTTAAAATTGCCTATATTGAGTAAACCTTTTCCTGAGGATCCAGAAACATATATTAAAGGCCAAAAATTGAGCTCTTTCAGTGTTTTGGAATAACAAAGACAGTTACATGGAAGGCTAAAGTGTGAAGTAGAGGAATGAACATCCATCACTGAGAAATAATTAACACTGACCAGCTAGAGAGAAGTAATGTAAACCTTTCTTATCTCCCTCTCTCTTCCTGTTTTTTCATTCAGTATTTCTGGCCTTGTGCTTTAATTGTTTGCCTGTAAAGGTTTTAGGATGCAGGCCTTTGGGTACAGAGGAGGAAATTTGTTGGCATTGGTGTCTGCCCTCTTTAAGGGACCTATATTCTTTTTGAAAAAAGTACTTAAAAACTTAAAAATTCCTCTCAAGAAGTGCACACAGATTTTTGTTTCGTACACATGTCCACACACTAATGTGTCTAAGCCATTCAATTAGAGTACAACTGAGATTAGAGTACATCATGAGAAATGCTGGACTGGAAGAAACACAAGCTGGAATCAAGATTGCCGGGAGAAATATCAATAACCTCAGATATGCAGATGACACCACCCTTACGGCAGAAAGTGAAGAGGAACTCAAAAACCTCTTGATGAAAGTGAAAGAGGAGAGTGAAAAAGTTGGCTTAAAGCTCAACATTCAGAAAACAAAGATCATGGCATCTGGTCCCATCACTTCATGGGAAATAGATGGGGAAACAGTGGAAACAGTGTCAGATTTCATTTTTGGGGGCTCCAAAATCACTGCAGATGGTGACTGCAGCCATGAAATTAAAAGATGCTTACTCCTTGGAAGAAAAGTTATGACCAACCTAGATAGTATATTCAAAAGCAGAGACATTACTTTGCCGACTAAGGTCCGTCTAGTCAAGGCTATGGTTTTTCCAGTGGTCATGTATGGATGTGAGAGTTGGACTGTGAAGAAGGCTGAGCACCGAAGACTTGATGCTTTTGAACTGTGGTGTTGGAGAAGACTCTTGTGAGTCCCTTGGACTTCAAGGAGATCCAACCAGTCCATTCTGAAGGAGATCAACCCTGGGATTTCTTTGGAAGGAATGATGCTAAAGCTGAAACTCCAGCCACCTCATGCGAAGAGTTGACTCATTGGAGAAGACTTTGATGCTGGGAGGGATTGGGGGCAGGAGGAGAAGGGGACGACCGAGGATGAGATGGCTGGATGGCATCACTGACTCGATGGACGTGAGTTTGAGTGAACTCCGGGAGTTGATGATGGACAGGGAGGCCTGGCATGCTGCGATTCATGGGGTCGCAAAGAGTCGGACACAACTGAGCGACTGAACTGACTGAACTGAACTGACAACTGAGATAGTATATAAATAGTGATAGAAAGTTTAAAATGTTTTCTAAGATGCCTTCTTTTTAAAGCTACTTAACATGTAAAAGGAGAAGGCATTGGCAACCCACTCCAGTACTCTTGCCTGGAAGATCCCATGGACGGAGGAGCCTGGTAGGCTGCAGCCCATGGGGTCGCGCAGTCGGACACAACTGAAGCGACTTAGCAGCAGCAGCAGCATGTAAAAGTGAACTTTTTACTTTTATCATGTGTATCATTCACAGAATCATTCTATTTATCTTTGTTATATAAGAGTATTAATGAATCTAAAGCATATTAAGCCCAGTATATGCCAGGTACCGTTCCGTATAGATTGTGTACTATGAGTGCTAAGTCACTTCAGTCATGTCCGACTCTTTGCGACCCCATGGACTGTAGTCTGCCAGGCTCCTCTGTCCGTGGGATTCTCCAGGCAAGAATACTGGAGTGGGTAGTCTTGGTAATCTTCTCCAGGGGATCTTCCTGACCCAGGGATTGAACCCATGTCCCTTACAGTTCCTGCATTGTCAGGCGGGTTCTTTGCCACTGGCGCCACTAGGGAAAATTTATATGTAGGGAAAGCCCCTATATATAAATTAAGCATGTCATTTAACTTTCCCAGCAACTGTATGTGAGAGGTAGTAATATTATGAATGTTTTACATGCCGAGAAGTCTAGGCCTGCCCAGAAAGGTCAAATAACCAGGACAAATATGTACACAAAGATTTATAATCAGAAAGTCTGTCTTCAGAATTGTAATGCTTCTCAATCATAATACTATGTTTTGAGCTCTGTATTATTTCACGAGGGCAGCATGAAGCAATATTCACAGCAAACTGTTTTTAGGTTATAATGATATAATGAGAGAATGCAAAATACTGAAAACTATGGAATCTTTTACATAATTAAATTTGTTTAATTTGTTGTTTGGGCCTATATAGTCCATAGTCAGAAGGCTCTTAAATCAAACTTTTTTATATCCATTCAAATTCAGTGGCTATACAAAATAAATTCAGTAGGCAGTTTGCACTGAGGTTGTTTCTCTTCAGGATGAAATGTAAGATATATTTTCATATGGTATGTGAAATATGAAGAAAGAGGAAATGGTTAAAAAATAGAGGAAATGAATAAGTGACTGTTACTCCAAATAAGTCATATTTCTTAGAGGCTTGCGATAAGAAGCATCAAGGAACTGCCTTTTAGTCATGAGAAAAATAATACAGGGGGAAAGTTGTGTATGTAAAAGCTAGGTCAACAGTCCAGGAATATTTTCAGCAATGATGCATAGTGGACCAATTACAAGCTTTCTAGTCAGACAGGGCTGAATATGAACCCTGTCTCTGTGATCTATTAGCTGTGTGACATTAGAGAGGTATCACCGTCTCTAAGCTTCAAAAAAAGTCTGTTTTTCTTTTTTGGAAAAAAGGTTAATTGTGATGATAAAGTGGAATAAATGCAAAGTGTCTAGCAAGACTCATGACACAGAACAGGTATTTATTAAATGTTGAAACCTGTTTTTCTCTTCTCCTAGCAGCAACACAAACAAAATGAGAGTTATCCTAGGGACCTGAAGGGTCAAGGCAGTTTCATAGTTTCATAGTGGGGTCAAAGTTGCTCAGCATTTTGAAGATTCTGTTCAACTTTGCCAAATTCTTATGTAAAAACAATATTACAGTATAGGTATTATATTTTTAATTAGAATACCTGATTTGCCTATGGTTGTGATATTGATTTGAAGCTTAGGAGACAGGATGTTTAACTGTACTAATTGAATCTGAAACATGAATGTATTTCTGATTCTTAGTCATTTTCATCAGTTTCTCTTAATTCATTCTTTAGCTACTGAGGCTTCATTCAAAATTTTTTGAATTAAAAATTTTAGATAGATTCGAGTACGACACAGGTAAATTTTTGATTTTGGTCATTTGTGTATATTTCTTATCAACTGCTTTCGCTGTAACCCTGAGTCCCCTGAAACAGGGTCTTTGTTTTGTCTGTGGCACCTACCACATAGTGGTGGTTTAGTTGCTAAGTCATGTCCAACTCTTGAGACTCAATGGACTATAGCCTGCCAGGCTCCTCTGTCCATGGGATTCTGCAGGCAAGAATACTGGAGTGGGTTGCCATTTCCTTCCCCAGCGGATCCTTCCAACCCAGGGATTGAACCCAGGTCTCCTGGATTGCAGGCAGATTCTTTATTGACTGAGCTATAAGGGAAGATTTACCACATGGTAGATACCAGTATTTGATGAATGACAGAATGGATAAAACAAGTTATTTGTGATTTTATGTATATGCAATAGCTATTAAAAGTTTTGAAAATGTAGCAGTTGCCAAGGATCTGGTTAATAGGGTAGTTTAAAAACTATTGCAGTTGTACAAATCAAGCATATACAGTAGAAAAAAATAGAAGATACTAGTCTAAGGGTTAAAAGAGGGAAACTTAAGAATATCTAAAGAAATTTGAAGAGAATACTGTGGTGCTAATTCAGTTGTGATCACTTTTATAAATGGGCTTACAGGTGGTGCTACTGGTTAAGAACCCGCCTGCCAATGTAAGAGACGTAAAAGATGCGGTTTTGATCCCTGGGTGGGAAACATCCCCTGGAGAAGGGCATGGCAACCCACTGCAGTTTTCTTGCCTGCAGAATCCCATGAACAGAGGAGCCTGACAGGCTACAGTCCATAGGGTCATAAAAATCAAACTCGACTGAAGTGACTTAGCAAATATACGTGTATTTCAGCTCTTACAAAAGGTGAAAGGACCATGATATGGAATATCTGAAAATGCTAGAGATAAAATACTAAGTGCTGTAGATAGATGAATAAAACATTGCCATTCAAGATGTTCACAGGCTGCTAAGAGAGACAGACATGCACAGAGCCGTCATGAGAAGTCGACCATGATAAGAGCATCAGAGAGTTATGAACAAAGTGATTTAGGGGCAGGGGTTATGACTCATAAGAAACTCGAGCAGTTTCAAAGAGCTTTACCAAAGCAGCAACCTTTGAGTTGGCTTTTAAGGAAGCTCAGAGCCTACTCATGAGAATACAGGGGTATGACCTGCATTCTGGGCAGAAGGACCAGGAAGTTTTTAATATGGCCTATTTGTACAATTTTTTTGGTATTTGTTGCTAGCTCTGTGTGGCCAAGGCATTCAAACAAGCACATTTTATCACAACTTGTACAAAGTCTGGGCTTTCCAGGTAGCCCTAGTGGTGAAGAACTCACCTGCCCATGCCAGAGACCCCGGAGACATGGGTTCGATCCCTGGTTCAGGAAGAATCCCCTGGAGAAGGAAATGGCAACCCACTCCAGTATTCTTGCCTGGAGAATCCCATGGACAGAGGAGCCTGGCAGGCTACAGTCCATAGGGTTGCAAAAAGTTGGATGTTGCTGAAGTGACATAGCATGCATGCACTTAGAAAGTCTAATAAGTAAATATTGGTTTTTGAATATCTGGGTGAATGAGTGAACAAACTTACCTTCTTAATATGGGACAATAGTTTTCAAATAAAATAATTATGTAATAAAATAATTTTTAAAATTTAAATTTATTTATTTTAATTGGAGGCTAATTACTTTATAATATTGTATTGGTTCTGCCACACACCAACATGAATCTGCCACGGGCATACACGTGTTCCCCATCCTGAACCCCCCTCGCACCTCCCTCCCTGTACCATCCCTCCAGGTCATCCCAGTGCACCAGTCCCAAGGATCCTGTATCGAACCTGGACTGGCAATTCGTTTCTTATATGGTATTATACATGTTTCCATGCCATTCTCCCAAATCATCCCACCCTCTCCCTCTCCCACAGAGTCCAAAAGATTGTTCTATACATCTGTGTCTCTTTTGCTGTCTCGCGTACAGGGTTATCACTACCATCTTTCTAAATTCCATATGTATGCATTAGTATACTGTATTGGTGTTTTTCTTTCTGGCTTACTTCACTCTGTATAATAGGCTCCAGTTTCATCCACCTCATTAGAACTGATTCAAATGTATTCTTTTTAATGGCTGAGTAATACTCCATTGTGTATATGTACCACTGCTTTCTTATCCATTCATCTGCTGATAGACATCTAGGTTGCTTCCATGTCCTTGCTATTATAAACAGTGCTGTGATGAACATTGGGCTACACGTGCCTCTTTCAATTCTGGTTTCCTCGGTGTGTATGCCCAGCAGTGGGATTGCTGGGTTGTAAGGCAGTTCTATTTCCAGTTTTTTAAGGAATCTCCACACTGTTCTCCATAGTGGCTGTACTAGTTTGCATTCCCACCAAGAGTGTAAGAGGGTTCCCTTTTCTCCACACCCTCTCCAGCATTTATTGCTTGTAGACTTTTGGATCGCAGTCATTCTGACTGGCGTGAAATGGTACCTTATTGTGGTTTTGATTTGCATTTCTCTGATAATAAGTGATGTTGAGCATCTTCATGTGTTTGTTAGCCATCTGTATGTCTTCTTTGGAGAAATGTCTGTTTAGTTCTTTGGCCCATTTTTTGATTGGGTCATTTATTTTTCTGGACTTGAGCTGCAGGAGTTGCTTGTATATTTTTGAGATTAGTTGTCAGTTGCTTCATTTGCTATTATTTTCTCCCATTCTGAAGGCTATCTTTTCACCTTGCTTATAGTTTCCTTTGTTGTGCAGAAGCTTTTAAGTTTAATTAGGTCCCATTTGTTTATTTTTGCTTTTATTTCCAATATTCTGGGAGGTGGGTCATAGAGGATCCTGCTGTGACTTATGTCAGAGAGTGTTTTGCTTATGTTCTCCTCTAAGAGTTCTATAGTTTCTGGTCTTATGTTTAGAGCTTTAATCCATTTTGAGTTTATTTTTGTGTATGGTATTAGAAAGTGTTCTAGTTTCATTCTTTTACAAGTGGTTGACCAGTTTTCCCAGCACCACTTGTTGAAGAGATTGTCTTTAATCCATTGTATATTCTTGCCTCCTTTGTCAAAGATAAGATGTCCATAGGTGCGTGGATTTATCTCTGGGCTTTCTATTTTGTTCCATTGATTCTATATTTCTGTCTTTGTGCCAGTACCATACTGTCTTGATGACTGTGGCTTTGTAGTAGAGCCTGAAGTCAGGCAGGTTGAGTCCTCCAGTTCCATTCTTCTTTATCAGGATTGCTTTGGCTATCCAAGGTTTTTTGTATTTCCATAAAAATTGTGAAATTATTTGTTCTACCTCTGTGAAGAATACTGTTTGGTAGCTTGATAGGGATTGCATTGAATCTATAGATTACTTTGGGTAGTATACTCATTTTCACTATATTGATTCTTCCAATCTATGAACATGGTATATTTCTCCATCTATTAGTGTCTTCTTTGATTTCTTTCACCAGTGTTTTATAGTTTTCTATATATAGGCCTTTAGTTTCAAGGTTGTGTTTCTTTACTTGATTATACCTGTGCAATTTAAAGAAAAATTTAAACTTTGTGAACTCTGATTAACATTAGTCTCTTGGTTTTTAAGAAAACACAGCTGTGGACTTTATTCCTATCATTCTGTTCTTTTCTCTCTGCACTTAATATGTACACTTTCGTTGGTTTGTTTAGACGCATGAGTTCAAATATGAGTTCCTTTTTTTTTTTTAAGTCTAAAGTAAAACCTCCCTAAATGGAGGCCACAGTACTGCTTATACATGAAGTGATATTTGGGTTGATATTTTTATTTCCTCTTTAGAAGCAGAACAAACATCCTATTATACACATTCTCCATTCTCCAAGTAAAAACCTTCAATGCAGTGATGGACAGTGGGATGGTATTTGTTGTTGCTAAGTGTCCAGTAATATCTGGAGGATTTAGCTGGATTTTAGAGATTGTATTAACATTTGTGGCACAAATGACCGTTGGGTTTATTAAATGGCAGTTTCAGCCAATTAAGATTTCTCATAGTTTTGAGTTCCTTTTCTTTCCCTTTTCAATTTCAATATGTCTTCAAAAGGCAAATATATTAGAGTATGATTCCTTTGGTGTTTTGTTTTTCCTTTGGAAGCCAAAACAAAACTCTTCAGAACATCATAGTCCCAAAAGGAAGCTGTAAGACTTGGGAGTGTCATCACAGTTACCTTAAGATCCCAAACCAAATCTGGTGTTAAACACAAGAGGCACATTTTTTACTTACGCAGGACTTCAGGGAGGATAGTAAAATAACATTGTGTATTTGTGTTTTATTGTCTGTGATCTTTCTTGATTTCCAGAACAGCCTGGAGAGATAAGCAGGGTGAATATTTTCATCCCCATTCAGTAAACAAGGCTCTGTCATTTACCTGTGAAAAAGGATGAGTCTTCAAAGTCAGCATCTGATACAGGGGTGAGCTGGAGCTAGAACTGACTAGAGCATTTCTGCCTCAATGTTACAAGCCCTGAGGATTTTCTTTTACTGACTTACTTGTAAGCTGTGAGGAAATGTGGGAAGCAAAGGAAAGAGAAAAGTAATGAAATTATTTGCAAATGAACTTGAAAGATGGCTAGCATGATGCTGTTGGTATTTGGAGAAAAAGACTTTATTTGAGCATCATGGTAAAATATTACTACCACATAGAATTCCTAGGTTTTACACAAATTGCAAATTCAGTTACTGTCCCAATGTGAGTAGTCTGTGGAATATGGACTGGAAGGAGCATTTCTCAAACTGGGAAGACTAGTGAGAGATGTAATGTCTATAAGAATTGTTGAAGTGGAGGCAGGTGTGGGTGAGGAGAGTGGAATTAGATGCTGCCTGTGGGAATGGAATTGAAGAGTGAGTTCGAGGACAGTTATGAACCTGGGGTAGACAGAATTTGGTGGCTATGAGGAAAGAAGAAAACAGCAAACAGTACTGGACTCTCCTACTCTGAATGACCCTAGTAAAGTTAGCACATACAAGCATAGGAATATTGATGTTTCTGGCTCCATGCTTTATAGAAGAACGAACAGACGATCTCCATAACATGAAACATAGCTCTGTCATCTGGGACAGCTTAGCACTTGGCATGTGTCTGCTCAAGTATGTAGACTGCCTGAGTGAAAGGGAGCCTGGTTTACCCAGCGATTGGCAGTAGCCACCTCTATCAGAAGTGTCCATGGAAATGAAAATAACTCAGTTGTTTTCTACATTATTAGTTTTTAAGTGGGGGCTTTTGATATAGAAATACCTAAAAGGATAGGAACAAGGAAACTGTGCAAGTGTTATCAGATGCCTATTCATAGCAAAATTTCGAGTTACCCTTTGATGCTGAGGCGTTATGTGTGGGCCAGGTTTTGTTGGATTTTCTCTTCCAGAATTCCAATCACTGTGTTATGTAATTGAGGAAAACAATGTCCTTGCTCCTTGGCATTGAAATTCGAAGATGAACTGCAGGGATGTATGGCTTTTAAAGTCACACAGCTGAGAAAGGCTGTCACTCAGCTAGTGAAACTCATTTCAGTGGAAAGTTGAAAAGCTGAAGAAAGCAATGTATTTTGCTCTATTGTTGATTTTACTATTTAGTAGGTATGTCTCCGACTGTTCACACTACATGGTCTTGGGGCAAAACACAAAAAAAGTTGATCTAAATACAATTGGGGGGTTTGAATATGTGACAAAATAATAATGACCAAAAAAAAATCAAAAATAGGGAACAAAATAATAAGAGAGTGCTGAGCTGCTTACTCAAGGAAATTTATCCTGCTCTTATTGTAAGTCAGAAACGAATAAAAGAAGTCAGGATGAGGAATGAAAAAATAGCAATAAACATTATTTTTAAAATTGTGTGTCATTTTGTCATTAAATTAGACGTTATTGCCCAAGGAACCATTTGTTCTTTTCCAAAACAGACAAGGAACAAAGGATGTTTATCTTAATACATCTTTTTTTCCCCTTTGTTTCCTTCAAGGGTCATGGTATACTGAAAAGGCACTCAATCAAGAGAAATCTGGGGGGAGCTGGAAACCATCAAGTTATTGAGGCCACACAGGGGGCAGAAAAGATAGAGGTGGGTATGCTTTTGATCCATCAATCCTGCTATTGAGGGTGTCCCTTAAAATGTCTTTGTTGCTATAGATCCAGAGGAAAGCAAAGGAAAAGTAAAGTGGGAGGTCTTTATTTTAGAAAACAAATCAATATGGTTAAGTGGAAGCTTGATAGAATCTATTGTTAATGTCAAAGTAATAGCATGCATGCAGAGAACTTAAGCTACACTTTTCCATCCAGTGTCTGCCAGGGACCAGCGATTAGTACACAGACTAAGCTTGGTGTGATATTTACATTCTTAGCTGTGTTTATTTAAATTGTACCTAACAGAGGCAGCTAGCCTACCAAAATAAAGTTTTAAATTTGTATCCTTTAGAACAGAAGAAAAATGTATATTACCTATAAACTTGTGTGTGCTCAGTCATATCCAACTCTTTGCAACCCCATGGACTGTAACCCTCCAGGCTCCTCTTTCCATGGAATTTTCCAGGCAAGAAGAGTGAAGTGGGTTGCCATTTTCTACTCCAGAAGGCCTTCCCGACCCAGGACCCAGAGATCAAACCCCCATCTCTTGCATCTCCTGCATTGGCAGGCAGATTCTTTACCACTGCGCCACCTGGGAAGCCTATAAATTTACCACTCTTCTAATAGTGATCTCCCTAGAGACCATAGCAATAGCTTCATAATCAGTACATAGAAGGAAATAGTTTTGATGACAGTAACTGGTAGACATAAATCTCAAATGCTTTTTGAGAAACAGTTTTCTGTGTGCTCCTGATGGCCTCTCTCATCTCAGCGCTGTGTTTTCCCACTGGGAGTTAGAAATTTGCTCCCCTGCTACAGTTAAGATGGCAGGCCAGAGACCATGGAGTAAGTCTCGGACTGCAGGAAGCCTCCTCCCACTCTTGGATTCCATGAGAACAGAGCTCCAAGGGAACAGGAAAATGGAAGACATTACATTTGCTTTGGGCTCATTGCCTGGGTTTCTAAAAAGCAATGCGGCTTTCCTATTAACCTGCTGTGATTTCATTTAAACAGTGGCAGTGGATTCATTTTCTTGTGTCATCTGAGCATTTTTAGTACTTTTATGTCAACTTTTCAAGTTTGTGTCAGTGGAAATTGAAATCTACCTTTAATAAAAGGTAGAACTAATATGACAAAAATTTTTATCAGAAAGCATTTATATTTCTACATAAATGACTGGAATCTCCATACTAAGATAAAATAGCAAGTACATTTGTAAACATTAATTTTGTATTTAAGGAAAATTGAAACTAACGTAAAATGATTGAGTCTTCATTGTGGGTGGAATGGGTAGAGGCTTATAAACATAATCTCATGTAATCCTCAGAGAAGGCAATGGCACCCCATTCCAGTACTCTTGCCTGGAAAATCCCACGGACTGAGGAGCCTGGTGGGCTGCAGTCCACGGGATTGCTAAGAGTTGGACACGACTGAGCGACTTCACTTTCACTTTTCACTTTCATGCATTGGAGAAGGAAATGGCAACCCACTTTTCACTTTCATGCATTGGAGAAGGAAATGGCAACCCACTCCAGTGTTCTTGCCTGGAGAATCCCAGGGACGGGAGAGCCTGGTGATCTGCCATCTATGGGGTCGCACAGAGTCGGACGCAACCAACGTGACTTAGCAGCAGCAGCACCATGTAATCCTCAGAATGACTGTGGGGAAGTAAGGAAGGCATAGTCATTCCTTGTGAAAAAGTGCGCTTTGCCAAGCACACACATTTGGCTAGTGGGTGGTGAAGTTAGGATTTGAGCCTGGTTTTTGTCTGATGCTTATGTCTGTGTCCTTGACCACCTTGGATAGGGAGATTTGGCATGAGCTAAAAAGTATCTTGTTTCCATCAAGAATTTATAGTTGATGGTTGAAAATATACATTTTTAAGGAACACATTATCCCTTATTCTATGAACTCTAAAAAAGAGATGAAACATTTTTCTGATTCATTTAGTGAGGAGCATTAAAACAAAAAATTCAAAAAATAATAAAAGTGATACAAAAAAGAATATAACAAAAATTCACTGAAATATAAGACTTAAATGAAGAAAACAGCATTTGATTGAGATGCAAAATAAGATTAACAGAAAGGAAATTGATATTATATTCCTGGATGAGAATAATAAATATTATAATGATGTTAGCTTCCCCAAATTTATAAAATTAATGCTGTTCCATATAGGACCATAAAAAGAGTTTTGGGGCAAAGTTGGTGAAATGATTATTAAAATTCATCTGGAAGAATAGACTGGGAAAAGCAAATTTTTGAAACAGAATAATAATGAAAAAGAACTTCTAATTCCAAATATTAAAACATATAAAATTACTGTTACTAAGACAGTATTTCAGTATGTTACTTTTTACTAAAATAAAGACTTAAGAGAAGCTAAGTAATCTTGAAAATTCTCCTAACAGATTTAAGCATACCAGGGTAACATACAATGAAGACTGCATTTCATGTTGGTAGAGAAAATATTGATTATTACAAGAACAGAATCCTAATAGTGAATTATTGTTAGGAAAAATTGTAACTTTGAATCTTTTATTTATATGAAATGCAAATAAATATTAGTTTAACTGAAAAAGAAACATAATGAGATATAACTGAAAAATCGGCAAACATAATCTGGTCTAATATGACATCAAAGGCCAAAATCATAATTGGAGATTGATAGACTTGACTGTGGGACATATTAAAACTTTTTACATACAAACAGAAAGGGGACTCAAACAGCATGCCTAGCACTGGATCTGAAAATTCTTTTCAGGATGGAATGAATAAGTCAGCAAGTGCTGACTAATATCCCAAGTGTGCTACTGTCTTGAGGCTTCATAAAGCAAAGCCCATCCTGGAATAATGCTCATTTGTTATTGTGCTGTAGGCACGGAGCAAATTCCAAAGATGAAATTCTAGAGAAGATCAAATGATGACATGGAAGTTAGGATTGTTCCACCCAGAAAGGTCAGCTAAATTAGAATTGTAGCATACAAGAGAATAAGGAATTTCAGCTAGACAGTTTTATAATTCATACATATGCCAGGGGATTTCATTTCAATAGAAGTGATTTACAACATCATTGAGTAATGTCTGGAGTTTTACAGTGTGTTAAAACACTTTATCTCTAATAAAAGTGAAATAATTCTAGTTTTCTGTCTTGAATTGTGTGGTGGATAATTGCAGAGAGTGACACAAGGATAAAATCAAGAGAAGTATTTCTTGTTTTATTGTAGAGAATGGTGCAAGAAAAGTTGTTTCTTTATCTCCCTCTAAAGTAGCTTTGTTCCTTCTATGCTGGGGCTTTAGGACAAGTGGAAAACAAAATGTATTATGATCAATGAACAAGGAAAAAAAGAAAAATAAAGCTTTGATTTATTTTAAATATCCCAGGTGATATCAGCCCGGAGTGTGACAGTCAATTCACACTAACATAAACAAAACAGTCATCTTCTGTGCTGGGCCCTATTAGAAAAATTTCTAGACTGCAATCCCCAAATAGACTACTCCGGTAGCTCAGTGGTAAAGAATCTATCTGCAAAGCAGGAGACACAGGAGACATAGGAAGATCCTGGGTTGGGAGGATCCCCTCGAGTAGGAAATGGCAACCCACTTAAGTATTCTTGGCCTTCCCTGGTGGTTCAGATGGTAAAGAATCTTCCTGAAATGCAGGAGAACAAGGTTTGATCCCTAGGTAGTGAAGATCCCCTGGAGAAGGAAATGGCAACCCACTCCAATATTCTTGCCTAGAGAATTCTATGGCCAGAGGAGCTACAATTCATGGGGTTGCAAAGAGTCAGACACGACTGAGCAACTAACACTTTAAGTATCCTTGTCTGGAAAATTCCATGAACAGAGGAGCCTGGTGGGCTACAGTCCACGCAGCTGCGAAGAGTCAGACATGACCGAGTGTGCACACAGACAATTCCCAAATATCTTGTGAGAAGCTTAAACGGCAGGTACATCAGCTTCCTCATCTTTCTGTTCACATTCAATCCGTCTGGGTGTCCCTGGTCACTGCTGTTTGCTCCTGAGGTCATTCCTCCTGTTCCATGCCTTTCTGCTGTTGGTGACTCCTGTTCCATGCCTTTCTTTCAGGTGAGGACCTGAAAGACCCTCCCCGCCCCATGTCTCCCCATACGTGGTGTTCTTTTCCATTTCTAGGTTCAAATTGCCCACTGTTCTGCATTCCGTTACCCTTCTCTTCTGTCCTAACGCAGCTGTTATTCCTGGATCAAGTTTGTTTCTTCAGCTCTCTTCGTCTACCAACTCTAAAGAGGTTCTTCCCTCTCTGACACAAGGGGAGGGATTGTTAATAGGTGACTTTTTCTCAGGAAGCTTAGAGGTATTGGGGGTTGGCTAACAACCATCATCAGCGTCCTCTCTATAAGGACTTTAAGGTACTTAGGAAGTTATATCCTTGGCAGATCCATCCTGCTGGCTTATGAGACATACCTGGAAATACCTGAATCTAAAAATAAGCTCTAATAACCCCACCAAACAAAATACTGGTTTAAACATATATCTTTATTTGTTCACAGATGTACACTTAGTTTATCTTTGTTTTTTCTTTTGTACATACCACATGGCTTGTGGGATCTTAGTTCCCTGACCAGGGATCAAATCTGTGCCGCCCTGCAGAGTCCTAACCACTAGACCACCTGGGATATCCCTGTACTTAGTTTCTTTATTATTGACCATCCTCAGAAAAAAAGTTTGGAGTAGCCAAAAGAAATGTAGAAGGTGTTTTCTTGTTATAAATAATAAAAGCAAAAGAGAAGCTTAGCCATTTTGTGTTAAAATAAGAGGAACACTATCAAACAAGCACACCCTAAAGATAAAGAGGTAAATCTTAAGAATTTTCATGCTAGCCAGACTGTCAATTTTGAAGACTTAAAAAAACAGAGAGCAATGACTTCTGAAGGGAAAACTGGGCAGCGAAACAAATAAGACCACCAACAAACAAATCAAACAGATACCCTTGGAAAGGAAAGAAAGGGGAATATATACAAAGAAAGGTGTGGTCTTTGACACTTTAGCACTAATTGTTAGTGATCAAAATAATTGCCGTTTACTGCTTAGTTGTTTGCAAAACTTGTTTTCTCGTTCTTTCATTCAGTGTTTATTGAGCACTTGCCCCATTTGCTCTGTGCCATTTGTGAGCACGGAGGATGCAGAGCTAAGGATACTTGGCAGTTCTCCAGGGTTTTTGAACTGCAGGATCTAGAGATCTAAAGATCCAGAGAAAAACGGACCAGAGGACTGTGAGGAGACCCAAAGGTCATCATATCAGGAGTGACTGATGTTTAGTGCTCTAGGAAGGTCCTCAGGTATGACGTGCTGACTTTCTTCAGTTATATGAGGCCAATCATTTGCATGATTGAGGAGGCAAAACTAGGCTGAGTGGATGGGAATCAAAGAAAGATGTACTGAATTAAAGGAAAGGCTGCCTGAAATTTTATAATGGGCTACCTCTGGTACCTGAGATGGTTCCAGAAGCTTGGTACCACTAGGAAGGAGAGTGGCACAAGGGATTCATGCATGAAATGGTGAGGGGCTGGGGATGCAGTGTTGGGATTGACTCATCACTGAAGACAAAATATTCTTGGGTCTATGGTTAAGAACACTTGATGTGGGAAGGGCTCCCTTGAAGACAGTACAATGAAGGGCTCTAAGGAGTGAGGCCCACCAATTTTGCGGTTAACCCTTAGACTATGTTTTGGTAGTTCATGTTCTGTGTTTTATTAGCATAACCAACATATTGAGACATTTAAACAATGCTGAGAAGAACAAAGCATAAAATCAACTCCCACCTCTCAGAATTGACACATTTGCTTGAAGTCTTCCTTTTTAAAGAAATAAAATGGTACAATTAGTTAAGTCTCCTTTCAGAAGTATCTGTGAATTAGTGCGTATTGTTCCAATCCATTTTATACTGTTACCCACAAGTTTATACAGCCATTCCAATATTTAGTCCTGGCTTGTGTTTTTTAAATTTACAGAAATAATGCCACAGTACTTTTCATAACACTGAGTTATTCAGATCTGCATAGTTATATATAGTTCTAGTTCTGTTCCCTTGGGTGAAATTTGTGTTTTCTTATGCTTGTACTCTGCCATTTTATTTATTTATTTTTATTAAACTTTTTATTTTGGATTGGGGTATAGCTGATTAACAAGGGAGGTTGTGATAGTTTCAAGTGAACAGTGAAGAGACTCAGCAGTAGGTATGCATGTATCCATTCTCTCCCAAACTCCCCTCCCATCCAGGCTGCCACATAACATTGTAGAGTTCCATGTGCTATACAGTAGGTCCTTGTTGGTTATCCATTTTAAATATAGCAGTGTGTTTTTTGATAAGACATTTAATATTAACACTTAGTGGCCTTCCTTACTCCTAAATTTGGCCCACAGATGTTAGGATGTTATTGCTGGAAGATTTAAGAGAAAACATCATCGTAATTTATGTCTTTATATATTGTCTTTCCATGGACGGAGGAGCCTGGTAGGCTGCAGTCCATGGGGTTGCTGAGAGTCATACACCACTGAGCGACTTCATTTTCACTTTTCACTTTCATGCATTGGAGAAGGAAATGGCAACCCACTCTAGTGTTCTTGCCTGGAGAATCCCCAGGGATGGGGGAGCCTGTTGGGCTGCCGTCTATGGGGTCGCACAGAGTCGGACACGACTGAAGTGACTTAGCAGCAGCAGCAGCAGCAGCATATTGTCTTTATATATATATAGGGGCTTTTTGAAAATGACAGAAGCTAACCCAGATGGGAAGTCAGGACAATGTAAATAAACTAGGACGTTCCCAGACAAACCACAGTGGAGGATTAGCCTACATACAAAGGAATCAAGCCTTTGGTAGGAGAAATGACTTTCTGGGTGACACAAGTGCTAAGTGATTAGTCCTCGAAATACCAGCCCAAATCTCAAAATCAAACGCTTTCATGGGCTAAGAAAAACGTGGAATAGTTCCCAGTCCATTGTTCTTTTCATCATGGACTGGATGTTTAATAAAAATGCAGAGAAGTAAGATAATGAATTCTTAGAGTTAGCTCATCAGGAAATTGCTGGTATCTTGCCTTCAGAATGGGTGGTTATAGTCTGGCTTTAATCCATCTTTTTTTCCCTTATGATTGTTCTCTCCCTGCCCAGGCAAACATAGTTATCGCTTCTTTCCACTGGATAAAATACCCATTTATCCCATTAGGTAGTGGAATGTGGCCAGGTAAATCAGTTTTCACTGGTGACCAGAAGTCATCTGTTCCATTTCGTTGTCTGCTTACCTTTGCCCTATACTTGTCTTGTTAACAGCTGGCTAGTTAATGAATATGACATGTCTGTTTCAGCAAGGTTTGGGTATGCCAAGATTGTACAAGAGACAAAAAACTGACTCAGTAATAGGGGATTTTAGTTCCAACTCAAGTCTGTAATTTCCTTAACAGAAATTAAGACCAGTCTCAGGTATTCTTCATATGAAGGTTGTCTTGCAGTTATATCATTTGTCCTTCGTAGAGTTGGAATAAATAATTCATCATTTCATTTTTACTTTAAACATTTAAACTAATATTACTCCTAAGATTGAAAGGCTTGCAAATATTTTAAAGTTTAAAATATTTGAAATTTACTAATTTCAAATCTGTTTTTGTTTTTACAAGGTATTTTATACATTTATGAGATACATAAAACCAGTCTTCTTGACTGCCTGCTAGCAATAATATCTAATTGCTAAAGCATTTTATAGAAGTTAAATGATACACTGAAAGTGAAAATTTATCATGTATAGAGTGTCAAATTTCATCTAATTATGTTCTTAATAAAATTAAGTTAATTTGATTATTTTACAAATAAGTTCACTCTGTAAAATCCTAACTTACAAATGCTTGAGAACACAAAACACTTGATTAATTTAATATTAGCATAGAATCATACTTTGTAAATAGCACAGAGATTGTAGTCATAAAAAAGAAAAATCCACTGGCAGGGAAGTATAGTGCTAGTGCTTATCCTTATTGTAAAACAGCCCTAAAAGGTCAAGGATATAATTCTTGAAAAGATGATGTCATGTCCAAAAGCTGCACATGAACTGATTTTTAGTATTTGTCTCAGGTATTGTGTCTTTAAATCACTGGAAGGTGTCATGAATATTTTAGCTGTCAGTTCAGTCAGTTCAGTCGCTCAGTTGTGTCTGACTCTTTGTGACCCCATAAATCGCAGCACGCCAGGCCTCCCTGTCCATCAGCAACTCCCGGAATTCACTCAGACTCACATCCATCCAGTCGGTGATGCCATCCAGCCAGCTCATCCTCGGTCGTCCCTTTCTCCTCCTGCCCCGAATCCCTCCCAGCATCAGAGTCTTTTCCAATGAGTCAACTCTTCACATGAGGTGGCCAAAGTATTGGGGTTTCAGCTTTAGCATCAGTTCTTCCAAAGAACACCCAGGACTGATCTCCTTTAGAATGGACTGGTTGGATCTCCTTGAAGTCCAAGGGACTCACAAGAGTCTTCTCCAACACCACAGTTCAAAAGCATCAATTCTTTGGCTCTCAGCTTTCTTCACAGTCCAACTCTCACATCCATACATGACCACAGGAAAAACCATAGCCTTGACTAGACAGACCTTTGTTGGCAAAGTAATGTCTCTGCTTTTGAATATGCTATCTAGGTTGGTCATAACTTTCCTTCCAAGGAGTAGGTGTCTTTTGATTTCATGGCTGCAATCACCATCTGCAGTGATTTTGGAGCCCCCAAAAATGAAATCTGACACTGTTTCCACTGTTTCCCCATCTGTTTCCCCATCTATTTTAGCTGTAGTTATTAATAAAATTATCAGTGTACAGCTGTTCCATATGTGAGCATGGCCACTTCAGAGTAACTAAACGGACAATGTTCCTCAAGGTTATATTCACGTCACCTAAACTATCTGTGAAGGATCCTTTTTGGTTTCGTTTGGTTGGTGAAAGTGAAAGTATTAGTTGCATGAAGTGAAGTGAAGTTGCTCAGTCATGTCCCACTCTTTACGACCCCATGGACTGTAGCCTACCAGGCTTCTCCGTCCATCAGATTTTCCAGGCAAGGGTACTGGAGTGGGTTGCCATTTCCTTCTCCAGGAGATCTTCCTGACCCAGGAATTGAACCCAGGTCTCCTGCATTGTAGGCAGATGCTTTACCATCTGAGCCACCAGGGAAGTCAACCATTAGCTTGAAGGTAGCCAAAAACGGTTTGGCTCCAGCACTGCCCTGTATAATTCTGCTCAGTGTAGCTTATTACACTAGGAAACAGTGAGGAGGAGGTGGACATGCTGTCCAAAGGCCATTCCCTCCATCCACAGTGCTCAGATCAATATCGCTCATTATGTGATTATTCTGAGAGCTCTTCTGGATTGCCATTTACAGTTGCTGTTTCTGATGTTTGTTGTTCCTCTGTGGGGAGGCGGCAGGGTGGGGGTGGGGGGTGAGGGCGGCACATGTTACAGAACTCCTGAGATGAAAGCTGCTTAGAAAGTTTCACTCTGTGATGCCTACTGCCAGCATGCCTGTCCCTCTTGAATGCTTGCTAGGAGAGGTAGATCCGGCTATTAAGTTCTCCTATTTAAGTTCTGCGATTCCCTGTAGTAACTTAGTGTAATAGAAGTCCATGTTGTCTGCAAAGTCTGTACAAACGGGTGACTCCATGTCACCAAAAGTGCAGTATAACGCAGTTCCTCCCACACTAAGCAAAACCATCACTACGCATAGCAAGACCAGTAAAATACAGGGACCACCTCCAACTTCATCTTGATCTAAGCTGTCATCTATTTCTTGGAATCTCACTCTTCGCTTGGATGGTTTCTGTTGCATCTGGGCAGGATGATCTCCTTGTATCCAACTCTGCAGCCCCATGGACTGTAGTTTGTCAGGCTCCTCTGTCCATGGAATTCTCCAGGCAAGAATACTGGAGTGAGTAGCCATTCCCTTCTCCAGGGGATCTTCCTGACCCAGGGTTCAATCCCGGGTCTTCTGCGCTGTGGGTAGATTCTTTGCCATCTGAGCCATCAGGGAAGCCCTGTTTGGTTGGTGTTTAGATGCTATTTGGATGTCATACAGAACATGGCTCAACTTTGTGAGCTGACTGCTAGGGGGGCACTTAAAACAAGCCCCTTCACTGAAAATGATGTTAATCCATAGAGTCTGTTTTAGGTATTTAAATTAATGTGCTGTGCTGTGCTTAGGTGATCAGTTGTGTCCAACTCTTTGTGACCCCATGGACTGTAGCATCCCCATGGGGATTCTCTCAGCAAGAATACTGGAGTGGGTTGCCATGCCCTCCTCCAGGGAATCTTCCCAACCCAAGGATTGAACCCAGGTCTTCCTCATTGCAGGTGGATTCTTTACCATCTGAGCCACCAGGGAAGCCCATTTAAATTATATCATAGCTTAATCACATCACATCAAGTTGTAATATCAGCAGTACTTTAAAATTTTTCTTTAGCTGTTTTGCTTGTGACAATTTATTATTATTATCCAGGCAGATAAACATGAGATTTCAAAGTCTTTCTGACACTAGTGGAATATTTGAATGACATGGAAACATTGGTGGAAAGAGAACATTGGAAGTCAAATCTCCATTCTGGACCTGACTTTGCCACCATCCAGTTGCATGAGTCTTAGCAAGTCATTTGGAGATAACAGAACAGGGCAGTGGATTAAATCACTGGCTAGCAGATTTTAATCCCACTTGTGCCGTTTGTTACCTGCTGAATTTCTTAACCTGTGTCAAGTTTAGGTTCTCATCTGTAAAATGGAACTGACAATGGTTCCTCTTTTATAGTGATTAAGAAGATTAAATCAATGGATATTTATAGAGCACTTAAAATAGTAGGCTACCCACTCCAGTATTCTTGGGCTTCCCTTGTGGCTCAGTTGGTAAAGAATCTGCCTGCAATGTGGGAGACCTGGGTTCAAATCATGGGTTGGGAAGATCTGCTGGAGAAGGGAAAGTTTACCCACTCCAGTATTCTGGCCTGGAGCATTCCATGGACTATATAGTTCATGAGGTCGCAAAGAGTTGGACACAACTGAGCAACTTTCACTTTAAAACAATGTCTATATGACTGATTGTTTAATAAAACTTTATTGTGATTGGAGTTCATTGGGTTTGATCTCTACAAGAGTGTTTCTAGTTTGAAGATTATATTAATGTTTCTGTTTCTTGCCTTTGATTTCAGTATACCTCATTAAGCTGATGCTGGTGAAAATATTGTTTCTAAGCAAATCGGTGGCTATACAGTCTAACAGCAGTGATTTTTCTGTTTGTTTCAAATTAAGGGGCATGTGCAAAAGTAATTTTTTAAATATAGCCAAAACACCTATATATTTCATAACTGTATTGACTGAGACGATCTCTATAACTGGGTTTGGAACTTGTGTTGGTATTATGTAGACATTTTGTTTACCTTCTGAAAGGTTAATTTATTTCCTTTTTTAATTTCCATTTTTTTCAATGTGCTATTGGATGGCACTCTGTTTGAAAAACTGAATTGGACTATTTCTTTTCACCTCTATAGTGTCAGTGAAAAAATTCCACTATTTACCAGGTTTTCTTGGTACAGGTTTGTACATGACTTCTATCTTTCTAAGCTTATCACACGCCCGTAACTCTGTTAAGCAGTTCTCAGTCTCTTTTAATTAAGCTTGAAACTTGTTAAAATTGAAATATTTTGTAGTTCTTAGAGCAGTGTAATGTCAGAATAAGAGTGGTGGTAGAAGGACAGATGAGCTTGTTTTTTAAAGACAGGACATGCCTCAATGGTGAAAGAGGCACTGAAATGGGAATTCGTTCTAGCCCATGGGAGAAAGTCCAGCCATGCTAGCTGGCTTTATCTTCTGGAGAGAATGATGAGAACAACAGGAGGCTGTCCTGACAGGCAGGGGGCCGGAGTCCAAGTTGACCAGCAAGATGCGGCAGATGGTGTCCCAGCAGGTGGGCGGGCTGTGGTGACACAGAGTCTGGAAGCAGGAGATATCCAGGCAGATAAACAGAGAGGTCTGATCACAGTATGGCCCCAGGGTTGGAGCCGGGGCTGGAGAATGAAATCGAGGCTCTGGGAAAACTGGCTAGACTAGTGCTGAGGCCCATTTGGAGGGAGGAGGGTACCAGCCAGGACATTAGAGCAGAGACCTTTATGTGGGGCCACAGGTGAAAGGTCCGTCTAGTCAAGGCTATGGTTTTTCCAGTGGTCATGTATGGATGTGAGAGTTGGACTGTGAAGAAAGCTGAGTGCTGAGGAATTGATGCTTTTGAACTGTGGTGCTGGAGAAGACTCTTGAGAGTCCCTTGGACTTCAAGGAGATTCAACCAGTCCATCCTAAAGGAGATCAGTCCTGCATGTTCATTGGAAGGACTGATGCTGAGGCTGAAACTCCAATACTTTGGCCACCTCATGCAAAGAGTTGACTCATTGGAAAAGACTCTGATGCTGGGAGGGATTGGGGGCAGGAGGGAAAGGGCATGACAGAAGATGAGATGGCTGGATGGCATCACTGACTCAATGCACATGAGTTTGGGTGAACTCCGGGAGTTGGTGATGGACAGGGAGGCCTGGCGTGTTGCAATTCATGAAAGAATTGGACAGGACTGAGTGACTGAAGTGAACAGGTGAAACCCTCAGTTTTGAGGGTTATATGGCCTGAAGGGTTGCTGGAGTAGGGAATGGGACCAGTCTTTTTAGATGGTGCCTTTGATTGTCCTTAGTATAGATTCATGTGACTGCCTTTCGAAAAATGAAAAACACAAAGTGTTAATTATTCAGCTGTGCCTTACTTTATTGCTAATAAATTAGAAGTCACCTCTGATGTAATTCGCTGTTGGGGTCCTTTAATGGACCGGAACGTCATGGTCCAGAGTCGACGATAAGAAAGTGAAAGAGAGAGCTGGAGGGAGGGAGAGAGAGAGAAAGGAAGAAAGAAACAAAGACACGGGGACCCAAGCTCTCATGGAGCAAAGGTATTTTATTAGCAGAAATGCAGGCTTGTATATCTTTAGTAAGATGATTACTCAGGTATTACACAAGATGAAATTTTATCAATAGCCACAATATGGATAGTCTAATACAAACAAGGTTGCCGATGCTGAAAAGAGTCACTGAAGGGAGTTACCGAAAGGAATCCAAGCAGATACCGTTTTTCATGATCTCAGTCCTGAGAGCTGCGTGCAGCTCTACTCGTTCTCGGAACAGGAACTGATAAGGAACAGAGAATTTATGAGAAACAGCACGTAGGAATCCTCCTGTTAAACATTCCCTGACAATTCACCTTACCTTTTTTCATTCTTTCTTTCTTTTATAAGGCTTGCAGTAACTTTCAAATCAGAATGAATTCCATGCCGTTGAAACTGCTCACTTGGAGCTTAAGTGCAGCATACAACATAGAAGGGTTGTTATTTCCTACTCTTCTTGGATTTATCCTAAGGAGGAAGTTTTCAGAGAAAAGAGTATAAAATGAGAGGATTAGCAAGCAAGTGGTTGTTTCTGGCTGAGCTTTGCTTGAAATGGAGGAGGAAAGGGCATGGAAGCTGCTGAAAATAATTTCCTTATAATGCCATAGAGTGTTACCTGGCCCTTTCCCTGGGAGTCATTTCAGACCTTCTTATGTTACTTGGGAATACTCTGTATCAAACTGACACCTCTACCTCCAAGGAATCAGGGAGAAAATTTAATTTTGATTCTTGACCTGTGTCCTAGCTTTTAATAGCTTTCTGCTTTTGATCTAGATTTTACGCCTACTGACATATTTGTGATTAAAGGAAAAAAATCCTCAGGTGTAAAACAGGATAAAAGCATTCCTGTTCCTTATTTTTTCAGTTAAATCTTAGAGTGATGTTCACTTTAAAATAGTATTTACTTGGTTATTATGAAATTCCAAAGCTTCATCACTGTTTCTCCAAGTAGTGTTTTCAATTGAAGAAAATCCACGATTCTAATAACTTTCTTTGTGATATTGAATATTGTCTAGAGAAACTAAGCATTCATTTATCAAATAAGATTTAATTTATGTAATTAAGGTCAGGATAAACTTGGTTGTTATGAAATCTAGCTAAAAATTCTGGGTTTCTCAATGTCTTTGGGGGAAGTTACTTATAACAGGGTTTTAGTTACATATCTTAATTTCTACCATATTCATAGAAACACTGTATTTCTGGTATAATCTTGGGAATCACAATGGATAACAAAGGTTCCCTTTTTTAATGGGATTTTTTAAGTGGAAATCATTTTAATATGTCTCACTTACATGCCTTCATAATTTGAGCATAATTATATTAGAGTTCCTCCAGATAAACAGAACCAGTATGACTTATTGCAAGAGATTGGCTTAAATATTTGTGGAGGCTGCCTGAAATCTTAAGGCAGGAAGGGCAAGCTGGAAACTCTAGGGCAGAATCTAACGCCACAAGTGGTGGTGTTTCTTCCTCAGGGAAAATGGTTCTGTTCTTAAGACCTCTCCGATGATTGAATCAGGCTTTCCTCACAGCTCAGTCCAAGAATCTGCCTGCAATGCAGGAGACTCAGCTTCAATTCCTGGGTTGGGAAGATCCCCTGGAGAAGGAAATGGCAACCCACTCCAGTATTCTTGCCTGGAGAATCCCATGGACAGAGGAGCCTAGTGGGGTACAGTCCGTGGGGTTGCAAGAGTCTGACAAGACTCAACCAACACCAACCAATGATTGGATCAGGCCTATCCAGATTCTTGAGAATGATCTCCTTTACTTAAATTGATTGATTGTAGATGTTAATCACATCTACAAAATTCCCTCCCAGCAGCACCTCATTCAGTGTTTGAGTAACTGGGGATCACAGCCTAAACTGATCATTGCAGTCCACTCCTTGTCAACTTGACATCCAGACACATTTCCTTAAATCATACTTAATATCAAAATAAATAACAGCAACAAAGTCATACTTATGCCTAACATGATTAAAGCTATGCTGTGTATAACTGAAAGTATGCTAACCCTTTCCCCAGGAGAGGGACAAGGTCCCTGGGGGTTTACTCTTTTTATAGACCATAACTTAAATAGCGTGATATAAAGTTACCTATTATTAATATATCTTATATTAGAAGACAAGCACTTGAGAGAGAAGAAAGCAACAAATATTTGAGACACACAGTTCAGTTCAGTTCAGTCGCTCAGTCATATCCAACTCTTTGTGACCCCATGAATTGCAGCAAGCCAGGCCTCCCTGTCCATCACCAACTCCCGGAGTTCACTCAGACTCACGTCCATCGAGTCAGTGATGCCATCCAGCCATCTCATCCTCTGTCGTCCCCTTCTCCTCCTGCCCCCAATCCCTCCCAGCATCAGAGTCTTTTCCAATGAGTCAACTCTTTGCATGAGGTAGCCAAAGTATTGGAGTTTCAGCTTTAGCATCATTCCCTCCAAAGAAATCCCAGGGCTGATCTCCTTCAGAATGGACTGGTTGGATCTCCTTGCAGTCCAAGGGACTTGCAAGAGGCTTCTCCAACACCACAGTTCAAAAGCATCCATTCTTCGGCGCTCAGCCTTCTTCACAGTCCAACTCTCACATCCATACATGACCACAGGAAAAACCATAGCCTTGACTAGACGGACCTTAGTCGGCAAAGTAATGTCTCTGCTTTTGAATATACTATCTAGGTTGGTCATAACTTTTCTTCCAAGGAGTAAGCGTCTTTTAATTTCATGGCTGCAATCACCATCTGCAGTGATTTTGGAGCCCCCCACAATAAGGTCTGACACTCAGACAAACATAAATAACAGAAAAATGAAGAAGACGAGTAACTTAACAGTCCTTATTTCTGAAACTGGTCACATGGTCATGGCTGGTGTGCATAACTCCTTTCTTCCAATACTCAATCCATATGTTCCATTATTTCCTTTGCCCTCAAGCAGGTACCTCAGCCCCTTCTGGTTCTTTGCCCGGAGAGGTGACCCAAACCTTCATTCCTAAAAAGTCTGAGCCACTGGTTATTGTTTTATGGTTTTTTCATTGGCTTGTGAATTGAATTGTGGTTTTCTTGACCTTAATCACAGAACTTGATAGTAACAAGAGATGCCCTGAGGGATCTCCTGTATTACAGACATACTCTTTCTTACTCTATTGTGTAGCACAGCCCAACTGCCGCTGAATAATCAGGATGAATCACTCCAGCCAATATAGAAACTCCCTTCTTTGCCTGTTGATTCAGAGACCTGAGGAGCCCAAGGTGACATGTGGCAGTTTTTACTCAGTTCAGTGGAATCATTGCTGTGTCTCCAGGTGAAAGAACTCTTCTCTTTGAAACTAAGACCTCTCGACCAGCGAAACAACAGATTGCAAGGGATGGGAAGCAAGATTTTGCTAGCAGATTACTAGGGATAATAGTGAGTGGAGTCCCTGTCATTTCTACCCCTTGATCCCTGGACCCATGAATCCTGGCTAGGGGAGACAGTATCACACCGGTGGATGCTGATTTATAGTATTTATAACCTCTTCCTGGAGCCTTGGCACCTACTGCCACCTTGCTAGCACTGTAACTGAGTCTTCAAAGGCCATTCCACTGTTCTGTCATGCTTTCTGCTTCATGATGATGGATAAAATTGTAATACCAGCGAATGAGCACTGCCAGACTTCATTTGCTGTGAAGTGTGATCAGAAACAAAAATGCCGTGTAGAATACCATGACGATGGATAAGCCATTCTGTACATCCACACGTGGTAGTTTTGGCAGAAGGATTGCTTGCAGGGAAAGCAGCTCTATATCCAGAGTGTCTGTTGCAGTAGGAAGAAAGCATGATGATGCTTCCTCATCCATGATGGAAGAAGTCCAGTATAATAAACCTGCCACCAGATAGCTGGCTGATCATCCCAGGGAATGATGCCACATTGGGAACTCAGTGTTATATTTGCTACTGAAAGCTTAGGCACTCAGCAGTGGCTATAGCCAGGGTAGTCTTGGTGAGTCCAATTCCATGTTGCTGAGCCCGTGTGTAATTTTTCCCTCTGCCCTAATGGTCACTGTTCATGAACCCTTTGGGCAGTGACAGTAGTGGCTGGGAAAAGAGACACAGATCCACGGAATAATAGGTCATCTGGGCTTTTAATTATTAAAATCCTCATCTGCTGAGGTCACCCTTTGGTGAACATTCACATGGGACACATCTTTGCCTATTCAGAGGGGTCTGTCGATACACCTTTTCCCCAAATTTCCTTCTACCGATTTTCTGATCATTTTCTTTCCAAATTGCTGACTATCCAGTCAAACCATTGGCCACAGCCTATGAACCAGTATGGTTTTATACCTCTGGCCATTTCTCCTTCCAAACAGTGTGAACATCTAGCAGCTGTCCAAAAGTTCTGTTCTCTAAGAAGACTTCCCTTCACCATGGTTCTTCAGAAATGTATTAGAAAGGAGCTGTGGTGCAGCAAATGGTCACTTTTGCTGCCCATGTATCGTATGAACCAGTTGTAAGCCAAGCTCAGGTTTTCTCTTCCTCAGTCAACAAGTGTTAGGGAACTCCCCATGAGGCAATAGATACAGACCAGTAAAGCACAGATGATGTAGCAGGGGTAGGGGCCATAGACATTTGGACCACTTCTTTGTGTAATTTACTCGTGTCTTCAGGGCCTGCTTGAGCCCAGTCTCGTATGTACCTCTTCCAGTTGGTATCGACATGCTGCTATGCACTCCCAGCTTTACGGCTTGGTGGATCAGACAGAAACCAGTTCATGGAGTTCCTGAAGGGTGGCTCTGATCTCATGTACCTTGCTGGACCATGATTAAACATTCATTTTCTACAAAGGCCCAGTAGCAAGCCAAAATCTGTTTCTCAAAAAGAGGGTACATACCTGCAGAGGAAGATAGGGCTTTGTTCCAAAAGCCTCAGGGTTTGCATTATGAGTCACCTGTCAGGGCCTGCCAGATCTCCAAGCAGCATCTCTGCCTGCTGCTGGTGCTCATAAAAGGCAGGGAGAAAGATCAGCAATGTGATTGTTTGGCAGTACAGCGAGTTCTCAAGGGGAGTTAGTCTCCCCTTCACTCAGTGGATTCAAGAACCCCTAGGAACTGAAAACTGATGGAGAGGTTGCAACTGTTTTGATGATTCATGACAGCCCTCTGTTCGTTAGTCCTAGAAATTTTATCCTTACTCTGATCAAGTGGAATTTATTAGCTTCCCATCTGTTGATTTTCTGGGGACACCGGGGTCAACCAGCCACCACTGTAGCGTCTCTCTGCAGGACTGTTCTGATTACTGCTCTGGCTCTGTCATTAGAGCAGCCACATCTCTTTTTGGTGACTCCGTGCTGCCACTCGGCCCTGCCACCCAGTTTTACCCATTGTATTTAGGGATCCCAGTTCAGTGACGGCAGTTCCCACTGTAGTTTCTGACCGGTAGGAAAGAGTGACCTCAGAGTTTTTCAAGGATGCTGGGACTCCTCTCACAAACATATTTCTTACAGTCATAGCTAAAGGCATGTCCTTTGGCCTCCAGGGGTAGGTAAGCAGGTTTTACATGATAAAGCTATTTGACATTTATTCTACAGTATACCAAGGCATTCAGTTCTGGTCTTTTGACTTCATGTAATGTTGGCCCATGTTTCAACCAACCAAACAAAATGCTAGACCCCTTTCTGTCTAGCCCCTTGAGCTAAAACACTGAATCCAGAATCTCTGTTTAGTGAGCCTATATTAATGAATTCATTCTTACTCAACTTTGTATTCCTTCCACGATTATCCAGCACCCTTAATGCCTATTCTCTTATGCACATGTTCCCCAGATATCTCTGTGGGGAATAAGTTGGAAAAACCATGCATTTCTTTTGGTGTATAGCTCACTTCCTTAGTGGTCACACTGTGTACCTCACCCTTTGGGGCCCACTGGAACATGAGTGTAATTGTAAATCTAGAAGCAAAGAGAGGTGCAGGGATAAGTCCTGAGGAGAATTAGCAGTGTCTTGCAAGGCAGATGCCTCAGGAGAGACTATTACAGGTTCATCAATCAAAGCAGGGGTTAACCTCACACAGACTAGAGGGTGGCTTCTGTTGGAGAATGAGTCAGTAGAATTTAGGGGTCTGAAATGCTCTGCTTCATTGGGATTTCCCAGATGTATCTTTCAATTTTCAGGATTCTATTCCTTGCCAATCAGTGCCCTCCTTTAGTAAAGATGTTCTGCAAGGCTGGGAATTCAGTTTGTGCTGTAATTCAGCAATTTATAGCTTGAGATTCTGGGCTTGAAATCTCCACCTTACAGCTCCAGGAGATAAGGGGTTCCTTCTGGGCAGACGTACATGAAGATTTTAAGCCTCAACTACATCCTGTTCTTCCCCCTTTCTACAGCACAGTTGGGAGCAACAAACCAAGTGAGAGTTCATGTGATTATAGTTTATGTGATTTTGGAAGCTGGTTAGGCAAGTCCAAAAGTCAGATTGGCAGGCTAGAAACTGGCAGGAACTGAAGTTGTAATCTACAGATAGAATTTCTTCTTCCCCAGGAAAACCACTGTTCTGTCCTTTCCACTGATGGGGTCAGACCCATCCAGATTAATTGAGGATCATCTCCTTTACTTAAATCAGTTGATTATAGATGTTCCTCTACACCACCACCTGGATTCGTGTTTGCCTGAATAACTGGGGACTTTAACCAAGCTGGCCCATAAAACTGACCATTCCAATAGTCGAATTTTATTCTTTTTTTTTTTTGGGAGGGGGGCTGTACCAGATTTTAGTTGCAGCATGCAGGATCTTTAGTTGCAAATACAGGATCTAGTTCCCTGGCTAGGAGCCCCCTACACAGGGAGCTCAGACTCTTAACCACTGGGCTACCAGGAAAGTCCCAGTCCAGTTTTATTCTTGGTGACTCATAGTCATCACACATACAGGCAGATGTAAAAAATGTGTAGGTAGAGAAGATGGCTAATTACCCAAGCACAGGCTCTAGAACTTCGTATCTTGAAAAAGTTCTAGATAGTGGTTTGTTCTTTAGTCATTTATCCTCCAAAATAGAATGAAGTATTGTAGCTACAATATGCTCTTTAGTAGCATGATGTAATTCTTTTTTTTTTTTTTCCTCCAAAAGAGCTGTAGTGGCTTTTTCTCAACAGATTTTCTCACCCTCCAGAAAATCATTTTATTTGTGGTCTGTGACTCTTATTGTCTTTGAATTAGCACACTGTTAAAACATCCACAACTGAGTGAATAAGCCTTGATTTTTGGACCTGACCAGTAGTGTTTTCTATTGTGTTCATTTATTGTTGCCTGTTGAGGCCAGTGTTCTTGCCTGGAGAATCCCAGGGACAGGGGAGCCTGGTTGGGCTGCTGTCTATCGGGTCGCACAGAGTCGGACACGACTGAAGCGACTTAGAAGCATTGAGGGACTGATTTTGCTAACAGGTTTGGAAGAGGTTAAAGCATCTGCCTCCAATGAGGGAGACCTGGGTTCGATCCCTGGGTCGGGAAGATCCCCTGGAGAAGGAAATGGCACCCCACTCCAGTATTCTTGCCTGGAGAATCCCATGGACGGAGGAGCCTGGTAGGCTACAGTCCATGGGGTCGCAAAGAGTCAGACACGACTGAGCGACTTCACCTCACCTCACCTTTGTTTAGCTCAGAGTTCTAGAATTTGAGAATTCCAGAAAGCTAGTCCCTGGAGAGCTGAGCATTCTTAATATGTTGTTTAAAATATACTTTTTAAAAAATGTTAGGTTGACATGTAACTAAAATGCTATCTCTGATGAGGGAAAGGAGTGAATTTCTGAGTGAATATTTTGTTGTTACTCAGAAATCAGTGACAGGGCTTCCTGGATTGATTGTTCCAGGTGACTACAGCCTTCGCAAAGCTCGTGTGACTTGGAACAGTGGTGTGTATTGGGCCATCTTCTCTGACATACGCTCTAGTGGCCAAGGAGCAAGATATTAATTGCTTTGACAAGATTTCAGGTGCAGGCTGTGACTGTGAGAGAGATTTTTGTGAGAAACTTCTAGGGCAGTTCCGGCTTCCCTGGTGGCTCAGACAATAAGGAGTCTTACCTGTAATGCAGGAGACCCAGGTTTGACCCCTGGGTCAGGAAGATCCCCTGGAGAAGGAAATGCCAACCCACTCAGTATTCTTGCCTGGGAAATCCCATAGACAGAGGAGCCTGGCAGGCTACAGTCCATGAGGTCACAAAGAGTCAGACACGACTTAGTGACTAAGATGTTCACTTTTTTTCCTCTAAGGGAATTTATCCGGTGCTTTATATTCAAACCAGAAGTGGTGGGGAGAATGGAGGAGGAGGAATCTGATTCCAGAACATGTACCTTTTCCTTTGTGTTAAACTCCCTGCGTTCTATTTAATACAACTTGAAAGGATTGTTTGAAGGAAGGAAAAATGAACTGGGGTGGGAGTGTCTTCCTGACAATGCTTAGTAACTCCCTCCCTCTCGCCTGTCTCCATTGATCATAAGCAAAGCGTCACCTCTGATTTTAGCTCAGATAGTCTTAGTGCTTGAGGCCAAGCAGATTCCATCTGTCTCCTCTCCCAGCCTTTCCCAAGCTCTCATCCTGAAGTTCTACTCCAGCGGTGTGGTGTAATGTAAAGAAGTTGAGCTTTGGAGTCAGTCAGACCAGGGTTTGGATTCTTACTACCTTAAGAGGTTAGTAACGTTTTCTAAACCTTGGTTTCTTCATAAAATGCAGATGATTCAGAGCATTATGTTGAAATAAGGTCACGTGCATGAAAAGTGTGTGGTACAGGGTAGGCACTTAATGATGTATTTTCCTTGCTGTCTCCCCTTCCTGTGACTTCATGAACATAAAAATATGTATGAAAATAGTGCTTCAGGTGGAGATGAGAGCTGTCATTCCTTCTGTTTCTTCCAGTACTTCAACTGTGGCTTCATAATTTACATTCTAAGGACAAACCCATGCTAGTTACCATTTACCTCTGGACTGTTCTTTGTGTTAATCGGCATTTATTAAAAGTCTGTGTTCAACGTTTTGAACCAAGGCTAAGGAGAACCGTGAATACCAACTGGCATCATTGAATGATTGTAGATTTTAAGGCTATATCTCACATTTTGATATTCTATCCTCAGACTCTAAAGTCAGATGTCAGCCTTGATCTCTGTCCTCAGTTGTTACATTTTTTTCTGTGTATTGACTTACTCAACCCTTTGGAATACATTACACTATTTCTTTTTAATATCAAACCCTCTCATGACATTAGTATTGGGAAGAATAATTTTGATATCTTCTTAATACTTTGGATTTATTTGTATCATGTATAAGAAAAATATGGCTTGGGTTGGTTCACCTTTTTAATTATAAATATTTTACATAAGAGAATATTGTGTTATAATATTATTGTAATAGGATATCATCTAATGTAATATCTAGTGTAATAGACAGGATACCATCAAACTTTAAACACTCTGTTCGATACAGGATATAGGATGCTTGGGGCTGGTGCATGGGGATGATCCAGAGAGATGATATGGGGTGGGAGGTGGGAGGGGGGTTCAGGATTGGGAGCTCGTATACACCCGTGGTGGATTCATGTCAATGTATGGCAAAACCAATACAGTATTGTAAAGTAAAATAAAGTAAAAATAAAATTTTAAAAAAAAGAATAATAACAATAGCATAAATCTCATTTTTATTTTAGGCAGCCTAAGACTTTAAGCATAAATAACTGGAAAGAATCAGTTTATAGGGAAATAAAAATGTGTTTACTTAAATAGATCTTAAATATAGTATACTTAAATTTGAGTAAAATGAATTTGCCCTGTGTTTGTATACTTACTTCTGTAGCATCAAGAAAAACTTTTTCAGCCAAACTGATCTATCAGTGCTGAGATGTGTTTCTGTGTGTGTCACCTGGCTGGTTCTCATTCCTCCGACCCTGACATCACAGTGCAGCAGGAACCACAGAGTTACGCATTTACACCTCCAGCCAGCCAGCGAGAAGCCCAGCTGGCAGGAGTGAAGGGGCAAAGAGGTTGAAGGAGGGACTGGGACTCCGGGGAGCCGAGGGGATGGGAAGCAAGGGCATCCCTAACTTGGAGGTGTGGTACTGAGGGCATAGAGGCAGAACTGGCATGCGGTAAAAGTAAATCATTGTGTCCATGACGACAAGGTCACCAGTGATCCTCGTGTTTGCTCCACGGCACACTTGGTATGTTTGTCACGTACAGCCCCATCTGGTTCACCTCCATAGAGAGGCTATCTCTCCATCTAATTTAGATCGTCCTTGAGTTCTAATTATTCTCTAACAACCTGTTTTCCCCCTTCAGAACCCTCATCAAAACTGTAAGTTAAAGGGTTTCATTACCCATATGTTCTATAATCTCCTTTGGTTTTCGCATCTTGTCTTACCCGTGTACCGCGTTACCCTCTACTAGCTTCTAGTTCCTCGGTACATAGCCATTAGATGAATGACCATCAGAAGACTTTCAGTTAATTGCTTTGGCTTTACCCTTTATTCAGAACTTGGGCCAGAAAGAGACAAATGCCGTATGATGTCACTTATATGTGGAATCTAAAATATGACACACGGACTTATCTGTGAAGCAGAAACAGACTCACCCCCTTGGAGAACAGGCTTGTGGTTGTCAAGTGGGACGGGGAGGAATGGATAGGGAGTTTGAGTTTAGCAGATCAAACTATTTAAAAAAAATTGCTGCTCTTAGCTGTTTATTTGGATCTCTCATGACCATCACCAAAATGCTCAGAAAGTTCCATGTTTTCTCAAGAATGGTTATGCAGTCAGCTTGGAGTAAATATTGGTGATTATTTACATCCAGAAAGCAGCTATTCATCTTTAGTGTCATGACTTATATTAGTTCCCTTAATTACTTTTTATTGATACCAACGACTGTTAAGATGATGTTTAGGGGTTACTTTGGGTTTAGTTTTGAGGATGTATAGAGAATTGGTAATGAGGGGATTTGATGAGAGCATGATTACAGAGGTATTTGGATTATCTCTGGTTGAGGGGTATCTGCATCTGCTTCCTTTTTCATCTTTGTTAATGAAGAGCTTCTGGGACCTTCCTTACACTGATGTTTCCAGCAAACTATATTGATATTTATTGTGCTCTTTTTTCAGCTGTGTGTTTCTTAGCTTTGAAAGATTAGAATGTAATTCAATTTAAACACTGGCTTTCAGCCACATTTCAGTTACTCATACAGTCATTAAAAGTTCACTCAGTCCAGCTTCACCATGAACCATGCAGCTCTTGCTAGAGCAATGAAGGGACATAACTAAAGACAAGAGCTTTGTCACATATCAGATATGCAGTGGTGTGCTTGCTCACCTTAAAGAAACATGCGTAAATTCTAAATCTCTTCCATTGCCTTGAATCTCTGAATTAAGTTCTTTATGTTGATTAAAATATATGTTAAAATTAAATTTACTAAGATTTCATTCAAATTTCAAGGAAAAACCCAGCTAGAACCTTTGTTTGATTTTGTCTAGTTCTGGAGTAACAAGTAGGAAATACTAAATATATTTGCAGAAGTGGTTTGGATGAAGTCATTTATATTATGCTTTGATAACACTTGCACATATGGGCACTGGATTAGTTATATGTAATTATGATAATCGAATAGCTCTTACTAAGTGATGAGTCAGATTTGAATTAACATTCAGAGAAGTAATGATATATTAAAGTTTGGTTATGCATTACTCTGAATTGGAGTAGGAAATGCATTGGCTCAGTGGCTGACTGATTTAAGATTATGACTTAAATACTATCCCTTGAAGGGCAATAAAACCAGTTGCCTATTTTTTAGCTTTCCACTAATTACCTTCATTCATTTATACACTCATTTTTCCTTTTTTTCAAGCTAGCAATTACTGCTCTTGTTATGGTGTACTGTGCACATCACTATGGAATTTTAACCAGGTTGGAATTCAAACTTGACTTTTCCTACGTTCTCCTAAGGACCCTTCCTGTGCAGAGCTCTTTCTAAATTAAGGCCAGGGGAGAGCTTCGTGTTCTTGGCTAGGGTAGACCTGACTCAGGACTGTCACTGGCTGCTGCGTCTTCTTACCTTAAATCTGAACCAGGGGTCACTGAAGACAAAGCATCAGGTGGAAACATGGTCTCTCCAACAGGGAAGTTCTAGGTATTCGTTTTAATTGTGCCTTCATCTCTATACTGGAGAAGGCGATGGCACCCCACTCCAGTACTCTTGCCTGGAAAATCCTATGGATGGAGGAGCCTGGTAGGTTGCAGTCTGTGGGGTCGCTAAGAGTCGGACACGACTCAGCGACTTCCCTTTCACTTTTCACTTTCATGCATTGGAGAAGGAAATGGTAACCCACTCCAGTGTTCTTGCCTGGAGAATCCCAGGGGCGGGAGAGCCTGGTGGGCTGATGTCTATGGGGTCACACAGAGTCGGGCAAAACTGAAGTGACTTAGCAGCAGTCTCTATACTGCTTCACAAAACAAAGACAGTATTGTTTTCTCAGAAAAGATGTGAAAAATAATGAGGTGTTCCTTTAAGTGAATTTGATTAACTACATGTGATACAACATGAAAAATGCAAAGCTGTGGGCATTAATGTTACTGAGTTTGTATTCAGTGAGAAGGAGGAGTGAAAATAAATTCTGGTAACCATTAATGGATTTGTTGTTTAGGAAGTATTCTGGGTTCCCTATTGAGAAGAATCCCAGTGATACGGGCTTCCCTCGTGGCTCAGCAGGTAAAGAATCTGCCTGTAGTATGGGAGACCTGGGATCGATCTCTGGGTTGGGAAGATCCCCTGGAGAAGGGAACGGCTACCCACCCTAGTATTCTGGGCTGGAGAATTCCATGGAATGTATAGTCCATGGGGTCGCAAAGAATCGGGCATGACTGACTGACTTTCACTTTCCAGTGATATGTGCCCCTTCTGTTTTTATTGCTTTGATGTATTGTTCAAGTCACAGTGGTAAGGCATGTAGAGAAGAGGCTGCTTTGACAGAGTGTTCAAGGATGGTTAGTTCTAGTTTGCCAAAGCTCCAGGAAAATCTTTATCTCCAGACAATGAGAAGTACCAGTAGTCATTGGATAGTGTGTTTGGGCAATAGTTAGCCTGTGGCTTGGGCAATCTCTAGCAGCCTCAGTTTTCTCATCAATGAAATGAGGATAGTCATATCTGTCTTGAGAATGTTAGGAGGACTCTGATAATAATATGGATTAGTTGACTAGCACATTTCAGTTTCTCAGAAGAAGATATTTTTATTATGTGTTTATTTATTAAGGCAATGGCAACCCACTCCAGCACTCTTGCCTGGAAAATCCATGGATGGAGGAGCCTGGTGGGCTGCAGTCCATGGGGTCGCTAAGAGTCGGACACGACTGAGCGACTTTACCTTCACTTTTCACTTTCATGCATTGGAGAAGGAAATGGCAACCCACTCCAGTGTTCTTGCCTGGAGAATCCCAGGGACGGGGGAGCCTGGTGGGCTGCTGTCTGTGGGGTCACACAGAGTCAAACACGACTGAAGTGACTTAGCAGCAGCAGCAGTAGGCTTTCTTCTAGACACTGAGGATATAATATGAAATACAGTGGAATTATAGCCTAATGGAACTGATATTTTATAATATTAAACAGTAGGCTTGAATTACTTAATATTTTTAATAAAAGCAATTTTTTTCTTAAGGAACAAAAACTAACTTTACCAAATAGAAATCATATGGACTTTTTAAGTGAATAAAGATGTTTTTTATTTTCATGTAATTTACTTGAAAATGGATGTTTCTAAATACTTTAAAGTAATTTGTTTGCTTATCAAGTTTGAAGATCTCTACTTCTTATTGGAGTTTTATTTACTTTTAAATTACATAACAAAATTAATGATAACAAAATTAATGAGGCATTATATACATACATAAAATGTACTTGAATGAATGTAAAATTTTCTAGAGAGTTAGTACATATTTTCAAAAATTGTTGGCCTCAGGGATATTCAATCCATACCATGCTTTTTCTTCAGAGAGCATGCAAAATTTAATTATGGTTTTAAAAACATTGTGAATGATGAATCTATTGATAAGTCAAACTAAGTGTGAAATCATTATGCAAGACCATTTTGCTGTTATGTGATTTATTTATATATACTGGACTTATTTAATTTTCACACAATCACTGAATAAGTTTTAGCTTGATAAAGGAGAATATAATATTTTGACATCATTAAAACTCATGGCATGAATCTCACTGTTTTGAAGGAGACATTCTCAACTAGAATTTAAAAGTCTAATTTGATAAACTCTCAGTCTCAGACTTTTTAGGTGTAAGGTTGTCTATGTGAATAACATTGATTTAATGAAGTAGCAAGGGGAAATTTGTAAATGCAAAAGTGAAGTAATTTGAAAATCTATTAACTGAGAGACTTGTGCTCATGCTATCTTTAGAGGACACAAAGGAAAAAAGTGAAACATGAGAACTTTTTATATAAAGAGACACAGAGAATGACAGTCAACAATAGAAAGATCTGCACAAAAGAAAATAAAAAGTGAAAACACTTATCCTGAGCTGCATGATGTTAAAATGTCCTGAAAGAGCATGAAAATTAATTATCTTCTTTAGTTTGCCTTTACAAATGAGTCGGAAATGTCAGGCACAGTTCTGGATGAATGAGAAGGCTGAGCACAGCATCATTTGCAGGTGCTTTCTGAACACAGCAGAACTCAGAGGATTCTGACATGCCTAGGAGAGCCCATGATAAACATGGTGCGTTTATCTTGCTTGTATGCGTTTTCATTGCTGCTGACAGCATAGTCAAGGGCAAAGAAGCCCATGTTGAATTATGCATTGAGAGTCAATATGACGGAAAAGAACACTGGGGAAGATTCAGAAGACCTGGGCCCTAATTCTTTCTGTGTTCTCCATCCAGACAACTCATTCAGGGCCTCAGTGTATAGGACCTCAGTTCTGAAATTAGAGGACTGAGGTTAATGAGTTAAATATATTCTTCTCTAAGGCGTCTGCCAATTATAGCTTTCTGTAGCTCTGTATTCTGCTGTAGTCTTAGAAACTAAACTATAGCGTCCTTCCTGCATCCTCCTTGCTTAGACTTCATGGCCGAGAGAGCTTGCTTTATGTTTACAGTGGAAATCACTGGAAGGCATAAAAGGCCTGAACATCTTGGAATTAAATAAGCACATGCTTACTTACACTAGAAAGTTCCTCTCCCATTAGGCAGATATTCTTGATCAAAATAAGATGAGGCAACACCCCCCATGCTGTTTTATAGTCCTAAGGATGATTGTATACGTTAGTTAATAAGCGACCAAAAAGAGCATGCTTTCATGTGAAAACTCGTGACTTCTCCAAGAAAAGAGATCTGAAACTGAGTTATAAATAAAAGGGAACATCTCAGTGATTGACATATTGTGGCATTCAATGTTATTACCATTCATTATATATGAAACATTAATATTTGCAGATTGGATATTCATATGTAGACATCTCTTACTATTTTAGAAGAATGATCAAAAGATAGAACATATACAAAATATGGAAAATGCAACAAAGTGGGTCTCCTAATCCTACATTATCCGTTTAGAAAAGAGAAAACAAGTCGGGATCTGTTATCAATGTGTTTTTCAAAATGCTGTTATGAGTAGATGGCTCTATAGATAATCATGGTTGGCATATTATATATTAGTCCTCTTTCACATATTCACACTGAACATTAACATCCTCTGAGAATATTTTGCAGTAAATTTACTTTAAAAAAATCTTTATTGACATACAATTCATGTAGCATAAAAGTCTTCCATTTAAGGAATACATCACAATGGTTTCTAGTATATTCATTCACCATCACCATGGTCACATTTTCATCACTGCAGGAGAAACCCTTTATCCATTAGCTGTGACTCCCTAGTTCCCCCCAAAGCACCCCCCAGCTCTTGGAAACCGCAAATCTACTTAATCTCGTTAAGTTTGTATGTATTGGAAAAGTGAAGTCGCTCAGTCGTGTCCGACTCTTTGCGATCCCATGGACTGTAGAACCACACATGTGTTTTCTTTCTCGCAGTGTAATGTTACCAAGTCCATCATGTTGTAGGATGCATTAGTACTCCATTCCTTTTACTGCCAAAGAATACGGTGTTGCAAGGATACACTACATTATGTTTATACACTCATCAGTTGATGAACATTCCCTTTGTTTCCTCTTTTTGGCTATTATGAAGGATATTGTTATGAAGCAGTTTAAAAATGTTATTCCTATTAAAAGCTTCTGCACAACAAAGGAAACTATAAGCAAGGTGAAAAGATAGCCTTCGGGATGGGGGAAAATAATAGCAAATGAAGCAACCGACAAACAACTAATCTCAAAAATATACAAGCAACTCCTGCAGCTCAATTCCAGAAAAATAAACGACCCAATCAAAAAATGGGCCAAAGAACTAAATAGACATTTCTCCAAAGAAGACATACAGATGGCTAACAAACACATGAAAACATGCTCAACATCACTCATTATTAGAGAAATGCAAATCAAAACCACAATGAGGTACCATTTCACGCCAGTCAGAATGGCTGCAATCCAGAAGTCTACAAGCAATAAATGCTGGAGAGGGTGTGGAGAAAAGGGAACCCTCTTACACTGTTGGCGGGAAGGCAAACTAGTACAGCCACTATGGAGAACAGTGTGGAGATTCCTCAAAAAACTGGAAATAGAACTGCGTTATGACCCAGCAATCCCACTACTGGGCATACACACGGAGGAAACCAGAATTGAAAAAGACATGTGTACCCCAATGTTCAATGCAGCACTGTTTATAATAGCCAGGACATGAAAGCAACCTAGATGTCCATCAGCAGATGAATGGATAAGAAAGCTGTGGTACATATACACAATGGAGTATTACTCAGCCATTAAAAAGAATACACTTGAATCAGTTCTAATGAGGTGGATGAAACTGGAGCCGATTATACAAAGTGAAGTAAGCCAGAAAGAAAAACACCAATACAGTATACTAATGCATATATATGGAATTTAGAAAGATAACCCTGTATGTGAGACAGCAAAAGAGACACAGATGTATAGAACAGTCTTTTGGACTCTGTGGGAGAGGGCGAGGGTGGGATGATTTGAGAGAATGGCATTGAAACATGTATACTATCATGTAAGAAACGAATCGCCAGTCTAGTTTCGATGCAGGGTGCAGGATGCTTGGGGCTGGTGCACTGGGATGACCCAGAGGGATGGTGTTGTGGGGGGAGGTGGGAGGGAGGTTTGAGATTGGGAACACGTGTACACCCGTGGCAGATTCATGTTGATATGTGACAAAACCAATACAATATTGTAAAGTAAAATAACAATAATAATAATAAATCAAAATAAATAAATAAATAAAATAAAAAATAAAATGTTATTCCTGTTAAAGGTTTTGTGTAGATATGTGCTTTCATTATTCATTGGTATATATATACCTGTTAGTAAGATAGCTGGTCATATAGTGAAAGTGAAGTCTCCTAGTCATGTCCGACTCTTTGCGACCCCATGGATTGTAACCGATCAGGCTACTCTGACCATGGGATTTTCCAGGCAAGAATGCTGGAGTGGGTTGCCATTTCCTTCTCTAGGGGATCTTCCTGATCCAGGGATCGAACCCAGGTCTCCTGCATTGCAGGCAGATGCTTTACCATCTGTGCCACCATACCTCTGTTTAATAATTTGAAGGATTGCCAACCTTTTTTTCCCGTGACGCTGGAAAAGCTTCATTGGAAAAATGAAATGAAGCTTTTCCATTTTATGTTCTGTATTTATATTTATATTCTGAAGGAGGCTTTCAGTTTCTCCACATCCTAGTCAACACTTGTCATTGTCCATCTTTTTTATTATAGCCATCTTGGTGGGTGTGAGGTGGTATTTCAGCGTGGTTTTAATTTGCGTCTTCTAGCAGCTAATGATGTTAGGCATCTTTTCATGTCCTTATTGGCCATTTGCATACTTTCTTTGGAGAAATGTCTTTTAATATCCATTGCCCATTTTCTAAATTGGGTTATCTTTTGTTGATTTAGTTGTAATAATTGCTGTATACTTTAGATACAAGTCATTTATCAGATATGATTGGCAAATAGTTTCTCCGCTTCTATGAGTAACCTTGTCACTTTTTGATGGTGTCTTTTGGTGCACAAAAGTTTTAAATTTTGGTGAAGTTTAATTTATATATGGTAAGGCAATGGCACCCCACTCTAGTACTCTTGCCTGGAAAATCCCATGGACGGAGCAGCCTGGTGGGCTGCAGTCCATGGGGTTGCTAAGAGTCAGACATGACTGAGCAACTTCCCTTTCACTTTTCACTTGCATGCATTGGAGAAGGAAATGGCAACCCACTCCAGTGTTCTTGCCTGGAGAATCTCAGGGACGGGGGAGCCTGGTGGGCTGCAGTCTATGGGGTCGCACAGAGTCGGACATGACTGAAGTGATTTAGCAGCAGTAGCAGCAGTGGTGGTGGTTTAGTCACTGAGTTGTGTCTGACTCTTGGGACCCCATGAACTGTAGTCCTCCAGGATCCTCTGTCCATGGGATTTCCCAGGCAAGAATGCTGGAGTTGGGTTGCCATTTCCTTCTCCAGGGGGCTCTTCCAGATCCAGGGATAGAACCTGGGTCTTTGCATTGCAGGCAAATTCTTTACCAACTGAGCCACAAGGGAAGCCCTAATTTATTTTTAATTTTTAATTGAAAGATATTTATTTTTAATTGAAGGATAATTGCTTTGCAATGTTGTGTTCGTTTTGTCACTGGTGTGTGTGGTGTCTGTTGCCTGAACCAAGGTCATGAAGGCTTACTCTTATTTTCTTCTAAAAATTTTATAGTTTTAGCTCTTACATTTAGATTTATGACCATTTTAAGATAATCAAGGGCTTCCCTTGTGGCTCAGCTGGTAAAGATTCTGCCTGCAATGCGGGAGACCTGGGTTTGATCCCTGGGTTGAGAAGCTCCCCTGGAGAAGGGAAAGGCTACCCACTCCAGTATTCTGGCCTGGAGAATTCCATGGACGGTCCATGGAGTCGCAGAGTCGACACAACTGAGCGACTTTCATTAAGTTAATTCATATGTGGTATGAGGTATGGATCCAACTTCATTCCTTTGCATCTGGTTGTCCTGGTACCATTTGTTGAAAAGAAATTCTATTCCCCCATTGAATTATCTTAGGTTCAAAAATTTGACAGTTTGGAAGAGGTTTTGAAAATATCAATTTCTGTATTTTTGACATTTATTTTAGTTTGACAAGAAGTGAGTTAGGGTTTGATGGCTGGCCTTTTAACTACCTGAAATTCCACATATGGAAGTAAAACATAGTGAAGCAAAAATATCGAATGATGTCATAAGGGGATTATGAGCATGGTTTGTAAATTACAAGAAACTATTTTGCTATATTAAAGTACTATATAAAAAATCATCCTAATAATATGTGATACTCTGAATAAGGACCATCAAAGGTGCAAGAGGCTGAAAGATGTATAAAGATACTGCCATGTCCAGTATCTTCTATTTACCCAATGGGAGAAAGGGATTAACAGATTTTAGAAAGATTCTTACCAACAATATCTGCAAAGGATTTACTCTTTCTGTCTAGTTGTAGAAAGAGAGGCTATGGCATTATGGGTACTGTTTAGAGTTGACCCATTTTGCAGCTGGCTTTGTTTCTTTCTGGTTTAAAAACAGAAAGCAGAGGCCTGGAGGAATACCTCTTCCATGAGTGAAGTGGCAACTTTAGCTAAGACTGAGATGAGTAATAAGAATGTGTGTGCTCAGTTGTATCCACCTCTTTGTGACCCCATGGACCATAGCCTCCCAGCCTCCTCTGTCCATGAAATTTCCAGGCAAGGATACTGAAGTGGGTTGCCATTTCCTCCTCTAGGGGATCTTCCCAACCCAGGGATTGAACCTGTGTCTCTTGCTCCTCCTGCATTGGCAGGTGGATCCTTCACCTCTTCACCTGGGTAGCCCTTGGCAATAAGAATGCTGCTGCTACTGCTGCTGAGTCGCTTCAGGCGTGTCCAACTCCGTGAGACCCCATAGACGGCAGCCCACCAGGCTCCCCCATCCCTGGGATTCTCCAGGCAAGAACACTGAAGTGGGTTGCCATGTCCTTCTCCAATGCATGCAAGTGAAAAGTGAAAGTGAAGTCTCTCTGTCGTGTCTGACTCTTAGGAATAGTTGCTGATAATTACTGAATGGTTTCTTTATAAAGTTGGTAACATTATTATTCTCAGTTACTAATGATTGAACTGAAGTTTAGAGATGGTATATAGCTTCGCTACAGACACAGAACTAGTTAGTAGTGGAGGTAGCATAACTCAAGGGTGTCTGAGTCTAGCTTGCTATGTTTTACTACCTTCCAAGATCAAAACTAAGATCTTGGCTTGTGGTCCCATCATTTGATGGAAAATAGATGGGAGAAAAGTAGAAACAGTGATGGATTTTATTTTCTTGGGCTCCAAAACCACTGTACATGGTGACTGCAGCCATGAAATTAAAAGACACTTGGAAGAAAAACTATGACAAACCTAGAGAGTGTATTAAAAAGCAGAGACATCACTTTGTCGACAAAGGTCTGTATAGTCTAAGCTGTAGTTTTTCCAGTAGTCATGTACGGGTGTGAGAGTTGGACCATAAGGAAAGCTGAGTGCTAAAGAATTGATGCTTTCGAATTGTGGTACTGAAGAAGACTCTTGAGAGTCCCTTGGACAGCAGGGAGATCAAACCAGTCAATCCTAAAGGAAATCAGTCCTGAATATGCATTGGAGGGACTGATGCTGATGAAGCTGAAGCTCCAATACCTGAAGCAAAGAGCTGATTCATTGGAAAAGACCCTGATGGTGGGAAAGATTGAGGGCTAGAGAAGAAGGGCGGGACAGAGGATGAGATGGTTGGATAGCATCATCCACTCAATGGACATGAATTTGGGCAAACTCCAGGAGACAGTGGAGGACAGGAAGGCCTGGTGTGCTGCAGTCCATGGGGTCACAGAGTCGGACATAACTGAGCAAGAAGCTGAAAGCTTAAGCAAGATTATGAAGGTTTAGTTTAATGGCTCAATCTCTTAAGCATATTTCTTGTTTTCCTTATTTTGATTATACACATTTCTTATGCACTTCTTTTGATTTGCAAACATTATGGAAACAGGTTCTGTAATGATTCTAACGCATCTGTTCGTTCTTTTGCATGTGTTGGAACTTCTAGGCACGAGTAAAGATGGTGACAGCTTTATATCTGTTAATACCAAAAGGTCGTGAGATACCAGGAAGCACCAGACATCCAAGCTGTTATGGGATATTTGGTTCATCTCAAGCCAGTGTTATGGCTTTTAATCTGTTAGTCTGATCCTGATGTGGTTTATGCTCAGTTATCTACGAACTTAGGGATGCTTTAATTTGAGACAAGTCTGAGTAAATGTGCCTTGAAAAAAATGTTAAAGTCACTATTGTTTCCTAAGTCAACACACTTTATACCATGCGCTCTAGGAGCTGCTGATACTCTTTCACTATCCCCAGATGGATGCTGTAAAAGGGCTGCCATAACACGATACAACAAACTGGTAATTTGCCATTGCACAGTGTTGTCAGGACTGTGCTCCCTCCAAAGCCTCTAGGGGAAGATCTTGCCTGATCTCCTCCAGCCTCTGGCAGACCCAGGTATTCCTTGGCCTGTAGACATATTGCTGTAGTCTCTGCCTCCATCTTCGTATGACATTCCTCCTGTGTCTCTATGTCTTCACATTTTCCCCCTATTAAAAATTTTTTTAACTGAAGTGTAGTTGATTCACACTATTGTGTAAGTTTCAGGTGTATAGCATAGCAATTCAGATATATAGATGTGTGTGTGTGTGTGTGTGTGTGTTTCAGATTCTTTTCCCATATAGGCTATTACAGAGTATTGAGCAGAATTCTCAGTGCTATACAGTAGGTCCTTTTTGGTTATCTGTTTTATACATGTTAGCTGCTCAGTCATGTCTGACTCTTTGTGATCCCATAGGCTATAGCCCGACAGGCTCCTCTGTCCATGGAATTCGCCAGGCGAGAATACTAGAGTGGGTAGCCATTCCCTTCTCCAGGGGATTTTCCTGATCCAGGGATCGAACCCAGGTCTCCGCATTGCAGGCAGATTCTTTACCATCTGAGCCACCAGGGAAGCCCCATTTTATACATAGAAGTGTGTATATGTTAATCCCAGCCTCCTAATTTATCCCTGCCTTGCCACCTCCCTTCTCCTTCCTTCTTTTTCTAAGGTCACTGGTTGCATTGGATTAAGGGTCTGCCCTACAACAGTATGACTTCATCTTAACTTGGTTACATCTACAAATAAGATCACAGTCTAAGGTACTGGAGTTTGAACTTCAGCATTTCCTTTGGGGAGGAGGGGTCATCACTCAAAACATAACCCCAAATCTGATACTTATGATACTGCTGGGCTGTGACTGACTGAGGTCAGTTGCTCCGAGAAATGCAGAGGTGGGTAGAATCGTACTACTGAAAATAAACTAATCTCTTAGCATTTAGAATGACTGCTCTTTTCATCAGCTCCTTCATGAGATGGTTGTATTTTCATGATGATATGGAGTTTCTCATTTTTGAAGGTCCACAGGATGATGTCATTTCAACTAGTGCAGCATGGTATGACAACAGGAACACTGCAGTGCGATGCAAATATCAACAACCACACACTCAGTAGGCCGAGCAGATAATGTGCCTGAACTAGCTCTGACAGTCAGCAAATGATTGATGTGTGAAGCACAGCTTTTAGCAGCAGCTGCTTCCCTGAGAATTGTGAATCACCATTTTAGTGACTCACCATTGCAGCTTCCTTTTTCCTCTGAGCCAGATAAATCCTGACATGAACAAGGTGCCGATAGAGGAAGTGTAAATTCGGCTAGTAGTAAATGTCACTGGCCTCCGTGTGAGACATGTAGTCATTCTCAAATCCTAGAAGGGGAAGGAAGGAGATAACTTTGACATTAAATATATCTTCGTTGAGTTTTGTCTCTTTTTTTGTTCTGTCCATAATCTTCTTGCCTTGAATGTAATGTCTTAAAGTGAAACATATTTAAATAAGTTAATTCATCTTTTAAATAATAAATATATTTAATGTAAAGAATTTAGTATGTCTACTAAGCAACACTCTAGGGAAAAATACATCTTTGTAGAAAAGTGTATTAAGACTTTCCTTTATTCTGCTTTTGTACTTTAATGATGTTAACGTTTTAAAATTCAACTGTGAGTATTGGGCTCCAGTTATGAAGTGCAGTCTGTACAGTTGAATGCAGTGGCCTGCTCTAAATGGCTCTCCAATTCTAGACAGATTATGAATTAGAAAAGCGATGGGCTTTTTTAGTTGACCTATATACCTGGATTAAAAAAAAAAATCCTCAAAATGGTGATGACAACAACAATGACAAAAAGAAACAAGGCTAGGCTGCCTCTCTTAGTAAAGGCGAATGGGAAAACCAGAAATGAGCATTTCAGCCTAAGCCTCTTTATTGATGAACTGAGTTTGAAGTCTTGGCTGGTTTGCTCTTCAGAGATAATTCTTAGAGATAGTTTCCAAGAATAACTCTTCCAAAGACCTGTTAAGAATGAATTTATCTCAAACTGCTACTTCAGATTTTTTCTTCATGCTATTCTAAAATATAAAACTAACAATCAGTGTTTTATTTAGGTAGAAACACCTAAATCTGAAGCTTATCAAATAGTTAACAAAGATATATGCCTCAGAATAAGATTTCTCTAATACATTTTTTTTCTACCTGTATTTTTCCTAGACAGTGGAAAGAAGAAATAGCCATGATTGAGAATATTAGGGCAAAGTAGATTAAAGAGGGAAACCTTTGGCCCAGGAAATAATGGGATCAAAACCACACAGGAATTCATACAGAGTTAGTTTTGAAAGGAAATGAAGGTCAGGAGGAAGGGAGAAAAAAAGTTGGCTATAAATCAATTTTATTAATGAAAAAAATACCCAAGTGTGTTTGAAATTTTCACAGCTCTTTTTTGGTTCTGTGTTGGTAATTGACAATTGGGTTTTGGATGAAGCTGAGTTTATACTCCTTTGCCCCCAATAAAGTAATGATTTGTGATCTTGTACTCCTCATTAACCTTCTAAAGTGCTCTTTCTCCTTTGCTACAAAGGGCATCCTAATAATAATGACTATTGTTTATTAAGGTATTTATACTAAGACATTGTCTCACTTAATCTTCAGAACACTCTGTGAGCAAAAGGTCTATTTTTACATTTGCCGTTGTTCAGTCTCCCAGACTGACCTCACAGACTGCAGCACGCCAGGCCTCTCTGTCTCTCACCATCTCCCAAAGTTTGCTGAAGTTCATGTCCATTGAATCAGTGATGCCATCCACCCATCTCATCCTCTGACTCCCTCTTCTGCTTCTGTCCTCAGTCTTTCCCAGCATCATGGACTTTTCCAGTGAGTCAGCTGTTTGTTTCAGATGACCAAAATACTGGAGCTTCAGCTTCAGCATCAGTCCTTTTAATGAATATTCAGGGTTGATTTCCCTTTAGATTGACTGGTTTTAATCTCCTTGCTGTCCAAGGGACTCTCAAGAGTCTTCTCCAATACCACAGTTCAAAAATATCAATTCTTCAGCGCTCAGCCTTCTTTATGGTCCAGCTCTCACAACCATACGTGACCACTGGGAAGACCCTAGCCTTGACTATATGGACCTTTGTCGGCAGAGTAATGTTTCTGCTTTTCAACACACTGTCTAGGTTTGTCATAGCTTTCCTGCCAAGAAGCAAACATCTTCTGATTTCATAACTCCAGTCACCATCCACAGTGATTTTAGAGCCCAAGAAGAGGAAATCTGTCACTACTTCCACTTTTCCCCCTTCTAATGGCGCTGGATGCCATGATCTTAGTTTTTTTAATATTTAGTTTTAAGCTAGTTCTTTCACTCTCCTCCTTCACTCTCATCAAGAGGCTGTTTAGCTCCTCTTCGCTTTCTGCTATTAGAGTGGTGTCATCCACTTATCTGAGGCTGTTGATGCTTCTCCCGCCTATCTTGATTCCAGCTTGTAACTCATTCAGCCCGGCATTTCTCATGATGTGCTCAGCATATAGATTAGACAGAGTGACAGCAGACAGCCCTGCCATACTCCTTTCTCAATCTTGAACCAGTCGGTTGTTCCATACAGTGTTCTGACTTCTTCTTGACCTGCGTACAGGTTTCTCTGCAGACAGATATGGTGATCTGGTATTCCCATCTCTTTAACAGCTTTCCACAGTATTTATTATGATTCACACAGTCAAAGGCTTTGGTGTAGTCAATGAAACAGAGGTAGATGTGTTTTTTTGGAATTCTCTAGCTTTCTCTATGATCCAGCAAATGTAAGCAATTTGATCTCTGATTCCTCTTTCTTTTCTAAATCCATCTTGGACATCTGGTAGTCCTTGGTTCACATAATGCTGAAGCCTAGCATGCAAGACTTTAAGGTTGACCTTACTAGCGTGGGAGATGAGTGCAGTTTTCTGATGGTTAGCACATTCTTTTGTACTCCTCTTCTTGGGAATTGGGATGAGGATTGACCTTTTCCAGTCCTGTGGCCACTACTGGGTCTTCCAGATTTGCTGACATATTTAATGCAACACCTTGATGGCATCATCCTTTAGGGTTTTGAATAGTTCTACTGGAATTCCATTGCATCCACTAGCTTTATTAACAGCTTTATTATCTTCCTCTATGGAAGAATGGAGGAGAACTACTAATAGCCCCAGAAAGAATTTTCACATTATACATAAGAAAAGTTGCATTAAAGTGGCCCAGTTATGGTTATGTTCTAGAGCCAGCCTGGCTCTAAAGCTCATGTGCTTAGCATTATACTATTGTTAGTGTTAGAATCTCTCCCAGCCTTAGGCTGCTCTGACCACACTTTTTCCATATATATGTGTTATTATACTGTATTGGTGATTTTCTTCCTGGCTTACTTCACTCTGTATAATCGGCTCCAGTTTCATCCACCTCATTAGAACTGATTCAAATGTATTCTTTTTGATGGCTGAGTAATACACCATTGTGTATATGTACCACAGCTTTCTTATCCATTTGTCTGCTGGTGGACATCTAGGTTGCTTCCGTGTCCTGGCTATTATAAACAGTGCTCCGATGAACACTGGGGTACACGTGTCTCTTTCAATTCTGGTTTCCTTGGTGTGTATGCCCAGCAGTGGGATTGCTGGGTCATAAGGCAGTTCTATTTCCAGTTTTTTGAGGAAACTCCACACTGTTCTCCATAGTGGCTGTACTAGTTTGCATTCCCACCAAGAGTGTAAGAGGGTTCCCTTTTCTCCACACCCTCTCCAGCATTTATTGCTTGTAGACTTCTGGATCACAGCCATTCTGACTGGCGTGAAATGGTACCTCATTGTGGTTTTGATTACCCTTCTCATTAATTGCTGCTTACTGCTTCTCCCTCCTGCCTCTTGTGAGAACACACTGTCATTCATTGACATACACACTGATCTCTTTTAACCTGCGATTCTATCAGTTCTCATCTTTTCAACTCTATATACAATACAAAATTGCTGAAATTTCCGTTTTTAATTTTCTCCTCTTGTCTGAGTGCCAGGCCCATAGTTCCAGTTACTTACTCTGCAGTCCCCTTGGCAATATTGTCAGCGTCTAAACTTACTAGCTCTCCTTCTCATCTGTTCTTTTGTTAATGATTCTGTGATCCAGTTCCCTAAACATAAAACCTTGCAATTGTTTCAACTCGTTGCCCTCCTTCATTCACTTTGGCCTATCACCACATTCTGTGGATTTTTCTACTTCAGAATGTTTTTTATTCATCTGAATTAGCTCAAATATTGGTTTGACAGTTATAATAAAGTCCTGAAGTAATAGTGGGTTGAACATAGTGTGGCTCAGATGGTAAAGTGTCTGCCTACAATGTGGGAGACCTGGGTTCTGTCCCTGGGTCGGGAAGATCTCCTGGAGAAGGAAATGGCACCCCACTCCAGTAATCTCACCTGGAAAATCCCATGGATGGAGAAGCCTGGTAGGCTACAGTCCATGGGGTTGCAAAGAGTCGGACATGACTGAGCGACTTCACTTTCTTTAAACGCAGTGTAGGTTTAGTTCTGTCTTATTACAGCCCAGGTAGATGGTACAGACATGGTGTAAGGCTTGACATGTTAGGGATACGGGCTGCTTACACCTTATTGCTATATCATCCCCAGGGTGGTGTCGTTGTCCATGTGGTGAATGATGGCTCACCATATAGATGAAATCAAGTTTTCAAAAAAGGAAAAAGAGAAGGGAAGGGCCACACTCCCCTCTCTTTTACGGTATAACCTAGAGATGCATACATCACTTATGCTCACAGCTCACGTTTCAGTGACAAAAGCCAGTTACATGGTTGCATCTAGCAGCATGGGAGGCTTGGTAATGGGGTCCTTAGCTGTGTACCCGGCTGAACTTTCTGTTTTTTAGAGAAGAGCAGAAGAGCTATTGAGAGCCCAAGCAGAAGCCTCTGCCACACCTTCCTTAATCCAGTTTTATTGTCTCCCCCTTTGGTGGGCCTTTATTGCCAACGCTAAGATTACTTCTAGAGTCTTACAGCTGGATTTGCTGTTTGCTTACTATCAACTCACTCATTTTTCTTTTAGAGAGCCATTTTTGTTGTTGTTAAACCTCAGTTTAGTAGCCCACAGCATAAAGTCTTCTTCAAAACTCTTGAAAATCTGGTCTTATTCTACCTGCTTCTGATCTGTTTTCAACTTTCATTCATTCCTTCTTTGTTTATCCAGTGAACATGTGTTGGGTGCCTATTCTGTGTCAGGCATATAGAGTCGTTTGTTTTCCTAAGCTAGTTCATTTGAGTTCTGTGGATAGAAAACATCCTCATGAATGTCCATTCTCTCTCATGTCACATTGATTCATCTTTTGATGTTTGTTTTCATCTTTATAATGCTTGAGAGATTAACTGCATCGTCAGAAAACAGCCTTTCAAAACTGGGTCTTGCAGTCGAAGTGGTCAGTTTTTCTTTTTCTTTTTTTAGGAAGCAGATAAAGTTCACCTGATTTTTTTTTTTGTATTTAAGAAAATTATTTTAATTGGAGTATAATTGCTTTATAGTCTTGTGTTAGTTTCTGCTGTACAATAATGTGAATTTGCTATATGTATACATATGTTCTCTCCCTTCCATCCCCTCATCTGACATTTTGAATGTTCAGGCCTTTATACATTTTAGAACTATGATTTGCCTTTAAAAACAAAACAAAAGTAGAAACTAATGCCCCTTGAAGCAGCTATAACTAGGTATAGTAGCTCATTGAAATTGTAGAACAGCTCAGTGCAACCATTGACTAAGTATTATCGTGGAGTTCTCTAGTTGCGTATTTGTTCTCAAACAACTTCATCTTCAGTCCTACAATCCTAGGTATGATAGAGGCAGACATTTATTTAATATAACTAAGCAGGCGTCATCTTTATATTTGTATTTCATTTTTTTGGAGAAATTGTCAGATCAGGCAGGTCCAGGGCTAGGGTGATGTACATGAAGCCCAGCTGTATAAGTGCAGTGTTAGATCTGTCTGAAGTGAACAGGATCCTTCTTTATGCAGAATTTGCATACTGACATGCCTGACTGCTCAAGTCGTGAAAACTTTCAAGTTAGTATAGATTTAAAAGAAAAGGATAAGTATTCATTATTTTATCAAACCCTAGAAGCAAAAGAGTACCTTAAATCTTACCAGATCATACTTTTAAAATGTATATTTGGAAATGAGATCTGATGGGGATGTGCAGGGAAGCCAGGCCATGAAAACAAGGCAGGGACATCTACAAGAAAGACAGTCCAGTGTCCAGGGTCAATCATTCAGCTGCTTTATCTGTTTCCTTGTCTCAGAACAGCTACTCTTGTTCCCTCTTCAGCATGGTAGCTTTATCTCTAAAGTGGCAGTGTTGTCGAGTAATTTTCAAACTACGTTTGTGGAGGGAGAGTTGAGGTGGAAGAAGACAGAGTGGGTAGAGACTGAAGCTGTTTTAGCCAGAGCAGTTCTGTTGGTATCTGTCTTACATATTGGCCACCTGCTGAAGAGTTCATTTGGGAAAGAAATATTTTAAAATAGTTTGAAAATCACTGAATTAGCTGATTTGCAAGATCTATGCTAATTCACAACCCTGCATGTGCGTGTACACTAATATGATGAATTTCTGCTGATCCACTCACATCTTGATTTGCTCCTCTTGAAAAGCTTGTAATAACATTTGCTGAAACCATTAGCCTTTTTCCCTTGCGAATCTCTTAGTAGTTACATGTATATCACCAGGTTTTCCCTAGATTTAACTGTAGTTACAGGAGAGATAATGGAGAGAAATTAGATCTTACATAGTAGCAAGGTCTTCTAAATTCTGCATCCAACCTGGAAGTTCAGGAAGAACATAATAGAACACTGAAGTTATATTTACAGAATTCTTATTTGACTTAAATTTCTGTTAATGTATTTAACATACATGTCAATGATAATATAACAAATTATATTTTTCATTAGAATAGTGGTACTTATAATTTATAAACATGAATTTTCATATATAGGAGATGTGTGCTCAAAACAATTTGTTGGTGATGTTAAAAGCATGCCACTCTTCTTAAAGCCTTTTCAGAAATTACTTTTCTTTTGTTGGTAGTTTTTGATAATTGATAGTTTAAAGGGTAAGTGGAGAGTCTCTCAGTCTTGTAATCTCTAGTGTATTTGTGTTTAGCATATCACCCATAAATCTGAATTTTGATGTCTGTGAAGAATCAAAAATTCATATGGATATTATTTTTAAAGTCCATTGCATGAATATATTTGAATATAGCATAAGCTGCAAAGAAGTGAAGAGGGAAAAATAACTGTCAGTCTTTCTTTCTTTTGATTCTAGTAAAATAGGAAGAGATAGGTGGAAATTCATAAAATAAAAACAAATTTTAATCCTGGAAAAGGTGTAAAATTACGGAGATTTATTAAATATACATTTAATAAATAACAGTGTTATTTAAGAAATAACAGTGTTATGCTTTTTAAAGACTAACAGTGTTAAGCTTTTTACCTAACTGATTTTAAACTGGGTTCCTATTTGCAGTTTCTACTAGATCTTTGCTGAGAGCCGTAAGCAAATGTTTGAAAAATTAGGACTACAAAAGTATTTTTCTTAATCTTGCTCTTTTGGGGTGCATATTTGCATTGTATTACATAAATTTTGAAGCTTGTAAAATTTTTACTTTATTACTACTTCCCATACGATCATTTGTTCATTTATTTTTCTCTTCCTCTTCTCAGTTCCCTTTATCTCATCTGAACAAATAGGACTCATTTGAAGGAAAACAGTTTCAGATACACAGTGAGAGGAACAGAGGAAACCATATAGGAAGCTGAGTAGAGGAACACAGTTGAAAGATGTCTGCTCTGGGTTTTAAAATTCTTCCGCAGTGATACATATGCGTTCAAGCAGCTCTGAGTCTGAAAAGCGCCTCACAAACCTTGACATTCAACTAATATTTATTGGATCCCCCCTACCATGTGCAAGGCGAATGAATCACAGTCTGTGCCCTCAAAAGGCTTTAAGAAATTTGTGTGAGGTGGGGAAGGGAAGGCAGGCACTAATCAGAAATTAACAAGATAGGTGATAGGTTCAACAGTAGAGATAGACTAGAGTGTTTTAGAGCACAGAGGAGGGAGCCTGCGTGATGACTTTCTCAACTTGACATTCATCCCTAATTGCTGTTACTATACTGTTGTAGTATAATTGCATTTTGTAGCTGGCAATCCTAGGTACTAACACTTGTTATTTGAAATGAACCCTTTTGACTTTTAATAGAGAATTTTGTTGTAGAATTAGAGATTCTACTTTTCTCAAGAAAGTCAAACAAGTCGTCATGTTTACCAGTTTAAAGTTAAAAGAGGACAAAATGATTGAAATTTGGTGATCTAAATGGATTTTCACCTTATCTGCTTTTTCATAGTCTTTTTTTTTTTTTTTAATTTACAGGAGAAAGGGTTTGTCAGAGTTTCTTCCTACAGCTGTCTTAGAAATAGCAGCGTATTTTAATCAGATATTTGTAAGTATTTTTTTCATCTTTACTTAGGAAATTAGATACTGATTTTGTGGAAGAAATGGCTCCTTCAGTAACACATTTGACAAGATACAGTGATACAATCTGAGTCGGCATGCAAAATTTGAATGGGAGCAAAGCACACAGAAAAGTCACCCTTCAAAACACAAAACAAGGAAAACAAATCCTCAATCAGAAAACCTTCAACAAATCTGTCAACAACTACTGAATGTTTAGTTATTTTTTTTCGCAATTTCTCTTAATGTCATTTTTCTTACTTTTCCGCTTTGTGAAAATATCTGTGTGTTCACGTATTTTAGAAAGGCTGTAACATCAATGTGAAAGGAAGAGGAGAAGAGTAGGATATGAACAGAGGAAAGGGGAAGAATTAGAATTCTGTTAAAAATTGTGTGGTTTTGGACAACTTTGTCTTTTCCATTAATGATTTTAATGAATTGTTTTTAAAAAATCAAAGTTAGAGCTCGTAATAGCTATAATCCATTTGGTTTCATCATATTTATGAAATACCTTCTATTGTGCGATACCAAGTACTGGTCAACACAGGAATGGGGAATCTGGGAGATCCTTTTTACTTCGGTGTAGCAAGAGATCAAGACCAGCACATCTTTTCACAAACAAATTTTATTAGACAAATTGAGATGAATCAATGGGGGCAGAGAGTTTTGTCCTAAAAATATGTGTTTGTAGTAGTAGCATTTTATATTGTATTCCCTGAAAGATGTTTTGAGTCTAATGTAGTCCTGTTCTAGCATGTTGAAAGGCATACAGTCTAGGGTCCATGGTATAAAGATAGATTAATGAAGCAGAGTTAGATAATTAAGGTCTGGAGGTGATTGGGCTCCTCACCAAGTGGGTGAGACCCTGCACAGCATGTTTCTGTGCTTCTCACCAGCTAAGATTTGTTTCAAAGGTTGTTGACTACAAGTGATGACTACCTTGGATCATTTTAGGATTCGAGGGCATCCCTTAAATTGTTGTTTATTAGTTACTAGTCCTTACATCTTGGCTAATCTATGATTATTTTTAATGACATAAACATTTATGATGTAGGTAATAAAGCTAACCATCAGGAACTGAGGCATATTGCTAACTTGCTTCCCTAGATAAGATCTCAGCAGATGGTTTAATTAAAAGGTTGTACTGAACTCTTTAATTCCACATTCTATAGCAGTATAGGCTGTTCTTTAGCTATGTGGCATTATTTTTCAGTTCTCCTGTATCCATTTATGAATCTCATGGTTCTGGAGAAATTACCTGAACTCTCTATTCCTTCAGTTTGTCAGTAAAATGAGGATAAAAGTGCTTGTATCACAGTTTTGTTATGGGAGTAAACAAGATGATGAAATATGATAGAAATAATAATGATGAATAGACCTCTCTTGCAGTCAGAACTTCCTGTCTTCACTGTATTGTTCAGTAGACTTTGAGGTCTTCATTTGAAGACCTGTATGATTATTTCACTTGTCAGCATATGTAAGCTATTTGTAAAATCACTGAAAGAATTGTTAAAATGCAGATTTGGGGCCATCTTCCCAGATATTTTTGCCAAGCATCTTAGATAATTTACATAAAAATGATCTACAGGCTACCCTTTGAAAAACACTATTTTTCCTTTGTAAATGAGCCCCAAATTAGTTGATCACCAAAGACATGTGAGAGCCTTGTAAAAAAAAATACCCAGGGTTCCATCTTAAAGATTCTGATTTGGTAGATCTGGTGCAAGGCATCAGAGCTTGTTTTTCGAAAGTTGCCACACTGATTTTGATATTTGCAAACTGCTGCTTTACAGCCTTACTCTATCTCTAATTTTTTATTCATAAAACTTTTGGCTGTTCTTGCTGTGTGTGGATGAGGGAATATCATTATGGATATGTGCTTCAACTAGTCTAGATCGAGTTACAGGAGTGAAAGGATGAGATTAGATGTCTGCATTTGCAGTCATTACCCAGATTTACAGTCTTCTTACCCTTGGTTGTATAGCTGCATTAGTAAATCCAAGTGCTTACCCCCTGTACTAAAGAATTTCTACATGAGAAAGTACTGTAGGAAACCATCTAGTTCAAACCTCTCATCTCACAGAGCAGGAAAATGAGGCCCAGAGCTTTGCCCAAGGCCACGGGCAAGTCTTGGATCAACACTTGGATTTCTACCCCCAGCTCAGTTCCATTTCCATCACACCAGCTGACTGCCACGTCAGGAACCTGTGCCACCTATGAAGCCAGTTCTTCTAGCGTTGACTGTGGGTAGGCTTCCCAGAGTGTAAAAGCACTCTGTGACTGAGCTTTCCTACTTACCTGTCCAGCTGTCTGAAAGTGAACTTTTTCTTTTCTGACTCCAGTTCTCCATCCTGAATAAAAAGAAGCAGGAAGGTCACTGGGGGACTGAGGTTCTTGCCAGGAGAGGCAGCCTGTTCCAGCAATGACAACATCATCTCAATTGCCTTCTTGAGTCTTCATCTTAGCAGAGCCAACTGTGCCTTTTTTCAAACTCCAACAAATCTCTAGATGACAGAGCCATCATCATTTTAGTCTGTCTTCTTGCATCATTTTTTCCCTTGGCATCACTTCAGTTGCTCTTATTTGGACACTGTTCAGCTCTGAAGAGCCATTTTCTCTCTCTCTGTGTGTGTGTGTGTGTGTGTGTGTGTGTTAGTTGCTCAGTTGTGCCCCACTCTTTGCGACCCCATGGACTGTAGCCTCCAGGCTCCTCTGTCCAAGGGATTCTCCAGGCAAGAATACTGGAGTAGGTTGCCACTCCCTTCCCCAAGGGAATCTTCCTAAACCAGGGATCAAACCCAGGTCTCCCACATTGCAGGCAGATTCTTTACTGTCTGAGCCACCAGGGAGGCCATTACAGTCCACAAATATTAAGTACTACTACTGTGTCCCCAAAACAGTCTTGGGTGTCAGAGATGTCAAATGAATCCAGCATGGTCCTAGTTTCAGAAAAATTCACCGGATCACAAGGAGGGAGGGCAGTATACAAAATGCTGCGGGAGTGCTCGAGAGCATCACAGGAGCCATGGCTACTACTTTTCAGGGGAGTCCAGGAAGCCTTTTGGTAAGAGAAGGCATTGGTCGGCTTTGAGCACAAAAACTATAACCCTCAGTATAAATGCACAACATTTTGCAACCACGTGAAGAGAATGTTTTGAAGGGTTAATGAAGAGAGCAAATGTAATTGAGATTAATAAGGCAAATGCCAGCATGATGGAGAGAAGGGAACACTGCAACACGTAGCCAAAGGCCTGGGTCTTCTCCTCATGGTATCATGCCTAACCTATGTGGCCTTGGCCAGTCCAGTCAGACGCCTTAGACTTCATTTGACTGCTTGCTCAATTCATTCATGTAATGAAGTTCATGTTATAGGCTGTTTTTCTTGCCTGGAAAACCCCATGGACAGAGGAGCCTGGCAAGCTACAGTCCATGGCGTCGCAAGAGTAGGACACAACTTAGTGACTAAACCACCACCACCATGTACTTGGGATACAGTCAAGTGAAGCCAAAATGCCTCCCAAAGTGTTTCCTGAGCTGAAGCTCAGTGTTGAGTAGAGGTTGACCTAGTCAAGAGAAACTTTGGAAGGAGATGCTCCAGCCAGTGGCCTGAATGTGAAGGTGAAGGGAGTGTGTCTGGGAGTCGTAAGCCCTGGATGGGGAGCAGTTCCCTTCACATACCTACCTGAGGTCATGAAGGCAAGACCTAAGGCTGGGGAGTAAGCAGAGTGTAGATCAGGGAGGGTGTGGCTAGTCATGCTAAGGAACTGGGCGACATGTTCTTGGCTTACGGGGAGTAGTCAGAGAGCTGAGATAGTCATGTTTGCTTGGCTGGTGTAAAGAATGGACTCAGTTCAGTTCAGTCTCTCAGCCGTGTCCGACTCTTTGCGACCCCATGGACTGCAGCACATCAGGCCTCCCTGTCCATCACCAACTCCTGGAGTTTACTCAGACTCATGTCCATTGAGTCGGTGATGCCATCCAACCGTATCATCCTCTGTCGTCTCCTTCTCCTCCTGCCCTCAATCTTTCCTAGCATCAGGGTCTTTTCCAATGAATCAGCTCTTCACATCAGGTGGCCCAAGTATTGGAGTTTCGGCTTCCACATCAGTCCTTCCAATGAACATTCAGGACTGATCTCCTTTAGGATGGACTGGTTGGATCTCCTTGCAGTCCAAGGGACTCTCAAGAGTCTTCTCCAACACCGCAGTTCAAAAGCATCAGTTCTTCAGTGCTCAGCTTTCTTTATAGTCCAGCTCTCACATCCACACATGACCACTGGAAAAACCATAGCCCTGACTAGATGGACCTTTGTTGGCAAACTAATGTCACTGGAGAAGGGAATGGCAACCGCTTCAATATTCCTGCCTTGAGAACCCCGTGAACAGTGTGAAAAGAATGGATTAGAGGGCAACAGAATGGAGGCAGGATAATGAGTGAAGAGAGCCATCTAATCTAGACAGGCTGGCGCCCTTCACTGGCGTAGTGAACGAGGCCAAGCAGAGCCGTTGGCCCATCAGTTCAAGAGCTCTTTAGGGGATAGACTTTGCATGACTCCATGGTCATGGAAGGTGAGAGACGAGGGTGTCTGCTGGGTTTCTGACGTGTGCAACTGGGTGGGAGAGAGAAAACTCAGGAGGAGGAAGAAGCTTCAAAAGGAAGATGAATATCTCTAACAGGAGGGGATGAGACCCGCTGGTGTGTCCTGGGCTCTTCAACATTAACTGGCTTTCCATGCTGACAGTATCACACACGTTGTCCCACTTAATCTTCTCAACTGTGGGAGGTATTATTATGTGTACTCAAAAGGTGTGGGAGCCAAGGCTCAGAGAGCTTAGTGCCTCACATAACGTCCCTCAGTTAACAAGAAACAGAGGCAGAAGTTCAGCCCAGGATGCTCAGCTGGGTGTATTTCATCCTAAAGCACACATGCCTTCTATTCTGTCACTCTGTTTTCCTTTTAGCTCTGACACATTTAATTCTGTGAAAATAGGTCACTTGTGAAACCCAAATAACTTCAGACTTTCTGGGTTGTTAAATCGAAGGCATAAACTTTACTTTCTAATTTATTATTTCTCACTTAGAAACCTGCAATTCCTCCAAACTCACCTCTGGAATCCACTCTTCTTTTCCAACCTATTCCATTTGCTGTAACCAAAGTGATCTTTCTTTAAGTTCAATTTTGATGGTCACACTGTTGTTAAAAGACTTCAGTGGCTGCCCAGCGCTTCTGGAAGAGTGGACCGAATCCTTAACATGCCGCAATGATGTAGCCCCTGTTAAGTGAGCTACTCTGTCTCATGGTATTTCCTACCTTCTTCTCTGCGTTTGGGCTACACGGGCCTTACTTCAGTTCCTGAAATGTGCTGTGCCCTTCTCTTCTGCTTGAAATACTCTCTTTCCGCTTCTATACCAGCTGCTCTTATCTCCGTATCTCTGCTCATATTATTAGTGCATCAGGTCCTGATTCACTCACACAGGTCCTCATAAATTTTCGTCTAAGACTTAACCACAGTTTGTGTTCATACATACATTTGTGTTGATTATTTTTTTCTCATCCATTAGAGTCCATGAAGGTAGTTTTCTGATTCTTGCCTCACATATCATTGGCACTCAGAAGATATTTTCCAAGCGAATTAATAAATTTATAAATGAGTGAACATGATTCTGGATTAATTTATGTTTGATTTTGTATTGGTATATTACTGTTCAGAATTGAAAAAGAACCTATTTTTGACTCCTGTAAAATAAACTGAGTTTGGGTCACGTACAATATTGTTTTTTAATACCTCAGTGATGCAGTATTTCCCCTGATACTACATTTTATTTGCTTTCCCCTATCTGAAGTCAGTTTTCCTTTGCTCGATAAATGAAGCTAATTCCAACAGCATAGGGGTAATTACCGAATTGACATTTTTTTGGGGATTAAACCAATTAAACCAAGGCAATTAAAACTTGGAAATGGCAACTATAAAAGAACAATATGTCATCATTCAGTGTTCCAATGAAGGATGGAAATGTGTTATAATTTGTTTTTAAATGTCACATCTTTATTGCACTTGCTAATTAAATGAGACTTTCCATCTCAGCCTTGCTGAAAATAATTTAGAGTTTTCAGAAGTGATAGCTTATGTTTTTCCCCTCAAGAATGGGTCTCTGCATGTGACTATCACAGTCTAACAAATGAGGCTTGGATAAGCCCTAGGAAGGAGGTCATCAGTGTGAAAGCCCACAGCCAGAGACTGGTGGTGGGCTCTAGGTACTCAAAAGAAGCTCCCAGGACTCCAGGCTGAAAAAATGATGGGACTGTGAGAAGGACTCTCTCATGAGATTGTTTTACATTTTATTCTGCTCATATTCTGAGACCCCCTGGAAATGTCTACTGAACACTGGCAATCATGGTTATCTAGCTTTTCCATCTCTTGAGAGCTATCTGAGGGGCTTAGATTATACAAGTGTTAAATATTTGTTTTTAAAACTCGAATAGCCTTATTATTCCAAATGGAAGAAGCGGGGAATTAAAAGTAGGTGGAGAAAAGCTGACATGTTAGTGATTAAAGTTATGGTTGTTACAGGAGACAGGGGTGCTGGCCTGTAGGGCCATGATTTATGATACAGGGCAGTGTCTGCCAATAATGGGGATTCTGGTCCTTTAGAATTCTATAGAATTAGTAGAGAGGTCTACAAAGCCATACATCTGTGTCTACACAAACACTGTCATCCCATAGCATATATACTTGTTGTTGTTCAGTTGCTAAGTAGTGTCTGACTCTTTGGGACCCCATGGACTGCAGCCCTCTAGGCTCCTCTGTCCATGGGATTTCCCAGGCAAGAATACTGGAATGGGTTACCATTTTCATCTCCAATCATATATACTACAATTTTCAAATGTACATAGATTACTATTACAAAAATGAGTTAATTTCCTTAAAATATTTATTTCATAGTACCTTTCCAACTGTTAAATATTTTCTCAATCAACAGATACCTGAAACATATAGGCTGTTGAGGAGTCATCTTTGAGGAGTCATCTTGCCTCAATAAGCATACTTGTAGCTCCCACACTCCAGGATGTACAGTCGTTTTTGTTTGTTTGTTTTCCCCACGCCTAGCATTGCTGAGAATCCTTAGATTCTGTGAGTCTGTTTTGGGTGCTAGTTGTCACTTTTTCTGATCTGGTGCTCTGGTCTCCCTCTTCACTGTTTCCTGATGTCTCCAGAAGCTTTTTGATGCTGCTGCAACTCTTTCTAGTCTCTGTCATCTTAGGTTGTCCTCAGGGTACTCCTTTTGTTGCCGAAAGCTGAGATATTACTAAGATGGTTGTCTCCAGGCGAGAATACTGGAGTGGGTTGCCATTTCCTTTTCCAGGGGATCTTCCCCACCCAGGTTTCAAACCTGTGCCTCTTGAGTCAGCAGGTAGAATCTTTACCAACTGTGCCCCCTGGGAAGTAAACTTTACCAAAGACTTGAGGGTAACAGGGGAAAATCATTATGTAGAAAAAGGACGCCTGGAGTTAGATATTCAGCATCATTACTACATGAGTCCATTAAATGTGCCCATTCACAGGGGTCCCCTACTGGCTGGCTCTCTCTTTAGTGCCAGCCTACTCCTTTGTTTCAGGTGTCTGCCCAAGTTCTGCAGGCAAGGTTACTTCAGTCTTATTCTGCCTCTCTGGAATCTAGGCTAGAATCTCTCTATGCATAGATCAGTTTATGTTACGATTGTTATTTTTTGGCATTTATACCCCAATAAATACAACTTTTAAGTTACAACAGTAAGTAACTGGAAGGATCTGAATCTCTTCATTCCAAAGTGAAACTCTCACTTAAATAAGCCTCCTTCCACTCCAACAGTATACTCCTAAGCAAGAGGACTTTCCAGTCTAAGGGGTGAATGCTTTTCTTTTCATGAAGCCTTAGAAGAACACACTTCTAAGAAGAAGAAGAGGGATCACTTCTAAGCAAGGCTGAAGGTCAAGATATGGACGTGTGTTTCCCTATTAGCCTTTATTATCAGAAACTTTCCTCTAAGCACATGAAGCCCTGACCACCATAGACTAGGGTAACAGAAGAGGTGCCTTTCTCTCTCTCATATACCTCAGAGGCTGGGTCTTTTTTCTGCTTACAAATTACAACTGCCATATCAGCAATGGCAACCCACTCCAGTACTCTTGCCTGGAAAATCCCATGGATGGAGGAGCCTGGAAGGCTGCAGTCCATGGGGTCGCTAAGTCGGACATGACTGAGCAACTTCGCTTTCACATTTCACTTTCATGCATTGGAGAAGGAAATGGCAACCTACTCCAGTGTTCTTGCCTGGAGGATTCCAGGGATGGGGGAGCCTGGTGGGCTGCCGTCTATGGGGTCTTACAGAGTCGGACACGACTGAAGTGACTTAGCAATAGCAATATCCACTAGTGGTCTGATATTAAAAAGTAGTTTTTATTGTTGAAAAAAAGAAACCGTGATTACCGTGGGATAAGTACTGGCCCAGATGTCCAGTGATGTGATATCTAGACTTGATTCTGAAATTAACAGGATCTCTATCATACCAATAATCTGGTTTCTTCCTCTTTGAATTCAAGGTTGCTTTTTGTTTGTTTGTTTAATTTTCATTTATTAATTTGCCGATGACCAGAGTTCCAGCCCCCAAATTCTCAGATATCTCAAAGTTATTTGTAGATTGTCATTGTTTGTGTTTCTTTTGACAGTTTTTAATAGCATTGATTAATTTGACTTTCTATTAATTCCATTAAATTGTAAAATAGGAAGAAGAAACTTGACTAGGTGAAGGGCAGATAGGCATTTGAGTCTCGTGCAGAATGTTACATTTCAGTTTTTAAAATTAGCCTATTGAAATATTTCTATATATTTTTAAGTGTAGAAAACACACTTATTAATCTTCACCCAGCTACTGAACTTCACAGGTCATTAAAAATGTGTTATGAGAAGTTAGGCACTTGCCCCAGTTATAGATGGTGATAAAATTAGGAAATGAATCATATGTTTCCATACCACCCTTAATTTTAAAAATGGAAGTTACCACTGGAATAAACTAAAGGGAGAGACTGCCAGAGTGCAGCTAATATTTTAAAAATGCAGTTTTGAGAAGACTTAAAATTCTATTTACAGTTATAATTACTACAGTGGATATGAAAAATAGAGATGAGAATGACTCAACATATGTTTCTCAGATAAATTTGGAGTCAGGTTATAGAAAGGATTAAAAGAAAGAGAACATTCTTAAGCTCAAAACATTTTACCTCGTGTATAGAACACAGCACCAAAGTGGCCATTCTGCTTGGCCTCAGCTGAACAAATGCCTGTGGGGGGAAAATAGCAAAAACATTCTGCTTCGACTGGGTTAGCTTATCTTAAATGAAAAATACTTCAAGGAAACATGGTGTTTCAGAAAGCCTTCTGACTTAGAATTTACTGGTTTTGAATTTTAATCTTGGCAGTTAAAATGCTTTAAAATATGGAGACTATTCAACTTAATAGAAGACTGGTATTTCTGCTTTCTATGCAGGCTTCAAGAGACGTTTTGCTGGGCAAAGTGACATAGGTAAAGAACAAACAAGCAAACAAACAAAAAAAAAATCCCCAAATCTGTGAACACATGTATTGTTTTCATCATTTCCACACGTGCATTAAAGCCTTCTGAAAATGCCAGAACACTTCTCTGTACCCTCTGATGTGTGATTGATTATGTATCGTCACTGTCCTGCAGAGGCCAGCATGCAGGGTTTTGAGGTTTTCAGAAACCTCAGTACTGTAAGGTGGAGTAGGTAGCTTGGAATTTGAGTCAGCATCTCCAAGACTTGGGACAGTTGCCTGGTGACAGGAGAGTAACGTGAACCAGAGTCCTCATCATGCAAGTGAAACAAGAGCTATCATACACATACTGATTTGGTTTTTCTTTAAGCTCACACTTTTTGGTACAAGTGAAATGTTTTTAGTAAAATGTATCCATCCAGCTCAGAAAATTCCAAGTTTTGAGGTTGTTGCAACAAATACACCTTGTCCACAGGTATTTAATTTTTTTTCCATTGGAGGAAAATTGCTCTACAATGTTGTATTGGTTTCTGCTGCACAGCAATGCAAATCAGCCATAATGAGACATATTATCAGCTCCCTCTTGAGCCTCCCTCCCATCCCCCATCCCACCCCTCTAGGTCATCACAGAGCGCCAGGCTGGACTCCCTGAGTATTAACAGCAGCTTCTCACCAACTATCTATTTTACGCATGATAGTATATATATCAGAGAAGGAAATGGCAACCCACTCCAGTGTTCATGCCTGGAGAATCCTGTGGACAGAGGAGTCTGGTGGGCTGCCATCTCTGGGGTCGCAGAGTCGGGCACTACTGAAGCCACTTAGCCGCAGCCGCGGCAGTGTATTTATGTCGGTGCTACTGTCCCCACTCGTCCCACTCTCTCCCTCCCCCGCTGTGTCCACAAGTCCGCTCTCTGCATCTGAGTCTCCGTTTCTTCCCTGCGTCTAGGTTCATCAGTGCCATTTCTCTGGTTTCCATACACGCACGTTAATATACGGTAATTTGTTTTTCTCTTTCTGACTTGCTTCACTCTGTATAAGAGATTCTAGGTTCTTAACAGTTGAATCAAATTGGCTTATGAATGAATTAGAATATGCTTTAATCACTGCTTTCCCCTTTCGTTCCTGGCTATTTTTAACAAATAATTGGGGCATTTAGATAGCCTTAAGCATGTAAGGTAAGAAGAGTGAAACAAGTAACAACTGAAAGCTACTTAATTACTAGAAATAAAACTGTAGGATCTAGTTTCTCCTGCCTACACTGCAAACAAAAAATAAGGGGACACTTTAGTCATTGAGAAGGAAATGGCAATCCACTCCAGTACTATCGCCTGGAAAATCTCATGGACAGAGGAGCCTGGTAGGCTACAGTCCATGGGGTCGCAAAGAGTCGGACACGACTGAGCGATTTCAGTTCAGTTTAGTCATTGAAGAAATGTTGCGTGGCATCAATTAGAGAAACTAAGCTTCAAAGAAGTTAAAGAATCTGGCCGATGTCATGCAAATCGTGGTATCAAGAACGTAGGTTTGACTCCAATACCCCCAACCAACCTTACAAATATGCAGAAGGTAAAATGCTGATAATTCAGTAAAATCTTTCCACATCATTCCCAAATGCCACTCCTTATCCATTAGCTAATTTGTGGAAGTGCCACCATTAACAATTTGCTTCTTTGGTCTGAGACTTTGTCTGGCATTATCCTTGCAGGGAACCTTACACAGATCATATGCCTGTGAATGAATTAAGTAAATATTTTCCAAACGCTAGTTTGAGTAGGATGAAAGCAAAGAGGGCATGGGAAGGTCTATGGCAGAAGCAGGGCCTGCGGAGGAGAACAAGAGGAAACTGATGAGGGAAGATGGTGAAAGGTGCAAAGCATTCGGTCTGGGAGAATCTGCAGTTGACCAGAGGCTGGACTTACTGTTGTAATGAAATTGTTCTCCAGAATTTGTTCATTCCGTGTCTCCCTTACTCTCTGCCTTCAAGTATTCATTCTTGGGGCTTCGGGCTTCCCTGATAGCTCAGTTGGTAAAGAATCCGTCTGCAATATAGGAGACCCCGGTTTGATTCCCGGGTCAAGAAGATCCATTGGAGAAGGGATAGGCTACCCACTCCAGCATTCCTGGGCTTCCCTTGTGGTTCAGCTGTTAAAGAATCTGCCTGCAGGTGGGAGACCTGGGTTCTATCCCTGGGTTGGGATAGGGAGAAGGGAAAGGCTCTATCCCTGGAGAAGGGAAAGGCTACCCGCTCCAGTATTCTGCCCTGGAGAATTCCATGGACCATGTAGTCCATGAGTTCGCAAAGAGTCGGACCTGACTGAGCGACTTTCACTTTTACTTTCTTTCCTGGGGCTTCCCAGGTGGCTCAGTGGTAAAGAATCTGCCTGCCAGTGCCCGAGATTCAGGAGATGTGAGTTCTATCGCTGGGTCAGGAAGATCCCCTGGAGAAGGAAATGACAGCCCAATCCAGTAATTTTGCCTGGAAAATCTCATGATCAGAGGAACCTGGCGGGCTACAGTTCATGGGGTCACAAAGAGTCGGACGTGACTGAGCGACTGAGCACACACACATTCTTTCTCAGTGTTTGCCTTGTTATAAACAGCTGTTTTATGTTGACCACATTTCAAAAGATTACTTTTGATATTTTTTGTTCAAGAGATGCACGTCAGTAAGTGATGCTCCCCCAAATTACAGAGTTGAATCAAATGAGATCTTCAAACTTGGCCTTTCTCTTAGTTCATTTTTTTTGTTTTTATAATCTCTTTGAGTGACTTAGAGATATCATAGTCAATACATCTAGGATCTTCTGGCCTCTCAGAATGACTCTCCAGGGTCAACAAGCTTTAGTGAGTAATTGTTCCAGCTATTTTTATTGTATCCGTATATCTATCCATGCTTCCTTTCCCTGCTAATGAGGCTCTTTGAGTTTTCTGTAATGACAGTTCTCTTCAGTTTATTGCAAACTGAAATATATGAAAAAGTCAGCTCTTTAGTACTTTCTTCAGTTATTTTAAATTACAATGGAATTGGGGGAATTTTTGCATACTAAAATTAATCATTATCTTTAATCAAATCTCAAAGAATAACAGTAAAAGTTTGATGTGAAATGGATCAGAGTGACAGGATGACTTGAAAGGTCTTGCTTGGCTCAGGAACACTGCCAGCATAGGGTTTAAAGCAGCAATGCTTAAAATGCCAATACAGAGTGTTTGGTTTTTTTTAACCAAATTCTATAACATGAGCTTCCTATCTGCACAGATAGGATCTGCATATAACGGGGACTGCATGGTCAGATCCATGAGAAGTTCACCCAAAAAGCACTCATTGAAGATTTACTATCCACTGATCATGCTGCTGCTGCTGCTGCTGCAAAGTTGCTTCAGTCGTGTCCGACTCTGTGCGACCCCATAGATGGCAGCCCACCAGGCTCCCCCATCCCTGGGATTCTCCAGGCAAGAGTACTGGAGTGGGTTGTCATTTCCTTCTCCAGTGCATGCAAATGAAAAGTGAAAGTGAAGTCGCTCAGTCGCGTCTGACTCTTAGCGACCCCATGGACTGCAGCCCACCAGGCTCCTCCATCCATGGGATTTTCCAGGCAAGAGTACTGGGGTGGGATGCCATTGCCTTCTCCATCCACTGTCCATACTTAGACCCTATTGTTCCTGCCTACCAGGAGGTATGATCTTCTGGAGGTAAAACAATTCACCAACATAGAACATATACTGAAAACATATTAAATGGATTTAGTGGTTAATTTTAGGGTTGGTTATCAGAGTAAAAGGTAAAAGAGCCAGTCCAGAGGATGACCTGTATAGCCAGGGCCATCACCTGATAGAGCAGGTCTGGACAAAGTTAGTTTTATAATTTTGATTTTTAATATACTACAGGGTGATTTTAACAGGGTCTGCAATTGGATAAGTAGATCTCCAAGGCTATGTGTATGTGTTGGTATACTTTGCTAAAACCACCAGTAAACAGTCTGTTCGTTTGGGTGACACATACTGTTAGACCTTGAAGCAACATCATTTATGGATTTTTTTTTCTGTGTATTATTAAAGAAAGATGGAGGCGACTCTGACTTAACTTTTACTCCAGTTCAGTTGTTCTCAGGCTTGTATAATAGTAAGAATCTCCTAGGGTATTTGCAATACATATGGTGTCAAACACCCAGGATCTGAGGCTCTAAGGGAGGCCGCTGGGAGGTCTGTATTGTTAACAAACTTCCCATGTGAGTCTTCTGAGCATTTGGGAAATACTGCTCTAGTTCATCTGGCATAGATTAATTCTAGGTAAATAGACTTTTTACCCACCGTCTTTCCTCTATATTTCTCCTGCTTTCCCTCATTAGAATTTTTTTAAAAAAATCTTAAGAAGAGCTAATTTGTTTTAAATTCACTGTGTTAGTCTCCAGGCTGGTGTAGGTGAGATACAGTTTTCCCAGAGACCTCATTTCTTTTTTTTTTTTTGGTCTTCTTTTCCCACAATTTAATCAAGTGTTAAGGTGAAAAATCTAGTTCTTCTTTGTGGAGTGGCTCATAACAAAGAAGAGGAATTAATTTACACTGCCTGGTGTCAGGATGTAATATGATTATGTTGGCAAAGCTATAAAAAGCAGTAGCTAAAGCTCATAAAAAAAATTCAAAAGTGGTCACTGTTAGATCAGATGGATAACGCAAATGCTTGATCATTTAGTGTTATTGAATAAAAGGACATTCGGGCCAACGTATGTATAGCTAGGACAGCTTGGAGAAAGTCACCAAATCATAATTATAGCTTTCAAAGGGAGAGTTCAGAATTCTATAGTAAGATGCTTTTTTTATCTGTCTTGCTGTATAAAAATGACTAAAAGATCTGGTGAATACAGTGCAGTCAACTGTCAGTTACTCCTAGGGAATCTAATAGTGGGTTTTTTTTGCTGTATCCTTTGGGATCTTCTCTACTTGGTAATCAGAAAATGTCTGTGTGTAGTACAAACTTATTTTTGTATTTTAACCAAAACAAAGACAAAGAAAAAGTACAGCAAAAAATTAATAAAGTCTTCAAACCAAAAAAATCTTGGAATATTTAAAGAAACATTTATACTTCTATTTTCAGTGAATTCTGCTAATTGTTGTGACACAACTAAAAATAACAGTAATTAAAGATAAAATCATACCACGTGCCATAGGAATTTGCTTCCATTTTATTCTATAAAAAGATTTAAAGGCATCTGAATGCGTGTGTTCACAAATTATATAATTATACTGAATAGGTATATTATATAATAGTTAATAAGTACAAAGAACAATTTTTATTCAAACTTACTCATATTATTTCAATCATATGATCTTCATTTTTAAGATTCAAAATTGAATTATTAAAGTTTTTATATCAGATGAATTGCTTGAATACTGTTTTGAGTTTGGTTTAACATTATGGAAAATATGTTGTTCTGAGAGAAAATACGTGTATGGGAAGTGGCATAGTAGGTGAGTTTTATGTGACTTCTAGGTTCCTAGTTTCACTACTCTAATTACTTTTATTCTATTGTCATGTATTCTCAATGTCTGTGGGATTTCCCAGGCAAGAATGCTAGAGTGGGTTGCCCTTTCCTTCCCCAGGGAATCTTGCCAACCCAGCGATCGAACCCACATCTGTGTCTCCTGCATTGCCAGGCGGATTCATGACCACGTGCGCCACCTGGGAAGCCCTACTATTCTATTGTAATCTCTTCTCACTTTATAAGTGCCTAGGATTCTAAAAAGGAGGTAATGTAATGAAATAATTAAAAGCCCATGTTTTGGAATCACACATAATGGGGCTTTAAATCCTGATTTAAAGAATGTTCCTAATATTTGGAAGACAGAATTTCAGTTACATCATTGAGATAATCCCCACCTCTGTATCTCTGACATTTGTTATAAGGATTAAATAAAATAACGTATATGCGGCAGTTTTCTACCTTGTTAAGTAAAGTCTCTATTAAGAGTAGCTCTTTTAAATGCATATAGATGATAATTATGTTAATTATCAACTAGTATTTTTTTTTACTTCTTTACACTTCTTTTTATGCCTTCTATAGACACTGCTCCCTGAGGAGTGGTATTATCTAGATTAAAAGGTCACTAACTTTCTTATTACCTTTTAAAAATGAAAACAAATTGTTATTTGCAAATAATTTGACTTTTGGGGAGAAAAATCTTTTTTGAGTTGTGTGAGACTAGAGAAGTGAGAACAGACCTTAGAATGGGAGAGAGTATTGGATGACATAAGAGTTCCTGTTTCTGCGAGGGAATTGAATCATTGACTGTCTGGTAGGAGAAGAGTTCAAGATGCGAGGAGGCTCTTGGCATTGTCTGATTCTTCGGGGTGGTGCCCAGGATGCCCTGAGTTGAGCCAAAGGAGGATGAAGCAGTAGAAATTTGAATGGGGCTAGGAAATCCAAGTGTAGAAAGAGCTAGGTCTTGATTCCCAGGGAAACTGAGCATCTTAACAAGGTTTCTTACCTTCTATAACCTTAGAGAGACAGAGAAGCAGTGGTGAGCTGCAGCAGATGGGGCTGAGCGCTGCTTCATGGAGTTCCCAAGCCCTAGAGAGGTGTATGGAGAAGGCACTAGCGACCCACTCCAGGACTCTTGCCTGGAAAATCCCATGGACGGAGGAGCCTGGTGGGCTGCAGTCCATGGGGTCGCTAAGAGTCGGACACGACTGAGCGGCTTCCCTTTCACTTTTCACTTGCATGCATTGGAGAAGGAAATGGCAACCCACTCCAGTGTTCTTGCCTGGAGAATCCCAGGGATGGGGGAGCCTGGTGGGCTGCTGGCTATGGGGTCGCACAGAGTTGAACACGACTGAAGTGACGTAGTAGTAGAGAGGGTAGGAGTGACTGAAATAACCTCAAGAAGGACACAATGTGGTTTAAATAGGCATGGACCCTAAATATCCTGAGGTGAGACCACGAGAAGGCAGCTGTACTTGAGGTCTGGTTGGGAACCTTCCGTGTACCTAATACCTTTCAGGAATTTAATGGCAGTGGCAGTGCCTTACACTGTGTGTGGGACAATGGTTCATCCCCTTTTTGTGAGCATTTGTATGTCCTTGGTGAGTATCTCAAGCAAATCTCCTTGGAGGATGTCACTGATATTATGTCATAGCTGGAGAAAGGTGAGTAGCTAAGATCTTGCCTGTAGAGACTGGGTGCAATGTAAGGATGCTGAAGTATTGCATGGGTATATATGGTGGCTTGGGTTCCTTCAGTGGTCAAGGCAAACCATGGCTGAGAGGCTATTGAACTAGGCACTGTACAGAACATATTCTCTTAGCCAAATTTATAGGAGCAAAAATATTTACCAGTTGCTGATTGGACAAGTCAGCAATTTAAATAATCAAGTTATTAGGTGTAGAGGCCTTATTGGGGTGGGACCATGGTTTTACTGGTGCTGCAATCCACTTTGGGGTACCATTTTTCTATTCAACATTCAAGAACAGGCCAGATAGGACTGTTAAATGGAGAAGCAGTGGGGATAACAACCCTTCACTCAGTTCTTCTTATATAACAAATGTTAATCCCTGTAGACCTTGTTTTAAATTACCTTGAGTCATGTTAACTATTTTAACTGGGGGAAGGGGTGGGGGAAGTCATGGGTTCTTATTTTGTCAAGCCAATTTATAAGTGTCAAAGCCTTAATTTGATTTTCATTTATTTTTCATTGGGTCAGAGTGTCCATGTCCATGCCCATGAGATATTTTAGAGCAATGAGTGCTATAACCGTGGGGAATTTAAGCAAGACAAAAATTTCTGAAGTTTAAGGTGAGGCATACCTATTTGTCCTCTCTTTTACGTTCAGTGACTCTCCTAAGTAAATACCCCATTATGGGAGATATGATGTTTAAATTAATGGGATTCTCAGGTATAATTGTAATTGTAGCCCTAGTATTGGTTAAAACCATAAAGGTTTGTCACTTGGTGAATTTCAGCAGATATTAGAGTTAATTTAAGCCTATTTGGAAAGGCACAGGAGCCTTTGAATGATGAATGAACTCTCATCAATTGCTATGTAAATTCAGTCAGTAAATTTTGAATTTTCAGCTGGGTCAAATTGTGGACTTTTGTTTTAGGTTGTTTTTGTATCAAGGCTTCTTTCTTTCCTTATTTTGTTTATATTGTTTTTGCTCACTGGATATACTTGGGAGTGAGGGATGATCCTCTCTACCTTGATTACATTTGTAAGTTACTTTCGCCAGAGACCTTCAAATTAGTAATATCAGAGTTGAAATGGTTGATTTATATGGTTTTAAGACCCTGGGCTTAGACTGGGTTTGAATTAACCTTTTCCTGATACCACAAGGGTTTCCCTATAATCCCAAGAGTCAGGAACTTTGTTGCAATAGACATAGGCAGCAGAGTGGTACAGGGAAAGAGTGCTGGGCCTTCAGCCCAAGCATGATGGATCAAAATCACCCTCTGCTATGGTCCCTTTCCTAGCGCGTGGGCTTCCTGTCTTGTTTTTCTTTTCTCTTTTCCTCTGTACCAATTTCCTGGAAATATTTTCATTTTCTAGCCTTGTAAATTTGCAGTTTTCAGTTTGTGTCTGCACATTCACCGGAGGTACAGACCTTCTGGGGGGTTATGGGGAAACAGGAGCCGAATGGCCTTCCTCATCAGTGGGCACCTCTTCCTCCAGGGAATGTCAGTACCCCTTGGGTAAGGGTCCACATCAAGTAGAGTCATTTTATCCATGACTCGGATGGAGGCCGTAAGGCCCCTGACTGCAAGCTCCGCTCTCTGGTGTTCTGGAAAGCAGCAGTACTAAGCAAAGCCTAGGTGCACTGGCTGTGGGTTTTACTTCAGGACAGCAGTTGAGTGGGGCTTCCCTGGTAGCTCAGCTGGTAAAGACTCTGCCTGCAATGTGAATCCCAAGATCAAATCCTGGGTGGGGAAGGCCCCTTGGAGAAGGGATAGGCTACCCACTCCAGTATTCTTGGGCTTCCCTGGTGGCTCAGACTGTAAAGAATCCACCTGCAGTGCGGGACACTTGGGTTCGATCTCTGGGTTGGGAGGATCCCCTGGAGGAGGGCATGGCAACCCACTCCAGTATTGGAGATCCCCATGGAGAGAGGAGCCTGGCAAGTTGTAGTCTGTGGAGTCGCAAAGAGTCAGACATAACTGAGCGACTAAGCACAGCACAGCAGTTGGGTACCAAGGGCTCCTTCCTCCCTCCCACCCTTTTTTTTATTTCACCAGCCCCTGGGTCACAGGCCACCGTGTACACCTCGATAACCCTGGGTTTCAGGAGAGCACAAGCAACTGCAGCAAGGGACGTGACTGCACAGGAAACCAGCAAGGTCACTACCCTTTGATGAACAGCATCACTGGGATACCATGCTCAACTCTGTGTCGGGCTCCTTTCTTTTCACAAACCTCACAAAATGTTGTCTCTGGGCCTGTCTCACAGGCGCACAGTTACAGTGTCTGTATAGCTTCTCCAGGCAGCCGGTGACAGTCACCAGGCTAGACTCAGTGACCTAGGCAGACCTTGGTAAACAAGACTGAAGAACCAACTGTGTTTTCATGCCTTTACAGGTGGGAGCCTCAGAGACCACCTGCCAAGTATGGACTAAACCTGCCAGCACCATTGAGCCCAGTTCAGTTCAGTTCCGTCGCTCATTCGTGTCTGTGCTGGGTATAGTCAGTTAACAGTTCTCACCTAGGAGACAGAGCATATAGGGGCCAAAAGAGGGCAGCGACTGACAAACACAGCAAGGTGCCAGCACAGGACAGGGTTCAAACCTGCCAGAAACCGCTGGTTCCATCTCAGGCCATCTGCATCGTCTCATGGAAGCAGATAAGTTGACCGAGAACAGTTAATTAAAACTGACTAGGTGTCCTCGGTTGGGTATGTTGTGTGGTTCATGACAGCAGAGGTGTTTTTTTTTTCAATTAAATTTATTTCTTTTTAATTGAAGGATAATTGCCTTACAATATTGTGTTGTCTTCTGCCAAACATCAACATGAATCAGCCATAGATATACCTATGTCCCCTCCCTCTTAAACCTCCCTCCCACCTCCCTCCCCATCCCACCCCAAGGTTGTTACACAGCCTTGGTTTGAGTTCTCTGAGTCATACAGCAAATTCCCATTGGCTATCTATTTTACATATGGTAATGTATGTGTTCCCATGTTACTTTCTCCGTACATCCCACCCTCTCCTTCCTCCCCCATCCCCTGTGTCCATAGGTCTGTTCTCTGTGTCGAAAGCAGGGTTTTTACTGCCTCTTATTCACGTCACTGATTAGGGAAAGATTAGTGTCTCAAGGATATGGGGATGGCTAAACACACAACACTTAACAGCACACAATTAGTCACATATATTCACAGCCCAGGGAGGACACTGTATGCTGTGCAGAGCCTTATGGGCACTGTACTTAGTAGCAGAGTGAAAAACCAAGGACTGTGGGAGGCAGACTTTATAGTAACGAGAGGGTGTGGTGCCTTCTGGTTCTCACAAGAGGCTGTGATTGACTTGTTTGAATAATTCTGTAGGCTGATAGGAAACCACAAACCACCACTCAGGGATAAGCAGGAACTGTGCGTGGTGCCTCTGATAAAGAGGGTTATTTAGCTAAGGTACATTATCCACAGGAGCAGAGTGTGGAGGGAAACTTAGGATTCAGCCATTTGAAGCCCTTCTAGTTTTTGTAGATATCAAGTCAGCTTGTAATACTGAGGCTTAATTTTAGGCCTTACATCTCCTGGAAAAATGAATCTTGTGGATGATCGTGAAGTGGTTGGAAATGTACACCAGAGAGAAGAAATTTTAATGTGGAAGTAATGATTTTACTTTGAATCACAAGACTGTTTTATGCTATGAAGGAAGAGTAGGGATCTGCAAGTTAAAATAAGTTCTGTTAAAGAATGCCATTGTATTATTATACATTTTTTTATGACTGAATGAAATGAATATCTTGCTATTACTTGGATCAAAAATTATTGAAACTTAGAACTCCCTTTACTGACACTTTCAAAGGCTTAATGTCCTTTTAAAAAATCTTAGGATGCAGCACCCTAAAATGTAGGATAAAATATTTTTGAAAGTCTTTCTAAGTGACTGTTTATATTGGCAAATAAGAGAATACTTCATGAACCCAGAACAATAAGAAATCACAGGTCTAGAGGCAGGTTAGTCCTGTACCCAGAGGCTTCCCTGGGTTTCCTAGTGATTCACAGCTTCTATTTTAAAGAGCTGTGATCTGGGGAAAAGGAAAGAAACTTTGGACTCACTCAAGCTGAGAAATCAGATTGAGATAAAGGTTTAATCTGCTCAAAGAGTAATATCGAAACCCTTAACCTTCAGAGGAAAGCAGGAAGAATACCTGCCAGTCTTGGCCTTGCCTCAGTTGGCAAAGGGAAATAGGGATATCTGCATCATTTATGACCAAAAGTGGAACCTCACTCAGGTTTACAGCTCTGTAGTCTTTTCACTTTCATGCATTGGAGAAGGAAATGGCAACCCACTCCAGTGTTCTTGCCTGGAGAATCCCAGGGACGGGGGAGCCTCATGGGCTGCTGTCTATGGGGTCGCACAGAGTTGGACATGACTGAAGCAACTTAGCAGCAGCAGTAGCAGCAGCAGTCTGTATAATGTGAAAAATTCCATGCTGAGAATTTAAAGCAAACCAATTTGGTAGTGCCCCAGATACCCAGTGGCAGCAAATTCAGAGCCTGTGTAGAAAAAAATACTTTAACTCAGGTCTTATGTAATTTCAAAGAAAACTCTTAAAAAAAAAAAAAAAAAAGACGTGAGATCACAACCCAAAATCGTAAAACATGCAAGGAAAGGAGATTCACCATGAGAGAGTCTACATAAACGATAAACAACAATCAGACTATAAAGAATTCTGACATTGGAATTATTTTTATAGCATCAAAAAAAATGTTTAGTATATTTGAAGAGAAGTGAGTATATTTAAATTATTTGTGACTAAGGAATAAGATACTATAATACAACAAAGCAGAGTTGAAAAACACATTGTCTAACATGAAAAATATAATAATTAGAAATTAAAACGATATATAGCTTATACAACAGATTAGGCACAGATGAAGACCTAATATATGTATGTATTAGATGTAAATATATATCTATTTATTTTAATGGTGGTGGTTTAGTTGCTAAAGTCGTGTCTGACTCTTGCAACCCTATGAACTGCAGCCTGCCAGGCTCCTCTGTCCATGGGCTTCTCCAGGCAAGAATACTGGAGTGGGTTGCCATTTCCTTCTCCAGGGGAATCTTCCCAACCCAGGAACTGAACATGGGTCTCCTGCATTGCGGGCTTCCCTGGTGGCTCAGAGGTTAAAGCGTCTGCCTGCAATGTGGGAGACCTGGGTTCGATCCCTGGGTCGGGAAAATTCCCCTGGAGAAGGAAATGGCAACCCACTCCAGTATTCTTGCCTGGAGAATCCCATGGACGGAGGAACCTGGTGGGCTATAGTCCATGGGGTCGCAAAGAGTTGGACACGACTGAGCAACTTCACTTTCACTTTCACTCCTGCATTGCAGGCAGATTCTCTACTGACTGATCTATGAGGGAAGCCCTTTAAGTTATTTGTGACTATTTATTATAATAGACTCATGTTATTATCGAGACTGAAAAATCCCACCCCCTGCAGTCAGCAGGCTGGAGACCCAGGAGCTGATAGTGTTGTTCTGCTCTGCATATAAGGCCTGAGAAGCAGGAGAGCTGATAGTGTTAAGTTCCAGTCAAGTCTGAATCTGAAGGTAGGGGGACATGGATATATACCTTAGCAGAATACAGACGCAAAGAGCACATTCTCTCTTACTCAGCCTTTTGTTCCAGTAAGGCCTTCAGTGGATTAGATTACATTGGGGCACGCAATCTGCTCTGCTCATTCTGTCGATTCAAATGTTAATCTCATCCAGAAATACCTCATAGGCACACCCAGAATAATGATTAAGCAAATATCTCAGTACCCTGTAGCCGATTTCAAATTGACCATAATTAATCATTACAATCCGAAAAGTTCTTAACAGCAAAAATGAACTAAAGTGGGCTAGTACTGTGAAGTGCTTGTAGAAGGCAGCTTCAACCTAGAGTGGCTTACCTTGAAAGAATGAAAATGAAATAGATTTTTTTCAGATATGCAAAAACCAGTAACTGTCCCCATGCAGAAATTCCTAAAGGCTGGATTATATCCAGGCAAAAGGGGAGACTTTATGTCTTAATTCAGCTGGACACAACTGAAGTGACTTAGCACGCATGTGTGCCATAATTGCAGTGTACAATAAAGAACATTGTGGAAATATAATAGTATGAATTGATGCTTTTGAACTGTGGTGTTGGAGAAGACTCTTGAGAGTCCCTTGGACTTCAAGGAGATCCAACCAGTCCGTCCTAAAGGAAATCAGTCTTGAATATTCATTGGAAGGACTGATGCTGAAGCTGAAGCTCCAATACTCTGGCCACCTGATGCGAAGAACTGACTCACTGGAAAGGACCCTGATGCTGGGAAGGATTGAAGGCAGGAGGAGAAGGGGACGACAGAGGATGAGATGGTTGGATGGCATCACCGACTCGATGGACATGAGTTTGAGCAAGCTCCGAGAGTTGGCGATGGATAGGGAGGCCTGGCGTGCTGCAGTCCATGAGGTCGCAGAGTCGGACATGACTGGAGCAACTGAACTGAACTGATAGATATATAAAGTGAAGTGAAGTGAAGTGAAAGTGTTAGTCACTCTGTTGTGTCCAATTCTTTGAAACCCCATAGACTGTAGCCCACCAGGCTCCTCTGTCCATGGAATTCTTCAGGCAAGAATACTGGAGTGGGTTGCCATGTTCTTCTTCAGGGGATCTTCTCAACCTGGGGACAGAACCTGGGTCTCCCGCATTGCGGGCAGATTCTTACAGTCTCAGCCACCAATATAGAGGAAATGTAATTCTTGAGATATGTGCTAAAATATTTAGATATAAAAGTGTTGGGTTATTAGCAGCTTGCTTTCAGGTGGTTGAACGAAATTCTGTGTGTGTATGTGTATATGCTTAGAGAAAGAGATTAAAAATAGCAAACTGTTAATAATTGTTGAAATCAAGTGAAGGTTATACCAAGTTCCTTTGACAAGATTCACAGGAAGACACTATAACTTGAAGCCATTTTTAAACTAATCCTAGAATTTTACTGTATTTGTATATAGTCATATATTATTTTAAAAATCATTTTTTCCATGATTGACAGAAACCTAAAATGTTGATGGTATCTTTCTGTGAATCCTCCGAGATCATCAGCAATAGTTTAAATCCTTACAGTAGTTAACAGACACCACATTAGTGGTTACATCCTTTGTCACAAATCAAGGGACCATATGTATATGTGTCTATTTCTGGAATCTATTTTAGTATATATTTCTATTTGTCTGTTCTTGAAGAATATTACACTATTTTAATAACTCATACTCTGTAATGAATTTTCATATCTGAAAGTATCAAATTCTCAAACCTTGTAATGAATCTTCAGGAAAGATGGTGTTGTCTTTTTTTCTTCCTTTTAAGAAACCAATACAGTATTGTAAAGTAAAAAAAAAAAAAAAAAATTAAAAAAAAAAGAAACTATTCTTGGTTTGTTGCATTTGAAACACTTTTTTTAAAACTTATTCCTTCTATTATGGTGGGTTTCCTTACAAATGTTTCTTTTTAATAGCCTTCTAATCTCCTTCACATCAGTCTCAATTTTCAGACAGTGCACCTTGTACACATCTTTATTATGTGACTTGAAAGTTTTCATGGTGCCCTAGGGCTCACAGGAATAAATGCAGTCTCCTTCATAGTGAAATTCATCGCAACTTGGGTTCTAGTTTTGACCATGGTCCAACTTGTTTTCCCATATCTTTGTGGCATAATACTCTATTATAGCCAGTGTTTCCTTTTCCTTTATTTGTAACTTGCCTTCTACACTCCCACCTTCATGATTTAGCTAAAGATATTTCTTTGGCTTGGTGAAACCTTTTTATTTTCTTTCTATCCTCCCAAATATTAAGGCCCAGTATGTGTTCTACAGCTTCTGTGAAGTCTTTCTGAATACCCCCACAAATTCAAGAACATTTCTATGTTGGTTATAGTATTTTCCATTTATACCACTTATTTAAATATATCACACATTGACTTCTATTTTTATATTTCTTTTAATATTGTTGTTTAGGCTGTAAGTTGTGTTCTGACTCTGTTGTGAACTCATGGACTGAAGCCTGCCAGGTTCCTCTGTCCGTGGGATTTCCCAGGCAAGAATACTGGAGTGGATTGCCATTTCCTTCTCCAGGGAATCTTCCTGACCCAGGAATCGATCCCCTGCCTCCTGCATTGGCATGTGGATTCTTTACTGCTGAGCCACCAGGGAAGCCCTTTCTTTTAATATGCATGTTTTTTATTTGTACATTAGGTCATAGACTCTTTCTTCTAGAGTGAGAACTTTGTATTATGCTTCTTTTGTGCATCCCCACTGTGATTATCAGTCTTTAGTCTTATTTGGCACTATTTACCCAGAATTCTGCACTGAGTTTAGAAGATATTAGATGCATATTAACAGTTTGTTGAATGAATACTGAAGCTTTGTTCAACAAATATTTGGTGAGATGTGATAGAAGGAGCAAGGGATGAGGTGTCAGATAAAATGAGTTCTGGTCTTGCCTCTGTCACTTGCTAGCTGGGTTGCTTGTAGCCAAACCGTTTTACTTCCATGATGCTCAGTTTCCTTTCCTTTACAATGAAGGCAGTGATGACTTCCCCACAGCACAGAACTGCATGAGCTTATTCTCATTAAAAGGCTTTGAAAGAGTGTGTACTCAACATATGCTTATGCCATTTTTCATATTATGAAAATCTTCATTACAGAAAATTTGAAAAACACAAAGTTCAAAGAAAAAAATATAAAACATTTATAATAATAGTACTAGGAAAGAACCTACTGCTAAAATTTTGGTATATTTCCCTTGCCATGTTTTTCTGTGCATATGTTTTAAAATTAATTTGTGTGTGTATATATATATATATATACATTTATGTATACATTTTGGACATTTTTGTTATGTCAGTTGAATATATTTTAGTACAGTTTTTTCATGAGGACTTTTTTCTGTTGAGCTTATATAACATAAAAATAACAAAATTTTTTATTTTTAAAAAGTTATTTGTAAAACCTAAATGCATTCATATAAATAATTTTCCTTCTATTAATTGTAGGTTGATGCAAATATACATAATTTGATGAAAAAAATATTTCAATAGTATGATTTCTTGCTATTTTATGGGGAATTTCTTTTGCCTGTATGACCCAGAAAAATTCTCAAAACAATTTTAAAGTTTTTCTCACTGTGATCTTAACTGAATATTGGTCTTGATGAAACTACAGTGATTTCTTCTCCTGTAAAGAAAAATAAAAACTGAAGAGAACTCAGAGAACAAATCAGAACTTGAAAAGGTTCAATCATTTCCTTGCTTTTCTCAGTTGGAAGGATGAAGAAAGATGAAGATTAAATTCATTCAAAAAGACATTAAGAGATGTCCCAGAGAATTTTTCTTTGACTTGAGGAAATAGAAGAAAAAAATCATATTGGAACTTTTAAAGTTGTGCACTTAAAGTCTCTTACCTGTATATTAACATTATTTATTCAATTTCATTAGGAAGTTTGTGAATTATTTCAGTTATTAATTCTTACTTTTCCTATTGTATTTGACTTTTGGCTATGCATATTTTACATAGTTGGTATACACTCTGAAAATTTAGGTTACTAAGAATTTTTCTTTTTTCAAAACTTTTGTTAAAAATTTAGAATTATTTTGGCCTGGATAAGATTGTAGTTCTAAGCTATAGTAGCAACATGATACAAAATAAGTATAATCTAACTTTGAAATACATATAAGATATGTATATCATATGCTTGTGTACGTGGGCAATGAAAAAATTCTGGAAAGATAGTCACCAGAATTTTAACAGTGCTGTCATAGTGGGGTATAAGGCGATGTATTTCCTGTTTGATGCTTTTCAAAATTGTCATTTTCCCCCAATAATGAACATACATTATTTTCATATGCATAAAGAAAATAACTCATTTTGAAAAAGAAAAGTAGAAAGATAATTGTTTCACTTGATAAACACATTTTATGGAGTACCTACTAAGTGCCAGGCATAGTTTTAGTGTATTTATCAGTGAAAAAAATCTACAAAAACCTCTGCCTTTGTAGAGCTTACATCCGAGTAGAGGGAGACAGACAGTAAACAACAAGTACAGTCCTAATGAATGGTAATAATGTTGGAAGCTACTAAGGACACAGGGAAAGGAGAGCAAGGCAGGGAAGCCTAGGCGCTCCAGGGAGGAGATGCCACTGAACGGTGTGGTCAGGACAAGTCTCTCTGCGAAGGCAGACCCCTCTCATATATGATCTGTGATCCTTTTTTCCTAACCATATTATGTCATCATGTTATTACTCAGGTGAAGAATTCTTTTTCAGAAATCTTGAAGAAATTGAGAATTTCAATCCTACATTACCTGTTAAGGAAGCACCTAAACAGGGCTTGTTGCGTCAAGTGTATGGAGAGTTCACCTTCTGGGAGAAACTGTCTTAATGAACAGAATAAGGGAGATATGACTTTCCCTGACAGGTGGCTTAATGTGGTATAGATGTGGCACAAAGGTAGCCAACTTTGAGGTGTGTGTGTGTGTGTGTGTGTGTGTGTGTGTGTGTGTGGCACAATAAGATGGAGAAAGGGAGATTGTAAATAACTTTTTTTTTTATGCTCTTTCTTTTTTTTAAACACCAAGTTTCCGGCAGTATCTCAGAGTCAATTCCTTTTTGTCTTTATAACTCACAACCTCAGACACTGTCTCTAGAGCCACATCCACACCATGGTTTAACAGGGTAATTGATGTTCCTAATGATTATCTGTTATAGTGCCTATAAATTAATATGACTGATTTCTAAACAAATTTCATTTGGGTAGTTGTTAACTAGGCACATTTATCATTTATATTCATTAGTTTGGTTCAAGGTGGCAGACTAGATACTTTTAATCCTACTTCAGATAAATGTGGAGACTTAATTAACTGGGAAGCCTTGTTGGAAGTCACAAGTCTGTTGGAAGGCAGAGCAGGATTCAGCATCAGGGTTGTTCACTTTCAGGTGAACAGACATTTCATTGCACCATATGGACTTCTCAACAATCATGAGAGCTAATTTAAGGGCACTCATTCCAAGGATGTCCTAATGCCATTCAGTAATGCTGTCACTGCTCACAACTCCGCTTTGAAACCTTCATGTGCAGTAGTTTTCTTCTGAATATATGCAGGTCTAAACTACTTAAGGAGGCTTGAAAAGAACCTGAAGTGCAGTGAAAGAAATGGATGAACAAATGGGACATGCAGGTGATATTAATGGTTTAAAATATAAAACATACTGTATTTTAAATACTGTATTATTTTATCATTACATTTTCTATGAATATAAAATGAGTTGCACGTATGAAGTCACAAAAATATTTTGGGAGGTGGAATAAATATGTAGCTTCTGAAAGTAATTACTTTGATAGCTATGATGCGCATTAGTATGTATGTATTTTTGTAAAAAGAGTACTGTTTTTCTGTATCACAATGCATTTTTCCTTTGGAAGACAGATAAGCATATACATATATGTTATGAAGTTTTCTGAAATAAAAGTATGCAGTTGAAAGTGTCTGTGCTTAAGTTATTACTTTAAATTACCTTTAAATTGGAAGAGTCATTACAAGGCTCTTTTTCATCATCACTGTTTCACTCTCGATAGTAATCGTAGGCAAAGAAAATAAATGCAGAAGATAAAAGGGCTTTATTTTTCCTCTTGTTGAGAATGAAAACGGTAAAGGAGAATTAGCTGGGTAAGTTAAAACTATAAAATTCGATCTTTCAAGGTGTTAGAGGATTTCATGTTTGTACAAGGGAAAGCTGATGGATTGGATGTAACTGACTTTGTTGACAAGTCTATTCATGGTTAGCAGACATTTGGTCCTGTCCAAAACTCCATGAGACATTTGGTCCACCTCTAAAGGTCTTTGAAATTTCTGTGTGTGCTCAGTCATGTCCAACTCTTTGTGACCCCATAGACTGTAGCCCACCAGGCTTCTCTGTCCATGGGATTCTCCAGGCAAGAATAGTGGAGTGAGTTGCCATTTTCTCCTCCAGGGGATCTTCCTGACCCAGGGATTGACACCAGGTCTCCTGCATTAGCAGGAGGATTCTTTACCACTTTGCCACCTGGGAAGCACCTGTGAGCATATTTGGTGGATGCCAAATGGTTTTGGACATGACCAAATATGGACCTTTTGTATGGACCAAGTAAATGTCTCCATGGAAGTTTTGGAACGGATGAAATATGAACAAATATCAAGGACCTTTTGGTATAGAACAGATGTCTTACAGATGTTTCAGACAGGATTGAATGGTCCTGCAAGACTGTTCACAGTTTAATGTATATGGATTTTTTCTAGAGCGTTGGTATCTGGAGTGTATAACTCTCAGATGCCCTGGATGAGGGTGCTTCGGTAAGAGTTTGTGCATTAGCTACTGCTCTGCATTTGACAAACAGCATTACTTATACCTGCAAGGCATTGTATTTGCCATTGTCCACAGCCTACCTCCAAAGCTATTTTAATGTTAATGCAACAAATTGCATTGTAATATTTCATAATTGAACTTTCAGCTTTTGTTAATGGTATTAATAATTAAAAACACCTTCACTGACTATGTTTGCCTGCTCATAAGGTATAGGTGTCAGCTATTAATTCAACATTTAGTGAATTTATTGGGCATCTGTGTTGTAGTCCATGTACCAGGCAGAGGGATAGCAAGCCACCTCTACTGTGACCACATTGGTCAGAGTCAGCTTCCCTTTCTCTCCTTCCTACTGACGTCATCAAAAGTCACTAGACATTTAAAAACCACCATCTCATTAAAAGGGGAACTGACTTCTCAGGCCACTGTGTTCACTCTGAGACAGGAAGGGTGTAGACAAACCATATGTATCTCAAAATTGTATGATTTTCTCACTAGTGCAAAATTGGGCTTCTGTGAGTTTGGAGAGTCTTTGTGCCCCTTGAAATCTAAGAACATTTTGTGTCCAAGTGTGGTTGGAAGGGGTCAGGATGCGAAGTGGATGGTTTGAGGGCAGCCTCTTGCTGGAACTTGCTTGCTCGTTCTCTGGGGCCCTTCTCAGAGACTGTTTTCCCTGTGAAGTCTGGTCCTCTTTTCTCTTTTGGAGTGAAACACTCCTCCTCCATGCACATAGGGGAGCCGCCTGCCATGTAACTTTTCCAGGTCTCCAGGTGAGGCAGGGGAATTCCTCCTCACTGATCGTGGCAAATCTCTTATTAACTGTGACCCCCACGCTCAAGGGAGTCCCATGGTTTGGTGCAGTTACTCTTTTCTAACTGTGTCCACATCCGTCTATATTATTATCCTAAGTGGCCCTAGCTTAGTATAGCAAGTGTCATTGTGCAGGAAAGGTACTCAGTTTTGTTTACTACTTTATTTGCAAGATTATGGGAAAATGTGCATTTTGAATTCTATAGGCTTAAAAGCTGTCAAAAATTTTCTGTGATAAGAATACCTTCTATGTACCTACAAATATGATCTTTCCTGGTGGCTCAGATGGTAAAGAATCTGCCTGCAATGCAGGAGACCTGGGTTTGATCCCTGGGTTGAGAAGATCTCCTGGAGAAGGGCATGGCAACCGACTCCAGTATTCTTGCCTAGAGAGTCCACACAGACAGAGGAGCCTGGTGGGCTACAGTCCAGAGGGTCACAAAGAGTTGGACACAACTGAGCGGCTACGCACACACCTACAAATATATATTGAAGAGTCTGTTCTTATCATTGGGAAGAACCTAAGCACAAGGGGGAAAATGTGTGTGTCAGTAGACAAAAGATAGAATTCACTTTCCCTTGTACTGGAAGCATGGAAATGGCATATGTGGAGGAATTACAAAGAGAGAAAGGTCTCTAAGTTAAAAAAAATAATTTTTATACATGTATACATTCCATGTAAGCTCTGTTCAGCCTCAGATGGTCTTGATATTTAGCTTAATAAGAGATATGTTAAAGTATGGGCTTCCCTGGTAGCTTAGCTGGTAAAGAATCCACCTGCAATGAGAGAGACCTGGGTTCGATCCCTGGGTTGGGAAGATCCCCTGGGGGAGGGCATGGCAACCGCTCCAGTATTCTTGCCTGGAGAATCCCATGGACAGAGGATCCTGGAGGGCTACAGCCCATGGGGTTTCAAAGAGTCAGACATGACTGAGCGACTAAGCACAGCACAGCAGCACATATTAAAGGACTTTTTAGAGGCAGATTCTTTTACTTAATTTCCAAAGAGTAAGATTTAAGATCAAGAAGTAAACTGAAAAGGTCAGAGTGTGTTTGATCTTACCAGACTATGGGTTCCCATTTGTATGCTGTGAACTTAGTGCAGGGCCTGGCACTTATGATATAGTAAGAGCTTGCTAAATGTTGACGGGATGAATAATTGTGTTCATCGGTCCACATTAAGAGACAATTGTTATTGTTCTTTTACCTTGTTTGGAAGAGATTAGTATGTTCCAAGACAGAAAATCAAACCAAAAAAAATTTAGCATAAGACATTAAAACATTGAAAGCAGAAGAAAGAGACATGAGGGATTTGGTTATTAGCTGAGACCTGTGTGTGCGTGTGTCTCCCTCTTTCTGTCTTTTTTGGCCAGAAAAGCACCGGCTTTCCAAAATACATGTTCTTCCTCTGTTTGTTCAAGTGTTTTTTTCAGATAGTCTGATTCATACTTCCAGAGAACTGATTTAGTGGTTGAGGAGTTTATTTCAAGTCCTACATGCAGAATGAGTGGTGGTTTCACTGTAAGAGATGAGGTGACTGATATGGATGCAGAGATTAGGAAAAAAAAAGCTATCCACCTCCTTGTGGCCTTGGCATCAAATAATGAAGCTTGAGAAAAGAATGAATGTGAGCTAAGAAGATGGACCATATCAGTTGAAAGGGAAAGAGATTGTAAAAATTTCTACTGGTTTACATTATGTTTATAACATACTAACATACCCTTAGCAGGCAATTTTGAGCTCACTGGGAGCTGACTAGTGGTTTATATATAAGTACACACATATATATATTTTTTCCAGTGTTCCATTTATAAGCTTAGCTGTCTTTGTCTTCTTCAGCTGTGTGGTGTTGCGTTTTCATATTTTGGAGACTGCAAAGATCCTGACCTGTGTATATGTGCTTGTGTAATGGTCTTTTGTTAAGGCATCTGGGAAATTGTGTATTTTCAGTGGAGAAGAATTGTGTCCCAAGAGTTTATAAATCGCATTATCTTGCGGTGGGCTGTGCAAGGACTTCTATGAAACTTCCCAACGTCCAAATGGTTTCAGCTCCTGTGAACAGCCACAGTTGACAAAGCAGAACTCATACAGGTTCCACTGCTAATTCTGTAGAAGAAAAAGCGGAAGAGTTGCTAGTGAGTCAGCTGCCTTGGTTAGCAAGCGTAAACACAATTAGCTTTAAGCCCAGCAAACTAAAAGAACCTAGAAGTTAATCTCTTATTTTTCTTAGTAGTGTTTCCTCATCTTTCTGTGGGTTATATATTTCTTAAACATCACAAAGCATTGAAGAGAGCAATTCTCTCTACTTTGTATATATGTATATATGCTCATATATGTATATATGCTCAGTTGCTAAGTCATGTCCAACTCTGGACTGTAGTTGCCAGGCTCCTCTACACTGTAGTGGGTTGCCATTTCCTCCTCCAGGGGATCTTCCTGACCCAAGGATCAAACCTGCATCTCCTGCATTGGTAGGTGGATTCTTTACCACAGCACCACCTGGAAAGCCCTGTATAAATATATATGTAACCTGCCTCCTGAGACGTCTGTATGCAGGCCAGGAAGCAACAGTTAGAACTGGACATGGAACAACAGACTGGTTCCAAATAGGAAAAGGAGTACGTCAAGGCTGTATATTGTCACCCTGCTTATTTAACTTCTATGCAGAGTACATCATGAGAAACGCTGGACTGGAAGAAACACAAGCTGAAATCAAGATTGCCGGAAGAAATATCAATAACCTCAAATATGCAGATAACACCACCCTTATGGCAGAAAGGGAAGAGGAACTCAAAAGCCTCTTGATGAGAGTAAAAGAGGAGAGTGAAAAAGTTGGCTTAAAGCTCAACATTCAGAAAACGAAGATCATGGCATCCAGTCCCATCACTCCATGGGAAATAGATGGGGAAACAGTGGAGGCAGGGTCAGACTTTGTTTTTTTGGGCTCCAAAATCACTGCAGATGGTAATTGCAGCCATGAAATTAAAAGATGGTTACTCCTTGGAAGGAAAGTTATGACCAACCTAGATAGCATATTCAAAAACAGAGACATTGCTTTGCCGACTAAGGTCCGTCTAGTCAAGGCTATGGTTTTTCCTGTGGTCATGTATGGATGTGAGAGTTGGACTGTGAAGAAGGCTGAGCGCTGAAGAATTGATGCGTTTGAACTGTGGTGTTGGAGAAGACTCTTGAGAGTCCCTTGGACTGCAAGGAGATCCAACCAGTCCATTCTGAAGGAGATCAACCCTGGGATTTCTTTGGAAGGAATGATGCTAAAGCTGAAACTCCCATACTTTGGCCACCTCATGCAAAGAGTTGACTCATTGGAAAAGACTTTGATGCTGGGAGGGATCGGGGGCAGGAGAAGGGGACGACCGAGGATGAGATGGCTGGATGGCATCACTAACTAGATGGATGCGAGTCTGAGTGAACTGCAGGAGTTGGTGATGGACAGGGAGGCCTGGCTTGCTGCGATTCATGGGGTCGCAAAGAGTCGGACACACACACACACACACACACACACACACACACATATATAACGTGTGTATATGTGTATATATATTGATTGCATATCCAATTGGTATTGCATAGGATAGTAACAATAGATACGTAAGATGACTAATTGGGGTAGGGAGAGACTTTCACTTGAAGATACACTATTTTGGGTAAAATTGTCAAAGTATTACTTTTAGAGCCTGTGTATGTTACAGTATCTGTGTATTTCATAATTTTTCTAGGTGAATGTGTTTTGATTCCTTTACATATTATTTAATTTTAACACTTTATTACAGGTTAAAATATGTAAGGAGATACCAAAAGTGGTTAATATTCTCCCTTAAATTCCTAACTAGAACTTTTCTTCTTTTTTTAAGTTCAAATGACATTATATTCATTACTTTTTTTTCCCCTTCATTCCATGCTGTCAATACTGATTTTTAAGCTTGTTTTATTTCACATTGTATCAGGAACATCTCTCCATAAGTATATCTGACTGGATCTTGCACATTTTTTTTAAGAGTCATATAATATCCAGTAATATAATAGATATGATTTATTCAATCTTTCTTTTCTTGATGTACTTTCAGATTATATCTAATGCTGCAACAAACTTACCAGGGAATTAAAAGAGCCCAGTTAAGAATCACCTTGTGTATTCAGACGCTCTTCCCAGTGCTCTCTAAGTCACCGAAATCAGACGACTTCACTATAGAAAGCCTGTGGGGCTGGGCTTGTCTTGTGGTGGAGCCTAACATCCTGGTCACTCAGCATCAGTCACAGGCTCTGAAGGGAAGATGGTGCCCAGTGAGAGTTCGGAAACAGACCAAGGAAAGTTCTGCAGTAAAGTTACCTGTTGTTTGACCTTCTGCATATCCAGTTTTAACTTAAAATGGTAGTTAATGAGTATAACATTGACAAACTTAGATAGTTTTGTGACGGTCTTGTTTTCTAACACCAATCAGCAAAAAAGGACTAATTTAGAAAGCCTATGCAGAAATAATAGTATAAAGGAAAAAGCAAAAACTTTCAAAATAGGAGTCAATAGCAACAAAAAATCTTGGAGCTCAGAATTTTTTTCTTTCATGTTGATGACCCATCCATCAGGCCACATTTTGGAAGTTTTCTTTCAATATGCAAATTCTAACTCAAGACTCCTTTGACATATCCCATCTTGCTAAGCATAAAATATATAACATTTAAGTATTTTAAAGAGTGTATCTTAATATTCTTATATCTATTGTTATCTTTAGCATTAAGATTTTGGACTGTCAGGACAGTGAGAATCAAGGTATTCCTTGAATTTAGCATGAAGATGCTTCCTAGAAATAAACAGTTGATTGTGGCCGTGGCTTCTCGTGTGATGTTAATTGGCTGAGGACAGAATGGGGGTCTGCACATGGGGTCTGTTCCCTAAATAATGTCAAGTGTTTCTCACAAGCTGTAGAGAAGTGATCTCTAATTGAAATTTGTCTATCATAAGGGTAGGGTGGGGGGCACATGGATAACCAAAAGTTCAAGCCAGAAAGGAATACCTATGCAAAAATAGGGAATCTCTTTCTCTTTCAACACAAATGTATATAGAATTGACCTTTGAACAACATGGAGGTTAGGGGCACCGACCGCTATTCATCTAAAAACCTGTGTATAATGTTACAGTCGACTCTCTGCATCAACAGTTCTCTACCCCAGGATTCAACCAACCATGGATTGTGTAGCACTGTTCAGTTCAGTTCAGTTGCTCAGTGGTGTCCGACTCTTTGCGACCCCATGAATTGCAGCACGCTAGGCCTCCCTGTCCATCACCAACTCCTGGAGTTCACTCAAACTCACATCCATTGAGTTGGTGATGCCATCCAGCCATCTCATCCTCTGTCGTCCCCTTCTCCTCCTGCCCCCAATCCCTCCCAGAATCAGAGTCTTTTCCAAAGAGTCAACTCTTCGCATGAGGTGGCCAAAGTACTATAGTTTGCACTGTAGACCATATTAATTGAAAAAAAATCCACATATAAATGGTCTTGTGCAGTTTAAACCTGTGTCATTCAAGGGTCAACTGTATATAATTTTTTCTATTTAAAAAGTAATGAAGGGCAGAATCAAAATTGGCTGTTGTATGGCTGTCTGTGTATATCACCAGAGTTTAGAAGGATAGTTTTGTAGTAATCCATGTCATCTTGCTTTCAGAATGAACCAAAACTGAATTTGCAACCTTGTGTGGTAGGTTAGCAGTTGTTCAACTTAAAATAAGTCACTTTTCTGAGCCCCAGTTTCCACATTCATATAGTGAGAGTTATTCCTCACTACCTCATTGGGTTATTGGGAGGTTTATCTGAGATAATACATGTGAAAATGTTTGTGCAGTATTGAATAAATTCTGGTTTCCCTCTTTTAAAACTCAAGAGGTCTTTCAATAAGATGTTTCTTGTTAGGACTAAAGGGGATACATAAGAGGTGGTGGTATAAATAAAACTTAGTGAGAGATGAATAATGATACCAATAATCAGACATATGGTTTTAGAGTTAGAAAGAATTTCCATGCTCTTTATCTCATTTGTTCTTCACTAGAATCCTGTGAATCAGTCAGGCTAATTATATAGGTGAGGAACTGCAACTCAGAGAAGTTAATTCAATTACCCAATATCATCTTGAGAGTCTAGCATGGAGTGTTCTTTTTGACTAATAGTCCAGTTACTTGATGTTGTCAATGCCAGACAATTGGCAAACACCCAACAGTTAGAAGTCCAAAATAATGTCTGAAAATCTAGCATTGTTCTCAGCTTTACCATGATTCCTTTGGAGATGAGACTAGCTGGGCCCACATGAAGCTCCATGTGCATTTTTGGGGTGCTCTGAACCAAAGAAAGTGATATCAAACGCACCATAATTTGTGACTCTTTTCACTTCATGTTTACCATTTCCTGAATTGCAGTTAACTGATTGGAAAAGACTCCCTTCTAACTACAGTGAAAGGTTAGATTTGCTTCGTGTAGGTCAAGGTTCATCTATTTCAGCCATTAGGTGCCACAGATGAGTTTCTTCATCCTTTGGTTGATACTCTGCCCATCCTGTGTTAGGATGTTATCTATCCTAGTATGTATATCTGTTCTTCTCCCCTTGGATTGTGCAAGTTCCCTAAAAATGGAGACTAAATCATTTCTCTGTTCTCTCAAGGCCCAGCTGAGAGCCTAGCATTTAATGGGTTCTCAAAAAGAAAATTCCTGCTGCAGCTGCTGCTTTTGAGATACTATTCATTGATGACGTCTTAGGAAAGTTTTCATTAGAAAACATCATATGAAAGAGAGGGCTCATTTTAGAATAAGCCATGTCTGCTACCTCCCTCCTTTTATAGTGAATGGCCTCTTGAGAATTCTTTCGTAGAGGCAATTACTAGGATGATAAAAGATGTTTAGGAAGGTACTAGTAATTGCCATGTCCACTTGAAGGCAAGAAAAGGTAACACAGGTTCTACCTTCCCAAACACAAACATGAGACTGTTGAAAATTATGCCTGAAGTTAGAGCAGATAGACAAACAGCTGCCACTGGGGTAAAAAGGCTTTGAGATAAAGTTCAATTTCTTATTTCTAAAGAGGGAGAACAGTGTGTTTTGTTTGCTCCTTACAAATTATAGTGATTTGGTTTCAGCCTGAACAAGCACCACAAGCAAATACTGGCAGGCAGAGTCTCCATGGGAGTGGCCAAACAAATCGGTTTGCATTTCCTTCCAAGCCCTCATTTGGCTGATCCATCCATAGAAAAGCAGAACAAAAGGCAAGAGATTACTGCACCCTAAAGCATCCAAGTGGCTCCTTTGGGCTCCGCAGTTATTTATAGCCATCTGGCTCCCTCTGAGGCCTTCCTGTTCCATTCAGTGATGGTACAAATGAGCAAATAGAACCTCCAGGACCTTGATGCAGGGTGCAGTCCGTGATTAGATTCTCAAGGCTTCTGTGTTGTTGATGTAGCCATGCCTTTTAACCTTTAGTGTGAATGTGGATCTTGGAATAGGCTCATTTTCATCTTCATGTGCACATTCTATTTGTAGATGTTACTATGAGGACAGATTCACCCAAAATGACAGATGTGGAGCCTGTGGTCAGCAATTTTGCATCATCAGCACGGGCAGGTCGCCGAAATGCTGTCCCAGACATCCAGGGTTCAACGGCTGCAGGCGGGACCTTGGAGGAGTTGCCCGTCAAACTGGAAGCCCTATCCGTGAAGGAAGGTAACACTCAAAGTCCTCTTAGAATCAGTGGTAGTTATCGCTTCCTCATCATTTCCTCGGGAACAGTCTCCCTTTTAACTAATTAAACTTGTTCACTAAGATCTCTCAGCTTTAAGCTAAGTAGATCTTTTCAGTGTTTCACAAAGTGCACTTCTCTCTTTAATCTCCTGGTGTAAATGTGGAAACTGAACATTTATTTATTCGTTGAATACGTATATAGTTATGCACAGTGCTAGTGTTTGGGAATACAAAGGTAGACAATTATAATCCCTTCTTTCAACCAGCTTACAAAATTTTTTGAGATGCTCTCAGAAATAATTTTTCCTTCTGCCATCCGTTGGCAAGTCACTGTGGAAGCTTCTGCTCCATCATGGTATTCTACAAGCTCTTCTATTTATAATATCTAAGAATACATTTATTGTCAATTAGAGATGAGAACTTTAAGTGGGTGTTTGTATAAAGGTTGATCTTTCTCTGCTGCTGCTGCTGCTAAGTTACTTCAGTCGTGTCCGACTCTGTGCGACCCCATAGACGGCGGCCCACCAGGCTCCCCCGTCCCTGGGATTCTCCAGGCAAGAACACTGGAGTGAGTTGCCATTTCCTTCTCCAAAGTATGAAAGTGAAAAGTGAAAGTGAAGTCGTTCAGTCGTGTCCGACTCCTAGCAACCCCATGGACTGAAGCCTACCAGGCTCCTCTGTCCATTGGATTTTCCAGGCAAGAGTACTGGAGTGGGGTGCCATTGCCTTCTCCAGATCTTTCTCTAACCAGTAGAAAAAGTGGGATTCAGAAAAAGCAAGAACTATCAAACCCCTGTAGGAAAATCTTGAGTCTTTTCCCATTGCTTATATACAGTTCTTAAAGCTTCTAGAGTTTACTTCTGTGAAAATAAATATAACAATACTGTACACCATTTTAGACTTCATAGTGGTCTCCAGTTTGTGTGTAGATGTTTATTCCTAGTGGCAGTAAGGCAAGAGAGAGATGGAAGATGCCGTACTTCTACCCTATTCATATGAGCCCCAGAAGGAGGGCTCTTAATTCTTTGCCTCAGGAGGTGACTTTCTCCCTGGTAAAGTTACAGACTTCCCAAATGTTTCTGGTATGATCTCTATGAAATACTTTTATCCTTGTTAGGCCAGGGACTGTGGCCAGACCCTGAAGTCTGGTTGGACCCACCTTTTTGGTTGAGTTACCTCACTTTTTTCTAAAAGTCATTTTACATCTCTTAAGTGACACTGTAAATAATAGAAAAAAGTATATACATACCCATAAATTATAAGATAAAAGATGAAGGAAATTAAAGAAGAAAAAATATGTGTAGTGTTTCTGGCTTTTTAAGTTCAAAAGTGTAATATGATTATGGTTATCAGGGCATGAAGGACCATCCTTAACTTGGCGAGGTAGAGAATATAAGCTACGTGTTCGTGTAATGGGTGTAATTAACGTGGATAGCCCCTAAACACATGCACAGAACTTTAATGCTTATTGACATTATTTAGTTAAACAAAAGAGAACAAATATACTGTACGAAGGTTAGTAGAGTCTCCATTTATTGATCACTGGGAGAGACTGTTATCTGAAAGAATACTGTTTCTTTTTTTATACTTTCCTTTAAATCGTTTTTAAGTAAAGTCGAAGGTATTAAGAAAATCAAAATGTTAAAAGTGAATTAACATATAACACCAGATGTTAAAGAATACACAAAAGGAAGTTAGTTTATATATGTAGATGGCATTGACAGTGTGTCACTAACAAAGTTATGTATAAATAGCTTTAAAGTCCGCTTTTGTTATTCTTAGCTAAATACAGCCATTCAGGATTTAAAATTGTTTTTAAAGCAGTTGCAGTTTTCAATTGCTGATAATAACAAAAATCTGGGGTCCGTCTCAGACACTATGGTTTCAATGGTTTTAGTCATTTAAAAATAGAAATTTTGGGAAAGATCTTCAAGTTTCCCTCAGATCAGTCCTGTTTTTTTTTTTTTTTTTTTTTTTATTCTTAAATGGGAAGAAATCTAGGTTGTCAGACATCCTGCATCTTACATGAAATGAACCTGCCTAAAATCTTCGTAGTTCACAATTTGTCTTAATCTATCCCTGTATCTTATATCTTAATCTATCCCTATATCTATACCTATAACTATGGTAGGGAGGACAAGGATGCCTTATAACATATCAGCAAGAGGTGACAGAGGATGGCAGCTTAGGAAACTAAGTGTCACAGAGGGCCTTTCTCACCTTCCACCGTCTCTAACTACTCATTTGATCCATCATTTATCTTAGTGCCAAGTGTGGGGCAATACAGAAAACCCGGGTTCGATCCCTGGGTCAGAAAGATCCCTTCCTCCTGGAGGAGGAAATGGCAACCCACTCCAGTATTCTTGCCTGGAGATACATTCTATCAGAGAATTAAAATAGGATGCTGGGGTAGAGAGTTACTGGGTGGCTCCTTTAGACTGAGAAATTCAGGAAGTCCTAACTGAAATCTGATGGCAGTGGAATATTTTGAATAACAACTGAATGGTCCCAGCAGGAAAGTAAGAGGGAAGGACATTCTTTGCAGAAGGAGCAGCTTGTATAAAGCTCTTAGAGTGGAATGAGATGGACATGTCAAGAAGCATGAAATCTGGCCACCGCAACTGGAGGGCAGCAGCTGGGAAGGGAGAGTAGAGATTACAGTGGAGAGTGAGCAAGGAATAGGGCTTTAGAAACCTGGGCGAATAAAGAGGATTTTCTTCTAAATGTGAGGGAGATGATATTCATGTTTAAATATTTGAATATCCATGTTTAAATATTTGAATGGATTGTAGGAGAGAAATAACAGGTATAGTGGAGTTAGGAGGTGCACTCCCCATTAGGATATCTTTGGGGGCCAAACTAAACATTCAGGCTCATAAGCCCACATTTGGTGCCAGTCTGCTCAAAAGTATACAGGTTTAGAAACGCAGTGGGCCAGAAGAGCCACATGACATCGTCTCCTTCTGTGGGGTCCTCTCAGAAGTCCGTATAAGCAGTCATGGGGGCTAGTCTCTGTCCTCCCCACCCCACCACTCACTAACTCAGGCGCAAGGTGACAAGGTTTGCACCAATGGGAGCAATGGTGGGTTAGAAGCCTCGTGTCCCAGGGAGTTAATACTTTGCAGTTAAGTCCATGGACCCCGCAAGAGACATGCTCAGTTACCAGAGTCATGAGCTTTATCGAACCCCAGTGCTCTGGTCCCCTACCAGTTAGCATGTAGTGTCTCTCAGTGTACAGGTGTATTTTACCATTTGGGTCATTTCTACCATATACTTACTAACCATGCTGACATTCCAACATAATCTGGTTTCCAGGATAACAGAGCTAGAAAATTAATCTCAAATCAAAGTTTCCCTTAGAGAAGGAGAAAGGGTTTGTTAAGCTTTTACCCATGGAACAGTTGCAGAAATCTAGTGAAAGATGATGGCTTTGAATAGGTTGTGAAGATGGATGGAATTGGGTGGGTTTGGGATATGTTTTATAGGCACAATTCATAGTACTTGATGATGAACTGATGTGGTAGAGGTGACTACAAGTAATGAAGAAGAGAAATAGAGGATAATTCCTGGAGCAACAGATAGACGGTGATGCCATATACTGAGAAGGGCCAACGTGGAAGAAAAGCAGTTTTGAAGGGTTAGAGGAGTGATTTCTGCTTCCTCCATTTGAGATGCCTATGAGACATCCAAGTGCCGTCAGCTCTACTTTCAAAAATTGGTTCAGAAATATGCCATTTTCTCCCTTAGAGGTCTAGTCTCTTGGTATTCCTGTGACCCCATTTTCTGGCCTTTCTCTGCACAGTCCCCATGGTAGTTCTTTCCCGCCTTTGACCTTGATGTTTTCTCTGCTTGGAATGCTCTTCTCCGTGCTACCCACCCGGCTAACTTCCTCACCTGCTCAGGTCTTGACTCACACGGCCCCTTCTCAGCGAGACATTCCCAGCCAACCCAGGCCCCAAGACTTCTTGACAATTCCTGTTCTTTAATTTCCACTGTAGCACTTCCCACATGCATACACTTTACTCATTTTAGATATTGTCCATATTTCTCATGAAAATTTCCTTGAGAGTTGGAACGTATAGTTTTTTCTTCACTGCTTGGTACATGTGTTCATTGCTCAGTCATGTCTGACTGTGATCCCATGGACTGTAGCCTGCCCAGCTCCTCTGTCTGTGGAATTCTCCAGGCAAGAATACTGGAGTGGGTAACCCATTCCCTTCTCAGGGGATCTTCCCAACCCAGTGATCGAACCTGGGTCTCCTGCTTTGCAGGTGGATTCTTTACCATCTGAGCCACCAGGGAAGTAGCATGTGCTTAATAAATACTTGATGAATGTAGGTTGGAGAACAGAATAGTCTATCAGATTTCTTTTCAAAGATGCCCCTGATGATTTTGATAGGACCCATATTTTAATTGGTGACAGCCAAAGATATATTTTGAAGGGTAAAAGAAAAACCAGTAAGTGGAGGCCGTTGTCAGTTTGAAGATGGCAGTGACTTGAGGAAATGAAGGAGCCAGGAGAAAGAGTGGAAGTCAGATGAAATGAGGAGCTGAGAGATGATCACGAGGATACTGTTGAGGCAGAAATGGATAGGATCCTGGATTATGAAGAAACTAGATCTGATCAGTGGAGGCAGCACCAGCTCCAAGGGTGAGCTGGCCTGGCAGCTGCTCAGGGCCCTCTCTGGGCTCAGGTGAGGCTTATCCTTGGTTTTGCTCTATGGTTGTCATCTTGAAATTTTTCCATATTTTTTGAATAAGGGGTGCTGTATTTTCACTTTGCACGGGGCTCCAACAGCCAGAGCCAGTCCCAAGGACCACGTCTTCCATGGTCATATGGGCAAAAGGAATACGTCTAGACTGCAGGGGTAATTTTACAGGTTTGGAGGCAGAAAGTTGAGCTTGTCTGATCTGATGGTTTTGATTTTTTTTTTTTTCCTATGAAGTAGAAAATGAGGTTAACTCTTAGCAGCAAAGGAGGTGGAAAGTGTGAGGAAGCTGAGATAGTGTGATCCAGCATTGGGAGATGGGGAAGGGCAAGGTGATCCATCAGTCTGCATCCAAACTGTGGCTTTGTCACTCACTAGCTCAGTGACTTTAGGCAAGTCATTTAACCTGTTAATGCTTCAAGAGAATCGCCTGTAAATGGAGATTATAATAATACCTTTGAAGGTTGCCTGGCATATAATATTCTGGAGAATAAGAGAGAAAGGTAACTAGGAGACAGACCCATACATCTTTTCTTGGTGTTGTTTCTACATCTACATGGACGGCAAAGAAGTATGTCCTAATGAAGTAGAAAGTGACTAGGGTGCATGAAGGAAAAACTGGTTTTTTTCCCCAATATAATACAAAGTAGATTTCAATATATTCTCTATGTGATGAAAATTTATCTGTTTTTCAGATGTGAAAAAGAAAGATGAAGAAACAGCACAAGATCAATTGGAAAAGCCCAAAGATGAAGGAAAATGAAGGCTCATTACCCATCAAAAGTGCTGAATTTCTGCACAGTGAAAGACTTAGTGGCCCTGCTTTCCTGAGATGTTTGATCTGGTAGTAACTATGGTAACATTGCAGCCCTAAGCAACATGTGTGTATTAGATAATTTTGTTGTGATGCTACTCACTTGGATTACAACCATGATGTCCAATGTAGGTTATTAAAAGGCAGATAACTTCCAAACTGCACCCAAGAGAGAGGTTAAGGATGTATGATCATTTAAATACATATCTTTTGTCTATAAACCCAGCTAAATCCACTGTTCTCTTTTGGATTTCTTAAGCCAGATATATTTTAAATTCCATTTTTATGGTAACAGGTAAATCATTTCTTGTAAATATAAACCAAACACTATTAATTTAAAACTGTATGGGATTTGTAAGAAATTGTGTTTTTTGGTGAGAAAAGTGATGGATTAGTCAAAAAAGGATAGATAAAAGTATGTTTTTATCCAAAAATGAACCTTTCCCCCACCAAACCTTAAACAGATTTGGAAAAATAGTAGTAAGTTTGACAGCTCAAACATCTCTAGAAAATTTTTGTCTGATGTATTTTGCTTCTAGTCTATGCATACTGTGATTTTTCATGTGGACTCTTAAATGGAAAATTTGTGATGAATAGTTTATATGAAATATGCCTATTAAATGAATCTCACTATCTTCCTTAATTTCAGTGTGCATATGTGTGTGTGTATATTTTTCTTTAATGTGAATTACACAGAACACTTCACTAGTTGCTTTGTACTGTATTTTCTTATTTTCAGGGTTTTGTGTATATGACTTGTTTCTTAAATAATTTCCTCAGGAATGCAGACCTTAATTTTTATATCTTTCCTAAACTAGCTGACATAATAGTAAGCACTTAAGTGTTTAGTGAATGGTACAGGCAGAAATAGCAAAATACTTGCTTTTAACATATATTTAATTATATGTTTTAAAAGGAATGAAACCAAAGCCAAAGCTTTAGTAAATTTTGATTTATTAGATATTTTAGGAGAATCATAGAATTCTGAATTTTTAAAGAAAATCTGACTAATGGATTTATTTTTATTTTCAGATCTATCTGCATGCAGTATTTTATTTGATTGTTGACTTAGGCCATGTCTGTATACAGTAATCAAATAAACTCTTTCACTATTAAAGAAACTTATTACCAACCCAAGTCTTCTTCATTTTATCTCCTACAGTGTAACAGATGGAATATGGTGACATTTTAATGAGCGAAGTGAATAGTCTTTGCAATATAAAACACCTCGCACTCCTCATTTCATTGACAAAGTTCATCTTTAAATCTGAGAATACAACAAAGGGGTAGATTTCAAAGAATATTGTTGTTCTTAAACAATAAATTTTTCTTTAAGAAATAATCAAAAGTAGTATCTTAGGTGTAGTGCTAATTTTACATTCAATAAAATGTCTTAGAGCCGTAAAAATTAGGTTTCTGGAAGTTATTTAATGATGTGACATTATATTGTCAGTATAAAGAGGAGTTTGGAGAAGGAGATGGCAATGCGCTCTAGTATTCTTGCCTGGGAAATCCCGTGGACAAAGGAGCCTGGTGGACTAGAATCCATGGGGTCTCGAAGAGTTGGACATGGCTGTGTGACTAAGCCCTGCACACAAACGGGGGTTAGGGTGGCGCTTTAGGGGAGTGACAGTTTGGCCTCCTGAGTATCTTTGGCAACATCTGGAGTGTTTCTGGCTGCCACTAGTAGGGGAAGGGGCAGGGAGAGAATGTTCTGCTGGCATCTAGTGGGCAGAGCCAGCGATGCCGCTAAACTGCTCAGTCCTACAGGGCAGACCCTCACAGCAAAGAATTATCTGACCACAGGTGTCAGGAGCACTGAAGCTGAAAAACAAAACTGTCAAGTACATGGATTTGGATTCAGATGACCCGGGTTTGAGTTCTAGCTGTATGATCTTGGGCATGATTTACATCATGTCTCTAAGTTTTATCTTCTTGGAATGACATTAGTAATAGTACATAATGTATAGGGTGCTATATATATATATATATATATATATATGGTATATGCTAAGTTGCTTCAGTCATGTCCAACTCTTTGTGACTCTGTGAACTACAGCCTCCCAGGCTCCTCTGTCCATGCGATTTTTCAGGCAAGAATACTGGAGTGGGAGGAGCCTAGTGGGCTGCAGTCCATGGTGTTTCGAAGACTTCACTTTCACTTTTCACTTGCATGCATTGGAGAAGGAAATGGAAACCCACTCCAGTGTTCTTGCTTGGAGAATCCCAGGGATAGGAGAGCCTGATGGCTGCCATTTATGGGGTCGCACAGAGTCAGACACGACTGAAGCGACTTAGCAGCAGCAGCAGCAAATATTAGCTATCACCATCATCATTTTTATTGTAGATGTTTTTGCCATTATTTTCTGGCATTGGAGGTGGATTTGTTAACTTAGCTATCTTCTGCTTTTCTCTGTGATTTCACAAGCATTCTCAATCTTAGAACTGGGAGAAGACACTCTGATGGAAATTGACAATTCATGATAATTACCACATTAGTGCCTATTCAGTCATGCTAATGAACCATTGACAAGTGATGAGTATTACCTTTTAACAATGAGTCACCTCCCTAGTGTTTTATGATAGTTACTGACACAAAACAGAGTTTTGAGTCAGTATTTAAATGAGTAAGTTTTCCATGAAAATGTAGAAGAGAAAAAGTAACAGATCTTGAGTCAGAGTATTTATCTCTCATTTAGAAGATTTTTTTTTCATTTAGAAGACCAGAAATGAAGCCATGTCCCCCCTCATTGTTGCTAGTAATGACACATATTCTTAATCATGTGTGTCCTAAATCACTTTTTCATTACAAAACATATAAATCTCTCATTTTATGCATATAATATTTTATCTTACATGAAGTATCAATCTTGTTGAATATTTGCCAATGAAAGGATTTTCTGGCTGAGAAGGAATCCAGATAAAGAATAAGAGGTCAGTGGTAATTTAAAGACAAAATTGGATTTACCAACCATCTTCTGAAAAAAAAAATCAAACTATTTCTGGGAGCCTATGGTATTTTGTCATAGCAAAGTCACATTAAACAAAGCCCCTAGTTGGGGCTCATTCAAGAAAGTCTCCAAGCTCATTTTTGCTATTGTCTCTTTACAAGCCACTTGCTCTAATAACTGTATAAAGTTTTAATTAATACTGTCAGAGAAACCAAGACAAAAGGGGATAATAAAGCTAGAAAGAGACTATCTGGAAACTTGACTCTGTACATAGGAGGAGAAAGAACAAAAACCATTCTGCGTCATGTGCCCAGAGATTTTGTGTGTGTGTGTGTGTGTGATCTGGACTGGAAAGGTTTCAACCTTCTCCGAATGAGAGTGACTGCAGGGGGAGGTATCTTATTTGCGAAAGGCAACACAGCATTAACTTTCAGTGTTACTAGCTGTGGTGGCTTGGGCAGATGATGGAGAGAGAGAGAGAGGAGAGGAAGAATTACTGAGGCACATTGGCTTATTGCCTCATCTGTGGAATCTGACACCTCCAGTTCAAATTACACAGTTCTGCCACGTGTGCTCACGACTTTAGTTATTTTCCTCTCTGTCTTTCAACTTCCTAACTGTATAAAATGGCAAATTATTATGAGATTTAAGTGGTAAACTGCTAAGGAAAATGCCTGATACATACCAAAGCTTATTCTTAATTGCTATTAGTAATTGCATGAGCATAAAGGGTGATGGAGACTTCAAGGTAAATGCCCTAGGTCTTATTGGTTCTTTCTTTGTTTACCAAAGTAGATTTTTCTGCTAATCCCTCACTCTCTTTTCTGTCCACCAGCAGTACCTCGTTAGCTAAACCTAGGACTGATTAACTAGAATGCACTCCATTTTTTTCTCCAGACTTATTAATGATAACTCTCAGAACATCAAAATCTGCCGCTTATTAAAAATGGAAGCATTGACTCAAACAAAGGGCTAGAGAATGTATTGTTACTGTTAAAAGCCTAGAACAGATTTCTCGTTGAGCACACAGTGATAGGAAAAATTATCATTATAGCCATCCTTTGAGTGACTGGTGATTACTAAGCACCCTTGCCGACCCTTTTGAAGCTTCATAATAATGGTCATACAAAAATGGTTCATGAAGTTTCTCATTTTCAGATGAAGAAAATGGATTCAAGAGGGCCCTCAGGAATTCACTCAAGTAAGAAAATGACAACTGTGGCCTTGGATAGGGCTCTCAGGACCAGCATGTGCTTTTCCTATACTGCTCTCAATGGCCCCTTTGCCTCAGACCATCTCATCCACAAGTTTCATTAAATTTGTGAAAAATGTCATTGGTAGTTTGATAGGGATTGCAAAGAATCTGTCGATTGATTTGGGCCATAGAGTCATTTTCACAGTATTGATTCTTCTAATCCAAGAACATGGGATATCTCTCCATCTGTTTGAGTCATCTTTGATTTGTTTCATCAGTGACTTAAAGTTTTCTGCATACAAGTCCTTGGTCCCTGTTGTTATTGTTCAGTTGCTAAGTTGTGTCCAACTCTTTGTGACCCGTGGTTTAGGTAGGCTTATTCGTAGGTATCTTATTCTTTCTGTTGCACCGATGGATGGGATTATTTCCTTAATTTCTCTTTCTGATTTCTCACTGTTGCTGTTCAGTCACTCAGTCATGTCCGATTCTTTGTGACCTTATGGACTGCAGCATGCCAGGCTTCCGTCTTTCACTCTTTCCCAGAGTTTGGGACCAGATGCCATGATCTAAGTTTTTTGAATGTTGACTTTTTTCAATGTTTAAGCCAACTTTTTAACGCTGCTCTTTCACCTTCATCAAGAGGCACTTTAGTTCCTCTTCGCTTTCTGCCATAGGGTGGTGTCATATGCATATCTGAGGTTGTTGATGTTTTTCCTGGCAATCTTGATTCCAGCTTTTGCTTCATCCAGCCCAGCATTTCACATCATCTACTCTGCATATAAGTTAAATAAATGTTCATTGTTAGTGTATAGGGATGCAAGGGATTTCTGTGTTTTAATTTTATATCCTTCAACTTTTCTAATTTCATTGATTAACTCTTGTGGTTTTCTGGTGGTATCTGTAGGGTTATCTGTGTATAGTATCATGTCATCTGCAAACAGTGGCAATTTTACTTCTTTTCCAATCTGGATTCCTTTTATTTGCTTTTCGTCTCTGATTGCTGTGACCAAGACTTCCAAAACTATATTGAATTGTAGTGGTTAAGAGTGGGCACCCTTGTTTTGTTCCTGATCTTAGAGGAAAATGCTTTCAGTTTTTCACCACTGAGAAAAATGTTTGTTCTGGGTTTGTCATATATGGTCTTTACTCCAGTATGCATTGAAACACTGTTTACAATAGCCAGGATATGGAAGCCACCTAGATGTTGGTACATATATACAATGGAATATTACTCAGCCATAAAAGGAATGAATTTGAGTCAGTTATAGTGAAGTGGATGAATCTGTTATACAGAGCTTGTTATACAAAGTAAAGTCAGAAAGAGAAAAACATTGTGTAGTAACACATATAAATGGAATCTAGAAAAAGAATAGTATTGATAAACCAACTTACAGGGAAGAAATGGACATGCAAACATAGAAAATGGACTTGGCACAGCAGGGGAAGGACAAGGTAGGACCAACTGAGAAAGTAGCATTGACATATACCCTAGCATGGGTAAAATAAAACAGATAATAGTGAGAAGCTGCTTTATGACACAAGGAGCCCAGCCTGAGGCCCTGACCTGGAAGGGTGGGATGAGAGGCAGGAGGGAGACTCAAGAGGGCCGTATATAATTATGACTGATTCATGTTGTTGAATGGCAGAAATGAGCGCAACATTGTAAAGCAATTATCCTCCCCACCAAAAAAAACATTTGGGGTCTGAATTCCACTCAGGATTCCTAAGAAAACTGAAAAGCTGTACATGGGCAGAGGAGCAATTTTATTTATTTGTTTTCCATTTATTCATTCATTCACTCCTTCATTAATGTATATTTTACCTTATTCCAGAAGATTTTATAGGGCAAACTCACTTGCCATTTAATTTGCCATTAACTTTTGAGACCCTGAAGGAACAGACAATTGGTGAGGAGCCTGTGGCTCTGTTGGGTAGGAAGTAGTACCTGGAAGTGAAGCGAAGGTGATAAAGCTAAACTGAAAACGAGAGGCACCACGCCCACAGTCTACTCATTTCAGGTTTGTCCTGGGGCTGGTAACAATTATGGAAAGGGCTTACTGACATTCTGTGGGACACACAAAAATAACGTGCCAGGATATATAAATATCTTAAAAATAGGGCCACAAAGGCAAATGAAATTATCTCCCTTGCTCCCTGCAGATGTAGTTCAGAGTCTGAATAATGTTTGGCAGCACTGAAGGCAGAGAAGCCCCGATGTGCTGGATGGCGGTGGGGGTGGCTACAGAGGTCTGGGCAACCATTCTCAGAGCAACAAGCTAGGAAAAAGCTTTTGCACCAACTCAGAGTGTATGGAATTGACTTCAGCAGCTCTGTGAAGGCTCTCACAGTGCTTTAGGTATATTAGATATTCAAAATTCCTGGTCCGTGATAAAATTTTCACCTAAATTGGTTTTCTATTAGTAGAGGGGGTTTACTTTTTAAATCTTTCCTTGATATTATAATACTGTCAAGAACAATAGAAAAAAAACAGAGGGATATCAATCAATAAATGTGGGTTTGATGTCAGAATTTTGACTTAAATTTAGCCTGAGTTGACTGCATGCCTTTAGGTAAATAATTTTCCACTACTGTTTTCGTTTTACTACTATAGAGTCCATGGAATTCTCCAGGCCAGAATACTGGAGTGGGTAGTCTCTCCCTTTTCCAAGGTATCTTCCCAACCCAGGGATCAAACCCAGGTCTCCCGCATTGCAGGCAGATTCTTTACCAACTGAGCCACAAGGGAAGCCCACCCACAAGAGAGCCTGTGCCAGACTGGCAGTTTCAAACCTCTTCTTAGAGCCTCATTATTCTACTAGTGATGTCAGCTTCCCCAGTGCCCACCACCCCGGCATCTTCTCCCTAAGATTTCAGAGCTTCTCACCTCTAGCTGCACATTGACCCAGAGAATTAAATAAATGACCAATGCCTGACCCAATCGGAGCCCACTTGGGAGCCACTGCTGTAGCCTGCTCTGAACTGGATGCTGGGTGACCTGCTAGAGGGCAAAGTCTGCATTTATTTTCCCATTAACCTTACATGAGAGGCTGAGAGGTCTGAGAGGTCTGAGAGGTGTGGTGCTGGAGCAGCCATGAGAAGATACCCCACGCCCAAGGGCAAAGGAGAAGCCCAAGCAAGATGGTAGAAGCAGCGAATTCACGGTTAGAATGAAACCCCCTTCCCCCCAGAGATGCTCAGAGGGCTCAAACAAACCTTGTGCACAACCAGAACCCAGGGAGCCCACAGAGACAGTACAGTACAGTGTTTGTCTCCTGTGGAGGTGCAGGTCAGCAGTGGACTGCCACAGGGGCAGGGCTCAGGGCGCAGCAGACCTGGGTGTGGCATAAGCGCTCTTGGAGGAGGTGGCCATCAACCCCGCCATTACACAGGACTGGGAAACAGACTCTTGGATGGCACCAACAGAACCTTGTGCACCAGCACACAGGAGAAAGGAGCAGTGACCCCACAAGAGACTGACCCAGACCTGCCTGCGAGTGTCCAGGAGTCTCCAGTGGAGGCTTGGGTTGGCAGTGGTCTGCTGCAGGGTTGGGGGCACTGAATGTAGCAGTATATGCATGGGATCTTTTGAAGGAGGCGCCATTATCTCCATTACCTCCACCACAGTTTCAGTTCAGTTCAGTTCAGCCACTCAGTCGTGTCCAACTCTGCGACCCCATGAATCGCAGCACACCAGGCCTCCCTGTCCATCACCAACTCCCAGAGTTCACTCAAACTCACGTCCATTGAGTTGGTGATGCCAACCAGCCATCTCATCCTCTGTTGTCCCCTTCTGCTCCTGCCCCCAATCCTTCCCAGCATCAGAGTCTTTTCCAATGAGTCAACTCTTCACATGAGGTGGCCAAAGTACTGGAGTTTCAGCTTTAGCATCAGTCCTTCCAAAGAATACCCAGGACTGATCTCCTTCAGAATGGACTGGTTGGATCTCCTTGCAGTCCAAGGGACTCTCAACAGTCTTTTCCATTGTTAGGCCCCAGGTAAATAGGAGGGAGGGAACACAGCTCCACCCATCAACAGAAAATTGGATTAAAGATTTAGTGAGCATGGCCCTGCCCATCAGAACGAGACCCAGATTCCCCCTCAGTCAGTCTCTCCCATCAGGAAGTTTCCATAAGCCTCTTATCTTTCTCCATCAGAGGGCAGACAGACTGAAAGCCACAATCACAAAAAACTAACCAATCTAATCACATGGACCACAGCCTTGTCTAACTCAATGGAACTATGAGCCATGCCCTGTTAGGGCCACCCAAGACAGATGGGTCATGGTGGAGAGTTCTGACAAAACGTGGTCCACTGGAGAGGGAATGGCAAACCACGTCAGTATTCTTGCCTTGAGAACCCCATGAACAGTGTGAAAAGGCAAAAAGATAGGATACTGAAAGATGAACTCCCCAGGCCTATGGGTTCCCAATATGCTACTGGAGATCAGTGGAGAAATAACTCGAGAGAGACTGAAGAGATGGAGCCAAAGCAAAACATCACCCAGCTGTGGATGTGACTGGTAATGGAAGCAAGGCCAGATGCTGTAAAGAGCAATATTGCATAGGAACCTGGAATGTTGGGTCCATAAGTCAAGGTAAACTGGAAGTGGTCAAACAGGAGATGGCAAGGGTGAGCACTGACATTCTAGCAATCAGCGAGCTAAAATGGACTCAAGTAGGTGAATTTAACTCAGGTGACCATCACATCTACTACTGTGGGCAAGAATCCCTTAGAAGAAATGGAGTAGCCATCCCAGTCAACAAAAGAGCCCGAAATGAAGTACTTGGATGCAATCTCAAAAACGACAGAATGATCTCTGTTCTTCTCCGAGGCAAACCATTCATCACAGTAATCCAACTCTATGCCCCGACCACTAATGCTGAAGAAGCTGAAGTTGAACGGTTCTATGAAGACCTACAATACCTTTTAGAACTAACACCCTCCAAAAGATGTCCTTTTCATTACAGGGGACTGGAATGCAAAAAGTAAGAAGTCAAGAAACACCTGGAATAACAGGCAAATTTGGCCTTGGAGTACAGAATGAAGCAGGGCAAAAGCTAATATTTTGCCAAGAGAATGCACTGGTCATAGCAGACACCCTCTTACAACAACACAAGAGAAGACTCTACACATGGACACCACCCGATGGTCAACACCAAAATCGGATTGATTATATATACTTTGCAGCCAAAGATGGAGAAGCTCTATACAGTCAGCAAAAACAAGACTGGGAGTTGACTGTGGCTCATGAACTCCTTATTGCCAAATTCAGACTTAAATTGAAGAAAGTAAGGAAAACCACTAGACCATTCAGGTATGACCTAACTCCAATACCTTATGATTATACAGTGGAAATGAGAAATAGATTTAAGGGACTAATCTGATAGACAAGAGTGCCTGATGAACTATGGATGGAGGTTCGTGACATTGTACAGAGGACAGGGATCAAGACCATCCCCAAGAAAAAGAAATGCAAAAAAGCAAAATGGCTGTCTGGGGATGCCTTACAAATAGCTGTGAAAAGAAGAGAAGCAAAAAGGAGAAAAGGAAAGATATAAGCATCTGAATGTAGAGTTCCAAAGAATAGCAAGGAGAGATAAGAAAGCCTTCCTCGATGATCAGTGCAAAGAAATAGAGGAAAACAACAGAATGGGAAAGACTAGAGATCTCCTCAAGAAAATTAGAGATACCAAGAGAACATTTCATGCAAAGATGGGCTCGATAAAGGACAGAAATGGTATGGACCTAACAGAAGCAGAAGATATTAAGAAGAGGTGTCAAGAATACACAGAAGAACTGTACAAAAAAGAGCTTCACTATCCAGATAATCACGACGGTGTGATCACTCACCTAGAGCCAGACATCTTGGAATATGAAGTCAAGTGGGCCCTAGAAAAGCATCACTACGAACAAAGCTAATGGAGGTGATGGAATTCCAGTTGAGCTATTTCAAATCCTGAAAGACAATGCTTGAAAGTGCTGCACTCAATACGTCAGCAAATTTGGAAAACTCAGCAGTGGTCACAGGACTGGAAAAGGTCGGTTTTCATTCCAGTCCTAAAGAAAGACAATGCCGAAGAATGCTCAAACTACTGCAGAATTGCAATCATCTCACACACTAGTAAAGTAATGTCAAAATTCTCCAATCCAGGCTTTAACAGTATGTGAACAATGAACTTCCAGATGTTCAAGCTGGTTTTAGAAAAGACAGAGGAACCAGAGATCAATTGCCAACATCCGCTAGATCATTGAAAAAGCAAGTGAGTTTCAGAAAACATCTGCTTTATTGACTATGCCAAAGCCTTTGACTGTGTGGATCACTACAAACTGTGGAAAATTCTTCAAGAGATGGGAATACCAGACCACCTGACCTGCCTCTTGAGAAATCTGTATGCAGGTCAAGAAGAAACAGTTAGAACTGGACATGGAACAACAGACTGATTCCAAATAGGAAAAGGAGTACGTCAAGGCTGTATATTGTCACCATGCTTAACTTCTATTTAACATCATGAGAAATGCTGGGCTGGATGAAGCACAAGCTGGAGTCGAGACTGCCGGGAGAAGTATCAATAACCTCAGATATGCAATGACACCACCCTTAGGGCAGAAAGCGAAGAACTAAAGAGCCTCTTGATGAAAGTGAAAGCAGAGAGTGAAAATGTTGGCTTTAAACTCAACATTCAGAAAACTAAGATCATGTCATCTGGTCCCATCACTTCATGGCAAATAGATGGGAAACAATGGAAACAGTGGCAGACTTTATTTTGGGGGGCTCCAAAATCACTGCAATGGTAACTGCAGCCATGAAATTAAAAGACGCTTACTCCTTGGAAGAAAAGTTATGATCAACCTAGACAGCATATTGAAAAGCAGAGACATTTGCCAGCAAAAGTCCGTCTAGTCAAGGCTATGGTTTTCCCAGTGGTCATGTATGGATGTGAGAGTTGGACTTTAAAGAAGGCCTAGTGCTGGAGAACTGATGCCTTTGAACTGTGGTGTTGAAGACTCTTGAGAGTCCCTTGGGCTGCAAGGAGATCCAACCAGTCCATCCTAAAGGAAATCAGTCCTGAATACTCATTGGAAGGACTGATGCTGAAGCTGAAACTCCAATACTTTGGGCCACCTGATGGGAAGAACTGATTCATTTGAAAAGACCCTGATGCTGGGAAGGATTGAAGGCAGGAGGAGAAGGGGAAGGCAGAGGATGAGATGGTTGGATGGCATTACCGACTCGATGGAAATGAGTCTGAGTAAACTCTGGAAGTTGGTGATGGACAGGGAGGCCTGGCGTGCTGCAGTCCATGGGGTCGCAAATAGGACAGGACTGAGCGACTGAACTGAACTGATTTTCATTTTGGGGAATTACTCAAAATAGACACTAGGTGGAGCCAGCATCACATTTCTCACTATTGTTTTTTTCCTTTTAAGTCCGATTTAATCAGGTTTCCGGTTTGTTGTTATGTTTTTTACCAATTCTGCTACTTACATTTTAAGGATTATTGCAAAAACAAAACAACAGCAGCAAGCAAAACCCACAGTATTTTAAGCACGATTTTTTTCTGAGTTTAGATTGGAAATTAAGTGTGCATTTAATGTCTGTTTAGATTGAAGGCAGGAGGAGAAGGGGAGGACAGAGGATGAGATGGTTGGATGGCATCGCCGATTCAAGGGACATGAGTTTGGGCACACTCTGGGAGATAGTGAAGGACAGGGATGCTTGGCCTGCTGCAGTCCATGGGGTCTCAAAGAGTTGGACACAACTAAGCTACTGAACAACCAATGCTCTTAGATACCAAAAGAGGGTGCTCTAATATATTTTAAAAATGCACTTCTTAGGAATAAAAAAGCCCCAGCTTTTTCTTTTATGCAACAAAAAGTTCTTTCTTTCTGTCTAACAGCGTTGACTGGATTTCTTTCTTTTAAAAATCTAAGATAGCTATGCACAAATGCTTTATTCATTACAATAAAATTAAAACCAGTTCTCAGTTCTCTGCAATCTTAGATTAAAAATTGACCTTTTTTTTTTTTTTTGAGTTAAAAGCACTGTTTTCAGTTGTAACTTTGAAAAGCCTCTGGCAGTAAATGGTATTTGAATGTGTGGTTTCATTCTTGATTTAATTTGAGATATCTTTTATCACTTAACAACTTCCCCCTCCACTTAGGAGAAAGGTGGGTCTCATGAAAACCGAATTCGAGTTAACCAAGTGATTATTCCTGGTCTTCCAAGGGCAGGAAGGGAAATAGGGGGGATTTCCCCCACAAATCCTGCTTTATGTTGTGTGGGAAAGTTGGGTGCACAAAGAAGATGCTAGTCAAATTGTCTTAACAAGGAGCCTGCTGAGGTAAGAGGCACAACACACAGCTATTTGATGCCTCTGGAGTGCTTTCACTGGACACAAAGTTCCCCACTCAGTGATGGTGTAAGGGGTGTGGAGGGAAGGGGTGTGGGGGGCAAAAACAGCTAACACTGAATATACATTAAAGACTGTTGGTTAGTTGCTAAGTCCTGTCCGACTCTTTTGCCACATCTTGGATGTTGCCCACAAGGCTTCTCTGTCCATGGCATTTCCCAGGCAAGAATCCAGGCGTGGTTTGCCATTTCCTTCTCCAAGGGATCTTCCCAACCCAGGGATATAACCTGTGTCTCCTGCATTGCAAATGGATTCTTTACTGCTGAGCTACCAGGGAAGCCCCTACTGGTAATTAAATGAATGGTTCTCTTCTTCTTGTGAGAATGCCTGCTTCCCTACAGAATGGATGCTTAGGTGTTTGGCCAGGAGATGGTGTGGGGAGGGGTGTGAGGGGGGCAAATTATTCTGTCAGGGGTTGTAGACCCAGGAAAATAACTTCTTAGTTGCCTTGTTGTTGTTTAGTCACTAAGTTGTGTCCCACTCTTTTGCGACTCCATGGATTGTAGCCTTCCAGGCACCTCTGTGCATGGAATATTTCAGGCAAGAACACTGGAGTGGGTTGCCACGCCTTCTTCCAGAGGATCTTCCCAACCCAGGGATGGAACTCATGTCTCCTGCATTGCAGGCAGATTCTTTACCACTGAGCCACCTGGGAAGCCAAATGGGAAATGGGTGACAACTAACCCAAACTAGCCAAATTGGTCCAAAAAACTCCAAGTCAGAGAACAGATCTAGATGCTGCCAGAAGTTTCAGTCCATAGAAACACCGTTTCAGCCTTCACACCTCCCCTCCCAGCGCTGGTGATGCGTTTCTTCCATATCTAATTTATCTTAGCTGGTAACTTGCTAACAAAAAAAGCAATCTCTCCTCTTTGCCCTTTCTCTTTGTTTTTTCAGTGTTAAAAAATTTCATTTCAAATGCCCTCAGTCTTCAGAGAAAGCAGGCGGACGTGGAAATTAGAGTCTGAATCAGTTTTGTCTATGTTACTAAGTCTGCATTTTAATTAGTTGGGGAGACAGCCATGCTCTGGTAGCGAAAGTGAGTAGAATTTCTAGATCCACGAAAGGCCTATGTGGATTTTCTACAGAGGAACAAAACACTAACCAGATGGTATTTAGTTAATAGGCCGACTTTAAAGGCAAGTATTTGTTTTGAGCTCTTTCCTAAGGGAGAGAAAGTTAGCTAATTAATAGAATAAAAGAGATAAGAGAAAAGCCAGAGGAGAAGAAATACTAAAAATAATGAATAAAGAGAAATGTGAGGAGGAATGGATATTGGAAAATAAGGGGAACAAAATAAGCAGCTATAGAAAAATACAAAATTAGAAAAAACATGTTACTGCAGATTTTTCACCAAATGGTTTCCTAGGAAACTTAACAATGGTTCTCTCTCTACTGAGTAATTATTGAAGGACATACTGGATTTAGAGTCTGCTGGCTCCACCAGTATCAAATGGAAAGCAAACACATTTCAGGCGTTTTAGTCATGAGCACCATCTTTTCTATATTATGCTTTTCTCCCGACAGAAATGGTTGATTTCAACAATTTCGACAGATAATAGAAGAAGAGCAGTGAGATCGAAACACAGGCATGGTGAAATATTTGAGAAATCAGATTAGTCCAGGCCGGCACATTAGTATGTGTGACATCAAGTAACAAACCGTGCAAAAAGTAAATTAGGAAGCAGCTCAGAGCCCATGTGGCCATGGGAGGTCATCTTTACAGTTTGCCAAGTATGCTGCTGAAAAGCATTTTTCCATGTAAAGAGCTTGGTGCACTTGAAGACTTCTAGTCTAGAGATTAAAATAAATCACATTGCGAAGCCATGTTTCATCTTCCATAAACCTGCAGCTTCTATTATCACTGGCATAAAGAGCAAACATTACACAATGCTTTACTGCTCCTATGTGAATTTGTCTTTCCTATAGCTTACCCTATTTTCCAGAAAATATTAATATTACATTGTTATGTAATGTAAACCCCTTTCTGCAAAGCTGTCTTCTTGTATTTTGGGGGCTGGATACTTGGTTTTGTGTATGTGTGTGGTGTGTGTGTGTGTGTGTTTGGAGAAGTGTGAGAAGGGATGGGGGCAAAAGGAGTGATAGGGGTTGTCTTTCATGATGACTCAGGCCATCTCTTTTTGCTTTTTTGCTTAACAAAAACAGGACTCAAGAGTGTAAGAATTTTTGTTATTGTTTGGAAATATAACTTGATTGTGTCACCTTTTTCCTTCACATGAATACAAGTTACCTATAAGGGAAACTTCCAAAATCACAATCTATCGTATGGGATAGAATAAATTCTAAATCATAAATATTTATGCTTCAATTCAGTTCAGTCACTCAGTCATGTCCAACTCTTTGCGACCCCATGGACTGCAGCACGCCAGGTTTCCCTGTCCATCACCAACTCCCAGAGCTTGCTCAAATTGATGTCCATCGAGTTGGTGATGCCATCCAACCATCTCACCATCTGTTGTCTGCCGGGAGCCAGCATGAGGAACTCTGCCCATGGCAAAGGTCATGAGGAAGGAGGTTTGGCATACGCAAAGGCGTGATCAAGCCTCAGGAAACCCCCTGTTCCCGAGCATCTACCCCAAAACCAGAGTCTGTTTTATGCTCTCACCTACACCTCTGACTTTACAGGGGGCTCTCCCCCATAACCGTTTTTCTTGGAGAAGGAGTAAACTCCAAGGCAATAAAAATTCCTGGGCGTGACAAGAGTGTTTCAGCTTACGGACTCCTCTGAAGGTGATCTAGCCCGCCTGTATAGGTTCGTCTGGCCACATGTGATTGTTTACAGCCTCCCAACCTGAGAGGCATGAGATGTTTTAGACTTACTAAAGGCAAAATCTTTTGGGGAGTTAGAAATTATTAGTATAATGGGTTGGTTAGGAATTATATTGGTGAAGGGTTCTTCATTTGTTGTGTCAATAATTGCTGCTAATTCCCTGCTCTGGGTGGGACAAGGATGTCTCAGGTCAAACCTCTCTGCTGACACACTAGCTTGTGTGACAGGATTATCCATACTCCTGCCACTACCACATGACTGTTTACTACCTCTCAACCATAAACAGCACAGAGAGTTTTGGAGTATTTTGAGAGTCTTAATTAGCACAGGGCTTTTTCTTCCTGTTGAGTCAATGATTGCCGCCAGGCCTCCGTATCCTTAGGCACCTGGGAATATATTAATCAGTGTATTTGGAATATAGCAAAGGAAATATAGTAGTTTTTGATGTTAGCAATACTAGACTTTTTGAGTTAATGGATTTGCTCTTTTGTAATAGGCCACTGTACTTTGTTATAAATCACTGTGTCCTTGCTATGTAAAAATGTAACTTTATCATATCTTAAGACTAAATAGATCTTAAGGGGAGCATTGGTGAAAGGATTTTCATTTGTTGGGCTGATGTTTGCTGCTACATCTCCATGCTCCCTGCCCTTATAATGAATATAACTAGCATATAGGAGAAATAAGCATTAACCTTTAAGCATATAGGAGAAATAAGTATTAACCTTTAAGACTAATCATGTTAACCTTGGGTTAAATAAATTCCTTTCTTGATTGTAACTCACTACACCCTCACCCTATAGGAATGTAACTTTATTTGGAGGGTGGTGCCTGGTTTAAGAAAAAACACCCTTGGAAGAAATAAGTTTTTTGGTTATCAGAAAGAAAGGATCATAAAATGTCAGCAGGTCTCACTCATGGCCAGAAGATGATGTACCTCTTTTATACATTTATGTGAAGCACCTGATTTTGATAAAGGTCAGGACTGCTGACTCCCGTGTGACTCTGTATTCATCCCTATGTGTAACAAAAGGTATATAAGCAAACCCAAAAATAAAGAAATTGGATCAGTTTCTGGAAAGACTGATTCCCCCATGTCACTTCTTTCTTGCTCCCGTTTTTCTGGCTGAATTCCCATCTAGAGCATGGATGCTATTCCACGTAATCCAAGTTATTCAGCCTCTTTTTCTCCACTAATCTTCCTACTACACTATCCATTTCTAATCTCTCTATATCTGTGATTAAATATGTATTTTTCCAAAGACGCTAACTCCGTCCCCACCTTCGAATCACCCTGGATCCACCGGGGCTGGACCCCGGCAGTTGTCCCCTTCTCCTCTTGCATTCAATCGTTCCCAGCATCAGGGTCTCTTCCAATGAGTCAGTTCTTTGCATCAGGTGGCCAAAGTGTTGGAGCTTTAGTATCAGTCCTTCCAATGAATACTTAGGACTGATTTTCTTTAGGATTTATTGGTTTGATATCCTTGCAGTCTTCTCCAACACCACAGTTCAAAAGCATCAATTCTTTCATGCTCAGCTTTCTTTATGGTCCAACATGCATACATGTTGGTCTCACATGCCTACATGTTGGTCTCACATGCCTACATGGTCATACATGCATACATGACTACTGGAAAAACCATAGATTTGACCAGATGGATCTCTGTCAGCAAAGTAATGCCTCTGCTTTTCAAAATGCTGTCTAGGTTTGTCATAAATATTTATGCTTATAGACAACAAATTGGAAAAGTTTAGCATAAAACAAACAAACAAAAATTGCCTATTCCTTTTGGCAAATGTCTGGATTTCCTCCTCAGAATTCATTGTGTCAATTATTTATTCCTCTTCACTTTTGTGTAGCATGGAAAAAAGTAAATCTAAGAAGTTCACAGCAGGACTCAAAACAAAGCAAATGCAGTACTCAAACTTTGGTCACCCGGGTGGATCAAGTGAAAGGGAAAGTGGTCGTTCAGCTGTGTCTGACCGTTTGTGACCCAATGGAGTGTAGCCCACCAGGCTCCTCTGTCCACGGGATTCTCCAGGCAAGGATACTGGAGTAGGTTGTCACGTCCTCCTCCAGGGGATCTTCCTGACCCAGGGATTGAACCTGGGTCTCCCACACTGCAGGCAGATTCTCTACCATCTGAGCTAGCAGGGAAGCCTTGCATCAAAGTCAAGATTTTTCCAAAGTAGAAAGGAGGGAGAGAAAGCCAAGAAAATCATGGTAGCTTTTTGCTTTACTGGTATTTATTTGTTTTCCTGGATCCAGGTAGAAAACAGAAAATGAGGGGAAAAATCAAATTATGTATGTAACATCTCTGCATATTTTATGACATTTGAGCACAGCCTATGCTTGTGTATGTATACTTTTTAAAGGTCATTTTATGTTTTAGTTGAGCAGGACAGCCACACATTTTAATTATCAGTAAATCTTGTGTTCTCAGTCTCTCAGTTGTGTCCGACTTTGCGACCCCATGCACTGTAGCCTGCCAGGCTCCTCTGTCCATGGGATTCTCCAGGCAAGAATACTGGAGTGGGTTGCCACCTCCTTCTCCAGGGGATCTTCCTGACCCAGGGATTGAACCCCAGTCTCATGTCTCCTGCATTGGCAGATGGGTTCTTTACCACTAGTGCCACCTGGGAAGCCCCCTTTTTCTTCTAGTAATCCTTATTTCCTTTAAAACAGTGAAAATATTTAAATCTTGATGTCTAATATACTGTCAAAAAACATTTTAATGTAATCAAATTACTATTTTTCAGTTTTTCTTCAGTAATGAACTAAATCAACATTATTGTTGGTATTATATCATTGGTTAGGCAATGATTATCAAATTTTAAAATTTAATGATGCATTATTCTAAATTTGTTTGTAGTCAAGCACATTCCAAAATTTAAAGGAAAAAAGCTGTATTCAATCTTATATCAATTTTAATACTTAATTAAATTTAATTAATATTTAAATTAAATACCTAATTAATAATTAAATTAAAATACTTAATTTAATCAAAATCTTAATCAATTTTAATACTTCTTATATATGGGCTAATGCTCACAGAGGTTGGTAAATTAAAATGGATTTTCCCAAGTATTCCATTTTTTTATTTTTCATAAAGATTATTTTTCATGAAGATTGCTATTTTAAAAATATCTACTATATTTCTTAAGATAATTGGAATACTGCTACTTGTCTCACAAGTCCAAGATTTTGAGTTCTCTGGAAGGTGTGAACCAATAAGAAGGTGCTGGCAGCAGAGATAAAGGTTTTGAAATGGTGACTTTTAGAAATTCCCTGATGGTTAAGTGGTTAGGACTCTGTGCTTGTAATGTGGGGGCATGAGTTCAATCCCTGGCTGAGGAACTAAGATCTACAAACCTGTAGTACAGCCAAAAAAAAGTGAAATAGTGACTTTCTTCTTCATGTCATGCGATGTCATTCATCCCTTGTACTTTCACTATTTTCAAACCTCTAATGAACTCTTAAATGTCTATTATTTGAGGATACTAAACCAATCCAATCCAACCAATCCATTCTAAAGGAGATCAGCCCTGGGATTTCTTTGGAAGGACTGATGCTAAAGCTGAAACGCCAATGCTTTGGCCACCTCATGCGAAAAGTTGACTCACTGGAAAAGACTCGATCCTGGGAGGGATTGGGGGCAGGAGGAGAAGGGGACGACCGAGGATGAGATGGCTGGATGGCATCACTGACTCGATGGATGTGAGTCTGAGTGAACTCTGGGAGTTGGTGATGGACAGGGAGGTCTGGCATATTGCACTTCATGGGGTCGCAAAGAGTCGGACACAACTGAGCGACTGAACTGAACTGAAACCAATTAACCTTTGCTTCACAGTTAACTCACTACTACTATCTGGGAGAGTGTCTGTAATGCACACTTTTTATGATGTTTTAATTTGCATCACTCATACCACCCCTGAGGACAGACCTCCTCCACCTGTTGTTTGCCATGTTTAGGTAGTATCTAGACTCATCTGTTATATGACCCATACTTAACCATCTTAATTGTGATTTAATAAGATTAACAAAAAGTATTTAAGATTAAGATGAACAAAGTATTCATCAGTGTCTGCAAGATGCACTCAGTCTTAATTTAAGCAAAAATAACTTATTGATTCATATAACTGTAAGTCCAGAAGTGTAGCCAACCTGTTAAAATGTGGGCCCAGAGCCTTCAGTAATGCTGTTGGACTCTGACTACACTTCTAGCTCTGTGTGTGTGTTTGGATTATTCACAGTTGTAGTCAGGAGCTCAAGCAAGTCACAGGGCTCTGACCCTCTCTTTAGGTGTTGCTTGCTTTCGCCTGACTGATTTTCCATACCAGAACCAGACGTGTGACTGGTAAGATGGCCATCGATGACCCCACACTCCTGATTCCTAGCTTAAACTTTCCACAGGGGAAAGAGACTGCTGTTTCTCAACAGGTTCAATGAATAATTTCTGGGATACTTTGGTCCATCCGACCCAAAACATGTTCCATACTGAACCTTTTAGCTATAGAGAGAGGGTACTTGGACTGGCCATGACTGACTCTTATTTTCTCCACTGTGGCAAGGAAGAGAAGGTCAGCCCCATCGGAACTCTGTGAAATTCAACTGAAGATTAATTTGGTACCTACACTGGGGAGCAAATCAACAAAAAGGCAAATACCTTATTTTCCTAAATTTTAACAATAATTTATGATACTGCTCACATTTGTTAAAGAACACATAACCACGGTGATAAAGTGGAAGATAAATGACGATTAATTTTTTCTCTACATCTGTGTATATGTGAACATTTTTGTGTTAGTCAGGGAAAAGAAATACATCTCTGTTTCTGGGGATCTGGTGCTCCCAGATGGAGTAGTATGACTCGTCACCCTAAATATTTCCTCTCATGGAGTAACATGACTTGTAACCTTCAATATTAGCTCACATGACTAACGTCATGCAGCCTCCTTATATATCTTTTCTTCTAGCCCATAATCTTGAAACTAAAGTCAACTATGCTTAATTGCCATGAATGTTTGTGGGCTATTTCCTTGTTATGGTCAAATAATGGTTTGAGTACAGTGAAGATTAAAGCAGGAAAATCGCTGAGCTAAGATAAAAGACATAATTCACGTCTATCCTTTTTCACAAGCAATAAGAATGCAGTGGAGTCCTGAATTACAATTTTCCATAATAGCAGACATTTTGATTCTTCTTTTCATGTCTCAATTTGAGTTTCCAGTATTAATCATCAATTATAGCATTCACAACTGTTGTGCACGATGGCAGAGGAACATTTTAGAGTATTAAGTGATTTATATTACTTTTAGATGTCATGGAAATTGCGATACCAGTTCAACTAGATAACAACTGAATGCTAGAATTATGAGTGGCTTTAAATGTATTAACATATATCATGAGAATTATGTAAATTTTAATAATTAAATAACATTGCATGCATGCATGTTAAGTCACTTCAGTTGTGTCTGACTCTGTGCAACCCTATGGACTATAGCCCATCAGCTGCCCATGGGATTCTCCAGGCAAGAATATTGGAGTGGGTTGCCATTTCCTTCTCCAGGGGATCTTCCCAATCCAGGGATAGAACCTGCATCTCTTTTATCTCCTGCATTGGCAGGCAAGTTCTTTACCACTAGCACCACGTGGGAAGTCCAAATGATACTAGTATTCATTAATTTTAAGAAATTTAATATTAATTTTAAATTTTATTTGCTTTATAATTTTAATAGGTTATATTGGATGTTTCAGAAGGAAAGCTCTTTGAAAACATAGAAAATACTTTTAATTTTATTTTTTTGCATTGCTTTTAATTTCCTTGTTTTTTTTTTTTTTTTGCCATGGATATATTTGCAATCCAATAGAGTTCTATGAAATTAGGGTGTTAGAACTACTGGAATCTACAGAAACATGGTGGCATCTTAAAAAAATTTTTTTTTAAATTTTATTGAAGTATAGTCAATTTATCATGTTGTCTGAATTTCTGCTGTACAGCAAAGTGATTCAGTTACACATGTAAATTCTTTTTCATATTATTTTCCATGGTAATTTTTCATAGACTATTGAATATACTTCCCCGTGCTATACAGTAAAACCTTGGTTTTATCTAATTTTGCTTTACTTTAAAAAAACTATATTCCGTCTTTGTACACTTTGAATATAAGTACATGCTGTCTTTTAATCATCTAGAATAACTGCTACCAATAGAACACAAAATAAGTGAAAAATCTTGTTAACTGCAATACAATTATTTTGCTTAAATGAAGATAAGAAAATTCATTTTGAATAATTGTATAATTTATACATTTTGCTTTTCATTATTAGTCATCCATCCATTGAGATAGCTCACTAACAGTGCAATCAGACGTACAGTAACAAAAATTCTTTTGTCTTCATTATTTTGCTAATTTTCATCCTTAGGAACTCACACAGTCACGTATGTCTTTGGATCTTGAAGGTATATTTGTCAGGGCAGGGAGTCATTGTGAAGATGTATTTGTCAAGGCAGGGAGACAGGACCTATATTTAGTGGCATGGGAGCCTCCATCTTTCCTCTTCCTCTGGGATCCAGTAATGTTAAAGTCAGGATGAACAGAGAACACAAGGAACTTGGTCTAAGCCTGGATGTCATAAAAAGAATTTAAGGTGTTGTTAGAGCAGCACTGGAATGACAGAGGCCCATGAAAAGAGAAACATGAAGTCAGGACGTAGGTGATAAATGGGATAATGAGGAGAAGTGGAAAGACTCGGTTTATACTGTGGAGTTTTTCCTGTCCTTCAGGATTGCTTCAGTCACTCTGAGGTTTTCTGTGTTTTTGTGCTAAATATGCTTTTACTTTGTTGCTCAATTATCTGTGATACACATTATCTCATTAAAAGTTCACATTCGGCATCCATTTAGTGAGTTTAAATCTTTGTGTGGGGAAGTCTCTGGTGGTCCAGTGGCTAAGACTCTGAACTCCCAAGGCAGGGGTCCTGGGTTCAACCTCTGATTGGGAAACTAGATCCTGCATGTCACAACTAAGAACTTACCTGCTATAACGAGAAGATTCCACACACAGAAACAAAGGCCTGACACCACCAAATAAATCAATAAAAATATTTTTAAAACTCTTTGTGTGAAAATTTAGTTATAATATATTTATACGCACATAAATGTACATGAATATATATATATACTTAAATATTTTCTTTGATCATAGACTAGAAGAGATCATGAAACTGATGTCAATAATTTCTACTTAATCTAAGTTAATTCAGGATTTTTATTCTTAAACTCTGTGTGTCTGTTTCCACACAAACTCTGTGTGTCTGTAAAACAGGTTTTATAGCAGCACTTACATCATAGGGTTGTTGTGAGAATTAAATATGTTAATATATGTAAGCTGGGGCCTCCCTGGTAGCTCAGTTGGTAAAGAATCTGCCTGCAATGCGGGAGACCTGGGTTCAATTCCTGGGTTGGGAAGATCCCCTGGGGAAGGGAATGGCTACCTACTTCATGCAGATGTGTTAATATAGGTAAACTACATCAAATAGTGCTTGGCCTATAGAAAGCCCTATAGTAAAACTAGCTATTAATATAATAGCAAACTATAATAGTGATAGCTTGCTACTATTGTTATTACCTGTGCCCTCATCCTTGATGTTGATCCCAAGTGGTGACGGGTCATAGCGGACAAGGGGGGTGGGCATGCATCTTGTCCTTGGTTTTCACCGTCTATGCTTGCCTCCTGGCATCCTTGCTGAGAAGTCTTATTCCTTTAAAGTTTCTGCTCAGGTTACTGCCTCATCCTGTCTACAGGCTTTTCTGGTTTCCCTTCACACTTAGCTATTTTTGCACCTCTTTTCAGCACATTTAGCTCAGGAAGGTTCTGTATCAGACAGGTGTTAAATAATGCAAAGGGCCACTTTTATTTAATGCTCAGGGATGCTGGAAGGTAAGAAGAGAACTCAACAAAGCTTCTGCCTCCTCTCCATCGAAGAATCAAGGCACTGACTCTTCATCGCTCAGGTCCCTCCAACTATATAGTCAAAGATTGCTGTCCTATGTTCCATCTCAGAACTCGGCTCAGGAAAGGAAGGCGGTGGAGGACTCTGGGCCTTAGCAGGGACTCAGAAGCTCCCAAGCTCTCTGGTTTCCTGCTCATCTTTCTTCTTTCTCTTCTCCCATCCTTTTCCCCAGCCCAGGTAATCTTTACTTCCTATGGACCTTCTGAGATCTGAGCTGGAGGGCTGGCTCTTATTTCATCAGGCTTTCCTTCAGACCCGTTGTTAATGTCCTTGGGTCCCTATGCCCAAATGTTCTGACTTCTGTATCTGAAAATCCACTGCCCCTCCCCAGTCTGCCACCCCAATATCCTCCCCCTCCTTTTCTCTGTGGGCACAGCTCCTCCCCGGAGGCTTAGCTGACTAGCAAAGTAATTTAATAATGTGATTCTAGAAGGCTAAGGACCAAAAACAAGGAATCAATGATTTATATTGCAAAATATATCTTGTCTGTATAAGTCTTTGTGTTCTGGGAAAAACCTGACTTTTTCTGGAGGTATGATCGTTCTTGTCGGCAATCTCCAAAAGAGCGAGGACCAATTTCCTATAGAGAACCTATTTCACAAGGACAGTAACTTCCTCATCACGCAATGCAGCCTGTGCTTCTCTGGGTGACATTTCCTCCCCTATCTCCAAGGTTAAGCCTAAGTAAGTGAGTATCACAGGCAACACCCTTGACTAGCGTTGCCAGTCATTTTAAAGGACTTTTCCTCTTTCAAGTGCTGGCCTAAACTTCTGCCATCCTTTCTTGCTCTTCTCTGGGGACATTGGCCATAATACAGGTTGAAGCTCTTCTTCAAAAATAAGCTCTGGGGACCTCCTTGATAGTCCAGTGGCTAACACTGCCCGCTCCCAATGCAGGGGGCACAGGTTCGACCCCTGGTCAGGGAACTAGATTCCACATGCTGCAACTAAGAGTTTGCATGCCACAAAAAAGATTCCACAAGCTGCAATGAAGATATGAAAGTTGCTCAGTCTTGTCCGACTCTTTGCGACCCCATGGCCTATATAGTCCATGGAATTCTCCAGGCCTGAATACTGGAGTGGGTAGCCTTTTCCTTCTCCAGGGGATCTTCCCAACCCAGGGATTGAACCCAGGTCTCCTGCATTGCAGGCAGATTCTTAACCAGCTGAGCCACAAAGGAAGCCCAAGAATGCTGGAGTGGGTAGCCTATCCCTTCTCCAGGGGATCTTCCCAACCCAGGGATTGAACCAAGGTCTCCTGCAATGCCGGCAGATTCTTTACCAACTGAGCTATCAGGGAGGCCATGGTATAGCCAAATATATATACACACACATAGAATAAGCTCTGGTGAAAGATCTCTTGCATAAAAGGTGAAGAGTTGGCTTTGCTTATAGACTGGGTGCCTTGTATCCTTTGTCTAAGCTTCTGACACCTTTGAAAGGGCACACTATTAACAATCATGCCAGGACAGAAGGCATGAATTGGAATAGTCTTGCTCCCACCCAACAGATCAAACTTTATGGCTCTTAGAGTTTACCGACAACAAACAAAGCCCTAGCCATGTCTACTCCCCCTCATGGTGATGGCCTAGTCTTTTGGCATCAACAGCCTGAGAAAATGCAGGCTAAACTTCGGCTGCACAGAGTCAGGGGCCTCCCTCTGACGTGTTGAGTCCACCTAAGCCTGCATGGTCCCTGTTGTTTTAGCCATAGCCTCTTTGTAAGGGTCTTGGCTAAGAACAAAATGCTATTTTCACAAAGGCAAAGAAAGAGAAAAATGCTTTCTTCAGATGTCATGTTTAACAGCTATCTGAAATAATCTCTCTACAGGAATAAGTGGTTGACTCTGATTTTACCATAGAGTCTAAACCCATCTTCCAAAGTACAGTCTGTGGCCTAGCACATACCCCAGGCTGCTACTTGATGACCGCTCTGCAAGGTGACTTGCTAGGTTTTTGTACACAGCTTTGAAAAAAAATTCAGAGCCTAAAGAATGGGCTCTAACTAAAATTTTCACTCCTTCCTAGTGTTCTCCAGGGATTCAGAGAATTGGATTTCTGTGGCAGTTTAGAAGGCTCTGTTGACATCTGTTTTCTTCCTGATATAGGCTCTCCTGCATCTACCCAGAAAATGCAAAGCATTCAGCAGTCTGCTCACACTCAGTTGCATCACCGCCCAGCAGTTTATCTGAAATTGGGGTTGACTTCGGAGTCTGCCAGTTCTCTCCCATCTGTCCCCTCAAGATGATCCGGTTCTGCGGTGATTTGTGTTTATTATAGACAGGCTTCTTCTATAGTAGGTAGCATTTTAGCCCACAAGACCCTGTTGCATAAGAAATGCAATTTTATTTTTTATAGTCAAATTTGGTTTCAAATAGAAGTTCCACAAAGTGATTTTTACCTAATCTGTCGATTCTAGATAGTTTCATCTCATTTAAACTTCTCAGCTGATGAATGTATTGTATTTCATAGAAGACTACCAGCCCGGTATTTCCTCTTTTTCTCAAATCAAATCTACCAGGTTTCCGGCTCTAGTGCCCACATTCTGACCAGCCCCCCTTCCACTCCGTTTCAGTGGAAGAAATAGCGCTACTCTTAAGGCAACTCCTTCACTGCCCTGTAGTTCTCAGACCTTTCCACTTTCTCAGGGATTTATCTCTTGAAAGTATACCCTTTTTCTTAGCTTTACACGAAAACTTCAAATAATTCAAAAGGTCAGACTCTTTCAACTCAAAAGTGTTAGCTTTCAAAACTTGCTTTTCGCCTGTCGCCTTCCCTGTTCTTCGGTGGTAATAAGAGGTGCCTCGAAGTCTGGTTGGAAAGAATAATGGGATAAAAGAGCATGACCAGGGTGAAAAACACCATGGCTAAACAGTACAAAATATATTACCCTATTGCACTTTGGTGTATAATGTTACTTTGTACAAAGTTTTGTGCTTTGTATAATGTTAAACTTTGCCTTTGCCCACGGCAGGCTCTCAGGCAGGCTGCAGGGCGCCTCGAGACCACTGCTGCTCCCCGCCACTCCCACGTTTTACTATCACAGGTAATGGCACCTTCTCCGTGAAGGCTGTAATGAGGGCTGCCGCTGACTGCCTCAAGTGACAATCATTAGCATAGCCTTACTGTCCCTGATGTACAAGCCTCTCTGATCATCATTCCCTATGTACCGCACTATTTTCATGAGTGTGCGTGCGTGCTCAGCCGCTTCAGTCCTGTCGGACTCCTTGCGACCCCATGGACTGCAGCCTGCCAGTCTCCTCTGTCCATGGGGATTCTCCAGGCAAGAATACTGGAGTGGGTTGCCATGCCCTCCTGCAGTAACACTAGCATACCAACATGCTGTAATACCTGCCATTATCCGAAAAAACTGAGAAATTCCCTGGTGGTCCCGTGGTCGGACTCTCCGTGTTTCCACTGCAGGGAACACGGGTTTATTCCCTGGTCTGGGAATTAAGATCCTGCATGCTGCACGGTACAGTCAGAAAATAAAAAGTTTGCATGACTTGACATAAACTTCCAGCCACTTCCCCAAATTATGAGTTCTTCTTTATGAAAAACTTTCCAAAAGGCTTCTCTGTACTCACTCCTCCAGTTCCTCTCTTAGCTTTTCTGGAACCCATTCTCATCACTCCTATCAGATATCAACAGCCTCCATGTGACCCAATCTGAAGATCAGCTCTGTCTTCATCTCTCCCAGTTTCTCATTTATATTTGACAAAGTTAATCAGTCACTCCCTTTGAAATTCTTCTTCCTTTGCCTTCTGGTACATAAAACGATTCTTGTTTGCCTCCCACCTCACTAGCCACTTTGTTTTAAGCTTTCTTGTCTGGAATCTTCTACTTTCCCTGATTTATTAACAGAAAGTCCTTAAGGCTCAGTCGTTGAATTGCTTCTCTGTGCTGTCCACATTCACTCTTTGGAACTTAAGAGTTTGATGACCTAATCCAGTCCCATGACTTTAAAGATCAATTATATGCTTTTGGTGGCTCCAAAATGTACATTTTAATGGAACATCTCTCTTCTGAGCTCTAGAATGCCATACTCAAAAGTCTGCTTGGTATCTGCCTTGGATACATAATAGACATCTTACACTTATCATTTCCAAAGAGCAATGCTGATTTACCCCTTCTAAACCACATCCCCCCTAGATTTTTAAAATGCACTAAATGGAATTACAATTCAATAAGTTGCTCCAGTCAAAATCTTGTCATCTTTCTTGATGCTGCCCTTTCTCTCATGTGAGACAGGACAGGAAATCTCAGCAGGGTGAGTGTCACCAATGTCCAACGAAGATGACTGAGGATTAGGTCCTGTGGTACCATCCTGACAACCACTTCCTTCCTGGCCCCTGGCCCTTTGTCCTTTCATCTCATCTTCTGTCTTTAGATCTTAGATGAAACTTCATGGAGAAGGAGGAGGGAATCTTTGAACTGAGCTGGAGAAAAATCTAAAATGTCTCAATAATCACAAATTTTACTAAGTTTGCAAAAAAAGTGAGCACATAAAGTTCTCTGCTTTTAGGTCGAAATGGGAAGTAAGTTATTAGTCAAGTTCAGTTACAGAAGAACAAAGACATACATTATTACATACAGGGTCTGGGCTGCAAATTCATACCTACTACCCTTGAGGTTTCTCTTCTTTCCTGACAGGTTGCTCAAGGAGGCTACAGGAACCCCAGTGAAACAGCAAGGTGATCTATAAAGGAGCCAGAAGAAAATATTAATGCCCTCATTCGTATTTAACTTTATGTAAAATTAGATCTAAATTAATCTTTACTAAGATATATACGAATAGATAGATAGATTTGCATTAGTCCTTTACTGAGGCACATATCAGTCACTTGTCATGCCATGTCCCGAGGCAGAGTGCTTGACAGTGAGTCCCTCATTTTTCATCCCATTTCAGTTCCATGATATACTGCATTGTATATGGACCCAACTAAGTGAATTCATAAATCATGTTATCCAGTTTTATTTAAACTAAGCATTATGAAATGAGGCAAAAAGATGGAAAATATGTCTAAGAAAACGAAGATTTAAAACAATGCTAAGAGCATATGACTTAACAGCAAAAAGTGAGTGCTGGTATGCGTGTTCTGACTCCTAGCAGAAGTTCTTGTCAGTCACAGTCTAGGGTATAAACTGGGAGCATATAAATAGTTTTAACGGAAAATGAAAAGAAAGTTCACAATTACAAGAAGACCACTTGAAATGTGCACTTATGGCCATTATCATTGAAAGTAATACTCAAACCTAAGTGTACATTTGGCCTTGAAATAGTAGTTTATAGTAATATGGCTGCTGCTGCTAAGTCGCTTCAGTCGTGTCCGACTCTGTGCGACCCCATAGATGGCAGCCCACCAGGCTCCCCCGTCCCTAGGATTCTCCAGGCAAGAACACTGGAGTGGGTTGTCATTTCCTTTTTCAGTGCATGAAAGGGAAAAGAGAAGGGGAAATCGCTCAGTTGTGTCCAACTGTTTGAGACCCCATGGACTGCAGCCTACCAGGGTCCTCCGCCCATGGGATTTCCCAGGCAAGAGTACTGGAGTGGGGTGCCATTGCCTTCTCCGAATAGTAATATGGAGTCATCTACAATTAGCAATATCATATATAAAAATATTATTTGTCTTCATCTCATTCTCTTCAATTTATATTTTATATGAGTTATGCATGCTATGTTACCATGGTAGGTAAATGTATATAAGTTATGAATAAATAAATGCACAAATATGAGGTGGATAAACATTTTATCGATGAGGCGCAAGATAAAAATTATTTAGAGATCATTGCTCATTAGGACAGCAATTAGCAGGGCTACTTCTAAATCTTACAGTGGAAATAGTAGAGCTACACAGTACTTCAAGTAGGTTCTTAAAGAAACAAGGCCCTTTGGGACCAACATATATTTTGTTCTCTTCTTGGGTTTTTCTTTTGAAGAGTTATAAAGCAGGATCACTAGTGTCCCAAACCCAGAATGAGTCCCACGCTCTTTCATTCATTAATTTATTCAAATGTACTCATTAAGTACCTCCTGTGTGTAAAGAAAGCCCAGAGGTTCCTCCTAAGAATTTCCAAATCAAGTCATAAGCGTTCTTGGCAACAATTCTGAACTGTATTTGGCTGCCGTCTTTCCCCGCAGGGTGTATGCCAACTGTGCAAATGAATTACAGAAAGGCATTTGTCGCTGCTCAAACTAACAATCTAGACAAGCAAACCAATTCTAAATAATTCCTCATTTAAAAACTGATTTGCAATAAAGTGCTATTACAAATTTCTTCTCCTCCTCCTCTTCGCTTTCGCCTTTTGATATATTAAAGTCATGTTATAAATTGTCAGAAGCATCTACTGTTAATCAGGTTAAGCAAAGGATACACTTCTGGCAATAGCTAAGTATCTATTGAGCTCTTAGTGTGACACTATTCTAAGCATTTAATTTGTATGCACTCATTTAATCCTCACAACCATGATTTAACTATGACAATGAGAGTTTTAAAGACGAATTGAGGTGCAGAAAAGTTCCCTTTAATTTTACATATGGTAAGGAGTAGAGGCGGTATTTAGCCCCTAGCAGTCTGGCCAAAGAGCAAATATCCTACATCACTATGCTATAATACAACTCTAGACTACTTATGGTTCATTTGGCAAACGTTGCTTTTTTCTCTTTTAATTTTATTCCCAGATGACTCAATGGTAAAGAATCCATCTGCCAAAGCACGAGATGCAGATTCAATCCCTGGGTCAGGAATATCCCCTGGAGAAGGCAATGACAACCCACTCCAGTATTCTTGCCTGGAAAATCCCATGGACAGAGCAGGCTGGTGGGTTACAGTCCCTAACCCTAACCCTAACCCTAACCCTAACCCTAACCCTAACCCTAACCCTAACTTAGTGGCTAAGTGTGCACTCATGAGTTTACATGCAACAAATGTGTCCATTTGAAGTGTACAGTTTGATGGTTTTGACAAACGTACACATCCAAGTATCCAACAAACCAATCAACATGGAGAATTTTTTTTTCTCTAAAATGTTCACTTATGCCTTTTTGCAAGAAACAGTAGTTGAGTAATTGCCTTTTCCTGTTTATAAAATGTCCCTCTTTATTCCTAGCAAGTTTCTTTGTTCTGGGCTTCTTTGTCTGGTTGTTTAAATTAAATAAAATTACTTTATTGTAGTATCACTATGAACAAAGATAGTGGAGGTGATGGAATTCCAGTTGATCTATTTCAAATCCTAAAAGATGATGCTGCACTCAATATGCCAGCAAATTTGGAAAACTCAGCAGTGGCCACAGGACTGGAAAAGGTCAGTTTTCATTCCAGTCCTAAAGAAAGTCAATGCCAAAGAATGCTCAAACTACCACACAATTGCACTCATCTCACATGCTAGTAAAGTAATGCTCAAAATTCTCCAAGCGAGGCTTCAACAATACATGAACTGTGAACTTCCAGATGTTCAGGCTGGATTTAGAAAAGGCAGAGGAACCAGGGATCAAATTGCCAACATCTGCTGGATCATCGAAAAAGCAAGAGAGCTCCAGAAAAACATCTACTTCTGTTTTATTGATTACACCAAAGCCTTTGTGTAGATCACAACAAACTGTGGAAAATTCTTAAAGAGACGGGAATACCAGACCATCTTACCCACCTCCTGAAAAATCTGTATGTAAGTCAAGAAGCAACGGTTAGAACTGGATATGGAACAATACACTGGTTCCAAATTAGGAAAGCAGTATGTCAAGGCTGTATACTGTCACCGTGCTTATTTAACTTTTATGAAGAGTACATCATGCAAAATGCCAGACTGGATAAAGCACAAACTGGGACCAAGATTGCCAGGAGAAATATCAATAACCTCAGATACGCAGATGATACCACCCTTATGGCAGAAAGTGAGGAGGAACCAAAGGGCCTCTTGATGAAAGTGAAAGAGGAGAGTGAAAAGCTGGCTTAAAACTCAACATTCAGAAAACTAAGATCATGGCATCAAGTCCCATCACTTCATGGCAAATAGATGGGGAAACAATGCAAACAGTGACAAACTTTCATTTCTTGGGCTCCAAAATCACTGCAGATGGTGACTGCAGCCATGAAATTAAAAGAAGCTTGCTCCTTGGAAGAAAAGCTATGACAAACCTAGACAGCATATTAAAATGAGACATTGCTTTGCTGACAAAGGCCTGTCTAGTCAAAGCTCTGATGCTTTGGCCATCTGATGCAAAGAACTGACTTATTGGAAAAGACCCTGATACTGCAAAAGACTGAAGACAGGAGAAGGGGATGACAGAGGATGAGATGGTTGGATGGCATCACCGATTCGATGGACATGAGTTTGAGTAAGCTCTGGGAGTTGGTGATGGACAGGGAAGCCTGGTGTGCTGCCATCCATGGGATCGCAAAGGGTAGTACACGACTGACTGTGTGACTGAACTGAACTGATTGAAGTATATTGCCGGACTGACCAAAATGGATATAATAAAGCTACAGAATGCTACAAATGAAAAAATGAAACATTTTGAGAGATAAATCTATAAGTGTGGCTTCTGCAATGTACTACTTGTTTCAAAACTGATTTGAACAATTAAAACCAGTCTTTGCTGAGCATTTCCTTTTATGTTGACTAGGGCTATTTTGTCAGCCGTAGATAGCTGAAAGAAAACAGCACATGTATCACTGCTGCTGCTGCTGCTAAGTCGCTTCAGTTGTGTCCAACTCTGTGCGACCTCATAGACGGCAGCCCACCAGGCTCCCCCGTCCCTGGTATTCTCCAGGCAAGAACACTGGAGTGGGCTGTCATTGCCTTCTCCGACATGTATCACCACACCAGTTTAAAATGAAAGCTTTTGACAGTGATTAGTGTTCGGCTCCTCATTAAGGAAACAATCAAATTTTTAATAAAACTTAATGTTGAAGAGAATTTTATGAGATTTCCAGGTTAAACTTAGCATTATTTACTTGACAAACTCAAACATAGCTATTGAGTTCTTTCTTTTTTCCCTAACTCCATCTTCCTAAAAAGATTATGTTTTCAATCTCAAATTTTTACATCAGGGACTTCCCTAGTGGTCCAGTGGTTGAGACTTCGACTTTCAATGTAGGGGGTGTGGGTTTAATCCCTGGTCAGGGAGCCAAGATCCCACGTACCTCTTGAACAAAAAGCCAAAACAAAAACCGAAGCAATGTTGTAACAAATTCAACAAAGACTTAAAAACAATTTTGCATCAATAGAATTGTTTTATTTTCTCTGAATTAGAATCCTAATTAGAATTAGTGCCTCTGCTGCTACTGCTAAGTCACTTCAGTTGTGTCCAACTCTGTGCGACCCCATAGACGGCAGCCCACCAGGCTCCCCTGTCCCTGGGATTCTCCAGGCAAGAATACTGGAGTGGGTTGCTGGGTGTTGCTAAATACTGACTGGCTGCATCTGGGTGAGTGCATAAGATATGAAGTATGAGGCTCCTATAAGGTGACCGATAACATAAGTAGGTCAAAGTTCTCTTAACTTCTCAGATAGAGTTTCCATAAAGCGAAACTTGAAAATGGACTAACATAATGTAGAAGTACCGAAGAATTCTAGGGCATTAGAAAAAGAAGAAACCTAAACTGATGACCCAGAATAACATCATCATTTCCAGACAAAGATACAAACGTTAAAGGGGTTAAATAATTTATCTAAGGATAGATATATAGATAGCCAGTATAAGAAATCCTGTGTTTTGAACCTAGACAGTAGTCAAAACAAGAAAATCTTCTCTTAATAGGCTTTTCATGTAGGGCAGCAGCAGATTATTTTATTAATTTATCTAAATGCTGGTTGTGAACAGATACAAGATTAAAGGTGATAATCCCTAGGTAATGGAGTTTTGCTTCATTTTGTTTTTAATTATTTTTACAGCCAAAGACTATCTTGAAGAGATTGGGAATATAAACTTATACATGGAAGACAAACACATTGCTGAAAGAAGTACCAGTTTGTAATAAATGGAGCTAGCATGTAACAGTGATTCAATCCTTTCTGAGAGTTTTATAAATTTCAATTCTGACCTGTTAAAATTTTGAAAAAGATGTTTAAAGAGACAGAAGGATTATTCTCTCCTGAAGGATGCTGAAGATCCCAAACTGAAGAATTACTTCAATATTTTATGACCTATCTCCTTTTTAATAAAAATTGCAAGCCTTCCCTTGATTTTTAAGTCAAAACAATGCAATTTTGAACATAGTTTCTTAAACTAAACACATTGTCTCTTTCAACATTCAGGATCCTCAGCCTCAAGGAAGGGGGGTGTGTGTGTGTGTGTGTGTGTGTGTGTGTATCTTTTCTGTGGGTTGGAATATTAGTCACAAAAAATGAAAGCTTGCCACTGTGACAAGACAGATGGATCTAGAAGACATTATGGTAAATAAGTCAGACAAAGGCAAACACCATGTGATCTCACTTACATGTGGAATCTAAAATACAAAACAAACCAGCTGACAAAACGGCGTGAAAACAGATTTGTTGATACAGAGAACAAACAGTGGTTGCCGGAGGGCAGTGGGAGGGGAGAAACAGGTGAAGTGCATTAAGAGGTAAAAAGCTCCACTTATAAAAACGAGAAGCCATGAGGATGTAATACACAGCATAAGGAATATGGTCGATACTATTTTAGTGACTTCGTATGGATCAAAAATAAGCTTTTGTTTGAAGTTATTGTGGGAATCATTTCATAATTTATGTGAGCGCCAAATCACTAGGTGGCACACCTGAAACTAACCTAATATGGCACATCAACCAGCTTTCAACAATGAAACAGAGAAGCATTGGTAATTACTCAGAAACCCGACTCTGATGATGAGGATTTGGACACAATTTGACAGCAGACCTTGATCTTGTCTCTCGGCAGACACAAGTCAGCTAGGCTATCATGACTGATATATGCAATCAGATTTTATGGCTTTGCAGGAGAAATATAAGTGTAGAGTAAATTGAGTTCTCAAATCCAATGTCTAATACATTCTCTTCCCACAGACAAGTAACACATGAGAACGGTAAAATGAAAATGACTGCTGACTGATTTTCAAAGAGAAAATCTCTTCTACATTCACAATATGATGAAAAAAACTGAGCCACCACTTAAAAAACATTTCTGTATCAGTGCTCTATATTTATTTGGTTTCTAAAGGCTCCAGTGAAAAACTATGGTCAGCCATACTTCTTACAATGATTTATGAATATCTTTTCCTCTGACTGAATGTTGGATTTCCCCTTATATTTATGTATTCTTATTTGAATTATATTTGATTCAAAAATATTGCTAGAATTAGAGAGCTTGTGTTCTATTTTCATTAATTATGTCAAATAATGAGGCATTTTGATCTATATATTCGTACCTATTTTTTAACTACACAGGTTTGAACCCTGGGTTAGGGAAGACTCCCTGGTGCAGGAAATGGAAACCCATTCCAGTATTCTTGCCTGAAAAACCCCATGGACAGAGGAGCCTGGAGGGCTACAGTCCAAGGGGTCGCCAAGAGTCAGACACGACTGAGCAACTGAGCATGGATGATATTTTAGCATACAGAAAGTTTTTCTCAATTATCATTTAGTTCATTACATATCTGATTCCAATTGTTTGGGAAGTGAAAGTCACTCAGTCGAATCTGACTCTTAGTAATCCCATGGACAGTCCATGGAATTCTCCAGGCCAGAATACTGGAGTGGGTAGCATTTCCCTTCTCAAGGGGATCTTCCCAACCCAGAGATGGAACCCAGGTCTCCTGCATTGCAGGAAGATTCTTTACCAGCTGAACAAACAGGGAAACCCAATGTTTAGATGTCTTTATTAGTAATATCTATAATTAGGGTGTATTTTCCTTCTCTTTATATCTATTATTTTCACTTTGATCATTCACTATATCTATCTTCTAGAAATTCTCTTCAAACAATATTATGCTATGTATTAATACTACTATCTCCACTGCAGGATATTAGCTATTTCCAAACAGTAAATTAATATGAAGAGCAGAAAATTTGTGATATTCTGGCATTTTCTTAACAATTTCAAATGTAGGCTTACTCTTCAATAAATCAATGGGTGCTAGCATTTGTTAAGTCATTTCTATGACTTATGACATTCCTATGACTTAACAAAAATAATGTAATCATAATAATGGTTTTAACAAGTTGTTTTGGAAATAAGCAATAAACTAATTAATATCCTATTTTATTTTAATTTTATATCACTAACATTCAAAGATAATGTTTAGATGAGGTTGATGAAGAAGTAAATGCAGTTTCAGACCGTGAATTTTAAATCATTATGACTAGGCTCAAAGACATCTTTATTAATCAAATTAGGAACCATTACAATCAACACATTTTTACCAGTAAGAAATAAGTTTGTGTGTTCCTGCAGCATAAAAATCTGTGCTTTGGGATTCAACAAACTTTTGGAAAGCATTTTCTGCTTCTGGTTAGTGGTGGAAGAGCTTTCCCTGCAAAAAGTTGTTGAGATGCTTGTAGAAGTGGCAAGAGGTCAGGTAGATATGGTGGATGAGGCAAAATTTCATAGCTCAATTTGTTCAACGTTTGAAGCATTGGTTCTGCAATGTGTGGTCAGGCATCGTCGTGGAGAAGAATGGGGCCCTTTCTGCTGACTAATGCAACCTGCAGCTGCATCCCTGCAATACTGGCAGTTTTCAGTGCATCTCATCCATTTGCTGGGTACACTTCTCAGAAGTAATGGTTTTACCAGTTTTCAGAAAGCTGTCGTGGATCAGACTGGCAGCAGACCACCAAACAGTGACCATGACCTTTTTTGAGTGCAAGTTTGACCTTGAGAAGTGCTTTGGAACTCCTTCTCAGTCCAAGCACTGAGCTGGTCATTGCTGGTTGTCATGTAAAATCCACTTTTCATCACAAGTCACAGTCCAATTGAGAAATGGTTTTGTTGTTGTTGCATAGAATAAGAAGTGACATTTCAACAAGATGGCTTTTTTGATTTGCATTCAGTTCATGAGGCACCACTTATCCCAATTTTTCATCTTTCCAATTTGCTTCAAACGCAAATTGTTGAGTTCTTGGGTAATTTCTCATATAGTTGTAAGATGATCAGTTTCGATGATCCTCTCCGTGATTCGCTGTCAACTTCCGATAGCCGGCCACTGTGCTCCTCATCGTCAAGGCACTTGTCTCTGCAAAACTTCTTGAACCACCATTGCATCGTATGTTTGTTAGTAGTTCCTGGGCCAAGTGTGTTGTTGATGTTGTGAGTTGTCTCCACTGCTTTACGACCCATTTTGAACTCAAATAAGAAAATTGCTTGAATTTGCTCTTTGTCTAACATCATTTACCGAGTCTAAAATAAATATAAAATAAATAACAAGTAAAGTCATTAGCAAAAAAATAAAGCAAGAAATATGCATAAAATGATGTTTAAAAAACCACATTTATTTAAGAATGTATTCCAACATCAAATGGAAAAGTCCAACAATGCAAATTACTTTTGCACAAACCTAATACTCCTATGCTTTCTAATAAGTTATTGCATTAAAAATACCATAAATCTCAATGGCCCATTTATAATTTTAAATGATGTTACTGATCAAACTATATCAAGAGCTGTTCCAATAAATTGTCTTGAAAATTACCTGTTGCAGAGACTTAAAATTCAGATGCAACATATTATTCAAGGATTCCTTTTCTAGAAAACAAGTATGAAAATATCTTATTCACAAGGCCCAGGTAGACCAGATACTTTCTTGCAACAAGACTTCTCAGTGTCTTCAGAAGTGTCTCCATTTAAATTAATTAATAGAGTGCCTTAATTTTATAAATCTTGATAAATTTGCACTCTGATAGATTATATTCTCTATTACAACACAGAATTTTACTTGTTAGCATTGGTTTAATTAATGTTTCATTCTTAGGATAGTTGGATCGTGTTTCTTCCTTGCTGGTATCACATGGCACATTGTTTTTTATTTAAAAATATTTTTCTTTCCAGTTTCATTGAGATATAATTGACTTACAGCATGGTATACACATTGTGTAATACACATAATTTTAAATGTGAAGCTATCCTTGGTATAAGTTACACACCATTTCTGAAATGATAGGGTCAATAATAGTATCACTGTTCCCTTAGTTTTTTCTTGTATTTTGCATTGAAGAAGTATGAGAATCCAAATTAATGTGATTCTGACAGACTGCTCCTGCTGCTAAGTCACTTCAGTCGTGTCCGATTCTGTGTGACCCCATAGACGGCAGCCCACCAGGCTCCCCCATCCCTGGGTATACTATTTATTTTATAAGGCATTAAATGTAATTAGCATATGCAGAATTTCAACTTAAAATTTTGTTTTTCAGTACAAAGTTCAGCATTATCCCAGACTACCTATTTCAAAATCTCTCTGGGTAACTCTGAAAGTGAAAGTGAAATGAAAGTTGGTCAGTCGTGTCCGACTCTTTGTGATCCCATGTATTTTCCATGGAATTTTCCAGGCCAGAATACCGGAGTGGGTAGCCTTTCCCTTCTCCAAGGATCTTCCCAACCCAGGGTTCCCAGGTCTCCTGCAGGCAGATTCTTTACCAGCTGAGCCACAAGGGAAACCCAAGAATACTGGAGTGGGTAGCCTATCCCTTCTCCAGGGGATCTTCCCGACCTAAGAATTGAACCGGGATCTGCTGCATTGCAGGTGGATTCTTTACCAGCTGAGCTATCAGGGAAGCCCCTGGGTGACTTTAGACTCTGCTTTATTATCAGTCTCTCCAAGTGACTCTAATGATTACCTACTTTAAGATATTTCCAGGCATCTAGGATCTCTGTCGGAGAAGGCACTGGCGACCCACTGCAGTACTCTTGCCTGGAGAATCCTAGGGAGGGAGGAGCCTGGTGGGCTGCCATCCATGGGGTCACACAGAGTCGGACACGACTGACATGACTTAGCAGCAGCAGCAGGATCTCTATCTTTTCTTTATAACCCTAAACTTAACTTTTTGAACAAACATTTTAAAAGCATATCCAGTTATCTCTAGTTTGTGGATAGGTTGACCTTTGATCCCACTGCCTTCTGTGGTTTTCTCTGCTCTGCGGAAGCAGCAGAGAGCAAAATAACATTTCCCAATCTTCTCTCTGGTATGCCTGTGATCAGTCAGTCGTGTCTGACTCTTTGTGACGCCATGGACTGTAGCCCACCAGACTCCTCTGTCCATGGAGTTCTCCATTCAGCCCTGCCTAACGTGCATGCTCGGGTAAGACTTGAATGCAAAACTCAGTTAAATAATGAGAGAAAATGCACCTCAGACATCCACTTTGCTCCTGAGATCTGGCCCACGTGACACGCCTCTGGAATCACTGTTTCTGGGAGACGCTCCCTTATTCCTGAATGACAGCTAAGGCGAGAGATTTCTCCCATCAGCAGGTGGGGAAGCAGCTTCCTGATTCCCCAGACTTTTGACTTTAGTAGAGAAAACCCTTTCCTTAGGAGGCCAGTTTCTATGATGCAGTGGTGTGTTCTGGGAGTATTACTCAAAGCTCAGCTCAGCCTATCTAACCGTCTCATCCTCTGCTTTTGCCTTCAATCTTTCTCAGCATCAGAGTCTTTTTCAGTGGGTCAGCTCTCCATATCAGGTGGCCAAAGTATTGGAGCTTCGGCTTCAGAAACAGTCCTTCCTGCAAATATTCAGAGTTGATTTTCTTTGACTGGTTTCATTTCCTTGCAGTCCAAGGGACTCTCAAGAGTCTTCTCCAGTACCACAGTTCAAAAGCATCAGTTCTTCAGTGCTCAGCTTTCTTTATGGTCCAGCTCTCACTTTTGTATATGACTACTGGATCTCTTTATGAATTGCAGTCTTGTTGTGGTGAAATGGCTTGCATAACTCAATGAAGCTATGATCCATGATTGCAGAGTCACTCAAGATGAATGGGTGATAGAGAAGAGTTCTGACAAAACATGGCCCCCTGGAGAAGGAAATAGCAACCCACTCCAGTATTCTTGCTTGGAGAACTCCATGGACAGTATGAGGAAGAGTTTTTAGGTATCCTTATCAAACAGGACTATATCCTGGAGTGGATTGCCCCTCCCTTCTCCAGGGGATCTTCCTGACCCAGGGAGCAAACCTGGATCTCCTGCATTACAGGCAGATTCTTTACCATCTCAGCCACCAGGGAAGCCCATCCCACAGGACAGGAAGGATTATATAGGTTGCAAAGAGAGGAAAAGTGTGACTAGAAACTTGGAAAAGACCATTTATACAATTGCTTTCATTCTTATTTTTTGAAGTCCTCTGATTCTCTATGTCCATACTCTATATTTGTTCGTACCTTTAACATTGTAGAACAAACACTATGAACCTGATACTGTAACAGAAGATAAGGACAGAGCACAATGGATAATAAAAGACATAGGTGCTGAAAGAGAAGCTCCAGGGGACTCATGTTCTAATGGGAGAGAACGATATTAAACAATTAGCTACACAATCATTTAATTACATTCATGACACATTTCATGCAAAGATGGGCTCGATAAAGGACAGAAATGGTATGGACCTAACAGAAGCAGAAGATATTAAGAAGAGGTGGCAAGAATACACAGAAGAACTGTACAAAAAAGAGCTTCACGACCAACATAATCATGATGGTGTGATCACTCACCTAGAGCCAGACATCCTGAAATATGAAGTCAAGTGGCCCTTAAGAAGGATCACTATGAACAAAGCTAGTGGAGGTGATGGAATTCCAGTTGAACTGTTTCAAATCCTGAAAGATGATGCTGTGAAAGTGCTGCACTCAATATGCCAGCAAATTTGGAGAACTCAGCAGTGGCCACAGGACTGGAAAAAGTCAGTTTTCATCCCAATCCCAAAGAAAAGTAATGCCAAAGAATGCTTAAACCACCGCACAATTGCACTCATCTCACACGTTAGTAAAGTAATGCTCAAAATTCTCCAAGCCAGGCTTCAGCAATACGTGAACCGTGAACTTCCTGATGTTCAAGCTGGTTTTAGAAAAGGCAGAGGAACGAGAGATCAATTGCCAACATCCACTGGATCATGGAAAAAGCAAGAGAGTTCCAGAAAAACATCTATTTCTGCTTCATTGTCTATGCCAAAGCCTTTGACTGTGTGGATCACAAAAACTGTGGAAAATTCTGAAAGAGATGGGAATACCAGACCACCTGACCTGCCTCTTGAGAAATCTGTATGCAGGTCAGGAAGCAACAGTTAGAAATGGACAGGGAACAACAGACTGGTTCCAAATAGGAAAAGGTGTACATCAAAGCTGTATATTGTCACCCTGCTTATTTAACTTATATGCAGAGTACATCATGAGAAACACTGGACTGGAAGAAACACAAGCTGGAATCAAGATTGCCGGGAGAAATATCAATAATCTCAGATACGCAGATGACACCACCCTTATGGCAGAAAGTGAAGAGGAACTAAAAAACCTCTTGATGAAAGTGAAAGAGGAGAGTGAAAAAGTTGGCTTAAAGCTCAACATTCAGAAAACGAAGATCATGGCATCCGGTCCCATCACTTCATGGGAAATAGATGGGGAAACATTGTAAACAGTGTCAGACTTTGTTTTTTTGGGCTCCAAAATCACTGCAGATGGTGATTGCAGCCATGAAATTAAAAGATGGTTACTCCTTGGAAGGAAAGCTATGACCAGCCTAGATAGCATATTGAAAAGCAGAGACATTACTTTGCCAACAAAGGTCTGTCTAGTCAAGGCTATGGTTTTTCCAGTGGTCATGTATGGATGTGAGAGTTGGACTGTGAAGAAAGCTGAGTGCCGAAGAATTGATGCTTTTGAACTGTGGTATTGGAGAAGACTCTTGAGAGTCCCTTGGACTGCAAGGAGATCCAACCAGTCCATCCTAAAGGAGATCAGTCCTGGGTGTTCTTTGGAAGGAATGATGCTAAAGCTGAAACTCCCATACTTCGGCCACCTCATGTGAAGAGTTGGCTCATTGGAAAAGACTCTGATGCTGGGAGGGATTGGGGGCAGGAGAAGAAGGGGACGACAGAGGATGAGATGGCTGGATGGCATCACGGACTCGATGGACGTGAGTCTGAGTGAACTGCGGGAGTTGGTGATGGACAGGGAGGCCTGGCGTGCTGCGATTCATGGGGTCGCAAAGAGTCGGACACGACTGAGCAACTGAACTGAACTGAACTGAACTGGCTGATGACACATTTAAAAAGATATAAACAAAACCATAGGTGACATAATTGGGGTTCTGATCCAGTCTTCTTGGAGTGAATATTTGATTTAACCTCTAAAAGACAATTGGAAAGTAACCAGGGGACTTGAGAGGAACATTTTCTCAGCAGGGTTGTGGCGATATAGACGGCCTGAAGAGAGGGAAGGTCCATAACTCTTTCCTAAACTAACTTGCAACAAATTTCTCTCCCAAGTCTCTTTGTCAGATCTAGAAGCAGGTAAAGGACTTCTGCATTTTATGCCCAGGAAAATAGGCAGAGTGGGATACTTGGACAAAGGGAGGTAAACAAAGGGGGAAAAACTGCAGAAAGTGAAAAAGAATGAGAAAGATGTTGGAAAGACAGTCCAAACCTCGGCAGCTTGTCTTTATTAGGTTTCCACACTTCAGTAGAAGAGGATGAAACAGCACTTCTTTTCAAGATTGTGCCACACCTGCAGGTGTATCTCCTCTCTGGTCTAGTCCACATTTTTAAAAACATAACAACATAAAAATTTCACAACAACAAGGGACAGACAAGTCACAGGTCTTTTCCCACACACCTCCTCCTGTTGAATTCCATCATCCATATCGCATTCACTCTGGCTTGAAGGTGGGAGTCTTTATCATTTCTGAAGCCTAGAGTTGGTTTTGCTGGTTGGTTGCTTGAGGGGAGAGACTGTGGTGCACAAGACAGACCACAGTTGCAGCACAAGTGTTGGCTGAAGATATTAGCTATCATGAGTCATTTATTAACTGTGGGTCAATAAATAGTGCCTTCATGGTGTAATCACACATCATGTCCAACTATAAACATAACCTATTAGCATTTTCTTTTGTGTTATTTGGTAACAAAAAGAAACTCAAAACCACTACAATATTGTAAAGTAATTAGCCTCCAGTTAAAATACATAAATTTATATTAAAAAAAAAAAGAAAAGAAACTCAAGCAAGTACTTTGAATGTTATTTAATCTCTTTTGGTGAAGATCCTTGGATATTTTGTAGGAAATAGTTCCGAGACCTTGGCTGGCTTACTTGCCTCAAGAACAGTGTTAAAATTTTATTAAAACCTTCTGTTTCCTTAAGAAAGAAAAATTTTCATAAAGCAGGAGCCCAGAGATTCAGCCTCATGTGGAGATTTTGTCAAGATCTCCCAAAGCAACTTTCTTTGTTTCTTTTATTTCATTATTAAAAATAGTCTTTATAAATAGATTCTTTAGAGTCCATATTACCTATATAACGGTAATAGTCCTGAGAGAAGGGTCAATCTGTCAGATTCTTTCCTTGTTTAAATCTGTGGATGTACTTATATTATAAAAGCCATAGCAGGATTATAAATTACTCCTAGGTTTAGGAAAACTGAAAAACAATCTATTATTAATACTTGAATCCTCCTTAGCAGAACACAATCTTTTCTCTATTCTTTTACTTTCTCTTTTCATAAAGTCCTCAATAAACAGAGCAAATTACCTATTATTTGAAAGCAATTATTCTTGGTTGTAAATCTATGGTATCTTGAACAATTAAAAATAGTAAGATTAAATGTGTCAGTTTAGGTTAGGAAATTACAAAATAGTCAAGTGGCTTTTCCTAAAATTTTTGCTATAGACATCTGCATAGCAATATTCTGCTTATTACCAAATTAATACACTATTCCAAAAAAAATTATCTCTAAGTTGCTGGACTTTCATGTTTTATATAAGGCGTAAAAAAATTGCATTACAGAAATATATGCTTTAATTTAGAATAAATATATCAAAAGCTACTTTATCTAAAGAATGGAAGACATAAATTAGGTAAACAAATATTTCGGCATCACACTCAGTAAGGAGCAATGGTGAGTATGTCTAACACCTGGTCCCTTCTCTCAACAATCTTGATCTTACATTTCTGGACTATGAAAAAGAAATGATCTATTACATTTTAGGATAATAATTAACCATTCCACCAGCTTAAATATGTTTTATTAAGTGGAACATAGAAGAGCATTTTGATGTAACAAAATAAATTTGTTTGAGAAATTCTACCATAAAGATTTGTGTAAATGGATAAATTAGTTTTGTGTAAATGGATAAATTAGTGGCTTAGATTTAGCAAAAAAAAAAAAAAAAGTATGAAAAATTCCTAGGTGGGGCTATCTTCAGGGAGTTGGTTTAAAAAGGCTGAAATGATGTCAGATGTGTCTGATGTTACTGCAAGCTTTGCTCCCTCTGGGCTTATTTCATTTCAGATTTTCAGACTTTTTACTGTAGCCTCTGGTAGCTTCAGGTTCCTGTCAGCACAACAGCAAGTCCTGCCTAGTGCCCATGGCAAGTTTAAGGGACTATAAACGGCACCCCACTCCAGTACTCTTGCCTGGAGAATCCCATGGGCAGAGGAGCCTGGTGGGCTGCAGTCCATGGGGTCGCGAAGAGTCGGGCACAACTGAGGGACTTCACTTTCACTTTCCACTTTCATGCATTGGAGAAGGAAATGGCAACCCACTCCAGTGTTCTCGCCTGGAGAATCCCAGGGACGGGGGAGCCTGGTGGGCTGCGGTCTATTGGGTCCCACAGAGTCGGACACGACTGAAGCGACTTAGTAGTAGCAGCAGCAGCAGCAGCAGTCATTGACTGGAAGGTTTGAGCTCCAGAAAGTGAAAGTGAAAGTTGCTCAGTTGTGTCCAACTCTTTGAGACCCCATGGACTATACAGTCCATGAAATTCTCCGGCCAGAATACTGGAGTGGGTAGCCTTTCCCTTACTCCAGGGGATCTTCCCAACCCAGGGATGGAATCCACGTCTCCCGCATTGCGGACGGATTCTTTACCAGCTGGGCCACAAGAGAAGCTCAAGAATGCTAGAGTGGATGGCCTATCCCTTCCCCAGATCTTCCCGACCCAGGTATCGAACTGGGGTCTCCTGCATTGCAGGAGGATTCCTTACCAGCTGAGCTGTCAGGGAAGCCCCTGGACTCCAGAACCAGGGGCCAGAGTCTTCTGACTCCCACTGCTGCTCCAATTCTTCCCCTCCATCTACTGCTAACACAACCAGCAAACAGATGTAGATGTGACCTCGGGAAATCAAAAGGTTCTAGCGTGCAGGTCATTCAAAATCTTACCAGATGAACTTCTGTCCAGTTCATGTGAAGGAGTGCGGGAAAGAGTGGGTTCTGCTTTATTACTATAGCTCATTAGTGAATCCTAACCACACCTCTCCCTTAGGTCCCTTTTCCATCTCAGTCTGGTGCTCATCTCCTTAGAAAGAAAAAAATGGGATCGTTAAATTCACTCAGTTCATGTTGGGAAGAGGCAAAAATCAGGGTGTCATTAGTACTCCGCTGGAGGAGTCTTTCAGCAGCACAGTCTAGGAGAGGCATTTATGTCTCCTCCTTCTCGTCTTTCCCTGGCTTGACATATTCTAGCTCGTGTTTTGCTCTTCCTATAAATATGAGAGAAAAATAAAAGACACTATTCAGCTTCCTTTGTTTGAAAAGTTTGGCATTTCAGTGGTTTTCTTGAAGTGAGGGGGGGTGGTCCTCATTTGTAACCAGCTTTGCCATGAACGGAAATCAATCTGAATGTCCTATTGTGCTTTTTTTTTTCTTTTCTCACAGCCTGAAATGGCCTTTGCCAAGTTTTCAAGCTGAATCTGAAAGACCCTCTCTCATTTTCCGCTCCCTGCCTCCAACCTCATTGAACCTTTGCAGAGATTTCTCAGGCAGAAGGGCTGAGCTGCGAGGACTGAGAGGAACGCGACCTACTCCGCTAACCCAGTGGCCCGAGCCAATCACAACGAGGATTGGAACCTCCCGAGCCTCCCGCCCCTCTCCCTTCCCATCCCCTGCCCCTTCAACAACCTCCGGGAAAGAGAGACGCGGGAGGGATGTGTTTGCAATTCAAATCCTTGGCTTTCTGCCAGCCTCTTTTCTAAATAAAAAGGCAGGAGCTGCGGTGAGGTGCAAAGGGGTCTTTGGAATTGCAGTGGCCCTGCGATCCGGAGATCCCCGTTTCCGCCGCTTTTATCTGCTTCTGAAGCAAACGGGGAAAGGGCAAGGATGGTGGAGGCTTTCTGTGCTACCTGGAAGCTGACGGAGAGTCAGAACTTTGATGAATACATGAAGGCGCTTGGTAGGTAAAACTAGGATGTGCTGTTCTCTTCTTAAACCTGCAGCTTCAGATACTCGCGGATTCCTTTTTTCACCCATCCGATTAGCAAGAGGCAAAAGCAGATCCCATTGTCATAATCACGTGCTGTGCTGATTTTAAAAAACCGTTTTGCACGGAAGGGCTGTTTAAATCTGGCATTTGTCCACTTTCTTGCCTAGGGCCAAGTATTCTGTCAAGAATGTGAAGTTTCTGTGCCTTTTCAGCTTTTTTTCCAGCATCCTCTTAATATTTATGCTTCCAAATTGGCAGTCCACAGATGACTAAGGCTCAGTAGTCGTCTAGCATAACTGATGGGCTAAACATACTCAAATGAAACTTACACTTTACGACCTGGATTCCAGAATAGGAAAGTGGATTCCTGCTTCATGAGCTATTTTGGAAGTTGCCACCAACTGTATCGCTTCTTTTTACTATTTTAGGTGTGGGCTTTGCCACTAGGCAGGTGGGCAATGTGACTAAACCAACAGTGATCATCAGTCAGGAGGGGGACAGAGTGGTGATCAGGACTCAAAGCACATTCAAGAACACAGAGATTAGTTTCCACCTGGGAGAAGAGTTTGATGAAACCACGGCCGATGACAGAAACTGTAAGGTAAGGAGCGCTCCTTCCTCTGGGCTGGGGAGGGGAGGAGAGAATAACTTTTTTTTTTTTTTTAGATGATGGGAAGTGGAAAATGTTCTCAGTATTTCACTTCAGAGAGAAAGACCCAGGGTTAATTTTGCATTCTAGTGTCCCATAGCTTATGTTCTGAATAATGGGCAACTACCATAGCTCAAATCTCCAATCTGTTTCTTTACCACGTATTTCTCTCATTTCGCATCAAATCTGTATTTCAGAAAGTATTTCATCATGTTCATTTAAAAGAAAGATTGTACTTTGTTTAATCTCTCTTTTGCCTCAAGTTGTCTTAATCAGTAGTTTACCTCATTCTAAGACCCTGTTTAAAGGAGTAGGATGATTCTTCAGAAAGCGCTAGTTTAGGATTTTTATTTCTGATAGATAATTTATGTGCCTGATACTTTGTGCATCTAAATGAACACATTTCAATTGAATTATGATTTATTAGAGTTTTCTCAGAGTTTTAACTCTGGAAGCAACAGAGGAAATGGTACTACTGTGATAATTAATTGATCACTATTCGTTCAACCATTACTTTTTGAAAAATCAATTTGTTTGACTTCCATATCAGAAATCTGATCTGTACCTATTGCTATGTTCTGCATTTTGCTGGTGGTCTCAGTCTGTTGTTAGCCTGGATGGAGACAAACTTGTTCATGTACAGAAATGGGATGGCAAAGAAACAAATTTTGTAAGAGAGATTAAGGATGGCAAAATGGTCATGGTAAGTAGAGCAATTCCCGATTCCTATTCCTGCTTCTTCTCCTGCCCCCACCGCCCTCAAATTTCCCATTTCCTTCCTTGTCCCTCCTTCCCTCCTTTTCTCCCATCTTTCCTTTTCTAATAACATTAAGTCACTAGCAAGGGTATTTAATCGTGTGAAAATTTTTATATTTTAGTTTATAAAAGTTTTACAAGTTCAGTACAGATAATTTAGGATATAACAGGAAAATTTAACAAAAATATAAAATTCCCTTCTACTGCCCCCTCAGAGAGAACTATTTCGATATTACTTCCCTCCAGTCCTTTTTAATTTTATAAGGTGCCTTTAAAACATGTCTATTAAATACTAGTCTTGTAAAAATTATAAAATAGAAAATAGTTGAAAAATAATGTATCTAATGGTGGAGTAGCATCATAAACTGGGGGAAATGTTTTATCCTCATCTAGCACCCTAGATACTTTTTTGGGTGAGTTGAGTAATGGATGACATTGAAGAAGTCAATACATCATTTTGGATTTTTTCTTGGATGGGAGTTGCTTTACGTATTCCTTCTGAGATAACAGCAGGATGGGTTTTTTGGTTTTGTTACTTAAGACTATTGACTAGTTTTCTTCTCCTTCCCTTGACTACCAGCTGTTCTAGGTTCAGATAGAGGACTTACATATTCACATTTTTTTCCTGGGTGGAAGTAGGGGTGGGGAGCAGAGGGACAGTTTTCCTTTCATGTTGACGAATATTTGGCCACATTTTTCTGCAGTGATCATCATCACCAAAAAGAGAGAGAGATAGAGCGATTCATTTATAAAAGATTCAATTGGAAGTTCTCCAGTTCTCCTTTATGCTTTTTTTCTTTATTTTTTTCCTGAAGACAAAAGAGTAGATAGTTCAGCTTTGGTATGTATGACTGTAATGAGGCATGACTGAGTTGAAAAAAGGAAATAAAAGTAATGGATGACAAGGGCATGCTATCCTCTTGAAAATCACAGGACTACATGAAAATGATGAACACTTAAAAACACTAAATTTTGTAAAGAGGATTTATAGCAATTTTTCAAGTTGGATTTGATGCAAGAGCCCACGGTGCACATTATAGCTACATAACCACCAAGTTTCACATAGACTAAAGCACGACAGTCAAAGCAATGAGAACATTTGTACATTTACCTTTTCCTGCTTTTGGACCAAGTCATTGCAAATACCATTTGTCTAAAAACTTCAAAATTTATCTAGGTCATGAATTGTAAACTATTATGAGAACCTACCATAAATTTTATGCACTTTTAAAAGAGAGAGCTAAAATGCTCCAATTACCCTGATAATTTAAGGCAAAAGGAATTCTTTTGACCTGAATCTAGATAGTTAACCTAAGTTTTTTTTCATATTTCTTTCAGAGATATGAACTATGTATACATGTCACTCACTCAATAAATATAACGGTTTCTTTTTAGAAAATGAAGACGTAAAAAAAAAATGAAAATGTTTTTATACAACTTTTAGGGCTTCCCCAGTAGCTCAGCAGTAGATATTCTGCCGGTAACGTAGGAGATGCAGGAGACGTGGGTTCGATCCTTGGACTGAAAAGATCCCCTGGAGGAGGAAATGGCAACTCACTCCAGTATTCTTGCTTGGGAAAATCCCATGGACAGAGGAGCCTGGTGGGCTACAGTCCATAGAGTTACAAAGAGTTGGACATGACTGAGCATACAACATTTAATGTTTGTAAATGCCATTATTCTTTTGTATAATACTTAAATCATATATATGACAATCTTTAAGATAATAATATGATAATGTTTAAAATAATATGATAATCAGTAGGTACAACCACTGATGTACCGGTGTAAGATTTGGTTATCTTTGGAATCTTTCAGACTCTTACTTTTGGTGATGTGGTTGCTGTTCGCCATTATGAGAAGGCGTAGAAAACATCCTGACCTGGGGCTGGAGAAGCTCTACAGTCTTTCTGTTTACTCAAGTCTCAGTGTTAAACTGCTATTACAGTGCGGCTGATCACTAATTAGAAGGTTATCTTGGTGTGGAGGTGGAAAATGATGACTTTCAACCTTGTTTTAAAAACTTGTTGCTGCAAGCAATCAAAGCTATCTTTGATCTGCAAATTTATCAAATTTTATAATTCACGTTAAATTTTTAAGCTACTGTTTTTAAAATCAAGAAGGGAATATGTGCTATGATTTCCATTGGAATGCAAAGCGAATTGGAATAAAAAAATCTTACACCCGTGAGAAATGTGTTGCTGTTTTTAATATCACTCACTAATCTGGCTGGGAATTGTATATTAGAAAGTTTTAAGTAAAATAGCCTTTTTTTTTTTCTGGTATAACATTAGGCTGGGGAAGTTAGCACTCTGCTTAAAATACTAATTTAAAATATAAGCAATGTGTAAAGTAGATAGTTAGTGGGAAACTGCTATATAACACAGGGAACCCAGCCTGGTACTCTGTGCTGGCCCAAAGGGGTGGGATGGGAGGCGGTGGGAGGGAGGCTCAAGAGGGAGAGGAAATATATATACAGTTATGACTGACTGCAGTTGTTGTACAGCAGAAACCAACACAACACTGTAAAATAATTATCCTCCAATTAAAAAAAAAAAATCAGAAGCCTAGAGAAATGTGGAAAATGTTTGGGTTGGAACTTCCATAGACAATTTGGCTAGGATCCAAAGGAGATTTGTTATGGTGAGCTGAGCTGCACAAATGACCTCTTGATACTAAAAACAGGTAGTCTGAAGAAGCAAGCTGATATACATGAAAATGCCTTATTAAAAAGTAAATATAATCAAAGTCTCATATAATCAAAATGTCATGTAATTCAAGTTTCTTACTGAAAGGTAAATAGAAACAGGCAATGAATTTTATCCCAGACCATAAAGATGTGTCTCCAGGCAAGTACATTGAGCTGAACTAAGTTGAGAAGTGCTATAATGGATAAAATGGAGTTTGCAAAGGGCACCTGAATTCCTCTGTGTGTGTGTGTGTGGTAGTAGGGAAGCAGGGAGATGGGGGAGGTTGGTGGAACTGAGTTGACCAAAGGAAAGTAAATACCTGTTTATGACTGGTTAAGATTTGCATTTGTAAACTACAAACGTTATTTTATAGTTTATTGTTTACAAGATGATTTTTTGTACATTTTCTCAAACCCACAGTGTGAAGCAGGTAAAGAAAGTACTACTTTTACTTTGCTGATGAGGAAACAAGATTAGATTCATGTGTGCACGTTCTTTTGTGAATGCTAAATTGCTTCAGTCATGTCTGACTCTTTGTGACCCCATCAACTGTAGCCTGTCAGGTTCCTCTGTCCATAGGATTCTCCAGGCGAAAAACACTAGAGTGGGGTGCCATGCCTTTCTCCAGGGGATCTTCGCAACCCAAGGATTGAACCTGGTTCCCTTGTCTCCTGCAATGGCAGGCAGGGTGTTTTTTTTTTTTTTTTACCACTAGTGCCACCTGACTAGCGAATAATACTGGTAATAATAATATTCGTCTTAAAAATTAATATTCAGCTAAATTTCCTCCTGAAACAAAATGTAAGATTTTTATTTTCCCTGAATCACTTCTTAGGAAAACTGTCTTCTGTTAGCCTCTGTGAAGGGTAGGGGGTGAGGCAGAAAAAATGTAAGTGTTTTTCAGGACATTCAGTATTCATTTTTAATCAAAGCAATATGTACAGTAAGGTTCTACAAGTTATTTCAAGGTCCAATGAACTTTCGGATATAAGTATGAGGAAACTTTCTTTAACTTATACAATTCACCACAATGATACTATTACCTGCCTATTTTATTATTTTAACTACTATAATTACTATAATCAAGAGTAGAAAAGTCTAAAGTGTAGCTGTAGGATTTAACACGTGAATGTGCAATTATTACTGAATGTCAAGATAAGACTGGCCCAGGTTACCATTACTAAAATTAGTAAGCTTTGTCTTTAAAAGCATGGAACAGAGAGGGTATTTGCTCCAATTGCTCTGAACGCCTTCACTTCTGCTTCTGGAGGAATACAGCTTTCTCTTGGTATTCAGCTTATGCTCTAATGGAAGCATGGCTTCTGGCCTCTTCATTTTTAAAGACATAAAGGCAAGAATAGGGATTTAGTTTCACCTCATTATTGTTGTTTAGTTGCTCAGTTATGTCCAACTCTTTGTGACCCCATGGACTGTAGCCTGCCAGGCTTCTCTGTCCATGGGATTTTCCAGGCAAGAATACTAGAGTGGGTTGACATTTCCTTCTCCAGAGAATTAGGTCAAATAACATCCTGGCATTCATTTCCATAACAACTCTCTGAAGAAGGGGAAGGTTTGGGGATGGCCTGATGGGAAGCAAAGCTACACTGCGTTAATACACCCTCACAACAAATTACACCTACACCAGAATGTGAAAGTGAAAGTGTTACTCACTTCAGTTGTATCCAACTCTTTTGTGACCCCATGGACTACAGACTGCCAGGCTCCTCTGTTCATGGAATTCTTCAGGCAAGAATACTGGAGTGGGTTGCCAACTTCTCCAGGGGTTCTTCCTGACCTAGGGATTGACCTGGGTCTCTTGCATTGCAGGCAGATTCTTTACCATCTGAGCCACCAGGGAAGCCCCACATCAGAACATCAGTTCAGTTCAGTTCAGTTGCTCCGTCATGTCAGACTCTATGTGACCCCATGGACTGCAGCACACCAGGCCTCCCTGTCCATCACCAACTCCCAGAGTTTACTCAAACTCATGTCCACTGAACCAGTGATGCCATCCAACCATCTCATCCTCTGTCATCTCCTTCTCCTCCTGCCTTCAATCCTTTCCAGCATCAGGGTCTTTTCAAATGAATCAGTTCTTTGCATCAGGTATTTGCATCAATACTTCGCCAAAGTATTGGAGTTTCAGCTTCAGCATCAGTCCTTCCAATGAATATTCAGGACTGGTCTCCTTTAGGATGGACTGGTTGGACCTCCTTGCTGTCCAAGCAACTCTCAAGACTCTTCTCCAACACCACAGTTCAAAAGCATCAATTCTTCTGCACTCAGCTTTCTTTATAGTCCAACTCTCACACCCAGACATGACTACTGGAAAAGCCCTAACTTTGACTAGACAGACCTTTAGAACATGGAGACCTACAAATACATGCAAGGCGTGAGCTGTACACCCAGAGATGTTAAGGCATTGTAGCTTTGTGCGCCTCAGAGACAAGGTATAAAGGAAAACAAAAGAGAGCGGAAAGAGTTGAAGGGAGGACAGTGTTTCTACCCATTAACTCAATATAGTACCTTTTAAAAATGGAAGCATTGCTTAAGTTTCAAAATGTGTATGCCATATTTCATGCTTACTGACTGAAGAATTATTTCACAATCAGTTTACTTCCAGTAAAACTGACTGAACATCAGTAAAAGACAGCATGTGGGGTATAGTTCCCTGACCAGGGTTTGAACCTGGGCACCTTGCATTAGGAGTGTGAGGTCTCAGCCTCTGGACCACCAGGGAAACCCCTTGATGTGCTTTTAATGTAAGAAATTCTTTTTTAGCCTGTAGGTTAAAGGTATGCTCATGTTTTAAAGTTTTATTTTTCTCTCTCGATCTTTTTCGGAACTTTGCATGTGATGTGAAGTAAAAATTCAATTCTTTTCTCATAAACACACACACAAGAAAACTGGCAAAAGAAAAAGTGAGAATCACTATTTTTACGAATTTTAAAAGTTTTTTTCTGTCTTTCAAAGTGTTGGTCCTAGAAACATGTAAGTTATTTTTACTGTCCTTAAGGTTGTTTTCCAAGACCGTTTTTTCCACAATTAGAAAGCATTCTGGTTGTCCAAAGGCTTTTGAATCATCCTAAAGCCATGGCAGACTTGAACAGCCCTGGCAGGCCATGCCTGTATGCTCAATAGCTCAGTCCTGTCTGGCTCTTTGCCAGCCTGTGGACTGCAGCCCACCAGGCTCCTCTGTCCATGGGATTTCCCAGGCAAGAATACTGGAGTGCACTGCATTTCCTTTTCCAGGGGGTCTTCCCGACCCAGGGATCAAACCTGCATCTCTTGTGACTCCTGCACTGGCAGGCGAATTCTTTACCAACTCGGCCACCTGGGAAGTTCCCTGGCAAGACACGAAACAGAAAATGGAGGCACCTTGATTCCCATTTCAAAGCCTTTTTCATGAGACACTTTCCCATTAAATTACACAGCATACAAAATAAGAATTTCTTTGTTGGGAAACAAATACATTTGATAGCATTTTTTATGAGGTTAGTAATTCTGGAAGGTTTTTTTCTTCTTCAAAGGAATTCCATATCCTATAAATTTAAATTATATGCTCCTTTATCTTAAAGGGATCAGAATCCTCAAAGTGATATCACAAGGAACACAGAACCCAAGGAAGTTTGGGAATCTTGGCTCCTTTGTCAGACTGAGTATCTTCAAAAATTCCTTGAAGAATAAAACCCACCAGTTCTATATATGATTTCCGTGTTACCTCTGAAATGCATAGAACACAGTTCTGAGACATTGCTCTAACTCAACTGCAAAAACAACCAAGCAAGCAAAGAAAAAACCCCAGACAAACAAAAACTGAAACCTAGTGTGAGTGCTAAGTCACTCAAGTCGTGTCTGGCTTTTCGGGACCCTGTGGACCCTAGCCTGCCAGGCTTTTCAACTGTCCATGGGATTCTCCGGGCAAGAATACTGGAGTGAGTTGCCATGCCTTCCTCCAAGGGATCTTTTCCACCCAGGAATCGAAATGACCTCTCCTTTATCTCTTGCATTGGCAGGCGAGTTCTTTACCACTAGTGCCACCTGGGAAGCCCAGTGTTTCTGAGTAGTGGTTCTCAAACGTCACCACAACTTTAGCATCTTGTGGAGGACTTGGACACTCAAAGGACTAGGCTTCAGGTCCTGTTTGTGACTCAACAGCTTTGGGGCAAGCCTACTGGGAAATTTTCACTTCCAACTAGACTTCCCAGACAGTGCTGAGGCTGCTGTTCCAGGGATCACACTCAGATCCACTGTATTCGAAATTTCTGCTGACTTGGCTAAAATCAAGACACTTGGAGGTTCTCTGTATCACTTCTGAGGAGGAGACCCATGCACTTAGGGTCAAGTGGCACTTAGGGGACCCAATCTGTGCGGAGTTGCCTCAAGCACATTCCTTCCAGGACCTGTCGCCGACTTAGAAACAACAATAAACCAGGTAATCGCTAGACAGCTGCTGAAGGTCAAGAGAACCTACTCGTTGAGGAATCGGAATCTAGCACGTGACCGCTGGGCGTTAACAACCGCAGAGGTCTTCTACCTCCTCCCCGATTCCCCGGGTCCCACGGTGCAGGGGCGTCTCCTTACAGCAAGAGTCTCCCAGACCCGTGGCTGGAACTCGCGATGGCGCGTTTGGGGGCGCTTGTCTGTTGCCTGCTAGCCGCCTGGCACTGCCGCCCGGGCCTCGGACTGCCTCTGGCTCCCGCTGGCGCTGGTCCCGCGGTGGGTGAGTCGTCTGTATCCTTTCCGTCCCTGGAGCTGCCCGCGAGCCGCGGCCAAAGCGCATGCGCGAAGCTGGGCACAGTGCGTTGGGGCAGCGGGGCGCCTGCGCCGAAGGCCCCGAACTCGGGGGCTGTGCCCCGGCAGCGGGACGCGGGGAGGGCGAGGTGACTGAGGCGCCAGAGCGCCCGCTCGGCTCGGCGGGGAGATCGGGCCTGGCTGATAACAGTGGGGGCGCTGCAGGGGCGCTGCTCCTCTCGTGCCGTGCTTTTCACTTTCTGTCTCCAGGTGTGTTTTGCTCCCGGGCAAAAGGAAGGAAACATTGGGTGTCTCAGCGGAAAAAAGAAGCTGGAGGCTGGATGTCCCGCATTCCCAGCGGCCCCGAATCTGCGCTTGAGGGGCGGGGGAGCTGCCGGGTTTCAGTCGCTCAGCCGTGTACATTTCAGCGCGACTCGGAGTTTATTCCATATCCTGCTCGCCAAGTTTGGTGGCCTTTTCGTCCCACGTCACCAACCACAGCACCAACCGCAGGCACCGCGCTCCCTACTCGTTAGGCTACGTTAGAAGGCTCGGGGCCTTCATTTCACTTTACCTGGACGCCCTTGGGTTTTCTGAGGGCAGAGTCAATTTTATTCATTCCCAACGCCTACCCCAGTACCTGGACGGAAGTGATTCTCAAAGTGAGGTCTGGGACCAAGAGACCCAGCATCACCTAAACCGGTAAAAAGTGCAGCAAGTTTTTAGTCACCCCCAAGTCCTACTAAATCCGAAACCCCTACCATCCGTGTAACAAATCCTCCAGCTGATTCAGGTAGATGCTGGAGTTTGAGAACCACTGGTCCTGAGTAGATAAACGTTGGATGGGAGACGTTATGATGCCATATGAGCCTTCAGTGTCAGAATATCCCCACCTCCCTGACTCATTTTCAAATAGAATTGCTCAGTTATCTGGGCTTGCCAGGGGGCTCAGTGGTAAAAAATCAGCCTTCCAGTGTAGGAGACATGAGTTCAACCTTGGGTTGCGAAGATCCCCTGGAGGAGGGCATGGCAACCCACTCCAGTATTCTTGCCTGGAGAATCCTATGAGCCTGATGGGCTGCAGTTCATAGGGTCACAAAGAGTTGGACACAGACTCTGCGCACAGGTGCTGGTGGTGGCTCTGTTATCTAGAGGAGGGGGAAATGAGCAAGGTGGAGTTATTTTTATGGTTTGTGCTTTGGGCATAGCTGTCTCTGAAACAGCACAGTGCTGACTGCTGAGACTGCTTATCTTTATCACTTTACTTTCTCACATGCCTTCTGTTTGTCCAAGAGCCAAGTCCTCATGACTCAGCTACTCATGACTCGTTTGAAAGCTAGAACTGTCAGTCTGGTTTCCCAACTGTCAGTCGTAACAAAAAATTGTCCCCAAATACTTATGTATGCTGGTTTCTGCTTTCATTAAAGCTGTTTTTCTTCAATTATGTGGCTGTTTAGGATTCTGAGATAAAATGTCCTAGATTGCAGGAGGCCAGCCCTTGGCAAATTCACCTTTTGGTTTTAAGGGTCTGATTGCTGAAGGCCTCCATGACAGATTTCTGTGGTCTGGTGAATCTTCACAGCTCTTTGTTTCTGTAAGGAAGCTACTCAGAGCTGTCGCCTGAGGAAGAGGGAGGGAGAGGGGGAACCAGGGTTCAAACACCCAATATACATTTGTGAGAATCTTTTAAAAGTTTTAGTCACTAAGTCATGTTTGACTCTTTGAGACCTCATGGGCTGTGTGTAGCCCGCCAGGCTCCTCTGTCCAGGGGATTTTTCAGGCAACAATACTGCAATGGGTTGCTATTTCCTTCAGGGATCTTCCCGACCCAGGAATCGAACCTGTGTCACCGGCATTGCAGGTGGATTCTTTACCACTGAGACACATGAGATTTCCCTATTTGCCAAACAAGATGTGATAATTGAGTAGTGAAAAGCATGTTGGGCTGTGAACCCTGGGTTGAAGAGTGGGCTCTGCCACAGGCCAGGTCTATAGCCTTGGACACACACACACACACACACACACACAGTATTTTGTATGAATTTCATTAGAGGCGGGAGGTGAGGTCTCTAGATGTTTATTATTGATAATCCTGGGTTAAGAACCTGTCAGGGCTCCGTTCTTGGCTTCTATTTAAAGACACCCTTCAGTGCATCTAAATAATTACCCCTTACTGATTTATCTAGCAGTGCAATGGTAGTGGAAAGAGCTCTAGACTGAAAGTCTGGAGAGACTGGTTCCATTTCAGCTTTCAATACTGAGTCACCATGTGATCTTGAGGAAATCCTGAATCTTCCTGTGCCTAATTAAAGAATGTTTATTGGGGACCTACCATAGATCAGACATATTCTAGATGCTGGTAATAGGTTACATAAGATGAGTGTCTTCAATGTGTTTTCAGGTTTGTTTTACAAAAATTTGCAAAAATTTTATTTAGAAAAATTTAATATATTAGTAATTTCATGTCCCTTACTTGACACAGTATTTCCTGTAGGTTTGTTGTTATCTATTTTGCATGAGGCAAGTGAGATGGAAGGACTTTTTTATTCTGAAAGGACTTTTGCATGTGAAGTAACACAGAACAATGTCAACTCTGGAATCAGATTTCTGCAATTGCTGTCTTAGTTCTGTTGCATATGCCATATGTGATTTGGACTTATCTGTAAAATGAAAATAACGGTCAGTAAATACATGTAAAGCATAAGAAACAGTATTAAAGTAAGTACTCAATACATTTCCACTACTTGGAAATGAGGAAATTCAGTGTCAAATGCAAACTTGACATTACAAATGAATAACAATAGAACTAATGCTGAGCTTACCAAGTGCCAGGCCCTTATTTCTACTAAGTCACTTAACCCTCATTCAGCAGACAATAATATTATTTCCATTTTACAGATGAAACAGGCTGAGATCATACAATTAGATTGGGAAGAAGAGCTTGGATTTGAAGTCAGGCAGTCTAATTCTGGAGTCCCTATTCTTTTTTAATTTTAATTTTTTAAATTATTTATTTATTTTGGCTACGTGGCGGGCATGTGGGATTTTTGTTCCCTAACCAGGACTTGAACCCATGCCCCCTGCTTTGGGAGCACATAGTCTTAACCACTGGACTGCCAAGGAAGTCTGTGGAACCCCCATTCTTAACCATAACACTATACTTTTCTGCTTGTAAGTTCACTACACACCTTAACATTCTTTGAATAATATACATATTTACATAAAACTGAGATGCAGTGTATATTTATACCTCAAGGAAGGGCTGTCTCCAGGATAATTCTGTTATCTGCCAATCCACTTTATGTGCTGAGTAAAGTCGGTCCAAGCTGGAAAAAAGTTGGAGTACTTTCTGCATTATGGAATAAAATAAATTACTCATGGCAAAAGTTTTCAAATGAGGACTGAATACCGAATAATTGACCATGAAGACTATTTGATAACTACTTTGTTCTGGATTTTTTTTGTCTACTACTTCTTAGCTATGGGCTTAAAATGTGCTATTGTAACAACGTTGTGGAGAAACAACATCCCAAATATATATAATATGCCTTTTCCACCTTAAATCAACTGCTTTAAATTTTCTACTTTATTATCCAGCTTTGGGTTTTATTCAACTATTTGCTCAGGTGCAAACTTAGCTTTTTATTATTTGTGTAGATAAAACTTTGTATTCTGCTCAGTTTTTTCCATGCTTCTGGTGTGGTATGTTGCTACTCTGTCACTTCTGATGTGTTTCCTATTGTAAATTAGTCATTATCAGATTAAGCTCAAAATTCAAAGTGTGAAAAAGTCTCAATATTAAAACAATTTTTTGGTCATATATAAGAAAGCAGCAAAACATTGAAGATATATGTAAATCAATTGTAAGCAAACTTGAGGGCCCTTCAAAACGGGGTTCAGATTTTGGCTCTCCTGTTTCTTAAGCTGTATATACTAGAGCAGATGTTCTAATTGACTCATTATTAATTTCTCAACTCTAAAATAGGAACAGGGATTCCTGCTTAAGAAGTAGTTTTGAGAATGAAATTACATAGTGTATTTCAGTTATTTCCACAATGTCTGGCATATGGTGAATACTTAATAAAGAGAGCTGCTACTATACTTATTAGTACTAGTGTTTCCTTCAGTGAAAGAATCTTTGTCAAGATGATTTCCAAGCAAGGGTGATATCAAATGATTCCTGAAAACCCAAATGGAAGCATGCTGCTACTGCTGCTGCTAAGTTGCTTTAGTCGTGTCCGACTCTGTGCGACCCCATAGACGGCAGCCCACCAGGCTACCCCGTCCCTGGGATCCTCCAGGCAAGAACACTGGAGTAGGTTGCCATTTCCTTCTCCAATGCATGAAAGTGAAGTCACTCAGTCGTTTCTGACTCTTCCCGACCCCATGGACTGCAGCCTACCAGGCTCCTCCATCCTTGGGATTTACCAGGCAAGAGTACTGGGATTTCTAGGCAAGAGTACTGGAGTGGGGTGCCATTGCCTTCTTCTTTAACAAATGCTTCCCTTAATATTATTAACATTTTAGACAGTGTATAATAGAAGATGTTCCTCTATTAAATTGCTTTTGAGAACCTTTTGAGAATAGCAGTGGCTATTTTTGGCTGATTAAAGGCTCATTTTCCATTAATATTGAGAGACAAGGTTTTACACCAAAATTAGGAGTAAGATTTATTGGTTACAAGTTCTGCAATCTCTTCCTTGGTAGCTCAGACCGTAAAGAATCTGCCTGTGATGCAGATACCTGGGTTGGGAAAATCCCCTAGAGAAGGCAATGGCTACCTGTTTCCGTATTCTTGCCTCGAGAATTCCATGGACAGAGGAGCCTGGCTGGCTACAGTCCATGGGGTGGCAAAGAGTCAGACGTGACTGAGCGACTAACATACATACATACATCTGCAATCTCTTCACTGTGTAACCCTAGCAAAACACATCATATTTGTATGTCCATTTTTCTACAAGAAGAAAATAATTTCTAAAACATTAAATTCTATAAGGAAGAAGATATGCTTCTTCCTTAAGCATATTAAGCTTCTTCCTTAAGCTTCTTCCTTAATAAGCATATTAAGATACAATATATGGGATTATTATTGACTTCCCAGAAAAGGGTTTCCATGTATATCACTATGCAAACTTATGTTTGTTATGTAGTCATTGTTAATTAGTCACACTGTCACTGATTTCATCAATTTTGTTGTGTGCAAATAGTGAATTCTACTAAAATCTTTGTACTGTCTTTAGAGTCAGTATTCTCACAGGGAAAGACTGTATTTAATTTCAGGGCACATGGATATTTGGGCTTCCCAGGTGGTGAATCCACCTGCCAATGTAGGAGATGCAAGTGACATGGGTTTGATCCCTGGGGTGGGAAGATCCTCTGCAGAAGGAAGTGTAAATCCATTCCAGTAGGCTTTCCTGGGAAATCTCATGGACAGACGAGCCAGGAGGGCTATAGTCCCTGGGTTCACAAAAAGCTGGACAGGACTACTGAGCTACTCAGCACATGGATATTTAAATTGCTAAGGCTTTCTTCTAACACAGGACAGAACGCCTGTTTCGTCTTACTGTAAATATTTGTATGGGAATTCCAAAAGAGAAGTAGGTTTAACACCACTTGTTTTCTCATCAACAGGACAGTTTTGGCATGTGACGGACTTCCACTTAGATCCTACTTACCACATCACAGGTGACCACACAAAAGTGTGCGCTTCCTCTAAAGGTGCAAAAGCCTCAGATCCTGGTCCTTTTGGAGATGTAATGTGTGATTCTCCTTATCGCCTCATTTTTTCAGCACTTGATTTTATTAAAAATTCAGGACAAAAAGTATCTTTTATGATATGGACAGGGTGAGTGATTATATAAATATCATATAGTTACTGAGTATATATCTACAGTGTCCTAAGCTTCATTAAGATGTTTAATTTCATAAGAAACTTAATTTACAAGTTAAGAATTATTGGGGCTTAAAAAATACTAGATCAAATAAGTCAGCATTATTAGGGATAAGAAAAACTTTCATAGTCCCAGTTTTATTTGTTTAGAATATATCCTCTAGAAATATGTCCATATTAACTAAGAGATGAGTTTATAAATAGCTTTTTGTGTCATTATCTTGAGATGTTTATTAATGTGATAATAAGCCTTGATTAAATAATCAAAAAACAAAAGTCAGCAATGGGAATTAACCTGTGATAGTGATTTTACAAACATCATCTTCTGGTGGTGTAGTTATTAACTAATTCTATTCATCATGACAGAGTGAAGGTCTGTATTTCCTTTACCCGCAATAATGATCATGGCCTTATTTTTTTTCAATATAAATTTATTTATTTTAATTGGAGGTTAATTACTTTACAATATTGTATTGGTTTTGCCATACATCAACATGAATCCGCCACAGGTATGCACATGTTCCCCATCCTGAACTTATACATTGTAACTCATTTGATCTTCACAATAGATATTGTTATTATTCTTCCCATTTTACAGATAAGGAAATTAAGGCCCTGAGCATCTAAGTAACTTGTCCAAGTGCTCACAGCTATAAGAGGGCAAACCTGGCACTTTTGGCCCTGGAGTCTGTGCTTTTAATTACTAAGCATTTTCGCCTCTTACAAATCTTCAGTCAGGCAGTGAAACAGGCTGACATTTTCAGTTTATCTTTTGTATTTCACAAGTTTTCTTTTTCTTTAGGGTTCTCAGTGGAACAAAACTAAGTGCAGAGTAGTTTATCAACTCTTTATCATCTGTTGATTTATGGTGGACTTCGAATGACAATACAGCAAAGCTTTACACAAGAGTCTAGTGACTTTTTATAGAAACCGATTTTGTTTTCTGTGATCTTGTCTTCTTTTCAGGGATAGCCCGCCTCATGTTCCAGTGCTTGAACTCTCAACAGACAAAGTCATAAATGTGATTGCTAATCTCACAACCACTATCCAGCGTCTCTTTCCAAATCTCCAGGTTTTCCCTGCACTGGGTAATCATGACTACTGGCCACAGGTAAATTTGACCACTCCTCCAAATGCTTGGAGGATTTTCCCACCAGTAGTGTCACAGTTTTGCAACTGACTGGTTCATAATAGAGCATGGGATCAGGGCTCGTGGAGGCAGAGTGCGCTCTTAACACTAACCATTGAGGAAGGCAAGACACATGGTTTGGGGACTTAAAACTGACTCTTAATGGTTCATAAAAAGTTATGTCCATAGTGGGGCTTTGGAAGCAGATTACTTAGTTCATGGGTTATTAATTTGTGATTTCCTTCTTATTCTTCCTCAGTTGTTTTTTTTTAAATTATTTTGTTCATTTTAATTTCCATGTTCAGGCTAGCATAAAAAGGTTAGTGTTGACAAATGTTTACATGTTTTTGAATTTCTATTAGACATACTAAGCTACTCATACTCTGATCTAAGCTGGATTGTGATTAAAAACGAAAGTATAGAGAATTATCTTAAGAACCAAGAAGGGAAGTCCATGTTCAAAATATAATTCAAGGCAGAGAGTATGTTCAGAGTATTTTTAATGTCTGAGACAACCTAGGCTTCAACCTCTATTAGAGTGGCTGTTTTATTAAACAGCCTGTGCATAACAGTCGGACAGCAGTTCCAGTAACAGGGATCTGCTGTAGCAGTGCAGAATCTTACATTTGTTCAGATTCAAGGGATCTTAGAGATTATTGTAGGGCTTGACAAACCAGGGCCTGTGGTCCAGTTGCGGCCTGACAGTTGATTTTGTAAATAATAGTTTCATGGGAATAGAGCCATGGGTATTCTTTCTGTTTTACCTGTGGTTGCTTGTGTACTGTGACAGCAGAGAATAGTTACCATGTTGACTATATGACCCCGAAGCCTAAAGTGTAATTATTTGACCCTGTATAGAAACAGTTTGCTGACCCTTGGTCTAGATAACTCTTCAGTTTATGAACGAGGAAACTGAGGCCCTGAACAGTGCTCGTTTAAGTGTTCAGTCACTTAGTGGCAGAACCCACATCCTGAATCTTTTGTGTTCAGTTGAACAAACATCCTTTCACAGGTCCTTTGCTCTTACCAGACTAACATATCAGCATTTCCGGAACATGGTGTTTACTTTCATGCCTTTCTTTGGCTATGTTTTGCTTTGTGTTTAGAATATCTTTTCCATCTCATGTCAAAAGACTGCTTAATGAGGGTCTTGAATATATTAGCTAATTAATCTAAAAACTGTGACTTTGAAAGTTGCACTTTAGAACGAGCTTAAGTTAAGTGACTTCCTGGGCCTGGCCTCCAGTCTTGAGATGAATAATATGTGAGTCTTGGTGACAGTCAGCCTCTTAACTAGTGGTCAGCTTTTGTTACTGTTGAAATGTGAGACCACACAGAGCAGAGGGTTGGAGGTGAACAGTCTCCAGGAATCAGAGGATACACACATTGTTTTTATAAGCTTTAGGTGACAGACAGACTGCTGTAATGGAAAACCTGTAGGGTTTAGTGTCACATTCATTAGAATTTAAAAACCTGTCCTGCTTCTAATAGCTGAGCACCTTGAGTAATGCATGTAATTATCCCTGATCATTTGTAAACAAGAGCAGTAATACTTAACCTTGCAAAGTTTTGGGGAGAATTAGTGACGCTCGGTGGAAACGGCATAGTTTCTTACCTGGCACATTATAAGCCCTCAGTCAGTGGAGTGGTGGTTTTGTAGCAAGAAGCAGTGACATGGGACACGTGTTTCCTAACTCCTCTGAGGACTGGTTTCATTTTACTTTTATCTCTGCCTTCTTCTTGAGAAGCGAAATCTTATAATAATTCAAAGATATAGGTACTATCCAAGTCTAAAATATATCCTATTACCTGTACAACTAGGATAAATTGGGCAGCCTTTATACCTTAAACAGCTAATTTTTTCCTCTTTCTAGCTTGTGATCTTGTATCTGAAAATCTTTTTTCTACTATTCTGCCATCTTTCCTTCCATCCCAGTTTCAGGAATGTCAAATGTAACACGAAAGCCCCACAACAAATTCACCTAGAGGCTACTCATATCTGAAATCAAATTCTGGTGAATGTTAGTAACAAATAAATTGGGTGTGTTATTTCTCCCATCAACATGTATATAAACATAGCTACATAAACACACAGATACAGACACAAGTTCCCACCCATTATGTCAGAAGTAGATATTCATACGGACAGCCCAAGGATTTCTTCCCATTGCCACTCAAGGAAGCAGCCCAGACCAGCATCCTCATATACTCCTACACTGGCAAAGCTGGTGCCACCAAACTGTGGGTGGCGCCACTTCTCATTGTGCAATAGATAATTGGATGTAAGAGTGATGATAGAAAGACGTGGAATTTAGACCTAGCTCTGGAACTGACAAGCTCTCCCCGAATCACTTAACTCTGGTGCTCATATTTCTCATGTTTAAAGTAGAGAGAAAAGTCTAAAGTAATGTTTATATATAATTTTGATTCTACATGACTATACCAGTATCTTGGCATCCATCCTGAAGTAAACAAATGGCTAAAATGTTATGATGATGATGCTTACCAATGTTTGATTAGGATTTAGATTGGGCAAAGCCACTGTGTAACTTTCAGACAGATCACTCCGATCTCTGACGCAAACTGAAAATATACTTTGAATAATTAGTTTAAGTTAAAAGAAGTCATTTACTTATAACTTTCCCTGAATATATTTATATTTTAATCATGTATTAGGCATATGTATTAAGAACTAATGTGACTTGAATGTCATTTTTAAAAAGGTAAAGCATTTTAATTAATGATGTCAGTGAAACTCCTTGAAGAAATAGGTCTGGGTCACCAATATGCAGAGGGAAATGAAGAAAGTGAAGAAAATGGCTTCAGTTTTTTAGTATAATTTTTTGAAAAGAAAATAGAAATAATCACTCAATTTCACAAATGATTTCTGAGTTTTTATTCAGTATCTATTTTCTTGAAGCTTTATTTTTCTTGTCTAGCGCTTACAGCACCATAAGGGTTCTTTAATAGTGATATGATGAAGTAGGATGATAAAAATACTGTATAATATATTATACATATAGTACTTAGAAAATCAAAATTATATGATTTAGGCTAACATGAAGAGTTGCTGTTTAGTCACTAAGTCGTGTCTGACTCTTTGCGACCCCATGGACTGCAGCACGCCAGGCTTCCCTGTCCTCCACTATCTCCCAGAGCTAGCTCAAATTCATTCCATTGAGTCTGTGATGCTGTCTGTCCCATCCTCTGCCACCCTCTTCTCCTTTTGGCTTCAGTCTTTCCCAGCATCAAGGTCTTTTCCGGTGAGTCGGCTCTTTGCATCAGGTGTCCAAGGTATTAGAACTTCGGCTTCAGCATCAGTCTTTCCCATGGATATTCAGGGTTGACATAAAGAGACTTCAAATCAAAAACATGTGGTTATAAGTCTTCTTTCAAGAAGTTAAAATGCTTTATACTAGTGTTAACATTTCAGAGGACTTTGCTTAATTCTGAAATCATGACGTTTTCTCCACTTCCTAGGCATGCTACACCAGAACTTACATTTTCACGGGCAAAGTTGCCTTCAGTGTCTAATGAGCACACTCCCACATCCGTTTTGTACTCTAGTTATGCCAAAACAAGGGCTTTTTTCTGTATACGGCACCATGTTGGTGTCTGGGCCATTGTTTATGCTTTGATTCCCTTTCTTGTCAACTTGATGAAATCATTCTTCAAGGTCTGGTTCAAATGCTCTTCTCGCTCTCCCTGCTGACTCTCCAGGGCAGCCTCGGTTATTCTTGTTTCTCCACTCTCAGGATCCTTGCGATGGTTCCTAGCACATTGTCTTACAGACGGCTGGTTGCATTTTGTTCTCCATCTCCCCAGCAAAGCCATAAATACCTCGAAAAATTAAGTATATGTAGTATTCCTGCATCTCCAGATGCCTCCTATGGTAGTAATTGCTCAAGGCATGTTTAAATTAATTCCTCCATGTATCTTCAGAGTTTCAATGTTGGATTATATTGTCTGTGGCCAGGATCAACTGCCTGTAGTCACTAGCAAAGTGTACAATGCAGTAGCAAACCTCTGGAAACCATGGCTGACTGAAGAAGCTGTTACTACTTTAAGGAAAGGTAAGTGTAAGATTTACTCAGCCTTATTTTGTCTCAGTTAATATTGTTTGGACTTAGATATTTAGTGTTTGCTTGGGTGTGCCAATTCTGAAGGGTCTCTGTGCCCAGTTTTCCTAGAGGCCTTACCATGTTTGAAAGCTGAGGAGTGGCATGGATGGTGAGTGGGCCAAGGTCCCGGCGGCTAACTCTGAAAGCGCCATGACAGCAGCGTTCTGTCACCGCTGGTTCACAGGTGTGAGTGGGGTTATGCGTTTAAGCCCCAGCTCACCTGAGAGCCTAGCAGCTTTGATTTATCTGCTGTTGTATCTTCAGTGTTCTCATTCTTTAGATTTTAGATTTCATTGTATCTCTTATCTTAATTCCCCAAGCATACAAAAGTAGAAGTTGATTTCTTAATCGTTCCTTGATAAAAATCAATACCGCATTGCCTGGTTATCTTTTCATAAGAATGTTAAACACAACTGTTGTGACCTCAGTATGTGGAAGGGCAGCACTGGAGTTGACACAGAGAAGGTTTTCAGTAAGTGTTTGTTAAATCTGATTCTTATGTAATGATAAGCCTATTTAAGTGTAAACGAGGCAGTGAGAAATGAGTATAACCTTCCTCAATGGATTGTAAACCTTAATTAAGATTTTTGCTTTCACAGTGTCTATGTATCTGTGTATTATTTTATTAATAGAATATGTTTAAAATTTGTTTTTATAGGTGGCTTTTATACACAGAAAGTTTCAAATAATCCGAAACTTCGGATCATCAGTCTCAACACAAACTTATACTATGGCCCAAATTCCATGACCCTAAATCAGACTGATCCAGCAAATCAATTTGAATGGCTAGAAAATACACTGAACCTCTCTCAGCAAAATAAAGAGAAGGTAGACGCCATAGATCAACATCACTGGGGATAAACAGAGGGTTATACTTGTGAATTTATTAGACTTGCAAGGGGTCAGGTATAAGAAAAGTATTAAAATTTAAAGATGTTCTTGCATGAAACAGTTTATGATTTGCTCTGTTGTTGATGCTAGTTTCGTTTTATTTTGCTCTAAGGCTTGGTCAGTTCAGTTCAGTTCAGTCGCCCAGTCGTGTCCGACTCTTTGCGACCCCCTGGACTGTGGCATGGTCACAGTTACCTAATGTCACAATGTCCAGGGGATCGTCCCAACTCAGGGATCAAACCCACGTCTCTCATGTCTCCTGCGTTGGCAGGTGGGTTCTTTACCACTAGCGCCACCTGGGAAGGCTATTATATCATAAACCATGCAGTTTAAATAGACAGGTATAAATTTAAGACCATTAATAGTTTCATAATTTCTCCTTTTTTGATAAATGAGTAGGCGAGATGGTATATTTGTTTTCTAAAATTTAATTAATGTACTTTCAATCTTGGGTATCTAAATGTCTTTTTGTTATGATAAATGTGCAGAAAGAATCCCATCAGTCCTCTTTGTGTTTCTCTTTCCAGGTGTACATCATAGCTCATGTTCCAGTGGGGTATCTGCCTTTTGCAAAGGGCATCCCAGCAATGAGAAAATGCCATAATGAGAAATTGATAGACATTTTTAGAAAATACAGTGACATCATTGCAGGGCAATTTTATGGACATACTCACAGAGATAGTATTATGGTTCTTTCAGATAAAAAAGGTAATAGAGTGTTCTATTTGTATCTATTTTGCTACACAAAATAGTGAATATTAACTTTTACTGATCCAGTAAATTTAAAGTTTATTAAATCTACTTGCCAGCACTAGCTTGTTCTCACTTACCTTCAATGAGTATATATATATAGTCCTATAGTGTGTAGGACTATACCTAGTCCAACTACTGGACTTCTTATTAACTTCCCAAAGCCATCACCATTTGATTGCTGTTGACCCAAAAGCCTCTGAAACCTTCAGCTCACTCAAATGTTCTTTTAGATCTGAAAGTTTAGAGAAACACTGTTTTTCTTTTACTTGTGAGACTCACGATTTTCTTTTTTCTTTTACTTGTGAGACTCACGATTTTCTTTTTTTTATTCATTTATTTTTAATTGGAGGCTAATTATAATATTGTGGTGGGTTTTGCCATACTTTTTAAAAACGATTTATTTATTTTTGACTGCGCTGGGTCTTTGCTGCTGCTTGCGGGCTTCTCGAGTTGTGAATAGTGGGGGCTACCCTCTAGGTGCGGTGTGCATGCTTCTCATTGCTGTGGCTTCTCTTGTTGGGGAGTACAGGCCCTAGGCTGTGCGGGCTTCAGTAGGTATGGCACACAGGCTTAGTTGTCCCACAGCATGTGGAATCTTCCTGGACCAGGGACCAAACCTGTGTCCCCTGCATTTGCAGGTGGATGGATTCTTAACCGCTGGGCCACCAGGGAAGTCCTCCAGTTTCTTTTGCTATGACTAGTCTTACTTAGAATTTAAAGAGCAAAGCACAGTTTACTGTGGTTTAAAGTAAAATATATTAAGCTCTTAACTTTTAAGTGCTTACCAACATGGTCATCTACTCAGCATTAAAAGGAAAAAAACAGAAGGAGCACGTGCATTAAATAAGACAATGATTATCTGTTCTTAAAGATAACTTCTGTATGAGCGCAGAAAACTGAGAGTTAGCAAAATAAAAGTTTTGATTTTTTAGTAGTCAGCCAGGATAAATATATATATATTTCAGTAATTGGAGAACATTTTGAAATGTTTTGCCCTTTTCATCTAGGATGACTGGACTTGGTAAAAATGACCATTTTCCAGCCTTTGATAGCTTTTTTACTCAGAAAGAATTTTAGTTCTATAATAGATATAAAACATGGTGACACTTTAATCAAATTCTTATTATGTAACTATTGGAATATTGTCATAGGTGGAGTACAAAAAAACTAGCTTTGTATTTTTCATGTGTGTATATTTGTAATAAGTTGGATATTTTTATCATGAAAAATTTCAAATATATGTAAAAACAGAGATATTGAAATATCTATCAAGATTTGTTTTACCAATGATTCTCTTTTTTGAGGTATTTGAAAGTATATGTCAAACATTAAATGTATTTCAACACTACATGCGTCACACATTGCTATAATCATAATTCCATTAACTTAACTAACAGAACCAACAATAATTCTTTCAATCTCCTTCCTGATAAAGCTTTCCCTGTTTTCTCAAAAGTGTCTCTTTACTGTTGTTTTAAATCAGGATCCATCAAGCATCACGCATTATTTGACTATTATGACTGATAACTTCTTAATCTGAAACTTTTTGCATCTTTAATATTATTAAGCTCAATTGTTAAAAATACATATATTTATGTACGTATGTTTTGTCCAGGAAAGCCAGTAAATTCTTTGTTCGTGGCTCCTGCTGTTACTCCAGTGAGAAGTGTTTTAGAGAGACTGACCAACAATCCCGGTGTCAGACTATTTCAGTATGATCCTCATGATTATAAATTATTGGTAAGTAAGTGAAGTGAAGTCGCTCAGTCGTGTCCGACTCTTTGCGACCCCATGGACTCTAGCCCACCAGGCTCCTCTCTCCATGGGATTCTCCAGGCAAGAATACTGCAGTGAGTTGCCATTTCCTTCTCCAAACCTGACTCCAAATACCTGACTAGTATTCCTTAAAACTGTCAAGATCCTCAGAAACAAGGAAGTGTGAGACAGTGAGAACTGGGGATTCTATTAGCATCGTTCCTTTAAGTCGGTGTAACTTTTAGAATTGACTTCATAGTTTTGCCTGTCTATGTAGTTTTCATCAGTTTAGTTGAATGTTTTCAACACAGCTACTGTAAGTTGTACTTTATGTTGAAATCTCAAGATGTCTTCTTTTTTGTGTTTTGAATGTCAGCTTTATATCAATTCAGCTTCAAAAGGCTAGACATTAGTTTATGAATACTGTACCTTTCAACAAATATGTAATTTGAAAAGAGTTTCTCAGGTAAAGTCTCTACTGATGTAACTGCATTTTTCTCCTAGGTAAATTTAGTAAGCAATAGTTCTGTTATTCCCTGGAGCATGTTTTTACAAAAAACAATAGTACAGGAGAAATCTGGTTTTAATCCATAAGCATTAAATTAAGAAAGATAATACAACAATTGACTGATAAGAATAATCCAAAAGAAATCTTTTGCAACTATTAGTTGCCTGTTTTTAGATCTGAAACTCATGTGTATGTGTGTACATTGACATAGAAAGATGTACCTGCTATGACACTTTATCATTTTTCAAAGTGCAAAATAGTTTGTATAGTTTGATTTCATTTTATGAAAAAATGAAAAAGATAGTAAAAAGAAATTGAATACCTGTATTTCTTTTGTACATACAGTCTGGAACAGCACACATACACTGGAGTGCTGGTAAATGTTTAATAGCTGGCTCACTGGGGGGTGGAAGGTGCTTTGTTTTGTAGTGTTTGCCAATTTCCATGGTGTAAATACTCCCCAAATGGCCAATTTCCAGCTGTGGTAATGATATAAACTAGCTTGTGAGTTTCCTGAAAATTTGACAGCATTTGTGGGCTTGTACAAGCCACCTGCTGCATATAACTGATTTATAGACAGTTGTTAGCAGTGGTTACTTCTGAGGTGTATGAACTGAAAGCTTTTTACTCTGTATATCTTTCTGTACAGTTGGGTTATTTTCTGTTATGTTCTTTCATTCTATTTTATATGAGCAAAACAATATAGATTTTTCTATCCGGACTCTTCTTCCTTAAAAGCGATTCTCAGTTTTTAAAATGACTACACTTTAAAATTAAGAAAGTCACATAAATCCTAATAAGAACTCTGCTTGCTATGCAGTACGTTATATGCCAAACTATGAACCAGGCTTTATTACTCTTTTTAACTATTTTTTAACTATAGGATATGCTGCAGTATTACTTGAACCTGACAGATGCTAATATAAAGGGAGAATCCAATTGGAAGCTGGAGTATAACCTGACCCAGGCCTATGACATTGAAGATTTGCAGCCAAAAAGTTTGTATAAGTTAGCTAAACAATTTGCAGTCCAAGAGAGTAAACAGTTCATAAAATACTACAAATACTTCTTTGTGAGTTATGACAGCAGTGTAATTTGTCAGGGAAAATGTAAGATCTTTCAGATTTGTGCAATTATGAATCTTGATGTTATTTCTTATACAGATTGCTTGAGACAATATCATATGAAGCACAGTCTGTAATATTTCACGGTTTGTTCTCTTTGATAATGAAACAGTGCTCTGCTTCTTGAGATCAGTTTGTGGAAATTGTTATGCAAATCTTTGTGAGTTACTGAGTGGGCAGGAATAATTCCTGTCTTTGCTTTTTTATGATGCAAAAATGTAGTACTCTCAATTTTTATTATATCGAATGTATTTAAATTGCCCATTACTAGAATGATGTTTGAATGTAAATACCCTATCTTCCAGGACTTCCTAGGTGGCTCAGTGGTAAAGAACCTGTCTGCCAATGCCAAGGCAGGAGACTCAGGAAATTCAGGTTCAATCCCTGGGTCCAGAAGTTCTCCTGGAGTAGGAAATGGCAACCTGCTCCAGTATTCTTGCTTGAAAATTTCATGGACAGAGGAGCTTGGTGGGCTACAGTCCATGGGGTCCCAAAAAGTGGGATACAACTGAACACGCACACACCTTATCTTCCAGTTTATTATAATTGTACCTAATTTATACTCTTGTTGAAATTGTCATTTATACAATAAAACAAATTATTTTTCCTTAAGTAGAATGAATTATTTTTAATATGGTCATTTTCAGTTTTTAATATTCACTCTCTTGGAAAGTTCATGTGTAAACTCAGGTTCAAACTGTTTTAAGTATCATGAGGTTAACCCTGTTTTTGCACTGTCTGTACTCTTGAGAAAACACCAAGGTCACATTAGAGCTGTCTCTGATTCTATGAGACATCATGGGACAGGACTTCATTACCTGTCTTCACTCTGTGAGTGAAGGAGAACCCTTTTTAGTACTGCTAGGTTTTAAGGAAGACAATGTCGCAAGAGAATGGATAAATGAAATATTTTATCAAATTTAAAACATTGCAGAGATATTGATAGTATAGATTGCTTAGAGATGTATGTAACAGATCCCCCCAAAAGAGGTACGTTGGTAAATCAAATACAAGAATGTTGGAGGTTAATGAATGGGAAAGTTGATTGGAGAGAGATATATAAGAGGACTTAAATGCATTGGGAAAGTTTTATTTCCTAATTCAATCAATGGCTATGTTGATGTTAGCTCTATATTTTTCTTCAGTTCAGTTCAGTTGCTCAGTCGTGTCAAACTCTGTGACAGCATGGACTGCTGCACGCCAGGCCTCCCTGTCCGTCATCAACTCCCAGACTTTACTCAAACTCATATCCATTGAGTCAGTGATGCCATCCAACCATGTCATCCTTTCATTCCCTTCTCCTCCTGCCTTCAGTCTTTCTCCGCATCAGTGTCTTTTCCAGTGAGTCAGTTCTTCACATCAGGTGGCCAAAGTATTGGAGTTTCAGATTCAGCACCAGTCCTTCCGATGACTATTCAGGACTGATTTCCTTTAGGATGGACTGGTTTGATCTTGCAGTCCAAGGTACTCTCAAGAGTCTTTTCCAACGCCACAATTCAAAAGCATCAATTCTTCAGCGCTCAGATTTCTTTATTGTCCAACTCTCACATCCATATATGACTACATCCATTATGACATACATAACTTTGACTAGATGGACCTTTTTTGGCAAAGTAATGTCTCTGCTTTTTAATATGCTGTCTAGGTTGGTCATAACTTTTCTTCCAAGGAGTAAGCATCTTTTAATTTCATGGCTGCAATCACCATCTGCAGTGATTTTGGAGCCCCCCAAAATAAAGTCTGCCACTGTTTCCATTGTTTCCCCATCTAATTGCCATGAAGTGATGGGACCAGATGCCATGATAGTTTTCTGAATGCTGAGCTTTAAGCCAACTTTTTCATTCTCCTCTTTCACTTTCATCAAGAGGCTCTTTAGTTCTTTGATTTCTGCCATAAGGGTGGTGTCATCTGCATATCTGAGGTTATTGATATTTCTTCTGGCAATCTTGATTCCAGCTTGTGCTTCTTCCAGCCCAGTGTTTCTCATGATGTACTCTGCATATAAGTTAAATATGCAGGGTGACAATATACAGCCTTGACATACTCCTTTTCCTATTTGGAACCGGTCTGTTGTTCCATGTCCAATTCTAACTGTTGCTTCCTGACCTGCATACAGATTTCTCAAGAGGCAAGTCAGGTCGTCTGGTAGTCCCATCTCTTTCAGAATTTTCCACAGTCTGTTGTGATCCACACAGTCAAAGGCTTTGGCATAGTCAATAAAGCAGAAATAGATGTTTTTCTGGAACTCTCTTGCTTTTTTAATGATCCAACGGATGTTGGCAATTTGATCTCTGGTTCCTCTGCCTTTTCTAAAACCAGCTTGAACATCTGGAAGTTCATGGTTCACGTACTGTTGAAGCCCGGCTTGGAGAATTTTGAGCATTACTTTACTAGCGTGTGAGATGAGTGCAATTGTTGAGTAGTTTGAGCATCCTTTGGCATTGCCTTTCTTTGGGAATGGAATGAAAACTGACCTTTTCCAGTCCTGTGGCCACTGCTGAGTTTTCCAAATTTGCTGACATATTGAGTGCAGCACTTTCGCAGCATCATCTTTCCATCACCTCCCCTAGTTTTGTTCGTAGTGATGCTTCGTATGGCCCACTTGACTTTGCATTCCAGGATGTCTGGCTCTAGGTTGGTGATCACACCAACGTGGTTATCCAGGTCGTGAAGATATTTTTTGTATAGTTCTTCTGTGTATTCTTGCCACCTCTTCTTAATATCTTCTGCTTCTGTTAGCTAGGTCCATACCATTTCTGTCCTTTATTGTGCCCATCTTTGCATGAAATATTCCCTTGATATCTCTAATTTTCTTGAAGAGATCTCTAGTTTTCCCTTTCTATTGTTTTCCTCTATTTCTTTGCATTGATCGCTGAGGAAGGCTTTCTTTGCTCTCCTTGCTATTCTTTGGAACTCTGCATTCAAATGGGTATATCTTTCCTCTTCTCCTTTGCTTTTCACTTCTCTTTTCACAGCTATTTGTAAGGCCTCCCCAGACAGCCATTTTGCTTTTTTGCATTTCTTTTTCTTGGGGATGGTCTTGATCCCTGTCTCCTGTACAATGTCACAAACCTCCATCCATAGTTCTTCAGACACTCTCTATCAGATCTAATCCCTTGAATCTATTTCTCACTTCCACTGTATAATCGTAAGGTATTTGATTTAGGTCATACCTGAATGGTCTAGTGGTTTTCCTTACTTTCTTCAATTTAAGTCTGAATTTGGCAATAAGGAGTTCATGATCTGAGCCACAGTCAGCTCCTGGTCTTGTTTTTCTGACTGTATAGAGCTTCTCCATGTTTGGCTACAAAAGAATATAATCAATCTGATTTCAGTGTTGACTGTCTGGTGATGTCCATGTGTAGAGTCTTCTCTTGTGTTGTTGGATGTGGTATTTACTATGACCAGTGCATTCTCTTGGCAAAACTCTATTAGCCTTTGCCCTGCTTCATTCTGTACTCCAAGGCCAAATTTGCCTGTCACTCCAGGTGTTTCTTGACTTTCTACTTTTGCATTCCAGTCCCCTATAATGAAAAGGACATCTTTTTTGATGTTAGTTCTAGAAGGTCTCATAGGTCTTCATAGAACCGTTCAGCTTCTTCAGCATCACTGGTTGGGGCATAGCCTTGGATTACTGTGATACTGAATGGTTTGCCTTGGAAATGAACAGAGATCATTCTGTCATTTTTGAGATTGCGTCCAAGTACTGCATTTCAGACTCTTTTGTTGACTAGGATGGCTACTCCATTTCTTCTAAGGGATTCTTGCCCACAGTAGTAGATATAATGGTCATCTGAGTTAAATTCACCTACTTGAGTCCATTTTAGTTTGCTGATTCCTAGAATGTCAGCACTCACTCTTGCCATCTCCTGTTTGACCACTTCCAATTTGCCTTGATTCATGGACCTGACATTCCAGGTTCCTATGCAGTATTGCTCTTTACAGCATTGGGCCTTGCTTCCATCACCAGTCACATCCACCACTGGGTGTTGTTTTTGCTCTGGCTCCATCTCTTCAGTCTCTCTGGAGTTATTTCTCCACTGATCTCCAGTAGCATATTGGGCACCTATGGACCTGGGGAGTTCATCTTTCAGTGTCTTTTTTTCCCTTTGATACTGTTCATGGGGGTCTCAAGGCAAGAATACTGAAGTGGTTTGCCATTCCTTTCTCCAGGGGACCACGCTTGTCAGACCTCTCTCCTCCATGACCCATCTGTCTTGGATGGCCCTACATGCCATGGCTCGTAGTTTCATTTTCTTCTCCATGTATTTTTTGATATATTAAATACTATATAGATGGAGATCCAGCCTTTAAAGTTGATTATTTTGGCTCACCCATGGAGAATGGTTCATAATGAAAGCATAGAGACACCAGGAGGGTCTGAAGTAGTCTAGTAGGGAAGGGACTGCGGTGGGCCTAGGTTGTGGCAGTGAAGAGAGGTAGCTGTTTTGTGATGTATTTTGTTAAGTAGAAGCATCAAGATTTATTGATGGCAAGAATATAGGAGACAAAGTACAGAGAGAAATAAAGGATGACTCCTGGATTTATGGCTGGAGAAACATGGCTGTGTCATGAGGGAGTTAGGATTACTAGGAGAGGGGAGGGCTTGCAGGGAGCATGTGGGACACAGAGCAACAGATTATGAGTACTATCGTGTATTACAGTTGGTACCAGCTCCCCAAGAACGCCTCTAGTTCTTTAAACATTTTGCTATTCTCATCATCACTAAATAGAGAACTTTAGGATTTCTTTTTAAAATTAATCAGTACCCTAAGAAAGCAGCCAAACCAACTCTGATTGTTTTTACAGTATTTAAAATTTATCAGGAATAAACAAGACTCACTTTTAGGAATGTATTATCTGCCTGCCTCCCCACTGGTACTGCCTCAGTCATCTAGACAAATGTTGAGGACACTTAAGGAAAGGAAAGATAGTGTTAGTTCAATTATTGATGCGTTATATATATTTTTTGTTAGAGAATGCATTTCTGCAAGCTACAGCCTCCCTACTTGGGTTGCTTCTCCTTGGAGCAATTACGTGTGTAAATATAATGTAGGCAACCTTTCCATGAACATTGAAAGAAATGATAAGGGTCATATTTATTTTATAATCAGTTTTTCAAAGCATACCTAAAGTACCTGTTTTACAAAATTCTCCTCAATAAAAGGTACTGTGATTCATCATCCTTAACATTTAAAGAAACAAATTTCTTTCTGTAACCTCTTCTTTAATTTTAAACAAATTACTCTAAAACTCCTCTGTTTTATTGTAAAAATTCAAACTTCAAATGTCTTTGGCATTCTATATTGTACATAGTACATTCTGTCGTGAAAGTTCTATGTCCTCAAACTGGTGATTTATGAAGTGGGCTATGAGTGTCCCCTGACCGATGGCTTGTAGACTTCGAGGACTGTTCTTCATACAGGACTAGGAACCAAGTGGTCCTGTTGGTTTCTATAGCCTTTGTTCCAGCTTCAGGGAAGACTCCTACCTCCCATCACTACCCCATATTCTAATTAAAATAGAGTGTCAGTTTTCAAACACACATGTCATTGTTCATGCCCATAAATTACTTGTATTCAAAATATATAAATAACTCAAAACTCAACAATAAGAAAACAACTAAATTTTTTAAAATGTCAAAAAATTCAAATGTTTCATCAATGAAGAAATGCAAATGGCAAACGAGCATGTAAGAAGATACTCTACATTAGTCATTAAAAACATGTACATTTAAAGTAAAAAATCTTTGCTTCTATACACCTACTGGAACTGTTTTTAAAAAAGTTGGCAATATCCAGAACTTGTGAAGACACAGAACTGAAACTCTTACATACTGTTATGCACTGTTCCTCACTTTTAAACTGGTACACTTTATTAGATTAATGTTTATTTTTTATTAACTTCCAATATAGCATATATTTCAATTTCTTAATTTATTATAAGGTTAGGATATATTTATTTTTCATTTTTCATTGTTTTCTTTCTAATTTTACAAGTGATACATGTTCATTTGAGACAACTAGAAATACATAAAAGGATAAAGTGAAAAATAACAATCACCCGTAATCCCCACCCTTCAGAGGTAATGACCATGAGCATTTGATGCATCTACTCTCAGTGTCTACATATAATACATTTTTAATAATTTGAGTATAAATGACCTACAACAGTATGTTCGTTTCTGTTGTACAACATAGTGATTGGACATTTCTTAACGCTATAGAATTATCATGATGAAAAGTCTAGTTACTATGTGTCACCATACACAGGTATTATAATATAATTGATTAAATTCCTCATGTTGTATATTTCATCTCCATGACTCATTTATTTTATAATTGGAAATTCATACCTCTTAATCTCTCTTTACCTGTTTCATTCATACCCCACCCATTTCCCCTCTGGCAACCACCTATTTGTTCTCAGTATCTATAACTCTGTTTCTGTTGAATTATCTTAGTTCATTTGTTTTGTTTTTTATATTCCACACATAACTGCAGTCATGTATTTGTCTTTCTCTGACTAATTTCACTTAGCACAATGCCCGCTAGGTCCATCCATGCAATTACCCATTTCTTTATTGTTGCTCACATTGTTCCTCTTCGAAACCTAAGGACCTCCATATCTTTATCTCTCTAATATTATTATTTTTAAAGACCCGGCATAAAAATTACCTTTGTTGTCAAAACTTATCTAACCTCTTCAGACAGAATTTATCTTTTCTCCTTGAGGCCACCATCAAACTTTATTTAAAACAATCAATGCCATTACTATGCCTTCCTTTCTCTCGTTTTCTCTCTTCCTTTAGTTCTGAGAGGACAGGGCTCTGCTTTACTCAACTTTGTATCCTCCTTGCTTAACACAATGCTTGACCAATAGTTAAATAATCTTTATAATGAGCAATGGCAAATGAATTGGGCTTCCCTGGTAGCTCAGACTGTAAAGAATCTGCCTGCAATGCAGAAGACCTGGGTTTGATCCCTGGTTGGGAAGATCCTTGGAGAAGGAAATGGCAACCCACTCCAGTATTCTTGCCTGGAGAATCCCATGGACAGAGGAGCCTGGTGGGCTACAGTCCATGGGCTTGAAAAGAGTCAGACATGACTGAGGACACATGCATGCATCAGATGAATTACATTATATCTACACTGGAAGACATTTTTCTCAAATTCTTGCTGATGCCCAAGTTCCTTAATGAATAGATAAAACCATTGATTATTATCATTAATCAGCAGAGATTAACTGTTGAAAATGGAAATGCTGCTTAGGCAGTCCGTTGATGGGAACTTATTTACACCAATGGGTAATGAGTTGGTTAGTCAGTCACTCTACCTGTCTGAGAGCATCCTCACTCCAGCTGAGACAAAGAGGATGGATTCTGGCATTGGCACTGGTGGGTTGGGGAAGAAACCTGAGGAGGGAAGTGGGGATTTTCAGACACAAGAAAAGAAGTGTAACCTGTCCTCTGACATGGTGGTAGGGAGAAGGGCCTAGTGAGTAGAAGATCATTGGAAAGTGATACATAAGTTGATGAGGGTGGGGATTCTAGTTTGAGGTATTTGTGATCTGGTCTCAGCTCCTCCATTCATTTTGAGTGTATTAATAGTTCAGGGCACTCAATCTCTCTGTAATTCAGTTTGTCTCACTTATTGAGAGTTATAACATCACCTGTTTTATAAAAGTGTTGTAGGAATTAAGTGAAAATGACAAGTGCAGAGCTCAGTTCCTGGACGTTGTAAACATTGTATAAAAGTTATAAATGTTAATGTGATTTTTGACATTATTAAATGATGCAAATGAGCAGAGTAGATTTGACAAGAACTTGGAAGTACAGAAGATGGAAGATAAAGTTAAGGAAAACAGAATCTCCTATTTTTCAGTGCCGTTCTGTGGAACATGCAGTCGAATACACAAATAAAGCGGACCCCTGAGTTTTGTACAGCACAATTCTCTCCACAAATATGTATGGGGTTCTTGTAATGTTACAGGCACTGTTCTGCATTCTGGGAATACAGCAATGAACAAAAGAGATGGAGATTCCTTCCTTATGGCTAATTAGTGTGATGTTGCGTGTGTGTGCGTGTTTGCATGCAGCTTGCTGGGAACACTGCCTTTGAACCACACTGTAACTCAAACTGATTTAACAATAAAATGTTTTAAATAGTACCACCTGAAGATGGACGTCATTAAAATGGACGTCATTCCCAGACACTAATTAGTAGGGGCTGTGACTGCCATTCACAAAAAAAGAGTGTCAGAAATACTGACAACTGTATTACAGAGATGTCCACTTAAGTCTTCAGTATTTGAAAAGAATGATGAGAAGTTGCTAAAAGGATTGCTTTGTCTAAAACCATATGATTGCACAAACATGGAAATGTCTGTCACAACATAGAAGAAAAACCTCTTCCGATCAGTCTGTCAGGCAGATTTTGGTATTTTGCTGATTAATATTGAAATTCCTGCCGGATACTACTTATAAAGCCTCTTTTATGTGTGTGTCTTGAAAGCATTTATTCTCAGATCACCCAGACAGCCATGAAACTATGCTTGGAACAAGGACTGGAGTTACAAGGAACATTGTGCTAGTCTTCATTTGTCTTCTTTCCTGTTAAGCCTGTTCATTACTGCCAGCTGGTGTCAAAACCCTGAGGTGGTAGCCTGAGGCAGTTTCTATTCACCTGAAAATTCATTCATCACTAGTTCCCTTAAAATCTAGCTGGAATCTTTAGCTGAAATAGATGTAGTTTCTTTTAATCATTTATTTGTTTGGCAAGGGTTGGTAGCATTGATTTTAGATGTATAAGGATATTAGTATCCTTTGGAAATGAAAGAAGCCATTAAAAAATTTTAAATATCATCTACTTATTATTATATTTTAATGGATATGATTGCTATAGAAGAAAGAACCAAAATCTTTCATTTGGAATCTTTATGCTTTAGAATCAAAACAAGATCTTTTCAGTAAGAGTACATTTAAGAGGCTATTCACCTTCTATTGAGAAAAATAGGTCACAAAATATCAAACTGGGGGCTCCTTTGTTTAGAAGCCATAATGTGTTTATTTAAGTTACTCATATGTTTGATAATTATTTTAGGGAAAAGGAGTTATAGATTCACACATTTATTCATCAAACATTTTCTTAATGCCTAGTATGTGCAGGATTTGTGCTGGATACTAGAGTAGAAAGGTAACTGAAACCTGAAACAAGAAAGAAAACATATACTTAAGTGGATAATTAAAAATTATTATATTCACCACAAAAAGGAATGATACTTATGTGACAAGATGGAAGTGTTAATTAATGCTGTTGGTAACAGCATTAATATTGCTGTTGCAATACACAATCAATCAACGTGTTGCACACTTTGAACTTACATGATGTTATATGTCAATTATATCTCAATAAAGCTGGGGGAGAAAAGATCTATCAGGATAAAAGGATGTAAGTCCAAAAATTATATTCTTCCTTTGAATTCATGCTTCCCTGGTGGTGCAGTGGTAAAGAACTCACCTGCCAATGAAGGAGATTCAAGAGACATGGATTACATCGCTGGATCAGAAAGATCCCCTGGAGGAGGGCATGGCAACACACTCCAGTATTTTTGCCTGGAGAATCCCATGGACAGAGGAGCCTGGCGGGCTGCCTCCCACGTGGCTGCAAAGAGTCTGACATGACTAAGCAGGCATGTGTCCACACTGTGGGCTTTGCTTTTTTTCTTTCCCAAATTCATATCAGAAACTCTTAGAAGGAACATAAGTTGTTTTCCGAGACACTTTCCTGAACCACAGATATTTTTCTGTCAATCAGTGCTGCAATTTTTAAGTAGATTTGAGCCAAGGGTGGAGCAGAAGCACTTAACAGTCTTTAAGAAGATTTATATTAACTTGATAATAAAACTTCCTCCCTCCTCTGAAAAAACTGTTGTAGTAGATAAATCTTCCTGATACACTTTCTTATTTTACCTGATCCTATGTAGTTATAAGTTCTTGAGCTTTTGAATTTGATTGAGGATTTTAACAAATTTTTGAAACTTATTTTTTGGTTCTTGAGATGAGCTAATTTAGAAACACTGTCCTGCTCTTAGTTTAAAGGCTCAGGACTTCCCTGGTGGTCCAGTGGCTAAGATTCTATACTCCCAATGCGGGGGGCCCAGGTCTGACCCCTGGTGGGAGAACTATACCCCATGTGCCTCAACTAAGACCTATTGCACCCAAACGAATAAATTAATTAATATTAAAGGCTTATTGTTTTGTTTCCTTTTGCTACACTAGTTTTGTGTAATACCCATTGTGGACTTTTTCTGTCATGCATTTTCAAATGAGGTGCACATAGTTTTGGATTTTACTAAGAGAAAGAAGAGAGTTTTCTCATTTGTGAAACAGAGGTAATAACAGTACTTCATATAGGCAGTTCTTATGAATGAATTTCTGTAAAAAAATATAAAACAATGTTTGACACCTAGTAAGGGCTAGAAATGACACCACCCTTATGGCAGAAAGTGAAGAGAAACTAAAAGGCCTCTTGATGAAGGTGAAAGAGGAGAGTGAAAAAGTTGGCTTAAAGCTCAACATTCAGAAAACGATCCGGTCCCATCACTTCATGGGAAATAGATGGGGAAACAGTGGAAACAGTGTCAGACTTTATTTTGGGGGGCTCCAAAATCACTGCAGATGGTGACTGCAGCCATGAAATTAAAAGACGCTTACTCCTTGAAAGAAAATTTATGACCAACCAAGATAGTGTATTCAAAAGCAGAGACATTACATTGCCGACTAAGGTCCGTCTAGTCAAGGCTATAGTTTTTCCTGTGGTCATGTGTGGATGTGAGAGTTGGACTGTGAAGAAGGCTGAGAGCTGAAGAATTGATGTGTTTGAACTGTGGTGTTGGAGAAGACTCTTGAGAGTCCCTTGGACTGCAAGGAGATCCAACCAGTCCTTTCTGAAGGAGATCAACCCTGGGATTTCTTTGGAAGGAATGATGCTAAAACTGAAACTCCCGTACTTTGGCCACCTCATGCGAAGAGTTGACTCATTGGAAAAGACTCTGATGCTGGGAGGGATTGAGGGCAGGAGGAAAAGGGGATGACAGAGGATGAGATGGCTGGATGGCATCACTGACTCGATGGATGTGAGTCTGAGTGAACTCCGGGAGTTGGTGATGGACAGGGAGGCCTGGTGTGCTGCGATTCATGGGGTCGCAAAGAGTCGGACACGACTGAATGACTGAACTAAACTGAACTGAACTGAAGGGCTAGAAAATGTAGTTAAGTAAGGAAAAATATATTTATAAAATACATAAATATTTTATACTTTATATACATTTTATATTTTATATGAATATATTGATAAATATTTTAAAACAAAATTTATATTTTATCTTAAATTACATAGTTTATCTTATTTTACTACATTGATTGACCCCATCCATTGTTTTCTTGAGTGCTGTGCATTGACAAGTCAATTTATTCTCAGATTCTCTTTTGGCAGATGAAGGTAGCCATCCCCAAATTCTTACCTGTCAGGTAATAGTGAAAGCAAGTTTCAGCCAGATTATACCACACATACAGACATTTATTAACTAAATATTAATAGTAAAATAACATACAAAACAATACAACATAAAACCAAATAACAGGCATTTTACAATGTTCATTTTATAGTCTCTAGAAGATCCAGTTCTCCATTCCTTGGGGTTCTTTGAATGGCACCTTGGATAAAAGATTTGGTAGAGTCAAACCCCCAGATTCTAGAGATAAATGTTTCAGTCTTGTCTCCTCAGATGCTCAAAATCAGGGCGGTTGAGGCATTAGCCTCTGGTGCAAATCTTGAAGAGGTGCCAAAACACTTAGTAATCAAGAGAAATAATATTTTAAAAAACCCAAAGGAATGCAATATAATTTAACATGAATAAAATGTCAAATTTTAAAATAAAAACAGTCATTGTTTTATATTTCTGCATCTGTGCAACAAGAAGTCATTTCCAAGCAGTCAATGGTTACCAAATTTTCAGAACAGTTTGTGAAGGTTAACAATGGCATGTGATCTTGCTGGGAAACATGAGGTTGATTTATGGTCATGTTTTTAATTGTAGAGATTTTATGAACTTTGATGTTTGGTTCAAAATATGAAAGAATGTTTTGGTAAGAGTATATAAGGACGCACGTTTTTCTTTGCTGAGCTTATGCTTTAATGTAGCTCCATGGGGCACTGCTTTAAAACCCTTAGGAGTTCACCTTCTGAGGCAGAAAGGTGAGGATTGTTTAAGGTATCATCCTTACAGGTGAGGCTGCTTGCCTCCTGGGCTCATCTACTTTGCTTGTGTATGATAGGAGGAATGTCTATTAAAAAATACACATGTATATGTCTATGTCTGCCTATTTATCTATCATTATCTGTCTATCCGTACCATTTTAGCTAAAGATATATTTTGCATATCTTTAATTTCACCTTTGAGAGTTCTTTTCCCACATTCATTTTGCTAGTCCACGGGGCATTGTTTTCACCAATAAAAGCTCATTTTTGTGCTGGGGAAAGTGTGGAGAAGAGGGTATGCTCCTATACTATTGATGGGAATGTGTTAGTCACTATGAAGAACAGTATGGAGGGTTCTTAAAAACTGAAAACCGAGTTACCACATGATACTGCATGTGGCAATCCCACTCCTGGCTGTATGTCTGGAAAAGATGAAATTCTAATTTGAAAAAACAGATGCACCCCAGTGAATACAGCAGCACCATGTAGAACGGTCAAGGCCTGGAAGCAACATAAATGTTCAGGGAAGCCCCTTCCCTCCTCCTTATTTCTTGCCTATTTATTTTCTGGGGGTCTTAGTCTAATTTTTTAATTTTTTTACAGAATAATACTCATTGATTAAGGATGAGGGAAACCAATTCTCAAGTTTCTGTGCTCTGGCTGGAGAGAAGAATATGTCTAGATTGCCAGTTGGTGAATGTTTCCTTCTGAGCAAGTAGCAGACATGGGATAAAGGCAAAGGTTTCTCTTTTTCTTTCAAACCAGCAGATGTGCATTGGTTAAGTATATATTTTGCAGAGATCAGTAATTATTCTTCCCATCAAGTTATCAGTTCAAGTTTTTTCTGGATTCTGACAACAGGATGACTCTTAGTCCTGATTAATTAATTTATTCTTTCATGAAATATTTATGGAATTCCTCCTACACGCTAGGTGCTATTTAGGCACTGGCGATATAGGGTGAAATATCCCTGCCTCTATGGAGCTAAAATTATTGCTGTGCTTTTTGATTTTATTCTGTGAATACATGGAGAAGAGCTGCTAGAGCAATGTCCTTTGACACTGAAGTTCACCTGAAGACATGTAAGGCATATATAGTGAACTTTCATTTTTAAAGTCATTATCGGTTCAGTCCATTTATATGTCCATAAATTGCTCATTAAGGAAATTAACATTTAAAAATAAAACTACATATCTTTGTGTATATTTCCTACATGACTATTCAAAATAATAATTCCTTTACTTCTTTAATATTTCAAAAGCATTTTAGATCATCTGCTACATTATTGATAGGCACATTTGACTCAGAAAGATTAAGTAACCTGATCAAGGGATATATTCAAGTAAATAAAGGAGCTGAACCACAGCCCACACCTTCTGACTCCAAGCTCAGTACTCTTTCCATTATACTAGTCAGATTTGCAGTTTCCAGCAGTTTCTACACTGATGTATAATTCATCAGGTTCATAGGGCCACAGATAACAAACTCTTCTACTAAAACAATTTCAATTATGTGCTTCACAGTTGAGTTACACAATGGATTATTGCCAAGATTGTCACTATTTCAAAATGTTGTGTTTATTCAGTAACCTCTTGCTTCTTTTCCTGTTAGAAACTGCCTGTTCTGAGATCTCAGAATTAATATTCTTTTGATGCTACATGCCTCTCTATGAGGAAACATTCACTTGATTGTTATTGATAGGTTGAAAACACTATGAAGACTTCATGATGTTGTCTTGACCTGCTTCATATTAAAACTTCTGTTTTGTATTTTGGTCTCTTTTTTCTCCTGACAGACACAATTTAGGAATCTTGTAAGAAAGAATTTATCCTTTTTCTTGTACTTCAGAGTAGGTACTCAGATGGTAGAGAACCTGCCTTCAATGCAGGAAACCCAGGTTTGATTCCTGGGTCGGGAAGATCCCCTGGAGAAAAGAATGGCAACCCACTCCAGTATTCTTGCTTGGAGAATTCCATGGACAGAGGAGTCTGGAGGGCTATACTGCCAATGGGATCACAAAGAGTGGGACACAACTTAATGACCAACACATATCACACAGGTAAAATGTAACTTTCTAGGTATAAGAGACTTTGTTCAGTCTTGATTTATATATGGTAAATGTATCGTTACTTTCAATATGTTACTAGAAAAATTTATCTTCTAATTCTAACCTCTCATTGTATGTATTTAATAGATCTAAGTTATCCATTTAACATGATCTACTGAACATCCGTTTATACAAGGCACAAAATTAGTTCCTATTTACTCGATTACTTCAGTTTATCGAATAGTTTTCAAGTTTCTGAACCAGTTCTGGGTCCTCAGAGCCTCTGATAATAAAAGATGATATGTTCCTTGGACATGCTTCCATCAGTCTCTTTGTTCACAAGGGAAAAATCCTACAATTGCATTTGAAACAACACACCAATGTATAGCAGAGTTAATTCGAGAGAAGCTTCTAAGCTAAAGACCTTAGTAAAACAAAGCAAAAGAAAGTGAAAAGTATTGAAGCAACAAGGATTATTTTTCCTACAGTCTGTGGCTTGGAAAAAAAAATGGAATACTTAAACCAAGTCATAAAGATTAGGGGCAAAATATTGAGGTTGGTTTTGTTTACACGCTTCTTTACTTTCTAAAATATCCTCTTATTTTTTTGGCTTTAGTGTTAAACTATTTAATTACTTAAGTTAACTTATAAAATTTTACATAAAAATAGATATCCATGGGAACTTGCCATGTGACACAGAGAGTTCAACCCCGTGCTCTGTGACCACCTAGAGGGGTGGGAGATGAGAGGGAGGTTCAAGAGGGAGGGACACTTGTCTGCCTATGGCTGCCTCATGCTGATGGTATGGCAGAAGCCAGCACAATATTAGAAAGCAATTATCTTCCAATAAAAAGCTAAGAAACATTTTACATAAAATGTGACTTACCTATGTCTTACTGAGCTTTTTTCTCTCTCTTGCTGTACTCACCAATTACCAGACTGTTTTGTTGCTACAAAACAAGGAACCTTTGGATTACATACCTCACCATCCCTGGTGCCTTTGTGTAATCTGTATTCACACTGCATGCTTAGCACTGCCTGTAATGAGGCTGCCTGAACCATGGTAACTCTTTGTAGTTCAGTAAACAATGGAAAATAGACGGATCATTCTTTCTAGGGGTATGTTGTGGCGTAGTCAGCTTTCATTACAGGCTTTCTTGTGGAGGGAATGGGGATTAGATGCTATAAACACAGGGTAGAATATATCTGTTCTCTCAAAAGGCCAAGTTGAAGAGCTGTATGAATCATTCTTAATTTCTTACAGACATTTTCAGTTTCTTTTCGAGACTTTAAAAAGAAAGGATAACCCTTCTTAACATGATTTCTTTCCATTTTCAGATCTCTGTAAGGGATTCTCATCTATTTAAATGGTCTTGAAAAGAATATTTTTTCTTTTATGTATTAATTCAGCCATGAGTAGCCAAAAGCTATATGACTATAAGTTACGTTTTCCTGGGAAAGGGGGGATTGATTCTCTCATACTTTCTTTTGAAGCTTAGTGTAAAACAAAAATATAAAGTTTTCTTTTGTGTATATGATTGTGATTGTGTGTCTGCTCAGTCCCTCAGTCATGTCTAACTTTTTGTGACCCTTTGGACTATAGCCCACCAGGCTCCTCTGTTCATGGGATTTTTCAGGCAAGAATACTGGAATAGATTGCCATTTCCCTCCCCCAGGGGATCTTCCTGACCCAGGGATCAAAGCCGTATCCCCTATATCTCCTGCACTGCAGGCAAATTCTTTACCCACTGAGCCAACGTTCAGTTCAGTTCAGTTCAGTTCAGTCTCTCAGTCGTGTTCGACTCTGTGCGACCCCATGGACTGCAGCCAACGTTACCTAATGTCAAAATCAATCAAATTTTTATTTTGAAAATTTTTAACATTTTCACTGATTAAAAACTGGCAGATTATAATGCAGGAATTTACCCAACACCACTGTAAGCAGTATTCATATTCTCAGTGACCTGGATTATTTTCATCATTTCCTGGTACTTCTTGTTGCTTTGAAGTCATTCTCCCTGAAAGACATGCACTCTTTGACAATGGGGAATTTTTATCATGTTTGCTTTCTGATGCAGAGTTTTAAGGCAGATTTTAATCAGTTCTACTTTTACTCTTTTACAATCAAATTCACTTCAAGTATATTTCCCTGTGATTGTATTTCTCTTTGAAGCATCTTGAATTTCCCAATTCCTCGTGGTTGCTTTGACCAGTAGAGTTGGTGGAAGAGATAGTAAGCCTGGGTTTTAACAGACTTACATGCTCCTGGTTTCTCTAAGGCTACCATCATAGTCATGGGAAAGGAATGGTCTGTCCAGGCAGTTTTTCCATGGAAAGGACGAGAAGCACATTGAGCAGAATAATCCCAGATCATCTGCCCCCACCAGTACCAACCTAAAATAAAGTAGACTCCCAACCACAAACACATGAACTAAAAAAAGAAATGATTGATTTAATCCCTGAGTTTTGGGGTGTCAGCAGCAACAGCTAACCAGGAAAAAAAAAAATTTAAGAACTAAAGATGTATTTCTGTAATGTTGATCAATTGCTCACTATTACTAATGGAATAAGAATAAAATCAATAAAGCATATTTTAATACCTTGTGCATTACGGGCACAGGAAATTCTAAAAAATAACATATGAATTTATTCTAGTTCAAGAGAAGTATGATTGAGTGATTAATATTTGGGTAAAATGCAAAAGTATTACATTTAAGTTAAAATGAGATGAAAATGTGAATTCAAGGAATAAAATAGATGAAGTAGCTTATGACTATTCAAGAAGAGATAGATCATGTATTTTTTTAAAAAATGTATAATGATGGGGATCAAATCACTCTGGTGATTTGTGTATCAGGGTTCAGCCAGAACCATTGAGGGGCAGTCTGTCTATTCATCTGTCTACCTCTTTATATCAATTTCTCCATTTTTACAGAATAAGAGATTTGCCACAATGATTGGATTTAAGCCCAGGTGGCACACTGGTAAAGAATCTGTCTGCCAGTTCAGGAGCCACAGGAGACTCTAATTCGAACCCTGGGTTGGGAAGATCCCCTGGAGGAGGAAATGACAGTCCACTCCAGTATTCTTGCCTGGAGAATCCCGTGGCAGAGGAGCCTGGTAGGCTATAGTCCATGGGGTTGCAAAGAGTCAGACACAATTGAACACACACACACACACACACACACACACACACACACACGCACATACACATTTGGATCTGAAACAATTGTGGAAACTGGCTAAACAGTCCCTGTGAAGTGGTGGCCTTTGCATCTGGCCCTGGATCTTGAAGTCAACAAGGCAGCTGGAGGGGAAATGGATGTAAAGTTAGGAAGAACACGCATCCTTTCAGCGTGAGCTCTAGCAAGAAGAGACTTGAATCCATGTCAGTTCTCACTGCCTCTAGTCTTGACATGGGCGACTTGTAGGCGAGGGTGGTACCTTGACCACAGAGCTAAACACACACTTGTCCCAGGAGCTGGAAGAGCTGAAGGAGCCGGTGACACAGTTACAGACAAGGTGAGCCAGCAGGGAGGCAAGGATGCACACGAGCCTCAAACTGTCTGCTGATCACTGCTTTTCTCCAAAATTTTCACAATACCCTTTCCTGTGGCCACCCTTACCAGAAACAAACAGGGAAGAGAATTCTGGGAAAACCAGTGTGGCCTAGCCCAATCAACACAACATGGAGCTATCACACTTTGGCTACTTTCCCAAGAGTTTTCAACAGATCTATTTTAAAATGTCACATTGGCAATACACCGGAACTTAGATTCTTCGCAATTGTTTAAACTTAAGGTGAGTAGTTTTCCTTGTGAACTTAAACATGTGTGTGAGAGTACACAGTTGGATAAATTTCTGTAGAAAGTATGTAAGTTAAAATGTTTGAAGAGCCCTGAGATAGGATTTAGTTTACAGGAATTGTTAAGGAGGGAGAAACAAGTTGAGATCTGACGGACTCATTCCTTAAGCTGGGGAGATGGCTGTAGCTGCAGGTGCAGCTGGGGAGCTTTGTGACCAGCCCCAAAAGTCAGCTCAGGGCACCAGATCTCCCATGGCTTGAGTGACTCTCCAGATACAATAAGAATGTTCCTAACTGGTGCCTGCTTCTCTCTAATCCTCTGAGCCTATCTTCTGCAGACCTCGAGGCTGGACATGTAGGCTCTGACCCTGATCAAAGAGAGCTCCAAGCAGTTGCTCTAGACCCAACCTTGTTCCTCAGCTCCTTGGTGAGGGTTCTGCCCCAGGCAGACAGATTTCCCAGGAAGTGCTCCTGCTGCTGTTTCGTTGCTCAGTCGTGTTTGACTCTTTGCAACCCCATGGCCGGTAACCTGCCAGGATCCTCCAGCCATGGGACGTTGCAGACAAAAATCCTGGAGTGCGTTGCCATTTCCTGCCCAGGGAATCTTCCTGCCCAGTGGATTCTTTACCACTGAGCCACCTGCAAAGCCCCCAGGGAGTGACCCCATGCTGTATTTCTGGCTCTAAAGTAGCCAAATACTGTGTGGAGTCTTAATGACATGGTGTGTGCATGCTCAGTCATGTCTGACTCTTTGCAACCCAGTGGACTGTAGCCAGCCAGGCTCCTCTCTCCATGCAATTCTCCAGGCAAGAATACTGGAGTGGGTTGCCATGCTCTCTTCCAGGGAATCTTCCCAACCCAGGGATCAAACCCACATCTCTTACGTCTCCTGCATTGGCAGGTGGGTTCTTTACCATAGCGCCACCTGAGCTGGGAAGCCCTAACTCCACCCCTGGTCTATTGCTTTAAAAAAAAAAAATGCTTTATCAAACCCTCCTGGCTTGGTAAACAATAGTTTTTAAGGGCAGGAGCCCACTGTCTCCCCTTTTATCTGGCAAAGCAATAAAACTATTCTTTTCTACTTCACCCAAAACTGTCTCTGAGATTGCATTGGCAGAGAGGTCAAGCTTTCAGTACTAAATTTAACTGGTGGGTTGATGATTACCCAGGTGTCTGAGGACATTCATTACCGAACTCCCCCACCAGGCTGTGTCGATTCTCCCTCAGCTCCATGCTGAGTGGGCTGGACTCAGCTTTGTGATCTGGCTGCATCCCTGACACGGTCTCTCAGGTTGCTGCCTCGCCAGTTCCCTCTGGTTTTCCATAGTGACTCAGATCCACACCTCACTCCTCACAACATCATGCTGCACTTCTGGTTCCCATCCCTAATCTCTCAGCTGTCCTCCCCTCCTCCACACTCCTCAGGAAGGAGCAAGGTAGCACATTTCTCAGTCTTGTGTCTGCAAGTTATTTGTCCTCAGGGACCCTATTCAGCAGATGCTTTGGTTGTAAGATGGAGAAGGAAATGGAAACCCACTCCAGTGCTCTTGCCTGGAGAATCCCAGGGACGGCGGAGCCTGGTGGGCTGCCGTCTATGGCGTCGCACAGAGCCAGACACGACTGAAGCGACTTAGCAGCAGCAGCAGTTGGTTGTATGAAGGGCTTTCCTGGTGGCTCAGATGGTAAAGGATCTGCCTGCAATGTGGGAGACCTGGGTTGGGAAGATCCCCTGGAGAAGGGGATGGATACCCACCCTGGTATTCTTGCCTGGAGAATCCCATGGACAGAAGAGCCTGGCATGCTGCAGTCCATGGGGTCGCAAAGAGGTGGACACGACTGAGCGTCTGACACTTTTGGTTGTATGATGGCCACCGAATGAGAAAGTCACACATATGATGACAAGTGTAGTTATCTTTACAAAGTTTAGTATGTGAAAGATCTCTATCCAAAATTGAAAGGTAGGTTTGACTCCTCTTAAACCTAAGGTAAGTTCTTAAAACTCTTGACTTAGAACAGCACAAAGCACAATTTCACCTTTGGTGGAGATGGAGACAGCAGGAAATAGGACTTGAATCGCATATTTTTTGAATCGCACAGTGTTACGGACTAAATGTTTTGTGCCCTCAAAATCCCTATGTTGAAATCCTAATCCCCTGTGTGATGTAATGTGATGGTATTAGGAAGTGGAGACTCCAGAAAGTAATTAAGTCATGAAGGTGGAGCCCTAATGAATACAATTTAGTGCCCTTACAAGAAGAGACAGGAGAATTTCCTACCTCTGTTCTTTGATATGTAAGGATCCAAGGAGAGGGTGGTCATCTTCAAACCAGGAAGTGTTCCTACCAGACACTGGATCTACTGGCCCCTTGTTCTGGGACTTCCCAGCTCCAGAACTGAGAGAAATAAATGTTTGTTGTTTAAGCCACATAGTAGGTAGTAAGTATCTTTGTGATCTCAGTCCTGATTAAGACTTGCTATTGTTGAGCTGCTCATTCGTGTGCGACTCTTTGCCACCACGTGGACTGCAGCACACCAGGCTTCCCTGTTCATCACTATCTCCTGGAGTTTGCTCAAAGACTTGTAGTAAATTCCTTTTGTTCTAATCCCTTTCTTCTCAAGCATTGGTCTCATGTTTTGACTTCTCAGGTAGCCGGAATTACATGCTGGCTAAGCTAATAAACAAGAATTTGATCTGCTTAATGATCTGCTCATATTTATTTTTGCAAGTTAATAAACTGACATTCATTTTTCATTTAGAAAGTTAGGTGTCAAAATTCCTTAAAGGGGGCTGACTAAAAAATTGCAAATATGCTTTAACATGAAGGCTATGTGGCAGAGAGCTTAAGAGTTCAGCCTCTGGATCAGGACTGCTGAGGGTCAAATTTCATCTCTGCTACTTGGTAGCTGTATGACCTTGGCAGATTTGGGGACCTTGGTTTCCTGATCTACAAAATGTGATGAGTAATAAGATTTAAATGACAAATTTATGGTGTGCATTAAAGGAATTACTTATTAAGTGCTTTGAATAGCATCTGGCAAGAAAAACACTATATAATCATAAATTCATAACATTTCATAAATTGGCTTAGTTATTGTTGACTAAAACAGATGCACAACTTGAGAGTTTCAAATTAAGTTTTATTTGGGGCAAAATGAGGACTGCAGCCCTTGAGACAGTGCCTGAGATAGTTCTGAGAGACTGCACCAAATAGGCGGTTGGGGAAGATATGTAAGATTTCAGTGAAGGGGGAGTTTTATGCAATCAAGGGCTTGCATTTTCTGCTAGTCACAAGGAGCTGATGTGTCCATGAAGGGATTTAGTGGTTTTCTAGATATGAAGAGATGCAAGGATAGGGATTATGAAATCAGTTCCTGAAAATATCTATCTAAACACCCGTTCCACCATATTCCTTGAAGCACAGAGTGCCTCACTGCACCCTGGATTTCCTCCGGGGCTGTTGAAGGTCAGAAGCTGCAGCAGCACAGGGTTCAGTCTCCCCAGAGGCAGATGGCAAATATCACTGTTGTTGTTCAGTTGCTGGCAAATATTCTTGGCAAGTGCCAATTTGCAGACAGTATGCATACCTGTGAACTAATCTCTTAGTTTTCTTTTTCATTCCGTGTCTAATTCTAAACTTTGTATATCTCTCATTCAATTTTTTTCACAGTTAACTCTTAGTGGGCTCAATGTTTGGATTATTTTGCTTGGCTCTATTAGAAGGAAATTTATATTTTCATGTTACATACCCGGAATTAAACATTTTCCATACACCGATCTTACCAAATGTCTCTTTGAAAGGAGTCTATCAAAAAGGATGTAATTTGGTACATAGAAGTCTCTAGAAGAGGAAAGTGATGATAAAGAGGTAAATACAGCCAAGCAATATGTGAAAGCTTGGTGAGAGTTGGATGCATGGAGATGTGCATAGGTGGGACAGGCAGACAGATGGGTCGGTAAGGTAAGTAGATAAATAGAGGCAGTATCCATGAGGAGAAGTAGTTCAGATCCCAGGGCCAGAGTAAGTGAGAGCTGGTGCATTTCTTCTAGTTCCACTCATCTCTAATATCACCAAAAATGTGATTGTAAATAACCTGTGCTTAGTCGCTCCGTTGTGTGCGACTCTTTGGGACGCTTTGGACTATAGTTTGCCAGGCTCCTCTGTCTATGGGACTTTCCAGCAAGAATACTGGAGTGGGTTGCCATTTCCTTCTCCAGGGCAGCTTTCCAACCCAGGGACCGAGCCTGTGTCTCCCGCATCTCCTGCACTGCAGGCGGATTCTTTATCCACTGAGCCACTGGGGAATTATAGAGAATTAACTAACCATCTCTGCTCAGGAAAAACAGAATTACCATACTTAAACTGTATTTTAGAGGTCATCTGATGACCTTTGGTCAGTGTCAAAATTCTTCGAAGTGTTTCTTGCAAAAGACACTTGCACTTTCAAGAAATGACTCTCTTCTCAATGTTTACGTTAAAACTAAATGACATGCCAAGTGTACACAATTCACAAAATTTCTGCTTATGAATAATTAGTGGAGTTCTCTGGAAGCTTAAGATGCAACAAACATCATCAGTTCTGGGTGTTACTACACAGCACTGCTTTCCCTTCTTATTCTTTTCTCCCTCCCTTCTTTGTTTATTCTATATCCTGACACTGTCCCCTCACTGCTGATGTTGAACTTGAAGCTTTCCCAAGTGTGGTATTCCATCAGTCACGCTCCCCCTAGAGTCCCCACAATGCCCAATGGAGAGGGGATTAATGTTGGAAGCGGCTCACTCCAGCAGCCTGAGGGTCTTTTTTTGTTTCATGCTTTAGGGACGCTTTGTCAGCCCCTGAATACTGTCTCTTTGGTTGGCTTTGTGGAGACAGCTTGTGCTCAGAGGTGATTTAGTTGTAAGCTGACTGCTGCTCCACGTGTGAAGAGAGCGTGAGCAGTTTGCAGGCAGCCAGTCAGGACGCCCCCAGCCCATGACATCAGCATCGCACGATGGGGACCTGGGGCAGCACCAAACAGTCTCTCCTTGTTGCTTTTTTTTGTTTGTTTTGTTTTGGTCTTTAAGGAAAGAGAAGAAAGCCTGGGAAAAGAGCAAAAGATGCCTGCTTTTTCTGGAGAATTACTGAAAGCTCTCCACTGTAACACCACCACCACCAACAACAAAAATGTGATTGATGTTCTGTAACAGAAGGTGATAGGCACAGTGACACAAGACTGAGGGGGAAAAAGTACAGTTTAGTGAGACTAGGGACCAGCCTGTCAGCTTGATCTGTTTTGGTACTTTATTGAACCCTCCCCCATGAGCCCCTTCCCATTTTTGTAGCGGTTATGTTAATCTAGAAGTGTATGTGTACTAACACAAACGAGACAAAGAAAACCACATTTCTGTTTGTTTTGATTTTGATCAGATTAAGTAGGTTGCTTTCTCCTGTTTGGCATTGTATATTACAATGCTTACAGTGGACTGCGTGCTTAAAATAGAAGGTGAGCTAGTCCCGGTCCTTCACCTGCGTCATTTCTCATCAATGTCACATGCTGGTCAGCAGAGTCACAGCATGTGAAAATCTGGTGACACACTGGTTACCGATCCCGTCATCCGATAACAGTCAGGGCAACTCCTCCTTCTGGGAACACTGGGGCAAGAATATGCCCTATGTCCCGCTGAATTGTAGTCACTGCTGAGGACCCATGTCCACAGTTGGTTTTGTGGTGATCGGCAGTGTTTTGAATGTGAGTTTAAACATGTGACCAAGAGGTTTTTAAAATAAGGAACTTGGTTCTGCTGATGTCCACTAACATCTTCATGACAAACAGACCAAACTCCTGAAAGTGCTTCTTGCTCTTTATCTACAATAAAATCGCAGAATTCTCTCTATGATCACATGAGACTAACAATGGTATTCTTGCTGATAACACTCATCATAAATGAAAGAAAGAAGCATTTGTGTTAAAAATCGTTAAGTATAAGGAATTTTCCCTGGTGGTCCAGTGGCTTAAGACTCCATGTCTCCACTGTAGGAGGCTCAGGTTCCATCCCTGGTTGAGGAACTAAGATCCCACATGTCATGCCGCATGGCCAAAAAAAAAAAAAAAAGAAAAAAATAGTGAAGCATGCTTTCTTATATTTCTGGGAAGAGAGATGACTGTTTCCGAGAAAACTTGTTTCAGTTATGAAGAAGAGGCATCAAAGTACAGACCATAGATCTTTCTGTCACTTTTAATAAAGTTCATTTATAATATTACTTTATGCCTGTCTCCTTTCCCTTGATAAAGAAAACTTCTGACTTTAGCAGCTAAAATGTTAATGAGAATATCTTTTATGTATTATTTAATAAGTTGTGTTAATTTGATTACATAAATCAAATAACATCCTCATTGCAAAAAATTTAAAAACGTAGAAAACATGAAGGAGGAAAATCTTCCATCATTCCACTCCTTAAAGGAAACCTGTTATTATCTGTTGTACTGATTGGCTGATTTGCCAGGAGGACCTGGGAAGACCAACCATCCAAGTTGATTATGGCATCTCTCCTTTGTTGCACTTGTCACAGCTAAAATGATCTTGTCCTTGGTGTAATTTTTATTTTTGTGACTCTCTCTCCTTCACTAATACATGTATTGGTTCCATGAAGACAGGTGTTCTTTCTCTTTTGTTCGTGGTTGTATCCACAGCACCAAGAACGATGCCTGACATTTGAAGGCACTTACTAAATATTTGTTAAATGATGCTTTCATGAATGAATCTGAGTCTTGTCTTATTCCCTTGACTAGTCCTTGCTTAGTTGAATTTATCCTATCTGAGTAATTTTGTATCTTGATATTTAAATTAACATGATAAAAATAGTATCTCTGCAAGCTTTTATGTGGCATCTTTATGTAACGTTGTCAAATTGGATGCTGAATATTGAACACCATGCCTTCTAGTGAGTAGGACAGGATTTATTTGTGTTCATTCTTGGGTGATGGTTCTGATGCTGAAACCAAGTAGGGCCCGTTGGGGCTCCTGGGCACGGAAGCCTTTCAAACAGTTGCTAATCAGGCAAGAGAGGGGATGCAGAGACCAGGGAGAAGGAATGAAGGAACAATAGTGCAGCCTGGGCAGGGTTCTGATCCTGCCTCAAGGGGTACATGCAATAATATCTTTCAGCTCTCCTGCAGAACTAAACCACCACCAAGGAAGAGGCTCCAGAGATAAGGTTACAGTCTGATAACTTCGAAGCTCATCAGGAGGCCACCTGAGGCCAGATTAAAGGAACCATCTGAGACCAGATTAAAGGAATGCAGGCCCTGAGCCTTACAACAACCTTACCCTTGAACCACTGGTATAAAGAAAGAAAAGTGTAAAGAAAGAAAAGTTGTCATTCGCTTAGTCATGTCTAACTCCTTGTGACCCTCATGGACTGTCGCCTGCCAGACTCCTCTGTCCATGGAATTCTCCAGGCAAGAATACTGGGTTGAGTTGCCATGCCCTCCTCCAGGGGATCTTCCTCACTCAGGGATCGAACCTGGGTCTCCTGCATTGCAGGTAGATTCTTTACTGCTGAGCCATTAGAAAAAGTGAAGTCGCTCAGTCGTGTCCGACTCTTTGTGACCCCATGGACGGTAGCCTACCAGGCTCCGTGGTCCATGGGATTTTCCAGGCAAGAATACCGGAGTGGGCTGCCATTTCCATCTCCGGGGGATCTTCCCAACCCAGGGATCGAACCTGGTCTCCTGCATTGCAGACAGACGCTTTACCGTCCGAGCCACTAGGGAAGCCTGGGACACATTGATTTTGTAGCGTGAGCCTGCTGTGTCTCTTTTTACCTGAAAAAGCAATAAAGCCATTTTTCCCTACTTCACTCAAAGCTGTCTCTGCTCTTCGGCTTGGCACCGGAGCACAAAGGCCAAGCTTTTGGAACTGTTACTGCATTTCTTGTGCCATTCTTTTTCAAGCTGCTTTTCTCTGTCTCCAGTGCAGAGAATAGCGTAAGTGGATAGGATGCTTTCCTTTTCTGATTCCTGGCCCTGCTGATCTTTGGAACTGCCAAACTCACGTGCAGGGCCTTTACGCAAGCTATTCCCTTGCCTGGAAGGCTCTTCTCTGCTTTTCAGAAGACAGCTGTCACCTTTGGCTAAGTCTCTTGGCTGTCAGTGACTTTCTTGATGTGCCTCTGGAGTCTAACTACACTGATCGCTGCCTGATACTTCAATTATTCATGCATATGTATCTGTTGTCCCACCTCCTACTAGAAAGTTTTCATGAGGCTGATAAATGGAATATTGCCTGCCATTGTTGTTCAGATGCTTAGTCGTGTCTGACTCTTTGCGACCACATGGATTGCAGCACGCCAGACTTCCCTGTTCTTCTCTGTCTCACAGAGCTTGCTCAAATTCATGTCCATTGAGTCAGAGATGCCATCCAACCATCACATACTCTGTCATCCCCATTCTCCTCCTGCCTTCAACCTTTCCCAGCATCGAGGTCTTTTCTAATGAGTTGGCTCTTCACATCAGGTAGCCAAAGTATTGAAGCTTCAGCTTCAGCGTCTGTCCCTCCAATGAATATTCAGGACTGATATCCTTTAGGATTGACTCGTTTGGTCTCTTTGCAGTCCAAGGGACTCTCAAGAGTCTTCTTCAGCACCACAGTTCAAAAGCATCAATTCTTCAGTGCTCAGCTTTCTTTATGGTCCAACTCTGACATCCATAGTTGAGTACTGGAAAACCCATAGCTTTGACTAGACGAACCTTTGTCAACAAAGTAATGACTCTGCTTTTTAATATGCTGTCTAGGTCTGTCATAGCTTTTCTTCCAACGAGCAAGTGTCTTTTCATTTCATTGCTGCAGTAACTATCTGCAGTGATTTTGGAGCCTAAGAAAGTCTGTCACTGTTTCCCCATCTATTTGCCATGAAGTGATGGGACTGGATGCCATGATCTTAGTTTTTTGAATGTTGAGTTTTAAGCCAACTTTTTCACTCTCCTCTTTCACCTTCATCAACAGGCTCTTTAGTTCCTCTTCGCCTTCTGCCACATCAGTGAACAAAGGATGTCACAGTCATGCAGCCACTGCCTTGGTGAGCTGGTGAGCCCCAAGGGAACTCAGGAAGGAAAAGAATCCCAGCCCCCTGAAAGCCATCAGACTAAAGCTACTCCCCGCAGGAAAATCAGGACGTGAAAACCAGATACTGGCCCCAGACAGCTGAGGTACCTATCAAAAAGGAATGAATTCAAACTCTCCTCATATATAGGAAAGTGCTAAATTCCTTAACTTGGCATTTTTAGTTTTCTTTCATTGACAGTAATCTTTTGTTCCTACTACCTGCCCTTCGTTGCCGAACTTCTCTGCAACCTCCTCGCCTCCTCGGAGCAGTTCTCTCAGGGTTACTTGACATGCTGCTTCCAGGGCTTGAAGTCCTGAAAACTCCCTCTGAATAAAATATAACTCTCAACTTTTTGGTTGTGAATATATTTTTACAAGGACATGAAACTTGTTTTGGTCACTGTGGTACCTGGTAAAGAGAATAATTAAATTAGAAGAATGAATAAATTAGACTATGCTTCATCTGGTCTTGGCCTGGAGGGCCAGGCCTGTGTGCAATGCCAGGAATACGGTGATGGGTGAAGAGAGCTTTGGCTTGGGAGGGGGGTGGGGTGAGGTTGAGGAGTGGCACAGGTCTAGACGGTAAAGACAGAAAATAAAACATACGAGTTATTAGAAAATTAGCATTGATAAGTGCTACAGAGGAAAGCAGAGAACATAGCCAGGATCTAGCTTGGATTGTTTGATTCTTTCAGATAACTTTATTGACCATTCTGTCAGAAAATAGGACAGAAAAGCAAATGTGTTTATTTAGTACTCTTCAGATAGATGGCATCGATTCTTTTTTTTTTCTCCTTGTTTCTTTAGAAGCCCAGTATATCTCCAACCAGAGATACCCACATAAATTAAGGGAGTCAGGCCAAAGAAATGAAGCTCTAGGCTGATTTTGCTTTAACATAATAAAGTTATGTACTTATTAGTACACAAAGTACTAAAAAGTCCAAGTTGTAGTTCTTTAGGTCCTCTTTTTTTCTTTTTTTGATGAGAAAATAAAATTCTGTGAGACATAAATGTGGATTGTGCTGTGTGTATCCCATCGTGCCTGACTCTTTGCAACCCCATGGACTGTACCCAGCTAGGCTCCTCTGTCCATGGGATTCTCCAGGCAAGAATACAGGTGTGGGGTTGCCATTTCTTTCTCCAGGTGGTCTTCCTGAACCAGGGATCGAAACTGTCTCTTGCATCTCCTGCTCTGGCAGGAGAATTCGTTACCACTGCTCCATCTGGGAAGCCAAATGAGGATTAGACATTCTGAAATAAGTCAAAAGCCTGGACTAAGAAAAAAAAATTACCCTGAAATAGAATTTAATGCATTTAATCCCATAAAAGGAATGGCTTTAATTAAAGCCACTTAAATATCTAATCATGAAAGGATGATTTCTCTTGCCTGTGGTAGTGGGCTCTGTATTCAATGATAACATGCAATTAAGGGAATTTTTTATTCTGAGATGCTATGCTAATTCAATGACCGAACTCATCTCCAAAAATCCTCTGTTGGCAATTTAATTTCTTCAAACCAAGAAAATGGTGAGTGAATTTTATTAGGGGGTAGTAAAACCTAAAAATAAACTAGCTTAAAATATAATTCTTCTCTTGCATGAATACTTTATTGCCTAACAGCTGTATGTAACTCTTTACTGCCCTCCCATGATCAATTTTAGAAATGTTGCTTCTTTCAGAGAAAATTAAACTCTTCCATCATTAAGAAAATAAATTTAGTCATTGCCTCCAATGGATAAATTTAAATGGCCTCTTTTCCGGGAGACAGTATCTTCTGTGTCTCAAATTTCTCTACATTAGCTTATCCCCAAAAGTAATAACCAGGAAGGAAACTATAGCTTTTAATTGATGCTGTCTCAGAGCCCTGGGGATCTCCAAGAGCAATGCTAGCTTCTTCCCTTTCAGGAAATATTACTCCCTCTCATTCAAACACTAGAGGTGGGATTAAAGAAATTGAGTCAAGCTCACTCTCTGGTGTAGTTGTTCTGTTGAACTCGTTGATAGAGACTGAATCCCAGTAGTTCCAATACAACTTTACGGGAAATGTATTTCCTTACTTCTGGCCTGTATATGAAATTTAAAATGGTGATGTGGGCACATGGGAGGCTTGTTTAATTTCCAGCGGTGGAAGGCGAGGGCGAGAAGTGAATCAGAGTGAAACAAATCGAGGGACTGAATTAAAATATGAGGAAACTGAGTTTCTGACAGTGAAGGGATTCTCAAAGTGACACATGAAAAAGCAGAGGGTGATTCAGATCCCCCTGACTTCCTCCTCTCTGCAGCCTTTGAGCAGCCTGCGCAGGAAGGTTTGAAACACCTGTCTCCCAGGTGTGAACCTGGGTTTCAGTGTCTCTTCAGCTTGCATCCTTAAAACCTCCATGCTCTTGTGCTGCTCTCTGGCGACACATAGCATGTACTACAGTTACTGGGCTTGGTCAGGCACGTCCCTCCATTCATTCAACCAATAGCTATGGAGGTCTACCAAATGCCTGCTATCGCTCCAGTCATTGGAGTTTCAGCAGTAAAAAGGAAATATAGTATTTCTGCCACCGTGAAGCTTATGTCCTAGAGGAGACACGACAGTGAACACATTATCTAAAACATGAGGACTATCAGTTCAGTTCAGTTCAGTTCAGTCGCTCAGTTGTGTCCGGCTCTTTGCGACCCCATGAATCGCAGCACGCCAGGCCTCCCTGTCCATCACCAACTCCCGGAGTTTATTAAACTCATGTCCATCGAGTCAGTGATGCCATCCAGCCATCTCATCCTCTGTCGTCCCATTCTCCTCCTGCCCCAAATCCCTCCCAGCATCAGGGTCTTTTCCAATGAGTCAGTGCTTCACATAAGGTGGCCAAAGTAATGGAGCTTTAGCATCAGTCCTTCCAAAGAACACCCAGGACTGATCTCCTCTAGGATGGACTGGTTGGATCTCCTTGCAGTCCAAGGGACTCGCAAGAGTCTTCTCCAACACCACAGTTCAAAACCATCAATTCTTCCGTGCTCAGCTTTCTTCACAGTCCAACTCTCACATTCATACATGACTACTGGAAAAACCATAGCCTTGACTAGATGGACATTTGTTGGCAAAGTAATGTCTCGCTTTTTAAAATGCTGCCAAGTTTGGTCATAACTTTCCTTCCAAGGAGTAAATGTCTTTTTATTTCATGGCTGCAATAACCATCTGCAGTGATTTTGGAGCCCAAAAAAATAAAGCCTGACACTGTTTCCAATGTTTCCCATCTATTTGCCATGAAATCATGGGACCGGATGCCATGATCTTAGTTTTCTGAATGTTGAGTTTAAACCAACTTTTTCACTCTCCTCTTTTACTTTCATCAAGAGGCTTTTTAGTTCCTCTTCACTTTCTGCATATCTGAGGTGATTGATATTTCTCCCGGCAATCTTGATTCTAGCTTGTGCTTCTTCCAGCCCAGTGTTTCTCATGATGTACTCCACATATAAGTTAAATAAGCAGGGTGACCATATACAGCCTTGACGTACTTTCCTATTTGGAAAGTCTGGTGTTCCATGTCCAGTTCTAACTGTTGCTTCCTGACCTGCCCTTAGGGGCAGGTCAGGTGGTCTGGTATTCCCATCTCTTTCAGAATTTTCCACAGTTTATTGTGATCCACACAGTCAAAGGCTTTGGCATAGTCAATAAAGCAGAAATAGGTGTTTTTCTGGAACTCTCTTGCTTTTCCGAGGACTATAGAGATGAAGAAATCAGGAATGGGGTAGGCTTGGGTAGGCAAGAAGTTGCAAGTTTAAATAGTGTGTGCAGGGAAGGCTGCAGTGAACAGAAGACCTTTGCAAATAGACTTGAAGGAAATGAGAGAGTAACCCATATCAGTATCGGGGGGGAATGGCCAAGGCAGAGGAAATGGAGAGATGCTTAGGGGAGAGAGTACTCCTAGAATCTAAGGAGGCCAGGACAGCCTGAGCTGAGAGAAAGGGAGAGCACAGAAGCCTGGCCAGAGTGGAGCGAAGATGGAGAAAGGAAGGGGCCATGGGCTTCCCAGGTGGCATTAGGGGTAAAGAACCTGCCTGCCAATGCAGGAGACATAAGACACATGTTCAATCCCTGGGTCGGGGAGATCCCCTGGAGGAGGGCATGGCACCCACTCTAGTGTTCTTGCTGGAGAATCCCGTCGACAGAGGAGCCTGGTGGGCTGCAGTCCATGGGGTTGCAATGAGTTGGACTTGACTGAAGCGACTTAGCAGCATGGGGTCTGTTAGCTGTAATAAGAGTTTGGCTTCCTTTGGAGAGGTGGGAACTACTGGAGCTTGGTGAGTAGAGGAGTGATGCAAAGGGTTATATGTTTTTACAGTATACTGTGACTGTGGCATTGTGAAAACACCCCCATGGTATAAGCAGAGAGGTCAGCTAGGAGGCTGAGACAAAATAATGGAGGTGAGCAGCTAAGAGAGAGCCGTGGAGGTGAGGCTCTGCACATGTTCTGAAGTTAGAGCCACCAACACTTGCTGATGCTTTGATGTAGTGAAAGTGAAAATCCCTTAGTCGTGTCTGACTCTTTGTGACCCCATGGACTATACTGTCCATGGAATTCTCCAGGCCAGAACACTGGAGTGGGTAGCCTTTTCCTTCTCCAGGGGATCTTCCCAACCCAGGGATGGAACCCAGGTCTTCCGATGTAAGGTGTGGGCAAAAAAGACATCTCAATGTTGATCACAAAATATTTGATGGTAGGATAGAGCTGCTGGTAACTAAGATAAGGAAAGACTAAGCAAGAATTGATGCTTTGGAACTGTGGTGTTGGCGAAGACTCTTGAGAGTCCCTTGGACTGAAAGGAGATCAAAGCAGTTCATCCTAAAGGAAATCAGTCCTGGGTGTGCATTGGAAGGACTGATGCTGAAGCTGAAGCTCCAATACTTTGGCCACCTGAGGCGAAGAACTGACTCATTGGAAAAGACCTTGATGCTGGGAAAGACAAAGGGGTCGACAGAGGATGAGATGGTTGGATGGCATCACCGACTCGATGGACATGAGTTTGAGCTAGCTCCGGGAGTTGGTGACGGACAAGGGATCCTGGCATGCTGCAATCCATGGGGTCGCAAAGAGTCGGACATGACTGAGCGACTGAACTGAACTGAAACAAGGATGGCTCATATGGTAAAGAATCTGCCCGCAATGCGGGAGGACCCAGAGTCAATCCCTGGGTCAGGAATATCCCCTGGAGACGGGAATGACAACCTGCTCCAGTATTCTTGCCTGGAGCATCCTATGGACAGAGGAGCCTGGAGGGCTACAGTCCATGGGGTCTTAAAGAGTCAGACGCGACTGAGCAATCACACTTCTACTTTCAAGCAAGAAGCAGAATTTTGAGGAAATATTCAAGAGTTCAGTTTGTGTATTTTAATTTTTATATTTATCTACATATTTACCATTTACAGTGCTCTCCATTCCATTATGTGGAGCTAAATGAGTGTTTGTCTGGTAAGATTTTCCTTCCCTCAGAGAGTAACTTCCTCTGTTGGTTCATTTCATGCACATCTGTTGGTGATTAATCTCCTCTGCTTTTTTTTAGTATGAAGCAGTCTTTATTTCACTTTCATTTTTGAAAGATATTTTCACTGCATACAGAATTTTATGTAGACGGTCTTCACCTTTCCTCCAAATACATTCAATTGCTTCACTGTCTTCTGGTTTTCATAGCTTCCGACAATTCTCTGGCTGTCCTGGTCTTTCTTTGTTCTCTGAATTTATTACACTTTTTTCCCCTAACTGCTCTTAAATCCTTTTCTTTATCATGTTTTCAACAACTTAATTTTGATGTGTGTTGGTGTGGTTTCCTTTATGTTTCTTTTCTTTGGGGTTCTTTGACCTTCTTGGATATATGGGTTTATAGTTTTTGTCACATTTATAACATTTTGGTCATTATTTCTTCAAGTACTTTTTCTGTCACTTCTCTTTTCTGGGTCTCCAATTACACTATGTTAGATTGCTTAATATTATCTCACAGGCTATGGATGCATTGTTCTTTTTGTAAAAATCTTTTTATCTCTATACTTCATTTTTGAGTATTTTCTATCACTTTAAGTTTACTTCAACATCTTTAAATTCACTGATCTTTTAAGGAGGGTCTAATCTGTGGATAATCCTTTCCATATTCTTCATTTCTGATATTATAGCTCTATACATCAAGTCAAATCCTTTTGTATCTTTCACTTCTTCCCTCATAATGTTGTTCATGCTTTATTCCATCTCCCTCAGTATATGGAGTATAAACATAAAAGTATTTAAGTTTTATTGTTTGCTAATTTCACCATTTCTATAAATTCTAGTTCTTTTGGTACTGATCAACTTTTCTCCTGGTGATCGGTCATATATCCTGCTTCTGTGATGCCTATTTTTTTTTTTTTTTTGAAGACAGACATTATAAATTTTATGTTGTTGGGTGCTAGATTGCATGGTAATCACTTAAATAATGCTGGACTTCATTCTGTGCTATGCTGTGCTAAATTGCTTCAGTCGTATCCAACTCTTTGTGACCCTATGGTTGTGGCCTGCCCGGCTCCCCTGTCCATGGGGTTCTCCAGGCAATGATACTGGAGTGAGTTGCCATGCCCTCCTCCAGGGGATCTTCCCAACCCAGGGGTCGAGCCCATGTCTTTTATGTCTCCTGCATTGACAAGCAGGTTCTTTACCACGAGTGCCACCTGGGAAGCTAATGACATGCAATTAGCTAAGCATCAGTTTGATCTTTTTAGGATCTACCTTCAAGTTGGTTAGGGTGAGTTCACAGCATGCTTTATTATCAAATTCTTATTATGATTATTAAATTATCCCCAATACTAAGATGATACTCTTCTGAGGATTTTACCCAATTTTCCAATGCCTTACAAGATCTTTCTTTTTTGGCTGGTGAAAATATTAATTGTTCCCAACCCCGTGCATCCTTCTCTATTAGAATTGTTCCCCTGTTGCTTTTGGAATGTTTTCTCCAGTCTCAGGGAATTTCCTTTCAGCTGTACTCATATCAGTACTCAGACATAAACTCTTTCTGTGTGACTTCCTCCTCTCTGGAATCTGCCTCACAAATTCTAGCTACTTCAGACTCTCTGAACTCAGATCTCAGTCTTCCAAATTCGTGAGATACCTGGGCTCTGTTTAGGTTCCTTTTCCTCTCTCTTTAGCCCAGAAACTCTCTCTACATAGTAAGCTGTTCTGACCGTAGGACCCGCTGTTCATCTTCCTTCCCTCAGGATCACTGTTTACACTCTCTGTTGTCCAATGTCCGAAAAAGATCATTTCCCAAACTTTGTTTTGCTGGTTGTATAATATTGGGGTGCTGCTGGTGGTGGTGGTCAAGTCCAGTCTCTGGACTTCCATCTGGGCAGGAAACAGAAATCCTTAGGGCACTTTAATTTGGCATGGGTCTGTTGAACATGCAAGTGAAGATGTCAAGTTGGCAATTAGATATATTAATGTGGAGTTCAGGGAAGAGATTCAGGTTGGAAATGCACATTTATGATGTAAATTTATCACCTTTTCCCTTGGAAAATTTCTCCCCACCTTTGGCTGCAGTCATCCCATCAGAGCTAAATGGTTCCTTCTATCCCGTCAAGTCTCTACTAAGCAGGAGATGGAATAAAAAAATTAAGATGGTCTAGTGTCATTGAGTTACATTTTCCATGTATATATTTATATGTTAATAAGACTTACCCTAGGGTCAATATCTTTGCCAAGCAAACACAAGTATATTTTACCTGAAGGGTCAATTCCTGTCTATAAATAGTAGCTCCCTGAAGTGTTATATACAGGAGGAATCCAAGGTCATGCCCAGGCTCAGGGGGAATGAACACCATGATTGATTATCCCCTTCTGTTGTGGGAGCAGGAGTGAGAATAGAGGCAACTATACCATGTGTTTAACCCACCTGTCTTAGCATAAATTAATAAATGGGTATACTGGGGACAGACTATCAACTATTCTTCTTTCATTGAGGAAGATATTGGTTGATTATTTCTGAAGAATAATTCATATGCATATACATCCAATCACAGATTAGTCAAGAACGAAAATGCTTGTTCCATTTTCTCCAGAATCATGTGGCTGGCAAAAAAGAATATTTTCTTACATAAACCATACGTGGTTTCATTTAACATAATGGAGGGTGGTGCCAACAGGTGAAAGGAATCGCTCTCCTTTCTATCTTGTAGGGTTCATCACTGAGATCTCACTGTTTTTACAGAATAAGGGCCAATCTAGAAAAGCTAATTTCATTGTCTAACATAAATGTTAAGAAAAGATTTACCTGTAACATCAGAGCTCAACCTTCTTTGGATTATACTGAGTTGTATCTTCAAGCTTGTATTGCATAATGTTCGGAAAAGAGTAAGCACTCAATGAGTGTTTCATAAATACGTTAATGTGATGTTTCCATTTTCTACCTTGAATGGAAACCTCAGCCTATTCTTGAGGATTTTCCTTGGTGAAAAGTGTTGACATGTGTGGGCTCACAAAAGCATCTCAGCGTGGCAGACCAGCCTTCTTCAAAAAACTGAGCTTAAGGTAGATAAAGCACTTCCCTGGTGGCTCAGAAGTAAAAAAATCCACCTGGAATGCAGGAAATGCTGGTTTGATCCCTGGGTTGGGCAGATGCCCTGGAGGAGGGCATGGCAACCCACTCTAGTATTCTTGCCTGAAGAATTCCATGGACAGAAGAGCCTGGTGGGCTATGGTCCAGAGGGTCACAAAGAGTCAGACACAACTGAAGCAACTAAGCATGCACGTTTAGAATCTTTAGTTAATTTATAATTTTAAAAAATCACTTTGACTAGTAGGACATGTTTGAAGTGCTAAATCTGGAATTAGGCAGACTTCCTAGACTGCTACATAAGTTTTGAAGGACGTGATTCAGTTCAGTTCAGTTCAGTAGCTCAGTCATGTCTGACTCTTTGCGACCCCATGAATCGCAACACACCAGCCCTCCCAGTCCATCACCAACTCCCGGAGTTCACTCAAATTCATGTCCATCGTGATTATGAGGGCCTAAAATACGGTTTCCCTACTGCATGAATGGGGAAAAGCCATGTAGGTAGGGAGATGGATTCCCTTATCCCTGGGGATGACTGAAGGGGTTTCTGGGCCCATTGTGTCCAGCAACCTCAATTAGATCTGTTTGCCTCTACAGCCTTATGGATATAGTAGCTTTATATATGTAAATTATGGAAAAAGTATGAGAACACTATATATACTGTGCTCCTGCTCAGCCGTGTCCAACTCTTTGCAATCTTTTAGACTGTAGCTATTCATGTTCCTCTGTCCATGGGATTTTTCAGGCAAGGATACTGGAGTGGGTTGCCATTTCCTTCTCCAGGGGACCATCCTGACCCAGGGATTGAACCCATGACGCCCCTGTCTACTGCATTGGCAGGTGGATTCTTTACCCACTGAGCTATCGAGAAAGCCCATGAGAATACTGGCCTAAACTAATTCATTGACCATGAGGATGGAAAGAGGGGTTTGATCTCCAAAATACTGAAGGGGCAAAACTGACCAAACTTGGTGGTTAATGTGAGGGCAAGAGACAGTGATGGGTCAAGGATGACCCATTCATTTGCTCAGGTGCCTAGGTATATAAAAGTGGTGATTTTGCAATGAGGCTGGAAACACAGAAGGAAGGGCATGTTGTGAAGCAGTGGTTCTCAACATATGGTTCCAGGACTAGCTTTTATTAGCCTCACCTGGGGACTTGTAAGATAAGCAGACTCTCAGGACTTAACCCAGTCTATGGAATCAGAAGCTCTGGGCATGGGGCACAGCAACCTGTTTTCACAAGCCCTCTGGGGGACTCTGATGTTTGACAGAATTTGAAATCCCCTGTTTTGATGGGAAGGTGGTGACACTTTCCATCTGAGGCTTGTGGAAGGTTCCAATAGGACGTCCAGATGGAAATGCTCAAGGGGCACGTCTACTATCGATCTTATCATAGTCAGTACTATGGATGTGTTATTTTGCGTGAATGAAGGTGTCAGGCTCCTTTTAAAAATTTTGTTTCCAGAGGACAACAGTAAAAGATGTTTAATCCTTGGAAGAAAAGTTGTGACCAATCCATATAGCATATTGAAAAGCAGAGACATTACTTTGCCAACAAAGGTCCGTCTAGTCAAGGCTATTGTTTTCCCAGTGGTCATGTATGGATGTGAGAGTTGGACTGTGAAGAAAGCTAAGCACTGAGGAATTGATGCTTTTGAACTGTGGTACTGGAGAAGACTCTTGAGAGTCCCTTGGACTGCAAGGAGATCCAACCAGTCCATCCTAAAGGAGATCAGTCCTGGGTGTTCTTTGGAAGGAATGATGCTGAAGCTGAAACTCCAGTACTTTGGCCACCTCATGGGAAAAGTTGACTCATTGGAAAAGACTCTGATGCTGGGAGGGATTTGGGGCAGGAGGAGAAGGGGACGACAGAGGATGAGATGGCTGGATGGCATCACCAACTCAATGGACGTGAGTCTGAGTGAACTCTGGGAGCTGGTGATGGACAGGGAGGCCTGGTGTGCTGCGATTCATGGGGTCGCAAAGAATCGGACACGACTGAGCGACTGAACTGAACTGAGGATAACAGACAGGGTCACAGGGAGCATTTCCTTTAGGAAAATGGGTCAAACACTTGGGTGATAGTTATGACGTTAGTATTCCCGTCTTAAGGCTGTCCTTTCTCTCTCAGGCCTGGAGTTCAGCTGGCTGAGGGTTGATTTATGTCTGTCTCTTTCCACTGCTCTCTGTGCCCCATTTACTAAATGGCTTGAGTGCGTCCTGTGCACAACTCTCCAGTAGAAACAGGGAAGTACATGCACACCGGAAGGAACCTTGCCATTTGGGCTCATCGCTAGGTGTCACCCACACAAGGGTGAAAGAGGGAAGGGGCAAGCAGTGGCCAGACTTACTGCCTCTTCCTCCAGCAGTCTATTTTGTATAGGACAGTCAGCAATGGCCCTTGGGCTAAGTTCAGCCCACAATCAGTTTCTGTGAATAAACTTGATCAGAACACTGCCTTGCCCATTAGTTTACAAATTGCCCATGGCTGATTATCATCACATGGCTGAGTTGCGGAGTTGTGACTGGGACAGTACGAACTGCAAATCTAAAACCTTTACTCTCTAGCCTTTTATAGAAAAGTTTGCTGATCTCTGCTTTAGACCAGCGGTTCTCACAGTTCAGCTTGCAGCAGAGCCCACAGGGGCTTTGAAAACAGAGGATATGCCGGCTGTACCTAGGTCGGTAACCTGGGAATTCCTATTTCTAGCAAGTTCCCAAAGAGGCTGATGCTGCTGGTCAGAGGACCACACTTTGAGAACCACTGCTTTCGTGTAAGCCCTCAGGGTACCCATGTCTGGATCAAAGGGAAAACTTGCCTCTAGCTACAAGTTCAAGGGATTATTTCAGATTCTGTCTCTATCTCAGCTTGAACTGTCATCACTCTTTTGAACTCCATTTCCATCCTATTGTTTTTCTCCTTATGTCCCTCCTTCCCCTTTATCCAAACCTTGAAGGTAAACGAATTTGTTAGAAAAACATGCTCAACAGTTATTACTGTCCTGAGGTGAAATATGTTACAATTTTGGCATCTCGATCTTTAAGAATTAGCAACTACTGTAATCAATAATCGGAGAAGGCAATGGCACCCCACTCCAGTACTCTTGCCTGGAAAATCCCATGGACGGAGGAGCCTGGGAGGCTGCAGTCCATGGGGTCGTTAAGAGTCGGACACGACTGAGTAACTTCACTTTCGCTTTTCACTTTCATGCATTGGAGAAGGAACTGGCAACCCACTCCAATGTTCTTGCCTGGAGAATCCCAGGGACGGAGGAGCCTGGTGGACTGCCGTCTATGGGGTCGCACAGAGCCGGACATGACTGAAGCGATTTAGCAGCAGCAGTAATCAATAACAGGCTTCCCAGGTGGCACTAGTGGTGAAGAACCCACTTGCCAAGGCAGGAGATGTAAGAAACGTGGGTTCAAGGCCTGGGTTGGGAAGATCCTCTGGAGAGGGGCATGGCAACCCACTCCAGTATTCTCACCTGGAGAATCCCATGGGCAGAGGAGCCTAGCGGGCTACAGTCCATGGGGTAGCAGAGTCGGACACGACTGGAGTGACCTAGCATGCACAAACGTAATCAATAATATCTTTCCCTTTAGGTTTATTCTTATATCTATTTACCCTGTTCCTGTAATATATTAAATAAACAATTTGAGGTCATGACTTTTTTCCTCTTGATCGTGTGAAAACTTCAAAGGAGAGGGAAATTATGCTTTTCATTAGACAAATGACTACATCCATCAGCTTGAGGTAGGATTTAGGGGGGAAGTTGAGAATGGATTGAGTAGAAGTGATAGTTGCTTTCTCCATCTTGATGAGTAGACCTTTACAAGGCTGTTTCATTATTTTGTTAGAAGTGCTAGCAATTAAGACAATTACTGGAATACCTATGTGATCAGTCATGATTGACTCTTTGTGACCCTTTTGGATTGTAGCCCACCAGGCCCCTCTGTCTATGGGATTTCCCAGGCAAATATACTAGAGTGGGTTGCCATTTCCTCTTCCAGGGGATCTTCTGACCCAGGAATCAAACTCGAATCTCCTGCATTGCGGGTGGATTCTTTATCTGCTGAGCCATTGGGAAGCCCTACTAGAGTAACAGGTGAGATCATATAGAAATATAGGTGAAAGCAGCTTCAATGTATTGATAACATCCATATTCAGAACTACTCATGTGGTTACTCCTTTCTGTGCTTACAGAAACATCAGTGTGAAACTGCCTTTGAGTTTATCATGGAAAGAAAGCAAGATATAGTTTAATTTTGAACTTTAAAGTTCATAAGAAGTGAGCTATATTTATTAGTACCCATAAAGTACCATATCTACCCAATTGTTTAATAAATATATTCAATTATATTTCTTTCCCTCCTTTTCTCATGTTATGCTTATTCTGCACCCCCACGCGGCACCCCTCCCCACCCCCTCCTCCCCACACTCCGCTTTGAAAAAAAAGTAAAATCAGTAGTAAGACAATCTGAAGGACTGTATCCTGGAGGCTCCTCTGTCCATGGAATTCTCCAGCCCAGAATACTGAAGTAAGTTGCCTTTCCCTTCTCCAGGGGATCTTCCCAACCCAGGGATCAAACCCAGGTCTCCCATATTACAGGCGGATTATTTACCAGCTGAGCCACCAGGGATGCCCAAGAATACTGGAGTTGGTATCCTATCCCTTCTGCAGGGGATCTTCCTGACCTAGGAATCGAACTGGGATCTCCTACTTTGCAGAAGGATTCTTTTGCAGTTGAGCTACCAGGGGAACCCGAATAACTTATCACCTAACTTTAAAAACCATGAAACTCAGGCTCTGATTAATTCATCATTAAAGTTTTAAAAAACATGAAAATTGATTTACTATTTGAATGAAGAGTAAGGAAAACAACTACCCAATCTATAAATTGCTCAGTTGGAATGAAGTATTACCAGACATACTTTAAATATGAAATGTACCAGTACTGGTTCTATCCATTTATTATAGATTTTATGCCTCAAATATATTCATAATGGATTACAATGTCAAAATTCATTCCTCACCATGTTTATATATTTAATATTTCTCCCTCAGAAGATTTGAGCATGGCTAAAGGCAAAGTTATATTTTTCCTTGATAATAATAAAATAATAAATTGTTACACATAAAGGAAATTTACTTTAAATTTATAACTGAAGCTACCCTGTATTTCATGTTGCAGTAATGATGCTCTTACTCACCTGACATAGTGACTTCTTTCAGCATCGTCACGCTTCTGCCTTAGGACCTTGTGTTAAAAAGTCATTTTTCCAACCTTCGCTTTTTCAGATCTTGATAACTCAAGATGATGTGCTTTCAGAAAAACAGATACCCTGAAGAATACCTTAGGAAAATTAAATGTCTCTAATCAGTGTCTTTGATTTAACACTAAATGGATAATGATATGACTGATATAAAATTACAGAGTAGTTACCACTTAAAAGTGCATTAACAAAGCTAAGCTATGGCATTAGAAGGTAGAATAGTTACATCAATTACATCTAGGAAGCAGTTACTTGAAAAGAGCCTGAGGAGTCCCTCGAGGTACTGGGAGTATTCTGTTTCTTAATCTCAGGGCTTGTTTCATGAAGGTGTTTATTTTGTGAAAATTCATCAAACTATAGGCTTTTCAACTGGGTCCTTGATGTATGGTTAAACTTTCACAAAAATATTTATTAAATAGGAAAAAGTGCAATAGATTAGGGTGACAGAAAATCAATTCTGCTTTTTATTATAGTTAAAATTTTCATGTGTAAAACTCCTAGGCATGGCCTTGTTAGCTTTCAATGCAGAAGATTTGCTTACATTTTCGTGTGTGCTGCCCAACCAAAATGATTGCTTGTGCGTGGGCATTGTCTTCTTCTATTCATTGCTTCTGAAATGAGAATATTCCGTCTTGTTGCTTACATGACTTTATTGAGATATACCCAGTTAGGGCAGCTGTCCATGGAAACATAGAGAGGGATTTTTTCCTCTTTATTAAATTTATTATAATTTAAAGGTTTTCAGAATAAAATTGGAAAGAGAGAGGCCGATAATGTCTATTCCTCCAGCTTACTTCTGTTACTTCAAAAAACACTTTAGGAGCAGACATTACATATACCTGTGTCTATTATAGATCTTCATTCCCTAATATATTAATATATTTTCCCTGAGCATATAGGCTCAGGAGGGATAAGAGTATTATCTATTAGCATTTCTGTGTAAGGGACTTCCCAGGCGGCTCAGTGGGAAAGAATCCGCCTGCCAAGGCAGGAGACATGGGAAATGTATGTTCAATCCTTGAGTCAGGAAAATTGAAGAAGGAAATGGCAACCCACTCTATGATTCTTGCCTGGAAAATCCCCTGGACAGCGGAGCCTGGTGGGCTACACGACTGCGCAACTGAGCATGAGCACGATTTCTGTGTAAGAGTTTATTAGATCCTGTCCTGCAATCAGCCAGCCAGCTGACTGCAGGTCACTGTAGACGTGACGTAATCCATTGTCTGGGCTGGACTTAGCAAAGTCCAGTGCAGGAGGGGTCACGGGTATTTAGATAAGGGGCATGCTTCACTTTTTCACTGAGCACCCCAAAACCTTATCTTGAAACCACTCTTTGGCAGTCCCTTCTGGAGGGAGTTCCTGCAAACGTGGGGAAGGGAGATGAGCGCAAGGGTGAGGATGGGCTCTGGGTCGACTCTTGCAGGTGCTTTGTCAGCATTGATGTATGAGTAGCATCAACAGCTCCTTTCCAACATGCACAGTTGGCCATTCCAGATACCCTGTCCTGCTGGACAGATGAATGATGAAATGATTGAGCCCATAAAGTTAATGAAACCACCTGATAGTAACTTACATCTACTGCTCTAGGTTGGACTTCTACAAATGAGTGTATCTGTTTGCTTTGAAGGCACTTATGCGTGCATTCACATCACGATGCTTACAATGCTAAAATAAACATATCCACAATTTGCAATATAAAAATCAAATAGCCAAGGTATACATCAGAAAAAATAATGCTAACATAGTGTTTCTTTATTTGGCAAGACTGAAATTTCTAAGTGTCTCTACTAGAGTTCACATCAGATCCTGCTTCTGCCTCTCCCATTATCTTCATTCTAAAAATTCTTGGGTGAAACAAACACCTGCAGAAAATTTTTATTAACTTTCCTCAGAAAGTAATTTATTTCTTAATAATATAGCAGAGAATAGTTTCTCTGATATGAACCCATAGATAACATTTTTTAATTTCTAGAAGCTAAAAGAATTACAAAAATAAAACCCAGGGGGTCAATAAATCTTGCAGTCTGTCACTGAACTGAGCAGATTGCACTGAATATCTCTTCATGAAGAGTGCTTCTTGTTTATAATTCACTGATAAACTTTGCAAAAGAAAAGCGAAGCCCAGTGCTATGATGCACATAGTCATGTCCAACTCTTTGTGACTCCATGGATTGTAGCCCACCAGGCTCCTCTGTCCATGGGGATTCTCCTGGTAAAAATACTGGAGTGGACTGCCATGCCCTCCTCCAGGGGATCTTCACAACCAAGGGATCGAACCCAGATCTCCTGAACTGCAGCAGATTCTTTACAGTCTGAGCCACCAGCAAGGCCCAGAGGATCCGAATTTAAACTGTGGAAGCAAAGAGTAGCTGACCTGCTGGGCTAAGGTGGAGGTAAAGTGGGACCAGTTCCTTGGAACTGGTTAAAAGTCTTGTTCTTTAGTCTTATTTCAATAAAAACAAAGACTAGGAGTTTCTATAGATAATAACAACAAGAGCACTTTGGTTGTATCAGGGAAAAAAATGGGACTTAAAATATTTGAACCCAGACTGCTATTTTCTAGTTCTATGACTAAGTTCATAATCAATCTGAACGCTAGTTTTTCCATCTTTAGCATTAGCATAAAACTGCTCTACGGACATAAACTGTACAAATACAGCTTAAAAAAACTTTATAAGCTATAATTGTGATTGATATAGAAATACCAAGAACCCACTGTGCTCTGTGCCTTTGGACAAACCTGTGAAACATGCTGCCAGGAGGGTGTGTGAGCAATTTGCTATGTGGCTCAGCTTCCTTCATTTGAGAATGGATGGATTGAAAAATGGTTTTTAAGGAGGCTCATGTAGCCAGGTTGGGCTTATTTCAGAAGTTCAACCAGGGGAGGGGAGGAAAGAATGAGGCGTTCTCCAGCCCTAACATCTGGTTCTGTATCTTGTTTGCTCATTTGTCTCAATTAGAAAGCAGAGGGTATCTGCTGCTCAGTGCCCCAGATGAGAAGGGAAAGCGTGACTAGATGTCATTTTTGTTGGGCATTTGGGACACTAGCGAGGAAATCAAATTTCTTATCAGGGAGGAGAAGCAGAAAAAGAAATTGACTGTGGGCAATGATGGATTAGGGTTGGGAATTTTCACTGGGGCTCCAGCTTGAAATCTTTCCTGGGTGGCTCAGCAGCAAAGAATCTGCCTGCCGCTGCAGCAGATGCAGGTTCAATCCCTGGATCAGGAAGATCCCCTGGAGAAGGAAATGGCAACCTGCTCCAGTATTCTTGCCTGGGAAATCCCATGGATGGAGGAGCCTGGCAGGCTACAGTCCACAGGGTCACAGAGAGTCAGGCAGCAATTAAACAACAAACAACAAGTTTTAAAAGCGGTCAAAGAGCGAGGCTTTACCAGTAGAGGGCTGAGGAATAAATTTGTATAATTCTGATTATTATTTAAGGTTATTTTAATCGCTGCAGATGGTGATTGCAGCCATGAAATTAAAAGACACTCCTTGGAAGGAAAGTTATGACCAACCTTGATAGCATATTCAAAAGCAGAGACATTACTTTGTCAACAAAGGTCCATTTAGTCAAGGCTATTGTTTTTCCTGTGGTCATGTATGGATGTGAGAGTTGGACTGTGAGGAAAGCTGAGTGCCGAGGAATTGATGCTTTTGAACTGTGGTGCTGGAGAAGACTCTTGAGAGTCCCTTGGACTGCAAGGAGATCCAACCAGTCCATCCTAAAGGAGATCAGTCCTGGGTGTTCTTTGGAAGGAATGATGCTAAAGCTGAAACTCCAGTACTTTGACCTCCTCATGCGAACAGTTGACTCATTGGAAAAGACTCTGATGCTGGGAGGGATTGGGGGCAGGAGGAGAAGGGGATGACAGAGGATGAGATGGCTGGATGGCATCACCGACCTGATGGACATGAGTCTGAGTGAACTCTGGGAGTTGGTGATGGACAGGGAGGCCTGGGGTGTTGCAATTCATGGGGTCGCAAAGAGTCGGATATGACTGAGTGACTGAACTGATCTGAACTGAGTAGGAAAGAAGAAGCATTGTTGGAAAATGCTTCAGACTAGTATCTTTTTCCTGGTCTGAATCTTTTGTTCCTGGTGTATAAATGCATTCCTTTGGGACTTGGCAGGGAGAAAGTGATCTTTGTGTTCTTTGTCAAACACTCCCCTGAAATATAATTTCTGTGTTTATATTTCTGTATATCCATATATACATATATCCCTTTAATAAGTGACATCTTTGATAGCTCAATCTCATCTCCTTCTTCCCTAATCTATACTACTGCTAAATTCTGTCCTTTTACGCATGGAGGCATACTACCTCCATCTCCTCATGGCCGTGACCATGAATGCTGACTCTTACAAAAGTTGGTTGTTCCTATACATTATAACCTGATCTTCCTAAAGTGCTTCTAAAAATCTTTTCATAGCTTCCCAGTACCTACAAATTTGGATACCTACTCCTGAGGCCTTCATTAGCGGCCATCTCCTTCTGTTCTCAGTCTACCTAGTTTTAGGAGCTCAGTAAATATCAGTTTCTTTTTACCCTTTCCCTGGAGTTATACAGTTGACCCTTGAACAACGCAGGTCCACGTACATATCAATTTTTCGTCAATAGATACAGTTCTTTTCTATTTTATAGATCTTTAAATTAACCAAGTGTGGGAAAACTTTGTGTTTGATGATAGATCATATGTGGAATCAAAAGAACTAGGATTTGAGTCCTGATTCTAACCAAACCATTTCAACTTCTTGCCCTCAGCTGAGTCATTTATTAGTGCCTTTGTTTTTTTTCTTTAATATAAATTTATTTATTTTAATTGGAGGCTAATTACTTTACAATATTGTATTGGTTTTGCCATACATTGACATGAATCTGCCACGGGTGTACATGTGTTCCCCATCCTGAACCCCCCTCCCACCTCCCTCCCCATCCCATCCCTCTGGGTCATCCCAATGCTCCAGCCCCAAGCACCCTGTATCATGCATCGAACCTGGACTGGTGATTTGTTTCACATACGGTAATATACATGTTTCAATGCCATTCTCCCAAACCATCCCACCCTTGCCCTCTCCCACAGAGTCCAAAAGACTGTTCTATACATCTGTGTCTCTTTTGCTGTCTCACATACAGGGTTATCATTAATAACTATCTTTCTAAATTCCATATATATGCGTTAGTATACTGTATTGGTGTTTTTCTTTCTGGCTCACTTCACTCTGTATAATCGGCTCCAGTTTCATCCATCTCATCAGAACTGATTCAAATATATTCTTTTTAATGGCTGAGTAATACTCCATTGTGTATATGTACCACAGCTTTCTTATCCATTCATCTGCTGATGGACATCTAGGTTGTTTCCATGTCCTGGCTATTATAAACAGTGCTGCGATGAACATTGGGGTACATGTGTCTCTTTCAATTCTGGTTTCCTCGGTGTGTATGCCCAGTAGTGGGATTGCTGGGTCATATGGCAGTTCTATTTCCAGTTTTTTAAGGAATCTCCACACTGTTCTCCATAGTGGTTGTACTAGTTTGCATTCCCACCAACAGTGTAAGAGGGTTCCCTTTTCTCCACACCCTCTCCAGCATTTATTGCTTGTAAACTTTTGGATCGCAGCCATTCTGACTGGCGTGAGATGGTACCTCATTGTGGTTTTGATTTGCATTTCTCTGATAAAGAATGATGTTGAGCATGTTTTCATGTGTTTGTTAGCCATCCGTACGTCTTCTTTGGAGAAATGTCTATTTAGTTCTTTGGCCCATTTTTTGATTGGGTCGTTTATTTTTCTGGAATTGAACTGCAGGAGTTGCTTGTATATTTTTGAGATTAATTCTTTGTCAGTTGCTTCGTTTACTATTACTTTCTCCCATTCAGAAGGCTGTCTTTTCACATTGCTTATAGTTTTCTTTGCTGTGCAAAAGCTTTTAATTTTAATTAGGTCCCATTTGTTTATTTTCGCTTTTATTTCCAATATTCTGGGAGGTGGGTCGTAGAGGATCCTCCTGTGATTTATGTCAGAGAGTGTTTGTTTCTGAGGCAGGGATAGAAGTTTGAAGATTTTCAACCACATGATGGTCAGTGCCCTCAACCTTGTTATTATTCAAGGGTCAGCTGTACATTCTTGAGAACCTATTGTAACATCCTTGCTTGTGTTCTCCACCACATCTAGGATGGACTAGGCCTTCTGAGGATGTATGTTTAATTGCCTTAATAGAATTTAGCACAGGGCAAGGCACACCATCTGTGCTTAGTAAACTTACAGTTTTTCATTGTTTCTAGGACAAATCTTAATATTAAATAACAGTGAAGACCTTTAGGAAATTAGCCAGCCTGTAGCATTAACATAAGCAAGGCATGTGGAGAAAATAAATTACGCCAGGTTCTCTAAGCAGCTTTTTAGTAAACTGAAGGGAGGTCACCATAGACTGGTTAGGGGGTTACAACTAGAGGAGGCAGGAGAAACAAAAAGGAACAATCAAAACAGCAAATTTAACAGTAACTGAAGAATAGATGGAGTAGGAGAAGGACTTGCAGCTTGAAAGAGATTGCTCTGGGATTTCTGGTGGAAGAGGCAACTGGGGCACATCACAGCTGTTGGATTAAGAGGAGATAAAGAATAGACTTTCACCACTACCGTCAGTCACTGCAGGGCTCCCTGGTGGCACTACCATTTTTGTTGTTGCTGTTGCAATGCCGCCAGGCTATCTCCAAGACAGAACCTGCTGTGCACTACAAGACAAACAAAAATAACTTTTAACATTCAGAAGCTTGCTTTCAGCCCCTCGATCCTCATTCAAGTTGACTAGTGTCTTGGTCCTGGCTGCTCTTACTGAAATACCATAGACTAGGTGGGTTAAACAACAACCATTTATTTCTCCCAGTTCCGAAGGCTGGAAGTCCAAGACCACCAAGAAGATTTGGTATCTGGTGAAAGCTGACTTCCTGGCTTACAGACAGCTGCCTTCTTGCTGTGTGCTCATATGGCCAAGACAGAGATGTCTTTCTCCTGTCTCTCCTTATAAAGGTACTAATCCCACTCATGAGGGCTTCCCCCTTACGACCTACTTACTTCCTAAAGGACCCATCTCCAAATACCATCACCTTAGGGATAGCTGCTGCTACTGCTGCTAAGTCGCCTCAGTCGTGTCTGACTCTGTGCGACCCCAAAGACGGCAGCCCACCAGGCTCCCCCGTCCCTGGGATTCTCCAGGCAAGAACACTGGAGTGGGTTGCCATTTCCTTCTCCAGTGCATGAAAGTGAAAAGTGAAAATGAAGTCGCTCAGTCGTGTCCGACTCCTAGCGACCCCATGGACTGCAGCCTACCAGGCTCCTCCATCCATGGGGTTTTCCAGGCAAGAGTACTGGAGTGGGATGCTGTTGCCTTCTCCGACCTTGGGGATTAGGTTTCAACATATGACTTTTGGGGGAATTTAGACATTTAGTCCATTGCACTGTGACAAGCACAGGCTTTTGCAAAAACTGTTGATGAGCGAAATCTTTATTAGATGGGTTAGTCTGTGAACTAAGGAAACAGAGGGAAAAAGGATCATAGCATCACAGACCATGGTTACTTGTGAACGTATGCAGGAAGCTTGTCTGGAGTAGGCGGCATTCCCAAGGGAGTCCAGCAGGGTGCGCTAAGAGGCCAGGGGAAGGGAACACACTAGGGACCTGCAACCTCACATTTGCTGAGCGAAAGGTAGACTTAATATTAAGGTTATACTGACATTCATTGCAGATTTATCTGGATGAGGGCAGGAGAATACTGGGATAGAAAAAGAGAGAGATAGCAAGTAGGTTAAACAGCATAGATGCAAGGATTTCTGGAATATTATTAAATAATGCACTTTAAACATTGAGCCTTTGTGCCTAGATTTAAAAATACCCTGTAAGAATTTGCAGACTTTGTCCCTAAAACAAACTGCAGTAATTTTATTCTTTGCATATGAGCCTGGTGCACATTAGGCAAGATGCTATCTGGAGCTCATGGAAATATCTGTGCTTCTGCTTTTTTTTCCATCATGTACATGAAAGCATATGAGGATAGTATGTCAAAAGCGACACCACCAATCTTTCTTCCTGGGATTGGTTATGACCAAAAGGGGCTCTAATAGTGTTGTCTTTGGCAGTGAATAAATATAGTCATTTCCTAAATGCAGAGCAGCAGCCTCAAGAGTTACTAATAGACAGACCAGTGTATTAACTGGACCTCCTTCCCTGTTCCTGTCTACTGAGTGTCACAGCTGAGAAATATATAGCCTCGTCTCTTGGCTTGGGGGGATATTCCCAGGGGACCAGTAACCTTACTTTGTCCGTGGCTCCAGAAGATATGACCAGTTTAAACTGCTCCGTTAGCAGCTTAATCTGCTCTACACTGGGAAAGCAAGGCTGTGTGAGGAAGGGCGTCTTGCTTGGGTTGAAAATCCAAACACTAAATTGCTAGAAACGTCTATGTCGAGGATATATTACATAGAGCTCTGTGTCTTGACGTAGTCACATGCTCATTATGTCTAAAGCAGTTTTCACTTCTAAAGACAGAGTTAAAAGCTACACAATACAACTCACCACAGTGGGAAGAAATGAGAGCTTAAACAGTGTTGAAATGTGGAGTCTGAGGGCTCAGAGATCCAATCCATACTTGGGTTATACCTATAAATTATTAAGCAGGCTCAGGGATTGAGAAGACGAAGTGAGGTCAGTCTGAGCTCAGAGTGTTCTTTATCAGAGCTTCGCTTCACCAAGAAATGAGAAGAAACATCAGAAGGGACTATGATCCCAGCACTTTCTGCTCTTTCTTCACTGAGGAGAAACGTGATGTTCATCACATTCTGACCAGTTACATATTCAGGTCTGTGTATACATTTGAATGTGTTCCATTAATTTATCTGCCTAATCCTCTGCTGACACCACATTTTTAACTATCCTCTGTTTAGTTCAACTTGTTTATTTTCTATGTTTTAAACATTTATACAACACCATGTGCAAAACGGTTTTAAATGACTTTTAACTATTAAATCATTTCATCTTCAAGTAATCGAGCGGCATGAATTCTAGCTCCCTCAGTCCATATTCAATGGAAATGTTAGTCCTCCCACCACCACACCCATCCTCCCCAAAGATGTCTGGAATTTCCAAAGATTTCTTTTAATTTCAAAAAGTTAATATTTCATGGTAACTTTTGGGTTCAATTTTACGTTTCCTGCCAGCTCTTACTTTCAATAGTGTTTCCTTTCACAGAGCTGTTTTCTGCTCTCTGCCTGTGCCTAGTAAACTAAGAAAAACAACCTTTTTTTTTTTTTGTCTTGACGTCCCTAAATCACTCCTATTCCCACAAGGCTTTTTATGTAATAGTCAATTTTACAGAATGTTTTGCAAAATAGATAGCTATGATTCTATCTCAGTGCCGACATGTCCTTCAGTTCATTATCAAGGATATGTTATTGTCTATTTCATTTTCCATGTCGCTTTCTCTCAGTTTCGTATATATATTGAATAGAGATGATTCTTTTGCTCTTCTCTTTCCTCGTTTCCTCCTATGTCTCCACCATACCAACACTTATTCACCTCTTCTTACTTTTGCTCTGTATTCTACCCTACTCAAAGTAATAAACATAGAATATTAGCTTTTATGTCCAAACTGTCCTATTAAGGTGACTGCTGAAATAATAACATGGGCATGCCCTCTGGATTGAAATTATGCTAAGTCAGGGACAGAAAGAGCTGTAGTGAATTGTAGCCTTCAATGATAATTGACCCATTTTTCTCCTCATAATTAAAATATTGCTTGTTAGTTTATGTTTACTAAACATAAGCTCTTAGGCTGTTACAACTGGAAGAGCTTTTGATGATATCATACAGTTGTAGTTCTCTTTTATAAACCAAGAATTCCCAACTTGGCTGCATACTAAAACCACCTGGGAACCTTAAACATTACTGATGCCTGAGTACACCCTCAGATATTCAGACTGAATTAATCTGGGTATTATTTAGCTATCAGATTTAAGTTCTCATAAGGTTATAATATGCAGCAAATTTGAGCATCACTGTCATAAATTCATAAAAAGAAATCTGTAAAAGGTCAAATGATTAATTAGGGGCAGAGTTGGATTTCTATGCAGCTTGACATTTAAGTCCAAGTTCTATTGTTTGCTGGTGACTCAGCAGGTAAAGAATCCACCTGCAATGTGGGAGACCCAAGTTCGATCCCTGGGTTGGAAAGATCCCCTGGAGAAGGGAATGTTTACCTTATTCAGTATTCTGGCCTGGAGAATTCCATGGACTGCATAGTCCATAGTGTTGCAAAGGGTCAGACATGACTGAACAACTTTCTTTCTTTTCTATTGTTTGTTGTGGCACCTTGAATGAGTTTCTTAATGCTTCTGAGTCATGGTGCATGACACTTGTACTCTGGGTTCCAAGCTGGAAGGTGATGGGAACTGGCATGGTGGAAACCAAGGAGACATGTGTGTGTCCATGGAATTCTTATTGTTATTTTAGGGGTCACTTCTGACATCTTTAAAATAAATTTACTCATAAAGGAGATTATGTGCTTTCAATCGACAAGATGAAAACAAGGACCCTCTAAGCCAGGTGCACAAAAGAAAGAGAAGGCATTCATGAAAAGATGGCAGAAAGCAGCCGTCTTCAATATTTTGAAAAGCTGTTTGTGATAGTTGTCTATGGCTGTGTAATGAATTACCAAACTCAGTGGCTTAAAACAGCACCCATTTATGAGCTCAGAGTTCTCTTGGTCAGAAGTCTGGCTTGTCATTGGGTGTTTGGCTGGTTTACCTGCTCAGGGTATCTCAAACTTGAAGCCAAGATGTCACTAGATAGAGTTCTCATCTTCAGGCTCTGGGGGAAAATCTTCTTCCAATATCGTTCTTAAACACTGGCAAAATTCAGTTCCTTTTAGCCATAAAGGAGATCTCCATTTCCATGCTGGCTATTTGCCAGGGGCTACGCTGGACTTCTCCATGTCACCTGCATTCTTAGCTACACAGCCCCCTCAGTCTTCAGGCTAGCAGTAGTATGCTGATCAAATCCTTCTTGTGCTTTGATTTTTGGCTTCTTCCTTTGCCACATGCCAAAGAAAATGCTCTGTATTTAAAAGACTCACATGATTAGATCAGGCCCATCTAACACTCTTTATTTTAAGGTTGACTGACTTGGGATCTTAATTATATCTACAAAATCCCTTCACAGCAGCGCCTAGATTGATGTTTGATTGAATTACTGGGAGGTGTGTGTACACAGCAGGCTGGGAATCTTGGGGCCATCTTAAAATCTTGTCTACCATATCTTAGTCAAGATTCATATTTAGTTGGAAAGCTTTTTATTCCATATTCCATGCTCAGCTGTGAGAGCAGCGTGGCGCTATTTTTTTTAAAGCTTTTGTAATATGCTGAATAAAGAGCAAATCTGTTTAATAAAATAAACAGCCAATCAATTCCTAAAATATAAGAAGGAATTGACCTTTTCCCTCCATAAATGTTAAAGTAAGGAATTGTTTTCTCTTCACCAAAATTTTCTCATGGATTAAAGGTAGGAAGAAAATTCTGGGATAAAGGAAACTACACAAAAAGTCATAAAGGGTGAAACTGAGAGGTGCTTTCCAGAAACTTGAAGTGAAGATTTTGAGCTATGGAGTGACTTGAGCAGGTTTGTGTTTTAGAAATATCAGCCTGAGGCTAGAGGATGAGTCTATTTGGGGGACGTTTTGGAGGCTGGAAGGTCTGTCAGGAGGTTTCCAAATGGGAAGTGGTGAGGACTGTGGCAGAAGGGAAGGAGAGAATGTTAAGGAAGGGTAATGACAGGGTTATACAGACAGATGAGAAAGAAGTGTGAGGCAAAGAGGGAAAGAGGAGGACTGTTTGCGTCAGGTGTCACCTGGCTGAATCCAGAGGGCTGTAGAGGGTGATCAGAAGTCTTGGTTGCTATGTTTTGGGGTTGGGGAAATGCAGGGAGAATCTGAATGGAGAAATGAATTAGAGCAACTGCTTTGAGGAAGAACACTTGCTTTTCCACAGGGAGAAAATAGGAGAAGACCTTTAACTGCCCTGGTACATGGCAATAGAAAGGGGGCTTGCTTTTGGCTTCAGGCTTGGCCAGAAGGCTATACTTATTTTCAATCACCAACATCCTTCTCCCCTTTTCTCTGCCTTCCCTCATCTGTGCACCTCAATCATCTTTTATCTTGTGCCAAGAGGAATAATACCTAATAAAAAATGATACTTAGAGTGTTAGTGGTTACCAAGCACTATTTGATCTTCATTACATCGTGAGATTGTAGGGCAGATGTCCTGCCCATTTGATAAGGAAACATCAGAGATTAAATGATCGGCCCTATATTTGGTAAGTGGTAGAGTCCTGTCCAGTGCTCAAGTCTTCTAATCAATAACATGGCACCCTTTCCACTGCATCACCCTTCAATGTACTGTTGGGTAAGTACTTTAAAGAGCATTGCACTTTATCTATACACAAGGAGCCTAGAGCAGTGGTTCTTGATCCAAGTGCTACCTTGATCCAGTTTTGAAGTTATGACTGAAAACTCTCAGTCCCCCTCTGCAGACAGCTTGCTAAGCCCCCACCCCAACTACCGTACTTCTCTCATCAGGCTCTAACGCCACTGGGTTATAATACAATTATGAGAGAGTCCCAGATACCTAACTTCTGGGGATGACCCCTTTCTCCTTGAGCCTGAGGAACTGTTCAAAAACACTCAATCTCAAGTAATCCCATGGAACATAGCCAACCCCACTCCACTTGCCAAATTATATAAGCTTCTTTATACAATTCCAGTTTACACTTTAACCTTGTCCCTGGTATGACACCCTATGTGGCCCTACATGACAACCTTCTCTCATTTGATGCAGTAAGTGAAAAAGAGTTTTGCTTTTCATCTCTCTGAAAACATCCAGCAATCCAAAGAACCTGTACTCATGCCTGATAGTAGATCTAAACCACAGTTAGATCACACCCAACAGTTCTTATCTTGGGCTGCACACTGGAAACCCAAGGAGCTTTACAAACTACTGATGCATGGGTCTCACCTCAGAGATTCCAATTTAATTAGCATGACAACTTGGAAGTTTAAAGTTCCCCAGATGATTCTTCATGAAACCCAAGACAGAGACTCTGCTATTGATCTAGACATTGTGGGTGTAAAGAAGTTCAGGAGTCAACAAATCTCCAGAAAATCTGACGTTTATAAAACCCCTTAGATTTTACCAGGTATTCTCGATTTGTCTTTAACCATGTGTTAAAGCCAACAATGAAAAGCTCTGAGCATGGAAATATTGAAAGAGTACTAAAGAGAATTTGGTTACAGCTCTGTAATCAGAAGTCATCTGCATCCATCAATAACAATTACAGCTGATATTTACTGTTTCTTGTCAGGCACTTTAAGGGTTATATCTAGTTTATCTCATTTTGCCTTCACAGTAAAGTCATGAGCAAGTTATTATCACACTTTAATTTTTTACAAATTAAAATGCAATCATTTTACATTTTAGACATAAGAAAACTGAGGGTCAACTATTAAAATGCAGAGTCAGGATCCTAGACTGGAATATTGATCAGTTTGATTTCAAAGCCAATGCTCTTAGCCACTGAATTGTACCTATTGATAACTCTGAAACATATAATATACCAGAAGCAAGTTAAAAAGTTTATCTTGTCATTAACAACTATTTAGGAATGCCACAAACATACCCATGCACACTTACACTTAGGCATGCACACACACACAAACAGACACAGGAATAGGAAGACCTTATTTATTGGATGTATTGGTACTGCAAATGAACTTATATCTCTTGAAGACTGAGTTTACCATGGTTAACCTATGTGCATTAAGTTGCATCCATCTCCGCTACTCTATCAGCAGCTGCCCACCAGGCTCCTCTGTCTACAGGATTCTCCAGGCAAGGATACTAAGGTGGGTTGCCACGCCCTCCTTCAGGGGATCTTCTTGACCCAGGGATCAAGCCACATCTCTTGCTTATCTTGCATTGACATGCAAGTTCTTGACCACTATTGCCACTTGGGAAGCCCTAGTTAACCTAGTATCAGAGTTATAATGGAATTCAGTGTGCTGGGATAGAAACGGACTAGGAATTTGGAAACATTAGTCAGTTGCTTCTCCCAACCTGCCTCCATAGCACAGACCATCTCCAAGACCCTGGCCTACTGTAGCTCCTGTTGCAACTGGTGTCCACAGTTGCGCAATGTGTGGCATTTGCACTGAACGATCTCTAAGACTTCTTCTAGTTAAGAAGGCAATAATTTTATTTTTCATTATTTGAAGCAATTGTGTATCTAATTTGCTTTCTCTAGTATTTATTTACTTAATTTTTTGGTCTTCAATTAGTTTATTTTTCAAATCCAATTTTATATCAAATAGTTCAATAGTAGTAAATTATGGTAATGATAATTATGATGATAATAGCTAAAATTTATGAAACACTAGATTCTAGGTATATGCATGAATAATATATATTAAATCATTTAATCCTCATAAGTATCTAAAAATAGAAACTAGTATTACCCCCATTTAAAAAATTTTTTGTAGGCTCTTAGTTCCCCAATCAGGGATCAAACCCACACCCCCTACATTGGAAGGGCAGAGTCTTAACCACTGGACCACTAGGGAAGTTCCTATAACCTCATTTTATAGGTGATGAAACTGAGGCACAAGAGAGATACTAAAGAGTTTGCTTAAGGTGGCATAGCTAGCATATGGCAGGTGACTGACTGAAATAGTCTGACTCCTGAATTTGTTCTATAAACTATTACACTCTCCCTTTCAATATTTTTTAGATGCTGTGAGTGGAAGTTTTACATTCTAATTAGTAGAGATTATTTAATGACCCATTAAAAAAACTGTGGAGCCCCACAATAATAAAGCTGCTGCCCTTCAGTGTTATTGGATTTAATAAAATTCCAGGTTTTTACCACTCTCCCCAGGTGGCACAGGTGCCCAGCCTATGCAGGAGACTCAAGAGATGCACATTCGATTCCCTGGGTCAGGGGATCCCCTGGCGTAGGAAATGGCAACCCACTTCAGGATCCTTGCCTGGAAAATTCCAGGGATGGAGGAACCTGGTGGGCTTTGCAGAGTCGGACATGACTGAGCATGCACGTCACCACACACACACACACACACACACACACACACACACACACACACACACCCGCCTCCCATATCCTGATCTCTATTCTTTATTTATAGCCCATGAGACAGATAATCTCTGGGATATTCCTTTATGAGAAAAATATATTTACACGTCATATTTAAAAAAAATAAAAGCATCAGTTTTTATGTTCAGGACGTTACATCTCCTTACTTTTCTCTGCCTCCTGGGAATTTAATTAAAATAATAAAATAGAGCTACCATAGTTTGCCACATAATGATGATAGCAAAAAAGAACAGCACACAATTAATCTCTTCTTTCTACAGTGCTGCCCGATGCGCACATTCATCCAGAAACTAATGGTGCCAGTCATATCAATAAAGGGCAATGAGCTCACTGCGGATTCTGTGGGATTGGCTGGTGGTAAGCAATGTTTCAAGTCTCAGCTGTAAAGGTCTAGAAAATACACAGCTGCTAAGGAAGTTGCCTTCGCTGTAGCTGTCAGTTACCATGGTTTCTGGGTCTAAAGGTAGAGATGCTGTAGTCTTAGAGGCTTCTCAGTCTAAACCCTTACTCCTGGGGCAAAAAACTGAATCGGAGCAATAATCCAGATAATTCACACAATGAGAAGCCAAAGTGCTCCCCACTCCTCTAGGAATTATCTATCTGGGTGATAATTTTTATATCATTTCTCACTGTTTGGATAATATGCTACTTGCCCCTTGAGAAACATGTGTATTATTAGCAGGAGGTAGCCAATGTTATGCTCTTATGTGAACATGAACTGTAGCAGAAATGTTTGAGAATTTTGTTTTTCAAATAGCACCAGTAGGTTTATATATATTATTTATGTATATTAACTATATTATATCATGCTATTTTATATTACATAATATATGCATATTATTAGATGTTAAGATAGCAGAAGCGTATTAGAACAAAAATGAAATATTATAGGTAGTCTCCAACTCAGCAATATGTTACTTTCTCAAAGTCTATGTATAAATAAACTATTCAGGAACCCCTAGGGCATTTTTCTACAGAAAATAATAGTCTGGCTAATTTCTTTTCTAATGTTCCATCTATGAAAACATGTTTAGTGTTACAAGCAAGTCATGATCTCTCTGGTTTCTGAAGTCAAGAGTCTTGTTGTTGTTGTTGCTATAAAAAAGCATAGCAGAAAATACCGGAAACATCAAGGATGGGTTTGTGTGAAATTCCAAGTTTCCTCCTACTTCCTTCTGCCACCCCCTCACTCAGCCGGACCCCTGGGCTCCTCTGCTCAGTGCTGTGAGATTCCCCTAAGAAAGGTTGCCTTGAGTTGAGAAATGGATCCCATTTAAATTTCTTTAAATTACTTGAGCTGTTAGGGGGATTTCTTTGAATTATGAACTATATCAAGAGCCTTGAGGGGTCCTGCCTCACCTTTAGAGCACATGCACATTTATCTTTTTCTTGGATTAAACTGATTATGGATATGAACTTGCAGAACTGTATTTGTATTTGATTATAAGTTATTGAAAATCAACTAAATAATAAGGCAGGTTATTTTTTCAATTTTATTTATTTATTTTAATTGATGGATAATTGCTTTATAGAATTTTTCTGTAAGATGGGTATTTGAATGACTATCCTAATTTTAAAAATTATCAAGGAAATAAAAATTATAAAAAATTAAAAACATACAGATAAAAGTAATCAAAATATAACAAGTCGTAGTTATAAGATAAGTACTGCTGCTGCTGCTACTGCTAAGTCGCTTCAGTCGTGTCTGACCCTGTGTGACCCCATAGACGGCAGCCCAACAGGCTTCCCCGTCCCTGGGATTCTCCAGACAAGAGCACTGGAGTGGGTTGCCATTTCCTTCTCCAAAAGATAAGTACTAGGGATGTAATTAGAACTTGATAAATATAATTAACACTGCTACATGTCACATATGAAACTTGTATACAGAGTGAAAAAGCTGGCTATGACAAAGCTATGATGAACATAGATAGCATATTAAAAAGCAGAGCCATCACTTTGCTGACAAAGGTCTATAAAGTCAAAGCTATGGTTTTTCCAGTAGTCATGTATGGATGTGAAAGCTGGACCATAAAGAAGGCTGGGCACTGAAGAACTGATGCTTTTGAACTGTGGTGTTGGAGAAGACTCTTGAAAGTCCCTTGGAATACAAAGGAGATCAAACCAGTCAATCCTAAAGGAAATCAACCCTGAATATTCCTTGAAAGGACTCATGCTGAAGCTGAAGCTTCAATACTTTGGCCACCTGATTCTGGGAAAGATTGAGGGCAGGAGAAAAGGGGGTGACACAGGATGAGATGATTGGATGGCATCATGGACACAATGGACATGAGTTTGAGCAAACTCTGGGAGATAGTGAAGCACAGGGAAGCCTGGTGTGCTGCAATCCATGGAGTCGCAAAGTTGACATAACTTAGCGACTGAACAACACCACCACATAGAGAGTAAATCCTGACAGTTTGCATCACAAGGAAAAATGTTTTTCTATTTCTTCAATTTTGTGTCTATGCAAGATGATGGATGGTCACTAAATTTACTGTGAAAATTATTCCATGATGTATGTAAGTCAAATCACGATATGCTGTGCTGTGTGCTAAGTTGCTCAGTCACGCCTGACTCTTGCGACCCACTGGACTGTAGCCTGGAGATTCTCTGTCCATGGGATTTTTCAGGCAAGAATACTGGAGTGGGTTGCCATGTCCGCCTCTGGGGATCTGCCCGACCCAAGGATTGAACCCATGTCTTTCGTGTCTTCTGCATAGCAGGTGGACTCCTTACTTGCTGAACCCCTGGGGAAGCCACATTGTGTATACTGTACACCTTAAACCTATACAGTGCTGTTTGTCAATAAAACTGAAGAAAAAAACCCATAGAGAATTCAAAAATAGAATCATTCCTGAAATGACAGATATCTTAGGTGCCCTTCCGTTTTACCAGAGGAATTTTTCAGCAAACACAGGGCTAGCTGCTTAGAGAGAGCTTTCTGCGATCTTCAAGGGGATCAGGGGAGATCACCCATTCTCAAAGACCTAAGAACAACTTTGTTCTGTTCTTAAAGTAGACTCCTCCAATGGAGTTAAGCTTCTAGACTTCTAGACTCTAAATTCTCTTTAATGCCTCCTGCAAATATCTAATCCTATTCCTTACACCAGCCCCAGATGGAACATGTGTACACTCTGGGCGAGGCAGAAATTCACTCAATAAAGCACTTCTCTGAGTACTGTACATGCCTTAGAAAGCTTACCAATCTTAATTTTCTGAAGTTAAATTCAAGCATATTTGCTAGAATACATTTCCAAGTAAAATGAATGATAGTGGAACTAAATCTTTTATGATGATGTGGTATAACTTCAAGAATTAACCTTAATAAGTTAATGATGTGACTTTCTGGGTGTCAAGCATTAATAGCGGCAGTACCAGCAGAAGACTCACTATCACAGAAGCTGTTGCTGACTACACCGCCTCTTCTGCTGACCTGTTCTTTTAGCTCCTTCACTCTCCAATTCCCTAGTTGCATTTGGTTCTTTATGTAAAGGTTTCAACTTGCTGTGCCTCACATTTTCTTAGTGGTAAATTTAACTTGCTAATATCCAACTATCCCATGTGTATTACTCAGGGCCCTGCTAGGACATGTAACTGTCTCAAGATAATCGGTAGCTCTGAAATCTTTGATAGCACACATTAGACATATATTAATTCTTTTCACTAATGCAACTCTAATTTCATAGACATCCTCATAGAAAATCTCACATTGATTAGAAATGACAGTACTCTTTCTTGTCTTTTTATCATTTTACTTCCATATTGAACATATACTTAAAAAATTTATTTATTATTTTAATTGAAAGATAATTGCTTTACAGAATTTTGTTGTTTTCTATCAAACCTCAACCTGAATCAGCCATAGGTACACATATATCCCCTCCCTTTTTAAACATTTACTTGTATTTTCATACTATATTTACTTTTACACAAAATAAGAGCCAATACCAAACTAAAATAAGTATTGTAATTACACAATAAGTATCAACTATAGGCAAAACACATTTTAATACATATACCATGTGACTTGGTATAATACAATTTAGAGATGAAAAAATCCTGGGGGAATTTTTGACCCAATCATTTATTTTGTTAAGTAATTTCCTCTACTGAGAACACTGTTCCTGATGGATGACCACTTGTCCATTGCAGGAATACTTCTAATCAATTATTTTCTTATAAAACAGCTCTTTCCATCTCTAAAGAGCTCTGTTTCAAAATCCTTCTTAACGTAAACCTAGGTCTGGTTCATCATAATTTCTAGTGACTGGTTCCTGCAAACTCTTCCCCACAAGCCACTCCTCATAATTTGAATTTCTTGATAACATAATCACCTAGATGAAGCAAAAGAATTATCATGATATGAAAACAAGAAGATATGTCATAAATGGGTGGAAAGAAACAAAGGCATGACTTGACAGAACCAAAGAAAGGAAGAGAATGAGACTCAGAGCAAAAATAAAGGCAGGAAGAACTTACCCTGATGCACTGGAATATACAGAGTCCTTAAATTCAGAGAATGACCCTTGACCTTCAGGAGAAGCAGTATGAAGCTCTTTGGAGGTAAGTAGGATGTTTATGCGGAGAAGGTGATGGCACCCCACTCCAGTACTCTTGCCTAGAAAATCCCATGGACAGAGGAGCCTGGTGGGCTGCAGTCCATGGGGTCATGAAGAGTCAGACATGACTGAACGACTTCACTTTCAGTTTTCACTTGCATGCATTGGAGAAGGAAATGGCAACCCACTCCAGTGTTCTTGCCTGGAGAATCCCAGGGACGGGGGAGCCTGGTGGGCTGCCGTCTACGGGGTCGCATAGAGTCGGACATGACTGAAGCGACTTGGCAGCAGCAGCAGCAGCAGCAGCAGGATGTTTATGGGAAAGCAAAAGCAACAAGGTGAGTGGTGACTTTAGAGTTAACCACATATAGGGTGAGCTGTTTTGTCAATGAAAGGTAGATTGATCCAACAGGAAGAGGGGTCCGTGATGGTGATGGCTCCTGACAGGTAGAGGCAACTCTGTGATCACCTAATGAGACAATCAGGAATTGTTTCTTCTTCTGAAAGCATGTATATGAGATGAGAAATGTCCTCATCCGTAAAATAAAGATGATGTGCTTTGATTAGGACTATGTTGTCCTGTGGGTTTCCCTGCTGGCTCAGAGGTTAAAGCATCTTCCTGCAATGCAGGAGACCTGGGTTCGATCCCTGGGTCGGGAAGATTTCCTGGAGAAGGAAATGGCAACCCACTCCAGTATTCTTGCCTGGAGAATCCCATGGACGGAGGAGCCTGCTGAGCTACAGTCCATGAGGTCGCAGAGAGTCAGACCCGACTGAGCGACTTCACTCGCTCGCTGGCTCACTCAGGTTGTCCTATACTGCTATTCACGTGTGTGTGCTCACTCAGTCGTGTCCGACTCTTTGCAACCCCGTGGACTGTAGCCCGCCAGGCTCCTCTGTCCATGGGATTTCCCAGGCAAGAGTACTAGAGGGGACTTCCATTTCCTTCTCCAGGGGGTCTTCCCAACCCAGGGATTGACCCCACATCTTCTGCCTTGGCAGGCGGACTCTTTACCACTGAGCCACCAGAGAAACCACATACTGATATTCATGGTTGTCAAATATATATTATGTGCATAGTAATATATGATGTTTATATATAAATATATGTGACAGAAAATTGAATAGAATTTTTCTCTTTGCCTGGAACATGTGGGCAAACATATTTTGGTGATGTACACAGTGAGTTTTGACCAGGCTAGGCAGGGAATCAGACAGATTGCTCCACTCTATCTGTGTGACTCTTTCTCTTTGTGATGGCTTCTCAAGCACACTTCCCTTGAATTGGGCAGCCAGCATTTTTATAACACTTTTACCTGGAAGTAGGGCTGAAAGCTGGAGGAGACTAAGGATGTTTTCTAATAGAAAGAGGGTCAGAGATCCCTGGAGGATTTAAGATTACTATATTTAGACTATTCTTAGTTATAAGTGGTCTAGATGTTTGTGGTAGTGAATAATAACCCCTCAGAGATGACCACATCCTAATCCCTGAAACCTGTAAATCTCACCTTACATGGCAAAAGGGACTTTGCAAATGTGATTAAGTTAAGAACCTTCAGATGGAGAAATTATTCTGGATTATTTTAGGGTGCACTTAATGTAATTACAAGTGTCCTTACAAGAGGTATGCAAAGGATCAATCAGAAATGTGAGGAAGGAAGCAAGAGAGCCCAGCAGTATGGAGAGGAGACAAGGGATGCAGTCAGACTCTAAAAGTTGGAAGAGGCAAGAACGAGCTTCTCCCCTGGAACCTCCAGAGGAAACACACTCTTCCAATATCTTGACTTTAGCCCTGTTAAGATTCATTTTGGATTTCTGACCTCCAGAACTCTAAGAGAATACATTTGTTTTCTGTTAAATCGCTACATTTATGGTAATCTGTTACTGCAGCAATAGGAAAGCAGTAGTATTACGTGTATTTTCCATTAATTTAACCACTTTGTATAAATCTAGTAAAAGAGCACTTGTTTCTACATCGGATATTCCCAGGGTGCTGTGAGCGGAGGCAGAATTGAGAGAGTATACATTCAACCATGCAACAGTACATGAGACTAAATTGTATCAGTCAAGGTCTGTTAGTTGCAAGGTTCAGAAAACAACTCTGACAGATTTGAGCAGAAAATGAGTTTACTGAGAGGATATTGGGAACATTACTGACCATAGGATTTGGAAAATAAATAGGAACGAGGGAGCTAGGCATCAGCTAGGACCAGACCGAGAGTCCTGTGGAGACGCTCCTGCTATTGCTGCTGACACTGACCACAAGGCTATGGCAGTTCATCAAGGCCCCAGACACCAGGCACCACCCTGCTTGACTGTCCCTGATGCTTCTGCAGATTCAATGATTTTGCTGCTGCTGCTAATATCTGCCAGTGGAATGAGGTTTGCATGGCCCCTGCCTCTTTAAATCACTAACTCCTGTCCACAGTCTAAATTGGGTAAATCTGATTGTTCAATTCTAGATCACATTTGGGACACCATAGCTGCAAAGGAAGCTGGCAAATGAGCAGCTGTTTATTTCAGCTCCCTCCATCAGACAGAGTTTGCTCTGTTTCTCATGCGTGGTAGGATATGAATTCTCAAAAGGTGGGAAGAATCTCAAATGATGGGTAGGCTTAAAAATGTATAAATGTCCCTGACCTAAGTGTTAAGGTAGACTGCTATAAAATGCACTGATATATGGCCAGGAAAATGAACATAAGAATGTAGTAGAATACACATAATAAATATGACATTTTGAAACTGGGGGAGAGGGGCTGAGCTTAAAATTAAAAGAAATTCTACAAATGGAGAAGTATCATTATTCAAAGAAATAATCTCTCTGCTAAGCTGCTTCAGTCGTGTCCGACTCTGTGTGATCCCATAGACAGCAGCCCACCAGGCTCCCCCGTCCCTGGGATTCTCCAGGCAAGAACACTGGAGTGGGTTGCCATTTCCTTCTCCAATGCATGAAAGTGAAAAGTGAAAGGGAAGTCACTCAGTTGTGTCCGACTCTTAGCGACCCCATGGACTATAGCCTACCAGGCTCCTCTGTCCATGGGATTTTCCAGGCAAGAGTACTGGAGTGGGGTGCCATTGCCTTCTCCAAAAGAAATAATAGTAATAGTAAATATTTATCAAGAGCTTGCTATATACTAAGTACTCTTTTAAGTATTTAATGTGTTCATTCTATTAATCCTTGTAGGAAAGCATTTACCTTAGTTGTAGGTAAATAAATGAAGGCATCAGATGTTTAAATAACACATGCAAAGTTATGCATCTAGAAACAGCAGATCCAGGCTGTACACTCCGCAGTCTGATCTAGAGCTGTAATCATTAGACTTTATTGACTCTTGAAAATAAGATCTGCTTTTTTAAAAGAATCAAACCCTTGACATATTTTACCAGATCTTTTAATTTTAAAAAGTCAGGCACACTTATTGTGGAAACAGCAGCAATACAGAAGTTTATTGGGAGTGGAAAGCTCTTTCCCTTTCCCCATAAATTGCACACCACTCAGATGGACATTAATTTGTGTAGTGCAAGTTCTTACGGTCTCCAAGTTAAGTGTTAGGCTGGCCCTGTATTATATAACATCCTATGAAACTGAGCCTTGTTAACACCAGGGGACTATATGAATGAGGATGAAAGGGAAGAGAAGTTTTAGTATTTCTAATGTGGAAAGCTTCTGTTGGGTTTTTATATTTTATCCATTATTTTCCTGAGCCCCATCTTACACACCTGAGCTTTTCATAAAATCTGAGCTCAGGTAATGAACCAGTGACAATCATGCAGAGAAATTAACTCATACTCACACAGTTTCTGTTTGCAGGGTTGGGAGGCTTCAAGGTGATCTAGTCACTTTGGTGACTTTAGCTTAATGAATTAAATTACAGTTGAGCACTCTAGTGCTACAAATCTTACCCCCAGATCTCAGGGTAAAGGAAATGGGGTTGATGAGCTCTGTGCCCACATTACCATACTGGAACCATTAATTCTGCTGCTTCATGTAAGTGTCCTGATTCTTTGAGGATTTTTGTAATAAACTGCTTTTTGTGTTATCTGTAGATGTCATCAACGTTCTTTCTCTTTTGTCCTATGCTCTCATTCCCTTCTAGGATCCAGGGTGACATCAACATTTCTGGATAAAAAGCCAACATCTGGGCTGCCCATTCTTCCGGTGCCTCATTGGTACTGACATCTCCAGCTTCTTAGTAACTCGTTTCCATTGCCATATTCTGGACCAGGACAGCACCCAGAACTGGTCTAACCTATTACTCGTACTTTTAACCTTCATCTACCTCATTGAGTGTATCAGTCAGCGTTCTTTATTGTAAACCAAATAATCTGATATAGATTATTTAAGCATGAAAAAAAAATTGACATATACTGGTTAGATCAAAGAAATCAGGGAGCCATGTCTAAATGCCAGAAAGCAGGAATGGTGTTTGACTCTACTGGGGACTGCTCTAGCGAAAATATCCCTGCTGCCAATATTCAGTATCACCCGAGTTGTTGGTACCAGTGATGACATGGGTGTCATTGGATGCTGAAAACTCTCAGCCAATTCTTCTGAAAAGTCAGGCATCTTTACTGATATAGTTGCTAGGAAATGCATCCTTTTTGCTCACTTCCTCACATTGTTCACTCTTTAAAATTGGTATTACAGGAGCATGAAGCTGATTGCTATTCACATGCCATACTCTAGTAGAAAAGCTTGTTCAGGGAAGAACAAACTTGGTTTCTTCTTGGTTTCTACATTGGGTAAGCAGGGCTTAGGAGGCAGAAAGTACTCAAATATCATATATGTGTTCAGAAAGTTCCTAGAAGCCAGAAAATACTGCAAATAGCCACTATATTAATTATTTCTCTTTCCGTTGGTTCCCCCTTATCAGGAATTCTAGTACAGATCACTCTACATGTACTTTATTTATACGTTTTCTATTTTCTTGTCATCTCCAAGCTAGGTTAGCTTTCATGGTACACAATTTCAATCAGTTCCTTAAGAGTATACCAGGTTCCTTTGACCCATTATTTTTTCACACTGACTAACTTCAGTATTCTTGCCTTGAGAACCCCATGAACAGTATGAAAAGGCAAAATGATAGGATACTGAAAGTGGAACTTCCCAGGTCAGTAGGTGCCCAATATGCTACTGGAGATCAGTGGAGAAGTAACTCCAGAAAGAATGAAGGGATGGAGCCAAAGCAAAAACAATACCCAGCTGTGGATGTGACTGGTGATAGAAGCAAGATCCGATGCTGTAAAGAGCAATATTGCCTAGGAACCTGGAATGTCAGGTCCATGAATCAAGGCAAATTGGAAGTGGTCAAACAAGAGATGGCAAGGGTGAACACTGACATTCTAGGAATCAGCGAACTAAAATGGACTGGAATGGGTGAATTTAACTCAGATGACCATTATATCTACTACTGCGGGCAGGAATTCCTCAGAAGAAATGGAGAAGCCATCATGGTCAACAAAAGAGTCCGAAAGGCAGTACTTGGATGCAATCTCAAAAGTGACAGAATGATCTCTGTTCGTTTCCAAGGCAAACCAAAAATATCATGGTAATCCAAGTCTATGCCCCAACCAGTAATGCTGAAGAAGCTGAAGTTGAACGGTTCTATGAAGACCTGCAAGACCTTTTAGAACTAACACCTCAAAAAGATGTCCTTTCATTATAGGGGACTGGAATGCAAAAGTAGGAAGTCAAGAAACATATGGAGTAACAGGCAAATTTGGCCTTGGAATGTGGAATGAAGCAGGGCAAAGGCTAATAGAGTTTTGCCAAGAAAATGCACTGGTCATAGCAAACACCCTCTTCCAACAACACAAGAGAAGACTCTACACATGGACATCACCAGATGGTCAACACAGCAATCAGACTGATTCTATTCTTTGCAGCCAAAGATGGAGAAGCTCTATAAAGTCAACAAAAACAAGACCAGGAGCTGACTGTGGCTCAGATCATGAACGCCTTATTACCAAATTCAGACTTAAATTGAAGAAAGTAGGGAAAACCGCTAGACCATTTAGGTATGACCTAAATCAAATCTCTTATGATTATACAGTGGAAGTGAGAAATAGATTTAAGGGCCTAGATCTGATAGATAGAGTGCCTGATGAACTATGGAATGAGGTTCGTGACATTGTACAGGAGACAGGGATCAAGACCATCCCCATGGAAAAGAAATGCAAAAAACCAAAATGGCTATCTGGGGAAGCCTTACAAATAGCTGGGAAAAGAAGAGAAGCGAAAAGCAAAGAAGAAAAGGAAAGATAAGCATCTGAATGCAGAATTCCAAAGAATAGCAAGAGATAAGAAAGCCTTCTTCAGAGATCAGTGCAAAGAAATAGAGGAAAAGAACAGAATGGGAAAGACTCGACATCTCTTCAAGAAAATTAGAGATAGCAAGGGAACATTTCATGCAAAGATGGGCTTGATAAAGGACAGAAATGGTATGGACCTAACAGAAGCAGAAGATATTAAGAAGAGGTGGCAAGAATACACAGAACTGTACAAAAATGATCTACATGACCTGGATAATCACGATTGCATGATCATTCATCTAGAGCCAGACATCCTGGAATGTGAAGTCAAGTGGGCCTTAGAAAGCATCACTACGAACAAAGCTAGTGGAAGTGATGGAATTCCAGTTGAGCTGTTTCAAATCCTGAAAGATGATGCTGTGAAAGTGCTGCACTCAATATGCCAGCAAATTTGGAAAACTCAGCAGTGGCCACAAGACTGGAAAAGGTCAGTTTTCATTCCAATCTCAAAGAAAGGCAATGCCAAAGAATGCTCAAACTACCGCACAATTGCACTCGTCTCACACGCTAGTAAAGTAATGCTCAAAATTCTCCAAGCCAGGCTTCAGCAATACGTGAACCGTGAACTTCCTGATGTTCAAGCTGGTTTTAGAAAAAGCAGAGGAACCAGAGATCAAATTGCCAACATCTGCTGGATCATGGAAAAAGCAAGAGAGTTCCAGAAAAACATCTATTTCTGCTTTATTGACTATGCCAAAGCCTTTGACTGTGTGGATTACAATCAACTGTGGAAAATTCTGAAAGAGACGGGAATACCAGACTACCTGACCTGCCTCTTGAGAAATCTGTATGCAGGTCAGGAAGCAACAGTTAGAACTGGACATGGAACAACAGACTGGTTCCAAATAGGAAAAGGAGTACGTCAAGGCTGTATACTGTCACCCTGCTTATTTAACTTATATGCAGAGTACATCATGAGAAACGCTGGGCTGGAAGAAGCACAAGCTGGAATCAAGATTGCCGGGAGAAGTATCAATAACCTCAGATATGCAGATGACACCACCCTTATGGCAGAAAGTGAAGAGGAACTCAAAAGCCTCTTGATGAAAGTGAAAGAGGAGAGTGAAAATGTTGGCTTAAAGCTCAACATTCAGAAAACGAAGATCATGGCATCCAGTCCAATCACTTCATGGGAAATAGATGGGGAAACAGTGGAAACAGTGTCAGACTTTATTTTTTTGGGTTCCAAAATCACTGCACATGGTGACTGCAGCCATGAAATTAAAAGATGCTTACTCCTTGGAAGAAAAGTTATGATCAACCTAGACAGCATATTCAAAAGCAGAGACATTACTTTGCCGACTGAGGTCCGTCTAGTCAAGGCTATGGTTTTTCCAGTAGTCATGTACGGATGTGAGAGTTGAACTGTGAAGAAGGCTGAGCGCCAAAGAATTGATGCTTTTGAACTGTGGTGTTGGAGAAGACTCTTGAGAGTCCCTTGGACTGCAAGGAGATCCAACCAGTCCATTCTGAAGGAGATCAGCCCTGGGATTTCTTCGGAAGGAATGATGCTAAAGTTGCGACTCCAGTACTTTGGCTACCTCATGCGAAGAGTTGACTCATTGGAAAAGACTCTGATGCTGGGAGGGATTGGGGGCAGGAGGAGAAGGGGACGACAGAGGATGAGATGGCTGGATGGCATCACTGACTTGATGGACGTGAATCTGAGTGAACTCCAGGAGTTGGTGATGGACAGGGAGGCCTGGCGTGCTGCGATTCATAGGGTTGCAGAGTCGGACACGACTTAGCGACTGAACTGAACTGAACCCAGTATTGGAGAAATCCAGCTGTTTACATTTTTTAATGTCTGCATAGGGACTGTGCAGCATTGTTGGAAGTAATTACTCGATTAAGCAGATAATTGTCACTGTATGTCAATGAACCTGGGGACCACACCAACCACGCCCTTAAGGTTGTCAAGAATTCTGTGTTTCCCTTGTCAGTTCTCTTTCTCCATAGGTGCCATTTTGAAAATCCTATTCTATTCGTAATCCTCTCATTATACCTTCCTATTAAGCTCCCTCATATTTTGGGCAAATAATTTTGTGTGTTACTTCTTAAAGAAAATAAATCCATCAAACATTGTTTTTCCAAATATTTTCCATGAACCTATAAACCTAATTATGTATATTTACATCAAATTATCTTTTTTTCTACCTAATAAAATGAGCCCTGGTGGCTCAGATGGTAAAGAATCTGCCTGCAACATAGAAGACCCATGTGTGATCCCTGGGTTGGGAAGATGCCCTGGAGAAGGAAATGGCAACCAACTCCAGTGTTCTTGCCTGGGAAATCCCATGGGCAGAGGAGCCTGGCAAGCTACAGTCCATGGGGTTGCAGAGTCAGACATGACTGAGTGACTAACGTTTTCACTCTTCAATAAAATGAGACAACTCTTTAGGGTTTATCTCTTTCCATCAGAATTTAAACACACTCATATAACTCCTTATTAAATTAGTTTAAAATATAAAAAGCCAAGTAAAAAATTGTATAAAAATAACCAGACCTACTCCGTACCAGCAACTGTTCTATTGCTTTTACCCTTCAAAGGAAACCTTGATTTCTGCCTTAACTTCTGCCTTAACCAAAACAGCTCTCTAAAAGGTTTTTATCACCTACTTCTCTCCCTTCTCCCTTCTCCCTTTCTTTTATTTCTTTTGACATTTTAAAAAATCTAATTTTTGTCTGTACTGGGTCTTTACTGCTACTCCCACGATTTCTCTAGCTACTGTGTGAGGGCTTCTCATTGCTGAGGCTTCTCTTGTTTCAGAGCATGGACTCCAGGGCATGAGGGCGTCAGCAGTTGCTGCTCGCGGGCTCTAGAGCATGGGTTCAGTGGCCCATATGCTTAGTCGCTCCTCAGTATATGGTATCCTCCCAGACCAGGGATTCAACCTGTGTCTCCTGCACTGGCAAACAGATTCTTCATCAATGAGCCACCAGGGAAGCCCTCTTTGCTTCCTTTCCTTTCCTTTCTTTCTCATCTTATTTAACTCCCCTAGGTCCTTAAGGATATGGCTTTTTCCTACTTCAACCTCATTACCTGGGGCCATGGGAAATAGTTCTGTTATACTGGATTTGTTCTTGGGAAAATGGCATTTGGTAGCTTCAAAATTAAAATTCAAGCATGTTTGCATCCAAAAATGTGTTATAAATTCTGATAAGTTTGCACTCTCTGAATCTTTCTCTGACAGTCTAGAGTCTGGTTGCGAAGAAGAGGAACCCGTTAAAGGTAGCTTAATGAAAATGGGAAATTTTGGACGAATTCAGAGTTGCTTTGTGTGACTGACTAGCAGAAGTACAGGTGGTCCTCAGGGGGCCCTGGCACCTGGAGCTGGGCAGTGATGACCTGGTGCTCCTCATGCCATCTCTCAGGGCCGTGAGGTCTCTCAGAGGTTTTTACAAGCCGGTACATTTTCTTGTCACTCCCTGCAGACTGCCTTTTTCTGCTTCTCAGTGCACATGGGCAGGTGACTTTGGATTTACAAACCACATAAATAGTGTTCTCAATAGGATACTAGAAATATTTCCCAGAGATTTCATGGATTCCAAGGAAGTAGGTTTTTTTCTGCTTAAGACCCAGTATCATCCATTCATCCTAACTAAGATTTGTTTTCAGGTCTGAAATCAGTATTTTCTATTTTCTCTGGATTTAGAAATCTCTCTCACTTGACCCCTCTTCCTGCTCTGATGTTATCATACTGCCTCCTGGCTGATGAATGCATTCAGGTGTTCTTATGACCTTGAACAAACTGTCTTATCTCCTTTCCAGTTTCTGCAGAGGTTCTGCTCTCCATTTCTCTAAAACATCCTCTTTTTAACCCATCACACATTTTTCACTTTTGTTTTCTAAACAGTCCTCGAATTGTTTTTTTTTAAATCATCCAATAATCTTAATAAAGGATATCAACTCTCATTGCAGAAGTCATAGTTTTGAAAAATGAAACCATCATTTATGTAGACAATAGCATCTTCTAAATGCATGCTCTGTATGATATGTATGGCTCTGAGGACATAGAATGCATAAAATTTATTTCTAGTGTTCCAGCATCTTCCAGCATCATGATTTGGGGCTGAAACATTAGCAATATTGTCACTATTATTTCATAACAGAAACACTTAGACTTGAAGAGTTTAAGTAATACTAGTTCAAAGTCTCATGGTTATAAATGAAGAGGTAGAATTCAAACTCATGTCTGAGTCCTGAGAATCTGTGTCAAAATCTTGCAAAAATCTTCAATAGTGGCAGATTCTTATCCCTTTTGTTTAGTGGATAATTAGAATTAGGTTCGATGGACGCTCCAAAATTTGTTGGGATCCAGAAGTAATATAAAAAATATTTTATTCGATTTATATGCATGATCATTACAATGTGAATGTAAATATAAGGTTTTTTTTTTTTTTTAAATTTTGGTTTCAGAAGTTGTATAAGGTAATTGTAAAAAAAAAATTCCTGAAATATTTTGACTAGTGACGGCCTCCCTGGAATGGGTATGTGAGTGAAAGTCACTTAGTCGTGTCTGACTCTTTGCAACCCCATGGACTGTAGTCCATGGAATTCTCCAGGCCAGAATACTGGAGTGGGTAGCCTTTTCTTTTCCCAGGGGATATTCCAACCCAGGGATCAAACCCAAGTCTCCCACACTGTAGGCAGATTCTTTACCAGCTGAGCCACAAGGGGAGCCCAAGAATGGTGTACTGGGTAGCCTATCCCTTCTCCAGCATATCTTCCCAACCCAGGAATCGAATTGGGGTCTCCTGCACTGCAGGTGAATTCTTTACCAACTGAGCTTAGTTTTCTAAGATGAAGGATATTCTGAAGAATAACTTTCAATTATATGTACACATTCTTTGGTTTCAAAGAAGATATCTTATTAATTTACCACTATTTCTAGAAGGCTTTTAAAGGACAAATAACTTACTTCAACATCCACCGTTTACCACCATAGACCAGTTAGTTCATCATGTTAATTTCTGTCACTTAGGCAACCCAGGGGGAATAAGAGTACAAAGATAATTCAAATACTAAGCAAAAGGCATTTTGAAATGTAATAATTTATACCATAAAGTTGACATCAATCTGCTTGTGTAATTGGGCTAGTAAAAAGATCAAGATATATTGCATCTCAAAATATGCATTTTCTATAGTTTGATTTAGCCTTTAAGTCAAACTTCTTTAGATTATAGCTTTTTAAATGGAAAGAAAATGTGCTCTTTCCTTTTGTAGCACATAAAACTTATTTGTCCTCATTGTTTGCTCACCATGATATTCTCAAGGCAGTTTTCTGTTCTTTCATATCTTTCTGGATATCACTTCAAATAAAAAGAATAAGCATCTTTTCACTGTTGCTCAAAAAGCACAGAGAAATACCATCTGTCCCTTAGACTCTTCCAGGTATAGTGACCACCTATGGCTCTCCATCTGTCAGCAGCACATCTATCCACGTCAGCTGTGCTCTCAGTAGAGCCTACACTTTAATGCAGTGGCAATAATGGTTTTACATCTCATTTTATGTTTGGTAAAATGTGAAATTTTGAATCATAAATAAAATATGAAACTACAAAACAGTGAATATTGTTTTCTAAGTTGACTTGTGAAGACAGTTCAAAGGAGAATTTCCAAAAATGGTTCCAGCAGCATTGGCATTTGTGTTTAGTCTTTCAAATGGATTGTTTGGATGGTAGCACTCATTGGGATGTTTATCATTCAGTAAATTAAGTTTTTAAAGGTAAATCTTCCTATTTTTTTCATAACTCGCACAAGTAAATACTATAAATACAGTTAAATACAGTTAAATGGGTAGGCATTTAAATAACAAAATATTAGTATTGCCAGCCCCCTGATTTTGAATTTCAATTGCAATAAACATTACAATTTTAGCAATATTCATATTAAAAACTTTTGCCTCATAATTTAAATTAATCATAGGGCATTCGACCGCAATCACTAGACTTTTAACTATATATATAAAAGTAATTCAATTTGTCTTGAGCATTGAAGAAGTTGGCTAGGAATGTGAAAAAAATTTATAAAATACACATTCATAGAAGAAGTTCCATAAAAAAAATGGCAGAATAAGAACTTTTGGCCCTCATTACCCCCACAGAGGCAACAATTTGACAATGATATGTGGATCAAAAGAATTTTATGAGAAGTTCAGAGTCTAGTTAAAAAGTTGTATTACTTCAGATGAGCATAAAACCAAAAGAAGCCACAAAGAAGTGAGTGAGAACAGCAATCTCACTTTACCTGCATCAGCCCCTCCCCAAGACAGCCCCTGGCAGGAAAGAGAGATTGGAGCAGGCCTCCTGCTGCAGCGCCCTATGGGCCAGTCTCCTGTCTCGCCTCCTATGGAGGGAACTGATGGATCTGACATGCATCAGAAACCCTGGTTCCATTAGGAGCCAAGGAGAAAGAGCAGATGACTTACTGTGGCTGACATGGCTCTATGAGAGGGAGGTGAAGCACAGAACCTGAGGCTTCTTCCCCAGGGGGGAGGGGAGTGTCCTGGAGCACAGTCTTTTACTGTGTTGTCTGAAGGGCTGGCTTCGGTCTTGTCTCATCAAGATGACTGACACAACCTGCTCAGTTTGGTGGAGGCAGCTAAGAACAAGAAACTTGTGTTCAGCACAGCTCTGCGAGATTGAGAGAAGGCACAGAGCTGGAGGCTTCTTCACAAGGATCAGTCTAGAATATTACTTAAAAAATCAATACATCGCAAAGCCAGCAAGAGAAGTAAAGAGCGATGAAAGAACTACAGAATAGAAAAAAAAATTGAGACGACAGCTTACTGTCTTTATGTTAAAAGTAGAAACGTAGATGGATGAAACTCCTAAGTAAAGAGCATAGAGGGGCTGAAAAGTCTTTTAAAAGAAAGAGAGAGACAGACAAAAGAGAAGATCCAGTTCAATGCTGTCTACAGGAGACTCATTTTCAGTTTAAGGATGCGTATAGCTGCACTTCTAGATCAAGAGGGCAGAGTAGGAAGATCCTGAACCCACTCCTCCTGTGAACACACCCAAAATACAACTAACAACTGCATTGAGAACAACTATCTCTGAGAATGACCAGAAGACTAGCAGAACAGATTTTCTGCAATTAAGGACATAAAGAAAAGGCCACACTGAGATGGGTAGGGGGGCAGAGATGTCAGAACCCATACCTCCAATGTGGGAACCCACAAATGGATGTCACAACTGCAGTTTCGTCCTGAAGGATCTGGGATGCAAGTCCCAGGTTATTCTCCCCATCCCGGGGGACCTGCACTGGGAAAATGAACACCTGCAATGTCTGGCTTTGAAAACCAGCAGGGCTTGTATCTTGGAGAGCCAAAGGGCTGCGGGAGACTGAGGCTCTCCTCTTGAAAGGCTCACACACAGCCTCACTTATTCTGAGTCTCAGGAAAGGCAGCAGCTTGAGCCATAGGAAGGTCATTGACTAGTTTTAGAATGTGTGCCAGAAGGATTCTGGTGGAACTTTCTCTGGAGACAGAAATACTGGTGGGCACCAAGTTTCACGCTCCTACTATCAGGCTCAGTGTTGGAGGGTGCCATCTTTGTCACTCTCCATCAACCTCGCCAACATCATGCACCCTGTACTGGTGTTCCCTTGAGATCTGCCTCATGTCACCTACAGGGCTTGATGCCACCTCCAAAGGAGTTCCTGCCCCATCACACATGGTGACCATCCCTGAACCCCTTCAATGTGGTTCCTGATCTGGGGGAGGGGGCCCAGTCCTTCCAAGCCTGGATGGTGGCCTTGGCCAGCACAAGTGCCCCCTCAATGTGGCTCTCACTCTGGGGGCCAGCCACACACACCAGTGCACCCAGAATAGTTGCAGCTAGGTCTCACAGCCAGTCATGCCAGGGGCCAGACCTGTGCAGTAGTCAAGATATAGACGCAACCTAAGTGTCCACTGATAGCTGGATGGATGAGAATCTATACACTGAAAAGAAGAAAACAAGGAGACAAACAAATAGAATAGAAAGAGATTCATAGAGACAGAGAGCAACCAGAGGAGGGGCGGCAGAGGGTCAGGCAAACTAGGTGAAGGGGATTAAGAGGCACACATTTCAAGTTTTAAATAAATGAATTTAGTTCTAAATAATAAATTTAGTCAATAATTTTAACAGCCTTGTATGGTGACAGATGCTTGCTACACTTATTATGGTGATAAATTCATAATTAATTTAAATTTCAAATTACTAGGTTTACTCCTGCAACTAATGTAATATTGTATTGTCAACTGTAATAAAAAAATAAAAAGGAAATAAAAAGCAGGCAAAATGACTCAAAACTGTGATTTAAGTCAGACAAAGACAAATATCATATGACATCACTTGTATGTGAATCTAAAACAATGATACAAATAAATTTATTTTGAAAACAGAAATAGAATCACAGATGTAAGAAACAATCTTATGGTTACCGGTGGGGGGGGGAAGGGGGGGGTAAATTGGGAGGTTGAGATTGACATTTACACACTACTGTATATAAGATAGATAACTAAGGGGAACCTTCTGTATAGTACAGGGAACTTAACTCAATACTCCGTAATGAGCTATATGGGAAAATAATCTAAAAGAGAGTGGATATATGTATATGTATAAATGATTCACTTTGCTGCACAGAAGAAACTAGCACAACATTGCAAATCAACTCTACAATGCAGGTCATTGTATAATAATAAATGGGTCACTTTATCAGAAAGATATAACAATTATAAACATGTGTGCACCCAACATCAAAGCACCCACATATATGAAGCACACATTGTCAGGACTGAAGGGAGAAACAGACAGCAAAACAATAATAGAAAATTTTAATACCAAACGTTCAAAAATCAGTAAGTAAACAGAGGACTCGGACAACTTGGAATTATCTATAAAGATTTTTCTGGAAGTTTTAAAAGCTTTAAATGATTTCATTTATGTTTCTCTTTTATGTACTGTCATATTCCATACTTCTCTCCATCAAATCTACTGTAGTCATATAGGAGAAAAGTTGTTTTTCATCCTTGTTGGTAAAAGTAAATAATATTAAAAACAGCAAATCAGAGTATACACGGTTCATCAAAGAATTTTGTTCCATGAGTCATTTACTCTATTCAGAGTCAAATCAAAGAATTCATACCAAACACTTAATGATAGGGTACAGATTATCCAATTTGATAGGGGACTCTATTGACCTCATAACAGCAGGAGTTGCAATATAAAAGACATTAGGAATAAACAGACAGTAATGATATACTGAGAAATGTCTTAACTCTGCCTATAATACAGAATAAAAAGGAAAATTTTTCTGTTATATTTCTTTGAGGTCTAGGATGAAATTAAAACCCCAGGGAACTTCAATTTTGTTTCAGTATCCTTCAATAATTATTTTTTATTAAAAACAAATGATATTTCCTTCAGCTCTTATCTTTAAACACTAAGTGAATCCTTGTTACTTCTCCCAGGAATACTAAATTCAGACAAAACAATTATCTTTTCATTATGAAATCTACAAAATAAATTATTTCTCTATGGATAGTAGGACTTTCCAGGTGGTGCTACAGGAAAAGAATCCACCTGCTAAAGCAAGAGATGTGGGCTGATCCTTGGATTGGGAAGAACCCCTGGAGGAGGGCATGGCAACCTACTCTAGTATTCTTACTGGGAAAATTCCATGGACAGAAGAGCCTGGCAGGCTACACTTTGTGGGGCTGCAAAGAGTCAGACATGATTGAGCAACTAAGCACATGGATAGGTAAGGGACACTGGTATACTTATAGACAAATGTCTTTCTCTTTAAATTTCCTGTTTTCTGTAATAAGTTTATCGTCAAGATCAAGCTGTCAGTTGGCTGTGAAAGGGTAGGTCAGTGTTCCAGTAAATGAGTCTGTTTCAGACACTTGTTTCTTAAGCCCTTGCTTAAGAAATACTTTAGAGGCATAAAGCATTTTATGAGAGCACTGCCTGCGGGATAATGATTTATCTAAGTATTACGCTCATTTGTCTAAGAAATTAAGTTGCTGCGCCATCTTCCTCAATTTATGATCTTCAGTCCCACCATGGGAGGACTAGGAAGACAGGTGCAAGTGGCTAAAAAAATGAATTAAGGATATTACATGTCATCACAAAGAGAACATAGGATATTATAAATACAGTCCGAAACACCATATATAGAAAGTTCATACTTGACTATTAACAATGCCTTCCAAAAGGCAAGTTAACCACTTTTAAATCTTTTTACTATTTCTTCTCTGATTGTCTTTATATCTCTTTATAATATCCTCACATTGAAATGTATTATGTTATTGATTTTATGCCTTATATTTTGATTTCACGTTATGCTGGCTTATTGTGCTTTTCTCATCCCTTTCCTCATTTATTCATTTAAGATATAGTCACTGTGTGCCAGGTCATGGGGATACAACAATTAATGAAGCAGATAAGGTCCATGCTCTCAAAGAGCATATGGTTATATGAGGAGAGAGATAAATATGTAAATGAAGTAATGAGCAAATTCAAATGTTAATGGAGTGAAATGAAGACAGTAAAGCATGGCAATATTAAGGGAAAATGTGGGTGGAACGACACACAGCTTTACATAGAGTCAGGGAATCCTTGCTGGGAAAGAGATCTTGAGCTAGGACTGGAATAAGGGGATTCCTTTTACGGAAATCTGGGCTGTACATCCAAGATAGTAAAAAAAGCAAAAGCAAAGACCCTAGAATTGAACATTTTTCCATTATGATAGTAATTACATTTTACATAAAATTTGACACATTTGCATACTTAGGAAATTGCTTTCGCTCCATTTCTAAGAGCATATCTTCATTTTTGCAGTATATAAGATATGGATTTCATTGTTTTAAAATCTCCTTTCCAACTTTTCCCTTTTACAGTTTTGTCATCTAAACTTTGGAATTGTTAATGCTAACAACTCTATTTTATGTTCTATAACCCAAACTATAACCCAATTTTCCGTAAGTTCATTCTAAAAATGCAAAAGAAAACAGTGTTTACATTACCGTGAGTAGTAAGATCTTGCTCTTTACAGAACCAATGGTTTGCCAAGAGTTTTTTTCTTTTGTGTAGTTTTTTATTTTTCCTCATTTCCCTTATTTTTTTTCTTTTCCCTGTACTATTTGGTTTATCATACTTTTATTTTTTAATCTACCAATCAAGCATTCTATTAGCTTCACCTTTTCTCTAGAGGCTCTCTCATGATTTTTTTGTGGTTTTGTTTGCTGTCTAGACCTTTTACATAACTATCATCTGGAGACTTTCTCTGTTTTTCACATTTTATCCTCCAATTTCCTGAATCACACATCTTTTTCTTTGTATCGCTAGAATAGTTTGGACTACAAGGAACAAAACTACACCGAGATGACCCAAGTAATTACAAAAATAATCACCTCACACAAAAGAAGGCCTGAGATAGAGTGATTCTAGGGCTGTTTAGTTCAATAACTAAATGGAAGCAAGGATGTAATTACTTTCCATCTTTCTGCTTTGCCAGCCTGAGAGTTATCATCTTTGTCCAACTGTCTTGCTGCTGTCAGGATGGCGACATGGAGGTCACAATTCTAAGGATCACACATAGGCATGAAAATATCATCTCTTTTTTATTTCTCTATTTCAAGGTAAGAAAAACTTAACCTAGAAGCCTATGCAGATATCTGCTCTTGTCTCATTCCTAAATAAAACGCTGGCAAAGAAAATGAAATTAGTATGATTGGCTTAAATAATCAAAATTTACCTATAAGGTAGGAGCTAGGATTACCATTCCAAGACCATCTGGGAGAGAGATAACTACCCAGTCCCTTCCCGACTCCAAAAGCAGAAGAATGGAAAGATTGGCTATTGAAATGCTTTTTTTTTTTGGACCGAGACCACACTGTTCTGAGCCACATTGCCAGAAAGAGTATCCTAAGAAGTGCACAGAGGTAGGTTTTGGTGGTCCCTGCATATGTGAAAATGTCTCAGTTTTATCTCCCAAAGGACAGGTAATTGTCTACTTTTGGATTCTCAGAATGGAAAAAGGTGTTTCCTCAGGACTTTGAAGGAATTTCTCCATGTCAACCAGGATCCAGTGATGAGAATTTCCAAACAGGACTTTTTAGGTGATCAGCTTAATCCTCGGAAGGTTTTTAGGATGTACTCCTTATTCTTGGTGTGCTACAGTTTCTTAATGTAATGTTGTGGTGGTTTATTTATTTATTTTATTCAGTGCTGTTCACCTTTGAATCTAGGGTTTTATGATCTACTTCCACTCTGGGATATTTAGTTTGGTTGATCAAATGATGATTTCCTCCCACTTCTCTTTTTCATTCTCTCTTTCTGGAAATTCTTTTAATTGCATGTTGGATGAAGATGTCGTGAACTGGTCTTCTAAGTTTTATTCTTTTTCTCTTTTTTCTCTTTGCTCTTACATTTTCACCTCTTTTTAATTGTTGTGATTTCTGAGAGGTGATCTTCATTTTATCACTCCATCCTCAGCTGAATTTTTATTTTTGTAATCATATTTAAAATTTTCACGATCTTTTAAATTTACTCCTATTATTACTTTTTTATTGCAGGGTATTGTTTCAGATATAGATGTGATATCTCCTCCAGTCTCAACTGCGCTTATACTAAAGTCTACTTGTCTCATTATTTACTACTAACAGGCAGATAATGTGTTTTCTCATTTCTGAATTGACAAAAGGATTGAGGGGAACTTTCATGGTTCTATTTCTATACAGAGATATTGACTTTATAAAGCCATTACTCTTCGGCTGACGAGACTAATTCAGGCAGAGTGGAGAATGGTATATGCAAGGACCAACAACTTATGACAGCTCAGATGCTGAGTACAGTGGTGTATCTTGGGGACATCATCAAGATTTGCCACTGTCAAAATCGCAAAGATGCTGAATTTGTGTAGTTCTCTTTCTCTTTCCTATTCTTTATAGCTATTTTTTCCTGTTTTCTCTAAACCCAAACTGGTCACTGCTCTCACTTTATCTACTCTGAGATTCTTTTCAGGCCTTTCTTTCCCCAAAGTTTGTCTAGTTTACTTATCCTACTCATCTATTAAATCTGCTAATCTGTAAGATTTCAAAATTAGCTGATTAGTTCATGTTTAGATGTGAATGATTAATGATCCGAAGAGAGATCTTGAAAACTCAATAACCTTTAATTGGCATAAATGAGAAGAGTATTTTTGAGAATCTTTCCAGGGCCCCTTGTTTTGTCTGGGCAGACTCTCAGAAGCTCTAGCCTAGACACATTTAAAACAGTAATCAGCAACTTAATGTCTTAATTTTGAAGAGATTTATTATACCAAAAATGACTTGTAAATGTATTCACTTGATATAAATCTACATATACATAGTATACATACATTCTTTGTTTTTAGGCATAGGAGTATATATGTCTTTCCATGTTTTTCAAGATCCAGATACAAATTACAGCCAATCTCTACATAATAAAGCCTCCAGAGAGAGAAAGTTATTATAATTGTTATATTTCATATCTTTCTTCCTTCTCAAAAACATCTAATGTCATTTTGACTGCAACTTGAAGTCTTTTATAATATCGCCCAAAGGAATTTGTTAAACATAAATGAGAGTGTTGCACTTGTTATGTATTGATGACTGATTTAAGAATGCACTTAGAAGTGTATGGGACTTCCATGGTGGCTCAGGTGGTAAAGAATCTGCCTGCAATGCAGGAGACCTGGTTTAGATCCCTGGGTCGGGAAGATCCCCTGGAGAAGGGAATGGCTACCCACTCCAGTGTTCTTGCCTGGAAAATCCCATGGATGGAGGAGCCTGGCAGGCTACGGTCCACGTGGTCACAAGGAGTTGGACATGACTGAGTGGCTTTCACTTTCACTTCATTTTAGAAGCATATATCTAGTTTCTCAATGTGATTATTGTAAACAAATTCACAATATATGAAGGACAGCTGCACTGAAGGAAAGAGTTTTATATATATATATATATATATATAGTGCAGTGCAGCTCCTATGATGAAGATAAAGAGGAGATTAAATAGTTTAAGACTGCAGGAAAGACCTTCAGAGCTCGTAAAAACTTGGAAACTCTGGTAAAACAACAACCCATGAGAAGTACAGTAAGCATGACATGGAATGGATGGATAATTTTTAGAACTTTTTAAATTTTTAATTAGAAAATAATTGCTTTACATTATTGTGTTGATTTCTACCATACATCAACATGAATCAGCCATAAGTATCCATATGTCGCCACCTTCTTGAACCACCCTCCTACCTCCCACCCCCAGAGGAATGAATTGTAATTGGTTCGAGCTCCCAGAGGAATGAATTGTAATTGGTTCTTTACATGGATCCAACTCAGTAGGGTCCAACACCACCCCTCAAACATAATCTCCAGGATCAATCTTTCTTCTCCTTTCTTCTCAGCATCTTGTAAAGATTTCATAGTTTTCAGTCATTTTCAAATATTGAAAAATGGAATCTAACGTAAAATTCTAATTTTACTTATAATTCAAGGCTTCGCTCCTTTGCTTAACTCAAGCCTAACCCAAGGCTTAAGATCAGGGATGGAAAGGAGAATCAGAGAGAGAGAGAGGACAACTAGGCAGCACCTGAGGTCAAGTGCAGATTTAAGAGAGAACCACCCATGTGTGCAGAAAACCTCCTTTAAAATGTTGCTGCTTATTTGCAAAATCGTGCCTGACTCTTTCGCAACCCCATGGCGTAGCCGACCAAGCTCCTTGTCCAGACCCTTCTGTTTAGATCATGAAATGTAACAACTGAAGCCCATTTTATTTCTTCTTACCATTTCTCTTGTGACATTGCGCAAAACGATTTAAATGAGTGATAATGTGAACAGGGGATTTTCATATCTCAAATGTTTAGAATGTATGTGTGTGAAAACATAAATAATATACCCTCATTCCTGCAAAACTGAAGTGAGGAAACAGAGTTTGGAGTGTTGATAGAGATTGAGGTTACCCTGGAGGAAAATAAGATATGCTAATAAATATTTATGTTCTCAGTAAATATGCGAAGAACTTCTACGATGGATATATAGTTAAAATTGGAGGGTTGAACTCAGGTTTGAGGCAATAAGGAATTGAAATATCTGAATGCGTTCAACATTCAGTTGGAAATAGCTGTTTAATAAGCACTTTGTGAGAAGTTCCTTTTTAAAAATTAAGTTAATGTTGATTTCATGATGCATATATATTTAAACTTCTGTGGTTTAATAGTAAAACTTTGAATTAAAATTATTTATTTTCCTGCTTTTAAAGATTATGCATATTGATGTACATTGTATTAAATAAGAAGACATTTTTAAGAAAGAAATTTAAAAATTAATACCTACAATTCTACCATCTAGAAATAACAACTACTGCTAAGTGTTTGATATCTTTTAAATTTCTTTTCTATGCAAATATAAATTTACATACATATTTTACAAGCATAGCATATACAATATATTTATAATTTGAATTTTTAACCATAATTTTTAACAACATGTCATAATTTTTTGCTATTATAAATAGTGCCACAAGAAAAAATCCTTGCACATGTATCTTAGATACTGCTGTGATAGGAATTTTTGTCTCTGCTCCCACTGCAAAGGATACAAATGTTGAAATCCTAACACCCAGTGTAACTATATTAGGAGGTGGAAACTTTGGAAAGGGTGGAGCCTGTTTGAATTAAATTAGTGTCCTTATGAAATAAGTCCTACTGAGCTCCCTAGCTCCATCTGCCATGGAAAGATACAACAAGAAGTCTGTAACCTGAAAGAAGGCTCTCATCCAATCACACTGGCACCCTGATCTCAGACTTTCAGCTTCTAGAACTGTGAGAAATAAATGTTTATTGTTCATAAGCCACCCACACTATGATAACAGACTGATAGGAACATACAAGTTCATTATATCTCTGATACAATTGTATTTTTATTTTTATCTTTTTATCAGATAATGAATTTTGCCATAACTTATAGATTATCTAAAATTAATATGCTACCTTGGTTTTCTTTTGATTAGTTTTTGCAAAATATATCTCCTCCCATCATTTTAAGGGGAAGAAAATGGCAACCCATTCCAGTACTCTTGCCTGGAAAATCCCATGGATGGAGGACCCTGGTAGGCTACAGTCCATGGCGTCGCAAAGAGTCGGACATGACTGAGCAACTTCACTTTCCCTTTTCACTTTCATGCATTGGAGAAGGAAATGGCAACCCACTCCAGTGTTCTTGCCTGGAGAATCCCAGGGACGGAGGAGCCTGGTGGGCTGCCGTCTATGGGGTCGCACAGAGTCGGACACGACTGAAGCAGCACACACATGATGCAGCAGCAGCATCATTTTAATTTCAATACATATGTGTGTGTATATGTACATGTGTTGTGTGTGTGTGTGTAAGAGTGTTTTGGATGTTTTTCTTATCAGCAACATAAAGCTGGATTTCTGTAAAAGAAAATCTAACCCAACAATCTGTTTTTCAATAGTTGGATTTAATCCATTTACATATATTGGAGCTAATGATTATAATTAATGGTTAACAGCATGGGTTTACTCTTGCAACTTGTCTTGTATTTTCTACTTTATATATATATATATATGTTTTCTTTTCTTATTTTCCTTCTTTCCTGCCTCCTGCTGGATTATTTCTTTTTATTCTTATATTATTTTTAGAAATTTCATTCAGCTCAACATTAATTTGGCATTTTATGTATATAAAGTGAATTATATATTAGCTAATTCTTTCAAACAGTTCCATGAGTTATATGCTACTAGTATGTTAATTTTATGGGTAAAGGAAAATGAGCCCTAGAGAGAGAAAATAATTAGCCTAAAGTTACACAGTAAGTAAAAGAGCCAGAATTCAACTCAAACATTTTTGCTGCAGAGTCTATGCTCTTCCCAACCACAGGGCTAAATCAGTGCCATGGAGCAAACTGTAGAGTTTTGGACAAGGCTATAGGATATTCGGGGACAATATTACATACCCTGCAGTAAACAACAGTAAGAAAGTCTTCATTAGGAAGTGATATTTGAGCAAAGACTTGAAGGGGTGATGAAGCAAGTTATACAGATACCTGAGGAAAGAGAATTCCAGATAAAAAAAGAATACTAAGCCCTGTGGTGAAGGCCACAGACAAGGAGTCCTTGTGTCTGTGAGGAGGCAAGGGTTGAATGATGACAGTGAGCAAACAAGAGGATAGGTCATGTAGAGCCTTTTAGGTTATAGAAACAACTTTTGCTTAATTGGACCACAGACACACCCATTCACTTGTGCACTGCAGAACTGCAAAGTAGACTGGTTCCAACAGACTATAAGGATTACAGAGCCTAAAATATTTATTATCTGACTCCTTACAAAAGAGTTTGCCAACCTCCATTCTACTCCACTGATGTTTGTTGAATGAATGAAAAAAACCTCAATTTTGATACTTTATCATATAATTATATTATCATAGACCACATAATGTATATTTTCTAATATTCTCTGTACATATATTAATGTATAAATGTAATATATATTCATACAAATAAAATGTATATTGTAGATATATTAATTTCATGTATATTAGATGCATAAGTACATTATATAATATATAAATATTATTTAATAGCACAACTTCATATGCCATACAATTGTATAGCCCTTATAACATTATATAAACAACAGGGAGGCCTGGCCTGCTGCAGTTCATGGGGTTGCAAAGAGTCATACATGACTGGGTGACTGAACAGCAACAACTACAATAATAATATATAATTTTAGCTCTCCATAACTCATACATATATGCGTACATATTAAAAACTCTTATACATATAAGTGTGATATTAAAAAATATGCATGTCTCCACAACTTTTGTTCTCTTTTCTCAATGAAATTCTAAAATAGGAACAAGGCCTTATAATTTCTTTATTATTTAGTTCTGGTGCTAAAGTGTTTAATAAATGCTTGAGGTGCATAAAATTGTTCGAATTATAGTAATTCTTAACCCACTGACCTTTATAACCAGTTGCTCTTAAATTGAAGGCTTATGTCAGAGATTTAGAAGAAAAATATGAAATTGAATAAAATAAATGATTCAAGTATAAATCAGTAACTTATTGATGGAACGATTATATGTTGCAGGATAAATACGCTGTCCTCTGTGAGTTGTTATTAAGCAGTCTCCCAGAGTTAGTGAACTTCTTAAAGTGGCCTATTAGCCACAGATAGTTACACAAAGGGGGTAGCTAGCTTGAGGTACTATTGAATCAGAACTTTCTGTGTTAGTTTTATATGCTTCTTTTCCACAGGGGTTTTCCATTTTAAAAGCTATGGACATTGATGGATTAAAAAGTAACATGGCCAATATTGCTTGAAACCATGTAGTCCCAAACTATACGCAGCTTCATTGAAGAAGTGTAACTCTTGTTTAAAAGGAAAATGTAAGTGAGAGAAGTGATAGCAACTTGGAGGAAGCTAAATCCACAAGAGAAGGGCACTGATGTGTTTTAAGTTTGAAAAAAAAATGTCTGATTATGTGTTCTAAGAGAAAAAATCTATAGTGGAGTTATTTTAGAGCTAAATCCCATGGACGGAGGAGCCTGGAAGGCCGAAGTCCATGGGGTCACTGAGGGTCAGGCACGACTGAGCGACTTCACTTTCATGCATTGGAGAAGGAAATGGCAACCCACTCCAGTGTTCTTGCCTGGAGAATCCCAGGGATGGGGGAGCCTGGTGGGCTGCTGTCTATGGGGTTGCACAGAGTCGGACACAACTGAAGTGACTTAGCAGCAGCAGCAGCGGTCTCTTCAATTGTAATTTGTCGCTAGCTATTTGACTATGCCAAAGCCTTTGACTGTGTGGATCACAATCAACTGTGGAAAATTCTGAAAGAGATGGGAATACCAGACCACCTGACCTGCCTCTTGAGAAATCCGTATGCAGGTCAGGAAGCAACAGTTAGAACTGGACAGGGAACAGACTGGTTCCAAATAGGAAAAGGAGTACGTCAAGGCTGTATATTGTCACCCTGCTTATTTAACTTCTATGCAGAGTACATCATGAGAAACGCTGGACTGGAAGAAGCACAAGCTGGAATCAAGATTGCCAGGAGAAATATCAATAACCTCAGATACGCAGATGACACTACCCTTATGGCAGAAAGTGAAGAGGAACTCAAAAGCCTCTTGATAAAAGTGAAAGAGGAGAGTGAAAAAGTTGGCTTAAAACTCGACATTCAGAAAATGAAGATCATGGCATCCGCTCCCATCACTTCAGGGGAAATAGATGGGGAAACAGTGGAAACAGTGTCAGACTTTATTTTTTTGGGCTCCAAATCACCGCAGGTGGTGACTGCAGCCATGAAATTAAAAGACGCTTACCCCTTGGAAGGAAAGCTATGATCAACCTAGATAGCATATTCAGAAGCAGAGACATTACTTTGCCCACAAAGGTCTGTCCAGTCAAGGCTATGGTTTTTCCAGTGGTCATGTATGGATGTGAGAGTTGGACTGTGAAGAAAGCTGAGCGCCGAAGAATTGATGCTTTTGAACTGTGGTGTTGGAGAATACTCTTGAGGGTCCCTTGGACTGCAAGGAGATCCAACCAGTCCATTCTGAAGGAGATCAACCCTGGGATTTCTTTGGAAGGACTGATGCTAAAGCTGAAACTCCAGTACTTTGGCCACCTCACGCGAAGAGTTGATTCATTGGAAAAGACTCTGATGCTGGGAGGGATTGGGGGCAGGAGGAGAAGGGGACGACAGAGGATGAGATGGCTGGATGGCATCACGGACTCGGTGGATGTGAATCTGAGTGAACTCCGGGAGTTGGTGATGACAGGGAGGCCTGGCGTGCTGGGATTCACGGGGTCACAAAGAGTCAGATATGACTGAGTGACTGAACTGAACTGAACTGATCACAGTGTAACATGAAAAGTGCTGTGATAGGAAACCACAGGATTTTTCTGGGGCTTGGGTAGGAGTGGAGTAGAGAAGCTGGTTAGAGAAACTGAGCCGAATCTGAGTAGGAATTAGCTAAATGAAGAAAGTGAAGGGCATTCCAGAGACCAAGAAGAGCATGTATGAACACACAGAGGCATGAAACACTTCTCAAGAATACAAGTAGCTCAGTGTGCTTGGTGCTTTTCATCATGATCCATGTAATAGAGACAGTTTCAAGAGGTAAGGACCAAATCATGAAGGGCCTGAGAATTTTGGGCAGACATTGAATGAGAGTAGTATGATCAGATCTGTTTTTTAAAAAGATTGCTCTGTACCCCAGAACAAAGATGGGCAGAAGCCATGAATTAATTCACAGAAGTAATGCAAATGGCCAATAAATTATGAAAACTTAGCTTCCTTAAGTATCAAAGAAATGCAATAAAACAACCAAATACAATTTTTTACCTATCAGGTGGGCAAAGATTAAACTGAATAATACTGCCCAGTGTTGGAAAAGACATGAGTAAAAGGACATTCAGAAACCACTCGTTGGTAATATAAATTGAAAAAAATGGGGTAGGTGAGAGAGGTATAGCAATTTATATTACAAATCAGAAACTTAAAAAATGTATATCTTCTTTGGCTTCCCAATTCCATATCTAGGAAGTTATTCCATGGGAATAATAAAAAAACCTTCATCAAGATGTTTGTAAAAGGATGTTTATCACAGCATTGTTTTTAATAGTGAAATAATTGAAGACAGGTTAAGTGTTCTAGTGAGAGACTGTGAAATAAATCATGTTACAGCCACATAGTGGAATACCACACAGCTGTTAAAATGATGCTATTGATGCATGTTTATTGACATGGAAAGATGTTCATTATAAATGTTAGTGAAAAAGCAGATTCCTGAAGAGTATATAGAGCATTCCAATTTTGTAAATTAAAAAAAAAATGTTCAAGCATCAGAGTAAACTGCATAGAAAAAAATTTGGAAGGTCATATACTGAAAGATTATCTCTGGGTAGTAGAGTTATTGGTGATTTTTTTCTTTTTTTTCTGGTGTATATTCTAATTTTTTAAAAAGTAAACTTGCATTACTTGTGTGATTTTTTTTAAGTAAAATTAAGAATAAACAAACAAACAAAAATAAAGAGTACTCTGGCAGAAATGTGAAGAAATTAACTGGGGAGAGCAAGACTGGAAGAAGACTGATTGCAGTGGTGCAGGCCAGAGATCTCAAAGAATGAAGCCAAAGCAGGCAGAACAGGGCTGGAAAGATGGGGACAAAGGTGAGATATGTTGAAGAAGTAGAATCTTTAGGACTGTTGACTAATTGGATATGTAGATGAGTGAGGATATAAGTGGTCGACAAACCTACGAGGCTTATCAGAGCATGCGTTGGAGAAGGAAATGGCCACCCACTCCAGTGTTCTTGCCTGGAGAATCCCAGGGACCGGGGAGCCTGGTGGGCTGCCATCTATGGGGTCACACAGAGTCGGACAGGACTGAAGCGACTTAGCAGCAGCAGCATGTGTAAGTTTTAAAGTATGATAAACATTACCTGGTAACACACAGAATTAAAAATCTCTATGTTGCACTATGGACACTATTTGAATCAGTGTCACTTATCTAATGACTACACAACCCATATAAGTGACACAGTTCACAAATGCACAAATACTCCACAAGGGAACACAAAATGCTAAACTTTTATTATATCAGCTTAAATATGTTTTAGCTTGTTACAAGGCATCGTGTCCATATGATTGATACTCCAACGTGTCTGGGAAAAAAGATGGAAGTTTACATGATCACAATTACAAAAAGAAGTTGCTGAACCAACTGATTTCTTGAACTACAAATGGTAACATGCAGGACCTTAGGTATCCCACTCTTTTCGCATATGTATTGGTGTATTTTCCACTGAGTAAAACCCAATGGACTCTTCCAGTGCCCACAAGGCTAGTAGATTTTCTCTTTTGCTTTTATGCAAAAAAATAAAAAATAAAAATACTGCCTAGTGTGTAGAGTTTGGCAAAGGGACACTCTTTCCACCCTTAGACTTTGAACATCAACTACCAGCTTTGGATCTTTTGTTCCTATATTCCAATTTTTATTACAAAATAGACAACAATTCTCTCAGGTATAAGAATTTTAAATTTTGTAGAAAAACTGTGGCTGAGGCATGAGGGTGGGAATTGACAAGGGATTTGTACCAATCTTGTTACTTGGAACAAAAGACAAAAAACATTTTTTCCGATGGAGGACTTGTACTCTTTTCTTCTGGGAACCATGTGAAATTTATTTGTTTTTACCTTAGGAAACAAGAGACAGAAAGCACTTTCCTTAATAAGTCTAAGAGTATGTGGAGAAAGAAATGTTGGGTCTCAGTATACAAGAAAAAAGAGGGAACTAATACTGAGAACTGAATGTGCATGACACTGATAGAAGCTTTTTAAAAGTTATCACTTTTAACCATGACAAGAACTTTATAGATCAGAGAGCTGAGCTTTAGAGATATTAACAAAATTCTTCAATTCATCCCACTATGCTTTGGTCTACAACTATTAGAATTTTTGATTCAAACTTACACATAAAGAATTCACATTGCATGAAATTCAGAGCTAAGGGTGGGTGTGCTCCAGTGTTGATTGATTTGAGCTAAATAGGTTATCAAGGATTCAACAACAGCAACAAAACCTGTTAGCCCAAGTACATCCAGTAAATTTGCAAGATATAAAATCAACACATAAAAATCAATTGCATTTCTAATCAATAAAAATGAATAATCCCAAAGGGAAACTAAGAAAATAATTATATTTATAATAGTATCTAAAAGCACAAAATTGTTAGGAATAGACTTAACCAGGAGGTAAAAGATTCATACACTGAAAACTTCAAAATATTGTAAAATAAATTAAAGACAAATAAATGGAAAGACATCCATGTTCACAGATTGAAAGAATTAATATTATTAAAATTTTCATACTACCCAAAGTAATCTATATATTCAATGCAATTCTTATTACAATTCTAGCATCATGTTATATAGAAGGAGAAAAAACAAGTCTCAAATTCATATGGAATGAGAAAGGATCTTGAAAAGCCAAAAGGATCTTGTTAAAGAAGACTAAAGCTGGAGGCCTCATACTTTCTGATTTCAAAACATATTACAAAACTGCAGTATTCAAAACAGTATAGTACTGGCATAAAGACAGACATATAGGCTAATGGAATAGAATGGAGAGACTTGAAAGAAATTTAGGTTGTTGTTGTTCCATCACCCAGTCATGTCACTCTTTGTGACCACACGGACGGCAGCACACCAGGCTTCCCTGTCCCTCACCATCTCCCGGAGTTTGCCCAAGTTCAGGTCCAATGCATCAGTGATGCCATCTAGCCATTTCATTCTCTGATGCCTTCTTCCCCTTCTGCCCTCAATCTTTCCCAACATCAGGGAAAGGCAATCAAATAATAGTTCACAAGGGTGCTAAGACTGTTGTTCAGGCGCCAACTCCTGTCTGACTCTGCAATTCCGTGAACTGCAGTATCCCAGGCTTCCCTGTCCTTCACTACACAATGGAAAAAAAAAATCTCTTTAGCAAAGGCACTTGGGAAAGCTGGATATCCACATACGAAAGAATAACGTTGAACTCACCTTACACCACACACAAAAATCAACTCAACATAGATAAAAGAGTTAAAAGTAAGGCCTGAAACTATAAAACTCCTAAAAGGAAACATTATGGTAAAGCTTCACAACATCGGTCTTGGCAATGATTTCTTGGACATGACACTGAAAGTACAGACAACAAAAGCAAAAATAAACAAGTAGCGCGATTTCAAACTATGAACAACAGAGTGAAAAGGTAACACACTGAATGGGGTACAATATTTGAAAACTGTATATTTGATAAGAGGTTAAATCCAAAATATATCAATATGAGAAACTCCTACAACTCAATGATACAAAAACAAATAACCCAATTAAAAATTCGATAAGTGACTTGTATAGACATTTCTTCAAAGAGGACATACAAATGGCCAAAAGATATGAAAAAATGCTCAATAACACTAATCATCAGGAAAATGCAAGTCAAAACCATAGGGAGATACCTCCTCTTATCTGTTAGGATGGCCAATAAAAATAGAACCAAAATAACAAGCCGTGATGTAGAGAAATTGAGACACTTGTGCACTGCTAGTGAGAATGTAAAATGGTGTAGCCACTATGGAAAACGGTATGAAGTTTCTTCAAAAACAATTAAAAATAAAATTGCCATATGATTCAGCCCCATATCCTATTTCTGGGTATAACCCCAAAGAAATAAAAAACAGGATCTGAAAAAAATATTTGTCTTCTTGTGTTCATTGCAGCATTATTTGCAGTGGCCAAGATGTGGAAACAAACTAAATATTCACTGATAGATGAGTGGATCAAGAAAACGTGGTATGCACATGCAGCAGAATATTATTGATTCTTAAAAATAAGAAAATGCTGTCATATGCTGCAGTATGGATGAAGCTTGACGGCATTATGCTAAGTGGAATATGACAGTGAAAGGATAATCACTGTATTATTCTACTTTCATCTAAAGTAATCAAATTCATAGAAGCAGGAAATAAATTGGTTATCTGAGGCTGGTGGAGGGTGAGATGGGAGTTGCTGTTAAGTGGGCACAGCCTCATTCATGCAAGATGAAAAAATTCTGGTGATTTGCTGTACAACAACGTCCATACGGTTAAAAACACTGTACTGTACACTTCAAAATTGGTGAAGAGGAATTTCACAATTTATTTTTTACCACAATAAAAACAAATTGAAAAATTGAGTTCTGTTAAAAAGGAAGAACAGAGTTAGATTCTGGGTAAGCAAACAATCTATTCTATTAAAACAGCATTTTTTATTCCTGAGGAATCAAAACTATATTTCAGCATCAGAGGCTACCATGTGTTGGCCTGTGATCTACTGTTCAGTCAGTTCAGTCGCTCAGTTGTGTCTGACTCTTTGTGACCCCATGAATCGCAGCACGCCAGGCCTCCCTGTCCATCACCAACTCCCGGAGTTCACTCAGACTCACGTCCATCGAGTTGGTGATGCCATCCAGCCATCTCATCCTCTGTCGTCCCCTTCTCCTCCTGCCCCCAATCCCCCCCAGCATCAGAGTCTTTTCCAATGAGTCTGCTCTTCTCATGAGGTGGCCAAAGTACTGGAGTCGCAACTTTAGCATCATTCCTTCCGAAGAAATCCCAGGGCTGATCTCCTTCAGAATGGACTGGTTGGATCTCCTTGCAGTCCAAGAGACTCTCAAGAGTCTTCTCCAACACCACAGTGCAAAAGCATCAATTCTTCGGCACTCAGCCTTCTTCACAGTCCAACTCTCACATCCATACACGACCACAGGAAAAACCTTAGCCTTGACTAGACAGACCTTTGTTGGCAAAGTAATGTCTCTGCTTTGGAATATGCTATCTAGGTTGGTCATATCTTTCCTTCCAAGGAGTAAGCGTCTTTTAATTTCATGGCTGCAGTCACCATCTGCAGTGATTTTGGAGCCCCCCAAAATAAAGCCTGACACTGTTTCTACTGTTTCCCCATCTATTTCCCCTGAAGTGATGGGAGCAGATCCATGATCTTCATTTTCTGAATGTTGAGCTTTAAGCCAACTTTCTCATTCTCCCCTTTCACTTTCATCAAGAGGCTTTTTAGTTCCTCTAAAATAGAAAATTTACTTTAGGTAAAAGGAATGTATATTGTATGAGCATAATATTATTAATTACCATTTAAGTATATGTCAAACACTTATTTAAGCTCTTTATATGTGTTACCTAAGTTAACCCTCACAACAATTTTATTAAAGTAAATACAGTTATGTCTATTTACTGACATGAAAATTGAGAGCAGAAAGTTAAAGCAATTTGCTTCAGATAAGTAAAGTGTAGAAAAAGAATTCAAACACAAGCAGCATAATTGTAGAGCCCACTCTCTTGAAACACATGAGAGAAAACTCCAAAGAGGGCTCTGTTATGAAAAAACATATGTTCGAGTTAGCCTGCCTTACATGATTGACAAAATCACTATAGCAGCTCAAAAGCAACAAAAATATTAACACTGATTCACAGCATCTTGTGTGATGTGTGATCACTTGAAGATAAAAGGAGGAACTGGAAGCATTAATAATATTTTGTCTCTCTTGATGTGACACTGACATACAACCTTCTCCTTCACTGTTTAAATGTGGTATTCTCTTGATTTCCTGACAGAAAAAGATGTGAATTCTATTGTCTTTAGTTAATGCAGAAACAATTAGAGAACTAATACTCACACTTTTAATTTCTGCCTACCTTGATAGACACAAAGTACAATTAAATATTCTAAGAGGTAACCGTAAATCATTTAAAGTAATTAGCTACTCTCCCTAGAAAGTTCAGCTCTGTAGCTCTATACAGCAAACTGGAAAAATTGTCTTGATTGACCAGTACTAGCTGATTCTCCAGGGGACATTTAATCTCTTGGGCTAAATATTACTTCTGTGTCATGAAGAATGGGCGCAAGCCTGGTGACTTTCATCTCCATTTTTACTTTCACATTTTTAGTTTATATTCCGTCCCTTTCACAGGTGACATGCTGAGGGCTGTCACACCTACACTGTGGTGCCATCACAAAGGATCTGTAGTCATTTTCCTGTGTCACTCTTTCTCTGAATAACCGTGTAGGGGTCTCAGAATCAAGTAGTTGTACGACATCATGGTTTTCAAACTCTTCATTTTTCTTCTCAACACTATATGAAATTTGTATATATTCTTAGTTTTATTCTTGAATTATTTAAAGCGATATATTCTAAGTTTTATTTAAGTCTTAAGTTTGAGTGTGCCAGGTCATAGTATAATAGAATTTGAAAATAATATTATATATTGTATTTTCTTATACAGTAATTTCCCTTTTCCACATAGTTCTTCTTACCCATTGTTCTGAGAAGGAATTTTAATTTTTTGGTTTTTTTAATGCATAGTTTTCTCTTTGACTGTTTGGTTAGTCCATGGAATAATTTGAATCATCAGTGAACATTCTGGAAAGTGAAAGCTCTGTCTATTGAAAGGGAATGAAATTAAGTAGACTATCCAGGTCTAAAACTCTAAAAATTGTAATCTTGGACTTTCTCCAAAATTATACTCTTGTCAGTATTACAAGGAACCATTTACTTGAATAATTTACCATCTATGCTCCCAAGTGTGCATTTTAAAATCCTCTTTATTTCCTTTAACTTTTCACTAGGGGGATTTTCAAAATACACAAAATTAGAGAGACTAGCAGAGCAAAGTCACTTATATCCATAACCCAGCTTCAACAATTATCAACATTATCCCAGTTATTTTTAAACTTTCCACTACTCTCAATTTTCTTCCCTAACATGTGCTTTAAAGTAGATCCCAGACATTGTGTCATTTCACTTATAAGTAAAATAATATCATTTGCATTGAGCTCTTGTTAAAGAGTAACAATTGTGCAAGGAAAACATTCAAATGAATATGAAAATCACAGTTGTCCCTCTGTTGCAGGAAGGGGGACCCCTTCCATGGCCTGGAATTGGGCCCTTGTCTAATACTCTGAGATGAATTGTCCAAGGAGACACATGTGCTGACAAGGCAAGAGATTTTATTGGGAAAGGGTGCCCGGGCAGAGAGCAGTAGGGTAAGGGAACCCAAGAAAGCTGCTCTGCATGTGGCTCGCAGTCTCAGGGTTTATGGTGAAGGGACTAGTTTCTGGGTTATCTTTAGCCAATCATTCTGAACTCAGAGTCCTTCCTGGTGGTGCATGCCTTGTTCAGCCAAGATGGATGCCAGCGAGAAGGATTCTGGGAGGTGGTTGGACATTTGGTGTCTCCTTTTGACGTTTCCCGAACTCTTCCGGTTGGTGGTGGGTTATTACTTCCGTGTTCCTTACAGGACCTCCTGTTGTAAAACAGCTCATGCAAATAAATGGTTACTATGGTGCCTGGCCAAGGTGGATGGTCAGTGTGCTTCCTCTAACACCTCTAGATGTGCTCAAGTAGTAGAGAGTGAAAAGGAGCCTTGGCAAGCTTCTAGTTCCCTTGAGTGACAATCCTGACCCAGGCACATATTAATGAGGTTTCAGTCATGCACTTTTCCCTCTGTGTCCTCAGTTTTCTTTTCTAAAGTGGAAATTTTGAAATGTCTTTTACCTCAGAGACAAATGCTGTGTTGTTACAACAAATACATACAAAGAATGTATGTTGCTGTTGTTTAGTCGCTAAGTCATGTCTGACTCTTTGTAACCCCACGGACTGTGGCTCACCAGGCTCCGCTGTCCATGGGATTCCCCAGGCAAGTTTATTGGAGTGGGTTGCCATTTCCTTCTCCAACAAAGAATGTATACATACATACAAAGATGTATACACACATACAAACACACACACACATACAAAGTATGAATGTATACATACATACATATAGACTCTATTAATCTCAAATACAACTTTAATAGAAACTTAGCATAAAAGCACCAAATAAGTACGTGTTAAATGGAAGAACAAGTATATAAAAAATGAATTAAAGACATTATCTGTACAATGTCAGATTGTTATCCAAAATGCATAAAGTTAAATCACTTCACCAAATGTTTTGCTTGAGCAGGTAGCTATTTAGTCACAGTGATTGAATATATAGCATGTATGGGCTTCCCTGTTAGCTTAGTTGGTAAAGAACACACCTGCCAATGCAGGAGATGCGGGTTTGACCCTGGATCAGGAAGATCCCCTGGTGTAGGAAATAACAATCCACTCCAATACTCTTGCCTGGGAAATCCCACGGACAGAGAAGCCTGGTGGGCTATAGTCTGTGGGGTTGCAAGACTCGGACACAACTTTGTGACTAAACCACCACCACCATATAGTGTATATAAAGTGTATACTGCTGCTGCTAAGTCGCTTCAGTCGTGTCCGACTCTGTGCGACCCCATAGACGGCAGCCCCCCAGGCTCCGTCATCCCTGGGATTCTCTAGGCAAGAACACTGGAGTGGGTCACCATTTCCTTCTCCAATGCATGAGAGTGAAAAGTGAAAGTGAAGTCGCTCAGTCGTATCCGACTTTTCATGACCCCATGGACTGCAGCCTCCCAGGCTCCTCCGTCCATGGGATTCTCCAGGCAAGAGTACTGGAGTGGGGTGCCATTGCCTTCTCCAAAAGTATATACACCTTGAGATTATTTGACTTTTAGTCTTTTGTCAATAAAACACCATATTATGGACAGATATTTTCATTCTTCATTTAGAGGCTTTACTATTATGTAGTAATAGCAAGAAAAATGCTATATTTTGCATACTACTGCTTATATTAAGTGTCAGATCTGCAACCTGTGTGTTTGGGCATTTTTGTTGCCTAACATGGTGACTAAATGAATCTTCTCACATGAATTCTTATTGGTTACTAGCTGCTCATGGCAACTTCAGCAACATAATTTTTGCAAGAAATTATGTTCTCCCCTATTTTTTTAAAAAGTAAGAATATGTTGAACTGGTTAAATCCATGTTCAATTAGACACAAAAATACTGAAATTTTGTCTCTTTGGAGAGTACCATATTTTGTGGTTGTGAAAGATTCTAAGATGAAACAGCCATGGGCACTGCCTTTTAAGAGCTTATAATTGTGTCATAGAGAAAAACATGCTAAAATAAAGGTCTGCTTCTAGACAGAAAGTTCTAGAAAGAACTTTAATTAGCAGTTTTTCTAAATGTGCTGTATGCTGTGCCATGCTAAGTCGCTTCAGTTGTGTCTGACTCTCTGGGACCCCATGGACTTTAGCCTGCCAGGCTCCCTTGTCCATGGAATTCTCCAGGCAAGAATACTGGAGTGAGTTGCTGCTCTTCCCGACCCAGGGATTGAACTCGTGTCTCACCTGCTTTGGTAGCAGGTGTTTTACCACTAGCATGACCTGGAAATAACATTGTAGAATTAAACAGTTTTTGCGGGGGAAATGGCATAGAATTACAGGAAGCTTTTTAGTCAAGGCAGCTGCTCTTGTGATTTGTGTGGGGTTTACTGAATCCACACAACCCAGAGGGCTTACTCTGTCACCGTGTTGCTCTCGTCTCATCACCCTACAATACTCAGCTGTATGTAGAAGCCACAAAAGGTTTACAGTGTCTAACAAATGGAGTTGATGAGCTTTTAGGGTGGTAGCTCTCACCACTCTAGGACTATGTAACAAACTAGTCTTTGAACGTGCTGTACATAGCCGCATAGGGACGATGTGTTGTGGAATTTCTACCGCTGTGAGGGCTTCGAAGGGATATTGACACCCAACTCTTTAAAGGCCCATACTTTATGCTTCTGTCCTCCTAATTCACACCCGCTGGCTATAATGGAAGAAGGGGCCTCTTTTGCCCCTCACCCAGCTGTTCCCGTAAGTGCAGGCTTCTTCCACGGAGAAGACCTGGATCTCCCTGGGGCCAGCACTGCACCGCGTTCTCTCTCCAGTGCCCTCCTCAGGTCAGCTGGACTGGGGAGACATACATGGCGCACTGTGTTTGTTTTTCCCTTGGCCTCACATTCCTTGGGACCATCCTCAGCCTTCCTGAACTTTGCTATGTGACACATGGATGAAACACATTTCTCTCTCCCCAGCTGTCTTCACAGCGCCATTGTCTTAGACAGTGAAGGGAGGATCATGCTTATCATACAGATAGAGTCAATTGATTTCCATTCAGAGTGAGTCATGTTTGCTTTAATTGGTACATCATCAATGTCCATTCTACTCAGACAGCCAGTGTGCTCTCTGATGAATTGCTTTTAATTTTGCTCTGACAGTTTGTGGTAGACTCTTAAAGGTGATATTACCGTATTCACTGAAAACTGGAAATTCTAATTCTGTGGCCTCAGAGCAACACACTGACATTAAATCATACTCATTTGAAAGAGAATAATGCTAACATTTCGAATTATCCATGCCGGCTTCCGTATTGTGCTAATCAAAGAAGGACGCATAAATAGGCACTTATAAAAGACACAGAGAAAAAGACCCAACTGAAAAGTGAATTTCTATCTGAGACTGAATCCTAGTAATTATTGAATTACTAAAAGTAGACTTAAGTGTGGGTTGCAAGACACCATTTAGAACAGAGACAGACTTGTTTTCCACTTCAATTTTATTTAAGAATTAAGTTTTTCATTCTATAGCAAAATCGCAAAAACAGATTTATAAAGAATGTTAAAGATATTTAATCAAATAATAATGATTAATAAATATATATATTATTTCATTTACTCCCATTTTACACAACTGAAAAGACGTAAACAAACCATCGTGTGCGTGTGTGTGTGCACTCAGTCATGTCTGACTGTTTGTGACTCCATGAACTGTAGCCTGCCGGGTTTCTCTGTCCATGAAAATTTCCAGGCACGATTACTGGAGTGAGTTGCCATTTCCTTCTCCAGGTGATTTTCCCAACCCAGGGATCAAACCTGCAGCTCTTGTGTCTCCTGCATAGGCAGGTGAATTCTTTACCAGCTGAGTCACCAGGGAAGCCCTATTCCTCGTTAAATAATCTGGGAAACATTCGTACTTTACATAGATGGTGCCTACATTTGACGTTATTATCTAAGTAGAGAATTTTAAATTTGAAAGAAATGTTGAGCAGTGTCTAACTGAACACCTTCCTAAGTGAAGAAAAACTGGTTAAGAGATCTTAAATAACTCAAACTAAAGTGCAGCAAGTAAGAAAGACATAATTAATATTGGGTCTCTTGACTCCTCCTCACATAATTTCTACCATGTAATTCATAAAGCTTTTTCTTATCTGTTTTAAATTACTGCTATCATATATCATTAGATATATTTATTTGAATTTTCAAATCCACTGAGAAACCTGGCATATTCCTTAAGCGAGAAAGAAAAATGGCATTATTAATTAATTCAACATATATTTATCACATCCCTACAAGGCAAAGCCGTAACTTTAAAGTGAAAGTGAAAGTCGCTCAGTCATGTCTGACTCTGCAACCTCATGGACTATAGAGTCCATGAATTCTCCAGGCCAGAATACTGGAATGGGTAGCCTTTCCCTTCTCCAGGGGATCTTTCCAACCCAGGACTCAAACTGGGGTCTCCTGCACTGCAGGTGGATTCTTTAGCAACTGAGTTATCAGGGAAGCTCATGCACACTAAGGGACGGAAAAAAGAGAAGAAAGCAGGCAATTATGCTGGAGCTTGATGTGTGATACAGTAAAGTTATCATACAGCATTATGAGTAGAGTAGAAGCTCGGAGCAATCTTAGCCAGAGGTTGTGTAATGAGGTTGGTTTCAAACTGAGCCCTGAATGATTAATAGCTGTTTCCACTACAGTGCAGTATGTTCCAGGATTAGGGAGCAGGGTACGGAGCAGAGTATGAATCAGAGTGTGGAAAGGCTCAGAAGTGAGACTGTGCAGTACTTTCACGGATATGCTAGGAGGTTGATTTTACTGAAGCTGAATGACAAGAGAAATGAGTCAAGATGTATGCAAGGTTCAGATAATATTTGGACTTTAAACTGAGGGGAATAGAGATCTGGTGAAGGGGTTTAAGGAGGAGATACAAAGTTCACTGTGGTCTAAGGGCAGGGACGGGCACCTCCGTGGTCAGGGTAGTTATCTTACTAGGTGATTTCCTGATTTGCATTGGTTTCCATTCTCCTTAGGATAGAGTCTAATCTCCTTACACAATTTACAAGGATCTGCTTCTGTTTCTTCTACCTTGGTGCCAAATTTGTCTTGATGCCAAAGACTTAAATAGCCTTTTGAAAAGGTTTAAAGGAGATGAGTGGGGAGGAGAGGGGTAGGGTGGTAGTCAGAGAGGTTTGTGAGGTTCAAGAACCCCCAAAACAACAACATTTTTAAAAAATACAAAATCATTTTGAGAACTCATCAAAATATTTTTCTTTGCCTTGTAATTGAATGAATATAGAGACATCAAACAGGAAGGATAATTGTGTACCTAAGGACAAAAATCATACTAAATAAATGTGTGTCACATACTTTGATTTGTATATTTGAGTCGCTGAAGTATGTATATTATTGAAACAACTCTGGTTTCTTCTCTCTTAAAAGCTTATTGTGAAACATGTAAGACATAGACACAGAAAGTATATTATGAGGTAACCCTTACACCAAGTTATATACTATAAAATAAAATAATGCCAAATTGCTTAAAGCCCCAAGGTGCCCCTCTTTGATTTTATCTCCCTGCCGTTACCTGAACAGTTACCAGCATTATAAATTTGGTGACACTTCTTCAGGAAGTAAACTAAGAATACATTCTCATGTGTCATTTTCCTGAAAGTAAAATGACCACTAATCAGGATTAGTATAATGCTGATTTATTATTTGACACTATGAGAAATTCTCAATTTTGAAAAAGTTTAAAACATATTTTTATACAAACAGTAAAATGAACTTTAGAAGATGGCTTAAGCCCTGCAGGATAAGTAAATTCTCATGTAAACCAGACAGTCTGGGCATTAGAATAAAAGATAAAGCTTATGAGCTAAACTAAAGCTCTTGCTTTGACTGGTGTTCCTAATTTCATGCCATTTCCTTATTCTCATGGTGTTTAATATGGTATTTTGTGTTCAGAATGATTTTTTTTCCAGGGTTAAGCCTCTTAGGCTGAAATACCAGTCTTCCTTGTGAATGTTACAGTTCATTTGGTAGAAATGCTGTGCTGTTTATACAGGTGAGCAGGGCAAGTCCAGAAACTGGGCTAGTTGATGTGAGATGAGAAGGGGAGAAGATGGGACATAAATCCAGAAGCACATCACCAGATATTAATAAAGTCCACATGGTACTCCTTGCTTATCCAATAACTTAAATCCTGGTCACGTTAAAATCACTCTGTCACTGAAGGACAGCTAACCATTTTCTGTAAGACAGGAGTACTTGGTCTTGCACAGATTTAGCTTCAATAGTTTTAGTATTCACAGTGAAATATTTCAGTTTTACAGCAATAAAGAGGTGCAATTATTGTTTACCAGTTACTTTTCCCCCTCTTTTTGAAAGTCTCAATCACATTTTGATTCATTGATCATTTCTGAAACAAACATACAGTTCTTGAGGCTCTGAAAGTTCCATTTTTTGTCTTTGGAGAAAAATAAGTTTCAGTCTCATAATCACAAAACATTAACATAAACATCCACAGCAGCTCCTTTGAGACATGATTGCATCAGGTGTTGGGAAGTCAATACAAATTTCCTGAAGAAAGCCCAAGTATTTCTTTGAGGATGCAAGCAGACCCCACTGTGCCTGCTGTTTCTGGGTCCTTTAAACCAAGCACACTTCAAAGGCAGGGATTATCTCAAAAGACACGTGTAACTCAAACATCCATTGAGTTTCTCTGAACTTGTAATTCCCCAGCCTTTCTATTCCCTTGCATGAGATAGAGCAGTGTCCTGGAGCCTCTGCCCTCCCAACAAGGGTTGACGCAATCATGTAAGATGGACCAGGTAAACCAAATGACCAGATAAATCAAATGTAGTCTTCCGAGACTACAGAAACCCGTGGTGAACTCCAGTGGGAAGTGGCCCCTGGATCCACTGCACCCATTCTCCATTATGGCTACCCCACAGACCCGCAGTCTAAGCTCCTAGCGGTCAGGTTCAGTGCCGTTAGTATGAGCCTCGTCTTACTCACCAGCTCCTTGCCTATGTCTTCCCTGCTTCCATTTCTGGTATTGAATAAACAGGACCTGTCTTTTACTGTTAAAGTTTCTTTCTTCCCTTCTGTGGGCAAGAGGCTTTTCAACTAAGGCTACCCTGGTGTGGCTCACAAAGTAAAGAATCCACCTGCAATGCGGGAGACCCAGGTTCGACTGCTGGGTAGGGAAGATCTCATGGAGAAGGGTATGGCAACTCACTCCAGTATTTTTGCCTGGAGAATCCCCATGGACAGAGGAACCTGGCAGGCTATAGTCTATGAGGTTGCAAAGAGTCGGATACAACTGACCGACTAAGCACAGCACACCAGATAAAACAGTGGGCTGTACAGACTAGATTTAGATTTAATTTTTTTTTTTAGTATAAATATATCTCAGATTTCATGGGGGCATATTCATGGTAAAATTTTATTTGTTATTTGAAAATCAATTTTTTTCTGAATTGGGCAATTTTGTTCTCTTTTTTTTCTGAATCAGGCAATCCTACTTTCAACTGGCTTTTGATAGTCCAGACCCCAGGAGATCACTGTACTTTTGGCCCTTGGATGATAGCCAAGCTCGTTCAAGTTTGTAGCACCCTCTGCTGGGAAGCCAGACCACGTTTTTGACTTGAGCTCTGCTCTGAAGCTATAAGTAGTGAGCAAAGGGTGGTTCTGGAAAAAAGTATAAGATGATAATGGGGAATTGTGAGTAAATCTGTTTATATGAAGCATGGGGTATTTTGAAGAACTGAACCATACATTTTTCTCCATCAGTTATTTTATATTTTAGGAACTCTTACGGTCATATGAAGTCACTTATTGTTCAATTAATTTTGGAATAATGACACCTGTGTTTTATTTCTTCTACTCTATAATAAATATACATCAAACTATTACAAAATTCTTTTGTAACTTGGATCCCAGAAAATGTCAACTATCTTTAAAGTGTTGTTTTGAAGGTTCTTGAGGGTTGTAAGATCAAAAGATAGAAATAGGATGTTATTTTCTAGTGATTAGTGTTTGTGGCACAGTAGTAAAGAATCCGCCTGCCAATATAGGAGACATAGGTTCAATCCCTGATTCAGGAAGATCCCCTGGAGAAGAAAATGACAATCTGCTCCAGTATTCTTGCCTGAAAAATTCTATGGGCAGAGGAGCCTGGCAGGCTACTGTCCATTGGGTTGCAAAGAGTCAGACATGAGTGAGTGAATGAGAAATAGACAATTTGAAACTAACTTCTAATTGGAGAAAATTGCTACTAATTGGAGAAACGGCTTCTGTTTTTCATTACAATGTTATTTTTAAATTATATTTTGCTTCTTTGTGAGAGTCCTTCAGATCTTTTTCCATAGTAACTTTTCCACAGTAATATGACAGGCACTTGCTGCAAAGTTGCTGAGGTGTGGGGAAGTATTTATAGTAAATAAGTCTTTCACCCTTTTGGAATCAAGTAGTATGAAAATGGACAGCTAGCAGGTTGACTGAGCCAAATGCAAATTTTACAGGGCAGCGTACCCTGGCCTGTATGTTATGAACAGCTTTGCATCTGGTGGCCAACATCAAACTCATCATCAGTTTCTTGAAATGTGAGAAGAAACTTGCATAATCCACTGAGTGGAAAACAGAAGGCATATTCTGGCCTATTCAAGGTATATTCTGCCTTGAATTGTAATTTTGGTAGACTCAGGACAGTTGTTGGCTGGGTAGAGAAGAAATGTGGAGCCAGAAAATCTCTCTCTGAGAATCTGCTGGGCTCCATTCTCCAGAAGGGCCTATATCTTCCCCACACAGGGTTGTAGGAGAGACATGCCCTTGACCATGACTCTGGCAGCCTGGCTGCAGGTACAGAAAGTGATGGTGCAGCCTCCAGTGCTCAGACTGGTGGGAGAACACTCACAAGTCAGAGAGTTCCTCGTCAGCTTCTGGAGAAATTTTCTACTGAGGACTGATGCCTGGTTTCAGACACAAGGCAATATTCTGGCCACAAGGGGAGCAAACAGAACCAGCAAAGCAGAATAACAGATGGCTGTTCAGCATGGAAGTGTCTGAGGCAGGCTTCATAGCTCAATCCTGCAGAATGAGCCCACTTGTGTGTCCGATATAAGGGAGTTTGAGGTGCTGTGACTCACGGATCACATGGGAATGAACTTCTGGTATACCATGTCCCAGGGAGCTTGGCAGATAAAGCTGAGGGTGGGAGAAGTCAGTGGGGCAGCACAACCAACTTGAGCATCTGGAGGCTGCAGGAACTGTGGCTCACAAAATCTCGGGTTTGAAGCACGATAGAGAAGCTTAGGCAGAAAATACTAGCTTACATTAAAGGATGGAAAATGACAGCCCAGCAGATGTTTTGGGGGCTTAGTAATGGTTATCCACTCCAGTATTCTTGCCTGGAGAATCTTGTGGACAGAGGAGCCTGGTGGGCTACAGTTCAGGGGGTTGCAAAGAGTTGGACACGACTGAGTGACTAACACACACACACACACACACATAGTGTGGAAAGAAATCAGAAGATCTGAAAGTTAAATATGCTTTCATATTTGTCACAGTTACCAACACTCCCTGTGGCCTTACACAGGCTGTTTCACATTTTAAGATACCCAGCTGCTGGGTCCCTAATGCCATCTGAATCTGGAAACTCTGGTGGACACCTTACTTTTGTTTTGATTGACCTGGGAAGCTGAGAAGGGCTGGAATTTTCAGAAGCAGATTGGATCCAGCTGTGAAAACCTGGATCAATCAGAGGTAGAAAAGGTAAAGTAGCTGCTGACATTGCTAAAGGGAAAACTGTCGTTAGAAATACTCTCAAAGACGTCTGGTTACTCTGACACAGAAATTAGCCAAGCTTCATGTCAGTTGATGAAACCAAGGCCAGTTGCTCTTAATTATAGGGAACAAGCAGACACATCATTTTGCTGTTTCATACTGTTCATGGGGTTCTCAAGGCAAGAATACTGAAGTGGTTTGCCTTTCCCTTCTCCAGTGGACCATGTTTTGTCAGAACTCTCCACCATGACCCATCCGTCTTGGGTGGCCCTACGCAGCATGGCTCATAGTTTCATTGAGTTAGACAAGGGTGTGGCCCATGTGATCAGTTTGATTAGTTTTCTGTGACTGTGGTTTTCATTCTGCCCACCATCAGATGGATAAGGATAAGAGGCTTATGGAAGCTTCCTGATGGGAGAGACTGACTGTGGAGAAAACTGGGTCTTGTTCTGATGCTGACAAAGGTCCGTCTAGTCAAGGCTATGGCTTTTCCAGTAGTCATGTATGGATGTGAGAGTTGGACTATAAAGAAAGCTGAGCGCAGAAGAATTGATGCTTTTGAACTATGGTGTTGAAGACTCTTGAGAGTCCCTTGGATTGCAGGAGATCCAACCAGTCAATCCTAAAGGAAATCAGTCCTGAATATTCTTTGGAAGGACTGATGCTGAAGCTGAAACTCCAATACTTTGGCCAACTGATGTGACGAACTGACTCACTGGGAAAGACCCTGATGCTGGGAAAGATTGAAGGCAGCAGAAGGAGACAACCAAGAATTAAATAGTTGGATGGCATCACCGACTCAGTGGGCACGAGTTTGAGCAAGCTCCTGGTGTTGGTGATGGACAGAGAAATATGGCAAGCTGCAATCCATGGGGTTGCGAAGAGTCAGACATGACTGAGTGACTGAACTGAACTAAACAGACACATTTTTTAAGGACTCCAGGTTGTATTCCATACTGATTTGAGTGGAAGAAAACTAAATAAGCACACTTTGCAGAGATTGCACAACACCCAAAGGTCTACCTTACCTATGAGGTCACTGGATGATATCTTAAATAGGTTGAGGAAACCTGTTTTGGATAAATTTAGGTGCTCCTAAAGAGATGCTCAGAGAAGGCAATGGCACCCCACTTCAGTAGTCTTGCCTGGAAAATTCCATGGGCGGAGGAACCTGGTGGGCTGCAGTCCATGGGGTCGCGAAGAGTCGGACACGACTGAACAACTTCCCTTTCACTTTTCACTTTCATGCATTGGAAAAGGAAATGGCAACCCACTTCAGTGTTCTTGCCTGGAGAATCCCAGGGACGGGGGAATCTGGTGGGCCTCCGTCTATGGGGTCACACAGAGTCGGACATGACTGAAGCGACTTAGCAGCAGCAGCAGCAGGAAAGAGATGCTAAAGGACATCCTTTAGGTTACAGTTTGAGAAACCACAGTATCACCTGTGATGGTTACTATCCCAAAGGATTCTGCATGAATTTATAGACCTGTGTCAATCTGAAACCAGAAAACGTGATCTTAGCAAAACAACCCTAAAAATGAGGCTTTTGCCAATTAATCCTCTAATAGTTCACATAATTTAGCTACAGTATATTATACAGTGGTGAGCTAAAAAGGAAGCAAAAGTTGCCTAGCACAGGGTCTACATTGGTTTTCAATAAATATTTGGTGAAAGAATAAATGAATTTTCAGAGAACCAAAACTGCATTCCCACCTTTAAAAAGCATTTTGCTTTTTTCAAACTTCATCTGAGGATTGTCCATGACTTACTAGAAGGATGTTTAAAGTGCTCTTTGTATCAGTGAGAGTGTCATCTTAATAATCTGTCCGCACAGATCCCGCTGGACAGTTTCAAGACTTTCTTCTACTACATAATCCTCTCTAGTAAGCCAGAAGATAAACAGTTTGGGAAAGGCACTTGAATGTTTGTAGCCTAAAAGGAAGTGAACCAATGGATATCTAAGGAAGGCACTTTCAAAGGATGATTTAACTGAACTGCAAAAGAAATCCTAGAAAATCAATTTGTAACATACAGTCAAATGTCAAAAACAATTGCTTTCAAGAATCTAAAATATTTCACTGGTATATTATGTGGTCTATTCTCACTTAAAAATGCTCACTTATAGTTGGAACACGTAGGGATTTTTTTTAATTCCACAAGTTTTACTTTTCTTCCACTTATTTTCAATGGTGGCCTTTTTGAGCATTTAATCTGTGCTGAACATTGGGGCTATAAGCAGGGCAAACATATGTATGACTTCCATGCACTTTTTGTACAAAATTTACTTCAAACTTTCATGAAGTTTAGCTAATTATGTTCCATTAGAACAAACCTAGGTCCTATTAACTGATTGGTAACAGATATGATGCAATAATAGGATTCTCAATATTTTGGAGAATAAAAATGAAAGAGATTCAAGTTTGAGCAGTTGGTATGAAAATATGTTATAACTGAAATTATATGCCTCAAAGTAAGAGCAATGAAGCAGAACTGAAATTGTTCTTATCTACTAATGAGACATTGTCAACAGGATGACATTTAGTCACAAGCATATTCACTGCCACGGACAAGCCTGGATATGCTGCCTTTATTTACAGAGTGACAAGTCTGGGAAATTCAGCATAATGTTAGTTTTCTACATGTTTTCTCTTGAAGTATCTTCTGTTTGACAGACTCTTTAGTATTGTATTTGGGGGGGACTCATTTGACGGCTAGTGTTGCTTATAAAAAACTGCTGCCCAGGGAAAGAGCATTCAGTTGGTGATTGTGTTAAAAATAGCTGAGGTTCATATACATCCATCCAGATCTTCACACACACACACAACACACACACACGCACACACACATACCCCGCTCTTATGGACTCTTTTTCCTTGAGGTGATCCTTAATGATTATTTTAATCTAGTTTCATCTGCACAGCTATATCAGAACTATTGACACATAGAATGAAGTGATCCAGGCAAATCTTTTTAGTAAAGTTTTATTTAAAAGTAGGAAACAACTTTGCAAAGTAAAATAAAATAACTAAGAAATTGATTTACTATAGATCTGTGATATGAGATAATAATTAAAATAGTTATATATAATATGTATTATAAATTTAACAAAAACTGTCAGGCTAATAATTTAATGTAATCACCTCCTTGAGTACATTTACTTCTCTGAAAGAACGGAGACAGCAGTTCAATCACCTAGACTACATGAAATAGGGTCTCTGGGAAGTATTTGTTCATCAAGGGGATAGCTGGATCAATTTCCTATTACTGGTTTCTGTGAAGGTGTGATATTACCAGTAATACAATACCAAGATGAAATGAGAATTTGTCAGCTACTTCTGCAACACCTCCCTGGTGGTTCAGAGGTTAAAGCGTCTGCCTGGAATGTGGGAGACCTGGGTTCAATCCCTGGGTCGGGAAGATCCCCTGGAGAAGGAAATGGCAACTCACTCCAGTACTCTTGCCTGGAGAATCCCATGGAGGGAGGAGCCTGGTAGGCTGCAGTCCATGGGGTCGCAAAGAGTCGGACACGACTGAGCGACTTCACTTTCTGCAACACCTCATCTCTGCAGTACTATTAAAGACCATACCCTTGTCTGCAGTACTACCTATATAGGGAAAAAAGAGAGAGGGAGAAAGAAACGAAATGAACCTCTGGATAAAAGAGACTACGAATGATAATTTGGAATGAAGAATAATGAAAAGGATAAATATGTAAATCTAGAGCAATAATTGTCAAACTTTAGTGTACATTATTAAAGCCTGAAAGGCTGTCTGGATGACAGTTTGAGATCCCTCACCAGGATTTCTGATTCAGTATGTCAGGGTTGGGAAGTTACGTTTCTAACAACTTCCCAGGCGATGGTACTAGCCTGGGGTACCTACTTTGAGAAACACTGAGAAATATTGGTTGTAAAACAATGATGTCTTGTGGGGCTTAAAATTTGTATATAGTTAAAATCAATGTATATATGGACAGTTATTTTGTGACAATGGTAGCTCTTCTGCTCATTTGGAAAAACATAGTCTTTTCAATAAATAGTCTCAGTAAATGGTGCTGAGTCAATTGGATAGTCACATAGGGAAAAAAAACCAGTGCTTGATCTTTCCCACACTCTGCACTAAACTCAGTCTCAGATGGACCGCAGGAGGTCCAAATGTGAAAGGCAAAAGACTCAAACAACTAAAAGGTAATATCAGAGAATATCTCAGTGACCTAAAACATCCTTGAACAAGACACAAAAACGCTATACATAGGAAAAAATTAAGCTATGTTAAAATTTTAAATTACATTAATCAAAAGACACTATTAAAAAGAGTAAAAAAACAAGTCACAGACTGGAAGAAGATAGTTGTAACATATATAACTGACAAAGGATTCATATTCTGAATCTATAAAGAACTATAACTATAATAAACAATCCACTCTAAAACTGGGCAAAATTCTCAAAATGATACTTCACAAAAAAGGTTATACAAATGGTCAAATGTATGGAAACTTCATAACCTCATTAGCAATCATGGAAATATATATGAAAACCACTATGAAATTCTCCTGTTTAAAATTAAAACATGGTTTTAATTAAAATACAGTTAAAATGATAGACAATAGTAAGAACTTATGAGAACTGTGTACAGTGAAAAACCTTACATACTGTTGGAGGCAGGGTGAAATGACACAATCATTAGGGTATAAATAGTTTGGCATTGTTTACTGAATTTGATGGTGTTCTCTGGTGGCTCAGCGGTAAAGAATCCACCTGCCAACGCAGGAGACATGGGGCCCGTCCCTGGGTTGATGGCAACCTGCTCCAGTATTCTTGCCTGGGAAATTCCATGGACAGAGGAGCCTGATGGGCTACAGTCCATGAGGCTGAGAAAGAGCTGGACACAACCGAGCAACTAAACAACAATGATAACAACTGAATTTGAAAATGCATGTTCCACATGACCCAGCAATTTCATTCCTAGGTTATGTCCACATGCACTGAGACTTGTACCAGAATGTTCATACATCACGAGTCCTAATAGTCCCAAAGAGAAAACAACACAATTTTCATGAACAGGAGAATGGATGGGAATGTCATTTGTACAATGATATTCTATGCATCATCACTGATTATGGTTGAACGAACTACATGCAACCAGTTAGGTGAATCTTATAAACAGAATATTGAAAGAAAGTAACCAATCATAAAATCACATATGAATGATTGTATTTATTTAAGTCAAAGAAAAAAGACTAATTTGTAGGGCATAGTTACTTAGTTTGCAAAATTTTAAAGAAAGACAAGTGATTTGAAGTGATTATTTCCAAAATGAAGATAGAATGGTTTTGTTTTTTGGGAAGAAAAGCCAGTAGTTATGAAGGAAGGATAAGGGGGCTTTTTTGGGTAACTGCAATGTTCTACTCCTAACCTGGGTAGGTGTTTACTTTATAATATGTCACTGAATTATACATCTTGTTTTGTGCCTCTTATGGTACATATATTTTATTGGACAACAAATGGGATAAAATGCTTTAAAACAAAAACTACTCTCTCCATTTTAATACAGCAGTAAAGCAAACTGTCCTTTTGATTGCTTGAAAACACCTGAAGTCCTTAATTTAATCATTTTCTAATTATGATTTAATTATTCCTGTTGCTTAGTAAATTTATTTTCATATTCTAGTTTTTACATTGCTGTAGTCCATGGGGTGGCAAAGAGTCGGACATGAATTAGTGACTGAACAATAACAGTTTTTACATTACTTTCCATTAATTTGTCAAAGTGCGTTAATTTTGAATAAGAATTAAATGCTCTGATTGTCATCTGGATAAACATCTTGTTGCATTCTTAGAAGGCTTCACATATTTATTTTGGCTTCAGAACTGATTTCAAGTGTACAAGGGAGACAGAATAAAAGTACAATCATTGAAGGACTTAGTAGTTTGTAAATACAACTAACTGGCCAACTCCAACAATGCTACTGCATGACAGAAGTGATCTATATCATATACTGATATGTTGACATGAACTTTTTTGAGGCAATTGTATTATTGATATATAATGAAAGCCTCATCACTAAACATGGGTTATACCATTTCAATGACCAACAGGTTTTATTTTATAAATTCTTATCTAATAATATAGTTTAATATTTCCATCTCAGGGAACAAAATTAAGCAATTTTAAGCACCTTGAAGGATTTGAGATTTAACCCTTCCTGCAAGTCAACAAGTTAGATGGCCACAGTTTCATGGATACAAAACTCCTGGGTTACAGATGAAAGACTCAGACTCAGCGAGCAGTCTGAACATCAGCATCTTTGGGGTTGGTTTTCTGAGCCCAATCCCCACAAGCCTAAGAGAAGAGTTATATTTGCATACCCAGTGGGTGGCCTTACAGGAGAGTAACTCTAGAGTTGAAGGAAACCAAATAAATATGCTTGACCTTTGTTCAGGAGGGAGACAGTATCTCTCTTCCTCTAAAGCCCTAAGCAAACCAGTCCTTCCTTTAGATGGAAGTACTATCTGCAGCTTCTAAGGCTCTTCCAAAGCTGCTCTCTATGCACACAGCCTTGAAAAGATGGTCTTGAAAAAAGGATAGTTAGTGCCTTGCTCATAAGACATGAAGAAACAGGAGACTCATGGAGAACTGTACCTTCTTACTGGTGGTAGTTAAAACCTCTCTATGCATTTGATATGAATCATTTTCCTCAGTTAGAAATTGAAAGCTGAATACTGTCCTACATTGAATTTTTCAATTTTTTTGGAAATAGGAATCCAAATATTTTAACAATTCATGTTGTACTCAGAATGCTTTTGATAGTCATAAACACATAAAATCCTAGAAGGACTTTGAATATATATATATTATATATATATATATGTATGTATGAAGTGAAGTGAAGTCGCTCGGTCATGTCTGACTGTTTGCGAGCCCATGGACTGTAACTAGGCTCCTCTGTCCATGGGATTTTCTGGGCAAAGGTACTGGAGTGGGTTGCCATTTCCTTCTCCATGTATATTATATATATATATATATATATATATATATATATATATATATATATATATATTATATATTCCTTCTCCATACTACATATTTTTTTAATATATATGCACTATACATATATATGTAGTGCTAAGTCATTTCAGTGGTATCCAATTCTTTGCGACCCTATGGACTGTAGTCTGCCAGGCTCCTCTGTCCATGGGATTCTCCAGGCAAGAATACTGGAGTGGATTGCCAAGCCCTCCTCCAGGGGATCTCCTCACCCAGGGATCTAACCCTCTCTCTTAAGTCTTCTGCATTGGCAGGCTTTTTTTTTTTTTTTTTACCACTAACACCACCTGGGAAGCCCATATATATATATACATATAGATGTGCGTGTTTATACACACGCACATCTATATGGTTTATTTTCCACCTCCCTTATTCTTTGAGGATAATGACTACCTGTATGTATACAATTTTTATTATTCTGGTTCCTGCTTTACTTTGTGTTGATTTAATTAATAAAATGGTGTACAGGTCTGCCATATCTTTCAGAATTTTCCACAGTTTATTGTGATCCACACAGTCAAAGGCTTTGGCATAGTCAATAAAGCAGAAATAGATGTTTTTCTGGAACTCTCTTGCTTTTTTGATGATCCAGTGGATGTAGGCAATTTGATCTCTGGTTCCTCTGCCTTTTCTAAAACCAGCTTGAACATCAGGGAGTTCACGGTTCACGTATTGCTGAAGCCTGGCTTGGAGAATTTTGAGCATTACTTTACTAGCATGTGAGATTAGTGCAATTGTGCGGTAGTTTGAGTATTCTTTGGCATTGCCTTTCTTTGGGATTGGCATGAAAACTGACCTTTTCCAGTCCTGTGGCCTCTGCTGAGTTTTCCAAATTTGCTGGCATATTGAGTGCAGCACTTTCACAGCATCCTCGTTCAGGATTTGAGATAGCTCAGCTGGAATTCCATCACCTCCACTAGCTTTGTTCGTAGTGATGCTTTCTAAGGCCCACTTGACTTCACATTCTAGGATGTCTGGCTCTAGGTGAGTGATCACACCATCGTGATCATCTGGGTAGTGAAGATCTTTTTTGTTCAGTTCTTCTGTGTATTCTTGCCACCTCTTCTTACTATCTTCTGCTTCTGTTAGGTCCAGACCATTTCTGTCCTTTATGGAGCCCACCTTTGCATGAAATGTTCCCTTCGTATCTCTAATTTTCTTGAAGAGATCTCTAGTCTTTCCCATTCTCTTCTTTTCCTCTTTCTTTGCATTGATCACTGAGGAAGGCTTTCTTATCTCTCCTTGCTATTCTTTGGAATTCTGCATTCAGATGTTTATATCTTTCCATTTCTCCTTTGCTTTTCGCTTCTCTTCTTTTCACAGCTATTTGGCCTCCCCAGACAGCCATTTTGCTTTTTTGCATTTCTTTTCCATGGGGATGGTCTTGATCCCTGTCTCCCAGACAGTGTCACGAACCGCTGTCCATAGTTCATCAGGCACGGTATCTATCAGATCTAGGCCCTTAAATCTATTTCTCACTTGAACTGTATAATCATAAAGGATTTGATTTAGGTCATACCTGAATGGTCTAGTGGTTTTCCCTACTTTCTTCAATTTAAGTCTGAATTTGGCAATGAGCTCATGATCTGAGCGACAGTCAGCTCCCAGTCTTGATTTTGCTGACTGTATAGAGCTTCTCCATCTTTGGCTGCAAAGAATATGATCAATCTGATTTCGGTGTTGACCATCTGGTGATGTCCATGTGTAGAGTCATGGCATCTGGTCCCATCACTTCATGGGAAATAGATGGGGAAACTGGAAACAGTGTCAGACTCTATTTTTTTGGGCTCCAAAATCACTGCAGATGGTGACTGCAGCCATGAAATTAAAAAGACGCTTACTCCTTGGAAGGAAAGTTATGACCAACCTAGATAGCATATTCAAAAGCAGAAATATTACTTTGCCAACAAAGGTCTGTCTAGTCAAGGCTATGGTTTTTCCAGTAGTCATGTATGGATGTGAGAGTTGGACTGTGAAGAAGGCTGAGTGCCGAAGAATTGATGCTTTTGAACTGTGGTGTTGGAGAAGACTCTTGAGAGTCCCTTGGACTGCAAGGAGATCCAACCAGTCCATTCTAAAGGAGATTAGTCCCGGGTGTTCATTGGAAGGACTGATGCTAAAGCTGAAACTCCAATACTTTGGCCACCTCATGAGAAGAGTTGATTCATTGGAAAAGACTCTGATGCTGGGAGGGATTGGGGGCAGGAGGAGAAGGGGACGACAGAGGATGAGATGGCTAGATGGCATCACCAACTCAATGGACATGAGTTTGAGTAAACTCCGGGAGTTGGTGACGGACAGGGAGGCCTGGCGTGCTGGGGTTCATGAGGTCGTAAAGAGATGGACACAACTGGGCAACTGAACTGATACAGGTCTGCCACCCCTCTTCTTTCTCTTTGTCAGCACCATCACCTTGAGAGCAGAAAGCCTGTTTTTTAATCTGAAATTTCTAATAGTCATCTAATACAACAATGTATTCTTATCTTCAAGACCACCCATCCATAGACTCTAGGACAATGGCTCACACCAAGTGGAGCTCAGTAGATATTTATTGCATTGAGTTAATCTGAACTCAGGACCCCATTTGACACTTTATAAGCCCAAAGTTTATAAAGTGACAGGCTCAGTAACACATGCTGTGGTTGAAAATACAAAACATTCATTTTTCTCAAACTCTTAGACAGTCATCTTAACGGCAAAGACTTCTGTTCTATCATGATGATTCTAGTATACAGATGTATCAAACTGAGGGAACTATCAAATGCATCTCCAGAAACATGTTTTATTATGAAATGTAAGTCAAGGAGTGCCTGTTTTCCTTCTTCTGAAAACGGGTCCCCCCACCCCTACCCCGGCTCATTTCTATCCTCTTCAATAGGAATTTAGCAGCCAGAGTGGTTGAAATACTATTCATATAAGTTCCTCCGGAGGCTTAATCATCAGCCCAATGCTGTGGAACCACTCTGGTCTTTTCTAAATTCAACATTTCTGTCAACAACAAATGCGGCAAGTACAAAATGTTTCCTTACTTCTTCCACATCAAAATTACCTCCTACAGGAACTAGAAAATGTTGTGTCGCTGAATTACCATCTACAACAGCCTCTCGCCACCGGGCAGCTCAAGGGTCTCGCACACAAAGGATGAGAGAGGGTCGTGGGGAGGCTGCGGGGCGTCGCTACCCGGCCTGGCCCCGCGACGCCCGTCCTGAGTAGACGGCCCGGGAGTTGGGGACCAGGAGCGGGCTAAACTTGGGGCTCGGGATATCTGAACGCCACGGAAATTGCGGTCCTATCGAAACGAGTCAGCGCGAGTGGAGCGGAGTGCGTGCGCGAGCTGTGAGTGCTTACGTCGCAGCGAGATCTGTGCTGGGATAATTAGAGAGTTGGGCTGAGCCGAGTCCTCTTTTAGCAGCGGCAGCCGGAGCCGCAGCAGCAGCAGCGGCCGCGGCGGCAGCCCGGAGGGGCGCGTCTGACTCCTGCCGCCCGGGCGCGCACAGGCTGAGAGCCCGGGGCCCGCAGCAGCCGCGCCCTCGGCCCCAGCGGCTCCGAGCGCACAAAGGCGGCGGCTGCCCGCGTGGCCTCCTCCATCCAGGCGTTCGATTCTCGCTCCCTTCCTTCTCTTCTCTGGCAGGCGAGAATGGCAGGGCCAGGCGAGGACCTGGGACAGCGGTGGCCCTAGCTCTGGCCTCCCCCCAGCAACCGCCCCCCGCCCCCGCCACCAACTCCCACCCCTCCCGCGGGGAGAGGAAGCGGCTGCTCGAGGACGATGTGGCCAGGGCTGCTCCCTAGTGCGTCTTCTGCCCGGGTCCCCGCGGCCGTCCCTCTTCTCGGCTCGCTCCATCCCACCGAGAGGAGTTGATACTGCGATCGCCGCCGCCGCCTCCGAAGCCGCGGCTGATGGATGCCAGGGAGTGCCGCATTGCTTAGCGTCCCCGCCTCCGGGTTTGCTGGTAGGAGCCGGCTGCTCTTTCTTCTCTCTTGCTTTGGGGCATTGTAGAAAAGGTAGCGATATTTTAATCTTATCTTCCATTCCTCTTTCCCACCCTCTCCTCCCCCCAGCCTCGCTTTTGAAATGTACCTTCCCGGAGAGATATCCCTCCCCCCCCCCTCCTCCGCAGCAAGTCCGTTGAAATAAAGGGCTAGAGGCAGGCAGAAGTTGGTGGGGGTGGGGTGGGGGGGGGGTAGCCCACGCGGGTGCCAACGCCACCAAAAACCCTTCTGGTGTCTTAAGAGATCACGGTGTATCCAGGAGGGGAGGAGGGAAGGTGCGCTCTCTGCAGTCGCCACCTAATTGGATCCTAAATGTTTTCAACGGAATCCCGCAAATGTCTTAGAAATAGCATCTCTGAATAAGTAGGAGAAATAAGCTTCGTTCCCCTCTCTTTCTCTTTCTCTCTTTTTTCCTTCTGGCAAAGACGCTCTCTCTCCCCCGCCCCGAGCTCAGCGCGCTGAAGAGCCACCTTATTATTAATCAGAATTTCCGTCGTTATCCCTGGCAGGAGCATCGTTCAGTAGGGACCGCAGAAGCATCACAGTGCTGGGGCTGAGATGTGCGTGGGGGTTGTTTTTGTACCATCTCGGAAGAGAAGAGGACGGTACCAAGATCAGCACCCCCTGTGCTGGGTGCAATTAGGGGTGTTTTGTTAGGAGAGAGAGAGGACAAGAAGAGGGGTCCTGGGCCACCGGAGGGCCGCATCTCTTTGGAGGAAAAGGAAGAGGGAACCGGGGCAGGACGTTGTTTTTAAGGTGGGGTGGGGAAAGAAGTTCCTGTCTTTCAGAGAAAAGGTGCAGGAAAGCAGGAGCAACAGGGTACTTGATTGGACACCAAGACAAATCATTTCCTGTAAAGAAGAGGAAGCGGGCAGCAGGGAGGTCTGGAGGCTGGAGTGTGGTGGTGGCCAGGGCCAGCTTGGTGGTGGGACAGTTAGCGAGAGAGGGGCAAGGCTCAGGAACACGCAGGACAATGACTCATTTACAAGCGGGTCTCTCTCCTGAGACCCTGGAGAAAGCCCGCCTGGAGCTCAACGAGAATCCGGACACGCTGCACCAGGACATCCAGGAGGTGAGGGACATGGTCATCACTAGGCCGGACATTGGCTTTCTCCGCACAGATGATGCCTTCATCTTACGCTTCTTGCGGGCTAGGAAGTTTCATCACTTTGAGGCCTTCCGCCTCCTGGCCCAATACTTTGAGTACCGGCAGCAGAACCTGGACATGTTCAAAAGCTTCAAGGCCACTGACCCTGGGATCAAGCAGGCACTGAAGGATGGTTTCCCTGGGGGCCTGGCCAATCTGGACCACTATGGCAGGAAGATTCTGGTCCTTTTCGCTGCCAACTGGGATCAGAGCAGGTAAGTCCTAAATGCAGTCTTGTGCTGGGTCTTCTTTTACTCTCCCATTTTCCAGAATGTATCTTGAGCAGCGTCACCATTTTACTGCTTTGACGGTACTGTTTATTTGGCTCTTGAGAAAAAGAGAGACCTGAACTAAGACAAGAGTTTTTGGTGGTCGCCTTGAGGGGTGGCGGGGGCTTTTATTTTTACAGTTGAAACTCTTACTTCACTAGCACCCTTTTTCTACTGCAGGTTTAAGTATATCCTGAACCATATTATTGTGCTGTGTAATCTAAATCATTTGGCTTCTAAATAAAGCTGTTACATTTTTCAGCTCCTGAATAAGTTTACTGTTCTGTGGAGAAATGAGTTTGAGAATACAGACAACTTTCCCTCTTTCCTCCCTAAAGACATTTTTTTTTTTCCTAAAGAAATTTTTAAGCTAGATTCATCATCACCACCCTCCTTCCCCTCCATGACCTCCTCCTCCTTTGCATATCTCTCTCTCTCTAGCACTGCAATTTTATTTATTTATTTTTTTTTTGAAAGAAGAGCCTGGCATTCAACCAATATAGAGTAGCTTTATTGCTTGGGAACTTTTCTGCTTGGTGATGTGTAGATGAAGGAATAATACGATGTGTGTCACTTCAATAAAAACGAAGAGCTGTCCCCTCTGTTGCTGAGCGTGCTGCCGACACTGAATATGAAGGCTGACTGGCCTGCTTGTTCTATACCTGTCACTAATCTAAAAGAATGTGTTTCCTGTCTGATGTGATTTTTCATCTTTTGGAAGGAAGTGAAAAATGTTCATATCTGTCAGTTGGTAGACTTTTTTGAGCTCTCTGTCTTTTTAATAGAGGAGAATTAATATTCTTATTTCATCTACATGACAATAGACAATAACAGACAATGACTTCTACTTCCTCAGTCGGGGGAATTATTTTCTTAGACTGAAAGATATAAGAAATTATAAAAGACTCTTGTGGAAGGTAGTTTCAATTAAGTTTGAAGTTAAGTAAATTTCATGAAACTTAAAAATGTTGCCAGAATTATGAATCATAGGAAGCCTGTTGTTAAAACGTCAGTGTATTTTTAGTTCTGTGAACCGTGATTTTTGATGCATCTGGTTAGTTTAAACCATCTCTGGAGCAATTTTAAAAGACTTTATAGTTACTGAGATCTTATAGATCTCCTATGGCTTCTCAGAGTCTTGGGATTTTAGAATGCAAATTAATATTTTTAACAGGTGTTTAACTCTTCGATTGGTCTCCTATTCTCTTTAATTTTAGGTTGAGAACTACTCTAATTCCTTTTTAGGTAAATAAAAAGAGAAATTACTACCTGAAGAATCATAAAGCTAAGACATTCATTGAAGGAGTTAGCCATTGAGGCAAAATGAAGTTCTCTTTCTGTTTGGTTACTTTGGCTATTTATAGAGATTTTATTCTACTTTTTATCAGGTAGCGAAGTTGAAAGTCTCATGAAATGCCATTCTTTGACCACAATTCCTGTTTAAAAAGTTTTTATTTCATCTAAGAAGTACATTGAAGATTTGTGCAAACCAATTATTGTGTAGATCAAAGTTGAAAAAATTTATTCAAGAAAGAATCTAGTATTTCATATGTCAGTTAGGCAGGAACTCAGTTTATTGAGCTACCGTGGAGTGGGAGCTGTGGAATGGTATGTTTAAATATGTGTCAGAGTCTGTTAAAGATATCCTTAGGGAGGCAGATAGCCCTTAGAGACATAAATATAGACCTATATAAATATCAGACCTATTTTCCTTTATTTTTGTAAGTGATCTAATATTCATGTTGATTTATAAACCTAACTAAGTTGAAAATCACTTGTAGTTCTCACCTATATGAGAAGGTGATTATTCTGGATTTACTAAAGAAACTATGTTTTAGTTGTCTATCTTATGCTTTCATATAAAGTATAAGTTGCTAGTAATCAAAGTATGTCTCCCTAGAAGTCTACAATGGGAGGGGACTTATTAATTGATATGTAGAATTATTTCTTTAAATCAACATATGTGACATTAATGTATATGGGACATTAAAATGAAATGCTATGTCCTGTAAAAATACCTTACAGGATCTATAGACTAATAATTGTGAATTCTATTTCTAAGGTTTAAATGAATAGGTATGATCAAGTAATAGTACTTCAAGGTCAAAAGGTATACACGGTATTTAGAGCTCGTCTAAAATTCAGTTGAGTTTCCTCCTCCTTTATTCCCTAAGAAAAGTTCCCCTTCCTTCTCCTTGTCTCCTGTCACCTCATCCCAGATCTAAGTATACATATGGAGCTAGTGGTAAAGAACCTACCTGCCAATGCGAAAAACATGAGACATGGGTTCGATCCCTGGGTCAGGAAGATCCCCTGGAGGAAGGCATGGCAATCCACTCTAGTATTATTGCCTGGAGAATCCCGTGGACAGAGGAGCTTGGAGGGCTACATACAAAAGGTCACAGAGAGTTGGACATGACTGACTTAACAGCAGCAGCAGCAGTGGATAAACAGGTCCATCCTCATGGTATCTTCTGTGAAGCTTTATCATGGGGACATGTGCGTAAGGACTGTCTCTGCCCTGCTCTGAAACCAGCAGGACAGCTGCCTTTCTAACAGTACCGGGGTGTCACCAGCCCTTTTCCTGCCTTCTGCCTGAATCCTCTTCCTTCCTCCACTATATATCTTCAGGGCTTATCTGACCTGACTCCTACAGAAGTTTCTGCCACCTTCCCTAGATGTTACCTTCTGATTGTTCTGTTAGCTGGATACGCCATGCCATGTGCCGGATTCTCTTCCTCCCCATCCCTCCCCTGTTCTGTGAGTCAGGTGTTCTCCCCTTCCTGCTCTGATCCCTCCAGCCCAAACAACCTGGGTCCCTGGAGAAGACTGCACATCTCAACATAATTCTAGCTGTCTTCCTTGAGTTGTTCAGTGAGTTGTCTGGCTTTCAATAACTTAAAAAAATTTTTTTTTTTTAGAAGAAACAAAATAGCATTGTTTTAAAGAAAGAATAGGTGGGAATTGATCAGGGTTACATTGGGAAATTCTAGAAATGAGGTAGAAGAAAATGCACCCTCCCCTTTTATTTCCACCTTCTCAAAGGGGATAAGCAAAATATTCTCTGTGAATTTTGAAAAACTTTGTAAAGACCCATGAAATAATTGATCTGTATAACAAAAAGCAAAAGCAACACTAAGCTTTATATTATAACAGCACCTAAGCTAGAGTTAATGTTCAGTAAATGTTTGTTGAGTTGAATTGAACTATGCATTTTTTTTTTAAAGTTTTCTAAGTAGGAAGTTATCAGATATATACTTTCTCCTATATTAAATTTTTAGGACAGTTTTCTGTGCTTCTCAGGAGACTGGAGACAGTAAATACATGTGAGATGGTGACTATAAATAAAATAGTGTTTCTTCCTGCTGCAATATAGTGCAGGTCAGTTTCAGGTTATTGCAAATAACTGGACCATTTCCAAAGCCTTTACAAGAAATATGGAATCCTCGGTAAGACGAAGGTATAATATTTACAGTGTGCCCACCTAATAAAAATAAAAACATAATCAAAATGCTGAAATGTCAAAATGACTTTCAGTGTGGTCTGTGGTTCTTTTTAAAAAAACATGGAACGGGTTCAGATGATTTATACATTTATTGAGCAGGCTATCCTTGGAAAAGATTCACATAATCTTATCTTCTTTCTTTCAAATTGTCCAACAGAATTTCTGAAAGCAAAAGTAGATTCCACAAAATTAAAAGCGGTTGAATTGATGCCCTGCAGCACGACAATGCAGTAGTACTCTGTGCCTGACATGGTGTCTTGCTTTCCTGGGTGACGGCACCCTGCTTCACGACTCAGCAATACCTTCACATTTCCCACCTGATTTCATCAACAGAATGTGATGATAATGTACCAGGAATCTAGAGCAGATTACACTACCTTAAGAAACGAAGTTTGGAATGAAAATATATTGTGCTCTAGACCCTAGAGCATGAGAGCAGGTATCTGAGAGGTTCAAATTCACTGGCATGTAATGATTGGGAATGTTCATGAGTAAATTGTGTCAACCAAAACATAATGATAACATATATTCTGATAATTGGCCTGTAATTTGTCAGTTAGCCTGCAAGTGGTATGTCACATTTGTTCCTGTGGTTTAGTTGCTAAATCATGTCTGACTCATTCCAACCCCATGAACTGCAGTGAACCAGGCTTGCCTGTCCTTCATTCTCTCCCTGAGTTTGCTCAAACTTGTATCCATTGAGTTGGTGATGCCATATTTAATCCAGCAGACAACCACTGATGTGGAATCAGATTAACAACCACTAGAAAACAATTAAATACAGTGAAGTTAATGATTCTAATATAGTGGCAATTCAGAAAGCACTGACCGTCTTGCAGCATGTTTGGCTTATCATAATGGACATTGATTACCACTTTTAGTACTGAAAGTCTGAAAGGGCTGGAAGACTGATTGGTGAGACCATGCTAAGATCCTCTAACCTGTCCTGAAATTTGCCTGAAAAATGTACTATTGTCAGTTTGTTCCCACAGTACGGTTTTTTCATACAAAAGAAAATATACAAATGGTCAGCTATTTGAAGCTTTAGTTTGAATTATGATTATATTATAATTTATTGGGCTTTCCTGGTGTCTCAGACAGTAAAGAATCTGCCTGCAATGCAGGAGACCTGGGTTCTATCCCTGCATTGGGAAGATCCCCTGGAGGAGGGCGTGGCAACCCACTCTAGTATTCTTGCCTGGAGAATCCCCATGGACAGAGGAGCCTGGTGGGCTACAGTCCTTGGAGTCTCAGAGAAAATTATGTGGCCAGCCTTCAAAATGAATGAAGATTATGATGATGGTAGCTTAAATTTTTTTAAAAAAACAGCCGTAGACTATACATATTTGTTTTATTCTCAGCCACAAAGCTTTACTCTTCTGTGAAAGTGCAATAAAATAAAATAACTAGAAATAGATTAAAATAGACAAGAGCAATTAACTAGATAATTACAGAGAAACACGTACTTGGTAATTTGCAAAAAGCAAGCCAAAAAAGAGGTTTAATTTTTTGGACTGATTTTTCAAGTCTTCCTGGCTCTGTTTACTAAAGTACTTAAATATTTCTCAACTTTTTATTTCATGGTAGGGTCAGGATTCCTTAACTTCAAAATCCTAGAGGCATTGCTGTGCTGTATTACAGCTGATTTTAAGACTGTGCTCAGTAACTCAGCTGTGCCTGACTCTTCTGTAAACCCATGGGCTGTGGCCCACCAGGCTCCTCTGTTCATTGGATACTCCAGGCAGGAATACTGAAGTGATTTTCCATTTCCTGTTCCGGGGCATCTTCTCAACCCAGGGATTTGAACCCACATCTCCTGCATCTCCTGTATTGGCAAGTGGATTTTTTACCAGTGAGCCACCTGGGGAGCCTGATTTTAAGGTTAGGTCAGTCCTAGAAATGGCAGGTATGGATTCCATGAGGTTTCTGTCTCAGCAGAGCTTCTGTATTGCTTCCTTATAAGGATGCTCTTTAAACAAATATTCTGGGAACTGCAGAATATTTCAAAATATGCCCTTGGTTCATACCATGAAAAATGAAAGAGAAAAAATATTGTCCTGAGAAATGTTACGAAATACTGGAACAAATCTCTGAGCAAAATAGGACAGTCTCTAAAAACTAGGACAATTATGCAGTAATTAGAGAAATAATCCTGAAATAACAGCAATGACCAGGAGTGCCAAACTTCACTAGGACCTTGATTGGGTCTGGCCCAAACCAGGCCATTTTCATGTTTAAAATACGCAACTTTAAACAAAGTTGAAAAGAAGCAATGGATTTGGTGTTACTATAGTGCTCCGAATGGACGCTTCAAAAGAAATCTTTAAAGATATTTTAAAACATGAGCCAACAGTAAATTCACAAATTATGGCTAGTGAATTACTATATTTCCTCCATTCTGAGAAAAAGATTGAGCTCTTTTACACCACTGAAGGGAAGTATATATGTGTATATATATATATTATATATATATGTTAACATAGTTAATATAGTCATTAACGTAGTCAGTGGCACTCTTGCTGTGAGGGAAAAGGTGTCCTTGTATGTTGGTTGGATCTTTACGACAAGTAAACTGAGTGAATAGTACTTAATTCAAATCAGTGTTTTAAAAAGTACCCTTTTCCCCAGCATTTGCTGCATACTTAGAATTTTAATAGGTGCTAGGGGCAAAAAAAAGACACATAACACATTTGTTGTACCATCAAGGAACTTATAGCCTCTCTGGGAAGAAAAGCATGAAAAGCTAAATGACTATCAGAGAGACAGTAAGTGTTCAACGAGGCTACTGGTCGCTAGTGCGGAAAAGTCCGGGCAGAGGCGGTAGCAGGCTGCTCTGTGTTGTGTGGAAAGAATGCCACTTGTTTGGGCAATGTAATTCAACCTTTTGTTTTTTCATTTTAATTAATTCATTCATTTAAAAACACTTTTATACAGTATGCTATATTGTAGTGTATATCACATTTTATATATATTATATACAATATTTTATATATACATAGATACACAGACACATATATATATTGGGCAGAGGTGGTAGCAGGCTGCTCTGTGTTGTGTGGAAAGAATACCACTTGTTTGGGCAATGTAATTCAACCTTTTGTTTTTTCATTTTAATTAATTCATTCATTTAAAAACACTTTTATACAGTATGCTATATTGTAGCATATATCATATTTTATATATATTATATACAATATTTTATATATACATAGATACACAGACACATATATATATTGGGCAGAGGTGGTAGCAGGCTGCTCTGTGTTGTGTGGAAAGAATACCACTTGTTTGGGCAATGTAATTCAACCTTTTGTTTTTTCATTTTAATTAATTCATTCATTTAAAAACACTTTTATACAGTATGCTATATTGTAGTGTATATCACATTTTATATATATTATATACAATATTTTATATATACATAGATACACAGACACATATATATATTGGGCAGAGGTGGTAGCAGGCTGCTCTGTGTTGTGTGGAAAGAATACCACTTGTTTGGGCAATGTAATTCAACCTTTTGTTTTTTCATTTTAATTAATTCATTCATTTAAAAACACTTTTATACAGTATGCTATATTGTAGTGTATATCATATTTTATATATATTATATACAATATTTTATATATACATATATATACAGACACATATATATATGCATGTCATATATTTAATATACACATATATATTTTATATGTGTCAGGCACTATGCTAAGTACTTTATAAACATTCATTTATTAAATCTTCTTCACAGTCGTATGAGATAGGTCCTGTTAATATCCACATTTTGCAGATAAGGAAACCGAGGCACGGAGCAGCTAAGTATTTTGCCCAGAACTGTACGATGAGTAAGTGAACTGGTCAAACTTGTTTTGTGTGTACAGATAGTGAATGAACATAAATCTGGGAAAAAAACCCAAAATATCCCAGAACTGTACAATGAGTAAGTGAACTGGTCAAACTTGTTTTGTGTGTACAGATAGGGAACCAACATAAATCTGGGAAAAAAAACCAAAAATATCCAAAAAAGCAAGCCCTGATAATTAAAAAATCCATCTATGGTTTAGAAAATCTTGCTTAAACAGCAGAATGTAGACAATTAGGCACAGAAAGTTAAGTTGGTAGAATAAATATTCTTAAGACAGAGACTGTACTAAGCAGCTAAGGAAACAGTATTCTGCCCCGGGGAAGAGTTGCCTTTCCAATGTTTGTATTTTTTTCCAACATGACTTCATTCTGTTTTATTTCATTTTGGTGGCAGTAGGTGCACATTTTTAAACTTTTTTTTTCCCAAAGAAAGATATTTTTCCTCTAGATGTTTCATTTCCCATTATTTTCTTGTTCTCACTCACCTATGTTTCCATAGCAGTAAAATTCTGGAAAATACTCAGCAAGGCTGAGACAGCTTCATATGCCTAGTGATGGTGTGATGATTTTGGATTTCATATTGCCTCCAAGGTTTGTAGAGACTTAGCGTCTTCCCATTCTGACTCAAGATGTCTTGGTGTTTTCCTTCTGCCAAAGCCCCTTGCTGGGACCAGGCTGGAGCTGCCCTGATACCTGGCCTGGTGCCATGTTGGTATCGACTTTCTGATCCTTCTTCTGATGCACATTATGCCACTGACACATAAAAACACAGAACAGCTATTCATCAAACTCTGTTCTAGGTCTTGGCACCGTAAGGAGTGGAGAGCTCTGTGGTGTCAGAAAGACCTAGCTTCTCATCTAGGCTTCCAGTTTTACTCTTACAGTGATTTCAGAAAAACTCTAAATTCTCTGAGACCTCCTCTGTGTCTTTATCTTCAAAATTATAGGAACTAAGCCATGCACAGAGACTTTGGGCTTATTTTGAGATTAAGATAATGCTTTTGAAATTGCTTTGGAAATCTTAAATGGTTACACAGATAGAGATATTATTATTACCACTCAGTAATATAAAGCACCTTGATGGATTCATCAACTTTAGCACCGATGATACCCCAAGGCATTAATGAAGGTAATTCTGCTCCTTTGTCTCTCCCTCTAGCACCTTTCTAACACAAGTGCTTTAGACATTAGGAAATGTGGCTTAATGAAAGCTGAGGGTTGGGGGTAGCCTTAATGAAGAATTTAATAATGGCTGATTGATTTAATGACCAAGGCAAGCTGCTTGCTGTTGTGCTGCTCAATGTGATGCCAAGATGCCAATTTTTCATTGTCAGGCTGAAGAAAGGGCTGGAGAGTAGGAAGGAAATGACATGTTTGTGATTTGTGTTGCTCTTTGCACTGATGGTCAGCTCTAGTAGGGGATGAGACCTTGTGAACCCCAGGAGAGAAGCACAGGCCAGGCAACTCCCCAAAACCTTGCAAGGTCAGAGGCAGGAGAAGAGGCTTCCCTGCTCTTGATCACTCAGATAGTAAAAAAAAAAAAAAAAAAAAAAAAAAAAAGGACAATATATATATATATTTTTTTACATATTGTAGCAGCTTTGATTTAAGAGCAATGGTTTACATAGTCCCAAGTTGTAAATTCCTTACTGGTGTCATTATTTCATCATCTCCAAGTCGATTTCGGATGCAGACTTTACCCGATGCTGCTTTGGGAAGCTCAGTTAGGAGTCAAGAGCTCGATTAACATGGAGGTTTATTGTTTATGGCTTTCAATGTAGAAGGGAAGAATAGCAATGGTGCATCTACTATAATTGGGGTGTAAACCTCAAACATGAGCTTTAGAAATGCTTACTGTAGTAACGTCTAATTTGTGAAGTACAGCAGTTAGAAAATAGTTTTAACAAGGATAATGAAAGTCAGGTTCCTAAAGACAGAAAACTCATAAAATACTCCATTTCTTCAGAAGATATTTTATGGACTTTGGCATGTAATAATGTTCTGCTTAGGGATAACCTGCTGAGCTGCTAATGGTAGTAATGTGACATGTTTGACAACAGAGGATTGGAACATCAAGAGTGGTTTTGACCTGCCCTTTAAATGCTGTTATTAATAGCTAGAGTGTTTTTATATTTCTTCTATTAAATGTGTAGTATATAACGTATACTTCTAATAAAAGAAATATAAAAACACCCCAAGCTAACTGCATTCAAAGGGCAGGTCAGAAAAGAATCCACCTGCCAATGCACTAGATGCAAGAGACGAGGGTTTGATCCCTGAGTTGGGAAGATCCCCTGGAGGAGGAAATGGCAACCCACTCCAATATACTTGCCTGAAAAATCCCGTGAACAGAGGAGCCTGGTGGGCTAAGGTCCATGGGGTCGCAAAGAGTTGGACATGACTGTGTGACTGAGTGCACGCACACACATACACACACACACTAATATAATTTATATAAAGGTCATTTAATTCTCTTTTTGAAAGAAGATATTAAATTTAAAAAAAAAAACATTGGTTAGATTTACTCTATTGATGATCCTGGGATTTACCTTATTTTATTTCCTTTGGAATAATGATACGCATGTAAGTTTTTCTCTTGATTTGACACAGTTTTGGAAAACCATACTTAAAATGTGTTATTTGAAATAAATTGCCGCTTATTTTCAGCCCTTACTGGTGTCATTGTTTATTCTTATTATTATACCGTGCATCATTCTTTCAAAGCTGGTTTCAAATTCAAGTTTTACTTAATTCTATTTGGTATTCTTACAGGAAAATCTAAGAATAATCATAATGGGAGGAAGTTCTAAGTTGGATTGTTCTAATTTTTAATTTTTTCAACTGTTATGAATTTTAAAAATTAAAGTGAGTATTTTTTTAGAGGGGGCCTTAAATTTTAACCAAGCTTCCCTGGTGGCTCAGATGGTAAAGAATCTGCTTGCATTACAGGAGACCCAGGTTTAATCCCTGGGTTGGAAGGATGTCCTGGAGAAGGGAATGGCAACCCACTCCAGTATTCTTGCCTACAGAATTTCAGGGACAGAGGAACCTGGTGGGCTATATAGTCTGTGAGGTTGCATAGAGTCAGATATGACTGAGTAACTTACACTTTTCACTTTAAATTCTAACCAGAAATACAGTCTTCCTGCTCCAAACTTTTCAGTCTATGTAAGTTCATAGGGTTCTGGTAGCAGTACTGTGTTCAGTTCAGTTCAGTTCAGTTGTTCAGTCGTGTCCAACTCTTTGTGACCCCATGAATCACAGCACACCAGGCCTCCCTGTTCATCACCGTCTCCCGGAGTTCACTCAGACTCATGTCTATCGAGTCCGTGATGCCATCTAGCCATCTCATCCTTGGTTGTCCCTTTCTCCTACTGCCCCCAATCCCTCCCAGCATCAGAGTCTTTTCCAATGAGTCAACTCTTTGCATGAGGTGGCCAAAGTACTGGAGTTTCAGCTTCAGCATCATTCTCTCCAAAGAAATCCCAGGGCTGATCTCCTTCAGAATGGACTGGTTGGATCTCCTTGCAGTCCAAGGGACTCTCAAGAGTCTTCTCCAACACCACAGTTCAAAAGCATCAATTCTTCGGCGCTCAGCCTTCTTCACAGTCCAACTCTCACATCCATACATGACCACTGGAAAAACCATAGCCTTGACTAGACAGACCTTAGTTGGCAAAGTAATGTCCCTGCTTTTGAATATGCTATCTAGGTTGGTCATAACTTTTCTTCCAAGGAGTAAGTGTCTTTTAATTTCATGGCTGCAGTCACCATCTGCGGTGATTTTGGAGACCAAAAAAATAAAGTCTGACACTGTTTCCACTGTTTCCCCATCTATTTCCCATGAAGTGATGGGATCGGATGCCATGATCTTCGTTTTCTGAATGTTGAGCTTTAAGCCAACTTTTTCACTCTCCTCTTTCACTTCCATCAAGAGGCTTTTTAGCTCCTCTTCACTTTCTGCCATAAGGGTGGTGTTATCTGCATATCTGAGGTGATTGATATTTCTCCCGGCAATCTTGATTCCAGCTTGTGTTTCTTCCAGCCCAGCATTTCTCATGATGTACTCTGCATAGAAGTTAAATAAGCAGGGTGACAATATACAGCCTTGATGTACACCTTTTCCTATTTGGAACCAGTCTGTTGTTCCATGTCCAGTTCTAACTGTTGCTTCCTGACCTGCATACAGATTTCTCAAGAGGCAGGTCAGGTGGTCTGGTATTCCCATCTCTTTCAGAATTTTCCACAGTTTATTGTGATCCACACAGTCAAAGGCTTTGGCATAGTCAATAAAGCAGAAATAGATGTTTTTCTGGAACTCTCTTGCTTTTTCCATGATCCAGCAGATGTTGGCAATTTGATCTCTGGTTCCTGTGCCTTTTCTAAAACCAGCTTGAACATCAGGAAGTTCACGGTTCACGTATTGCTGAAGCCTGGCTTGGAGAATTTTGAGCATTTCTTATACTAGCATGTGAGATGAGTGCAATTGTGCAGTAGTCTGAGCATTCTTTGGCATTGCCTTTCTTTGGGATTGGAATGAAAACTGACCTTTTCCAGTCCTGTGGCCACTGCTGAGTTTTCCAAATTTGCTGGCATATTGAGTGCAGCACTTTCACAGCATTATCTTTCAGGATTTGAAATAGCTCAACTGGAATTGCATCACCTCCACTAGCTTTGTTTGTAGTGATGCTTTCTAAGGCCCACTTGACTTCACATTCCAGGATGTCTGGCTCTAGATGAGTGATCACATCATCATGATTATCTGGGTCATGAAGATCTTTTTTGTACAGTTCTTCTGTGTATTCTTGCCACCTCTTCTTAATATCTTCTGCTTCTGTTAGGTCCAGACCGTTTCTGTCCTTTATCGAGCCCATCTTTGCATGAAATGTTCCCTTGGTATCTCTAATTTTCTTAAAGAGATCTCTAGTCTTTCCCATTCTCTTGTTTTCCTCGATTTCTTTGCATTGATCACTGAAGAAGGCTTTCTTATCTCTCCTTGCTATTCTTTGGAATTCTGCATTCAGATGCTTATATCTTTCCTTTTCTCCTTTGCTTTTTGCCTCTCTCTGTTTCCCAGCTATTTGTAAGGCCTCCCCAGACAGCCATTTTGCTTTTTTGCATTTCTTTTCCATGGGGATGGTCTTGATTCCTGTCTCCTGTACAGTGTCACGAACCTCATTCCATAGTTCATCAGGCACTCTATCCATCAGATCTAGGCCCTTAAATCTATTTCTCACTTCCACTGTATAATCATAAGAGATTTGATTGAGGTCATACCTGAATGGTCTAGCGGTTTTCCCTACTTTCTTCAATTTAAGTCTGAATTTGGTAATAAAGAGTTCATGATCTGAGCCACAGTCAGCTCCTGGTCTTGTGTTTGCTGACTGTATAGAGCTTCTCCATCTTTGGCTGCAGAGAATATAATCAATCTGATTTTGGTGTTGACCATCTGGTGATGTCCATGTGTAGAGTCTTCTCTTGTGTTGTTGGAAGAGGGTGTTTGCTATGACCAGTGCGTTTTCTTGGCAAAACTCTATTAGTCTTTGCCCTGCTTCATTCCGCATTCCAAGGCCAAATTTGCTTGTTACTCCAGGTGTTTCTTGACTTCCTACTTTTGCATTCCAGTCCTCTATAATGAAAAGGACATCTTTTTTGGGTGTTAGTTCTAAAAGGTCTTGTAGGTCTTCATAAAACCATTCAACTTCAGCTTCTTCAGCATTACTGGTTGGGGCGTAGACTTGGATAACTGTGATATTGAATGGTTTGCCTTGGAGATGAACAAAGATCATTCTGTCATTTTTTAGATTGCATCCAAGTACTGCATTTTGGACTCTTTTGTTGACCATGGTGGCTACTCCATTTCTTCTGAAGGATTCCTGCCCGCAGTAGTAGATATAATGGTCATCTGAGTTAAATCCACCCATTCCAGTCCATTTTAGTTCGCTGATTCCTAGAATGTCGACGTTCACCCTTGCCATCTCTTGTTTGACCACTTCCAATTTGCCTTGATTCATGGACCTGACATTCCAGGTTCCTAGGCAATATTGCTCTTTACAGCATCAGATCTTGCTTCTATCACCAGTCACATGCACAACTGGGTATTGTTTTTGCTTTGGCTCCATCCCTTCATTCTTTCTGGAGTTACTTCTCCACTGATCTCCAGTAGCATATTGGGCACCTACTGACCTGGGGAGTTCCTCTTTTGGTATCCTATCATTTTGCCTTTTCATGCTGTTCATGGGGTTCTCAAGGCAAGAATACTGAAGTGGCTTGCCATTCCCTTCTCCAGTGGACCTCGCTCTGTCAGACCTCTCCACCATGACCCGCCCGTCTTGGGTTGCCCTGCAGGCATGGCTTGGTTTCATTGAGTTAGACAAGGCTGTGGTCCTAGTGTGATTAGACTGACTAGTTTTCTGTGAGTGTGGTTTCAGTGTGCCTGCCCTCTGATGCCCTCTTGCAACACCTACCATCTTACTTGTGTTTCTGTTACCTTGGGCGTGGGGTATCTCTTCATGGCTGCTCCAGCAAAGGACAGCCGTTGCTCCTTACCTTGGACGAGGGGTATCTCCTTACTGCCACCATTCCTGACCTTCAACGTGGGATAGCTCCTCTAGGCCTTCCTGCGCCTGCGCAACCACCGCTCCTGGGTTGCTCCTCCCGGCCACCGGCCCTGGCCTCGGGCTCGGGGTGTCTCCTCCGGGTCACCGGCCCTGGCCTCGGGCGAGAGGTGGCTTCTCCCGGCCGCCCCTGACCTTGGACGCGGGGTGTCTCCTCCCGGCTGCCGCCCCTGACCTCGGACGCAGGGTAGCTCCTCTCGTGCGTTCCTGCGCCGTAGCAGCCTGGCACTCTAGGCCGCTGCCCCTGACCTCGGACGTGGGCTAGCTCCTCTCGGCTACTGTGTTAGGCCATTATATTTAAAAAGGAGATGAGCCAGCCATGAAGTGACTGATAAAGGTGTTCAGTCATTCTTATTTTACAGTTTTAAAGACAAATAAGTGACAGAGCTCTACAGAAAGTTTTATCTTATAGACTTACATAGTATTTGGGCGATGCCATATCCTTGCTGCTTCTAAGGCGCTTCAGTCGTGTCCGACTCTGTGCGACCCCATAGACGGAAGCCCCCGAGGCTCCCCCGTCCCTGGGATTCTCCAGGCAAGAACACTGGAGTGGGTTGCTATTTCCTTCTCCAATGCATGAAATACATAGCCTGTATACTTTCCAGAGATTTAAAAATAGTCTCTTGATCTTTGCCTATAACAGTAGCAGTAAGCTATCTAAAGATTAGCTTTACTTTTTAAGTTAAATTTACAAACAAATAGTCTTTAGTTCTGATTACACCCTGCCTAGTGCACTCTGAGTGTGCTTACCACTTCAGTGAAAAGTGTGCCACGTGTGCATTCCAACAAACCCTTCTTGGACACACTGTATACCTGGCATTGCCCACCTGCTCTCACCTGAATCATATCTTTGACTTCCCTTCCCATTCCCCCTCCTCTCCCCTGGCCACTGCCAGTGAGATGCTGTGAGATAGTTATAGACACTCTCATTTAAGGAACTCAGCCTCAGAATGATAAATCATTGACTTGTCCAGGGCCACACAGCTAATGAGGAACAATGGAAAGATTCCATTTTAAAGTCTTCTGACACCAGGCCCTTTGCTTGATTAATGCTGGGACCCTCAAGAGATTCTATTCCAAACTGCTGATATTACAGATGAGGAAATGAGGCCCAGAAAAAGTGAGAACTTGCCTGAGGTTTCACTCTTAATTTTTCCTTCCTTTCTGAACTACTAGCTTTCTCCCTTCTCCTCCAAATGTTTTTAGAAGTAAAAATAGAACTACTCCCTCACATGTGCTCATTGTCTCAGACGTCTCCCTGGTGAGCCCATCACTTCCACTAAATCCCAGTGATTTCAACTCCTAATCCACCACCCTCCCCATCCCACCTCTCCCCTGATATCAGGATCTCTTTCTCTGGCTTTTCCTGGACACCTCCACCTGAATGAGCGAAAAAGTAAACTTGAAAGAGGTGCTAACAAAGGAAAATTGTTAACATCTTCCATAAATGTACTAATTTCTCTTGAAATGCGAGGAGTCCCTCTTAGAACAATTACCTTGTTTTCCTCTCAGCTCTGATTGCATTACCTCCACTTCTGTGAACATGGGATTGATATGCTTTTGGTTCTGGAGTTTTCAATTTTGAGCTCTCTCCTGAGTTTGAAATCTACTTTCTCAGATATTTACTTGATATATCTTCCTGGGTATACTACCCATTTCTCAAGTACAATCTATTCTATTCCAAATTTTACATTTCCAGCCATCCTTAATTGCATCCTTTTTTTGCATTATTGATTTTGATGAAAGATTTTACCATTTGATAAATGGTAAAATCTAAAGTATCATTTACTTTAGATAGCTTACTGGTAGTGTCAAAAGCAAGGATCTGAAGCTAGAATCTGTGTGTCATCTTTTACTTTTCCCTCAATCTTAGCCCCCACATCTAATTAAGTATTAAATTTTAACAAGTTTACTTCAAACATACTTCTTAAATTTGGCTTCTTTTCTTCTTACTTCCACTGCCTTTGTTGAGACAATGCCTTAGTGTACAATTAGTGTCTTTGCACTTGAGCTCTGTTTTACAAGAAGGGAAGAGCATTTATTGGATTTTTACAGTGTGTCAGGGACTGTGCTAAGCTACAAGGTAGAAAAAGATAAAGACTCAACTCCTGAATGTGGGTGGCCTATGTAATAACAGGCAGATACATTTTCCCTTTTATTTTCATTGATTTTACTGATTTTCCTTTCTTTCTATCCATCCCACCTTTCCTTTTTTCTGTTCTTTTATCTTTATGATATACATTCAGTCCAAGTAATTAATATCGGTTGACACTTTCAACCACAACTGTTTACACATGGATTTGTTTATTAATGAAACTCCTTCAAATCTCATTCTCAAATTTTTCACATGTGAAGATATGAAATGTCAGTACTTTTAAAAGCATTCCTGAACTATTTAAAAGTACCATGCCTAATTTTTACAGAATAGAACATTTGCTAAAAATGAGATTTTGTAAGGTTATAAGGAGGCCTGCAAGGAAAAGGAATGATTATAAAATATGTATAGAATTTTCAAAAGCATTGGAATTTGTTTTGCTAAAATGCATGTTAAGTTCTAATATGTCCCCTGAGTATAGTGAATAAAGTGAACTTCATCTTAGAAGATTTTTAAACAAAATATTTTTCTTAAGCTTTCTGAAGTATTTTAAAGGGAATTTTTAGTATGCTAAAGACATTCCATAGTTTCTACAAATGGTGGTTGTCAGATTTAATGCAATACTTTCTGTTGCTGATAGGTACACGCTGGTGGATATTTTGCGTGCCATCTTACTTTCTTTAGAAGCCATGATTGAAGATCCTGAGCTTCAGGTAAATGGATTTGTTTTGATCATAGACTGGAGTAACTTCACCTTCAAGCAAGCTTCTAAACTGACACCAAGCATGCTGCGCTTGGCTATCGAAGGCCTTCAGGTAATGATTTACAGATTACCATGTTTGGCTTATCTCTAGTAGAGTAACAAGATGTCTTACTTAAATAATAATAATAAAAATTTAAAAACTAGTTTTTAAGCACAAACACTAAAACACTAACAGGAAAAAGGATCATAGAAGAAAAGCTAGAAGGTGTGGGCCTTTCAATGAAGGGATTTTTGTGGTACTTGGCAAAGCCCTCACTATGTCTAAATGGTTAAGTGGATGATGAGCTGAGATTTTTATCTTGCTCATCAGAACGAAATCTGGATTTTAATTATTAGCTATTTAGGTTTTTGTTTCCCTTTTTCTGTGTATAGTTGTTAATTAGCTAAATGTTTGCTTCATTATTACATTTAACCTGGTGAATTTGGGGGATGTGGTCCAATAACTGTTGGAAAGCCAGTCAATCAATATATATTTTCACGCCTAAGATGTGGAATCACTGTTTTGAATTACTTCTTTAGATTTAATTAGGATTTTTGTTACTTTTTTTTGTGTGTGGAGGGGCCATCATATGGAATTGACATAGGAATGGTACATCTTCCAGTGAATGACGTTTACCTGGTTGCAGATTATGAAATAGAATATCAATTATTATTTAGTGGCATGTTATAAACCTAATATTGACAATTTCTTTTTAGCTTTTAGGATGTCCTTCTTCTACTCTCTGCTGTCTGCTACTTTATATATAATATTTATGGAATAAAATTTAAAGTCTTAAAAAGATTTGCAAATTAATTCTTAAGTGATGTTATTCAGTATTTATTCTCAGTGTGTTCAATGTGCATTTTAGAATTTTGCAGCAGTTAAATTTTGGTAACTTTTACCAATGAAAATATCATAAAATAACTAATTTTATCTTTGTCATTCATTAGGCCAGGATGTTAGTTTTCTTTAAGTCAAATAACTAAAATTATCTGGAGCTCTCAGTTCAGTTCAGTTCAGTTGCTCAGTCGTGTCCAACTCTTTGCAACCCCATGGACTACAGCACACCAGGCCTCCCTGTCCATCACCAACTCCTGGAGTTTACTCAGACTCATGTCTATCGAGTCGGTCATACCATCCAGCCATCTCATCCTCTGTCGTCCCCTTCTCCTCCTGCCTTCTTCATGATAATTTCTGACTGTGTCTATGTCATAGAGTCATAGTCATAGAGTCATAGAGTCATAGTCATAGACTCTGTCTATGTCTAAATTGATGGATGATGACCCCCTAAAATAGGGTCACTTTTCCAAGTAGCAGGGCATCCTAACCAAATTGAATTCACAGTTTGGGTTTTGTCTCTGGCGTGAATAAAAAACTGATTTTTTTTATACGAATATGTTTTGCCTGATGCAGGTTTCTTGACTTGCTCCTGGTGAGCCAGCCTGGCTGCTACCTTATCTTGAACATTTTCTTTTCAACTCCATAGAGATAGTTAATATGGGTTGGAGAGAGGGCAACACTTGGAAATGTGTGTATCAGGTAGAATCAGTCCTAATTCTGCCCTATTGCCAGCAGCATGTAAAGTGTTCTTCACAGAGAAAATTAGTTACCGCCAGCATATTGCTTGACACAGAATGGTAACTTAGCCCTTGATTATTGTGATTCCAGTTTCGCTGGCAAGAAGCATAGGCTAGGCCTTCAGCACATGAACTGGATAACATATTTCTGCAAGATTGAAAAAAACCACCTTAAGGATAGGCCTAGAATCTTGCTATTTACTAATTTACACACTTTATGGAGTCATTTAATAGTAATAAGTCATCACTGGAGAAAAAAACATGCTTGGGAGCTTGTACATATTTGGGAGCTTCCCATGACTCATGGCTCCAGTTAGGACTTTTTAAGTGCTGAGAGTCAGCACAGCAAGAGCTACAGTCAGAGTCAATGTCTGTGCTTGTGTTAGAGAGGCAAATGGTCCCCTCTCCCTGCAGGGACCTCTACTGAACTTCCTTGTCTCTATCCACCATCACTCCCAATTCCCTTTCCTTGCTACTGGGACCCAGACTGCGTAAGCAGGATTGATTCCTCCTGGTTGCTGATTGGGAAGCCACTTAAAAGAAGTGAATTCCTCCTGGGGATACATTTGACATGTTACTACTTTTAAACTCAGTTTTTCCTTGGTTCAAATTAATTTCTTTTTAATTTAATCTTTTTTTTTTTTTGGCTGCGCCAGGTCTTCATTGCTGCATGCGGGCTTTCACTACTTGTGGTGAGCCGGGCGCTATTCTTCGTTGTGGTGCGCGGGCTTCTCATTGTGGTAGCTTCTCCTCAGATTGATTTTAAATGCTCCATATCTATATCTGTGTCTGTGTCTAGATTGGTATCTGTAAACAATGGTGATTCTGAATAGGAATGTAAGATGTGCTAAAAATGTTCCATTGTGACATGTGTGCTTCATACTCAGTTTTACATACGAAAGTAACATTTTCTGACTTTTCTAATTAAAACTGTTTTATCTTACATTTACTATGTGAGAAATACTATTGTATAATGACACATGTTTCATGCAGAGCTTGAATAAACTTCTTTTGAGATTTACATAAGATCATAAAATATTTGAAGTAAAGATACATATACACAATTTTTGTTTGTTAAATACAATTATCACTATCACTAAGATCATCACCCACACTACAATAATAAACCCCTTCTGATTAACCCAATTGGAGAAATTAAGAGGTAAAAATATTTTTAATAACTCAGTGATCATTTATATCATGCTATCATCCTGCTATAATATTGTTACTTTTACTTGTTTAGTTGCTAAGTCATGTCCAACTCTTTTGTGAGCCCCATGGACTGTAGCCCACAAGGCTCCTTTGTTCATGGGGTTCCAGGCAAGAATACTGGAGTGAGTTGCCATTTTCTTCTCCAGGGGAACTTCCTGACACAGGGATCAAACATCTCCCGAATTGCAGGTGGGACCACCTGGGAAGCCTACTTTATCAAGCATAAAATATATCCTAGAGAACTGAACCCAAAGTAAGAAAAGCTACCAGTAGGTCTAATGCCAGGGAGAAAACTTGTTTTAATGATATATATTATTAATGAGATGTTACTATGTTTTGAAGAGGGCTTATCTCTCATCCTTTTGAGGCAATTATGTAACCTGTCTACCCTCACCAATCCCCTTTTTTCTCAAGTATTTTGAGTGACTCAACTGGAGATAGCACCTTATACTTTGGATAAAATATATAGGCTATTGCTATAATGTCCACCCCTGTTCACAGTACAAGGCCAATAGGGAGAAAGAATGGGCTATAGAGGCAGACAGGCCTGGATTTGGATGGCAGCCCTGCCACACATCAAATATTTGAGCAATTACTTAACTTGTTTGGATGTCAGTCTATTCATTTATACCAATTTTAAAGTATTAAATTAGAAGTGATACATCTTGTACCTAGCAGGTGATATTAATGATCAAAGTAATTGATGTGGATAAGCTCATTTTTCAAGTGGCATTTCTTTCTGGATGTGTGCTGATTTTCTCACAATTCAGTGACTACCTTGAGTGTGAAGACAAAGATGATTGACTTTGGGAATCTGAAAAATATCATACTTTGTCTTAATGCTCAGATTATAGATGCTCAGATTACATTTTTAAAAAATCGCTTCATTTTGTGGTTAAATAGCATCTAGATATTTTCATAGTAGGTGCCAAATAGTATATTTTTTCTTGTTGAAAGCCAGGCAAAAAATGAGTTTTTTTCACCTGGTAAAAATTAATCTTTGTTTCTTTAGGCCAGAAACTCCAAGCGCAGTTGGAATGGTGGTGATGGTAGAGATAGTTTTGGCCTTAAGGGATGAGCAAGAGTTTGCTAAGTGGTTAAGGGCAAAAGAACAGTTTGGACAAGGAAACTTTAGGGAGGTAATTTGAACAAATATATAGCTACTTAAAAAAGGTTTACCTCATGGCTCAGCTATAAAGAATTCTCCTGCTAATGCAGGAGAAACAGGTTTGATCCTTGGGTCAGGATGATTCCTTCGACAAAGAAATGGCAACCCACTCCAGTATTCTTGCCTGGGGAATCCCATGGACAGAGGAGCCTGGTGGGGTACAAGCCATGGGGTTGCAAAAGAGTCAAACATGACTTAGCAACTAAACAACAGCAACAGCTGTTATAAAGGATTGAAAGTATGTGGTAAGTCTGATTTGATGTAGCTAGAGTGAGAAATGAAACGAGTGACCAGAGATGATCTGGGAAAGACAGCCTGAGACCTGGCTCTTTGGACTGGAGGAAGGCATGCTTTGTGGTTTGACCTGTGTTCTCCAGACATGGGGATGTTCGGGATAGAAAAGTGACCTAGTCATCCCTCTGTTTTGGAAAGATCTGGCGAGTAGAAGAAATGACCGGGATCAAAGGAGGAAGAGTTAGATATAGAGAACCCCCAAACTTCCCTAGAGGTAGTTATACTGGTCCCTTTTTATAGGACAGATAATGAAACTTCGGGGAGTTTAAGACACTTACCTAAATTTTCTCAACAGATATCAAGGCTTGAGTGCAGGTTGTCTGGATTCCAAAGAATGAATATCTTCCATGAATCTTGTTGTTCCTATTGTTTAAACATTAAAAAAAAATTATACAATTTTTCATTTACAGTTATTATAAAATATTGCACATATTCCTTGTTTTGTATAATACATCCTTGAGCTTCTTTTACATCCAGTAGGTTGTGCCTCCCATTCCCTGTTGATGTCTCTGTTGTTTCCAAGACTGCGCCTACGAAAACGTGGGTCAGCTCAGGTTAGGGTAACTTCCCTCCCCATGCCAAAAACCCTCACATTTTCGTACAGGTGAAATTGCTTTATCGGGATAGTAAGGTACTAAAATAGTCACAAATGGCTGACCTTGCACTTTTTTTGAAACCAAGGGGCAGAACTATTTTCTTCTTCCCAGTGAGTGGTCTCCTTGAGTGACTACAAGCCTCCCAGTTCCCTGTGATGAAGGACAAGGGCAAGGCACTTTTCTGATAGCCAAAGAAAACTTTTATCCCCACAACCACAAATTGGTAAGCCACTCATTATATTGATCCAAGGCAATTCTGTAGGCTTTCTTTCTGCAGATTCTTCAAACATTTTTTTTCAAATGAAAGGCATAAAGCATTTTTTTTTTTACCAACACAGTGCTCCTTGATAGATAAGAGGCAGCATCAGATATTTTTTGTGGAAATAAAGAATTCAGGCTTTTTTTTTTTGAAAGAAACGAGAAAGAGAAAATTGTCTGCACCTTATATGAAGTTAATTGATTAAGGTAGTCATAGTAACAAGAAGCATTTTAGAACAATCAATAGAAGATTAAGTGAATGTGACTTGTTGACTCTAAGATATCTGCCTGGGAGGCCAATTAAAACATGACATGTTTGGAAATACCTGGAACAGCTGAAATTGAACTTATAATGAAGTGGTATGCTTTTAATATTTTTTGGTTGCTATTGCTCTGTTTTAATTTTTTGTCTTATAAAATATTATAATTCTTAAAACTCTTTGGTAATGAGAGGCTCAAACTGTCTTGTGAATCCTCAATCTCTTATTCGTGATTTTTAAAAAGCATATCCTGACTCTGTTGTTTGTTGCCTTTCTGGATGCATTTATCTGCTATTCCCCCTTAGCTCTGTCCTGCTGAGTCTCTGTGCTTTTGCTTTCACAATTTCGCAGGAATCCCCAAACTCCATCTGCTGAAAAGTACATAATGTAGTCAGGACGTGGCTTGCTGGCAAGGGGTTTGGCTGTAACAAGGAATTGAATAGCTCTTTGAATTGCTACATAAGACTCATGTAGGACTGTCACAAAGTGCCTAAATCAGTGCCAAATTTTGTAAGAACCCTTAATAAATAGGACTTGTGAAAGAATAAAGAGTATGTAATCAATTCACAGTACTTAGTGCTGGCCCTTTCTTTTGACTCAAGGGTCCAGTGTTGCTAACAGCCACTAGTCTGCTAGCTCTGAGAGCTCTGGTCATTCATGCAGAAGGCTGAGAGTGCTGCCACTACAAATTCTGGCTCTAACTGTTTGGAAGCCCAGTCCTACCTAGGGGATCTTGCCAAAAGCAGAGGCCATGCTAATGACTTGGAATATCCCTATCCAAGGCCAGCGGGTGAAGAGCTCCATTAACTTCAGTCTTGTGTTAGATTATTTAGTCTTCCCGATCTTACCCACAATTCTCACTAGCTTTGAAACTGTATGTGTGTGGGTGTGGGTGTGTGTCTGTATGTAGGACGGTTATGAGAGAATATTAAAAAGGAAGTCAGTGAGATCTTGAGTAAATTAGGCTTTCATAATAAAACAAAAGGCCTCTGCTTTGCAACTGTTTTTTCCAATGGTTGTTAACCTGCCAGTAGTTTTCATGCTTATTAACTGTGGACAATAGCAGAAACCTCTTGCGTGCAAGCTACCTTGTAAATTTAAGGCAGCATGATGGTGCATTGATGGGAGAGGTCTGAAACAATAGCTATCTTTTTGAAAATGAACACACGGCCTCATGAACTGTATTCATTCAGACAGCCTGGAGGTGGGAGCATTTATTTCCACATTTTGTATGCACAGGCAGAACCATATTGAGAAACAGTGACAAGGGCAGTGTATAAAAAAAGTGACATTTTGTGCATCACATGCTTCGCTGTCTGAGCTAAGTGTGCTTCCTTTCAGTTGTTTCTTAACCTAAAACCAAATAAGTGAAAACTCTAGTTACTTTATTTCATGGTGTGATAATGTGGTTTGGTTGAGAGGTTTAGTCCCCAGAAGTAGAATGCTGAAATCTTTTTAAAAGCTGACCATAGGCTTGTAAAAGCTATATATAATATTTAGTTCAGCAAGGAGGCTAAGGATTATATAATCTTTGCTAACAGGCTAAGTTAATTCTATATACATATAAACACATACACACATCACATTTATGTGCCTATATACATGTATATCTGCATATGTATCACAATTTTTTCCTTGCATTAAAACTGCTGTTTTTTTATATTTTAGTTAAATCTATTTAAAATGTCTAGTTATAGGAAGTAGCTGTCAACCTTGACAAAAGAAGAGATGAGTGCTCTAGATTTACTTAACATACACTTACTGAATTGAAGTAGAGAATATCAATAAGTATCAATAAAATTTAATACCTCTACACTTTCAGCCACTGAAAAGGAGACTAGTTACCTTTTTTTTTTTTCAAGTAGTCAAATAATTTAAGCAACAAGAGGGAAGGAAGCAAATAATCTTTCTGTTTGAGTCATTGAGATAATGATAAATGGGTAGAAAGTAATTATCTAGAAAGAAAAACTGAACAAGTCATATGAATTATTCTGCATTTCATTTTATTGGCTGTGTTTGACAAGTCCTTAACTGGAGAACAAAGAAGATGAGTAACTGCAAGTTCTTTCTTATTCTTTTTATTAGCAATGTAAATGTATCTTGATATATTCTTCTCTCCCAGTAGAACTACATTTTTTTTCACTCTCTTCAAAGCAAAGTGGCAAAATGTGAATGTTCATGTATCTTCAAAAAAATAGTTTAGCTGCAACCTTAAAAAAGAAAGAAATACTGCCATTTGCAACAATATGGATGAACCTTGAGGATATCATGCTAAGTGAAGTAAGCCAGGCGCAGAAAGACAAGGATGACATGGTCTCATTTATATGTGAGATCTAAAAAGTCAAATTCATAGTTAACAGGGAGGAGAAGGTGGGGGGAATAAGAAGATGCTGGTCAAAGGTACAACATTTCAGTTATAAGATAAATAAATCCCAGAGACCTAATGGTAGTAGGGTGACTATAATTAATAATAAAGTGTATACTTGAAATTTGCTAAGAGAGTAGATCTCAACTGTTTTTTATCATGCATACATAAAAAAAGGTTATTATGTGAGTTGACTGATTCGTTAGTTAGCCTGTTTGTGGCATATCACATCATGCCGTGTGCTTTAAATATATTCAATTTTTGTCAATCATCTTAGTAAAACTGAAAAAAAATTGGTTTAAGGCCCATGTGCCATCAGATTTCCTACAGATGTTAGTAAAGTTGACATGCTTATCTCTCAAATGCTTAGTCATTTCCCCTCCATAAGTGTAACCTCCTGGATTCTAAATCAAAACCTTTAAAAATCACAAATTAAGGTGTCATTTTTGTTTTCTTAGGTTTTAAAATTCTAGTACCATGTTGCCAGAATTTGGGAGGTGAGCAGTTCTTCTGTTCCATCCATAAATAGCAGTCTTGTTATATTCTCAAGATTGATCTAGAAATTAAAATACTCTTTATTCTTCATATCAGGGCTTCCCTGAGAGCTCAGTTGGTAAAGAATCTTCCTGCAATGTGGGAGACCTGGGTTCGATCCCAGGGTTGGGAAGATCCCCTGGAGAAGGAAAAGGCTACCCACTCTAGTATTCTGGCCTGGAGAATGCCATGGGCTGTATAGTCCATGGGATCTCAGAGAGTGGGACATGACCGAGTGACTTTCACTTTATTCTTCATTATAATCATTCTGAGGGTTTGGTTTTAATGGTCTTAATTTTCTTCAGTTTCTGCAATTGGAAAAGTCACAATAAACTCATAAGAGGAATGTCTCCTTGTGTTTATCCTGGGCTAATATTTCATGCACAGTGAATTATAGTGTGACTTCAAGTCAACAGCAAGGCTTCAGTCATTGGAATTTTAAGATGTAGGTGTCTATGAGGTAATTACAAAAGGTAGCGATAGCTGCTGTAACACACAAACATGTGTGCATTGGCTTAGCCATCTCATGGTGAAGTCAGGTAGAGTCTTTGATCCACGTATGTTGCTTTTCCTACTGAGTCAGCAACCCATGTTCCTTCCACCTTGTTACCCTGTCGTTTTCTATGTGTGGTTTCCCAGGTCACTTTGTTCCGTTACATTACATTTCCCTATAAGGTGAAAAAGCATGGAGAAACACATATGATAGCATTTCTATGGGCCAAAGCTGAAAACAGTGTACATTGCTTTATTTGAATTCTATTGGCTAGAAAACTTGGTCAAGTCGACATGCATAACTCTAAAGGAGGTGAAGAAATGTAGCTTGCGAGCCTCCTCGGAAGAGGGATGGTGGACACCTCGTTGCAAGGCTGGTTCCCTAAAATGGCCTTGATGACTCTTCTGTCAGCTCTTTATAGCGTGTTTGCTTATGTCCTCTGAAAAGAAGTGATAATTAGTGTTTCAAGAAAGTTTAATTCCAACATCCAAGCTCAAAGGAGTAAATGCAGTTTTCCTACAATTCATTCTATGCTCTTATTGGAATCTTTGTACTCAGCTAGCTTTGCCTAGGTAGGGGTGCTGGCAATTTCTATGTACCTAGATCACTTAGCTGTATCCCTGTTACAAAGGTGTGTGATTCAATCAGTTCAGTGCCCCTAAGATCCTGATTTTAAAAGGAGAAGGAAAGCCAAACTCCTAAGATCCTGATCTTAAAAGAAGAAAAAAGGCAAATCATTCCTCCAGGGTCTCAAGACTGCATGTAAGATGACTATAGTGATACTTTTGTTGTTTTACCTTGGAAGTTAGAAAGCCTCTGAATTGGGGATTTAATTTTCATAAAGTGAAAACATGATTTTTTAAATAACTTCAGATTACCTACTTTGAGAAACTCTGTGAAAAGACTATTAGCTGTTGAAACACAGAAGATTTCACTATAAAGTCTTATTACGTAGACTTAAAAACTAAAATCAGTGTCAGACTTTAAGATGTAGAGTCCACCAACTTTCACCATTTTGTCAATATCTATCAAATGCTTTAAAAACCAGTTGAAGTTTTACTTATTGTTGAGTCGTCTAGTCAAAACATGCAAAAACGTCAACATAATTTTAGCACATGAATTAACAAAGTAAAATTATATTATCAGTACTTAGTTTTTCAATTGTATACTATTAATATAAGGAATCCACTTTCCTCTTGAATGTATTCTAGTAGCTCTTTATTTCCTGTTATGATTTTTTCCCTCTTGGTTATTAAGTCTATATTAAGCTGTCATTCTAGAAAATTTGAGAATTTTGCTTGTAGTCACTGTTGTTTAGATTTCCTTTCCTCAAGTCCTTAAATTCTTAGTGCTCCCTTTTTTCTTCTCTCCTGTAAGAGTACAGGGGAGGTAAAGTTCCAGAACGCATGCATTCTCTAAAGTGTTTTTATTTTCACATTGGTTGATAGTTTTGTCTAGACATAGAAGTATAGACTCAAAATAATTTCCCTCAGTACTTTGAAATCATTATTTTATTGTTGTTAGGCATCCATTATTTCTGACAAGAAGCCTGAATTCAGAATTTTTTTTTTTTTACTTTGTAACTCCCTGTATTTTGTCTGTAAAGATTTCAGGATCTTTTTTCATCTTTGGCATTTACAAGAATGCGTCTGGGAGCAGATCTTTTTCTGTGTCTACCAGACCTTAATGAATCCTTCACTTAAAAAAAGAAACATTTTTTGTGATTCTTTCCTTTCAATTTTTCTCTGATCCCTTTCTGGTATTCTTATTGTACGGACATTGTATCTGTGAACTTAATCCTCTGTGTACCGTAATGTTCCTGGATCACATGTTTTTTAATTAAACTATCCCATTTTTATTTTGAAGTTAATTTAGATTCCCATGCAGTTATAAGAAACAGTACAGAGAAGTCTCATATATGTTCTCCTCCGTGGTACTGTCTTGAAGAAATATTGTGTGATCTCACCACCAGGATATTAACGTCCATATAATCGGGATGAGAGTCTCGGCCGCCCACTCTGTCTTCTCTTACATGATACTGATGGGGGCTGGGGTACTTCACAGCTTGGTGAGGGTGCTCTCATCCTTTGCTTGTGTGGGTGGGAGTGAGGTCACATTTTTGTTTGTCTCCTCCAGTGTTTGGCTGGAGTAGACTAGTTATCGCCTAAAACTTTCATGCATTGCTACGAGGCAACTTTCCTGGTCCTCTGTCCAGTGACAGTAAACTTTAGTTAGGGCTTTTTTTTCGGTCTGTGCCCATTGTAGTTTCCAGTGGCCAATTTCCTGAACTATAAATCTGGGATAAAACCCACTCCGGTATTGTTGCCTGGAAAATCCTATGGACAGAGGATGCTAGAGGGCGGGCTACAGCCCACAGGGTCACAAAGAGCTGGGCACAGCTGAAAGACTAACACCACTCCTGCTACATGAAGTAAATTCAAACCCAGGGCATTTGCTAGCATTTCCTTCTTTGCATCCCAAAGTCTCCAGCTGGTCTGCCTCCTTCTCTGCACCACTTATAGTCCTCTTATATTTGTTTGGATAGCAAGGAGATCCAACCAGTCCATCCTAAAGGAAATCAGTCCTGAATATTCATTGGAAGGACTGATGCTGAAGCGGAAACCCCAATACCTTGGCCACCTGATGGAAGAACTGACTCATTTCAAAAGACCCTGGCACTGGGAAAGATTGAAGGCGGGAGGAGAAGGAGACAGAGGATGAGATGGTTGGATGGCATCACCGACTCAATAGGCATGAGTTTGAGTAAACTCCGGAAGTTGGTGATGGACAGGGAAGCCTGGCATACTGTGGTTCGTGGGGTTGCAAAGAGTCAGACATGACTGAGCGACTGAACTGAACTATGTTTGTCTTATGTATAGTGCCCAGGCTTTTTAGTCATACTTAATAAGAAGAATAGGGAAAAAATAATTACTTCATCTTTCTTGAAGCAGAAGCCATAAACATGTATTTTTCACCTTTCAAAATTTAACCCAATATCTGATTTAATAAAGTTACTTTTCCCTATTTAGTTTTTGATGCTGTTGTAAATTTATTATAGTTTGTAATATTTAGTGTCATTTAAGTTTGTGGGGGAAGGTGAGGAAATTGTGCGTATTCAGTCTGCCTTATTGACTTGGAAGCTCCTTAACTCCTTAAAACCAACCATTTTATAGTTTATGATCATGAGATGATAGAAATGAAGGTCATGAGCCATCATTTTTATCTATAGACAAGGGTCTAAGGGATAGATTATTATTATTCTATGTAGTTATAGCTTGTATTATTATTATTATGTTCTTTAACTTTCTGGAATGAAATATGGAGGAAGTTTATTTCCCCTCCCCCCCAAAATTCCAAGAGATATACCCACAATTCTTTGCCAATCATTATAGAACTAAGACTCTAAAGCTTAGAAAGCCAGATTTATTTGCAACTAAGACTCCAAAACTTAGAAAACCAGGCTTATTTGCAAGTAAGAAGTAATTTGGAGCTTGCTTGTAGCTCAGATGGTAAAGAGTCTGCCTGCAACCTGGGTCAGGAAGAGCCCCTGGAGAAAGAAATGGCAATCCACTCCAGTATTCTTGCCTGGAGAATCCCCTGGACAGAGTAGCCTGGCGGGCTACAGTCCATGGGGTCGCAAAGATTTGGACATGACTGAGCGACTAACACACACAACAAGGAAGTAACTGAGGCTGACAGGCAGTTTTATCACTTGGCTTTAAAGGAAGGCCTCAGAGAAATGCTACCAGTCAACCCATTATGTCTCCTAAAGTGGCTAAGAAAAGAACATTCTGCCCCACATAGGACAGTGCCAGGTTACTACAGAACTGGTAAGCAAGCTACACTTAGTGATATTTGAGGCTTGCTGTCTCAATAGGAAGTAGATAATCAGCATCAGAGTGGGTTACTGCTATATGCTAAACTTAGAGATGTAATTTAGTCAGTGAAAGGAGAGTAAAAGCACTCTGCTGTAAATCATAACAGGCTGTTTTCTAGCTTTGTAAGTATTTGGATCTGGAACATGCGTTAACTCAAAGAAGAACTAATGTGACTTCAGGGTTGCATAGTGTTAGTTGCTCAGTTTTGTGAGACTGTCCACAATCCCATGGACTGTAGCCCACCAGGGTCTTCTGTCCATGGAATTCTCCAGGCAAGGATACTGGAGTGGGTTGCCATTCTCTTCTCCAGGGGATCTTCCTGACCCAGGAATCAAACCCTGGGTTTTGATTCCTGCATTGCCGGCAGATTCTTTACCATCTGAGCCTCCAGGAAAACCCATGCTGCTGCTGCTAAGTCACTTCAGTCATGTCCAACTCTGCGCAACCCCATAGACGGCAGCCCACCAGGCTCCCCTGTCCCTGGGATTCTCCAGGCAAGAACACTGGAGTGGGTTGCCATTTCCTTCTCTAATTCATGAAAGTGAAAAGTGAAAGTGAAGACGCTCAGTCGTGTCCGACTCTTTGTGACCCCATGGACTGCAGCCCGCCAGGCTCCTCCGTCCATGGGATTTTCCAGCAAAGAGTACTGGAGTGGGGTGCCATTGCCTTCTCTGCCAGGAAAGCCCATAGAAACCCTCAACGGAGGCTTAGGCTGAATTGAGCAGCACCACGGAGAGCTCCTTGAATGCCAATGCTGTGGTTTATCTTTTCCACTTTGCAGTTCTGTTTTTCCTCTGGCCATCACTGCCTCTCAAGGTTTCCCTGGTGGCTCAGATAGTAAAGAATCTTCCTGCCAATACAGGAGACCTGGGTTTGATCCCTGGGTCAGGAATATTCTCTGGAGAAGGAAATGGCAACCCACTCCAGTATTCTTGCCTGGAGAATTCCATGGGCAGGGGAACCTGGCAGGCTACAGTCCATGGGGTTGCAAAAAGTTGGACATGACTGAGTGACTAACACACACACACACACACACACACACACACACACACACACGCAAAGCCTCTAGAGTAAGCGTTCTACCTCTTAGAATAGGTCACAGTCCTCACAGAAGTAGAGATTTCCTTCATTATTCCTTAGTCTCATGGTTTCAGTGATTCAGTGTTTGAATCACAGCTACATTTTTCATGTGGCCCAAGGTTTTGCTTTTAAGTCTCCTTTTCCATTATTATTTAGCTCCTATCTTTTGGGGATTGTTTACTGGAAACTCATGTACTGGCATTGGAATTAGAACTATCTCCTCTCTTTGCTTTATTCTTGAAATCTTCCCATAAGTTATTTATATCCTAATTTTAAAAACACAAGACTTTCCAAAGTTGGATATAGGGTAAGAGAAATGACACAGTGATTTGTGTTTCATCATAAGGCCATGTAAGGAAGAAAGAGATTGTTTTCTTTCACCCAAGAAAATTGCTAGGGAAGTGGTGGTTTGATTATATGCTTTCTTCATAAAGAGTCATTTGGACAGAAATTATATAGGGTATAGTTGAAAATAAAATTGTCTCTCTTCCTGAAAAGTGCTAGAATAGGTCATACTTTAGAATCAAGTATTCCTGGGTTTAAATCTGGCCATGGTCACATCCAGATTTCAATTTTAGATAGACTTCTTAACTGATCCTAGGCTTTGTTATCACATATAAAATTAGAATTAATACTTTCCATCTAGTGTTATTGTGAGAATTAAATAAAGTAACATATATGAAAGAGATTGGCATGATATCTAGTTAGAGAAGTCACTTGGTTACAGTCAGTCCTGCCCATGCACTTTTCCCCTACCCTGTACCGGAGAAGATAGTTTAAGTAAACTATGTAATAAGATGATTACATATTTAGAACAGAATATGGTTGTTCTGTAATGTAATTAGCCTAATTTGGCAGATCATAACAAAACTCACCAACTGAAGTTAGGTGGGAAGAAACTCTTCCCCCACCTGGATATTTAACAAATGATCCACCTTTTAAGAAATTAAGTGGATAATTTTCTCTTAGAAATTTACAGTCCCTGCCTTTGTTCTTCTAAGTTGTAACATGATGGGTGTGTGCTGCCTGCTGAGTCGCTTCAGTCATGTCCAATTCTATGCTACCCTATGGACTGTAGCCTGCCAGGCTCCTTCTGTCCATGGGATTCCCCAGGCAAGAATACTGGAGTGCGTTGCCACGGTCAAACTTTAGAATAGGTCAAAGATCCTCCAGGGGATCTTCCTGACCCAGGGATCGAACCTATGCCTTTTAACATCTACCTGCATTGGCAGGTAGGTTCTTTACCACTAGTGCCACCTGGGATGCTCAGATAATGGATAAATGTGATTATAATAAGTGTAATAAGTATTGTGTTTTATAACATATAGAACTCATTGGTTTGTTCTTAGGATGTAAGACAGGATTTTTCACTCTTGGGAATATCACAAATATTTTCTGTTGAAATAATTAAGAGATTTATATTTATATGATTATTATACATATCTCTCCTCACTTAACTAGATGAGTTCCTCAATGATAAGAACAACATTTAGTTCAGCTAGATAACTCACCAACTGTCCGGCAAGGAGGATTACGTCTCTGGTTCTGGGTGGACTAAAGGTGTGTTAAAGACCCGCATTCCTTAAACCTTTTCACCTGTGGTGAAATAGGATGGGATACTCTTGGAAGAGCATATACTGGAGAGCGCAGTAGCTAGACATTTGAGAGCTTCGAGGGAATTGCTAATCAAAAGGACTGTGGCAAAGCAAGCTGGTACATTAGAGAAAGTCAGTGAAAGGATTGTCTGAGCAATGGGGATGACTGGATTCAGAAATACTGCTGGGCAGTTGATGGCATTTACACACCAGAAGTATGTTGGGTGCAATTATTATAATGAGGAGCAAGGTTGGAATGGCAATCTTAAGGGCCCGGCCCCTAGGGAGCAATCAGTTCAGTTCAGTTCAGTTGCTCAGTTGTGTGTGACTCTTTGTGACCCCATGGACTGCAGCATGCCAGGCTTCTCTGTCCATCACCACCAGCTCCCAGAGCTTGCTCAGACTCATGTCCACTGAGTTGGTGATGCCATCCAACCATCTCATCCAACCATAGGGAGCTATGGATATGGTTATTAAACATGGTGCTCCTATAGGAAAGAAAGATGGGAAGACAGTAAGTTTTGCTTAAAATATTCAACCAAAGAATATATAGAGAGAGGGAATGAAGGCAGCTATTTGAATATAAAGGTAGAATAACATGCCTAGTTTCCTGACCTGAGACAGTTTTCAAACTCAGAATCCATGCACTAAGGGAGAATATAGATCCTCACGAAGAAGGACTCTGCAACCCTAAGTTGTTTCTATGATGGATGATCTTTCAACTGTGAGGAGTAATGGTTACAAAGAATTTATGGTAATAAGGGCAATGGGATTATTAATAATCTTAGGTGCGCATGATAGAAACAAATGTAAAATAGGATCACATTTACATTAATGATATGTTAAAGAGAAGAAGAAAATGCTTTGGAATCTAAGCAATGATTATACGGGAGTGCTAAGACTGGTGAAATTTTTTTTCCTACTTTCTGCATTTTATGCATTTTATCATTAGGAACATTGCATTTTTATCATAAAACATTTTATTTCAAGCAGTCATCATATACAGTAAAAAAATAAAGGAAATTAACAAATAAGTATACAATGTGTTATGTTTAAAAGATTAGCTCCTATTTTAAAGTGATATTGATATAGTCTGATGAGAAAATTAATAGACTCAGCAGCTACAGCTGCTCATCTTAAGAAAACTATGCGGTGCTAACACATATAACTGTGATGGGTCACATCTGGGGAGCACAAAGGAAATTTACAACAAGACCTAGGAAAACAGTCAATGAAAATGTAAATATGTTTTGGAGTTAAAGATCAGACATGCTTAAAAAAGCATGTTTTATGACGCTACCGGACTTATATATAATCCCAAATATTATGCTAATGTTTCTGTATGTACTAACCAGTTTTTGGTAGGAGAAAAGGAAGTGGAATTGTTAAATAGCATTAATAAGCCCTATTTAAAAGCACTTTAAGCGAATCTGAGTATGATAACCATGGATGAGTTAAGTAAAAGACAAAAAAATGGACATAAATTACACCTTATAAAGACAACCATGGAACTTCCCTTGTGGTCCAGTGATAAAGACCATCTTCCCGTGCACGGGTGGGGTGCAGGTTTGCTCCCTGGTGGTCAGGGAGCTAGGTTCCACATGCCTCTCAGCCCAAATTCCAAGCATAAAACAGAAGCAGTGTTGCAGCAAATTCAACAAAGGCTTAAAAAAATAAAGACAATCATGCTTTTAAATAGTACATCTTATTTCTGTCTGTCAGTCATATCCTTATATTATTAAAGTTAATTCTGTTAGTGGCAAAATAAAATTTGCAGACAGAAATTGTTTAATTGATCAAAAGAGAGAGTTGATGTGTGTGGACTAAAGCGCTAGAAATGTTTTATGGAAGAGTTGAAGATTGAACGTATCTTCAAAGACATGAGTTGGTCTATAGACAGGGAGGGAAGCAGCAGAGCTAAGTTTAGAGGTGAAAATTCATACATTGCATTTTGGATGTGTAATAAGTCTAGGCAGTCTGATGTGATGAGTTGTTGTAAGGTAGGCAAGAAAGATATGCTGAAGAAATCTGATAGGGTAAGGTCAAAATGGGATACGTTTTAAACTTAAACTGTATTTTATGATCACTGGAGAATCAGTGAGTATTTTAAGTCAGAGAATAAATCTTGGAAAATGGCCAATGGAAAATTTAATGTGACATAATTCTTTTGTTCATGATTTCAACCCACAAGTATCTATTGAGTGGGACTAGTTTTAAAGAAAGAACTTGGAAAAGTGGGAATTTAGGACACGTTTATAGCAACCCAGTCCAGAGATGCTGAAAACCTGCATTTGTGCCGGCCAACTGATATGAAGAAGAAGGAGAGGGTGCTTTTTGTGTTTCCTTTCCTATTTGCATTTTTTTTTCCTATCCTCCTTTAAATTTTTGTTACCTCCTCTCACCTTTGTTCTCTCTGACGATAAAACAGTGGCCCTGCCTCCAAGTGTACCCTGTCCAGTTCCTCCTCATCATGGATGTGCAAACCACAGTTGTGTTTCTAAAACGTGATCTGGTCACCAAATCCTCTGCCCCACCTCATGTCTTTGCTCATGTTGGTCTCTTTGCACAGACAGGAAGTAAGTGTTCTGGCATGCTCCTTGGACCCAGAGCTTGTCAGGCTTACCTCAGATGAAACAAACCAGAGGTTTTGGCAAGGCAAGAGTTTGGGACCTAAATTAGAATGCCATTTAAAGATACTCTTAAAATATTAAATTACTTGTTACTCATGGTAAAGTCTTATGTGGAAGAGATTTTTTTGAGAAGGGTTATACTTGTATATGCTCAAGATATGATGATAAATTATATTTATGATATTGAAGAACCCCACATTTATAAAGAAGTGCATCCTGTTTTATAAGACTTTTTAATGGATTGATTTTCTCCTAAAATCTGATCAAATGTTGGTAAATTATAAACATATTTTAAATGTTTAACATTTACAGATTCACGACTGGATTCTTCTTTTCCCGGTAGATTTTCTGGACTAGTACCTAAGTACACGTGAATGGAAAACCAATTATTAAAACATCAGAGAGCATCTTAGTGTGTTCTGTCTTGCCTAGTAGCTATGCTATTTCTTGGCAGTTTATGGGATTCTGTACTGGGCTCTTGACCATTTTATATAGATCTAAATTAGTTTCCGGCAGTGCAAGACACAGGAGCACATTCTATGTTGAATGCTACCATGAAGAGCTTAGCAGAGATGTGGCTAGAATCTTAGCATTTGAAGGAAACATAGACATTACACAGACGATCATATGTAATAATTACTTCTGTGATAACATTAAGAGATGATTCTACAGCTTCTGTTTATACACATTCTGAGCCTGCTAGCACAGCACCTCAAAAGGGAGTACTTTTCATCTTTAAGAGTGGCAACAAAGCCCTTTCTTCAGCTAAAATCTGCCTCTGAGTATTGCACCCGTAGGTCCTTAGACCAACTCACAAAGATAGTATCGATGCTATTACACCTAGTAGGGTGGCCCTTTACATAACAATATTTCAAAATCATAGAATGTCTGTTCCTTGGGACATTTGAAGCTCTCTGGTATTTTCTATTTTATGGTTTTCTTCTCCAAATACCTGTGGCCTGTTCCTCCATCCTTTTCTCTCATGACAGAGTTTCTAAATAGTGTATCCTTCTAGTTGCCTTCTTCTAAATTCAAAACATTTTTTTCACTGTATCTCCAAATTAAAAAAAAAAAATTACTCCACAAGTGTTTAGATCAGTGTGCAAATGTTGCCCATCATGAGTAAAAGATATTAGTAGATAGCCAAATGTGATGTTAACTTAAAATTGTAAATACTCTGTAAAAGTGCAAGTAACGTGCCAGAGAGGAGAATGGAAAGGGCAGTTACATTTTACTTAAGGAAAGATTAAGAAAAAAGATATTCTTTTAGAAGGCCCTGCAAGGATCTTGAGAGAAGGGAAGTGCATCTTTAAAAGCATTATAGGCTGAAGAGCAGTTTGGAGGAAAATAGAGATGAAAATGTACGTAATGTATGTAATGGGTATTAGAAAGTAGATTAATTTAGTCGTATCTTAGCATTCATGAGAAAGTAAAGTAGGAAATAAGGTTGCAAAAGTTAATTGATACCTAATAGTAAAATGTCATAAATGCTACATACACTAGAGTTTGAATGTTTTTTCTGTGGGTGATCAGTCAAGTGTTTGAATTGACAGGAAAAAAATGTATTTTAATAGAAAAATCTAGTGGGCCTGTCATAAAGGATGGATTAAACAGAGGCAAACATTGTAACATTTGCAACATGCTGTTGTTTATCTTGAGCAGATCATCAACCCTGCTTGTAGTAAAAGTCTGATGATGGAATTTAAAGGTAGCAAGGAACTTAGTGTATGAAAACACAGATTGATGAGGCAGTTTTTGCTAAAAGCACCATGAGAATAATTCTCGTACATCATCTTACATGGAGAATGCTGTGGGACCTGAAGATGCATCACCCTCCTTAGTGAAATGCTCATAACCTCTGCACACGGGACCTTTAGCGAGCCACACAGACAGCTGAGTCAAAGCCCTGAGCCAGCTCTGCAGTGCCGACTGGAAAAAAGACAGGAAGTTAAGAGTTTATCACCATTACACTGTTGCCTTTTGCTATCCTGACATCTCCTTTTATATCATTTTTTTTCTTACTTCTTTGAAATAGGCTTTTATATAGGCTGTTAATAAAAATGTGTAAATTTAGGTCTTTTCTTGTTCAGTTCTATCTGTGCTTGATCTTTGATCTCCTCTCTCATCTTATGGGGCTATTAAAAGAGACAGATAAGAGACTGGACTCTTGAAATCTTGGTGTCATGTTTAATCAGCGGTGGGGTCCCAGGTATCCAAAATCCTTATCGCGTGTTCTGTTTGAATGTTTTCAGGGCTATGGGAGTGAGAAGCAGGAATGAGTCATGTTGAAATCAAGCTTTATGCCACTTAAAACTGTATTCTGTTCAGACTCATTTATGACTGCTTGGAGAATGGCTCACTGTCTGCTGGCTAACCATAAAGGTCAGCCCTATCTTTAGTAACATTTTCTTTAAATCTGCTTCCCTTTGTCTTTTTCTTATATCTCCAAACTGGACTTGCTGTCCAGGTAATGTTGGGGTGGAACCAAGGTGTGCAGATCCCAATGAGAACGTGTACTTTCTTTTTCATACTAAAACTTGCTCTGCCAAACTACATGGAGTAAATCTTAGGGCTTTAACTGCTAATTTGCTTCTATGCATTAGGACAGCTTTGAAATACTTCTATTAGGAGAATCTTAATCCTGCCTGAAAGGTTACATTCAATTCATCACAGAATAGAGGAAGGATGAATTTATGTTGTGTTAGGTGTCTCTCTTAGGCCACCTCTAAAAGCTGCTTGTTTTCACACAAGCAAATGCTAATCCTAATTCCATCTCACATATCTGTTCACCAATCTGATGAACTTTCAGGAATTACATCCCCAAATTCTGCTGCTAAAACACCCAGGGATATACCTGTAGTCCACAAGTACTTACATATATCTTACTGCATTGTCATTATTGTGAATCTTGGTCTTATTTTTCTTCCTTCTATATTTAATTTTATTTGAAAATATTATTTGCTGTTTAGTTGCTGAGCTGTGTCCGACTCTCTTTGTGACCCCATGGACTGTATGTAGCCCACCAGGCTCCTCTGTCCATGGGATTCTCCAGTCAAGAACACTGGAGCGGATTCCCATTTCCTTTTCCAGGAGATCTTCCTGACCCAGGAATCTGCATCTCTTACGTCTCCTGCGCTGGCAGGCAAACTCCTCACTGCTAGAGCCACCTGGGAAGCCCCCAAAATATTATATCAAGATATCTACTTCTTCATAAAAAATAGAAGAGCTTATAATTAAAAGACTTTTTCCCACTGTTTACTGCCAGTATGTTATAGTCAGCTTTTCACACTTACTCATGAAATTCTTTTTATTCTTTTAAAAAGCATTTTTCTTTTAGCCCAGCCCCTCTCTCTTTTAATTTGTCTAATAGCTTTCTAGTTTTGATTCATGACTATCATGTTGGGTTGTTCTCCAGTGAATTTCTGGTTTAAATCTATTGTTTCTTATTAAAATATCTATTTCCTTCATGTTTTCATGCCTGTATTGCCTCTGCTTAATTCATTAGACTTTCGTACCCTCCTTCTATTCTAAAAATGCTTTGAAATAGTTTATGTGATCATGTTTTTTCCCTCCACTCCTCTCACTATTCATGGTTTCATTTCCTCAAAAAGATTTCCTTCTCATCATTTTAATGAAGTCTCAGGAGTAAGGAAAACAAATATACATGCTCTCTCTGTCTTTTTAAATCAGAAAATACTCATCTACTTTCATATAATTTTATGTATCACTATAAGCCACCAAAATGATCTCTGATAAAGCATAGAGTATAAAATTTTATTTCAACTAAATGGCAAAATCCATGAGTGGCAGGGATGGTCTCTTACCATCACTAAGGGAATGACCAAAAAAAAAAAAAAAATGAGGCTTAACAAAGGTTCCTTGAAAGAATATGTATATCATCAATAAAATGTGAAGTTCTTTTTTGCCTAAACTAACACAATTAGGAAGGTGGGTGTTGACTGTAGTCTGACTGAAGCAGTGTCACCATTGCAGGAGTATGTGCAGATACTTAACTCTAATATTCAAATTTTTGTCTCTTTCTCACTTACTAACTAATAGACAAAATTTTAAGAGTGGACCTAGAAGTATACGTGAAGCTATGGTAGAGTCCATGCTTACCTTAACTACAGCTTGATTAGAAATTTAGTCCTTTAAAATCTTTAAACTTTCTGTGCCTCAGTTTTTTCAGTTATAAAATTAAGATCATGTAACAAGAGACGTAGCCAAGAGGCTATGGGTATTCTGTATATCATAATCACCAAAAGTTTATTTGTTGTCTGTTGTTTCTTTGTCGATGTCAGAGATTTTTTTTTTCTAAAATTATTTCTTAGTTATATATTTTTTCCTAGTAATTTTTTTCAATCTTTGGATATGCATTTTTAAATTCAGATTGGAGATTTTCAGGTTTCTCTTTTTCATACTGGCATATTAATCTTTTTTTTTTTTTTGCTTTAACAGAAACATTTTGAACTAACACTACTTGAAATTGAAAGGTATAAAATGGCAAGTTAATTTTCAGCTGTTTCTAAGGATGGAATTGTTTCCTCAAAAATTAATTTTTATTTATATTTCAGAGGACTACATAGAGTTATATTTGCAAAATAATTTTAACTTACATCTTTAGAAGAAGTAGATTTTGTTTTTTGTGTGTCAAATTTATATAGGCACAGTAATATTATATATAAATATTAGAATGTTGAACTGGTAGAGGGTAAACACATAGAAAAATAGAGCAGAGAACCTAGAAATAGACTTACAAAATTACGCTTGGATCTCTTGTAGAAATTTTATATTTCTATTCGGTGGAGAAAGTATAGCCTTTTCAACAGATGATGCAGGAAGTAACTGGACATCCATAGGCAAAAAATGAATCCCAATTTAAGCTTCAAACTTTATGCAAAAATTATCTCAAAATGGGTTATAGAATGAAATGTAAATAACAGAACTATAACTTCTAAAAAACTGAAGAAAATCTTTAGGATCTAAGAACAGGCAAAGCTTTTTTAGACTTGATATTGAAAACACAATCTATAAAAGAAAAAATAAATTGAACCTCATCAAAATTAATGTTTACTTTGTGAAACACTGTTTAAAGGGTGAAAAGACAAGCCACAAATTGAGAGAAAATGTTTGCAAATGACATATTGAAAAAAGGAACTTTTGTCCAGGAAACAGCTCTTAAGTTAACATTTTCAAAAAAGCTCCAGGAATAAAATGAGCAAAATAACTGAGCAGATATTTCACTGAGAAGAATATATAGATGACAAATAAGGATGAGGAGAGATGTTCAATATTTGGCATTTTATGCCTTTAGGAAAAGGCAATTAAAACTACAATGAGGTCTTTCCTGGAGGCCCAGTGGTAAAGAATCTGCCTGCCTTTGCAGAGGATATGGGCTCAACCCCTTGCGCCACAGTTACTGAGCCCACGTTCTACAGTGACTGAAGCCCAAACCTCTTAGAGCCCATGCTCAGCAAAAGAGAAGCCACCACAATAAGAAGCAGCCTCTCCTCACTGCAACTAGAGAAAAGCCTGCTTGCAGCAATGGAGATCCAGCACAGACAAGAAATAAAATTGAAAAAAAAAACACCCCACAATGAGATATCACTATATACTTTCCAGAACTGCTAAATAGTGAAAATACTAAATGATGGTAAAGATCCAGAGAAACTGGATCTCTCATACCTTCCTTGTGGTAATCTGAAAAACAATTCATAGTTTCCTATAAAAATAAACCTGCAACCATATGACCCAGCAGTTTCACCCTGGAGCGTTTATAGCAGATAAATGAAAAGTTAGGTTCACACAAAATCCTACACACAGATGTTCTTGACATAATAGCCCCAAGCTGGAAACAACGCAAATATCCTTAAATGAGTGAATGTTGGTGTATCCATACCCATGGACTATAGCTTGCCAGACTCCTCTCTCCATGGAGCTCTCCAGGCAAGAGTACTGGAGTGGGTTGCCATCTCCTTCTCCAGAGGATCTTCCTGACCCAGGGATCAAACCTGGATCTCCTGCATTGCAGGCAGATTCTTTACCACTTGAGCTACCAGGGAAGCCACTACTTAGTAATAAAATGGGGAAAAAGCAACTATTGATACACACAGTTTTCAGGTATATCAAGGACACTATATAAATGAGAAAAGCCAGTCTCAAAAGGTTTTATTCTGTTTGTTTCTACTTATGTATAAAATTCTCAAAATAACAAATTATAGTGATGGAATACAGATCAGGGGCTACCAGAGGTGTGGGATTGGCGTCAGATAGATTGGATGTGACTTTGAAGAGGTAGCGGGTGGGAGCCCTGTGGTGACAGATGGTTTCTGGATCTTGAATGTGCTGAGCTACACAGATGATCCAAACTGCATAGAAGTTACACAAATGCACACTCACCAGTGAGTGCTTGTAAAGCTGATGTCATCTGAGTAGGCTCTGTGGATTCAGTTGCCGGGTTGCTGAACTCAGATGTTCGTTCAGTTGTCCAGTTGCTGAGTCATATGTGACTCTTGGCAACCCCAGGGACTGCAGCACGCCAGGCTTTCTTGTCCTCCACTATCTCCCAGAGTTTGCTCACACTCATGTCCTTTGAGTCAGTGATGCCATCCAACTGTCTCATTCTCTGTGGATTGTACCAATATCAATTTCTTGACTTTGATGGTTTATTCTAGTAAAATAGTATCCCATTGGGAGAGACTGGGGGAATGGTGCAGAGGGTCTTCCTTTCAGGTTTTCGGCTTCCTGCAAGTCTTTAATTAAAAATTTAAAAATCAGTGAGTGAATAGATAGATACAGGTACCCTCCAATTGGTGAAAAAAGTGAAAATATTATAGCCTGGATCCCACCATCAGCATCATGGTATACTTAAATACTTGTTGAATGAGATAAACACTTTTATTATCACTTTTGAAGTACACCATAGAATAACATTCAGAAAAACATTTTTTATTTTGTATCATTAAAAGAAATAGATTTTTTGCTGTTTTGTTTTTGATCAGATCTATATGACAGAGACTATTAGAGAAATAAAAGAAGTACATTTTAATGTAAAATCTACCCTTGTGATATTTACTTGTAAAGGAATTTTTGATGCCTTTTCCTAAAGTTAGGGGTTATTTTTTTAGAGTTAATAGACAGAACCTTATATGGAATTTTCCATCAAATATCTGCATATATACATACATGAACACAGATAAGACCCATGTTGAAGGAATGGTAGGAAAAAAAAAAGGAACACGATCAAGACCTGATCCAATGACAAACTGTATGACTGCGGCAGAGAGAGTGTTGAAGTTAGAGAAGAGGTGTAGCTCCTGGTGTTTTGTCTCCAAAATCTCTGGAATTTACCTAAATTGTAATTTACAGTTGAGCCATGGACTATTATAAAGGTTAGAAAGTGTTAGTTGCTCGGTTGTGTCTGACTCTTTGCGACCCCACGGACTGCAGCCCGATAAGCTCCTCTGTCCATGGAATTCTCCAGACAAGAATACTGGAGGGTAGCCATTTCCTTCTCCGGGGGATTTTTCCAACCCAGGGACTAAACTCAGGTCTCCTATATTGGAGGCAGATTCTTTACTGTCTGAACCACCAAGAACGCCCAAAAGATTAGAGTGTGAGTTTTAAAAAATTACACAAATCAAAATATCAGCCTAAAATGTCACATACTTCAATTTTTAAAATGACATGCGTTGCTCCAGTCAGATTTACACCTTATATAAAATGGATATCTACCAGCCTTATCACTAGTTCAGAAGTGTTGCGTTCACTTAGATTTCAAGGTCAAGTGAAGGACAAGGGGTGTAATTTCTTCTGCTCATGAATTGCAAGGAACAGGTGAAGGTTGGGAGCTTTTTTAAACACATACATCCATGCATTCAGCAATCATTGGAAATAACAATCTGTGCTTTCTTAAGGGTTTTATGCCACTTTATGTGGCTGGGCTGGAATTTTATTTTATTTTTTATGTATATGCCATGATTGAAATTATGGGAAGAGGATGTGTGGTTGCCCGAATATGAATTCTTGGACAAATAGAGATGTTCGCATATCTTTTTCATGCACATTGGCAGGCCAAAAACTAATATGAACTCTCCAGCACCATTGTAAGATTCAACAGAGACAGGAGCCCTTCAGTGTGTATGAATACCATGAGGGGCCAGTAAGTTCCAATCAGTGACATCTCCTCTCCAGAGAAGTGTACCATGGCGCACGAACTTGTTGAATACGACTTCCCAAAGAGATGTATTTGTAAGAGGACTTTGCAGCAATATGAAGGGCAAACTTCCAGGGAATAGCTTTGCATGATTATTACTGCCAATAAAATCACAGGGGGTAAAGTAAAGGAAGGATAATCCTACACAGGCCATGTGAATTTCCTGGTGATCTAATTAGCATGTTCTCAAATTAAAACCAAATCGATCAGTACCTTTGATTTTTGTAATAAACACTAGGAAAGCATGGTCAAATCTTTGAGAAATGAAGTTAGAATTTCTTTTTCTTAGAGGTACACTCATTACGTGTTTTCAGATTTTGGAGAGGGAGTCATCAACCCAAGCCATATCCTTGCTTCCTTCCTGTGGTAAAACTCCCAGGTAAGAAAAAGTAGATAGTCCCAGGTTAGCTAAACTGAAGCATCATCCTCCTTACCCTTGGCCTTGCAGAAGGCACTCAGAGACCAAGCAGGAGTTCCTCATTAGCAGTGCTGGGCGAAGGGTCTCTCTCCACCCTGAGCCTCGGCTGTGCTGCTCTTCATGTGTACTTCTATGAAGGACACGTGCCTGAACATCTTTAGACCCTCTCAAGCTATCTTTATAATCCACTGCCTCACCATCCATATGGACCCCACACGGTCTTGGAAGGAGTTGGTAGAGCTAAAAATGTTCTGGCGAATGATTGGGAAACATCACTCTGGCTTCGGTGACCTCTTCTCTCCAACTCTTTACCCAAGCCGGCAACTCACGTGATATTGGTCAAGAACTTCAATTAGGGAGACAACTGTGTATTATGATCATTAAAAATATACGAGTGCCTGTAGCCTTTTAAAACGTTTTTCAGTGTATTCACGAGTCTCTAGTTTTTGCTCCGTTTCTGCTTTTCTGTGTCTCTGCTCCAGTCTGAGTTATCCAAACTTGAGGATAGCTCCACATGGCCTCCTGCCAGTTGAAATTCGACAGATCGCACTTCCCTTCAAATATAATCCTTTCCCTCTTTCAGTTTCTAGTATAAGTAGTGGTCTCTCAACTAAGCAGGATTAAAATGTACCAGCCTGCTTTCAGCCATTCTCTTGCATGCTTCCTCTGCATCCAGTCATTTCAGTTATATAATGTCTGTCTGCCCCGTATTTCTGCGAGTGTACCTTGTTTTCCTTTTATCGGTAGCACGTTCATATGACTTGAATTTGGTTTTTTTACTGGCATAGTCCTGATAGCCTTGACCTCATGCCTCCTTCCTCCCTTTCTCCTTACTTGAAATCAATCAAAGTGGGACGTTTTGCAAGTCTTCATTAAGTGAACTGGGTAGGACAAACCATAAAATCACTATTTTATGTTCTAAGAAATGTGCACTAGGCACACCCAGGACTCTCATTCCACCCTTATCTCCATTAGTTCCTTTGGCCTCATCCCATCACTACCCCTTACCGTCTTAAACTCTCTGCCCGGTGATGGGAGGACCCGATGGATGGATGTCTGTGTCACACATCACTTGGTCATTAAAAAACAAAACTGACACTTGTTTTCTATTTTCAACCTGAGACAGAATGTCTCTACATCAAAGTGATTGCACTAAAGCGTAAACATTAAAATGTCAAATTTCCATAACAAACTACACAGCCCTGCTAGATAGGTGTTCCCACAGCATGACTGAGCATGCCACTCTTCTCTGAAGGCCCGATGTGAGATACACACAAACTCTACTGTGAGACAGCTTGGACCGTTCGGGTGGACTGCAAAAGCGGCTTCTCACTTGTGCTGCCAATACTTGTTCACAAGTCGCTTCAGCTGCAGACAAACAGTCCTGGCGTCTGTATCCTGAAGGGGCCCAGTCTCCTCTCCAGTCGCACTGCTCCTCTCTGAGATGCCCCCTTCCCCTGCTCTGCTGCCTCATTCATAGCGACCGGATTCTCACGGACATTCTAAGATTTACTGCAGACACCACCTCTTTGGGAACTTCTTTCTTCATCATTCCAATTTCTGTTCGATCTATCATTCTTCCTCTCCTTTAAACCTGATAACATCTTGTGGACATTATCTTTCCTTCTTTTACATTACTTGTTCCCTTTACCAGAATATATATTTCTTCAAAATAAGGGCTCTGCTTCATCTGTATTCCCCTGATGTTTCCTAGGTTTGAGCAGTTTTCAGTAAATGTTTGTTAGAATTAATGCTTAGTTCTACATTGTCTTTGTGTTGATTTTTTAATAATATTTCTCTAAGTGTGTGTGTGTGTGCGTGTGCACGCATGTGTGTGTGTGTGGTATATGGTCATTTCAGAACATTTGAAAGATATAAAATATATAAAGAATAAAATAAAAGTCATCTATTCTATTACACAGGGTTAACCAGGCCAATATTTGCTATGTAGTTCCAAGTCTTTTATATTCTTTGTTAAATTAAAATTTTTCCGGATTTATTACCTAATATTATATTTTGATTGTTTTCTGTCATTAAGAATTCTTTGAAAATGCCTTTTCAATGGCTCTTTAGTATTATACATTACAAATATATCATTCATTTATTCACTCTTTTGTTAAATAAGTTTAAATTGATTCCAGTGTTTTCCTCATTACAAAATATGTACAAAACATTCTTGTACAAAAATTTTTGCTCCAATTAATGATAATTTCTTGTAATTTATTTCTAGAAGTGGTATTAGGAGAAATAAATTACATGCTTTGAGATACTGGGGGAGAATGTTTCACCAGTTTCTGTTTCCTTGGCAGACTATGACAGGTCCTGTCTTGCCAAACCCTTACAGTGTTGAATTTCACCATCACAAACAATCTTGGGCCAGGTTCACCTGCCGGAGTCAGCAGGAGTGACCTGAAATATTCACTGAAGGACTTCTGCCTAATTCTTTTTATAATTTGCTCTTCTCAGTTCCTCTGGCTGAAGTTTTGCTGCTTCATTCCCCTTTGGCAATTCTGAATATGAGAACGTCAGCACTTCTGAATGTATAGCACTAAAGCAGTTTAAAAGTCAAGTGGGAGACCTGATTCGTTATTGGTCTGCTGCTGCTGCTGCTGCTGCTGCTGCTGCTGCTAAGTCGCTTTAGTCGTGTCCGACTCAGTGCGACCCCATAGACGGCAGCCCACCAGGCTCCCCTGTCCCTGGGATTCTCCAGGAGAGAACACTGGAGTGGGTTGCCATTTCCTTCTGCAATGCATGAAAGTAAAAGTGAAGGTGAAGTCGCTCAGTCGTGTCCGACTCAGCGACCCCATGGACTGCAGCCTACCAGGCTTCTCCGTCCATGGGATTTTCCAGGCAAGAGCACTGGAGTGGGGTGCCATTGCCTTCTCTGACTGGTCTTCTGGCTAGGGGTAAAAGTAAAGCTGTCTTGCTACAGCTAACATGCAGGTTGAAGCCACAAGACTCATGACACAGGTCACAGAAAGTTGCCATATATTCTCTTTTAATTAGAAATGGCGTGATTGTTTCTTACCTTTGCTTTGCATTGTTTTAATAGATGAACCTAGTATTTTCTGCGGTGGTAGTTTTTACCTTGGGCTCCCTCCTGCTGTTACATCTGATTGAAATCGGTGTTTCATGGATGGTGAAGAGGTGTGAGAACAGCTTTGTCTCCTGTCCTCCAGGCTCTCTCGCCCCCATCCCCCTGCATATACCAGGCACACACCAGCAGCGACTAATTCAAATAAGTCGTGTGTCTTCGTGTTAAGGCTCTGTGACTGTGATTTGTTTCACAGACCCTCTCTGACAGCAAAAGTAGCTGGGAGAATACCAACTGCTCAAGAAAAAGAGATCTTCTTGCTCATTCAGCTATGTGATGACTAAACATGTTACAAATTCATTTTCAGTGTTGGTTTTACATTAAGAAATATTTTTGTCTAGGTTGAGCTCTTTCAAGGAGGAATATTTTATATAATATCCCACTTTATGTTACCTATATTTTACTGTACTCAAGACTCAGACATATACAAAGTTAATGTTACTATGGTACCAGTGTAATTTCAGAGTTTTATCTAGGGGCAGTGATTTAGCCACACTAATAGACCAACATTGTGTTCCAGAGTTCTTCACAGGGTGGGAAGGGATGTATTTGAAGCAAAGTTTTATTTTTATTTTTTTGGTCATTTTTTTCTTCTTTTGTATTTATTGTCTTTTATATTGGAAGTTAATTGCTTTACAATGTTGTGTTGGTTTCTGCTGTACAGCAACGAGAATCACTCATAATTATACATCACCTCTCTCTTGAGCCTCCCTGCCCCTCCCTTCCCACCCCTCCAAGTCATCACAGAGTGCAGTAGCACCAGGTGATCAACTGTAGGCTCAAGAAAACAATAATAAAATAATGATTTGCCTGGAATTAGAATATACCTGAGATTTTGAGAAAAATTAGTTCTTGCCCACAAATTTCAGAGACCCTGATCAAACAGTTATAAGATACTCTCATGGGTGTTCTCTCCATAATAATCCCTCTGGTCTTTTTAATATTAATAATTCTGATTGTGTGGCTGGGGAGGAAGGGACAAGAATACTTTTGCTGATGGAGACACATTTACCTAATAGGTAAGTGGATTTATCCCTGGAACCTGGAAGCCAAGAGTATTATGGATTACTTTAATACACGTGCTTGAAGCATAACCAGGATAGGAAAAAAAATGGAATAACGCTTGTGTTTTTTCCTGTGGAATTAGTGTATAACCATGATTTACAAGTGATGATTTACTGGTGAGAGAAGAGATAAAGTTCTCTAAAGTTCTTCATAGATTTAGAAAGCCAACTATAGTGTATTTAAGATTCTTAAAACAAAATTAAAAATTGGGAAGTGGTGATCTATATTAAGATTACAACAATGGTAAGAACATCACAAAAGTCTCATATTCATGTGAGCAAGTGATAATCATGTACCATCTTGAGTGAGGAAAGGATCATTCCTTCGCTTTCTCTAGGTCTGCAGCTTTGTGAGCTGGAGCAGCCCGTGGCCAACACTGGCTTCAGGGTGACCAAGAGATGTTCTTTCTAGTCTGGAGTGGAAGTTGGAAGACTCTCTCAGTGCAAACAACCACCAGAGTAATGCAGTCAGATACCTCTGGCTTCAAAATGTTGGTGTGAGACCTGCTCTCCCTACAGCACATGTCCACTCATATTTTAAAGGAAATGATAATTTAATCCCTAAGAATCCTGTGGCCATTTCCCTAGTTATTTGCATTGGGAAGATACAGCCCTCCAGTGATCCCGCTAAGCTTTCTTTTATGTTTCCCAGAAAGGAGAATATCAGGCAACATCATCGCACTTGGATATCATTTCTAATTAACTTTAAAAAAGAAAACACCCTCAGACAAAACTGAAAAAGAACAAAGCTAGTACATCTCTATAATGGGAACTGAATTTTATAAAAGGAGAGTGACAAGGCAAAAGATAGATTTATTAGGAGTTATAGTGTCATAAAGTCTTCTTTAGCCAAATATTGATGCATATAGGATGAAGGAAAGTGGAATTTTTTAAAACAGAAATGTCAGAAATGATATGCATTTGCCCTTGGGTACAGCACATTCTATTGGTCACCCTTAAGAGAAATACATGTTGACACACTTGTATTTATGATAGACACTTTAAACAATAGCTGACCCTTGCCAGAGGTCCTAAAACAGATACTATAAAGTATGCAAATGAAAATCTAAGAACATCAATTTACAAATTTAAAAATTTAACATTGTACTTATATAAAATTTAATTTTATATTTTTAAAATATGGAAAGCTCTATTTTAACACATATTTGGATTTAAGAGTTTAGCCTTTAGAAGGGCAAAGTCATTTCAAATTATTTTCATATCTCAAACATTTTTAACTTTAAAGGAATGCCACATATTAATGGGAAATTAATGTACCCTATTCATCACTCTTTTAAATGATCCATCATGGTTAATCCATGTTTCTTAAAATACTTATTAAAATTAAGACACTGTTTTCTGAAGAATCATAAAAATTTAAATCTGTAATTTACATGCATTTTGTTTCAGAGATTGCTCATCAAATAAAAAGCTTTGCTAAGTGCTTATTTCAAAATGCAGTGTGATCTATCTTTGAAGGCTGACTTGTTTCCTGTAATAAGAATTTACTAATTTTTTCAACCATTCACTTTTTTCCCCCCTTTTTTCTCTGATGACGAACTCTAAATGTTATATAAACTGATTCTAGAAAGTGTTAATCATTATTGTTTCCCTACAAATCAGAGCAATTGCTTTTTGGGAGGTAAAATTTTGTTTCTTAACAATTCTTTGCCTCCAACCAAATTCTTTCATTGTATGCCTACCTAGGTCGCTTGAGGTTTTAATGGACAGTTAAGAAGTTAAGAGGATGGAGATGGAACAGCCTGCTGCACGTGTGCAATTTCAATGTAAACTCTTATCTCTGTACCAGGGTCAAAGTCCTGCATTTTCAATATGTTATTTGCATTTATTTACATACTGCTTATTACCAGTTATGAGGCAGGCACAGAAAAAGACATCCCAATTAGCTGATAATTAAATACTTTCCTGTGTGTCTTCTCACAGTTTGGCAGAAGGCACTAGTTAGAATGTTTTGGTAAAAATTCTTGTTTCCCTTGTGAACGCAATTGAATGACTTACCTGGATCTGTCTGTCCACTTCTGATGACACTAAACATACAGAATCACAACTAATTTTTGATTCCAGACACTGCTCAGGGTGCTAGTGTCAGGGAATGGGAGCAAGGCTTTGGAACTAGAACAAACATTTCATTTAGGAGTTTAACCTCCTTGAAGATGGTTATGACATGTAGTCAGATAGCTAATACTACACTCTAAAAGATGGATATGAGGCAGTAAGACACTAGTTCACCATCTAGGAAGGAAATCCTCAATATACATACTTAGGAAAACATGGTATGGTTAGCATGGCAAAGCAATCTTCAGAAGTTTGAACGAATCTGAAGGAAAATAATGTTGACTGTTGACTAAAAAATATAGTCACAACCTGAAAGAGAGTTATTTATTTATTTATTTTGGTGGGAATGTGTAGCTCTGAGAAAACTGCTCTAAGAAGGAAGGAAGGGAAGTCAGGGTATATACAAGTTTGCAACAAAGCGAACAGGCAATCTGAACATCAAAGATCAGGTGTCAGGTTAAGGAATTTAACCTTCTCTGTATGGGAAGATGCAAGCGTCTGGGCTCGCTGAATTCAGTCCTTTCATATGAACCCCAGCCGTCTGGGGCCCATCCTCTTTCCTTGTTCATCTGGCTTCTTGCATTCCCCAGCTCCTCAGCAGTTACTGTGGGTGGGGGGTGACAGCACCTGTTGGATCACAGTTTGGGGAGCCCGCATTCACATTTGGAGGCCAGAAATTGCTGATGGCCTGACATTTCTTGTTTGTTGATATGGCAGGAGATATTTTCATTTCACCTGATCCTACCTGAGGAATGTGCATATGTGCTTGGTCCTCAGTCGTGTCCGACTCTGCGATCCTGTGGACTGAAGCCCACCGAGCTCCTCTGTCCGTGGGATTTTCCAGGCAGGAGCACTGGAGTGGATTGCCATTGCCTTCTCAGGATCTTCCCGACCCAGGAATTGAACTCGTGTCTCTTACGTCTCTTGCATTGGCAGGCAGATTCTTTACCACTGAGCCACCTGGGAATCCCACCTAAGGAACCAGTAGTGTCAGTTGCTATAATAATCTCCTTCTACTTTCTATATCTGCTCATACTTTTAGAGAGAATGGTGTTGCATATGTTGAATACGTATATGCCATTATTTAAAAAAACTATTTTCATAATTCCTGACTATTAGATAGAGTTTCTATATAAAATTTAACTGAAAAAAAAAAAAGGAAGCCTATCCCAAGATGCTTAGAGTATTGCTTTTGTCTCTGGTTGGTAAAATTATGAGTGACTTTTTAAAAATTATACTTATTTTGTGTTAAAAATTTCTGCAACAAGCATGTTTTATATTTATACTAAAAGCATCATAAAAGAATAGTGTATTATTTTTTATTCTAATGTAACTTTAGGGATAGAGTTATGGAATTAAAGATCTAATTTCTAGGTGCTGGTGTATTCTCACTAAATGCATTTTGCCATAGCACATACAGTAGTTGAAACTAAGTGCTATAGAAAAGTGCAAAAAAAGATGAAAAGAAAAGCATTTAAAAAAGCTGAATAGATTTAATTCTGAATGGGTGAACTACAAGTTGAATTTTTGCCTGTATTCACATGGAGGACAATTCTTAACACAGTTGAAAAGTTTAGGAATCCTGGACCATGTGGTTTAGGATTTCTAACTAGTCTTACTTGTGAAACAAGACCAAAATTGTGGATTTAATAATAGAAAGTTCATTTTCCTCACATTTATGATGTCAGACTTTACACCAGAAATTATATTGATTTATGCTCTTAAATCTGACAGTTTATTCATAGTAGTAGTAATCTTATTACACAATTTTTATAGTTCATCAAGGTTGGTTAAAAAATTCAAGTAATATGCTAATACAGTCTCTGGCTTTTTTCTTGAATGGTTAGATATTTGGAGCAAACATTTTTTTTTTTTGCTAGAAATATGTGAATAATCAGTTATCTATATTTGACACATACAAATACGTTTGTCATTGTGGTGGTGTTTAGTCATTAAATCATGTCTGACTCTTTTGCAGCCACATGAACTACCAGGCTCCTCTGTCCATGAGATTCCCCAGGCAAGAATACTGAAGTGGCTTGCCATTTCCTTCTCCAGGGGATCTTCCCTCCTAGGGATCAAACCCATGTCTCCTGCTTGGCAGGCAGATTCTTTACCACTGAGCTACCTGGGTGGCCCCATAAATATGTTAACTCCTCCATATAGTGCCAATGGTGCCAATGTCTATAGTGTCTATAGTTTTTCTGTGCCAACGAGGAGATGGTAAGGCTTTGCTTTAACTGAGCTTGTTTTGAAATTGTTTGTCAAGGCAGTCACCTCTTAAAGAAACTCACATACTACAGGATAAAAGTATTTCCAAATCCATTTTCTCCCACAGAATGATATTTATTTAAGTTTATGGTCAACAAAGGATGAGATGATTGGATGGCATCACTGACTCAATGGACATAGTTTGAGCAAGCTCCAGGAGTTGGTGATAGACAGGGAAACCTGGTGTGCTGCAATTCATGGGGTCACAAAGAGTCGGACCTGACTGAGTGACTGAACTGAACTGAATGGTCTACAGAGGCTTGGAGAGATGCTGAATTCCACTAGAGCTTTAGTGGGTCACATTTGCATTTAACTGAAGAATTTAGATAGTTTGTGCATTAAGCCCAAATGTTCTGCTCAAGGGAAAATGAATGGGAGCAGGTGAATTGGCAAAAGCTCTTGGAGGATAGAAATTCTATTAACTTTCTTCAGCCCTTTTTGGCCCTTCTCATTAATTGCAAAGCATTTCTTGTTTCATTGTCTCCAGTGAACAGCAATGTGCCCAGCAGAGCCAATGATTAGCATATTGTATTTTCTTGATATTTTTATTATTGTTTTGTACTCTGTAGTGTTGAAGGAGGGAATGACAACCCACTCCAATATTCTTGTCTGGAGAACTCCATGGACAGAGGGGCCTGGTGTGCTACAGTCCATAGGGTCGCAAAGAGTAGGACACAACTGAAGTAACTTAGCACCGATACATGCACTCTGTAGTGTTATTTAAGGCCAAGCAACTGGCACCCCACTCCAGTACTCTTGCCTGGAAAATCCTATGAACGAAGGAGCCTGGTAGGCTGCAGTCCATGGGGTCGCTAAGAGTCGGATACGACGGAGGGACTTCACTTTCACTTTCCACTTTCATGCATTGGAGAAGGAAATGGCAACCCACTCCAGTGTTCTCGCCTGGAGAATCCCAGGGACGGGGGAGTCTGGTGGGCTGCCGTCAATGGGTTCGCACAGAGTCGGACACGACTGAAGTGACTTAGCAGCAGCAGCAGCACCTGCCCAGTAAGCCATATTGTAAAATGTCATCTGTGGTCATTTCCGCTTGTGTAGAGGGAGCGTGCATTGTTAACTTGGTAGCTTAGTACCAAGGAGGTGTGCTGAACGAGTAACACCAATGGTTAGCCATAGCAACCCTATTAAATGTTGTTCCCATTTTGCAGATAAAGAAATTGTAGCTCAGAGAATGTGGCTTACCTAGATAGCATATTAAAAAGCAGAGATATTACTTTTCCAACAAAGTGGTCATGTATTGATGTGAGAGTTGGACTATAAAGAAAGCTGAGCACCGAAGAATTGATGCTTTTGAACTGTGGTGTTGGAGAAGACTCTTGAGAGTCCCTTGGTCTGCAAGGAGATCCAACCAGTCCATCCTAAAGGAGATCAGTCCTGGGTATTCATTGGAAGGACTGATGTTGAAGCTGAAACTCCAATACTTTGGCCACTTGATGCGAAGAGCTGACTCATTTGAAAAGACCCTGATGCTGGTAAGGATTGAAGGCAGGAGGAGAAGGGGACAACAGAGGATGAGATGGTTGGATGGCATCACCGACTTGATGGACATGGGTTTGGGTGAACTCTGGGAGTTGGTGATGGACAGGGAGGCCTGGCGTGCTGTGATTCATGGGGTCGCAAAGAGTAGGACACGACTGAGCAACTGAACTGAACTGAACTGAAATAATAAATATCAAGATCTAATTCATTTAATAAATATTCATCTAGCTTTGCTCTGGGACACACAGGTATATACACACATTTTAAAAACACTAGGAGTATAAGGGTGAATCAAGCACAGTCTGGATCAACATTCAGTGCACAAAACAGAAATCTCTGGATAGTTCAAGTGGATTTAAATGCAGAGAGTGAGTGCCTGAAACCTCATTGGAAGAGCAGGAGGAATGAGAAATAGGGAGGACTGTGACTACTCTCTTGTTTTGAGGTCACAACCTTACAGATGAGATTCAGAGCTCAGTAAACAAATGTCTTTACCTTCTTTTACTGACTGATGTCCCAGCAGACTTTTACCTGCCAAAGTGACAGCTACACAGTGGAAGATCATGTCCAGATTCTGCTGTAAACAACTGCTCCTCTAGAGCTTGCTTTTGTTGTTATTCAGTCATTATGTCATGTCCAGCTGTTTTGTGCCTCCATGTACTTTAGGCTCCTCTGTCCATAGAATTTCCCAGGCAAGAATACTGGAGTGGGTTGCCCTTTCCTTCTCCAGCGGAGCTTCCCGACCCAGGGATCAAACCTGCATCTCCTGCACTGGCAGACAGATTCTCTATCCCCGAGCCCTTGGGGAAGCCTGGTGCCTTTTAGCAGCTGTCATTGTACAGAAAGGTGACTGCTGCCTCCTTTTAGTCCTTTAAATCTTACTCAAGTAGATCTCATGTAGATCTCTCCTAATAAGAACACTAGTAGTAAGATTCCTATGGTTTAACCTTCCATGCCCTGCTTTCTTAGGTGGACATGAAGTGGGTGGAAATGGATAGCTGGCCCAGCACCAACAGATCATATGGAAAACTTTGAGTGCAGAGAAGAGCTCACAGTTTAGTAGTGAAAGCAGATAAATTAAGAGACAATTTTAGTATCTCATGGTAGGTGCAGTGATGGACTCCAGCACTGTGATGGTAGAGGTAGGCTTTTATGGGAGAGTAGTGGGATGAGGCTACCAGTGGCTCAGATGGTAAACAGTCTGCCTGCAAAGCAGGAGACCCGGATTCAATCCCTGGGTCAGGAATATTCCCTGGAGAAGGAAATGGCAACCCACTCCAGTATTCTTGCCTGGAGAATCCCATGGATGGAGGAGCCTGGCAGGCTACAGTCCATGGGATTGTAAAGAGTCGACACAATTGAGCGACTTCACTTTCACTTTACTTTCTTTCAGTGGGATGAGAAGTGAGGAAAAGGATCAAAAAAGCTTCCTGGAGAAGATGCTATCTGAGCTGATTCTTAAGGGTTCAGCATGAGCAGATTATTTTAAAAAGGGGGGGAAAAGAAGTAGAATCAACAAATAATAAAACAGCACATGAATATGAACAGACATGAAGGGGATGGAAGGAAGTGACATGGCACTAAGCAGAGAGATGGGGACAGTGGTTTCAGATTTTCCTGGGATCACATTGGCGTCATATGGAAGGTGAATATGAAAATATGAAGCTGCGCAGCATCGGGTATAAATACTGCAGGACTTGGGCTGTGGTAAGAAGTGAAGGGATCAGACTTCTGGTTTTCAGTTTCACATATAAAAAGCTTGAAAGTTGCTACTCTGTCCTAACAAGGAAAAAATGGAACAGGTTGAAGTCAACGACTATTCTTAGGTTTTTGAAGATGATACAAGGATACAAGGCAATCCCCTACCTCCAAGACTGGAGAAACAGGTGAATACAGGCAGTCTTGGCTTAGTGGGGCAGAAACCCTCGATCAGAAACCAACGTGGGAACCAGTGCTGGAGCCTGAATTATAATTGACAAGCTGCTGGAGGCTCATTGTACAAAATGCTGAGTGAAAAACTCCAGTGAGGGTGCAGGTATAGGGGGCCATCCACACTTTGGTGAGATTTACCTCCAGAATCTTGACCCAAGTTCTCTCAGTAAGTATTTGAGAAAAATCCCCTTGTGTGTGCTTTGGGGGTGGGGAAAAGGAACCGTTTTTAAATATGCCAGAGCACTGTGCTCTGGCCATCAAGGCTTGCTCTCAGAACACACGACCTCTGCACTTAAAGAGCTCACAGTTTGTAAATTAAGAGACGGTTTTAGTATCTCCTGGTAGGTACAGGTAACCAGAGCCCAACCGCCTGGGTATTATTAGAATATAACTGACCTATGTGGAGAAGGAAATGACAACTCACTCTAGTATTCTTGCCTGGAGAATCCCATGGACAGAGGAGCCTGGCAGGCTACTGTTCATGGGGTCACAAGAGTTGGACACGACTTAGCGACTAAACTGCCACAACTGATCTAAGGAAAGAAAATTCCCAGTTTTAGTCTTCCACATGGGAGAAGAGAAATACCCAACTCTGGGTGCTTTAGCCATGTTGTTCTACCTAAGTGGGGAGAAAAAAATTAACAAAAACCAAATACTTGGGAGTGCACAGTCCAGTGACAGGATCATTAAAAGCACGAGAGCTAGTCCGCTGGACTATAGAATGCTTTACCCTGCCCCACACCTTACCGTTATACCACTGAAGGCTTTTTACAATAGTTCCTTTTATCTGGTAGGTCATGCCTGGCTATCATGAGAAAATTATAATGCATAGCTGAAAAAAGGTAGAAAGCACAATTTGAAGAGACAGAATAATCATCAGAATGATACATGGCAGGGGTGCTGGAATTATTAAATTGGGAATTTAAACAACTATGAGGCATATGCTAAGGGCTTTATTAGATAAACTGGAAAGCAGTTTAATAGATAATCTGGGTAGTGTAAGTCAAGAGATGGGAAGTCTAAAAAAGAACCAAGAAAGAAATGCTAGAGATCAAAAACACTGTGACAAAAATGAGGGATGCCTTTGATAGACTTTTTAGTAGACTGGACACAGTAAGGAAGAATCCCTGAGCTTGAGGATATATCAATAGAAACCTCAAAAACCGAAATGCGAAGAGAACCAAGGGAAAAAAGCAGAACAGAATATCCAAGGACTGCAGGGCAGCTACAAAAGATGTATCATACGTATAATGGTAACACCGCAAGCAGGAGAGAGAGAGAGAGGAAATGAATGGTGTCACAGTGAGGAAAGGAAAGAATCAGGTGTTCTGTCCTTGTTGTGGACCTGGATGCCTGAGAGGACACAGGCGGTATTGTTAGAATTTTAACCCAAGTCTACTTGATTTCAAAGTCAGTGCTTTTCTTTCTCTTTTATACCATCTTAACTGTGACCAAGTTATTCTGTACTTAAAGATGTGCCTAATGCCATCATTTGTAAGTTATGTGCTTATGTGTGCATATTCCTTTTTCACATTAGAAGAAGCATGACCTTCAGGTGATTCTCAAAGGTGAAAAGTCTCTGGGCTAAGACTTTTGGTTAATAAACCGTTAACTGTTGTTCATTCCCTTTTGTTCTAGAGATCAAAATGCTCACTCAGGAGTATATTTTAAAAGTGTACCAAGTAGTTCTGCTTTAGGCAGTGCTGTAGGTTAAAAATTCTTCAAGAACGCCCTGCCATGAAACACCAAAGTCTTGAATAAATCACAATGAAAATATGTCTAGATGATCTACTGAACTCTAGTGAACATAAGACAAGTCCCAACAGAGACTAGCACACAGAGTCTACTTGAAAGAAAAAAAGAATTTAAGTGAAGTTTGAATGGTTCTGCAGGTAAATGTTGACTGTAAGAACCTAGGTGGCGCTAGTGGTAAAGAATCCACCTGCCAATGCAGGAGACAAGAGATGAGGGTTCAGTCCCTGGGTTGGAAAGATCTCCTGGAAGAGGGTATGGCAACCCACTCCAGTATTCCTGCCTAGAAAATTCCATGGGTAGAGGAACCTGGTGCATTCCATGGGGCTGAAAGAGTTGGATGCAACTGAGCACACACACACACACACACACAAGAACCTAGAATTTTGGAGAGTAATGGTTGCTGGGGCTGTGGGGTTGGCAGGAGCAGGCCTGAGGCTTGCACACACTGAGGGCAAGTTGGTGACTGATGAGAACCTGCATTCCTCCAGTGCTACATCCTTAGGGGAAGGTTGTGCTGGGAAAATCCCAGCTGGCCAGGAAACCTTTAAGGAAACCTGTCTGCCTCTCCCATGCATGCTTGCTCAGTTGCTTCAGTCGTGTCCGACTCTTTGCAACCCCATGTACAATAGCTTGCCAGGCTCCTCGGTCCATGGGATTTTTCTGGCAAGAATACTGGAGTGGGTTGCCGTGCGCTTCTCCAGAGGATCTTCCCAACCCAAGGATCGAACCCCCATCTCCTGCTTCTCCGGCATTGCAGACAGATTCCTCATTGCCAAGCCACCAGGGAAGTCCGCCTCTTCCATATTCAGGTATAAAGATAATAAGAGTAATAATATTAGTATTTGTAATGATGATGATAGTAGTCTTCCCTGATATTCTGAAGTAATAATTGTCTCATGTGTCTGACATTTGCACATACATGCCTTCTATAGGCAGAGAAACTGTGAGATGAGAATTTAAATTATAGCCAAACTAGGTTGATAGAACCTGGTAGGAGCTGATACAGATCTTGCCTGGAGAGAAGCATCCTCAAGATAGCTCTTTCAGGATTCCCAATGATTAATAGTAGCCAAATATAAACTCACTGTAAATAAGATATCATGAACAAGATCAGCAGAGACAAGCCCTCAAGGACTCAGAAGCAGAATACCTCTGAGTAAAATGGTTATGCTATCAAACAAGTTATTAATGATGGAATTACAAAGAGCAAAGACCAAGCAACTAGCAAATTAAAGTGTCAAGAGAACCTATTTTATACCCATTAGATTGGCATTAGGAAGACTGACAATACCAAGTGTATGAGGAACAGCCAGAACTTCCCTGCATTGCTGGTGGAAGGGAGAGTATAAATCGGTACAATTTGATCTCACCTCTTCTAACTGAAGAGGAACTAAAGAGCTTCTTGATGAAGGTGAAAGAGGAGAGTGAAAAAGCTGGCTTAAAACTCAACATTCAGAAAACTAAGATCATGGCATCCAGTCCTATCGCTTCATGGCAAATAGATAGGGAAACAATGGAAACAGTGACAAACTTTCATTTCTTGGGCTCCAAAATCACTGCAGATGGTGACTGTAGTCACAAAATTAAAAGACACTTGCTCCTTGGAAGAAAAGCTATGAACAACCTGCTGCTGCTGCTAAGTTGCTTCAGTCGTGTCCGACTCTGTGCGACCCCATAGACAGCAGCCCACCAGGCTCCCCCATCCCTGGGATTCTCCAGGCAAGAACACTGGAGTGGGTTGCCATGTCCTTCTCCAATGCATGAAAGTGAAAAGTGAAAGTGAAGTCGCTCAGTCATGTCTGACTCTTAGTGACCCCATGCACCGCAGCATACCAGACTCCTCCATCCATGGGATTTTCCAGGCAAGAGTACTGGAGTGGGTTGCCATTGCCTTCTCTGATGAACAACCTAGACAGCACAATAAAAAGCAAAGACATCACTTTACCAACAAAGGTCCATCTAGTCAAAGCTATGGTTTTTCCAGTAGTCATGTATGGATGTGAGAGTTGGCCCATAAGGAAGGCTGAGTGCCGAGGAATTGATGCTTTCAAACCCTGGTGCTGGAGAAGACTCCTGAGAGTCACTTGGACAGCAAGGAGAGCAAACCAGTCACTCTTAAAGGAAATCAACCTTGAATACTCACTGGAAGGACTGATGCTGATGTTGAAGCTGAAGCTCCAATACTTTGGCCACCTAGTGCGAAGAGCCAACTCATTGGAAGAGACCTTGATGCTCAGAAAGACTGAGGTCAAGACTAGAAGGAGGCTGCAGAGAATGAGATGGTTATATAGTATCATAACTTAATGGACATGAGTTTGATCAAATTCTGGGAGATGGAGAAGGCCAGGAAAGCCTGGAGTGCTGCAGTCCACGGGGTCACAGAGAGTTGGACATGACTTTACGACTGGACAGCAGCCATGCAATGGTGTGCTATACAATAGTGACAGCGAACTGTAGCTACACACAAAGTATTTGTATTTCAGACCAACAAACCTCAATAACACCATTATGTGATGACATTCACTATGACGTTTGTAAAGTTTACGTGGTGCCTGCTAAGTCACTTCAATTGAATCTGACTCCTTGCGACCCAATGGACAGTAGCCCATCAGGCTCCTCTGTCCATGGGATTCTCTAAGTAAGAATACTAGAGTGGGTTACCATGCCCTCTTCCAGGGAATCTTCCCAACCCAGGGCTCTAACTCGCATCTCCTGCAGCTCCTGCATTGCAGGCAGGTTTTTACTGCTGAGCCACCCAGGGAAGCCTGGTATATTTGTATATGTAGTATTCTTGCCTGAGAGAGAAGCTTGGTGAGCTACAATTCATGGTCTCTGAAAGATTCAGACATGACTGAGCAACTAACACACATAGCAAAATAATAAAATATTAAAAAAAATATGCAAAATATAAAATAATAAACATGATATATAGTCATAATATTTATAATATAAAATATAAGCAAAAGAAATGCTTATATTTGAAATAAAATATGAAATTTTAAAATGTGGGTAAGTGAAAGAATATGAAAATACAGTGGGCTTCAAGGTTACCAGCATATTCTATTTCTTAAGCTGAATGGAGGGCACATTTTAGTATTCTTTTTGCTGTGTATACTTTATTTATCTTCTTTTTATGTATAAAAATATCATGATTTAAAAACAACTATGTCTTCTTTTTTCTGGAACTCTCTTGCTTTTTCCATGTTGGCAATTTGATCTCTGGTTCCTCTGCCTTTTCTAAAACCAGCTTGAACATCAGGAAGTTCACAGTTCATGTATTGCTGAAGCCTGCCTTGGAGAATTTTGAGCATTACTTTACTAGCATGTGAGATGAATGCAATTGTGCGGTAGTTTGAACATTCTTTGGCATTGCCTTTCTTTGGGATTGGAATGAAAAAGGAGTACGTCAAGGCTGTATATAGTCACCCTGCTTATTTAACTTATATTTAGAGTACATCATGAGAAACGCTGGACTGGAAGAAACACAAGCTGGAATCAAGATTGCCGGGAGAAATATCAATCACCTCAGATATGCAGATGACACCACCCTTATGGCAGAAAGTGAAGAGGAACTAAAAAGCTTGATGAAAGTGGAAGTGGAGAGTGAAAAAGTTGGCTTAAAGCTCAACATTCAGAAAACGAAGATCATGGCATCCAGTCCCATCACTTCATGGGAATAGATGGGGAAACAATGAAAATAGTGTCAGACTTAACTTTTTGGGGTTCCAAAATCACTGCAGATGGTGACTGCAGCCATGAAATTAAAACACGCTTACTCCTTGGAAGAAAAGTTATGACCAACCTAGATAGCATATTCAAAAGCAGAGACATTACTTTGCCGACTAAGGTCCGTCTAGTCAAGGCTATGGTTTTTCCTGTGGTCATGTATGGATGTGAGAGTTGGACTGTGAAGAAGGCTGAGTGCTGAAGAATTGATGCTTTTGAATTGTGGTGTTGGAGAAGACTCTTGCGAGTCCTTTGGACTGCAAGGAGATCCAACCAGTCCATTCTGAAGGACATCAGCCCTGGGATTTCTTTGGAAGGACTGATGCTAAAGCTGAAACTCCAATACTTTGGCCACCTCATGAGAAGAGTTGACTCATTGGAAAAGACTCTGATGCTGGGAGGGATTGGGGGCAGGAGGAGAAGGGGATGACAGAGGATGAGATGGCTGGATGGCATCACGGACTCGATGGACGTGCGTCTGAATGAACTTTGGGAGTTGGTGATGGACAGGGAGGCCTGGCGTGCTGCGGTTCATGGGGTCGAAAAGAGTTGGACACTACTGAGCGACTGAACTGAACTGAACTGATGTCTTCTTTTCTACCTGATTCATTTGATCTTTTGATGAATGAAAACCACAAATTTATAAAAGAAGTAAGACACTGACATACAACAGGACACATTTTACCAATTTATTATTAGAAGTACTGTGGTGTTTTCATAGTGTATTATTCTCAGAGACAGAAATTTCTTTGCCAAAATGTTTGTTGACTCAAAAGCCACTGTACAAAATCACTAATTAATGTCTAATGCTCATAAAATGAAAGCGTTAGTCGTTCAGTCATTTCTGACTCTTTGCAACCCCATGGACTATAGCCTGCTAGGATCTTCTGTCCTTGGAATTCTCCAGGCAAGAATACTGGAGTCACTAGCCATTCCCTTCTCCAGGGGATCTTTCCCACCAGGGGATCAAACCCAAGTCTCCTGCTTGCAGGCTACTTCTTTACTGTCTGAGCCAACCAAGCCCTTAATGCTCATGTGTTTCCTAAAAACAAAATAGAGTTTTCAAGTCTTTTGAATCTTATTCAAGAGAAAATTTAAATTAAGAAAATAGATTTACAATTATTTCAGTTTCTTTTCCTTTGTTCCTATTTATGCTCTATGTAGTACCCAGAAATATGTTAATTATTATGATGCCACTCAAGAGAGACGTCTAGTGGATGGATTTTTAAAAGGAGACTTTTGTCGTCAGCTCAGCATGGAATTTTGAACCATCAGGTGCATTTATGCAGAATCTGAGGACTGTCAAATGTTGTAAATCTGTTTGATTTAAGGATTCTATTCAGATTTGGGGGTGGACTTGAGATGCACTTGGTTAGTCACAGATGGGAAGAAAACACCTCTGCATCACTTCAAATGCAAATCTCGCACAGGAGAGTTCTTACTGGAAGAGAAGCTGGCTTTGTGATAGCCCCAGTTTCCTCCTGTGGGATGAGAACAGAGCATGTGAGTTTCATTTACCCTGACAAAATGGGTGTGCAAATTTTCTTTCACTACACTTCCAGGTTTTTATTTTGCTTAAGCACATTTCCTTTTTTTGGTACCTGGAATAAGGAGAGTGTTCATAGTAAAGTTGATAATAAAGAGAATAAAATGAGTCTGATATGTGACAGTCTTTACATTATAGATGTCTACATTGAAAGTTAATCAAACAGTTTAATTTAAACATAATTTAATATACATATATCCAACATAGAGTCATTGTGCAACGAATTTTTCAGGTCTTTTATTTATATTTCTTGGTTTATAATGACTATCAGGAATTTGAAGGCTTGAAATGTGGCACTCTTAAAAACACTGAAATCCCTATCAACAACCGGTTCTTGAGAAAGATGTGGTTTATTACATACTCCTTCAGTTTCCATATGAAATTTACAGTGTTAATTGCAGTAAGGCTCTTTTTTCTTTTTCTCCTTTGCTATACAGATGATCTCATTTAAGTGTGTGAAATAACAAATTTGTTCACCATAACGCCTTCCCTTAACCTTCTCAATGTTTTAAAGTGTGTTTTGATATTTTCCCCCTCCGTGTTACTCTAGGATAGTTTCCCAGCACGATTTGGAGGAATTCATTTTGTTAACCAACCATGGTACATCCATGCCCTGTACACCGTGATCCGGCCTTTCCTGAAGGAGAAGACTCGGAAAAGGGTATTTGTTTGCTTCTTTGTTTTTGTTTGTTTGTTTGTTTCCTTTCCCTCCTCATTCAATAAGTTATCATGCACACTGTGTGTATAACGTTTGCTACAGCAAAAGTGTGCTTCTATACTGAATGTAGCTATTTAACATAAAAGATAGTTTATGAAATTTAAAACCTTGTGACTAATTCTGAACAGTGTATCTGTAAAAGAAATATTTGAAAACTAACTCTCTTCCTTTTCCACAAATGGGGAGAACATTTTAGCACATTCATCATATATTAAAGCCTCAGTTTAAAAGTAAAAAAAAAAATTATGCCATGTTACTGTATTGTTATTGGTATACTTAATTTCAAGTAACATTTAGACAGAAGTTTTTTATATGTTGATAAATGGGTGTTAGTAATTTCACAATATGTATTGCATTATATATGGTGAATTTTGTAATATTTAATATAATTCTGTAGTGATTGTCATGAGCAATCATACATTACAGACAGAATGTTCATGTGTAGAAATTTTAATGTTTCTTTAAATTACAGGTTACTTGAATTCCAAGATTCAGTTTTATCCAACAACTACGATATTCAAAGTATGCTCCAAAATAATCATTTTTCTGAGAATACAAAAATTTATGTAACTCATTTAACATAGTGCATGTGCTCAGTCCCTCAGCCGTGGCCAACTCTTTATGACTCCATGGACTGCAGCCCACCTGGCTCCTCTGTCCATGGAATTTTTCTGGACAAGAATACGAAGCAGGTTTCCATTTCCTCCTCCAGGGGATCTCCCTGACCCAGGGATGGAACCTGCATCTCTTGTGTCTCCTACATTGGCAGGTGGGTTCTTCACCAGTATGCCAGCTGGGAAGCCCCCATACTATAATACCAAACACATTAATCATTATAATGATTTTAAAGTGCATTTAATATACATTATTTCATCTTATCTTGCAAACATCTCTGAAAAGTATGATTAGTAGCATCATTTTCTATTTAAAGCTGCGGAAAGTAAGTTTTAGGATGGGTAAATAACTTGCTTACTCATTTACACAGCTGTAAAGTTGTAGAGTTAACATTTGAATCCAAATAGCTTCGCATTTAGAGATATTTTTACCACTGTGCTGTGACCAATTTTCAAATGATTAGTTCCACAGTAAAATATAGTTACTTCTAAATCCATACAGAAGATAATTTTCTATGTTTCTCAGTGAATGAGAAGGCACTTCAGGTATTTTAGTGACATAAAAGCCTTCCTGTAAGTGTGAAAGTGAAGTCATTTTTAGGTGTGTGTTGGTTTCAAACATTTGTGAACAGAGAGTTTTCTGCTTATGAATTTGTTGAACATGTTTTAGTAATTTAGGAGGAAGAATTCTGCAGACAATGGTAGTTTATATTAGGAATTATGTCTGTCACCAAGATTCAAGTTAATTTGTTGTTGTTCAGTTGCTAGGTCACATCTGACTCTTTGCAACCCCATGGATTGCAGCATGCCAGGATTCCCTGTCCTTCAGTATCTCCTGGAGTTCGCTCAAACTCATGTCCATTGAGTCAATGACGCCATCCAACTATCTCATCTTCTGTTGCCCCCTTCTCCTCCTGCTCTCAATCTTTGCCAGCAAAAGAGTCTTTTCCAATGAATCAGCTCTTTGTATCAGGTAGCCAGAGTATTGGAGTTTCAGGTTCGACATCAGTCCTTCCAATGAATATTTGTAAATCAAGTTAATTTGCAATTTATAGTTCAAAACAATGGATGTCATGCCTCAGAAATAACATTTTCAAACAATCTTTTGTGAAGGGATGATCAGGTGATCCAAAGTACCTGCTGGGGTTTTTAGTACAAATTATACCTGTGAGCGCGAATGTAGCTTTCACTCTATACCATGTCCTGTTCTAAGTACTTTCGATATGTTAACTCATTTAGTCCTTCCAACAAGTCTTTAGGGTAAGCATTATTATTTTTCTCCTTTTATAGATGGGAAAATGAGGCATGGAAGGTGAAACCATTTGCTCTAAATCTCAGCTAGGAAATAGCAGAACTAAAAATACAGATTTCCTGGGAAGACTGTTCCAGGTGCAGGGAATAGCAAAGGCAGTGGTTCTTGAGTAGAAACAAGCCTGGAATATTTGACAAATAGCAAGAAGGCCTTCCCCAGGTGGCACTAGTGGTAAAGAACCCACCTACCAACGCAGGAGACATAAGAGACACAAGTTCAATCCCTGGGTCAGGAAGATCCCCTGAAGGAGGGCATGGCAGCCCCCTCCAGTATTCTTGCCTGGAGAATCCCATGGACAGAGGACCCTGGTGTGCTACAGTCCATAGAGTCCAAACAGTTGGACACGACTGAAGTGAGTTGGCACACACGCAGGGAGATCAGAAAAGTTGGAGCCAAGTGAGCTATTGGAGAGGATAGTAGTGCGTTGGATGGGTGGGAACGTGGTGCGCCAGCTCTTGGAGGGCCTTGCACACTGCCATCAGATCTGGGCTTTCCGTCAGAGTGAAATGAGTAGCATTTGAAAGACTGAGTTCAGGGGTGACTTGTTGTGACATGATTTTGACATGATTCTGCTCTGTTGAAAAGACTGAAGAGTGTCAAATCTATAAAATGAGGAAAGCTCTAAGTTTGGGAGTTATTTGGTGGAATTTGATGATTTTGACAATGCCTAAAAGAAGACAGTGCTGGCACTATTCTAGATGGAAGGGAGGTATTTGAATTTAACCATTTTAATTAAAACTACACGATTTGGGAATTTTTGTATGAGAAAATAATTATAAATTAAAACACCCTTAGTTTCTGCTTATATAATCAATGCACAATACAATGCTATTGTTATATTTCCTTCCTGGAATCCCAAGTGATTCAGCATTACAGTATTACTCAAGTACCTTATAATGCAAATGCTATAAATTTATGTTCTGAAAAGTTGGTAAAAGAAAACCTAAAGAAAAGTTGTGAATCATCTTTCACAAATGGACATTTAGTTCTTCATTTTCTTAAATTAAAGCAGACTTTGAGTTTCCAACATGTTGGGCTGATGGGAATGTCAACCTTAAGTGTTACAGAGATCCCTTCTCAAAATTTCACCAGTGTCTGGAATATTTCATGTATAGCCTAACTTACAATCCATCATGACCACTTTTGACATCTTCACTGTTCAAGCGAGTATTAGTTCCTTGAATTAAGGTCTCTTTTTGGACCCAAGCATCTTTATTGATGTTAGAGTCCAATGACTAAGTTTCAATCCACTATCCCAGTGAACTTTTTAGCTGGTTCATAGATGTGATCCTGTCACACCCCAAGAGCTGACAGGAACTGATTTTCCTACTAGTTGTCACAAGCTTTCTACTTCTTCCTCAGTATCATGGACTTTCTCTTGCTAATTCTTAAAAATATTTTACCCCCCTCTTCCTATAATTTTGGTCTCCTACCATAATCTCTTTAATGGCACAGTTTAGGAAAAAAACTTTTTTTTAAATTTTTAATTAAAGAATTCAGCCTAAGTATAATTGTAATGCAATCTGAGGGAAAAGAGCCCCTAAGGACCAGACTTCTTGAGTGAAATGGAGGAAGAAAAATATGTAAAAGGGAGAATGTAGTAAAACTTCAATAAACGATGAGACAAGTGTGTGTGTGGATGCTCCAGCAGATGAGTCGCAGGAGATGTGTTCACTGAAGGCGTTCATAGAGGACCTTAAAGGACTGGAGCAAGGGGAAGGGAGAAGCCAGTGGGGGGTTGTGAGCAGACTGATATGATCTGACTGATTCAAGTTTTGACACAGTCCTTTGGCTGCTGTGTTGCGAGTAGAGTCCCGGTGGCAAGGGTGGAAGTGGGGAGAGCAGTTAGGAGGCTCGTCAGTAACACAGTGGAAAGGATGATAGGAGCTGAGTGAGGCTTGTAGCAGTGGAGTTGTTCACATGTTTGAATGCAGGGTAGATTTTGGAGGTAGTACCAAAAGAATTTACTGACAACTTAGATTATGAGAGAAGTAAAAGATGAGTCAGAGGTTTTGGCCTGAGTAACTAGAAGCACATTTGTCCCATTAGCTGACCTTGAAAATAGGGAGAATCTGATTTAGGGGAGAAAGTTATAAGTTCCGTTTTGGATACAACGTGTTTGAGGTGCCCATTGATCATTTAAGTGGAGGTGTGACACAGAGAATAAAAATAGTAATATGGAGTTCAAAAGAGAGGTTTGGATTCAGGATACACATTTTCAGTGTATGGATGATATTTAAACCTTGTGTTTGTTCAGTCACTAAGTCGTGTCCGACTCTTTGCACCCCTATGAACGGCAGCGCATGAGCCTTCCCTGTCCTTCAGTTTCCCAGAGTTTGCTCAAACTGATGTCCATTGAGTTGGTGATGCCATCCAAACATGCCATCCTCTGTCACTCCCTTCTCCTCCTGCCCTCAATCTTTCCCAGCATCAGGGTCTTTTCCAATGAGTTGGCTCTTTGAATCAGGTGGCCAAAGTATTGGAGCTTCAGGTTCAGCATCAGTCCTTCCAATGAATATTTGGGGTTGATTTCCAAATTACCTGAGTGCAGTTAGAGAAGGTAATAAATCCAAGAACTGAAGCCTGAAACTCTCTGATGTTAAGATATTGCAGAAGCGGAACAACCAGCAAAAGGGACTGAAGATGGCATCTGTCAGATAGTAGGAAACCAAGAGATCCTGGGAGAAAGTGTTTTCATTGAGGAGAATTATCTACTCTACCCAGTGCTGCTGAGAGTTTGAGAAAAATAAGGATAGAGAATTATTGGACACTGAATTTAGCAGTGAGAAGGATCTTGACAAGAGCTATTTCCGTGTAGTGGTGGGAGGCAAACCTATTTGGATTGGATTCAAGAAAAATGGGACAAATGTACTTGGGCAATGAATATAGATAATTCCTTTGTTGCGTTTTCCAGTGAGAGGAAGGAGTGAATAGGATAATAACTGGAAATAGAAGTAGGGTCAAGATAGGTTTAATGCATCTGTATGGGGGGTAGGCAAGAGTAGAGTTGTTATGTGTGTTCTTTGATGGAAAACATACAGAGCAAAGTGGAAATCTGATGATATGAGAGAGACAAGAGAGAATTGCTGGGGAAATATAGCTGAGGGGAAGAGAGGATGAATTCTAGGGCACGGGTGGAGGGGTTGGCCTTTGTAGAGTGTATTCTTCCACTGAGCTGGGAGCAAAGGCAGAGCGTGTGGGCGCAGATGCTAGTGGGTGGATCTCATCTGGCCACCCTGTTTTTTTTCTGGGAAAGAGGAAACAAGGCCAGAGCTGAGAGTGATGTTGAGGGAGGAGGTAACAGAGTGTTGGCAAAAAGAGAAGAAGTAGTGTGAATTACATTTACTTTTCTATGGATTTATCACCATAACTCTTGCATGACTTGGAAGAGAAGGTTCCTGATGTGAAGCAATACGTCTGATGAAAGAAAGGTTGTATACCTAGTAAAGCAGGGATTTCAGGCACTAGAATTTCATCTTCCCAGGAAAATTATAGGGGTGTGTATGTTTCCTAGGCTGTTGTGCTCTGTAAATAGGAGTGGGAAGGTGGAGAATTTGCAAATAACCTGATTTACCTTGGGTCAGAAAGTATCTTCTGCCTCGGCAGTATTATGTATTCCACCAGCCTCTTGCTGTGGTCATTTTGGCCAGTACCTGCTCTCACGTGCTTTTACATTCTTCCATAATTTATTAGTATTACTTGTTGATTGGTGACTCCCATTCTTCTCATTTTATTTGACATGGACTAGTCTTTCTTTGGCTTGCTTTGGGCTTCCCTGGTGGCTCAGATGGTAAAGAATCCGCCTGCAGTGAGGGAGACCTCGGTTCAATCCCTGGGTTGGGAAGATCCCCTGGAGGAGGGCAGGGCAACCCACTCCGGTATTCTTGCCTGGAGAGTCTCCATGGACAGAGGCGCCTGGCGGGCCACAGTCCATGCGGTCGCAGAGCTGGACACGACTGAGCCACTAAGCACAGCACACACAGTCTTTCTTTGTTTTCCAAAATATGTATTTAAGTGGATTCTAAAAGTATGGAAAGCAAGATGAATGTCTTAGCTCTTTCATCTTGAACCTAAAATATGAAATTATTTCTAAGCCACTTATAAGCTATAATCTTTAAATAAATGTATAAATCTATATAAGATGACAGTAGTACTTTATTAGAGAAGACTGACCTTCAGTTCTGAGATTAATATAAAAGAAGAGAAAAGAGGTAGCTGTTTAGGGAGAAACAAATCTTGACTACGTAGCATAAGTGATCCTCCAATTTAACAAAAAGCTCTGTGTAGGCGGTAATAACAATGATTAACATATACACACAGCTTTACAGTTTCAACTCATTCCATTTACGATTTGAATGATAAGCATGGAAATCTGAAGGAGAGAAGATGCTGGCAACATTACAGGACATAACTCCTTTGGGATGTGACTCTTCAGTCACCCTTTCATTGTGATGATGCTAATCTACTTTTATTTGCATCACATACTTGGCATTATAAAGCAGTAATTTAGTGGTTATAGTATTCTTATTTGTATTGATGATAATGAGAAAGCCATACTGGTGACAGCTTTGGGGTTCAGTAACTTGAATGGGCTCAGCAGTTGATGAGGCCCTCATGAGAAAAGTCTGTTTTAATAGCGTTCATTATGCACATCCTCAGCTCTGCACAACTAACACCAGGATAATGTGCCGATCGAAGTAGGCACATTCGATTCTACTCTTGTTCCCAGCTATGAAGCAGGAAACTAAATGTTCAGTTCCAGTTCTTTAAAAACGATCTGACCTTCTAGAAGCTACTTAAAGTCCCTGAGCCTCAGGATTTTTATATGAAATATTAAGATTATGACACCAGCCTGCCTGTTTCACAGAGTAGAAGAGAGGCTTAAATATGTTAACAGACATGGAAAACTCTTGTTCTGGCTCTTTCTCAATCCCTCCTCCTACCCTACCCCAATCCCTGGCGTCCACACGGCATTCATTCTCCTCTACGGGTTTTTCCCACCCTCTTCTTGTGTTTGTAGATATTTTTGCATGGTAACAACCTGAACAGTCTACACCAACTAATTCATCCTGAGATTCTGCCCTCTGAGTTTGGAGGAATGCTGCCCCCTTATGACATGGGAACCTGGGCAAGAACACTGCTGGACCACGAGTACGATGATGACAGCGAATACAATGTGGACTCCTACAGCATGCCTGTCAAGGAGGTAGAGAAAGAGCTGTCCCCCAAGTCCATGAAGAGGTGAGCAGGGGGTACCTGGGAAGTGGGCTGGGCCAGGGCGGGGACGCTTGATGCAACTCCAGATTTTATATTGTTCTAAAGTAGATACTTGGTGGGACTTTAAAGCTTTTCATGCTCCTGTGTTTGGATGTCTAGGAGTTTTGAGTCAAAGATAAAGTCATTCAAGGTAACCTCCACCCAGAGTTCTGCTCCAGATTCACAGAGAGTCTAGCTGGCCCCTTAGAAGTCACCCAATCCAGTGGCTTTTCAAACTGTACCTTAAGGTTCTTGTTGAGTGCCTCAGGGCAAGTGGGGTGGCGTGGGGACACTGCCCCTCTCCACTGCAGTGAGATGGTCTGAACAATTTTTTGGACTTCTGTGTAAGATTTCGTTTGAAGAAAGGGATTCATAGCAAGCACACGCATACACACACACTTCAAACATTATCACTCAAAGCTTCTGTTCCTTTTTCAGTATCTGTGCCGGGTTTCTCTTTAAACGTTTCTATCTAGCCATTCCCAGGGCAAAACCTTCTGTTTCCCAGGGCTTTAATCTTTACAGAATTCATTCTTGAGAATATCTCATTTTCTGGACTCTTATGGTATTATCAGGCCTGTTTTCTCTCAATCAATGTGTATTTATTTCAACACATGCTCTGTAATAGAAGCTTTCCTAAATGTTTTGGATTCAGTGTGTATAAAACATATGTCTTGCCATAGCCTACTGGTGATTGAGGGCAGGGGAGTTGCTAGACACATGCAAATGCAGAACTGACTCTGTGTTCGCATTCTGTAGCAAACCAGAAGACTTCTAATTCTCATGCCACCCCAGGCTGTACCAGCCCAGCCTTCATTTGGATAATGGCAACAAATATTATTTCTTGGTTGATTTCCCGTCCTGGAAACTTAGGAACCACAGCTCCTACAATTTTTCTTCACCTAGTTCAGGGAGGACCCAAGAGCATCTTACATGTCATCCCCAACACTGTCTTACATCCTTCTCTGATGACAGTCTTGTGGTCTTTCAGTTACCACTGACTCATGCAGTGACAACCCTGTTATTTTAGACTGACCTCTTAGATTTGTTGCTGTTGCTGATGCTAGTGTGTGGTGTGTGTGTGTGTGTGTGTGTGTGTGTGTGTGTGTGTGTGTGTGAGATGCCTTCCTCTCCCAGATTGCTCTACAACTTGGACAAAATGGGAAGGTCAGTGACATCTCCAGCTTTAATTTTTCCATTAATCGACAAGATTATGTTTAAATGAAGTTTGGGATTCTCAACTCATTTCCCTTTGAAACGAGTCTTCCTAATTTGAGTTTTATGCTCTGCTAAAAGGGTTCACTGATGGGCTCTCAAAGGAGTCTGTTAAGTGCTAAAAGTTGTGTTCAAAACTGTGTGTGTATATGTGTGGGTGTATATATATGGGTGTATATATTTCCCTGGTGGCTAAGAGGGTAGAGTTTCTGTCTATAGTGAAGGACACCTGGAGAAGGGAATGGCTACCCACTCCAGTATTCTTGCCTGGAGAATTCCACGGACAGAGGAGCCTGGTGGGCTACAGTCCATGGGGTCACAAATAGCCAGACACAACTGAGTGCTAACATATACACACACATATACGTGTGTGTTTGTGTTTATAGTGCATTTTTTTTCTGGAGAGAAGGCATATTTCATCACATTCTCAAAGTTTTCTAAGACAAAAATGGTTAAAAGCCATTGCCTAAGAATAGGTTCCTTCTGATAAAAATAAAAATCCTAATAATGATAATTATTACAATCTATCACTTATTACCAACTTCTTGCGAGTTAGGCCCTTGTGTACTGTGCTTAATTGCTCAGTCATGTCCGACTCTTTGCGACCCCATGGACTGTAGCCCTCCAGGCTCCTCTGTCCATGGGAATTCTCCAGGCAAGAACACGGGAGTAGGTTGTCATGCCATCCTCCAGGAGAATGTTCCCAATCCAGGGATCAAACCCAGGTCTCCTGCATTGCAGGTGGATTCTTTACCATCTGAGCCACCAGGGAAGCCCAAGAATACTGGAGTGGGTAGCCTGTCCCTTCTCCAGGGGAACTTCCCGGCCCAAAAGTTGAACCAGGGTCTCCTGCATTGCAGGCGGATTCTTTACCAGCTGAGCCACCAGGGAAGCCCTGAGTTAAGCCCTTACCAGGTACTTTTTTTGGGGTAAAATTCATTTAAGTTTCATAGCAACCCTATTAAATAGATATTTGTATCCCCAAAGTCACATAGTCTATATGTGAAGGAATAGGATTCCAGTCTATGAGGTATGGAGTCTTTCACGTTGTGAATATAACTCTCTTCTCCTCTTCTGTGTCAGCGTGACACAGAACACCCTCACTCTAGAACTGAGCTATCGGAGGATTCAGAGACAGCTCTCATAGGTGTCCTCAGTTTTTTCGCTTGCCAGCCAGTGATGCTTATTTCCTTCAGCCCCTCCTTCTGTGACTTGTTAACTAGCGCGGTCCCTTCCTCTGAGCATACTTCTCTCCATATCCTCTGCAGTCTTAGCTGTATCCTCATCACCTGCACTTCCTCCAAAATTTCTTACCTGCTGTCTTTGCCTCTACCCTTATCCTTCTCCATTTATTATCCATGTGTCAATCAAAATGATGTTTTTAAAGTGTAAATCAGGTTGTTTCACTTCTCTGCTTTGAATTTTTAATGACTGGTAATTATACAAGGCATACAATCAATTTCATATTGTGACTTACAATATGCTACGTAATCTGACTCTGCCTACCTCTTTCCTCCAAGTTTATCTCCCTTTTCTCTCCACCTTTCACACACAGCAGTTTTCTTTATTCTCCTTCAGCCTCTGGTTGGAATGTCCTTTTCCTCTATTTTTCAATGGCTGGCCCCAATCAAAGGTCACCTCCTCCAGAAGGTCTTTTGGTTAGGCACCAGGTCTTAATAAGCTCTACTCTGCCTTCTAGCCACTTCCAATCAGTCGTCTCCTTTATTTTCTTTATAGCTCATTATTAGCCTGTGAAATGATTGATTTGATTTAATTGTTTATCTCTTTCATCCTGCCATGTAAGCTTCAGGGAGACTTCAGTGGCTTTGTCTATCCTGTTTTCTTAGCATGCTCACGAAGTACCAGTCAAATGAAGGAGTTCTCTTCTGTCTGTCAGTGGCCCGTTTTAAGTGCAGTGTTTAGAAAGGTAGGGGTGACAGTTGATGCTATCACCGCTTCCATTGAGATTCCAGAATCCTGGCTCTGCAGCGTAGACCTCCCTGGCTTCCTGTGTTTCTGTTGTTCTCACTGCTGTCTTTCAGGCTGCCAGGGTACATTGCTGACTCACGTGGAGCTCCTTAAAACTAGTCTCCTTACTTCTACACCTTTATCCTCATAACTCTCTATTTCTATATTTAGCTCTTTCTTCTAAGCACATTATTTTAATTGATTGACATCATCTTGTCAGGTTTGGTTCCGGCGATCCACCTTTTGAGGTCTTTTTGGATCCTGCTTCTCTTTCCAATTAATCAGGCCATTTTGTCCCCTGCAGACTTGGCTCATAGCATGATGACGTCCCCAACCCCGAGTTTCTTGCTTCTAACTTGGGCCAATTGGAATTTCAGACCCTTTGTTTGGTATAGGTTTTGCATCCTGTGAAGCTTATATGGTTCTATTTGAAAACTCCTGAAGAATGAAATCAAGAGAGTTGTTTCACATGATTTTTATCTTCTCTTTGGCAGGGAATAGCAGTTCCCCATCAAGGATGGGATAAAATTGTTTCTGGATCCCACCTTTCCTTCCTTTTCTTTTCCAGTTTTATATCATTTTTAGATTGAGAGGGGGAAAAATCATTCCTTCACAAATGAGTTGTAGATAACTGTTCCTTTGGGTGAATTCAGCTTCTTGTATAGGAAGAAGAAATAGCAACCCACTGAAGTATTCTCACCTGTAGAATCCCATGGACAGAGCAGCCTGGTGGGCTACAGTCCATGGGGTCTCAAAAAGTTGGACATGACTGTGTGACTGAGTGTGATAGGAAGATTATGTTTTGTGTTAATTTGTGGAAAGATAGCATAATCAAGTGAAAGAATACAAAGCTCATTAGATCATGGGTAATACGTGCTTCCACTTTATTAGATAATATTCAGCATCTATTGTTACTACCTGTCAAATTCTATCTAATGTTTTGTATATATCAACTCCTTTGCTTTTCTAAACAACTAGTAAGGTGATACTGTATCCATCTTATTGATGAGGAAACCCAGATACAGAGAAGGTAAGTAACTTCTACATGCTCCATAGCTACAAAGCCACAGTGCTAATATTGGAACACAGGCAGCAGTATTCTGTAAGTCATTTCTTTAACTGCTACCATATGCTATTTGCCAGAATTAATGCTGGGGATTATGCATGCATTATTGATTGCACTTGATCCTTAGTACATTTGTATGATGTAGATATTATTTTCCCCATTTCACAAGTAAGGGAACAAAATCTTAGGACATTCAAATAGCCTCCAGTTGGTCACGGAACTAGTTAATCACAGGAAGTGGAATTGGAATCCATTTCTGTCCAAAATCGAGTCTTTCAAGCACTAAGGTATAGCACAATATTGTAAATGCATAATAAATGAATAAATGATACCTGGATAATTAAAGTCAAACTACAGGTTTTCATGGGAAAAAGTTATTCATTGAAAGACAGCAGAGCCTGGAGACTAAGACGTACCATGAGTTAATGACAGATAGCGTCCTCTGTTGTAGTTGAAAAAGACCAATTCAATAACCAATCATGCGCAAATAACCCTGTTGTTTTGTACAAGAGGGCAAAAAGAAAGTTTAGACTAAAACAAAACAACAGGACACTTGGGACAATTAAATACCAAAAAAGTCTTAATCAGAAATTGTTTCTTTCTGTCTTACTTTATTGAGGAATTTCTCTGCATATGGAGCCAGCAGCGTTCATAATCGGACAAGTCTAACATCTGTAGTGCATGATAAAAACAAACTAGAAAGTTAATCCCAGCTTGAATAGTGCACTACAATTTAAAATATTTTATTAAAATTGCCATGAAAGAAAGAAAAAAAGAAAGAAAGTGAAGTTGCTCAGTCGTGTCTGACTCTTTGCGACCTCATGGACTGTAGCCTATCAGGCTCCTCCATCCATGGGATTTTCCAGACAAGAGTACTGGAGTGGGTTGCCATTGCCTTCTCCAGGGGATCCTCCTGACCCAGGAATTGAACCCAGGTCTCCTGCACTGCAGGCAGACGCTTTACCACCTGAACCACCAAAGTAGTTAAGGAAAGTAACAATATATAAGACGTGTGTATGTGTGTGTGTGTGTGTGTGTACAATGTATGTTTTAATAGAACATTATAGCAAATGCTAAATGTGTAGACTCTATGCTGTCTGAAGAGCTTTAGCGTGTACTTAATATTATTAGGATGTACCTCAACATTTGTATACTTCATGAGATTTTAAAATAACTTTTCTGTAAAGAATTTTTTTCTTCACAGGATAAATTGCTTTATCTTCATCACTCTCCAGTTTGAATGCTTGACATCCAGCTTCTTTCAGTTTGGAAAGTATTTATTGGATAAGAATTAAGACATTGAAACCCTGCTGTGTAACAGACTCTGTGATGCACATTGTGTCTGTTGTAGGAGAGACACTGACAAAGTCCCTGCTTATGAAACTTCTAGTCCAGTGGGCAATAGTGGTTAACTTAGTGCAGGACATTAAATGAACCTCTGCATATTTTAGCATGGATTCATCTTGGGGAACCAATTATTTTAGTTGAGTCTAAGAAGAATAATGTTACAGGTCTAATTGCTAAGTGTTTTGTGCAACTGTCAACTGTGTTGAAGTGTATTTTATTCATGTACTGTGTTCTAAGATAAATTATCATTGCTCCTTTCCCTCTTTCTTTCTCTCCTGCACAGACACACGTGCGCACAGACACACGTGCGCACACACACACACAAACACACACCATATTCAACTGTGGTTATTCTCCATTCTGATTTATGCATCTAATACCTATTACTGAGATAAAACAGTGAAAATGACTTAGAAAATAAACCTCCTGATATAAGTGTTCTCACCTTCCTCTTTATTCTCTCTTTAGAAATGAATTTAAGTTTACTTAAATGAAAGTCGATTTATCAGTTAATCTTGTAATTATTTTTGCTTTGATAATTCCTTCCATTGCTGTTCATTTTCATTAGCCTGTGTGGTTGTATTTTCACTTATAGTCTTTCTTTTTGAAAGTTAATGAGGTCTACTAAGACTCATATTGTCCCAGCAATAGCCAAATGGCTGGAATGCAGCAGCAGGGGAAAAATTCATTACGGAGGAGGAATTTAAAAGGACGGCTGCTTCTTTAATGCCGTAGCCATTAAGATGGCAGCTTCCTGCCACCACAGTAGCACGTTTCATTGACTTTCCTCCTTCTCAGTGTTGTTTCCTGGTGATGAATTGAGATGTAATTCCCACCTGCTATCAAAAGCATATGTAAGGGTTTTCACATTATTTGTTTCTCTAATAGTAAAGTACTGCTGCCTAAATAAGAGAGGTTTTTAAAGTTTTAAACTTTTTTAAAGTTTTAAAGCGTTTCATAGATTTTCAAGAATAAGATTGATTTTATTCAGATGTTCTAGTGGAAAATTTAACAAAACTCATATTGAAATATTGATTTTCTCCTAATGTGCTCATTATGTATGAAAAGAAAAGATGGTTAAAAATGCACATTCCCGTTGAAGTTGTTTCGTAAGCCCTTTAAGCCAGAAATCAAGGCTCCTATTATTTCTACTTCATTTCTTATAATGGTAAATTCACCATAATCATTTCCCCTTTTAGTGATGTCCTCTTGGAATATGTCAGTCCTGTACTAGAAGTTCTCAGTCTCAAAGAAAAGGCTCTTCTTGATTGTAAAGATGAGACTTAAGCCTGTTATTGTGTATTTAGAATCCTCTGTTGTGCACTATTGTATTTAGAGGCCAGAGGGGGTTGCTTCCTCTGAAATGATCTCTCTCAATGTGTGGCATTCTCTGTTCATAAATCCCTTGATGTAGAAGTTAATCCACATCAAAGAGAGAAGTAATAAAGGAGAAAAGACAGAGAAGAGAATGTGAATGTTTGGCAGTAACGCGCTGACATTGGCTTTATCATTTCCAGATCGCAATCAGTTGTGGATCCTACAGTGCTAAAACGCATGGATAAAAATGAGGAAGAAAACATGCAACCTTTGCTCTCTCTGGACTGATAGCTTCTCTACCCTCTCCATGGATTAGAAACGGAAGGTACATGTTTTCAGCACCAGGGCCAGCGCTGTGGATGAATTACCAGCTGGAAACGTATTTATTCATGTTAATGTAGCATAATATATAATAAGGCATCAGGCTTTCCCATTTGCCTGAACCATGGGTGCCCTGGTATAGATTTAAAGAAAAGTCAATAATTTATTCTGTAAGTGCCAAGTTCTTTGTAAATACAATGTAATCTTCACGTCAAGTTTGTAAATTTTAGTAGTAACTTAAATTGGAAGATTGGCTTTTGAGTCCATGCCAGTGATATGAACTGTAACAAGACCAGAAAAGATACATAAACAATCTAAGCTAATTAAATGTAGCCCTGTTTCCTATGGAGCCATATTTCAGCTATCATAGTGATTGTTTCATTGTTTTCCTCTGAAACTCTCTGTCATACTCAAATGTACGTTTAATGGGCACAGGGAGCTAAATGAGTCTAGGAAATTATTATGATAAATGTATTTCCTGTCTAGGGATTTTCAGTTCACAGAAAATGTACCCTAGTGACTATCACTGGCCTTGAATTTGAGAGGCAAGAAATGGCAAATAACCTGGTAAACTCAACACTTGAACTCTTCTATGTTGTTTAGTTCCTGGAGTCTTGTGAAAATATATGTTCCCCAAAGTAAGACGTGGAATTCTGAAAGAGAGTGGATTCTTTATAAACTGCTATCTTCACACTGTGTCCTTGACTCAAGATCCCATTATATGCCTGTCTGGTGTAATTTAAGAACTTTATCCTGAAAAACTCTTTGACCAAGAGAAAGAGAACCAATACTTGAGTAGTGTTTGACAGCTAATTTTGAACAGAAAAGTTGCCAAGTACTGATAAGGGGCTAATTTCTAATTCTTGTGACTGGTTGAGAAAATATATATATTCACACACACACACATATATATTTTTACTGAGCTTTGGTAAATCTGTGATGTGACAGGCTTATAAAATAAATCATGCATATTCAATGGTCTTAGAGATGTTATAGATTATTGTCTGAGATGTTAACTCTGGAAAACCACTTCCACTAAAGTTAATGAAAATGAGGTATTGTGAAACAGACTTCCTGTGAATTTATTTAAGGGAATTCAATTTAATTTGTAATGCAATCTTGTATCTGTGCCATGTCAGTGAAATATATTTTTTCTTCAAAAAAAACACAACAGGTCTCAACATAGCATAGGCAGTATCAGGTGACAGAGAATAATACTGTTTTTCTCAAATTCAGGTTAATTATCCTAATGATCCTGGAAGTACACATTTTCTTCTCAGAAAAGATTTTAAGAACATATTGCATCTAGGAGACATAATGAGAGCTTCTGAGGGCATCTGAGAGTCTATGTTATAGTTTAAATCTAGATTTGGAATCCTTATGTTAAAGTTTTCTTTTCACAAAAATTTTGCAAGGATAGCACATTTAAAAAATTTAACTTTAAATTTCAAATTCTAGTGTGAAAAAGCAAGATTCTTACCACCCTTTCAGAGTGGTAATTTTTGAGACTGAGGCTTAACCATTAAGATATTGTCTTGAAAGAAAAATATCTCAAGGAACTTATGGAAAGCAACAGAAATAAAGGCATGTAGCAGCCTTTATATACTTTTTAGCCAAAAGCTTTAAAAAGTCCGGTTATAATTCTGTAGCCCAGAATCTTAAAATTAATATCAACACATGATTCTGCTGTGTCACCAATGAACTGTCTAGTGTTTGTAAAAATACATAAGTACACATAGATATTATGAATGAAAGATACCTTTAAAATGCCAACCTCCAATCAAGTGCAGAAGAATAATGAGTCAGGTCCTCTGCTCTACCCATAAATGTTGTAGAGATCAGAATGCACTGGAAGAAAAAGCCACAGTAACTCTAATCTTTCTAAGAACCCTGACCAAAGGTGTTCTTATGTTTTTTCCTACTTGGCGTCGTACATTTTTTAGCCCTGGGCTCTATATACTGTACAAGCAAGTGTTAGACAATATGATGCGTTGGAATAAAATGAAACAACTAAGTTCAGAAGGCCAGTCAACTTTTCATTTTCATGAGTTTCTTTGATATGCACCATTTATTGCCAAATTCAGAATTCTACCAGCTTCGGATGTCAACCAGCATAGCCGGCTTTTTTACCCTGTCATATATAAAGATATCTCGGAAGGCATATTTTATATGTATACCTACCCACGTAGAAGTGTCATTCACACTCTCTCACTACCCGACATTTGGAACCTGCTCTCGACTGCTCTCCTTCAAATGAGCAATTGAGAGTTGTCTGGGTTGTGTAAAATATTTTTAAATGCCTGAACAAACGACAACAATCTTGTATTTGAAATTGCTGTATCTAGTTCAGTCTGCCTATGATATCTGCAGCCTGAAAAAAAAAACATTCAGTAATCTTTTAAAGCTGCTTATAGAACATTTGATCAACTTTATGAATTTTCCCCTCAGCACCAGCTAACTGACACCATTTAGGAGTTTTCTTTTTCCTCATGGTTTTCTGTGGTATGTGGTTATGTTTAATGTTACATAACTTAATAAATGGGGCTTCCCTGGTGGCTCAGCGGGTAAAGCATCTGCCTACAGTGTGGGAGACCTTGGTTCAATTCCTGGGCTGGGAAGACCCCCTGGAGAAGGAAACGGCAACCCACTCTAGTACTTAATAAATAAGCACCCTTATATTCTTTCGATTTGCTTGAGATAGTACATCCCCACTCATACACAGACACAAACACTACGCTGTTTGCCCTAATGATTTGCCTCTCTATTTTGACAGCTGTGCTTTTCCTTTTCAGTTATCTCGTTACTTAAACTTTGTAGATGTCAAAGAATCATCACATTTGATTTGGAATAGGCCAGTAATTCATTTACTCCCTTCACTCAGCCTTCCTTACCTTCTACATCTGGTAATATTTCTTGTCTCCAATTTTTCAGGGGCAGCTGCTTCCAAAGCTGGTTAAAAATAAGTAGCTTCCTTATGTTTTCAGTGGTATTTGCACACATTTTTGACTGATATTTTTAAAGGAAGAGATTATCATAAAAATATCCTCTAAGAAATATGAAGTGCCTCTTTTAAAATGGAATAAAGCAGTGATACTAGAATATGGATTCTATTTGTTCTCTCTTCCAAAAAGTAAATACATGCATCTCTATTATAAGGGTGAAATACAGATATCATTTGAAGAAGGATATTTGAGGTCTATTTGAGGTCTTGCTTTGAGCTTTCTTGTATAGTATTAAGTCTTTATTGTGTAAGTTCAATATAGTAACTTGAAAACATTATTGACAAAGAAAAATACAGTATTAAATTGAGTTTTGCAAGCAACTTTTTGAAATGAGCATTCATGATTACTTTTATTTCAATAATGGTTTACGTAGGTGTGAGCAGGGACATTCCTTAAGTCCATGTAAAATCCCTGTTTTCTTTACAATACTGGAAATTCACACAGTCATAAGCAAGAAAGCCAAGCAGCTGGTTTCTCTTTAATATTAACTAGGTCACATTGTTAAATTAAACATTTGAAGTTTCTGTAATATTCCTGAGGAAACAGAGGCCCTCTAAGGCATCCAGAAAATGCAGAGTTGTTTTAGATATCGAGAAATATGTTTACGACTTGTCACATAAAGAAACTTGGGGCCATGGCAGTGTGTCTTTAGGAACAGACTTCCTTTTCTTCTACAAATAACCCCAAAGCATATGGACATACCTTTACAGAAGTTCTATCAAGAAAACCTGCTGAAAAGTTGTACGGTCCTCTGTTGTTTTAAGTGTCTAGCTGGTTTGGCTGGTTAATAATATCTCTTTGGCTTCTTATTTGTCATGTATTTATAGATGATTACTTGAAACACTGCTTTCAGTTATGAGGCTTTTTCAGAATGATTTTCAACACACAAAATAAATGGAGCAGAGCTCTGGTACAATGTGTGAACGTTCAGATTTGGTATTTATATTTTTTGCATCAGTCAGCTAATAGGCAAATGTTCCATTTTATATGTGCTATTTAGATATTATAGATATATGGTCTAAGAAACAGTGATACATTTTAAAATTATGAGGCTATTAGATCATGTAAGAATCAGCAGATTATCTAAAATATATTAGAACAAACATAGAGGATTGGCTAGGTGGGTAGCATGTGTAATTATCTTTAGCAATGAAAAGGATTTTTTTTTTAAATTTTTGCTTTAGTTGAGAAAACTACTTTCTGATATGTTATTAGAACTAGTTAGCAGTGTTACCAGTATTCTTGCCTGGAAAATTCCACAGACAGAAGAGCCTGGTGGGGTATAGTCCATGAGGTCGCAAAGAGTCAGACATGACCCAGCACACACACACATATCCAGCACTATTAATAAATAGTGAAAGGGAGAAAATAATCAATATAAAAGAAGGCTTGGCTTTGAAACATTATTATATCTCAACTTAAAGAATATAATTTTTTTCATGAATTGAAGTTTTTATTTTATAAATATCTATAGGTTAGCCCCACACATGGACATAATACTGTGGAATCTATTCTGTGCTGTGTAGAAATTTATTCCCCTGTACCACAGGAAAAAAATATAAAATAGTAATTCACTGGACTGAAACACCCAAGTTGTACTATTTTTTTAAAGGAGTGCAAATGGTACTGTTGAAATAAAAAGATATATTTAGAAACCAAATAAGTATAGGTATTAAATACAATAAATGCACTTTTATAATAAATAGTGGATATTGTTACGTTTAGACGGTGTTTGGTCAGTATTTGACTAAGTTTCAAGTTTCATGCATATATTTTTGTCCTTAATGATACTGATGCATTTTTTCTGTCAAAATTAGTTTTTGTGGTGAATGAGAGGGACCTAGATGAGAATCAAAATAAACTTTAACAGAACAATTAAGAGTAAACAAATCCTAAACCATATTAAAAAATTGCAATGAATTATAATTGGTTTACATATAACAGAGGTTCAAAGCTTTGTCTTGTTTCTCACTCAGTCTTTCAGTTTTCATATTTTTGCAAAAGATAAATGAAACTTTCCAACCTAAGTAGTTTTTGTGTTCAAAACTGTCCAGATTAAATAAGAACACTACTAAGCATACTCTTTACTATCTGGCCCAACTACCTTTGACCTTTTGAAGGAGTTGTTTGTTATAATACAATATTATAAATGATATAATTTTGAATAAATACACATTTCTGCTTTTAAAAAAGCCTTTATTTTGCATATGGTAAATGTTGAATTTTGTACTGTGGGTTTGTCGCATCTGTGAAATGGAGATTTCTAAAATGTCATCTAAAAACGGACAACAGTAATTTCATTTTGAGAGAAATTGTAGCTAGCCGTTTTGGTTAGAACACCTGAAATTTTCTGATACTTGTATGTTTGGGGTTAAAGGGAAAAACACAGTTTCATCAAAATTACATTTTCAGTATGTTGTAACTTCTAGATAAGTCTTCAAAGGAGAGCTTGAAAGAAGAAAGTTAACTTCTAAGTCTCATGGAGCAGTGGGAATGATCAATCAGTAAAATAGCATTTTCATGCAAAGTTATTGGATTAAACGAGAAACTAATTATAAAAGCATTAATTTCAATAAATCCTATAAAAATAATTCTGGTTCAAAATATTAAGTAGAATAAAATTTTCAGTTTAACTTGAAAGAAATGCCTACTCAATAAATACACAGTTGTATCTTCTGTGAGTTTCCTCGTTTATCCTATCTGTGGATGAAAAATCATCTAACGAGGGGAAGAGACATCCGGAACCCTTTATAACTGACGTATGACTTTAGCTCAGATGCGGATGATTTCCCTGTGCCCAGCTTTGGAGGTTATCCTGTCTCTTAGAGTTGCCTCCTCCCCCAGCTCCGTCAGGAGAAGCCCAAGTTTTCTAGCAGCTACTGGAGCATTCTGATGGGAATAAACACAGGCAACCAGAGAACACCAAAAAAGCCAGAGATGCAGCCTGCACTTCTTGTCGCCTAAAAGTGCATTAACTGTAGCATTCATTCTAAATACAGAAGATGATTTCAAAATGTCAAGAGTTTCTGATATCAAGAGTTAAATATCAGGAAAAGAGGGCATGGGGACATGATGGGCAGGGCGGTGAAGTGTAGCAGCACCAAAACCCTTATCTCTGAGTAATCACTTTTCTCTGAAGATAAAATATACTCTTATTCCCCTTTAGCTTCCCCAGGGGCTCAGCCTTAAAGAATCCACCTGCAATGCAGGAGCTGCAGAAGACATGGGTTCAATCCCTGGGTAAGAAAGACCCCCTGGAGGCAGAAATGGCAACCCACTTCAGTATTCTTGCCAGGAGGATTCCATGGACAGAGGAGCCAGGTGGGCTATAGTCCACAGGACACGACTCAGTCGACTTAGCACACACAGATGCTCTTATTCCCATTTTTCTAACTGGAAACATAAAAGTATCCACTGGAAACTGTATATGCTTTGTAATCTTTTCAGGAAAAAAAGTGCTGCATTATACACACAAAAACACAATTCACTCAGTTGCGTAGGACTGAAATATTTGCATGCTGATTTAGAAGTCCTAAAATTTTTAAAATACGTATAAGAAGACTTTATTGCTAGAAAATTATTAAATGTTCTTTGTATCTGGGATTCATGGAGAAGACTGGTAATATCCTTTCTGTTAAATCCATATATCTAAACCTTTCATTTGGATATTTAATGGAATACTGCATTTAACACTGACGAAACTTAATTTCTTTATCCTGAACCTGCTTCCTCTTTATAACCTTCCCATCTCACTAAGTCAATCCTCACCTTCCAGTTTCTAGGGCTTAAATTTTTATAGTCATCCTTCCTCTCTCTTTTTTTAAAAATCTCAGAACCACATCCAATCTGGTAGCTCATAGTTTCCATACTCTGTCTACTTCTCTAAACTGTATCATCAGTACCTTGCTCCAAGCCCTCACTTCCCACCTGGAATAATAATCTGAAAACGCGTCTCCTTGCTTCTGCTCTTGCCCCCTAGAGTCAATTTCTAACACATTAGCAAGGATGAGCTCAGGTGATTTCAATCTTCTAAAAACCCTCTGTAAGAGTAAAAACCAGGGTCCTAACATTGATGTTTGAGGATTGATAGAAAGTTTGTAAGCACCAGAATAGCAGAAGAACATATTTTCTGATTGGGCCGGCATCATTACCTGCACAACGCCAACATAATTGTTAAGTAATTTTTTGCTTCTGAAGCTCTAGACACTGTACTCTTTCACTCCGACCTTGATTTTTCTTAGGTCATCTCTTAAGCTTTCATCTACTCTTTATTATCTCCCTGTCATCCTTGCAATTCTAGGAACTTGTCAAGCATTCCTCCACTTCAAAACTTTCACTCTCTGTTGCTCTTGCCTCTTTCCACCAGATACCCCTGTAACTTTTCCCCTCATCTCCTTAAGATCTTTGCTCAAATATCACCTTCTTAGAACTCTCTGGATTTCCCTGTTTAAAACTACATGGCCCTTTGATTCTTCACATTTTTTTTTTCTGCTCTATTTCTTCTCCATGGCTTTTATCACCTCCTAATACGCCATAAAGCTTATTTATTTTGGTCACTTTACATTTTCCTCTAATAGCCTATGAACTCCACACAGGCAGGGATTTTTGTCTGTCTTCTTTACCATTGCATTACCAGTACCTTGAATAGTGCCTGGAATTTAGTAGCAAATCCAAGAAGATTGCATGAATATCTTACTTTGTTGTTTCAGCTCATTATATATTAGCTGGTAGTATACATTTGAGAAGGGATCTTTTTTTTTTAAGAATTTTTTTTTTTTTAATTCATCATCAAAGTGAGAATTTCATCTCTCTGATGATGGTGGAATCATGAACCAAGAATTACATTCCCTTTTCTCCCAAATCTGGTTTCCACCCCAGGGCCTAAGTTTTATATCAGTTTATGAGCTTCATCATTGGAAGCTTTATCTAAGATCATTAAACGTTGTGTCTAAATAATCATGGCTTATATTTATACCTGGAGAGACTACAAGATACCTCAGATGAAAAGTCATTTTGAACTCAAAACAGTAGCAGATTGTTCTTAGTTGATTATTGTAGTTAATTCCAATCTTTAAAAACTGAAGAATGTTCAATATGAAAGAAAGATTAAGAGAATATGCATATATACTTACTTTTACTGGAAAGGAAAAGAGAAGGAAGGAAATAGATTATGATCATCCTTCCTCTGAAACAATAAATAAGATAAATGAGGAAGCTCTTTTATGTTTCTAAATCTTCTTATCTAGAAATCTATATATTGCAACCACTTAATCTATGAACCCTCTTAACAGAAGTCTTATCGCAACTGGGTTTTATATTTGATATCTTTCCATATTTTTTACTATCCTGACACCACATGGCAAGAACTGATCAAGCTTATATATTCTAACTGCATTTCCAGCTTTCTCCCTTCACCTCTGTATTTCACTTGCAGATACTGTTTTCTGAATTTTACAATCACATTTTTGGTCCTTAACAATCCCTCCAACTTTTTTTTTTTTTTTTTTTTACTATTTTGACAGATTTCCTCATAGTTTTAGTAAACATATATCTTATATATTGGTTCTTGGTATGACAAGTTTTAATTTTTATCCTTTGCAGTTTATTTTATTCTTACTAAACTGTTTCTATTCCTTTTCTTCCACTACACCTTTTCCTACATTACAGTAGTTCAATCCAACAGGTTTATAATTTTCTCCCAGGACTTCTGTTAAGAAGACACTGAAAATAAAAGGTTGGTAAGTGGTCTTGAAGAAGGAACTAAAAGTTGAAAAATAAAGATATTTGACAGTGTTTTCAGAAGACAACCAGTCTTTAGTGACTTTTTGGTGGATCTTGTGTGCACTGATACTCAGTGTTGATCATGTTTCTTGTCAATTACTTAAAAATATGGCATTCAGGGTTAATGGATAGTTTGGAAAATCTTCTACGGAGAAGAGACTGAATGGCTCCTGCTCAAAAACGAGGCAGGATTTTCTTGTGTTTATATCCTTGACAGTCGGTACAGTGGAAGCCGTTTGCCTGTGTGGCCTCTATTTTGTCAGTCTTCAAGAATGTGTTTAGTACCACTTCAGAGATAAAGAGTTCAAGCTCAGTACATATAGAATATGAAAGATACTATAGGTTGTGTTGTTTTCTACTCAATTTTATTTTTTTCATGAATTATTTTTATGATTTAATCCTAACAATATGTTCTTTGATAAATGTATTAGTTACATTCACTGTTTAATGCACGTAGAAATTATACAAAGTAGGTCACTTTTTATTATATTCTTAAGCCCATAGTATCAATGTTTCATTTAATGTCTAGATTATTTCATTTAATGTCTAGATTATTTCATGCCTTTGTTGATTTCTGAGGACAAATGGACTTCTGTTAAATAAAATGTTGCTAAATGAAATTTCAGATTCTGAAATGTGAATGTGTGTAGCCCTTTAAATCTTTTCATCATAAACTAAATTTCTGTAAATTTAGAAGACACATCATATCAAATAGCTATGAATAATACATTTGTCATTAAACATGGAGACATGAAGCTGGTGTTAGTATTTGAAAGTATAAAATATTTTTAAAAAGACTTTAAACGTCTGGGCATATTGTAATGTTATTTTGAATTTATTGTTGACTCAATCAAATACACTTTATGAGACTGTTATAAACAACAAGTCACTAGAAAGAACTTAGTGACTTCTGGAATGACAGAGTATCTCCAAGCCAGTGTTAGTTATAAAGTCCTCCCCTGAAGCAGTGGAATGGACTGGATAATGATTTCAGTTCATTTCATTTTTAACGTTAACAAACATTTATTGAGCACTTATTCTGTCCCAGGTACTGTCCTAGGCTCCAGAGGTATAGAAGTAAACAAAACCAAGCCTGTGTCCTTCTGAAAGTCTCATTCTAGGGGAGAAGACATACAAAAAGCAGATAAGCAAAATTATATACTGTCAGTTAGTAGTGTGAGTACAATGGAGACTTACTAGTTTAAGTTGTGTCCTCTCTGGCACTCTGAGCTTCCCTGGAGGCTCAGATGGTAAAGAATATGCCGAGGTGTGGGAGACGGGTTTGATCTCTGAGTCGGGAAGATCCCCTGGAGAAGGAAATACCCACTCCAGTATTCTTGCCTAGAGAATTCCATGGACAAAGGAGCCTGGCAGGCTACAGCCTATGGGATCACAAAGAATCAGACACGACTGAGCAACTAACACTTTCTGGCACTCTTGTTTCCTCAGCTGTGAAATAGGACAATACTTGTACCAAAAACATGAGCTAGATCTCATTATATATCCTCTTGTTAATCTGGTCCCTTACTCTTCATGGAAAAATACAATATAATCTTTCTATATCCATGCTATCTGGGGATGGCGATCAGGATTCTTCAGTTTCTTCTTTTCTTTTCAGCACTGGCAGTGGTTGCCGGGGTTGCCCATGCTCACAGAAAATGCATCTTGCAACCTGCCTTTCAGGATCATCCAGTGGTGCCGGCTCCTCCTCAGTTTTGTCACTTTTAAGGGAAATTCCATACTGCTTTAATTTATTATGAGTGAAACATAAGCATGAATTTTCATCAGAAAAGAAGACTAAAGAACCAAAGATAAATGAGTCCTGATGGACTGAGCAATTTAATTTTTCCATTTAATAGGTTACTTTCCCTTATCCACAGGGAGAACCACAGATATATGGTTTTCCTGGGTGGGTTTGGGTGTATTTCTTCTATGTACCACAGTTAAAGGGAGCTCTGATTGTCCATCCAGAGGTATTAATTTAGGTAGCATGAAAAGGATTACTTCCTCTTGGTATGTGAAACTTAGTGAGTTTTGTTTTTTTATAAATGGGTCATATTATAAAATACTCAGATAATCTTGTCATGGGAGAGTCTGAAAATTTGGACAGAGTACAGGATACCATGAATATTGATTATAACTCATCTAGGAGGAGCTGTAACAAATAAAAGTTTCTCTTATGAAACAGATAAAAAAAAACAGCAAATGACTTCCGTCTTAGAAAAACAAATCACTAAATAAAAGTATCTACATTAGGGCAGGATGGAATGCCAGGTTAATTAATCAAAATAAAAACTGAGTCATCTTTCATATACTTTCATAAAGGGATATTTCACATGGTCAACAATTGATTCTTAAATTCATGGGAAAAACCCAGATTATCTATTATGGTTATAATAAAACATCCTGCCTTTGAAAGCAGTAAAGTATTGCCTATTTTTGTGAACTGATATGTTTCTGAAGTCTTTGTAAATTTATTTCTCTCAAAGATTTTAGCTAGAAAAAAAAAGTGACTTTTGTACAATTTTCATAGAAAAAGTCATTTGAAAGCAATTTTTCTTGTAGAAAGAATTTTAAACCTATTTTGCCACAGTTGCTCTTTTGTCATTTAGTTGATGTTATAAACATGGCTGAACAAATTTTTCTCAAAAATAATAAAGCAAATTATTGATATAATTCAAGACTTAAAAAAATCTAAGAATCTGTAGGCATACATAATTTTAAACTTGGAACAATGATGAGAATATTTGATAATTATTCAATATATTTGATTAATGAACACTGACAAAGAATTGTTAATACCCAAGGAAAAAAAGCAAAAAAGAAAAGCTTTCTTATTACTCATCCCTCAGGCATGGCCCACCTCACCATAACTCAAAACCACCTCGCTTTTTGCTTTCTTTGAATATAATAGATATTACTACTGGAAGATCCTTTAGAGATTAAGCAATCCAGATTGCTCATTTTATTAGTGTTTCTATAAATATACTATTATTTATAGTATTATATAAGGTTTGTCTTGCTAAAAGTCACACAACTAGTTAAGTGAAATGCTGGTACTAGAATGAAGATTCAACCAATTTGGAGATAACGTTGTTGCTTCCTTGTTCTCCGCACCCTTTTCTATTAAACTATGTTCTGCCTTCATATGATCCCGTTTCATTTTTTTCCATACCATTTAGTGTGCTTGGAATTCTCAACCAGTATTATATTGGGTAAACATCTACAAATGCAAAAAGCACAGTACTCAGGGATATTAAAATTAGAAACAGACTGTACATATCCACTATTCCCAGTCTTTGAAACGATCTTCAGTGAAAGTCGCTCAGTCATGTCCGACGCTTTTCGACCCCATGGACTATACAGTCCGTGGAATTCTCCAGGCCAGAATACTGGAGTGGGTGGCCTTTCCCTTCTCCAGGGGTTCTTCCCAACCTAGGGATTGAACCCAGGGATCGAACCCAGGTCTTCTGCATTGCAGGCGGATTCTTTACCAGCTGAACCACAAGGGAAGACCTTGAAAGGATCTTAGCAATCAGCATATGTGGCATAATTCCAGTCCTGCAGGAAGATGAAAGTTTATCAGGCCTATGACTAAAATAGCAATAGTCACTCTACGAAGCCAGCTATCTTGTATTTAGAAGCATGTGTTTCTTTATTTCAAGAAGAAAATGGGATGGGGAGCACCTCAGCACAATTACTCAGCTTAACTCTTGACTCTCTTCTCTCCATTTGTCAATGACTGAAGGCAAGCCGAAGATCAGGAAGTTGGTGACTTTTCCTGTCATGGTGGCTGCCGATCAACTTTGTGTTGTGTGGGAGAGTTGTGGTGCTATTTGGGAGAGAGCTTTCCACACACATTTCCCCTAATGTGTTGCCTTATTATGTACTTTTGTCATAGGATTTGCTGTAGGAATTTTGTGGACTGCCAAAGAGTCAGATACAACTTAGTGACTAAACAACAAAAATCTTAATGGATTGGATTTCCTCAAATCTTAAGAGAAAGTTGGAGAGAACTATGGGTCTTAATAAATTGGTTAATCTAAGTATACAAAAAAATTTAATTCAGTTCACTAAAAGGGAGTAAGAAGATTCTGTTTCAGAATTTACCTGAGATTATCTCAGCATTGCTATTGTTGAGTTTGGAAAATGGTGGCTTTGGAGTTACTTGGTCATTATCATTTTAGTTGACTTTTAAACTGCATTCTTTTAATTTTTTAATTAATTTTAATTGGACTTTAGATGTTTTACAGTGTTGTATTTGTTTGTATTATGCAGCAAAGTGAATAAGCCATGTATTAATATATACATATATCCCTCCCTTTTGTTTTTTAAAATAATGTGTGAAAATATGGTATTAGACCCATACTGAGAATAGTAACATAAATGTTACACGGAGTAAACTATCTTAAAATAATGCGCTTAAAAAACCATAGTACTCATGAGGCAATTGTATTCTAAGTTGAGAGTAATTTAATTTAAATATGGTTTCTCTTTGGGAAACAAAACTATGATGAAAAACAGCATAGTTTCATCCATCATACCATAGATTATGATAAATTTCAAATGCAAGTCATTTGAAAGTCAAAGCTAAATGACAATTGGGAAATTTTTTCAACTCATATCACAGACATAGAGCTAAGTTCTCAAATACATTAAAACGTTTCTAGAAATTGATGAGAAAAAGAAAAACCTAATAGAAATATGGCAGCTGATTTAAACTTATAGTTCACAGAAAAGAAACTATAGTATCTCTAAAAATATAAAAAGATCCTGTACCAATGCTCAAAATGAGAGAAAGAAAAATTCAGTGGAATAGTCTGATAGCACACCCTCTCTCGAGGAGGTGATGGAGAAATAAGTTCTTCCTCAGATTGTTTTTAGGATGGATGATCGTTTGGCAGTATCTTTAAAAACTACAAAAGGAAAGGTACATAGATTCAGCCAATGCACTTTTGAAAATGTAATCCTGCAAACAAACTTGCACAAGAGAAGTATTTCATAGGATGTATTTAAATATATTTCCAAGGATGTTCATAGGATAATTGTTCTCAAGAACAAAATATGGAAGAAAATAATGTCTAAAACCACATGCTTTAGCTATAGAAAAAAATACGTGCTTTATCTATACTATACGGATCTAATACAAAATACTTAAATAAACCAGAATACCATACAAACCTAAAAAAGTGAGGAAACACTTTCTGTACTAGAATAGAAAGATATATTGTTCAGAAAAATATCAAGGTACAGAATACTGTACAGTTCAGTTCCGTTCATTTGCTCAGTCGTGTCCTATGCTTTGCGACCCCATGAACTGCAGCACACCAGGCCTCCCTGTCCATCACCAGCTCCCGGAGTTCACTCAGACTCACGTCCATCGAGTCGGTGATGCCATCAACCAGCTCATCCTCTGTCCTCCCCTTCTCCTCCCACCTTCAATCTTTCCCAGCATCAGGGTCTTTCCCAATGAGTCAGCTCTTCCCATCAGGTGGCCAAAGTATTGGAGTTTCAGCTTCAGCATCAGTCCTTCCAATGAATATTCAGGACTGATCTCCTTTAGGATGGACTGGTTTGATCTTGCAGTCCAAGGGATTCTCAAGAGTCTTCCCCTGTACCGAATGTGTTTATTACAGTCTTCTACTGTTCTGAATGTGTTTATTTAATGTAAAAAATGTAAAAAACAAATGTGGGGAAAGGAATAAAATAAATGTACATATTTGCTTGTATATTAAGAAAATGCAGAAAAATATAAAAAAATTAATAGCATTGGTTGTCTGTTGGGGGAGTTGGAAATTGGGTAGATCCAGCAAGGGTGGGAAGGAAATTTGCACTTTTCACATTTCTATATTTTTAAAATTGAACTTTGTCTATGTATTGCTTATTGAAAAATCAAATAAAAGCAAGAAATTGTTATTGTCTTAAGCCATTTTGACATTGCTAATAGTTTAGAAGTCTGTAGTATATATACAGAATAACAGGAGTACCCATATATCTACACTTTGGCTTAAGACCAGTACCAATAGTTTTAACTCCTCCTTCACTTCTCTATGTGGTGACATCTGATTTCGCTTAGATTGCTATCCCAAATTATGTTGATTATTAATTTTATTTTCTCTGTAGTTTTTATCACTTATGGGTAGTTCTTTGAAAAATATAGCTTTTGCAAAGAACAAGATCAAATTTTCTCTTCTTTGAATGGCAAGCACAGTTAAAATTATCTGGGGCTGATATTTTCCTTATGTAAATATTTATATTCTTAATAGCATAGCCTCAATGATTTCAGGACTATTGCAGTTTTCATTTTCTAGTTGAGTTATTTAGGCTATGGTACAGGCATACCTCATTATTGTGGTTTGCTTTATTATGCTTTGCAGATACTGTGGTTTTCTTTTCTGAACTGAAGGTGTGAGTCAACCCTGCCTCAAGCAAGTCTATTGGCTGCATTTTTCCAACAGCATTTTCTTACTTTGTATCTCTGTGTCTCATTTTGGAAATTCTTGCACTATTTCAAACGTTTTCATTATCATTATATGTGTTATGATGATCTGTGATTAGTGATCTTTGATGGTACCACTGTGACTCACTGAAGGCTCAGATGACGGTAAGCATTTTTTAACAATAGAGTATATTTTAATTAAGGTTATGTACATTGTTCTTCAGACAAAATATTGTTGCATATGTCATAGACTAGGGTATAATGTAAGCAAAACTTTTATATGCACTGAGAAAGTAGAAAAATTGTGTGACTGGCTATATTGCAATATTCACTTTAACTGCAGTGGTCTGGAACTCAACCCATAATATCTCTGAGGCATGCCTGTCTGTATTTCTTTTTCTAAAAATTTGATCATTTTCAATAAACTCTTCAAACTTATTACCTAAATTTTATACTAATCTCTGTTCTTTGAAGACGTAGGCTGCATTTGTGTTCACCTCCGCTTCCTATTCCTCATATTAATAATATATCTTTTTTGCTTGTATTGCCATATGCCTTCTTTATATAGCTTAGTTGAAACTGTATTGTACTTTTGCTTCCTATTTCACTAACTCCACTGTATTATTTTTCATTTGCTTCTTTCTTTGTGTTAAATTTTGTGGATATTCTTTTTTTTAAAATATGAATTCTTACTTGGGTTCTGAACTATTAATTTTGAGTCTTTTTTTAATATTAAAATTTTTTAAGCTATGATTTTTTCTCAGAAAAAATGTTTTCCTCTTTGTTCCAAAGTATTTTACATTGTTGCCTCCCACATTTCATCCTTGACCTCTGTGGAATTACTGTTTATATGCAGTGAATGGTGGAGATCAAATATTGCCTCCTATCAAGCATCTAACCTTAGTGTTTGATAGTCCTGACTTCTCTTATTGTTCTATATTTCAAATGTTCCAGCCCCTTTATGTTTCCCTTGCTTTATCTCCTGTACTCTCAGTGATTATCTAAACCAAAACTTTAAATGAAACAGGAATGGCCAAAAATTCCAGATTAGTGACCATCATCAGACTTAGAAATTCTTCTTCAGATTCACACACATGTCTTGTTATTTATCATCTGAGAATTTCCCTTATTTTCTTCTCAGTTTAGCATTGTATAACATTTCTTTTTGTTTTGTAAAAAGAGAAATTGTTACAATATCTACATATTAATAGTATAAGGATTGCCATTTTAGGAACTTTTAACTATGGCAGAATAAAAGCTTTGGAATAATGAGTGTAATTTACTTTTTAAGAAATACATATTCTAGGAACTTTGCTACTGTCTCTGTGACGTGTTTTTTATCACCAATACTTTTGACATTTTCCTTGATGCAACGTGTTCCAATATTGTACGTTAAAAGACAGAAAAGAAAATATTATTAGTGTAGGAAGCTGAAGGGGCTTCCCAGGGGGCACTAGTGGTAAAGAACCCACCTGCCAATGCAGTAGATGTTAAGAGATATAGTTCGATTCCTGGGTTGGGAAGATCCTCTGGAGGAGGGCAGGGCAACCTGTTGGCAGTATCCTTGCCTGGAGAATTCCCATGGACAGAGAAACCTGGAGGGCTACAGTCCAGGCGGTTGCAAAGAGTTGGACATGACTGAAACGATTCAGCACGCACACAGAAGTTAATACTCACTGATTTAAGAGTAGGTATTCTAGATACTGTAGATACACATTAAGTTAGGTGTTCTCCATTGGCTGGAATTGTTGGTAAGTTTCCTGGAATCACAATTGCTTAGTCATTTATTTTTCTCTTGCATGTAATTGATGTATTGTTCTAGGCAAAATGCTCTCACATTTCACCTACTGCCTATGCACTTTTCCGTAAGTTTAGGTAGCACTTTCTGAGGTCATGTATATACAGAAAGTATTCAGCATGGAATCTGTCATTTCCAAGGATTCCTTCTGTTTAAATAATTACATAAAAGGTGAAATCCTTTCAGGATTGTAAAGGGTAATGTTATAGTAAGCAAAATACTTCAGTGGGATTCTGTGTCGAATTTTTCTACTGTTCAGAACCTCTAGATTGTTTCTAAAATAGTTTCTTAACAAAATCATTTTATACCTTTTAGAATGGATGTACCAGAATCAGGTGATCTCTTATAAGATTCGTCCTTTGTGGACCAACAAAAAAATCTGTCACAAAATACTCAGAACCTAAAGTGACTTTCAGATTATTAAATAGCTCTCTACAATTGCTTGGATAAAAAGGTTCAAAGTGGGTATTAATAATACAGATAGAAAATCAGAAGCAAATGAAATTAACCATGTCTGCCATGACACCCCAAAATAAGGGTTAGCACAGAAGCCTCTCAGGTCTTATGTCTTTTATGTAAGTTTATATCTCTTGTGTATGTTTGCTAGAGTTGCTTTACCAAAATATCACAGACTAGGTGGCTTAACAAATAGAAATTTATTTCTCACCATTATGGAGGCTACAAGTCCAAGGTCAAGGTATCTGCACGTTTGGTTTCTTCTGAGGCTTCTCTCCTTGACTTGGGGGTGGCTGGCTTCTCGCTATAACGTCACATGGTCTTTCCACTGTGCACCCACATCCTTGGTGTTTCTCCATGTCCAAATTTCTTCTTATTAGAGTACCAGTCAGACTAGATTTGAACCTACCCTAACAGCCTCATTTTAATTGAATTACTTCTTTAAAAGCCCTGTCTCCAAATACCATCATGTTCTTAGGTCCTGGGGGTTAGGGCCTCAGTGTATGAATTTGGCAGGGTGGAGAGCAAGGGAGAATAGAATTCAGATCATAACGTCTTTGTTTGTTGTTCACCAACTGTGAGAGACATGTCTATCTTTTAAAATCTTCCTTGTACTTACTAGGATTATTATGACTATTAAAATATAAGAAAGCATGCAGAACAGTTAGGATAAAGCCTGGTAAACAGCAAATGTTAATTACTAGTGTTCATTACTATGGAATGGAGAGTGTGTATTTTTACATTTTGGTAAAAATTGTGAAATACCAAGTGTTCTGAAGATGTCAAGTAAGTATGTGCATGCTAAGTTGCTTCAGTCATGCCCGACTCTTTGCGACCCTATGGACGTTAGCTCGCCAGGCTCTTCTCTCCATGGGATTTTCCAGGCAAGAATACCAGAGTGGGTATTGCTCTTCTCCAGTGGGGTCTTCCTGACCCAGGGATTCAGCCTGAGTCTCTGAATTCTCCTGGACAGGTGAGTGAGTTCTTTACCACTAGCACCAGCTGGGAAGCCCTAACGTCCGTGTATCCTATTTCCTTGTTGATCTGTCCAGTTGTCCTATCTGTTGTTTAAAATGAAGGTTTGAAGACCCCAACTGCTACTGTTGAACTGTCTGTTTCTTCCTTCAGTTCTGTCGGTTTCCCGTCATGTATTTTGGGGCTCTGCTATCACGAACCTGAAGGTTTACAACTAGTAAGTCTTCAATGAATTGACCCTTTTATCATTATAAACTAACATGCGTGTTAAGGGGAACATCTATAACTGAAAGCCATAAACATTCTGCGCCTCGTTTGCTTCTTTTTTTTTTTTTTTTAAATTTTTTTTTAATTTTTTTTTAATTTTAAAATCTTTAATTCTTACATGTGTTCCCAAACATGAACCCCCCTCCCACCTCCCTCCCCATAACATCTCTGTGGGTCATCCCCATGCATGATTCCTTCACCTATTATATTGATATGTGTGGTAGCCTTTTCCTGGCCTCGGAGCCCAGTTTGAAGAGAGGAAACTACCTCGGTGCTTCTGATCAGTGCGTACTGCTACTTCCATCCTCTGTGCTCTTGCCACTAGTAACTCATCCTTGGTGTGGATGCAGCCCACCAAGGCAAATGGGAGTTGGAAAATAGCAAGTGTTTTGAAACTGAACTAGAAATCAGAGGAGACCGTATCTTCTCAGTTTGCATCGACTGCTATTGAACAAAACTGAATATCATGACAAAGAATCTCAAAATACTGAGGAAAGTTGAAGTAGTATTGGTCACCATGTCTCCTGTCAATATTGTCAGCAGTACAAACAGTGAAATAATTATTGATTAATAATCATTAAAGACATTGGATTACATAGCTTTACCTTATTTATTAATAAATAGCATATTCTACTTTTTAAATGTTCTTAATAAACATGGAGTGACTTCCCTGGTGGTTCAGATGGTAAAGAATCTGCTTGCAATGCAGGAGACCCAGGTTCAATCCCTGAGTTGGGAAGATCCCCTGGAGAAAGCAATGATAACCAACGCCAGCATTCTTGCCCGGAGAATTCCACAGACAGAGAAGCCTGGTGGGCTATAGTCCATGGGGTCACAAAGAGTCAAAAATGACTTAGCAACTAACACACACACACACACACACACACACATTGAACATGGAAGAAGAGAGAATATATTATGTACAGTACTTTTTTAATGTAAGAAGCTATTTTAACTTATACTTCAATTTGATGAAAGCAAAGACTGTGTGAAGATGAGTTCAGAGTAATAAATGGAAAAAGTAGGATTGAAAGAATTGGATATCTAATGCTCAATAATTAATGAGCAATAGCTAATGTAAATTATTTCTACTGCAACTTTCTGCTATTGGAAGATATCTTGACATTATCCCAAATTAACTTAATCAAGACATTCCATTTTTTATATTTCTCATTAATAGAAATGTTTTAACATAGCATGTTTTCTTGTGAAGCATATCGGTCATGTCATATATAACATGTATTATGTAATCCAAGCAATTAGATTGTTTAAGTGTTATTGAAAATTGATTTTGCCACTCTGTAGTAATAAAAAATCCCTCTCTATTATGTTTATTTTGTATAATGTGATCTTCACCATTGACACATTTGCAAAATGTGTTAGTAAAAGGAAAATTGAAGACAGATCTCATAAAACAGAACTATCTGCAATGTTGACATGCTCTTAGTTCAAGGTAGTGACTGGTGATGTGAAAGTTCTGGTGGGTGTATATAACTGCTTCTATGTGCTAGTGAAGCTAAGTGAAAAAAAGGAATTGAAGATAAGGATGGACATTCTCATAAAACATATTCAAGTGTATTATCTCAACATTATGTATCTTATCTCAAGCTACTTGGAAGTGATAACCAAGAAGTGTCTTTTAATGTACCTAATAACTGAGAAGAAATGTGGCACATGTTATATGTGTTAAAGCTGTTTGAAGATTTGGTTTTAAGCAAAAATATTTTATAAAAGAAAAATGTGAGAAACCAATATTCTCGTCACTTACTATTCATGAACAAGTTTACTTAACATATATATAATCTTCATAGAGCAGAGAATGGGACATTGGGGGGTGGGTTTCTTGCTCTCTTTAACATAACAGGTTTGTTGAGTGGAAAAAAAGTCATAGTCAAGTGCTTTTTCTTATTTTTAACTCTAATTTTAGAAAATCTCTTACACTGATTCCATTTATCTAACCTTATTATGTTGCTTATTCATTGAGATGACATAGTAGGAAAAAAAAAGATATTTAACAGATTTCTGGAACACTAACAATTGAAACCAACATTTACTTGGTTGATTATATTAACCATATGGCCTCTACCAATTTTCCAAGGGCAAACGAGAACATAGATTTTGAAAACAAAAAGAAGCACAAATAAAGACATGCGATATATAAAAAATATTTTGGTTGATGTTTACTTTTTTTCCTAGTTAGTCTCTCTGGAATAAGAAGTGAGAAATTAACACATGTTGAATCATTTGTTTCTGTCTATAACTAGATAACTGATATTAGTAGTAGATCAGTTGGGACACTGCCTAGAAAGATGTTCTGTATGTGACCCAAAAATATTCTTGACATAAATTGGAAAAATTTAAATTGTCCCTGCTCCCACTCGCAAGTGGTAGAGATGGGGAACATTTCTTTGTAGCACAATATCTCAGTTGGGTAGTTGTTTTGTTTGGTTTGAAATTTACGTGACAGCAGAAATTTGGCAGGTTGTTGCAGTGAGTTTAAATTCTGAAAATAATTCATGATGTAGTGTTGTTTATGGGAAGTTAACCTGGATTTTCAACTCTTTGCTGTACCTCCCAAGTGATTTCTAAATAGAAAATAAGTGCACAAAAATGCTGAAATGAAAATAGAAACTATAAAACAGTTATTTATTAATTTTTTAAGACTAAAAATCCCACTTTATCTAATTAAAGTGAATCAGTAAGGGAATCTATTTGATATACAATACTTAGAAAAACAGGTCATCCATTTATAGCAATACTTATAAGCAACAAAATAACTAGAATGATCACAGTATTTTTTTAAAATCCTTTTAAATGCATAGCTGGGCAAGCAAGAAAATTAAGGAAATACTCAAGAAAGTAAAAGTATTGAAGTGCTTGAATTATACTGGGTGGTGAGTTTGTGGAACGTTGGAGTGAGAAGTATGTGGCTGCTACTGATGCTAAGTTGCTTCAGTCGTGTCTGACTCTGTGCGACCCCATAGACGGCAGCCCACCAGGCTCCCTCGTCCCTGGGATTCTCCAGGCAAGTGGGTTGCCATTTCCCTCTCCAATGCATGGAAGTGAAAAGTGAAAGTGAAGTCGCTCAGTCATGTCCAACTCTTAGCGACCCCATGGACTGCAGCCTACCAGGCTCCTCCATCCATGGGATTTTCCAGGCAAGGGTGCTGGAGTGGGTTGCCATTGCCTTCTCTGGAGAAGTATGTGGAGGTGGTTGCTATTTTATTTGGCTTGGGCTGTAAAAGTTTAATGAGAATTTGGGTCCAGGGAAGGGGTGGTGAATCAGAAATAAGATCCTGCACTGAGCTAAGCCCCTCCCAAAGGGCTATAATCTTATTAAAAGAGTAGGCTAGCTACTTCATTAGTAAATCCACCCTCATAAGGAAACTTATAGGTAGTAGTCTGAGCCATGGTGGGAAAATATGCATGAGTCCTGAGAATTCATAACTATGTGGATTTAGGGTTCTAATTTATTTTATATGAGTGGTCCAGAAAACCATAATCAGAAATAACATTTAAATAGTAATATTAGATAGGAGTAAGCAGAGACATTACTTTGCCGACTAAGGTCCGTCTAGTCAAGGCTATGGTTTTTCCAGTAGTCATGTATGAATGTGAGAGTTGGACTGTGAAGAAGGCTGAGCGCTGAAGAATTGATGCTTTTGAACTGTGGTGTTGGAGAAGACTCTTGAGAGTCCCTTGGACTGCAAGGAGGTCCATCCAGTCCATTCTGAAGGAGATCAGCCCCGGGATTTCTTTGGAAGGAATGATGCTGAAGTTGAAATTCCAGTACTTTGGCCACCTCATGCGAAGAGCTGACTCATTGGAAAAGACTGATGCTGGGAGGGATTGGGGGCAGGAAGAGAAAGGGATGACAGAGGATGAGGTGGCTGGATGGCATCGCTGACTCGATGGACGTGAGTCTGAATGTACTCTGGGAGTTGGTGATGGACAGGGAGGCCTGGCGGGCTGCGATTCATGGGGTCACAAAGAGTCGGACACGACTGAGTGACTGAATTGAACTGACCCCAAAGTGTCTGGCAGAAGCATAAGGATAATCATTCTAAGCCAAACTCATACTTCCCAGGACTTCAAGAGAATCTTGATGATAAATTCATAATATAAAGTATAAAACCCATCAGGAAAAATTTTACCATGAACAAGAATCATAATTTCAGATATTAGAACTATCAGATAAAGATTATAAAATTAGTAAGCATGCCTACCAATTAATTTATTCAGTATTCTGAGTAGATTAACACCTTTTTTTTTGGACTCATGTGTTAAGAATTTAGATGTGAAAATGAAACTTCAAAATTTCAGAAGAAAATATAGATGAATATCTTGATGCCAGGATAGGAAAGAATTTCTAACTCCCTGTCTTTAAACTTGTAAAGGAAAAGAGTGATATATTTGATTACATTAAAATTAAAATTCTCTATACAGCAATAGGTAAACTTATTAAACTATAAAGTGTAAACAAATTTATTTGTGATGAGCTAGAGTCTAGTAAGATCTATTTGCCATGAATCTGAACCGAGAATATATAAGTAATTTCTAAAAATTAATAAGGTAGATAATGCCATGGAAAAATGAGCAAAGGATTTAAGAGAAGAAGAAGGCTGACTTGCTAACAAGCACATACGAGATGCTTACCAGAGAACAGGAAATGTGAGTTAGAATAATATGATGCTAGCATCACACCCTGAGAGATTGGAAAAAACAAAAATATTTTATAAGAACAAATTTCGGTGAAGCTGTTGGGGGGATACGACAAGTGCCACCATTGTAAATGGCAATTTGGCAATATTTCATAAAGTTGGAGATATGAGATCCTTTCACTCTTATGAGCATATTCTCAATGGGATTTAGGACATTCTACTCCAAAATATGGCACCTGGGCATACTGACTATTTTAAGCTAAAAGAGTTTGAGCAAACAGCAGACTAAGGAAGGTTACTCTGATCATCCCCCTGCTCTCTCCTGGAACAGCTCAAAAAGCCCTCATGTGTGAGGTATCCTACCTATACCCAGACAAAAGGAGCATTCTAATCTTTGAAGACAAATGGGTGCCAAGAAAAATCCCAATACAGTCCTTGCTAAGTTTTCCTCAGTTTATTACACTTAACTCATACTCTTTGACCTATTATATCACTTCACAACTGTCCACTCTATTAAACCTCGGATAAAATGCTCAGGCTTAAACATTTCTTTGGGCCTTCGTTTCCTTATGAAGGCTTCTGTGTCACTATTAAGTACATTTGCATGGTTTTCTATTTTTAATTTGTCTTTATCAGTTTAGTTTTTTGACACTTCCAGGAACCCTAAGAGGGTCAAAGAAAATGTTTCCTCCTTTACAGTTTGTAGAGAAATTTTGAACATTCACACAATAAGCTAGGTACAAAATCCTGCATCAGTGTTGTTTGTACAAATTAACAAACTGAAAATAATCTAAATGTCCATCAAGTGAAGAATGAATATGTTGTGATATAGTCAACCCTAGTATACTATATAACAATTATAACAAAATATCTGGAGCTAAATGTATGAAAAGAAATTTGGGACTGATAGTTATATTAAAATGCCACTTGTGTGAAATTTAATAATAAGAAAAGGAACAGTCTTTTCTTATTAAGACTAGAAATATTCATAATAAGAACAGCAATATTCACATGAAGCAAAAGTATAAAAATACACATGGTGGTGAGAAATAAAGCAAAAGAATAATTGCCTGTGGGGATAGAAAGAAAGAACTATGATCAAGCAAAGATTCACAGGAGCTTCAAATGTGTCTCTTACATTTCTTTTTAAAAGAACAGTATTTCTCTTAAAAGAACTATCTTAAGAGAATTTGTTTTGATTAATTTGGAACAATACCGAGTATTCATTTTACTATTTTTCATATTTTCCTATATATTTTAAATATTTCACTATAAAAAAGAAAAAAATTTTATCCTATTTACTAAATGAGTTATTGGTCTGATAATTAAATAATTTTAATGCCATTTTTATTAACCTGCCTAAATGACTAACATGACTTAATTTTTTCCAGGCCCTATAAAATTTGGCTACATTAGTCTTCAGCCCCACCTTTGGGGGCCTTCTTCTTAGAAGCTGCTTATAGCATAATGTTCATTCACTATTCCAGTATTCCAACAGGGTCAGGGAGGTTGAGCCTTATCAAATGATTAGCCTGCAAAGCTGTTGTTATGGACTGTATTATGTTCCCTGAAATTTCATATAATGAATCCTTGAACTCCAATATTGTAGTATTTGAATGTAGGACACTTATGGAGGACACTTGTGGAAGTAATTAAGGTTAACAAATGAAGTCGTAATCTTGGGCCCTGATCCAGTAACACCGCTGTCCTTACCAAAAGAGGAAAGGATGCCAGAGAAAAAAGCATGTGAGGACATAATGAGAAAGAGGTATTTTGCAAGCCAAGGAGAGCTGTGTTAGGACAAATCACACCTACAAACATCCTGACCTTGGACTGCCAGCCTCCAGAACTCCTCTGTTTAAGTCATCCAGTCTATGATATTTTGTCATGGTAGCCCTTGCAAACTAATACAGCTGTTATATCATGGGAAGATATGAGATTGGAAGCCCAGAATTAGATCGAAGACAAGAAGTAGAAAAGTTAGTTCATCTACTTACTAAAGAAGCCAAAAGAACAGCTAATGGCCACTCCAGCAAAATGGTTAGTAGTATTAGACTAGACAAGATAGAGATCACTCAGAGTGGTGAAAAAATGAAAGTGATAGTCCTTCAGTCATGACTGACTCTTTGTGACCCATGGACTGTAGTCTGCCAGGCTTCTCTGTCCATGGAATTCTCCAAGAAAGAATACTGGAGGGGGTTCAGTTCAGTTCAGTTCAGTTCAGTCCAGCCGCTCAGTCGTGTCTGACTCTTTGCGACCCCATGAATTGCAGCACACCAAGCCTCCCTGTCCATCACCAACTCCCGGAGTTCACTCAGACTCATGTCCATCGAGTCGGTGATGCCATCTTATCCTCTGTCGTCCCCTTCTCCTCCTGTCCCCAATGCCTCCCAACATCACAGTCTTTTCCAGTGAGTCAGCTCTTCACATGAGGTGGCCAAAGTACTGGAGTTTCAGCTTTAGCATCAGTCCTTCCAAAGAAATCCCAGGGCTGATCTCCTTCAGAATGGACTGGTTGGATCTCCTTGCAGTCCAAGGGACTCTCAAGAGTCTTCTCCAACACCACAGTTCAAAAGCATCAATTCTTCGGTGCTCAGCCTTCTTCACAGTCCAACTCTCACATCCATACATGACCACTGGAAAAACCATAGCCTTGACTAGACGGACCTTAGTCGGCCAAGTAATGTCTCTGCTTTTGAATATGCTATCTAGGTTGGTCATAACTTTTCTTCCAAGGAGTAAGCGTCTTTTAATTTCATGGCTGCAGTCACCATCTGCAGTGATTTTGGAGCCCAAAAAGATAAAGTCTGACACTGTTTCCACTGTTTTCCCATCTATTCCCATGAAGTGATGGGACCGGATGCCATGATCTTCGTTTTCTGAATGTTGAGCTTTAAGCCAACTTTTTCACTCTCCTCTTTCACTTTCATCAGGAGGCTTTTTAGCTCCTCTTCACTTTCTGCCATAAGGGTGGTGTCATCTGCATATCTGAGGTTATTGATATTTCTCCTGGCAATCTTGATTCCAGCTTGTGCTTCCTCCAGCCCAGCGTTTCTCATGATGTACTCTGCATATAAGTTAAATGAGCAGGGTGACAATACACAGCCTTGACGTACTCCTTTTCCTATTTGGAACCAGTCTGTTGTTCCATGTCCAGTTCTAACTGTTGCTTCCCTACCTGCGCAGGTCAGGTGGTCTGGTATGCCCATCTCTTTCAGAATTTTCCACAGTTTATTGTGATCTACACTGTCAAAGGCTTTGGCATAGTCAATAAAGCAGAAATAGATGTTTTTCTGGAACACTGGAGTGGGTAGCCATTCCCTTCTCCAGGGCATCTTCCCAATCCAGGGATCAAAGCTTGGTCTCCTGCATTGCAGGCAGATTCTTTACCATTTGAGTCACCAGGGAAACCCCACTCATAGTGGGCCATGGCCTTATTCAAACATCAGCTGATTGCCAATCTGATTGAAAACGCAAGTGTAAACTCTATCTGAAGAATAAATTTTGTTTTGGCTACTGTATAAACGGGTGGCCTCTTTACTTTGAGTTGTACTCTGTATTTGTATAAGTCTAGCACAATACACTATGGATTCTGGCATATTAGTAAATACTCTATGGTTTAGTGCCCAAATACCTGATTTTAAGTTTATTCATATTTTTAGAAATCACACATAATAGCAAATAGACAAATGAAAGCAAACACCACAACTAGGTTGTAAGTAGGCCTTGAGTTCAATCAATTTCAAATAAATTAATATTTGAGTTTCCAAAGTAATACTAAAGTGATAAAAAAATTGCCATCTTTCCTCAGATATGAGCAAATTTTTATCTTTATTCCTTTTGGATGATTAGATTGTTAAGATATGATATCAAGAATTAGCCTAAGGAGAGTTAAGCTAAGGAATCACTAAATAATAAAAAGAAATAAATCATGGTAGTTAAAAGAATATTGAATTATTATGGAAACAGACAATGAATATAACACCTTTAATAATATGGTTCTATGTTCTACTCTTTATCTACCAAATTCCATTTAATCCTTAAAATCCTACCACCCTAGAGTGTAAATACTAAGACTGGCCAACATTTTCAGATGAAGAAACTGTGATTTAGGGACACCAATTAAGCTGCCCAAGGTCACACAGCTAGAATCTGAATCCAATTCTGATTCACTAAACCAACATCTTTAACCACTGTAACGTACAAGGACAGATATTGCTTTTAAAGAATTATAAAAGTCAACATGAAGCTTTATATTCGAAATGTCTTGTGCATTGTCAGTGGTCAGAAATGAATGGAACTCAAGACTAACTCTGTTTGGCTCTGCATGGACACCTTGTTCTCCAACTCTTGTCTGCTGATGCCTCAGGGAGACTGACATCTCCATAGCACACCAATTAGAACAGAGCAGCAGGGCTGTCTCCGAGCTGAAGTTGACCCTTCAGGTAGTGTAGACCAATCAGACCTATCCTCAGAGGACTCCATAATCAGATTTGGGAAGTCTGGAAGGAAGCCAGGCATTCTATTCAGCAGGAGAGGGCTGAGATTCAGATGTGAAAAGAAGAGAAAGCCTGCAGTGGCAGTGGAAAATAACTACGTAGCCCTGGATTGCCGATTTAGCATAAAGACAGCAATGATTCATGGCTGAGTTGATAAACATGTTTTCCAAAGTGAAAGGCAGACAGGATGCCGTTTCCAGCTTGGAGGGCTTCATTACTACTGAAAGGTTTCTAGAAAGAAGCCACTCAGCCCACGCTTCCTTAGTTTTGGAAATGGATTGCTGCTAGGGGCATATTTTTTTCCAATGAAATGAAGATAAGAGGAAACTCGAGCAGTTTATCATAGCATAGTTTGAGGTGGATCTTTAGTTTTACTTTCCTCATACTTCACATAATGAAGCAGACCCAACATCATATTCAAGGTTCATACTGACAATAGGCATGCCAGAAATGCTCACTGGCTCACTGGTATGGTCACCAATATCTTCCTAAACTTGGGAGACAATAAAAAGGACTAAAAACTCAGCATTTGAACATCTGTCTGGCATTATTTAGTGTGGATCTACAGGTGAAAGGAAATAAGAAACACAGCTACAAGGAAGACACAAGGAACCACCATACCTCAGTTATTAACACAGCGAGTTTACTTTACAGGTTCTCTTTGTAATACATTTAACTCAAGTTCCCCACCACTACACCCTCAGGCTTTCAAGACCTGCTCTATAATTCACTGAGGAGAAAGAACTTGTGCTCATAGGTAAACAAACTTCCAAAGTCTCTTTGAAAGGGAAAGCTGGTAATGAGCATTTGAAAGGAGTTCACTTACATTTGAAAAGAATGACAAAGCAGACTATCTTTCAGAAGAAGAGAATATAGTATATATAAGGGGCCCGATGATGCTTCAGGGAAATAAATTTAAGTGTTAAAAATATTTTGTTCATGGAGTTTTTCACTTTTAGAATTTGTGACAGGAAATTCAACAGATTATGCATGAGCTAATTGTCTTTTTGGCAATTGTGGTATAGAATCTGCCTTCCAATGCAGGAGATGAAGGAGATGTAGGCTCAATCCCTGTGGGTCAGGAAGATCCCCTGGAGGAGGAAATGGCAACCCACTCTAGTATGCTTGCCTTGAGAATGCCATGGACAGAGGGGCCTGGTGGGTTACAGTCCATGGGGTTGCAAAGAGTCAAACATGACTGAGCGCGCACACACCCACATGCAACTGCTGATTATCTAACAGTATCAGGCAGATTGAAGGTAAATTATTGAGTTAATTAAGCAAATACACAATTTAATTGTGAAATATCCGAGTGGTATATTACTTAGGCATTTGGCTACAGTTCTAGGGTTTGGAAGAAAGATTGTAATAGAAATATAAATCTGATTTATATTCATGGTCTAAAAGGAATAGGAAGAAATATAAACACTTAAAGAATGAAGATAAATTCAAATATACTTAGACCTGAGCCCTACAAAATTCCAGTCTTTAAAGGTCTACTACTTGGCAAGTGTTACTAGAAGAGACTGCCTGAGAAATGAGAAGAAAAATAAGAAAATGTCCTGTTAAAGAAGAAAAGAAAAGGAGGTGTTTCAAGAACAGGAAATTGTTGGTTGACTTATTGAAATCAACTGAAAGACCAAAGGAGTTTTTCTGTGATTGAGCTGTCTGGGTGGCATTGATTTCATTGACAAGAGTAACTTCTAGAGTGATAGAGCCAGAATCCAGACTGGAGTAAATAGAAAAATGAGGTGAAAGTGATGAACTCGAGAGAAAGTAAGGAACACCCATTTGGCTATGACGATAAAGGAAAGGACAGGGGAATGAGCTGCATCTAAAACAGGGTAATAGAAATAAATATCTATGGAATCAAACCTGTGTGAGGAAGACTTTAAGCCTGGAAGGGTTTAGATGTAGTAGAAAAATAATAGGGATTGTGGTCTGATGATCTCAGTGTGTGTGTGCTGAGCTGCTTCAGTCGTGTCAGACTCTTTGGGACCCAATGGACTGTAGCCTACCAGGCTCCTCTGTCCATGAGATCCTCCATGCAAGAATACTGGAGTGGGTTGCCATGCCCTACTCCAAGGATCTTCTCAACCCAGAAATCGAACCCATGTCTCTTATGTCTCCTGTATTGGCAGGGGAACTCTTTACCCCTAGTGCCACCTGGGAATGGTTCATACGAATAATTGCTTCAGGGGACAGAGAGGGGTTCCGGGCAAGTGGCTGAAAGAATGGATGTTGGATCAGAGTAGGAAATTTGAAATGGGTGCTTTGGGAGTGGCTAAATTTCCTAAGAAAGCAGAGTTCATGTCGTAATAGAGGGAGTAGGTGGCTAGGTGAGGTGGAGGAGATCATTAGGAAGTTTAGTTAATAGGAAGATTGCTGGATGGTCTGTTCATGTGGCTATTGTATTTACCTGGATGATTACAGTAGCTAAAGTGAAGATGAAGATTATTCTTAAGGTTTCAGTTTCTTCTTGAAACTGCTGAAACTGGATGATAAGGGTCTCAGAGTTCTGGAACATGGAAGACTTGGATGCCGCTACTGGAAACCAGGAGGACACAAATCCCACTGCTTAGCCCAATGCTTAATCACTGGGAGTGTGGGAGGGAAAATAAACAGACCACAAAATAAAAGCACCCTGCCAGAGTAGAAAAGGGAAATTACGTTTTCTGGGAACATCTAGGTTTCAGTTAAGGTCATTTTTTAGTAACAATTTAGGGGAATATCAGTGGTCATTGTGGAAGGTTTGAAAGAGAAGATTAGAGTGAGACATTGGCTCAAGAGAAAATATGTTAAAAGCATTGGGATGAGAGCTGAAAAGCTGATGAATGATCTGAAAGGCTTGGCTTCTGGGCAGTGACAATATAAACACGGAAGAGAGATACCAAGTCCTTGGTTCTGATTGTGTCTTGGGTGTAAGGGATCTTATGAACTGATGGAAGCAGGGCTAGCAATTGCTGTGTAGGACTAGGGTTCCAGTGGCCAAGTGTTGTCACCTGCAGCGGGGAGAATAATGCTGGCCACAGCTGTCCATGATGCTTTACTGGGAGTCAAGTGATTCTTACTGGGGGAAAGCTTGTCTAAGTGAGTTCAGTTAAATTTCTGCATTAGGCGGACATCCTAAAGGACTGATCAGAATTTTCCTTGGCTTTCAAATGACTAGGACCAAATACTCCTTGAGGCAGCCTGTGGGGTCCCAGCACATCCACCTGTTTGCTTGTCTCCTGGAATCTCCAGGAGCGTGGGAGAAAGTTTTCAGAAAATATAGACTTAACACTATGAGAAAATATCCCTTTAAGTTACATACTGCAAAACATGACTTTTGTTATACACTGAACATAAATTGGAGAATTTTGTTAATACCTAGAGAATAAGTTTGAGTTTGCAATATAGTTGGGTCACTTAGAGAATGACACAGAGACACTATCTTTTCTCATGTTCAGATTCTTCATCTTAAAATGAGAGAAATTAACCTGTAGGAATGATCTAAAAATATTAATATTGTGTCTATATCATATATTTATATATATTGTATATTTACATACAAATTTATATAAATAAATATGCATATATATACATATATAGTCTTGTAGAGTTTATAATAAATATGAAACAAACATGTCTTGATAGGATGTTATTCAGAAGTGATAGTCAAATTATTTAACAATTAGTGAGACAGAGAAGAAAGGTTGCCTAATCAATGAAAATGCATATTGGCTAGTTTGTGATTCCAAAGCTGTGAAACATTAATAAACAGAAACTTCAGTTAAATAGTATTGGGACACCAGAAGAAATAGATCTCACAACCTGTGATGACACCAGAGCAGGAAAGGAGGGAGAAAGACTCCTCTCCTTTCCTGGCAACAACTCAGCCAATGAAAAGAACAAACTCTCTCTTTACTATAACCCTCCCAACTTCCTTTTCCTGTCTTTCCTTGCCATTTGGGGGGGTGGGGGGGGCAGGGGGTGTGTGACCTTGCTTTGCCTGTGGATCACCGTGGTGGTTGCAGACCCCATAATGCAATTCTTTGCTGATCCGGCAACAAACCCATTTTTGCTGGAGAAATAGCTAGCAGTGTGCTTGTTTTAGATCAGTGAAGCATGCCCTGATGGGTATTGGTTCTGACGCTAAGTACCTTGAAATAGCAAGAGCAACTGGACAGCAGTCCATTCTATCATGGCCATGCTCTTGTGACTTTTCTCACAGTGAACTAGCTTCTCATTTTTACCCACTGAATTAGTAAGGCCTTAAAATGCAACAGGCAAATTTTTCTACTGAAAATTAGGGTTGTTATTTCAAATGTATTTCATTGTAGTATTTAAACAGGTTTCAAAACTAGTCTATATAAAGGTAGAAATAGTATTTCACCTTCCACTAACAAGTTAGAATTGCCCAAAACAAGTATAGTCATCCATCAGTATCCACAGAGGATTAGTTGCAGGACAACCCACGGATACCAAAATTCACTGATGCTCAAATCACTCAAATTCATTTGATGCTCAAATCTTTTGTATAAAAATGGCTAGAATGATTGGCCCTCTGGGTTCACATTCACACATAGAGAGCCAACTTTAATAGCTAAAGCAGTTGCTTCTTGATGTTTTCTTTGGAAAAGTCAGTATTTTGAGGAGGAGGTAGCATTTAATTTCCTAGTTCAGTTCAGTCACTCAGTCGTGTCCGACTCTCTGCGACCCCATGAATTGCAGCACGCCAGTCCTCCCTGTCCATCACCAACTCCCAGAGTCCACTCAAACTGATGTCCATCTAGTCAGTGATGCCATCCAGCCATCTCATTTTCTGTCATCCCCTTCTCCTCCTGCCTTTCAACCTTTCCCAGATTGCAAGGCAGGAGGAGACCTGAATGGTTTAAGACAAGCATATGAAAAAATATTATCCTCTATTAGTTATCAGTCAGTTCAGTTAGTCGCTCAGTCATGTCTGACTCTTCGTGACCCCATGAATCGCAGCACGCCAGGCCTCCCTGTCCATCACCAACTCCCAGAGTTCATTTAGACTCACGTCCATAGAGTCGGTGATGCCATCCAGCCATCTCATCCTCTGTCATCCCCTTCTCTTCCTGCCCCCAATCCCTCCCAGCATCAAGAGTCTTTTCCAATGAGTCAACTCTTCACATGAGGTGGCCAAAATACTGGAGCTTTAGCTTCAGCATCATTTCTTCCAAAGAATACCCGGTGCTGATCTCCTGTAGAATGGACTGGTTGGATCTCCTTGCAGTCTAAGGGACTCTCAAGAGTCTTCTCCAACACCACAGTTCAAAAGTATCAGTTCTTCGGTGCTCAGCTTTCGTTACAGTCCAACTCTCACATTCATATGTGACCACTGGAAAAACCATAGCCTTGACTAGATGGACCTTTGTTGGAAAAGTAATGTCTCTGCTTTTTAATATGCTATCTAGGTTGGTCATGTCTTTCCTTCCAAGGAGTAAGTGTCTTTTAATTTCATGGCTGCAGTTACCATCTGCAGTGATTTTGGAGCCCAGAAAAATAAAGTCTGACACTGTTTCCACTGTTTCCCCATCTATTTTCCATGAAGTGATGGGACCAGGTGCCATGATCTTTGTTTTCTGAATGTTGAGCTTTAAGCCAACTTTTTCACTCTCCTCTTTCACTTTAATCAAGAGGCTTTTTAGCTCCTCTTCACTTTCTGCCATAAGGGTGGTGTCATCTGCATACCTGAGGTTACTGATATTTCTCCTGGAAATCTTGATTCCAGCTTCTTCTTCCAGCCCAACGTTTCTCATGATGTACTCTGCATAGAAGTTATGTAAGCAAGTGACAATACACAGCCTTGACGTACTCCTTTTCCTATTTGGAACCAGTCTGTTGTTAAGATCCCTCTTAAAAATATGTTTATTTCAGTTTATAACAACTTACCTGTTTTTGGTGTGTGAGTCAATGTTTGAACATTGGTTCTGTCAAACTGACCCAGTGGGCTTCCCTGGTGGCTCAGACCACCACTCCAGATTTTGATATAAATTTGTGGAGATTTATACAGGGCATTATTTAATCCTAACACAGTTTTCATTTACATTGTTAAATGGATATTTTTCAGGAAAGTCATAGAGGAATATGTTGTTTATGCTTTTCTATATGAATATTTACAAGTTCATGATCCTTGACCTTGAAACACAGGAAATTTGGATTTCTTCTTCTCACTCTTAAGAAAATATTTTTCCTGGAGTCTAGGATATCATTCTAAGTTTTGATTAAAAAATATTTTTATTTTATATAATAATTCTAAATAATTTTTGCATGTGCCATTATAATAAAATTGGTTCTTTGCTGATCTCTATCAAGTTGTTTAAAATAATTTATTACCTTGATTTAAATTATTTGGTCCATGAGAAATTTAAGAGCTCAAGGTGAATGCCTCACCTGAGTCTGTATTCAATAAATATTTATTAAATTAAAAAACAATATGCTCATTAATTGTAAGTGCCCTTTAATTAAGTTATTTTATCAAATTATGGGGAAATCACAATAGTAAATACAAAAAGCAAAATCAGTCTAAGTAAGTTGCATAACCACTCTTGCTTTTGTTCCTGTAAAACAGTAAGATTACTGTTGGGCTAGACCCCTTTGGCATCCTTTGTGATTCTTACAAATTGTTGCATGACTGATTGCTCTGTAGGTTATCTAAATAAATAAAACCCAGAGGCAGGGAGAATTCACTGTTTCTTCTGTGACAAGCTTTCATTTCAATTCAACTCAAAAGATACACATTGGGCATCTAATATTTAGTGGGTCTCATCTAGTTGCTAGGATATGAATATGAATAAGAAATATCTTTTATCTCCCATAACCTAGTGAGGGAGACAGACAGACAATCACCAGTGAGTGACATGCAGCGGAGTAGAATCATGCGACGGGAGGGCTGTTGAGCAAGCGACTTTTTCTAAATAAGATTAGAAAGCTCAGTTGTGACCCCATGGACTGTAGCTCACCAGGCTCCTCTGCCCATGGAATTCTCCAGGTTAGAACCAGAGTGGGTAGCCATTCCCTGCTCCAGGGGATCTTCCTGACCCAGGGATTGAACTGCTTATGCCAGTTCCTGAAGCCTGAGAAAATCATTTTCCAGGTAGACTAATGGAGAAAGACATTCCATGCCTAGGGAAAAGCATGGGCAGAGCCATGACTGGAGATTTATGTGTGATGCATTTCTTGCTGGGCAACAGTGACCCACCAAGAATGGCTATAATGTGAGGCTTGGTGGGGACAGTGTGGAGGCAAGTTAGGAAAAGCAAACTGTCCTGAGCTTGTGGGGTAAGTGGGCCAGGTTGTGGGTGGGAGTGGGGAGGCAGGGAATAGTGGTTACTCCCTTTCTGCTCTGGAAAGTGGAAAGCAAGCAGAGGCTTTTAAATTAGAAGCAGATAGGATCTGAGTTCAGATGCAGATAAATCATCTCAATCTGTTTATTCTTCCTTTCATTAGATTCCTTTGCATTTTCCTCATAGAGAAAACCTGGTTTTCATACGGCTATATTTTACTCAGGAGAGCAATTACCTGGCAGTACTCAAAGCAGAAGACTAAACATGGGAAAATGGGAAATGGGGAGAGAATTTATATAACCAGGAATTAAAATGAATATTGAAAGGTCATACTCTGTCTTTTGCCTCTTGAGATTAGTAAATCTAGGCACAAGAATCAGAGTTGACATATCTTATAGCCTTAAGGATAATAATACTGAGATTTGTTCACAGCACGGTGTGCCTCTCATTGCACCGCTCATCAGACAAGTCTCCTCCTTTGGCACTCTTGAGTGTGGACCCCTCACTTCAATCCTCCATGATTAATTTCAGGACCTAGAATTCACTATGCTTTCTTTCTTCTGTGTCTTTAAAAAAATTATTTAATTTTAATTGAAGGATAATTGCTTTATGATATTGTGTTGGTTTCTGTCATACACCAACATGAATCAGCCATAGGTATACATACACATGGGATTCCCTTGTAACTTAGTAAAGAATCTGCCTGCAGTGCAGGAGACCTGGGTCCAGTTCCTGGGTTGGGAAGATCCCCTGGAGAAGGAAATGGCAACCCACTCCAGTGTTCTTGCCTGGGAAATCCTATGGACAGAGGCGCCTGGCAGAATATAGTCCATGGGGTCGCAAGAGTTAGACACAACTTAACAGCTAAACCACCACCACACACATGCATATGTCCCCTGCCTCTTGAACCTCCCTCCCATCTTCCACCCCGTCCCACCCCTCTAGGTTGTCACAAAGCTCTGGTTTGAGTTCCCTGAGTCATACAGCAAATTCCCACTGGCTATTTTAATATGGTAAGTGTATGTATTTCATGATACTCTCTTTGCTGTTCTTCTCTGCCTTTTAATATGTCAATCACTAAAGTTGTCTTTCCTCCAATGCTTTTTTTCAAAACTGAATATTTCTTATTTATTCTTCAAGATTCAGCTCAAATATCATCTGCTCTGGGTGACCTTGCTGTATATTTGCAATCTGGGTTAGAAATTCCCTCATGTGCCTCAAGGTCATCCTGTGTATATTTGGATAATACCACTCTTTCAATTGTATTGAAGTTATTTAACTTTTTCCCATGTTAAACCTCAAGCTTTTGGTAGTCAGGCACTGTGTCCTGCCTTTATATTCTCAATGGCATATTTTTAGAAGATCCCAAACTTGCTAAATCTGATGAAATAGGATGAGATGGAAGAAATGAATAGATTAATTGAATTTGATTTTTTAAATAAAATCTACCAATAATATAATTTTGACATTACGTAACTTGTTTGGTCTCCTTTCAGTCCAAGACTCTCAGGAAAGCTCCAGCACCACAATTCAAAAGCATCAATTCTTCAGTGCTCAGCCTTCTTTATGGTCCAATTCTCACATCTGTACATGACTACTGGAAAAACTATCTAGGTAATGTGTGTCAAATAGTTGATTTTCTTTCTTTTCTATTAGTCAGTTTGGGGCATTGGGAACTTGAATCTAAATCCAAAAGCAATTAGCAACATTTTCTGAAATAAATATAAACTTAATTGCTTTGGGGACTGTATAATTTAATAATGTCCTTTGAGAAAACATAAATGCTTGAATATATATTTACTCTTTTTCATTAGATGTGAAAAATGTTATTATTCTTCATCTCAAATCATACAATAAAATTATAATTCAGTACCTATTTGTGAACTAAGTAAACAATACACTAATTTTAAGTTCTGTTATTTTTGAAGTAGAGTAAGACTTTGTTTTCTTAAAACTTGAAAAAATGATTTCTTCAGGAAATTGTTTATTGAATTGCTTTCTCTTAAATTATTTCATATTGACTTTTACCATTGCTCTAATGTGCTACTAAATTTGAGGTAACTGTCATTCTTTGATTAAATAATCCAAGGGACTAATCTACCTCTCATCATAATCCATAAATGCCAAAGTTCCTTAGTTTTTTTTCAGGATACATATGTCAAATCACTTGAAGCTTTGATTGATGATATTTTGAGGTCAGGCTCTGTCTATGCCATTCAAAGATGTATGTGGACCTAGGCAATGTTCTGGGCCCCAGAGGCTCCTATCTACCCTCCCCACATAGGTATACACATTTTTACCATGGCCTTACCTCCTCTCTGACATAGTGCTTTCCATAAACTGGGGCTTCTCATCCTTAATGCTCTCTACATTTATATACTTAGAACATATCTATGGGTTTTCTATTGTTATGTAGCAAATTACCCCAGTGTAGCTTTAAACAACAAATAGTCTCCAGGAGTCAGGAGCGTGGGCACACTTTGGCTGAGTCCTCTGCTCAGGCTGTCACAAGGTTCCAATGAGATTATAAGTCCGGGATATGATCGCATCTAAGGCTTAGGGTGCATTTCCAAGCTCACCAGTTGGCAGAATTCAGTTCCTTTGACCATAGGACTGAAACCCTCCCTTCCTTGCCATGCAGTCCTATCCAAAGATGGCAGTTTCCTTCTTCAAAGCCAGTATTTCTGCTACTTTGAGCTTCTGAACTCTGGACTCACTTAAAGTGCTGACCTGATTCATACAAGCCAACCCAGGAAAAACTCCCTTTTGACTAATTTAAAGTTAACTGATCAGGAATTTTAGGGATATCTGCAAAACCCCTTTACTTTTGCCGTGTAGTCTAACCTAATTAAGAAGTAGAGCTTCCCTGGCGGCTCAGCTTGCAATGTAGGGGACACGGGTTTGATTGTGGATTCAAGAAGATCCCCTGGAGACGAAATGGCAACCCACTCCAGTATTCTTGCCTGGGAGATCCGATGGACAGAGGAGCCTGGCTACAGCCCATGGGGTCACACAAGAGTTAAACATGACTAAAAAACAACAAAGTGATGGTAGGAAGTGGCAGAGGATGTGGTGAGTCAGAAAGCCTCTGATCATCTAACAACCCAGTTCTCAGCTCTAACCAATCCTTGTCTTGCAGGAAATCCGGCCCAGTGAGCCATACCTGATCTTTTTTCACGTAAGCCAGGAATCTCGATTTCTGTATGTGTATGTGTATGTGCCTATGTATGTCTGAATATGAAATCGTAAATGTTACTAATTAATTCAAATAATAAAAGCACTCTCTAGGCCCATATCATGCAGAACAAATAAATATATGTACAAGCAAGATTTGTTCTTGTGCTATTACTTTGCAAATTTTATCTTAAGATATTATTTGTGCTACTACTTTTTTTGAAAAAAATATATTTGACCCCTCTAGATCATAAGTGCTTGAGTTCCTGGGTCATGTCTGTCTCGTTCATTCACATACTTCAGCACCCAGCACAGTGCATGACACATAATACATGGTCAATATATATTTGTTGAATGGATTAACAAATGGGAATATTTTGAGCTCTCTCAGCAAGGTGGACCTGGGTTAATAATTTGATTCACCAACTGGACTACTTAATCCTTGACAAATGGTTTAATATTCCTGACCCTTAATTTCATCATTTATAAAATGGGGTTGTTTGCAGTTAGAGCTGCGAGTAGTTCAACTAGAAAAACTACCAATAGTTATTGGCTAGTAGTTTTATTAACTAGAGTAACAAATATAAACTGTTTAGCACCAAGATTGCTCATAACAATGATGATTCCTTTTCTTAGGGATGGCTTATGATGTGAATACCGTCATGTTTGTATAATTTCCATGTTTATAGCAGTGGATGCATTTGATTAAATTCATATATAAAAAATAAATACACGAATCTTATGTATTTTGGTATACATACCCAGAAGACATATAAATGTGAATAATGTATGTGTGTATATATGAATGTGTATATATATATTTGTGTGTGTACTTGTATATGTATACATATAAATGTATAAATGTATGTGTGTCTATAGTCAAAGTGAAAGTGAAGTTGCTAAGTCATGTCTGACTCTGCAATCTGATGGACTGTAGCCTACCAGGCTCCTCCGTCCATGGGATTTTCCAGGCCAGAATATTGGAGTAGGTTGCCATTTTGTGTATATGTGTGTATGTGTGTGTATATCAGAGGCCGATGTATTTTGGTTAAGGGAAGAGAAATGGAAAAGTATATTTCATGGGTCCTTGGCAGGAAGACAAATCCTGGAAGATGATGCTGTGAAAATGCTGCACTCAATATGCCAGTAAATTCAGAAAACTCAGCAGTGGCCACAAGACTGGAAAAGGTCAGTTTTCATTGCAATCCCAAAGAAAGGCAATGCCAAAGAATGCTCAAACTACCACACAATTGCATTCATCTCACACGCTAGTAAAGTAATGCTCAAAATTCTCCAAGCCAGGCTTCAGCAATATGTGAACCATGAACTTCCTGATGTTCAGGCTGGTTTTAGAAAAGGCAGAGGAACCAGAGATCAAATTGCCAACATCCGCTGGATCATCAAAAAAGTAACAGAGTTCCAGAAAAACGTCTGTTTCTGCTTTATTGACTATGCCAAAGCCTTTGACTGTGTGGATCACAATAAACTGTGGAAAATTCTGAAAGAGATGAGCATACCAGACCACCTGACCTAACTCTTGAGAAACCTACATGCAGGTCAGGAAGCAACAGTTAGAACTGGACATGGAACAACAGACTGGTTCCAAATAGGAAAAGGAGTACGTCAAGGCTGTGTATTGTCACCCTGCTTATTTAACTTCTATGCAGAGTACATCATGAGAAACATTGGACTGGAAGAAGCACAAGCTGGAATCAAGATTGCTGGGAGTAATATCAATAACCTCAGATATGCAGATGACACCACCCTTATGGCAGAAAGTGAAGAGGAACTAAAAAGCCTCTTGATGAAAGTGAAAGAGGAGAGTGAAAAAGTTGGCTTAAAGCTCAACATTCAGAAAACGAAGATCATGGCATCTGGTCCCATCACTTCATGGGAATAGATGGGGAAACAGTGGAAACAGTGTCAGACTTTATTTTGGGGGGCTCCAAAATCACTGCAGATGATTGCAGCCATGAAATTAAAAGATGCTTACTCCTTGGAAGAAAAGTTATGACCAACCTAGATAGCATATTCAAAAGCAGAGACATTACTTGGCCGACTAAGGTCCGTCTAGTCAAGGCTATGGTTTTTCCAGTGGTCGTGTATGGATGTGAGAGTTGGACTGTGAAGAAGGCTGAGCACCGAAGAATTGATGCTTTTGAACTGTGGTGTTGGAGAAGACTCTTGAGAATCCTGTGGACTGCAAGGAGATCCAACCAGTCCATTTTAAAGGAGATCAGTCCTGGGATTTCTTTGGAAGGAATGATGCTAAAGCTGAAGCTCCAGTACTTTGGCCACCTCATGTGAAGAGTTGACTCATTGGAAAAGACTCTTGATGCTGGGAGGGATTGGGGGCAGGAGGAGAAGGGGACGACAGAGGATGAGATGGCTGGATGGCATCACCGACTCGATGGGCGTGAGTCTAAGTGAACTCTGGGAGTTGGTGATGGACAGGGAGGCCTGGCGTGCTGCAATTCATGGGGTCGCAGAGTGGGACATGACTGAGAGACTGAACTGAACAAGAATGGGCTTCCCTCATAGCTCAGTTGGTAAAGAATCTGCCTGCAATGCAGGAAACCATGGTTGGGTCCCTGGCTTGGGAAGATATGCTGGAGAAGGGATAGGCTACCCACTTCAATATTCTTGGGCTTCCCTTGTGGTTCAGCTGGTAAAGAATCTGGCTGCAATGTGGGAGACCTGGGTTCAATCCCTGGGTTGGGAAGATCTCATGGAGATGGGAAAAGCTACCCACGCCAGTATTCTGGCCTGAAGAATTCCAAGGACTGCATAGACCATGGGTCTCAAAGAGTCGGACACAAGTGAGCAACTTCACTTTCAGCTTGGCAGGAAGAACAGGGATCAGGGAATGTTATTTGCCACAAGGAGAATGAGACAAAGTGATGTTACACACAGAACCTCTCCTCTGCCTCCCACACAACACTGTGGAAAAGGAGCTTCTCCCTATTATCAAGAAATATTTTAAAAGGAAATGAAACTCAATTTGTTTCTAAGTGCTTATTCCACAAATGCTAACAGGAAGGGAGATCTTTATTGTTCATGGTGAATGAATTAAATTCTGGATTTTAGTATTAAGCTTTTTCCAGGAATAGTTAAGCATTATTTATAAGCAGACTGATAAATAGTGTATATTCAATAGTTCATTATTAAATGGTGATAAAATTGAAGTATAAAATAGAAAACCCATGTCTTTCTTTAAAATAATGAATGCATTTGTTAAAATGATCAGATAAACCTGCAGTAGCAAAGAAAACAAAGCCACAAGAAGAAGCCCTGCAGAAAGAACATTCCAGAATTTATAAATATTCAATATTTTTCATTTCATTTTTAAACTGCTACTGTATCTACAGTGAAAGCTATTTTATTTGTTGTATGTCAGAAGGAGATGAGAATGTGCTTAAGGGAATTTGATGCAATTAGTGTTACATTGCTGACCTTTCGTAAAAAATACACCAAGTGAATTCAAGAGTAGGATTTAAAGAAGCAGATTATACATGGCATGTATTCTAACAGTTCAAAGGTGTAAAAATTTTAACTTTGTGGTTACAAGCAAGTACATTGTAAGATTTTACAATCTGCATTGTTTTTAACCCTGGGGCATCATTTCAAGAAATTATCCTTAGGAGAGAAATACAGCCAAATGAAGCTGAACCATGTAACAAAATTAACAATTGGCATTTGGTAAACAACTTCTTTCTAAATGTATTAATATCATCAGGGTTTATCTCTCCTACTGTCTGCAGAAGTCAAAACCTACAAGAGTAAATTACTTCCACAGTTGTCCAGTGTCCATTATTAGAACACTTGTGAAATTATTTTATAAATCACTTCATAAGACATTATCTTCATAGTCATTAAAATTGTTACATGGCTATCTGGTGTTTGCTTTTAATGAGGTTTTAAGTGAAGATAAAGGAAAAAAACCTAGCTGAAAAATAGAGCTAAGCAAATTTCTGCTTTTTCTTTTTCTCAAGATCAGGACAATTCAGTTTTTACCCCTTGGAGTACTGCACTAGAATTAGGCCATGAAGAATAATTTTGAGGACATAAAATGGGGCTGATTTGGACTTAGATGATGCATATTTTAACATAGGTGGACCTTATTTTATGGAGTAAATGTGTTTCCAAAACTATACATGCATGTGAACCAAGTAGGAAACGATTTGTGCATGTGAGTGGTAGTTTCACTGGTATGTGAATGATATTGATGGTGAATATTTGTATCCATATTAGATGCAACTGATGATCCAAATTTATTCCTTAGTCAATGCAAAAAGATGGATCTATAGTGGCTCTTGCTTTGCAAAGTGGGTTTAGAAAATATCTTTGGCTGCTTTAAACTACACACTATTTTGAAATCAAACTTAGCTGATGGTTTTCTGAAGTTATTTCTATGGTGTGACCTATCTGATACCTAGTTCTGCTTTGGTGACTTGAAAATGTGACATTTACTCAATTCCCCAGTGTCTGGATCAGATCATCCTCACTCTTAACATCTTGCCATATCTGCTCTAAATTTTGGCATCTGTTGAGCTACTCACACGTCACAGGTTTTACTTCTTGCATCATTGCCTTTTTCTCTATTGGATCATTCATATTAGCAAACATATATGCTATAGTTTTCCCAACCTTTAAAAAAAACAGTCAAAAAACCCTTGACCTCATATCGTCTTCATACACTGCCCAATTCTTTGCTCTTTGTAGCAAATCTTTATAAATCTCTTTTAAAATATTTGAGTTTGTGTAGGCTCCACTCGTTCAGTTTAATTATCTCCTGAACTCATCCAGTCTTTTGTCTCCACCTTTCTACAATAGGGAATTCCCTGGTGGTTCAGACAGTAAAGAGTCTGCCTGCAATGTGGGAGAACCATGTTCGATCCCTGGGTTGGAAAGATCCCCTGGAAAAAGAAATGCAGCCCACTCCAGTATTCTTCCCTGGAAAATCCTGAAGGGAGGAGCCTGGCAGGCTACAGTCCATAGGGTCACAGAGTCGGACACGACTGAAGTGACTTCACTTCACTTCCCTACTAAAGTTAATTTTGTCAAGGCCACCAATAACCTTCATAGTTATAAATCCAAATTCTAGTCTTCATCTTCCTAGACTTTCAGCAACATTTAAAATAATCTCTCTCTGTGTTTGTAATCATTGTCTTGTCTTGTCTTCTGATATATTAGTCTTTCAGTAGCTTTACCTGAATCTGATTCCTTTTCCCCACAGTTGTGTGTGTGTGTGTGTGTGTGTGTGTGTGTGTGTGTGTGTGTGTAAGTGTGTTTTATTTGCTCAGGGTGGAAAGTAAACTATATGGAAAATCATATAGACTTGACTTTATCAGTATATACCTATGTTGTAGGATTTCAGTGATACTAAGGGAGTATCTCTGCCCCAAATATACATAAGCACTCTTGATAGTGTTAACTTGCCCTTCTAGAGATGTTCTTGGGAATTAAAGATTCTTTAGGTCAGTAGTAATATTTATAATACTCTTGGGAGATGTTACGATTGAACAGTTGATATTTTAAGGGGAATTATTCTGTTTTCTCAATTAGAGACAGTTAAGGGAGCCTGCTCCACAGGGACTAGAAAGAAACATGCCTTAGGTAGAGAGTAGAATTATTCGGAAGGAGGGGGAAAGTAGCACAGGAACTCGGTCTATTTCACAATTTAGCTTAGAGCTGGCTCTGAAAAATGATCTGTTATTGACACACTGTAGTTCTTCAACATTAAACTACAGTGTAGAAAGAAGACCAGCATCCATCTAAGACCACTCCTGTTCATATAGCAGAGATAGAGAGCAGGTCCTGTTCTTTATTGTGTAGTAGGTTAAAGCACATTTTCCCTAAGTCTTTGATCTTGTATTCCTCATGCTTTTCACAAAAGGCATGATTCCCTGGTAAAGGACGGTGCTGCCGAAAACTATGTGGTAATTTCTATACATTTTGTGTAAGGGAAGGGGATAAATAATAAAGTGCCAGAGATAGTCAACCTTCTTCTTGAATTCAGTAAATATAATCTGTCCTGTAATTTACTTAATTTTTAAATTTTATCTTAAATTGACTCAATTTCTTTACATTATGTAGCCTTACCCTAAGTATTAAGAATCAAGGACTGAGTGATAACTATAACATTATTAATGTGATAAGCCATATTCTCCAAGCCAGGCTTCAGCAATACGTGAACCATGAACTTCCAGATGTACAAGCTGGTTTTAGAAAAGGCAGAGGAACCAGAGATCAAATTGCCAACATCTGCTGGATCATGGAAAAAGCAAGAGAGTTCCAGAAAAACATCTATTTCTGCTTTATTGACTATGCCAAAGCCTTTGACTGGGTGGATCACAATAAACTGTGGAAAATTCTGAAAGAGATGGGCGTATCAGACCACCTGACCTGCCTCTTGAGAAATCTGTATGCAGGTCAGGAAGCAACAGTTAGAACTGGACCTGGAACAACAGATTGGTTCCAAATAGGAAAAGGAGTACGTCAAGGCTGTATATTGTCACCCTGCTTATTTAACTTCTATGCAGAGTACATCATGAGAAATGCCGGTCTGGAAGAAACACAAGCTGGAATCAAGATTGCCGGGGGAAATATCAATAACCTCAGATACGCAGATGACACCACCCTTATGGCAGAAAGTGAAGAGGAACTTAAGAGCCTCTTGATGAAAGTGAAAGAGGAGAGTGAAAAAGTTGGCTTAAAGCTCAACATTCAGAAAACTAAGATCATGGCATCAGGTCCCATCACTTCATGGGAAATAGATGGGGAAACAGTGTCAGACTTTATTTTTTGGGGGGCTCCAAAATCACTGCAGATGGTGATTGCAGCCATGAAATTAAAAGACGCTTACTCCTTGGAAGGAAAGTTATGACTAACCTTGATAGCATTTTAAAAAGCAGAGACATTACTTTGCCAACAAAGGTCTGTCTAGTCAAGGCTATTGTTTTTCCAGTAGTCATGTATGGATGTGAGAGTTGGACTATAAAGAAAGCTGAGTGCCAAAGAATTGATGCTTTTGAACTGTGGTGTTGGAAAAGACTCTTGAGAGTCCCTTTGACTGCAAGGAGATCCAACCAGTCCATCCTAAAAGAGATCAGTCCTGGGTGTTCATTGGAAGGACTGATGCTGAGGCTGAAACTCCAATACTTTGGCCACCTGATGCGAAGAGCTGACTCATTGGAAAAGACCCTGATGTTGGGAAAGATTGAGGGCAGAAGGAGAAGGGGACGACAGAGGATGAGATGGCTGGATGGCATCACTGACTCGATGGACGTAAGTTTGAGTGAACTCCAGGAGTTGGTGATAGACAGGGAGGCCTGGTGTGCTGTGGTTCATGAGGTTGCAAAGAGTCAGACATGACTGAGTGACTAAACTGACGGAAAAATAGATAGTGAACTCATTCAGTCGTGTGCAACTCTTTGCGACCCCATGGACTGTAGCCCACCAGACTCCTCTGTCCATGGAATTCTCCAGACAAGAATCCTGGAGTGGATTGCCATTTCCTTCTCCAGGGGATCTTCCTGACCCAGGGATAGAACCCAAGTCTCCCACATTGCAGGCAGATGCTTTAACCTCTGAGCCACCAGGGTCTGGAACAATTAAGTGTATTAAAATATGTAAGCTATAAAATATGTAATGATCTCTTTTGAAAACAAAGAATATGCCATACTGCCCTTCAGCAAATGTGATGCTACAATATAAATATATTTTGAATTTTTCACACTTTAAACTTTTAGTAGATTAAAATTTTCTTTAAAAGTTATGTTGTCTTTGACTGCTATTTATGGGTTATTTAGCTAAAGTCAGGTAGTAATTGAAGCTGTGTGTCCAAGTAATTTAAATTCCTGGAGGTAACCACAATAATCTCTACCACCAGTTTTTCCAATATTCTGTTTAGTCCTATGAGCTAGGCAGTGTGCTGAACACTTTAAATGGTTTGCTATATTATTTATTACTACATATTGCATATTATTTGGGGCTCCCCGATATTCAGGGCTAAAGAATCCACCTGCAATACAGGAAACACAGGATACATGGGTTCAATCAGAAACATTCTTTGGAGGAGGAAATGGCAATCCACTGCAGTATTTTTGCCTGGAAAATTCCATGGATAGAAGAGAGTCTATGAGGTCGCAAAGAGTCAGAAACAAGTGAGCAACAAAGCACACACACAGACACACACACAAAAGGCTCATGCAGTTTATACTATCTTTTACATTGAGTTATTTAATGAGTACCAAATAATTCCTTTGTTTTTTTTTGCAATCACAAGGTATCTGTTTTTCATTAAATAGGGAATAATTTCAAAATAGTATGAAAAGTCCTCTTTCACAGCCATAAAAGTTTGGAAAGAAGTTATTAAAATATATTTTGTTAACCAAATATTTTCTTTTGGTTTGACAGAATTAGCAAAAGTCTCATTAACTCGCTTAGGGAAATGAAATTGGGCATAGTAAAGAGTACTTTTGTGAAGTGATATTTCCACCAGCAAGGGTAGTCTTTCTTCTCTTCAACATACTTAAGTATTTCTATTTAATTTTACTGAGAAAAGCAATTTCTTGAGTTTAGTGCTCTATAATTAATGGCTGGCATCTTTCTCAAGGTGATAATTTTCCATTAATGAGCAAGTGCCCTGCTTGATTTGCTTTATAAACTGAAACATATACTTTAAAATTAGTTAAAATATCTGATTGCAATCCTAGCAGAAGGTAGCATTAGGCACTAAATGAAATGATCTATGGTTTCTCTATCAAAAACAATTATGTTGCTTGATAATTTGTACTAGTTATCAAGTCATAGTATACATATTTTCTACTCACCAAACACAAACTTATGGCTCAAAAGTGACTTTTTCTAAACACTTTTAAATGAAATTTAATAGATATTTCACTGTGGAGTTTATTGCAATGAGGCTGATTTTCATATGTTCTTATACACTAAAATTATTTTAGGCATTTTGAAAGTATTTCTACATTATATTCAAGCTGGGATAACATAAAATACAACTACAAACATATCTGCTACTATATTAGAATATAAAGCAAAGGTTAAGTTCCTAATTTAATATTTCCTCAGAACTACTGAACCACCTTTTATCAATATTTCCAATAGTATGGCTGAAATTAATAGTGACCAAATCAGAATTCTAAAGATTATTGGGGGTCTCAGCTTCATTCTGTACCATTTAAGCTGAAATGTGGTTAATTCTCCCCTGGCCCAAGTCCCTCTCAATGTGATGGTGTTCAGTTTTCAAAGTTTTCTTCTTTCCATTTAGAAATATGACTGAGGACTATAGTGATATTGTTTAGGAACATTCCCTCTAACAAAATGTTGGAATGAAGTAGAGATGGGTACCCAACTTTCTTTTGGGATGAGGAGCTGGGAGGAGGGATATTCTCCTATCCTGAGATTCTCTCCATGCTGAGGATGTTGGGTGTTTTTGCCTGCTCAGCATCACCAACTTCTCTTCTGTAAATATCACATCAACCTGACATTGCTTGGGTGAGGTAAGGTTTTTCCCATTCCCACCTCTTCCTCTTGACAGGTTAGCTCAGGCCAAAGCCTTAAAAACAGTTGTTAAACAGTGAAGCCCACATTTGGAGGATACCATATTTGGAGGATGCCAACGTGCCTGTCTTTCAGCACTGCCCATTTCATAGTCCAAGATTTTAGATGGTCACGTGCTACGCTGAGGCTATGTTCTTGTTCAGTCCCTAAGTCACGTATGACTCTTTGCGACCCCATGGGCTGCAGCACGTTAGTCCTCCCTATCTATCACTATCTTCCGGAGTTTGCCCAAGTTCGTGTCCATTGAATCGATGATGCTATTGAAAACATCGATTCATCGGTGCTCTGCCTTCTTCCAACTTTCACATCAGCACATGACTACTGGAGAGGCCATAGTTTTGAGAATATACCCCATGGATAAAGAACAACTGTTCTTCAATGTACTTAGTAATTTTCTCTAATTTGATTTCATCAAGTAAACTTTCAAAAATTTGAAATTATATTAAATTTACAAGGATTTTTAAGCAGTATTACAGAGACCCTATGTACCGTTTAGCCAGTTTCCCCCAATGGTAACATATTACACAGCTATAGTACAAAATCACAACCATACTGACGCTAACACAATCTAGCCGTCTTATTTGGAGTCTTCATTCTTACTTGTATTCATTGTACGTTTATGTATATTTAACAATGCAATTTAATCGTATGTATAGGACTTCCCTGGTGGTACAGTGGATAGGAACTCACCTGCTAATGCAGGGGAAATGGGTTTGATCCCTGGCCCAGGAAGATTTCACATACTATGGGGCAGTGAAGCCCATGTGCCACAGCATCTGAGCCCACGCTCTAGAGCCTGAGAGCTGCAATTACTGAGCCCATTTGCAGCAATTACTAAAGCCTGCACACCCGGAGCCTGGGTTCTGCAACAAGAGAAGCTGCCACGATAAGAAGCCTGCACACCAGGGAAAAGCAGCTCCAGCTCACCGCAACCAGAGAAAGGTCACCACAAGGAAGACCCAGCACAGACGTAAATCTTATAAATAAATAAATACTTTAAAAATCATAAGCATAGGTTTGTAAATCTATCAACACAACAAAAATACAGAACATTTGCATCATCAAGACGAACTTCACCCTGTCTCTAAACACTAACAACCAGTAATCTTTCTCCATCCCTATAATTTTATTATTTAAAAATCTTAAATAAATGAAATCCAATAGCATTCATGTTTTATGACTGGCTTTATTTACTCAGTTAAATTCTTTGGAAGTTCATCCAGGTTGATGAATGTATCAATGGTCCTTCTTTTTTGCTAAATCGTGTTCTATGGTTTAGATATATCATTGTTTAATCTTTCACCTGTTAAAGGACATCTGCCTTCCTGTAAGTTCCTTGAACATTTTTAAGATTTCATTATGATATATTTATAGTGTTTCTGATCGTATCATTTTGTATAGTTTTCTTAGTGATTGCTTTGGAAATCATATTTGTGTGTAACTTATCATATCTACTAGTATCAATGTCTACAACTTCAACTGAAATGAAGAAAATTTACTTACATTTTTGCCTCATAACCTTAATCATGTTTAAATATTATTGTCTTTGGTATTAGAAAGAATTATAATTGATATTGTCATATATGATTTAGAAATTTCCAGATGGTAGTTTATTATGTTGACTCATATTTATGCTTTTTCCACTTGTCTTTCTTTCTTCCTGATGCTCCAAGTTTTTTCTTTAATCATTTCCTTTCTGCTTGAAGAAACTCCTCAAGCCATTCTTTAAGGGTAGATCTGTTAGTGATAAAAATTTCAATTTCTTTTGTCTGAGAATGCCTTTATTTTCCCTTCTTCTCTAAAGATTATTATTGTTTGGTATAGGATTATGGTTAGCAATACTTGTCTTTGAGCACCTGAAAAATGTGACAGTTGCCTTCTTGCCACCATATCTTTAAATGAAGAATTTGCTGTTACGCAAATTAGTGATCCTGGATATGTCATATGTTCTCTCTGCTTTCATGATATTTTTCTTTACCTCCAATTTATCTTGATGTTTAATGTGTTTAAGGTGTGTCAATGTAATTTTGTTCACCTTTATCCTGTTTGGATTCACTTAACTCCTTGATCCTATCTGTTCTGACTTCTGACAATTTTTTTTTTCTGAAACTGGAAGGTTTTCAGCCCTTATTTCTTGGAATATATATATATTTTTAGCTCCACTTTCTTCTTACTCTCTTTTTTGGGACTTCAGTGAACATAATATTGGATATTTTATTATTTTACCCAAGTTTCTAAGACTCTGTTTACTTTTTTGTCAATCCATTTTCCTCTCTGTTGTTCAAATTGGGTAAATTCTATCTATCTCTTCTCAAGTTTACTGACTCTATCCTTTATCATCTCCATTCTACTGAAAAACCTGTTAGGGACTTTATTATTTTAGTTATTGTATTTTTCAGTTCTATAATTTCTATTTGATTATTTCTTGTAACATTTATTTCTTGCTGAGATTTTCTACTTTTTAAAAAATTTGTCTTAATAGAATGTTTGCTGCTGTATTTTTATGATGATAATTTTGTCAGATGATTCCAACATCTGATCTGTCTTGGCATTGTCATCAGCTGATTGTCATTTAAGTTTTGATGTCATTCAAGTTGTGATATTTCTGGTCACAACTGGTTCTTCTTGGTATAATGAATGATTCTTAGCTAGGGAAGTGAAAGGAATCTCAGAACTGGTACTAAGGGAGAACACTTCCTCCTGGCTACTTACCGTCAGTGGGGCTCCTGATTGATTCCTAGCGACTGGTGCCACTTGTTGATTATAGTGGAATTCCTGTTTGATCTGGGAAAAGATTCATGTACCTGGAATGCCTTCTGTTGCTATGTTGATAGTCAGGAGATAATCTTCCAGTTCTAGAGTCCCTAATTAATTCATCTTCCTCTTCCCACTTTTCAGAGTCCTTATCGGTTGCTTGCTATGTTACTTCCAGTAATTGTAACTGTACTTAGTGAGGAGTAGCAGGGAGAAACAAGCTGATGCCATCTTCTCTGATCAGAAATCCCTAATTTTATTTTAAATTATTTACACAGAATCATCCAAAGAATTAAGGCCTTGCGAAGTGATTTCTATAAAATTGATCAGCTTATTATATACACATATATATATATACTATATAATATGTGTAATTTTCAAATACATAATAAATTACAAAATAAAAAATGTTCCTCTGAAACAGTTGGGCATGTTGATTGTAGTATGCATACCATACCACATTGGGAAATATTGAACTACAATATAATGCACTTAAAATAATGTGGGTTTTTCCTACTTTAATTGTTTAAAAGATTATTTTTGTTATTTAGTCAGTCAGTCATGTCTGATTCTTTTGCAAACCCATGGACCATAGCCTGTCAGGCTCCTCTGTCCATAGGATTTCCCAGGCAAGAATACTGGAATGAGTTGCTATTTCCTTCTCCAGAAGATCTTCCTGACCCAGGGACTGAACTCGTATCTCCTGCATTGGCAGATGGATTCTTTACCACTGAGTCACCTGGAAAGTCCACTTAAAAGATTAAAATCTCCTTTGTTAATCTGGTGCTTTCTCAGAACCCAGATGCTCCTCTCAGAACACTGTTTTCATGTTGCAATGGAGAGGCAGCAGCTCTGGGTACTGGTCGGCAAGTCAGAAAATGAGTCATTCCCTGCCAGATACCAAAAATGAGAATGGAGAAACTTTTATCCCAAAGCCAGTTAAGTTTCTTTCAGCCCAGAGTAGACGCAGCCATCCTTACTTCACCCCATCTAAATTCTTGACCCACAAACCTATGAGCCTAATAAAATGGCTACTTGTTATGTTACTGATCTTGAGGTGGTTTATTATTCACCAATAGAGATCAGTAACAGTAGTGCCATACATTAGTGTTTTTGTAATGATCTTGATGGGATTTAGTAAAAATTTAATTATCATTTAATTACTGTTTAACAGTGCTTACTGAAAGTTTTGTAGCTTGGAGACTGTACCATCAAGACAATATTAGGATAGTGAACTGAATATTTAGTTCAATTCAACTTCCATTTGTTTAATGATAAGCATGTAAAAAACATTCTCCAAATACTCTAACCTTGATATTATCATCTATTTAAAGTGCCACACTCTAGCTAAGCCATGATATTCATATAATGGTGCTTAAAGAGCCACCTTTGAGCTTTACAATTTTTAGTTTCTAGAAAAAATTCTTTATGACCGCACAGATGTTTCTTTGATGTAAACTTGTTATCAAGGCCTGTGACTTATTTTTGGTCAAAGAATTATGGTACATATGTCTTAGAAATCTTTAACAACTTTGGATCACTTCATTATGTATGGAAATGTGATTTGTGAAGATTCAATTTACTCTGGAAAAGCACATTGCATTTTTATGTGAATGCTAAAGTTTTACTAAGATATATTTGCGATATTAACAACTATTTTCATGTAGCTCATTGGTTTTATTGGCACATTTTTTTCTTCTTCCACAAATTGCTGTTTATGTTTTCTAGCGGTTGATCTACTGCTACCCATTAAACCTCCAGAGGTGGCTCTTTACCGCCTTTCATAAGATGATTGGCACCCATGTCTAACGGAGCTTTGATTGAGGAAGTTTGTTTTGATCATATACCAAAATTGGACTTTATTCTTTCAGAAACTCAGAGGGCACTGGCATGCCACAGTAAATTCTGAAAGTCTTAAACCCCTGGGCCTCATAAATAAATTTTCCAATAGTATGCTCAAAGAATAAATGGTATACATTTTAATATATCCCCCAATAGGCTAAATACGCAGTCACTTTGTTCTGCCTGAGAACATCAAGATGAAGCAGGAACCATTCTTATCTGACCTTGGAGGCTGTTAAAGAAAGTTCTTTCTTCAAATGAAAACATATTTCTTATCTGTATGGCAAAGTCAAATATCCTTTGGAATATAAGCTTCTCTCAAATCAGAGTTAGAGAAATAAAAACTCCTTTGTTAAATCAATTTAGTTATATCCTCCAAAGTTTGTGTAAAGCAAAAGATAACAATTCTTTGAAAGCAGAGTTCATGCCACTACTTCAGTTTAGCTCAAACTCTTGCCCTTTATTCAGCATGTAATAAGCACCAAATAATGTTTACTTTGAAATGAATTGAATTTCACATACAACTAAATCCTGACGTCCACACATATCCCAATCCAACAATAATATTAGTTAATACAAGAGCAAAGATGTCCTCCTCCCACTGAATTTAAAAAAATATATAAATCTCTCTTTTACAGAATCTTGTCGAACTATAAGCATCTTACTGGGTACCGTTTAGTCTACATATCAGAATTTACTTACAATGCAGTTGGAACCCTGAGCCTTCCTAAAATCCCACTATTAGTACAACCAATTTGGGAAAAAAAGGGAGAGACCTGCTCAGGCTCAGAGAGCAATGTGAGACAAATCTGATGTGAGAACCCCCTAGCCTCTGAGGTCATGGGAATGACACCAAAACTCCCAAGAGTGAAACTAATCAGATGTAGACCCAGGTTCACTTGATTTTAAACATTTTCTTTTCACCTCTCAAACTTTTGATTATTAAGTTTTAGGCCATCTCTCTTTCTCTCTTTTAAAATTGCTTTCACCATCTGGCGTAGTCAAAACCACTAAACTGGGAACCAGAAGACCCTAGTAGGGTATCATCTCTAAGACTATCTCTAAATTTTCTTTATCTCTCAAAGTCTGTGAAAGTGAAAGTGATGTCGCTCAGTCATGTCCGACTCTTTGAGACTTCATGAACTGTAGCCTACCATGTTCCTTCATCCATGCGATTTTCCAGGCAAGAATACTGGAGTGGGTTGCCATTCCCTTCTCCAGAGGATCTTCCCGACCCAGGGATTGAACTCGGGTCTTCCGCATTGTAGGCAGACGCTTTACTGTCTGAGCTACCAGGGAAGTCTGTGATATAACCACAAAGAGTGGAGACAGACTATTACTTCCAAATGTTGAACCATATTTCATTTTATTTAACCTCTTCGGTGCTACAGTTAGCTTGGAGTTACTTGTATTGAGTACCTATAGAGTTATCAGAATCATGTGAAAATGTGCTTTAATCTATTTGTTCTTTTGTCTTATGTGAGTTGATTTTAAGGTACAGTCAATGTGGTGGAAATAAATGGATCTATGGAACTTAATCAGTGTGACTTACTTGGTGGAGGGTTTTCAAATTATATTATGTAGTATACACATATAAATATCCATATGTATGCATATATTTATAATTCTGGATTGTAATTTAAGTGTATTTTATAGTACTCTTGAATAGATTGAGAGTCTCTCAAGCAACAACAAAGAAAGGAACAATTGTTTATATTCAGTGGAGTTCAGAACAAAAATTGTCAACAGCAAAAAGTACACAATGGTACTTTATCTTTTTTGTTGTTGTTGAAAATTTGGTTCTGAACTCCATTGAATATAAATGATAAGTAAAATATTGCCTGTCTATCAGTAAACAAAGGGTGTCATAGTCAGCAGTGACTGCATACCTCGAGTAGTGAGCCAGTGAGCCCTGAGGGAACTCAGGAAGGAAACAAAGAATACCTGCCATCTAGCAGCCCTCAAGACTGCAGCCACTCCCAACAGTGAGCCCTGAGGATACTCAGGAAGTGAAAACAGGATATTCCTTGGCCTCAGTTAGATGAGGTACAGGGCTTCCCAGGTGGCTCTAGTGGTAAAGAACTTGCCTACCAATGCAGGAGGCTTAAGAGATGCTGGTTTGATCCCTGGATTGGGAAGACCCCCTGGTGGAGGGCATGGAAATCCACGTCAGTATTCTTGCCTGGAGAATCCCAGGGACAGAGGAGCCTTGTGGGCTACAGTCCACAGGGTCACAAGGAGCCGGACACACCTGAGGAGACTTAGCATGCACACGTGTAGGTGAGGTACCTGTCAAGGAATGATTTCAATTGGCTCAGACTCTTACATCTTTCCTTACACAGAAAAGCACTGAATCTCTTAAACCGAGAAATCTAGTTTTCTTTTATTTACAGTAATCTTTTGTTTCGACTACCTGTGCTTTGTTGCAAAACTCCTGTATATCCCAGCTGCCCTCCTCACCTCCTCAGAGCAGTTCTGTTAGGGTTACTTGAGGAGCTACTTCCTGGGCTTAACATCCTCAGTATGCCCACTGAATAAAACATAACTCAAAATAAAAAAACAACAAAGCACAACAATGGTACTAACTAATGGTAAAAACAAAACTTAAATAGTAGGAATAAATTAGACCAAGCCACCTTGGGATTTCAAACAGAACTTTAGGACACAATATTTATCTACATTTCTCTGCTTTTAATTAGTATTTTTATTAATGTTCAGAGTAGGGGGAATCTTTTGAATAGTCCTATATATTCCATACTTTATAATTTCTTAGAGTTGTTTCCATGGGAATAGAGGCTTCGTGTGTGTGTGTGTTACCTCTGAGAGTTAGTGATGTTGTCAAGTGATACAGAGGACAAAGATCATTAGAGCTTGTACAGTTTTGAATGAATTCCAAAATTCCTTCAATCTTGGAAAATGAAGCAGAAAAGAAATGGAAATTGCACTGTGAAAATTAGGGTTCAATATTGAAATTTAATGGGCTTCCTAGGTGATGCTAGTTGTAAAGAACCCATTTGCCAGTGCAGGAGACATTAAGAGATGCAGTTTTGATTCCTGGATCAGGAAGATCCCCTAGAGAAGGACATGGCAACCCATTCCAGTATTCTTGCCTGGAAAATTCCATGGACAGAGAAGCCTGGCATGTACAGTCCATAGGGTTGCATAGAGTCAGATACGATTGAAGTGACTTAGTATGCACACTAAATCAATAACATGATTTAGTGTAATAATACATAGCATGTTAAATTATAAAATATTAGTTCTAAACAAGAAGATGGTATCTAAAACTCATATTGGATCAAGTAAAAAGAGAATTTTAAAAAGTAAATGTCAAATGGCAACATTAACATGAACTTATGACCTTCAAAATAAAAAGGGATTTCTCACTTCATTAATAAAGTGATTCCCTCTTCTAAAGTCACTTGCTTAACATCAGGATTTATGCTTCACTTGTGCCTAGATTTGGATCTCTAATGCTCCTTGACAGCCATTTGGAGAATAATTTGCCTCATGTCTTGGCACATAAAAAATAAAGATTATCCTGCAATGTACTGTTTTCAGAAACAAGGAGACACAAAATTCCTGAGTTAGTGTTAAAATGGACAATTTGACCATCCAGAAAAGATGATTTTTAGTGGAAAAATTTTGACAGAGCAGTAAGAGGGGAAAAAAAAGTGATTATGGTCAGTTGAAACATTTCTAGTATATGAGATAAGCTACAAGTATTGAAATGTTTCCTAGGTGGTGCTAGAGTGGTAAAGAGCCTGCCTGCCAATGCAGGAGATTTAAGAGATGCAGTTTCAATTCCTGGGTCAGGAAGATCCCCTGGAGGAGGGCACAGCAACCCACTCCAGTATTCTTGCCAGGAAAATCCCATGGACAGAGGAGCCTGGTGGGCTACAGTCCATAGGGTTGCAAAGAGTTGGACACAACTAACTAAAGTGACTTAGCATGCATGTACAGTGTTGAAGCAAAACACAGGTGTAAGTATGTGCTAAAAGTTAGTTTTGTCCAGATGAGTATCCAATATTGTTTCCAAAAGTACATGAAGTGACTCACAAAAATTATGAGTCCAAAAATAAAGCTGTGGCCAACTTCCTAGATTTATAAGATTGAAAAGTGTTTTTTTTTTAAGTACAGCAAAAATACCTTTAAATATGTAAGGGGGATGTTGTGTCATGTATCTGGCTTTGTTGTTTTTTCTCTGCTGGGGCCCTGGTGGCCCAGCTTGGCTCTTATTTGTATGCTGCTGTAGAACTTGTATTTTGATTGCTTGGTCGGTACTCTGTGGGAAGCCATGAGTTAAAGACTGGATTGTCAGTGATAAATGTAAAAAAAAAAAAAAAGAAAAGAAAAGGGAAAAGAAGAGAAGAGGAGAAAGGGAAGGAATAAAGGGGAAGAAGGGGAACAGATTACCTGAGTTGGGACTAATTCTGGGAAACTAAACATGAGCAATGTGTTTAAAAATGGAGGATGATATGAAGACTTCCCTGCTGGCTCAGAAGTAAAGAATCTGCCTGCCAATGCAGGAGATGCAGGTTCTTCCCTAGGTCAGGAAGATCCCCTGGAGAAGGAAATGGCAACTCACTTCAGTATTCTTGCCTGGGGAACTTCCATGGATAGAATGGCAAAGAGCTAGACATGATTTAGGGACTAATCAATCACAACAGCTATATGCAGAGCCTGTCTTGGCCTACTCCTGTCATTTCCTAAATGGAATCTCGGGGAGGGTAGACTTGGTTATAGATGTGCTGCACCAGACTATGTGGACACAAACTGAAGTGCATTTTAATTGTAATGGAGCATAGGATTAAATTAATAGAAATTTAACTCAGAAAGACAGAGAATTATCCATGAAATAAATACTTTCATGATCACTTGGGCAAGACAGCTTTGGAAGGGTAGGAGAGGGTAACAGTTCTATGCAGTTGCTCAGTCGTGCCCGACTCTTTGTGATCCCATGGCCTGCAGCATGCCAGGCTTCCCTGTCCATCACCAACTACTGGAGCTTACTCATACTCATGTCCATTGAGTCGGTGATGCCATCCAACCATCTTGTCCTCTGTTGCCCCCTTCTCCTCTCACCTTCAATCTTTCCCAGCATCTGGGTCTTTTCAAATGAGTCAGTTCTTTGCATGAGGTAGCCAAAGTATTGGAGTTTCAGCTTCAACATCAGTCCTTCCAATGAATATCAAGGACTGATTTCCTTTAGGATGGACTGATTGGACCTCCTTGCAGTCCAAGGGACTCTCAAGAGTCTTCTCCAACACCACAGTTCAAAAGCATCAATTCTTTGGCACTCAGCTTTCTTTAAAGTCCAACTCTCACATCCATACATGACCACTGGGAAAACCATATCTTTGTCTAGACAGACCTTTGCTGGTAAAGTAATGTCTCTAAAGGTCCCGTGCATGCATTTCCATACTCAGGGCTCCCGACTCTGCAGCAGCCCACCACTGACCCACTCCTCCACTGGAGACTCCTGGACACTCATGGGAAAGTCTGGGTCAGTCTCTTGTGGGGGCACTTCTCCTTTTTCCTGAGTCCTGGTGCACACAAGGTTTTGTTTGTGCCCTCCAAGAGTCCTGTTTCCCCAGTCCTGTGTATGTTCTGGCAGCTCTATCGTGGGATTAATGGCAGCCTCTTCCAAGAGGGCTTATGTCACACCTAGGTCTGCTGCACCCAGAGCCCTGCCCCTGCGGCAGGCCACTGCTGACCCGTACCCCTGCAGGAGACACTCAAACACTCAAGGGCAGGTCTGACTCCATCTCTGTGGGTTCTCCTGGTGTGCACAAGGTTTTATTTGAGCCCTCCGAGTGTCTCTGGCGGGTATAGGGTTGTATTCTAAACATGATTTTGCCCCTCTACCATCTTGTTGGGGCTTATTCTTTGCCCTTGGACATGGGTATCTTTTTTGGTGGAATCCAACATTCTCTCGTTGATGGTTATTCAGCAGCAAGTTGTAATTTTGGAGTTCTTTCAGGAGAAGAGGAGCACACGTTCTTCTGCCATCTTGATTGTGTAAACACAATCACAGAAAATTAATCAAACTGATCACATGAACCACAGCCTTGTCTAACTCAATGAAACTATGAGCCATGCCACTTAGGGCCACCTGAGATGGACGGGTCATGGTGGAGAGTTCTGAGAAAACGTGGTCCACTGGAGATGGGAATGGCAAACCACTTCAGTATTCTTGCCTTGAGAACCCCATGAACAGGATGAAAAGGCAAAAAGATAAGACACTGAAAGATGAACTCCCCAGGTCGGTAGGTGCCTAGTATGCTACTGGAGAACTGTAGAGAAATAACTCCAGAAAGAATGAAGAGATGGAGCCAAAGCAAAAACAACACCCAGCTGTGTATGTGACTGGTGATGGAAGTAAAGTCCGATGCTGTAAAGAACATTATTGCATAGGACTCTGGAATGTTAGCTCCATAAATCAAGGTATATTGGAAGTGGTCAAATAGGAGATGGCAAGAGTGAACATAGACGTTTTAGGAATTAGTAAACTAAGATGGACTGCTGCTGCTGCTGCTGCTGCTAAGTCACTTCAGTTCTATCTGACTCTGTGCGACTCCATAGATGGCAGCCCACCAGGCTCCCCCATCCCTGGGATTCTCCAGGCAAGAACACTGGAGTGGGTTGCCATTTTCTTCTCCAATGCATGAAAGTGAAGTCACTCAGTTGTGTCTGACTCTTCGAGACCCATGGACTAGAATGGGTGAATTTAACTCAGCTGACCATTATATCTACTACTGTGGGCAAGAATCCCTTAGAAGAAATGGAGTAGCCGTCATGGTCAACAAAAGAGTCCAAAATGCAGTACTTGGATACAATCTCAAAAACAACAGAATGATCTCTTTTTCTTTCCAAGGCAAACCATTCCATATCACTGTAATCCAAGTCTGTGCTCCAACCAGAAATGCTGAAGAAGCTGAATTTGAACAGTTCTATGAAGACATACAAGACCTTCTAGAACTAACACCCCAAAATGATGTACTTTTCATAATAGGGGACTGGAATGCAAAAGTAGGAAGTCAAGAAACACCTGGGGTAATGGGAAATTTGGCCTTGGAGTACAGAATGAAGCAGCACAAAGGCTAACAGAGTTTTGCCAAGAGAACACACTGGTCATAGCAAACACCCTCTTCCAGCAATGCAAGAGAAGACTCTACACATGGACATCACCAGATGGTCAATACCGAAATCAGATTGATTGATTTTTTGCAGCCAAAAAAGGAGGCACTCTATACAGTCAGCAAAAACAAGACCGGGAGCTGACTGTGGTTCAGATCATGAACTCCTTATTGTCAAATTCAGACTGAAATTGAAGAAGGTAGGGAAAACCACTAGACCATTCAGGTATGACCTAAATCAAATCCCTTATGATTATACAGTGGAAGTGGCAAACAGATTCAAGGGATTAGATCTGATAGACAGAGTGCCTGATGAACTATGGATGGAGGTTCATGACATTGTACAGGAGGCAGTGATCAAGACCATGTGCAAGAAAAACAAATGCAAAAAGGCAAAATGGTTGTCTGAGGAGGCCTTACAAATAGCTGAGGAAAGAAGAGAAGCTAAAGGCAAAGAAGAAAATGAAAGATATACCCATCTGAATACATAGCTCCAAAGAATAGCAAAGAGAGATAAGAAAGCCTTCCTCAGTGATCAATGCAAGGAAATAGAGAAAACAATAGAATGGGAAAGACTAGAGATCTCTTCAAGAAAATTAGAGATACCAAGGGAATATTTCATGCAAAGATGAGCACAATAAAGGACAGAAATGGTAGGGACCTAACAGAAGCAGAAGATATTAAGAAGATGTGGCAACAATACACTGAAGACCTATAAAAAAAGATCTTCATGGCTCAGATAACCATGATGGTGTGATCATTCACCTAGAGCCAGACATCTTGGAATGTGAAGGCAAGTGGGACGTAGGAAGCATCACTATGAACAAAGCTAGTGGAGGTGATGGAATTCCAATTGAGCTATTTCAAATCCTAAAAGGTGATGCTGTGAAAGTGCTGCACTCAATATGCCAGCAAATTTGGAAAACTCAGCAGTGGCCACAGGACTGGAAAATGTCAGTTTTCATTCCAATCCCAAAGAATGTTCAAACTACTGCACAATTGCATTCATCTCACATGCTAGCAAAGTAATGCTCAAAATTCTCCAAACCAGGCTTCAACAGTACGTGAACCATGAACTTCCAGATGTTCAAGCTGGATTTAGAGAAGGCAGAGGAACCAGAGATCAAATTGCCAACCTCCTTTGGATCATCCAAAAAGCAAGAAAGTTCCAGAGAAACTTCTACTTCTGCTTTATTGACTATGCCAAAGCCTTTGACTGTGTGATTGTTACAGAGATGGGAGTACCAGACCACCCAACCTGCCTCCTGAAAAATCTGTATGCAGGTCAAGAAGCAGCGGTTAGATCTGGAGAGGGTAGCAGTCTGATCCAAAAAAATGCATTGTCTAATAACCCAGTAGTTTTGAGATTTCTTAAAATATAACAATTCCTTGATAATATATTGCATAATAAATTTCCTAAAATGCTTTTCTGACAACTGGGCCTATGTAGGGATGGGGCAAGCTGCTACTCAGTTTGAAAAGTGAAAGTGAAGTTGCTCAGTCGAGTTCGACTCTTTGGGACCCCATGGACGGTAGCCTACCACACTTGTCCATCCATGGGATTTTCCAGGCAAGAGTACTGGAGTGGGTTGCCATTTCCTTCTCCAGAGGCTCTTCCTGACCCAGGAATTGAACCTAGGCCTCCTGCATTGAAGGCATACACTTTACTGTCTGAGACACAGGGAAGTCCAGAAAAGTGAAAGTGGCTGGCTCAGTCATGTCCGACTCTTTGTGACCCCATGGACTGTCCATGGGATTCTCCAGGCTAGAATACTGGAGTGGGTAGCCTTTCCCTTCTCCAGGGGATCTTCCCAACCCAGGGATCGAACCCAGGTCTCCTGCATTGCAGGTGGATTCTTTACCAGCTGAGCCACAAGGGAAGCCCAAGAATACTGGAGTGAGTAGTCTATACCTTCTCCAGCAGATCTTGCTGACCCAGGAGTTGAACTGGGGTCTCCTGTATTGCAGACAGATTCTTTACCAACTGAACTATGAGGGAAGCCCTGGTGGCTCAGATGGTAAAGCATCTGCCTATAATTCGGGAGACCCAGTTTCAATCCCTGGGTGGGGATGATCTCCTGGAGAAGGAAATGGAAACCCACTCCAGTATTCTTGCCTGGAAAATCCCATGGACGGAGGAGCCTGATAGGCTATAGTCCATGGGGTCACGAAGAGTCAGATACGACTGAGCAACTTCACTCAATTTGAAGGGCAACTATTAAGGACATGTATCAGTAATTAAATTTTCTTAGACTAAAGAGAAATTCTACCTTTATCTCATCTGCAAAGTGAGATGTTGTTGTTCATTTGCAAAAGTTGTGTCCGGCAATGGCACACCACTCCAGTACTCTTGCCTAGAAAATCCCATGGACGGAGGAGCCTGATAGGCTGCAGTCCATGGGGTCGCGAAGAGTTGGACATGACTGAGCAACTTCACTTTACTTTTCACTTTCATGCATTGGAGAAGGAAATGGCAACCCACTCCAGTGTTCTTGCCTGGAGAATCCCAGGGACAGGGGAGCCTGACGGGCTGCTGTCTATGGGGTAGCACAGAGTCGGACACGACTGAAGTGACTTAGCAGTCCAATTATTTGCGACCCTCTGGATGGTAGAATGCAGGGCTTCCCTGTCCTTCACTATCTCCCAGAGTTTGCTCAAATTCGTGTCCATTGAGTTGGTGATGCTATCTAAACATCTCATCCTCTGCAGCCCCTTTCTCCCTTTGCCTTCAATCTTTCCCAGCACCAGAGTCTTTTCCAATGAGTCGGCTGTTCACATCAGGTGGCCAAATTATCAGAGCTTCAGCTTTAGCATCAGTGAAGTGGGATGCTGACCATAAATAATAGACTTCAGGTATATCCCAAAAGGAATTAACACTCCTCAAAAATACATCATGAAAGCCCTTGAATATATATATATAAAATAAGACTGAATATATGTATAAAATAAGCTCCCTGCCTTATGTTTTGAATATGAACTGTGTTTTCAGGGAAGGGATGGATAATGAATCTTTTGAAAACATCATTGCTCTGATGCCAAAAATTAAATTTGCACATGCAAGTCACCAACTGTGAGTGGTATTTAGAAAATAGATTTTAGAGAGTCAATGCCCAAAATGAACAAAGACCTCCCCCGGTTGAGAACGAAGATCCCAGATGCTGAGGGGAAACTAAACCTGTGCCATGCAACTGCTGATCCCATGCTCCACAATGAAGAGCCTGTTCACTGCAACAAAAATTGAGCACAGAAAAAAAAAAAGAAAAAAAAAAAAAAAAGATCCAACGTAGCCTAGAAAACAAGCAAAGCACAAGATACCCTAATAGAAAAGGAGGGAGGATAAAAAATAGAAATTTGTGCAAAGAAGTAACATGCCTAATAGAACATGAAAAGTTATCAGGGAAATGAAAATTGAAATAAGATTTTTTTCTCAATATTAGGATAACTAAGAACTTGTTAATATTTCTTGATGGTTAGGGTGAGAGAAAATGGGTACTCACATAAACGGTAGGTAGAGATTATTTGGCTTTATTTGAAGTCAATTGGTAGTATTACAATTGAAATGTACCTATCTTTCAACTGAACATTTAGGGTACTGATGTCAAAGAAATATATGAGAACACAAAAAAGTACATACAAAGGTGTTCACTGCTAGAGAGGGTAGTAAGTTTTAATAGATAGTCTCATCCTCATGGAGTTTATTTGGCTGGAAAGACATATGTAAGAAAAATGTTAAACCATCATATTTGTGTTTTTATTCAAACAATGTGTAAATATTTACAAAGAAAAATAAAATGTGATCTGAGTTTCTCAAAAAAGACTTTATGGAGAAGGTAAAACTCTGGCTTATAAAACCATATATGTAATTATTATTAAAAAGTGAGACTATTAATTAGAATATAAGTTCTAGGAAGATAGTGTTTTTTGCAATACTTTAACTGTACATGTGTCAATCATAATGGTCTCTGCCGACAGATGTTGTTCTCTTATAATGAAGCTGCTGAAAAAACAGAAATTGTGTGGGATAACATCATACAATATTAACAGTGAATAAACATATTAAAATTTTAAATCAAGCACATCTATTTTATTACTGTTTTTCAACATCTAGAAGAGTGCCTAGCATAAATTGGTCAATGAGCACATACTTTTTAAAGAACTTAATTTACAAAAAACCATGTAAAACAATGAAAATGCTCAAATAAAGAAGCTTACAGATGTAAAGCTAAGTAAAATAATAGACAGTAGAAAAAATTGCCTCATTAATCCCATTCTATTATAGGCAGCCAAAGAATAACTGTATCAGCTGAATAATAACACTATGGCATTTTGTTTTATTCTCTGTGAACTATGCCTCTAAAAGAATTTAAAATGACAGAGAATTTTTATCATTTTAAAAACAAAGTAAACTCAAAGTAACTCAAGGGAACCCTAAAGAGACAATGTCTAAGCAGTAAAATAATATTTATCCCTCTACTTTCTAAATTAAATTAATTGTTTGCTCTTTTTATAAGTAGCATTGGTATAAGCTGCCAGTTTGAATGAAACATTTTATCATTCTGGCTATATCCAAAATCAAACTTTCCTGGAAAATTTGAACCTCTTTTTCTCTATTGAACTCATGTACACCCGTGGCGGATTAATGTCAATGTATGGAAAAACCAATACAGTATTGTAAAGTAAAATAAAGTAAAAAAATAAATAAATAAATAAATAAAAGAAAGTTCTGAGATTTCTGTATTTCTAAAAGTATAGATCAAAATATTGTGTTAGCATGTGCTGCATAGAAAATTAAATTCTAATATTGAAGTCCTTAGAGACTGTCTACTCCCATCCACTTTTATTTATCTTATACAGAAAAGTCTAGATGAGTTCGATAGAGACTCTACCCTGAGTTAACAGCTCAGCAATCCTCAGCCTGTCATATTTTTCATTGATTAAGGGTCATAACAAAATATTTACAAGTGAAGTCAATGATAGTATATGTTAAGCAAAACAGCACATCTACATTAGTACGTAGCTGCTATTTCCAGGGAAAAATGATGAAATTTTAGTATTGAGTACTTTCTCTAATTTTGATTGTAAGCCATACATGTAAATTTCAATACTGGACAAAGCTTTCTGCTTTCTTCTATTTTTTCTTTATTCATTAAAAATTCCTGCCTTGTACTTATTTTACTAGCATGGTTATTAATAATAACTCCTAGTGGTCATGTATGGATGTGAGATTTGGACTGTGAAGAAAGCTGAGCGCCGAAGAATTGATGCTTTTGAACTGTGGTGTTGGAGAAGACTCTTGAGAGTCCCTTGGACTGCAAGGAGATCCAGCCAGTCCATCCTAAAGGAGATCGGTCCTGGGTGTTCTTTGGAAGGAATGATGCTAAAGCTGAAACTCCAGTACTTTGGCCACCTCATGTGAAGAGTTGACTCATTGGAAAAGGCTCTGATGCTGGGAGTGATTGGGGGCAGCAGGAGAAGGGAACAACAGAGGATGAGATGGCTGGATGGCATCACCGACTCGATGGACATGAGTTTGAGTGAACTCCAGGAGTCGGTGATGGACAGCGAGGCCTGGCATGCTGCAATTCATGGGGTCGGAGAGTCGGACACGACTGAGCGACTGAACTGAACTGAACTGATTACTTTCAAAATATTCCAGTTAAATAATGTTATAAAGTCATCTTTGGTTTCAAGCAAATATATGCTCTCTAACTCATATTAAAGCTTTATAAAAATTTCCAATTAGAGCCATGTCACAAGGAATAAGGAACATTACTATGGTCTTATGATGAGATATCAAGTTTGATTTATTATATTAACTCACTTTAGAGGCCAAATATCCATTAAATGGAAAAAGTTTAAGAAAAAAAATGTAACAAGTCATCTACAACTAGCTATGGGAGATTTATTAATGATGACAGATTACTCCAAACCATCAAAGCTTAAGTGATAACATCCTTGCATAAAAAGAACACTTCATAACAGATGGTTCATTGGTATGTAAGCATAATAAGCCCCAAAGTCAACTGAACAAAAGTATTTACTTCCTTTTAAAATGAGAGTTTGCCAGTTATATATTAGTATCAATTGAGAGCTATAGAACTTGCCTAGACATACCTTATGAATATAAGCTGTTAAATGAGGTGCTGCCAAACTAAGACAGCCCACATGTCATAATCAAGCTGGCTTTGTGAAATACTTTGCTGCTTCTAATAAGTCAGGAAATAAAGCCATTTTTCTGAGAGGTTAGAGCTCTGTGCCCTAGTACCAGTACTAACTAAGGAATACTTCATACTTTTGAATAAATTCCAATTTTCTTTTATACGTGGAATAGTAAATATGTATTTGTGGAAGCGCTTCGGAACGATTTTCTGCTAATCATTCTGTTAGATGTTTAGGTTTCTTAAACCATCTTAAGAAAACTTTTACCATTTCCCTTCATAAAACCCTTTTTCAACAGCAATTTTGTCCTGTTAGGTTTTTTTCTTTTTATTATCAAGTTTACACTCTTTATGTGGAGTCATAAATAATGATATGCACAAAGGCCAAAAGAAAAGTGAAGACAAGCAGAAGTTTTAAATATTCGATGAATTAGATCCCTTTGAAATTAGGTGTTAGTAGAATAAATAGTTGACAGGCATATTTTACATGCAGAAGAAAGTCAAGAAAAATAGTCCAGGAAATAGGTGATCTTTTTTTTCCTCTCTTTTTTAAACAAGAAAGGAAACTTAGTGTTACATAGTTAATAAGAGCAATTATAATAATAGTAATACCACAGATTAGATGCTGAACAACAATACATTACTGCAGAGGTCATTATAGTCAATAGTCATTTCCTACAAAATCTTAAGCAATATGTCAGCACTCACAATTTAATTTTCTAGCAGAGGCTGAAACTCACAGACACAGAGCAATAAAGGATCAGACTAACATTATAACTCGTTTTTACGCTGAGCTCACTGGATATCTGGGGAAGGTCCTTCCTCATTCTCTCTCCATCACCAACTAGAGTAAAACAACTTTGTCACATGTAAAAACTGTGCAGCTAAAATTCCAACCTCTTTACAAAATGTCAAAGTTTTCCATGTCTGTAAGTTTCCTAGTCCCCTTTGTTTATTTAGGTTTCTGTACCTCCCAGCAGAACTGTCAGAAGAGGACAGTTTTTGGAAGATTACACAGACATGGGAAAGCAGGAAGCCAGAGCAATCAAGCTACCATCATTATTTATTCAACCACATAAGGGAGTGATCCTGTTAAGGATCTTAGAATATATTGACTAGAAAACCAGAGAAAAGGTTTTTTTTTTTTTTTTTTTCATGCTGAATAGCTATTTAGAAAGGAGGCATCTTGTCTTCTTTCAGCTAAGGGATTCATTTATTGATATATTTATTTTATAACTAAAACTCATCTTGAAATGACAGGTTTTTTTTTTTTCAGTTTTTCATGTCTTGAAGTTTTTGTAATTTGGGAGCCTCTCTTTCTTCTTTTTTTATTGGATAAACCTGACATGTAATATTCATATGTGTGTGTGTGTGTGTGTGTGTGTATGAGATATCTTCTTCATCCACTCATCTATGAATAAACACTTAGGTTACTTCCATGTCTTCAGGCAGTTCAATTCAGTTGCTCAGTCATGTCTGGCTCTTTGCGACTCCACAGACTGCAGCATGCCAGGCTTCCCTGCCCATCACCAACTCCCGGAGCTTACCCAAACCATGTCCATTGTCTCAATGATGCCATCCAACCATCTCATCTTCTATCATCCCCTTCTCCTCCTGCCTTCAACCTTTACCAGCATCAGGATCTTTTCAAATGAGTCAGCTCTTCACATCAGGTGGCCAAAATATTGGAGTTTTAGCTTCAACATCAGGCCTTCCAATGAACACCCAGGACTGATTTCCTTTAAGATGAACTGGTTGGATCTCCTTGCAGGCTAAGGGACTTTCAAGAGTCTTCTCCAACATCACAGTTCAAAACCATCAATTCTTTGGCTCTCAGCTTTCTTTATAGTCCAACTCTCACACCCAAATATGACTACTGGAAAAACCGTAGCCTTGACTAGACAGACCTTTGTTGACAAAGTAATGTCTCTGCTTTTGAATATGCTATCTAGGTTGGTCATAACTTTCCTTCCAAGGAGTAAGCGTCTTTTAATTTCAGGGCCGCAATCACCATCTGCAGTGATTTTGGAGCCCCTAAAATAAAGTCAGCCACTGTTTCCCCATCTATTTGTCATGAAGTGATGGGACCAGATGCCATGATCTTAGTTTTCTGAATGCTGAGCTTTAAGCATTCACTCTCCTCTTGGCCATTGTAAATAGAGCTGCAATACACTGTAGTGTATATGCCTTTTTGAAGTAGCGTTTTTGTCTTTTTTAGTTAAATATCCAGAAGTAAAATTGCTGGATCATATAGCAGTTTATCTTTGAATTTTTGAGGAAACTCCATATAGTTTTGCACAGTGGCTGCACCAATTTACAATCCTACCTATGGTGCATGAGGATTCCCTTTTCTTCACGTCCTTGCCAACACTTTCTCGCTGTTTTTTTGATAATAGTCTGACAAGTGTGAGGTGGTATGTTATTTTGGTTCTGATTTGTATTTCCCATGATTAGTGATGTTGAGCATCTTTGTGTGTGTCTTTTGGCCATCTTTATATCTTCTTTAGAAAAATGTCTATTCAGGTCCTCTGCCTGAATAGACCAATAGGTTTTTGGACTTCCCAGGTGGCTCAGTGGTAAAAGAATCTGCCTGACAATACAGGAGACACAAGGGATGCAGGTTAATCCCTGTGTTGGGAAGATCCCCTAGAGAAGGAAATGGCCACCCATTCTAGTATTCTTGCCTAGGAAATCTCATGGACAGAGGGGCCCCAGGCTAAAGTCCACGGGGTTGCAAAGTGTCAGACACAACTGAGTGACTGAGCATGTCTGTGTTTTCATTGAATTGTTTGTTTTTTGATGTTAAGTTGTATGTTTGCTTTACATATTTTAATTATTAACCCTTTATCAAATATTAAATATATTGTTTGCCAATATCTTTTCCCACTCAGTAGCTGCCACCCAATGCCCCCACCCTGAGCAACTGAATAAAGGCAAGTGGCACCTATTTTGATGGTAAGTGCTGAGGAAATAGGAGTTTGATTATTTTTCGGTTAAGTCTGAAATGACTATTAGACAACATAGTAAAGATGTTTAGTAGGAAGTTTACTATGAGACTGGAGTGAAATGTTTAAAGATCTCACCTGGAGACATAATTCCTGATATTATCAGTATAGCACTATTATTGGACTAGAAAGATCATGATCTGGAAGATGAGTGTACAGAAAGAAAAAGTCAAAGCACTGAGGACTCAAGTCATGTACATGATATTGTTTACCTTGTGTTCCCTTTTTACCTCCTATTAAATGCTCTGGTTTGTATCTTTTCATTTTTTTTTTTTCTTGGCACTACTGCTAATACTAATGGTAGAATGATGAGGTCACTCAGTCGTGTCTAACTCTTTGTGACCCTATGGACTGTAGCCTACCAGGCTCCTCCGTCCACAGGATTTTCCAGGCAAGAGTACCGGAGTGGGTTGCCATTTCCTTCTCCAGGAGATATTTCCAACTCAGGGATCAAGCCTGGGTCTCCTGCATTACAGGCAGACACTTTACTGTCTGAGCCACCTAACCTTATCTTAAATAAATGTCATTTCCTCATGGAAGCCTTTTCTTACCTTCTAGAGAGATCAGACACAATTCCTATAAACCCCATACCACTATTTAGCCTTGTGTAACACAAATCATCTTTCTATACTTTGATAAATAGTATTATGTTGCATGACCCCTGAGGTCAGTATTTGTCTTGTGTTCAGTGTACCCAGTTCTTAATCCAGTGCAAGTATATAATGTTCTCTCAATATCTTATTCTTTAAACTCAACAGAATCATTAGCCAGAAACCAATCTCTTCTGACTTTTGAGCAAGGTTTCCATTATGACACAGGATTATTAACAAATAGTAGTAACTGAAGAATTAATGTTTGAGTTTTTACAGAAACTGCAGTTCTCTGCATTCACTTTGCCATTCTATTGCCATTCCATTCCACTGCCATCTTGATTGAACAGTGCAATTACATAGAGTGTTAATTGTCTGCTAATAGGAGGAATAATGATAAAATTACATAGTACATTCATGTAATAACACTCAAATTACTGTTTTAGATTCCTTTCCAATTTATAATCAAGTTCAGCGATGCTGAGCCAATTTTTAACAAATACACTAGCAAATACTGTTGGTATACATATTTTATTCAAATCAGGAATTTAAAGTATATAGTGGAATTCAGCAATGCAGCAAGATACAAAATCAACACACAAAATATTTGCATTTCTGTGCATTAGCAATGAACAATCTGAAAAGGAAATATAACAAAAACAATTCCCTTTATAATAGGATCAAAAAAGAATAAAACACTTCGAAATTAATCAAAGAGGTGAAAGACGTACAATGAAAACTACAAAACATTTCTGAATGAATTTAAAGAAGCTAGGTAAGTAGAATGACATTCCATGTTCATGAATGGGAAGACGTAATATTATTAACATGTTAATACTATCCCAAGAGATCTACAGAGTTCCTGAGATTCCTACCAAAATTCTAGTGATTTTTTTTTCAGAAACAGAAAAACTCATCCTAAAATTCATATGGAATTTCAAAGGACTCTGAATAGCCAAAACAACAGCTCTAAGACTCATACTTCCTGATTTAAAGACTTACAATAAAGCCACAGTAATCAAAAGATTGTAATACCTGCGTAAAGACAAACACATAGACCAATGGGATAAAATCAGATACAGAAATAAATCCTCGCATCTATGGGTCAAAATATTTTGCACAGGAAATCAAGACCGTTGAAGAGAAAAAAGACAATCTTCAAAAATGGTACTTGGAAAACTGGATCTCCATATGTAAAAGAATCAAGTTGGACCTACCCAACACCATATACAAATATTAATTCAAAATAGATTTGTGACCTAAATGTAAAGTCTAAACTATAAAACTCTTAGAAGAAAACATAAGGCAGAAACTTCATGACACTGGATTTGGCAATAATTTCTTGGATACACACAAAAGGCACAGGTAACAAAAGAAAAAATAGACAAACTGGACTTCATAAATTTTTTTTAAAATTGTGCATCAGATGACATTATTAGAATAAAAAGGCAACCCACAGAATGGGAGAAAATATTTGTATGCTTTAATATTTAGAATATATCATTTCAGTTCAGTTACTCAGTCATGTCCGACTATTTCCCACCCCATTGACTGCAGCACGCCAGGCTTCCTTGTCCATCACCAACTCCTGGAGCTTTCTCAAATTCAGATCTATCAAGTTGGTGATGCGATCCAACCATCTCATCATCTGTCATCCTCTTCTCTTCCTGCTTTCAATCTCTTCCATCATCAGGGTCTTTTCCAATGAGTCAGTTCTTGGCATCAGGTGGCCAAAGTATTGTAGCTTCAGCTTCAGCATCAGTCTTTCCAATGAATATCCAGGACTGATTTCCTTTAGAACGGACTGATTTGATTTCCTTTCAGTCCAAGGGACTCTCAAGAGTCTTCTCCAACACCACAGTTCAAAAGCATCAATTCTTCTGTGCTCAGCTTTCTTTATGGTCCAACTCTCACATCCATACATGACTATTGGAAGAACCTTGGTTTTGACTAGATGAACTTTTGTCAGCAAAGTAATGTCTCTGCTCTCTAACATGCTGTCTAGGTTGGTCATAGCTTTTCTTCCAAAGAGCAAGCGTCTTTTAATTTCATGGCTGCAGTCACCATCTGAAGTGATTTTGGAGCCCAAGAAAATAAAGTCTGTCATTGTTTCCATTGTTTCCCCAACTATTTGCCATAAAGTGATGGGATGGGATGCCATGATCTTGTTTTTTGAATGTTGAGTTTTAAGCTAGCTTTTTCACTCTCCTCTTTCGCTTTCATCAAGAGCTTCTTTAGTTTCTCTTTGCTTTCTGCCATAAGGGTGGTGTCATCTTAAAACTCAACAATATAAACAATCCATTTCAAAGCTGGGCAAAGGACTGGAAAAGACATTTCTCAAAGGGACATATAGTAGGCCTTCTGTTATCCACAGGTTCCACATCTATGACCAGCCAACCATAGAACAAAACTATTTGGTAGAAAAAAATTTCAGAAAGTCCCAGAAAGCAAAACTTGAATTTGCTTCATGTTGGTAACTTTTTACCTACTATTTACATTGTATTTAGAACTATTTACATTATACTATTAGGTATTATAAATAATCTAGAGATGATTTAAAGTACATAAGAGGGTGTCCATAGGTTGCATGCAATGACTACTCCACTTTATTTAAGCGATTTGAACACCTATGGTTTTCGGGTTTCCTCTGGGTTTTAGAATCAATCTTTTCAGATACAAAGTGACAAATGTATACAAATGGTCAATAAGCACGTGAAAATATGCTCAGTATATTGTTAATTATCAGGGAAATATAAATCAAAACTGCAGTGAGTTATCACCTCACATCCATTAAGATGGCTGTTATAAAAAAATACAGAAAATGAATGTTTGTAAGGATGTGGAGAAATCGGAACTCTAATACACTGCTGGTGGGAATGTAAAATGGTACAGCAGTTGTGGAAAACAGTATGATAATTACTCAAAAAACTTAAGCTAGAATTAACATGTGATCCTGCAAGTTCACTACTATATTCAAAATAATTGACAGCAGGGTCTTAAAGAGGTATTTGCACATTCATGTTCATAGCAACATCATTCACAATAACTAAAAAGTAGATCCCAAGTGTTCACTGAAGAACGAATGGATAAGCCAAATATATATTATATATATACACACACACACACAGACCACATTTGGTATATACTAAATTAAAAGATGCTTACTCCTTGGAAGAAAAGTTATGACCAACCTAGATAGCATATTCAAAAGCAGAGATATTACTTTGCCGACTAAGGTCCGTCTAGTCAAGGCTATGGTTTTTCCAGTGGTCATCTATGGATGTGAGAGTTGGACTGTGAAGAAGGCTGAGTGCTGAAGAATTGATGCTTTTGAACTGTGGTGTTGGAGAAGACTCTTGAGAGTCCCTTGGAATGCAAGGAGATCCAACCAGTCCATTCTGAAGGAGATCAGCCCTGGGATTTCTTTGGAAGGAATGATGCTGAAGCTGAAACTTCCAGCACTTTGGCCACCTCATGCGAAGAGTTGACTCATTGGAAAAGACTCTGATGCTGGGAGGGACTGGGGGCAGGAGGAGAAGGGGACGACAGAGGATGAGATGGCTGGATGGCATCACTGACTCGATTGATGTGAGTTTGAGTGAACTCTGGGAGTTGGTGATGGACAGGGAGGCCTGGCGTGCTGTGATTCATGGGGTTGCAAAGAGTTAGACACAACTGAGTGACTGAACTGAACCGAACTGATGAAATATTAGTCAGCCTCAAGAAAAGAAAAAATCAAACACATGCTACAACATGGATGAACGTTGAGGTCATTATGCTACGTAAAATAAGCCAGTTACAAAGTGACAAGCACTGTGTGATTCTACTTATATGATGTGCTTTAGAAGTAGTCAAAATCATAGAGACAGTAGCATGGAACTTGCCAGGGGCTAAGGGAGGGAGCATGGGGAATTATGTTTAATAGTTACAGCATTTCAGTTTGGCAAGATGAAAGGGGTTCTGGAGATGGACGGTAGCAATAGTTGCACAACAAATATGAATGTGTTTAAACCATTGAACTGTACACTTGAAAATGGTTAGATAGTAAATTTTATGTTATGTGTAGTGTATCACAATTTTAAAAAATGGAAAAACTATGCAAGTTGGGCTAGCATTTGGGCATGATTTGGAAGCGAGGAGAATTCAGTTTTACATTTTTAAATCTTCATTTTAAATAGCTTTGGTAAGCTTTAAACCTAGGATTTGCTGTAGGATTGGATACGGGGTGTGACAGAAAGAAAATCACATTTCCAAAATTGTTCAACCATGAGTATTCATTAAATGCAAATAGAGGCTTCCATTTAAAAAGTGGTAGAGAGATATTGAAGTTGATTTAGTTCTTGGACACAGATGTATTTATTCTAATGTTTTTCTGATTTTTTTTATTAGAATGACTTTATTTTAACAATGTACATTATTTATACTAATTCTCTATACTTTTAAAAATTCTAGAAAGCTAACTTTCTCAGAGTATTCCTCAGTGATATATAAAGATACAATATGCCTCATACTATTAAACTAAATAATTCAAGGACTTGCTTATATATGCCTATGATCAGGTAATCTCTTTTAAACAATATTCATATCTGCTTTTCCTCAGAAAAATCTCTTACTACGCACTCCTTATGAATAAAGATTCAGCATTTCAGGCTGAATTTGAGGCCATTCACAGCCTGAATTGTGCTCGTCTTTCTTCCACATTAATTTCTCACTATTCCCAAACATGAGCCACTTAAACCTCACCTCAAGAGCAGACACAGCCAATTTTCACCCAAACACATTGCTCCTAAATCTTGCTCTGTGCTTTTTCACTCATGCAAATTCCTCTGCCTAGAATTCCTTTCTTTCTCAAATTCAAATTTCCAAACCCTATAGGATGAAAGTTATGAAGTTATTTCCATGCATTTCCTCTTGTGCCTGTGTCTCCAGTCACTAAACTAACACAGGATTTGCCCTTTTAAAGACTATGCTTATTCATTTCTTCTATATTTATTATCTTCCACAATCCAAGACTTGTTGATTATCTCTTGTGGGCAAGATCTTATTTACTTTACAGTCACTCTGAAGATGAGGATCACACCTTATTTTTCCCTCACCACTATCATTGCATTTGTTTAATGCTCTCAATAAATACTTGTTGAATGAATGGACTAATTCATGCACACTTCTGAATTTTTTTCTGACTTAGAAGATAAGTGCAGAAACCACCATTAGTATCCTGACTAATGTAACCCATTAGTACCCATCACCCACTGAATCCAGTGCCTACGATGGTGGCTAATGTCTGACACATGTGATCTTTGCCTGGACTCACTCTTGACTAATGGGTGCAATCTCAGCTGGAGAAACCTGGAGATTAACCATCATCTCATCTAGCTGGTAGGGTGGTACAGAAGCCCAAGAACACTTTCTCTAAATTGGAACAAACTTATAGAACAATGGATAGTTCAGAACCATTTTGTGCTGCTGCTCACCATCAGGTTGACGAGAACTGAGCCTCTGCATCTTTACACGCTTCCCTTTTACTCTTTACAGGTTCATCCTCAAGCACACTTTCTTGATAAACACTTTTTCATGTACATGCAAATCCTTGTTTGAGGCTCTGCTCTGTAAAGTCCAAATAAAATTTCTGGGTGGCCCAGGGAAATTGTTACAGTGTAGGCCCTTTTTCTTGTACTTCAGATGCCTAACCGGGAAATGATGCTAAGAGCTATACTGAGGCAACATAATCTTGAGAGCACCAAAGTTTCTTTCATTCTTTGCTTTTATTTGCTTATTTTAGATGGCAAGAGTCAGTCAGTTCAGTTGCTCAGTCATGTCTGACTCTCTGCCACCCCATGGACTGCAGCGCACCAGGCTTCCCTGTCCATCACCAACTCCCAGAGCTTGCTCAAACTCATGTCTATTGAGTTAGTGATGCCATCCAACCATCTCATCCTCTGTTGTCCCCTTCTCTTCCTGCCTTTAATCTTTCCCAGCACTGGGGTCTTTTCCAATGAGTCAGTTCTTCACATCAGGTGGCCAAAGTATTGGAGTTTCAGCTTAAGCATCAGTCCTTCCAATGACGAGAGAAGCTACTGAAGAATTTTTAGGTGGATAAAGTCTGTGCTCAGCTGTGTCAGACTCTGTGACCCTGAGGACTGTAGCCCACCAGGCTCCTCTGTCCATAGGATTTCTCAGGCAAGAATACTGGGATGGATTGCCATTTCCTCCTCCAGGGGATCTTCCTGACCTAGAGATCAAACCTCTATCCCCTGGGGCTCCTGCATTGGCAGGCAGATTCTTTGCCACTGAGCTACTTGGAGTTTAACAGATTAGGTCTAGCTATTTCTTTAAAAACCTCAAGTTATAATTAACTTGTCTCAGTCTAAATTCTATCACGTATGAGATATATATTAACTAAATATTGATTAGCAAGAACACATGTAACATGAAAAAATAAAATTAGCTATTTATGAAAACTTTAAAAGTGTTCTATAATTTTAAAAATACTAAAATAATAAGAAGTGAAAAAATGCCTTATTTTGATTACATGAATAGCAAAATCTTTTGGCTTACCAGGATAAAGGTGGCAATATTTAATTAAATTTGAATATATTGACAGAGAGGCAGTAGTAGGGAACTAGGGTTAGTTCAATAGCATATCTTTATTATGTTTTTGTTTGTTTTTATTTGGCTGAGCCAGGTCTTAGTTTTGTTTGGCATGCAGGATCTTCATTGCAGCATGTGGTTTCTCTCTCTCTTTTTTTAGCTGTGGTGTTCCAGCTCTTAGTTGCAGCATGTGGAATCTAGTTCCCTGACCAGGGATCAAACCCAGGTCCCATGCATTGGGAGTAAGAAGTCTTAGCTGCTGGCCCAATGGGGAAGTCCCTCAATAGTGTGTCTTTGGACTTTGCAGCATATAAATGGAAACATACCTGCTTAGCTCAGTCAAAAGTGGTGAATGAAAGTGGTGAATGTTTCTGGACTAGCATATTTTATTCCAATTTGAACCTCTGTGAGGGAGCTCAGCTAAAGTGTGTGAAATGAGAAAGGAAGATTAAATCCAGTAAAATATTAATATTATGGGGCTGGGTTAATATGAGAAGCCCAAAAGTAGGTTCACAAGCTACATGGAAGTTTTGTAGAGAGAAATGAAGCAGGAATCAACAGAGATAAGATTTCAAGGAGAGTATGTTTAACAAATTTAAATTCTCCATTGAGACCATGATAAGAGTATAAAGGTGTCTGTAAGAATGGCTAAGAGTAGAAGGTGTCTATTGGATTTGGTAGTTAAGAGTTCACTATAAGCATTTCTGGGGTGGGTTGAGCAATGAAAGGGAGATGAAGTAATGGAACAGGGAGTCCATACTCTGATTTTAACAAGTGTGTCATGAGCTTCATTCATTTATTCTTCAAAGAGTAAACTTAGGATCGCAAAACTAATTCAAAACAGGGGACCGAATGTTCCCAGATTTGGTGAGAGGTAAATTAATGAAAAAAAACAATCTTAGATAAATATCTAAAAAATGACAAACTTGAAATGAGATTATTAATAAGAACATGAACTATTTGAAAAACATATCTCTGACCCATCAAATGTGGCATTGTGTGAAAATAACTTATTTTTTAAATAGCCCCCATGTCAACAACCCATGGGCACTCAAGCACACTGAATTACAGAATGAGGCTACATGTCAGTTTTCATGTTCCCATAGTCACATTCAACATGGCTCTGCGCTCTATTTCTACCCTGGGACCCTGGTTTCTTCTCAGATGTATATTAATGGGATGAAGAAGAATGACCCAAGCAACAGACTGCTTCAAGTTGTCTGACGTCAAGCCCATCTCCACGGGCACCTGAAACCTAGAATGTGAGCTTTTCCTTTTCTGCCTTAAAAATAGTATCACTTATTAATATCTGCAAATAGGAAGGAAATGAAAGCAGCTCTTGTCCTTCACACCTCTGTCTATTTTTTTCTATTTACTTTTTAAAGTTATTTTTATTGTGATAAAATAGAAATAACATAAAATTTAGTATCTCAAACATTTTGCATGTGCAGGTCAGTGGTGTTTAATGCATCCATATTGTAGTGCAGCCATCACCACCATCCATCTCTGTAGCTATCTGCATCTTTCAAAACTGAAACTGTGTGTCCATTAAACACAATTTTCCCCTTCTCCTGAACCTTTGGCAACCACCATTTTACTTTCTGTCTCTATGATTTTGACTGTTCTAGTATCTCATATAACGAGAATCATACAGTGTTTGTCTGGCTTATTTACTTGGCATAATGTTCTCAAGATCCTTCCAAGTTGTAGCATGTGTCAGAATTTCCTTTCCCTTTCTGCCTTTTTAAGGTGGACCTCCAGCAATGACATATAGGATCATGTGACAGTCCACCTACACATTGATTCGAAGTAGATTTGGCCAGGCAGTAGAAGACATCATAAGTCCTTCTTTATTTAATTCTTTTTCTCATGCTGTCACTTTTGCCTTTTGGTACAAATTCTTCTCAAACTCCTCTCCGAGTCTTTCCCCAAGATAGAGCTAAGTAGACCATTTGTGATGCCACATTTACTTTATTTTTGTACATTTTCCCATTATAATTCTATTATAATAAGGTGAAGTCTCATCTGAGGGAATAATCTTGAAAGTTTTATGTGTCGTTTTCAGTCTTCTAAAATCTTACCATTATCTGGTTAAAATCCCAATGGATTCTTGGCTTCACTTCCCACATTTTCTTGATAATAGCTAACCTGGATCACTTCCAACCCATACTGGCCATTCAAAAACGCCATGATTATAAGGTAATCTGCTCAGGGATCATCTAGAGTAGAAAGTGGTGCTAGGGAGCTCTTAGAGCTTGCCATTCTATTGCCTGAAGGGTCTGTCCTAACATGTAATACAGCGAGAAAGCCTTTGTCTAAGGCTCGGAGCCCCAGATTTCAGGCCTACTTCTGTCCCATACCTACCACATGCCCTCATAGAAGTCTTGTGATTGAGTGTTTTGATCGTTAAAGGATCAGAATAATGCTTGTCCTACCGAACTGGCAAGATTGATTGCAGACTAAATGAAATAATATAAAAAGACTTCAAAGGCTCTAAAGTACAATAAAAAGGTATGTTGTTGTCATATGTGAAAAAAGAAAAGAAACAAGCAGGGCCTGAATTAGATGTGTCCAAATATTTGAGGCTTCTCCAGTGACTCTGGTAAAGTGTCCGCCCGCAATGCAGGAGACCCTGATTTGATCCCTGGGTCTGGAAGATCCCCTGGAGAAGGGAGTGGCAACTCACTCCAGTATTTTGCCTGGAGAATCCTACAGATGGAAGAGCCTTTCAGGCTACAGTGCATAGCGTTGCACAGAGTGGGACACGACTGGAGCGACTGAGCCTAGCACACACACACAAATATTTATGATTAGGAGTTGAAGGTAAACTAAGAAAAAACGTGTGTGTTTTTTTTTTAATTTAACGATATTATTTTCAAGCCTCCAAACTTTGGAAACTGATATTCTATTTCAGGGCCTCCCGGGTGGCACTAGTGGTAAAGAATACGCCTGCCAAAGCAGGAGGCATAATAGATGTGAGGTGGGGAAGATTCGATCCCTAGGTGGGGAAGATTCCCTGGAGGAGGAAATGGCGATCCACTCCAGTCTTCTTGCCTGGGAAATCCCATGGACAGAGAAACCAGGCAGGCTACAGCCCAGTTCTATTTCAATTACTAAGTGATGCCAGCCTTTCAAATGCCGCATTCTTTTGGGGCTCATCCTAATACTCTTTCTGAGTCTTTCAATTCCTGTTTTGGCAAACTCACTAACATAGTCAACATAAAAAATGAATATAAAGGGAAATGTAGAGTGGGAAAAAATGATGAAATATTAAAAGCCCAAAACATGTATTTGCCTGAGGGCAGCAAAGCTTAAATATGTAAAATTGAAGCTTGCTGTAAGGTGCAACTATACTTTGTAGACTCAAATAATTCTAATCAATAGTTCTAATTTGTATTATGCATTTTCTTCTGTACTCAAAATATAACATGATTTATCAACTGATGGTCAAGCTTATCTAGGAAGCAAGAGAAACTTATTACTTATTTACAATAAAACATTTGCTTTAATACTAAGGGACTTTTTGAGGTCACCTACCCCTCCTCTACTTACTGGCAGAAAATGCCCAAATATATTCAAAGAACAATAATTTATTTACTGACTAGTGTTTCTATTCCTTGCTCAGAATATGAACAAGTTCTGAGTTCTCACAGAGGTATGTACATTCCACACTCTTTCCCTGTAACTTAAATCATATTCTGAGATCACTAAAAATGTGCCACCCTACGTTGATTATTTCAGTCTTCTTCTTTATTGAATTTACAATTACAATAGCTAACACATTGGTAATTTGGCATAAGAGCAACCAACTTTGCTTCATCTTTTCCCATAATTACCAATGATTTTGTTCCAGGCATTATATAATTAACTTTCATATGGTATAATTTTTATGCCTGAAATTACATAGTATGTTGTCAAATTTAAAGTGCTATAAATAGGTATAGGTCAATAAATCATTTACAAAGATTCACATTTGAAATTAATTTGATATAAAATAAAGCTTTCAAATTTTTAAAATAAAATATATTCAATGTTTAATATTTAATGTGTTTTGTGTACATCCTCATGTACTCTAAGATTTAGAAATACTTGTCACTAGCATCAGACTGTGAGCCCCTTGAAGTTGGAGACTCTTTCATTCATTTTGGCATTTTTTTCTGACTAACCATGCTTGGCACATAGCAAGTGCCACATAAAAAATATGTTGAATGAATGAAGGAATCTTAGATGGTGCAGATAATCTTCCTACACAATAGATGCTGCACTTGGGACCTGATTTTATTTGAATGCCAATTTCCCCTGCATTTATTCTAAACCTAATATAGCAATAAATATTGCTATTGACATGGTTCTAGGAATGACTATGAGATACAGTCCCAGTTAGTAAGTTATAAAGGAAACACCACTGGGGTTTTCTGGGGAAAGATTTTCTTTTCTAATGAAAGAGATAGCCATAAAAGTAGAAAGCTATTTATTCTGCTTGACCTTTCCTTCACTTGGGAAAATGACAAGTTAAAATGTGAAACCTTGTCCCCGAGGGCAAGACCTTCCTGAAACTATGAGGATGACAGCCCAGCAGGCAGAGAGTGCTGGGAGTTGGGAAGACAAAATGAAAGTGAAAGTGAAGTCGCTCAGTCGTGTCCGACTCTGCGACCCCATGGACTGCAGCCTGCCAGGCTCCTCCATTCATGAGATTTTCGAGGCAAGACTACTGGAGTGGGTTGCCATTTCCTTCTCCAGGGGATCTTCCCAACCCAGGGATCAAACCCGGGTCTCCCATATTGCAGGCAGACTCTTTACCATCTGAGCCACCAGGAGTCTTGTTCATGTATATTTTCATCTTTCTGTGCAGGCTGGGCCTTATGAGGTCCAAGGCTAAAAGATAAGGGCCCTCCGTCTTCCAGGGAGGAGAAGGACAGATGCACCAGCTGTCCTATATAGGCTCTGAGACATAATTTCCAGGTTCTTCTCCTGTGGTACAAGCCCTCACTGCGCAGGAGGCAGCAGGCTTCCTAGTGTTGCCTTAAGAAGAACTGGGGGACAAGGAGCCTGTGTAAGATGCTGTGCGAGGAAGTAGTGTGTTCTCTGCTCTAGAGTCTTCATATTTCCTGTCAGAGTGAATAAATATATATACACATACACTGCCTAATACCAGGTATTTTAGAACATGTTGGGTTGGTATATCAATTCTGTAATCTCTCATGTGAGAGACTTATATGTCTTTATTTCTAAAAACATTTTTAGACAGGTATTCTGTTACATTTAGTTAAAGACATCCTAACTGAAACAGAATTAATCTACTTCTTACTTAGACTCATATGCTGTGGCAATTTTCTTGGGAGTGCTTTGAAAGGACCTCTATCTAATGTATGCTTGGTTTCTTAGGAAATCCATAATATTCAGCCAAATTGTACCTTCTGTTTACCATATCTATAGCATACTGTTCAAAAATATAAGGTCTGTGTACATTCAGATGCAGGCTTTCATTCTAATTCTAGAATTTATTGGCTGCATGTGTGTGGTCAGTTGCTAAGTAGTGTCCGACTCTTTGCAACCCCATGGACTGGGGACCCGCCAGGCTCCTCTGCCTATGGGATTTCCCAGGCAAGAATACTGGAGTGGGCTGCCATTTCCTTCTCCAGGGGATCTTCCTGGAGCAAGGATCTAACTTGCATCTCCTGCATTGACAAGTGGATTTTTTTTTTAAACCACTGAGCCACCTGGGAAGCCCAGAATTGATTTGCTATATGATACTTAACCTTTGTTCTAAGCTTGAGTGTCACCATTTGTAAAGTGAGTAAAACAACATTTAAATCATAGGGTTTTATAAGAGTTAAATGAAATAATTTATGTAAAGTACTTAGCAGGATGCTTGGCATAGAATAAGTGCTTTTTAAAACCGGTAATTTCAGTCAGTGAAGCAGAAATTCAACGACCACTACAATTACTGAGAAGTGTGTCAGTGTATAATCTAGATGTATTTTTCAAATTATAAATGCTTAGCCCCTACTCCCATTACTCTCACAAAAGGAGATGCTAAATTAATCCTTCAGGTGGTAATCTTTACCAAGAGAAGTCTCCATTACTAATGGAAATGTGTCATATAGCGCCAGTACGACTAGTACTTTCACGGGGCTTCCCTGGTAGCTCAGACGGTAGAAAATCTGCCTGCAATGCAGGAGATCCAGGTTCAATTCCTGAATCAGGAAGATCCCCTGGAAAAGGGAATGACAACCCACTCCAGTATTCTTTCCTGGAGAATCCCACGGACAGAGGAGCCTGGCAGGCTGGTCGATGGGGTTGCAAAGAGTCAGACACAATTGAGCGATTAACATACTTTCATACAGAACAAAAAAAGGTGGCAGAGAATCATGGCATTAATAAGTCTGCCTATTTTTTATAGGTTTTCTTCAGCAGGATGGTATTTTTATGTTTGCTGACAAACGACATGCTTCCTCATGTTTCTTCTCTTTCCCATTTGATCTGATTTCCAGACTGTTTGGTCTTCCTATCCCTAATTCTGAATGCCTTGTAGTTCGTTAAAATGTTTTCAAAATATGCTACAGAGAAATAACACCAATAGTTCCTCTCTAAGTAGCATAAACAGTGAAGATCATAGATCCTACTGTTTTTCTTCACCTATTGTTTTGCTTTTGGAAGTTTGCTTACTAGTTCACCAACTCTTTTAGTACTGCTGTGGTAGCCACCACTGGCTCATACTCTGCTTGTATCCAGGTTCTATTTTTTCCAGTATGTCTTCTTTAAGCCAAGATCCTATAAGGCACATTAGCAATAAATTTAGGTATTCTATCTTTATTTTCATCATAATTAATCTTACTAGTTTTAATTCATTATTCCATCTTATTGGGAAACCTTGCTTATGTTCTTTCATATTTTCAAAAATATATTTCTATTATATAAATAATACTTGTGTAGGAGAAAATCTGTTGGAAATTCAAAATAGTAAAATATTAGCAAATTTTTTTTCCTCAAAATACGTCGATAAAATTCACACTGCCTAGTTGTACATCTTTCCATGTTTTTGTGCTCATATATTTATGCAATTGCCTTAATAGGTCACATGATTATATTATCTTCTCTTTTAAATTTAACCGTTTGAAATATATTTGGGTACTATGTATGGCTACATCTCAGTTGTGTTATAACCAGCCCTTACTTTAAAGACAAACCATCCTTAATTTATTAAGTTCAAGTTAAGAAATAGAACAGAATCAGATATACTGACTTGTAACACGCTGAGCACTCTCCTCCAGATTGACATCACTCTATTAATCACACTCTTTGAACACAGGTGTGCTTTTACATAGTGAAGCCATCCTTCAAAGTGTACATCTCCATCATGTTCACAATAAAGGTTTTCATTCAATCATTTATGCATTGATTAAATTAGCTTATGAAAATAGAACTTGGGGAAAGTCTGTGTATTATGTAAAGTGCTGTACTCCGGTATACAGATACAAATTGAATAAAAACATTCTATATCTTGAAAATACAGTTCCCTGAGAAACAAGGAGATTTGTACAAATATCTCTGAAGTGTGCCAATTGCTGAATGTACAAAAAGTTATGGGAGTTAAGAGGAAAGAAATTTATTATTTCAAAGGGGACATAGAAAGTTTCCACATTATCTGAGATACTTGGATCAAATTTCAAATTGAATTCAGGAGATAGCTTGGGAGCAGATGATGGCTGAGTAAAAGATTTTAAACTATTATTACTTTGATGGTGACAGAAAGGAGAAAGCAAATGAAACATAAAGAGTAAAAATTCCATTTTTATTGTAACCATAACTCTAACCTTTGAAGAACAGCTGCCCAGAAGAAATCGACTTTGGTCAAATTTAGGACACTGCAATCTGCATATATTTGCCTCTATCTCTGTAAATCCTGATTGAGTAGAGGTTTCCAAAATCAAAGAGCAAGCCTTGGATTTGGTAGGTCAATGATGACTGATTTAAGAATGTCAAGGTCTGGGGTATAGGTAGGGTGAAAAGTATATCTGAGATCTTTAGCTGTTCAGGCAGCGCTGAGGAATAGTGACATGGATATGGCATTTTGCAAAACTTGGGCTTTTTTTTTTTTTTTGACAGCATGAAGGATATATGCAATTGCCAATCGCCTCTGCAGATATCGATCACTATCAAAAGAAAAGAAGTTTCTACTAATTTGTGCAGAACTCTGTTATGAATTTAACTGCTGTTTCACTTAGTTGCTAAGTTGTGTCTAAGTCTTTGGCGACCCTACAGGTTCCTCTGTCCATGGGATTTCCCAGGCAAGAACACTGGAGTAGGTTGCCATTTCTTTCTCCAGGGAATCTTCCTGACCCAGGGATCAAATTCACATCTTCTGCACTGACTGGCGGATTCTTTACCACTGAGCCACCAGGGACGCCCCTATGAATCTAGTAATGTAATCTAGCAACTGTTAGTTGCTCAGTCATTTCTGACTCTTTGCAATCCCATTGATTGTAGCCCACCAGACTCCTCTCTCCATGGGATTCTCCAGGCATGATTTTAGTAAACTTTCTCATACTCTGGAGATGGGTTATAACTGCAAGTAAGAATTCTGTTTATGAGTTTCTGAGACAAAATATTCACAGCCAAGCTGATATGATTCTTCCTTACCCACAATTTTAGCAGTAAATAGCCTAAAAATGTTAGCAATAGATAACCTTCATTCAAAGATAATCATCAGAAAGTGGATAATATCTGGATTTTACCAAAGTATTTCAAGGAAAATTATAGAAATTAACTTTAAAATTAAGATTGTAGGGACACGAGGAAACTTCTTGGAGGAATAGAAATGGTCTGGATCTTGCTTGTAGTGGTGCTGACTTCAGGTGAGTAATATCTGTCAAAACCCATTTTCTACTTGCACAGAATGTCAAGGTCAGTCAGTAGAAAGCACTCAGCATTTTCTTATTTCCTGAGCTCACAACCCTGGGCATGTGCAATGAGGTACCCGATACCAGAAATTTACTCTTGAGGAAACTAACATATATAATGATAAAGTTACTTGCCCATTGCTACACAGGTATAAGCTCTTAAGACACAGATCTGGGATTTAAGCTAGCCTCTATAACAATGGTAACTCTTATAAATGACACAAATCACCCTGTAGTTCTTAAAGGACACATTATAGCTAGCAATTGTCTGAACTCCCTGAGGAAAGAGCCAATGTAAGCCTAGATCATTTCTATTTTGTTATATTATGACAAAAAATATTTATACTGTTATTATTTTCTCTGACATTACAGTTGAGAACTGTGTGGATTAATTCTTGGTTTTATATCTAGGGGCTTAAATTGTTTGTAAATTTTTTAAAAGTAACCTTTTTCATTCGATTATCTAAAAGTCTAGGAGTCTCATAGCTCAGCTGGTAAAGAATCTGTCTGCAATGCAGGAAACCTGGGTTTGATCCCTGGGTTGGGAAGATCCCCCAGAGAAGGAAATGGCAATACACTCCAGTGTTCTTGCCTGGGAAATCCCATGGACAAAGGAAACTGTAGGGTCGCCAAAGAGTTGTCCACTCCAGTATTCTCGCCTGGAGAATACCCATGGACAGAGGTGCCTGGTGGGCTACAGTCCATGGGGTCACAAAGAGGCAGACACGACTGAGCGACTAAGCACAGGAGTCATAGATAATACATTTGTCATTTCTAGAGTCTTCAGCCTTTGGTCATTCTCTACTGAAATATCTATCTGCTGCTCAGGTGCAATTTTGAATGGAAATTTGAATGGAAATTTTGAATGGTAAACAGAATCTGCTGAATGACACCAGAAATCCCACTTCTTGGCATTTTCATGGGGACTGAAGGATATGCCAAGACTGTTAAATACATTTATTTGAAGAGAGCGCTTGGGTTTTGACCAATTGTAAGAATAGAAAAGAAAACAACAGCGTTTTGAAAAGGGAAGGGCTGTCATTCTTTTCTTTTAGGAAAAGTAACTAAGCTTCTTGTGGGAAAGGTATCAGATTGAGAAAACCAAAGAACAGCTACTTTTAACATTTAGACTTTTTGGCAGTGGTGACAGCAGACCACAGTGCAGATGCAGATGGAAAAAAATAAATTTATCCCCTAAGACAGGGCTAGATCAGATAGGCAACAACAAATGGACTTCTCTTTAAAAAGGGAGCACCTTGGTATTTCAACAAGCAGGGCATCCAGAACAGGACCGTATGGGCTTGAATCTAACCCTTCTTTCTTGCCAGCCTTGTGACCTTGAAAAAGTGACATGTGCACTCTGAGTCTCCATGTGGTCATCTGTACGATGATAATAATTTCCTTAACTCGCATCAACTAATGAGATAAGGTACTTGGAAACAAAAGCCGTAAATAACTACATACATGTGAATTGTTACTATATTTAATATGGGTATCTATGATGCAACGAAAATTTATTTCTAGTGCTCTTTTACATGTGTGAATTGGATGTTGGATTCTAGACCAACCAGTATCTAAATTTACAAGTTGAAAGCCAAACGTTATTCTTTAAAAGAGTTTTTTTTCCCATCCCTTTAAAAATTTTGCAAACTTGTTTTAAAGATGTACATGCATTATAGTTTGTGAAGATAGAGTTTAATGACAAAACTAGGAGGTTTTAATTCTTGCAAGTTAACTAGAACTTACTAATAATCATTGGATTCTGTATTGAGGATGCGGATGACCGAAGATCAGTTTTGTTGTAGGATTAAAACACAATTCTTATTATAGTTCTAACAAGCACAATCTTTGAGAATTAAAAATATATTATGGCATTTCTAAAACATGTTTTTATGTCTATATATTGAAAATGATGAAAACTGGTTTTCCTATCTCAAAGAAATGCATATACAAATCTAAGACTGAGTCACCAAAAAGGCCTAAATGAAAACTTGGTGCTGTTCTCTCATTTTTCAAAGAACATTTACTGTTTCCTATCTAATAGACCCTAGAGTATTCCTTTATTATTGAAAAGTTTGACTTCATCAATGGTCACTAACATTTTTATAAGTAATTTTCTTTTCCCTCAGATTGAAAAGCTTATAATCTTTATGCTGTACTACTTTGCTTTACAAATTTAGTCTGTAAAACAGTAATAAAAATCAAAGTTCTGCACCTTCAGATCTCTCCCTGGATCTGTTGTTGTCAGCAATAATAATAATCACAATAAGAGATTCCCCGGAGGCTCAGCAGTAAAGAATCTGCCTAAATGCAGGAAATGGGTTCAATCCCTGGGTCAGGAAGATCCCCTGGAGGAGGAAATGGCTACTCACTCCATTTCATGGAAAATTCTATGGACAGAGGAGCCTGGTGGGCTATAGTCCACGGGGTTGCAAAGAGTCAGACATACCTGAAGAGGCAGATTAAAAAAAATAATAATAATAATAAGTCAACACTCAGTGGTTCCTGGCAGAGATACATGCCTAGTCATTGAAACATCCCAAAGACACACTCAAGAATTGCTTCTGAAGGAGATTGTTATCAAGATTCCCAAACCCATCTGTTCTGTGAGTCTTCTGTGCATGACACAGGCCCCATGACTTCAGTTCTAGTGGGTGGAACCTACAGAACTATGATTCAGCTCAGTTCCTTGGTTCTATCACAGCAAAACTTAAGGCTATGCCTTGTACACGGGTACACACATAGTATATATGTCTATTGTGTGTGTGTGTGTGTTCTAAATTGCATTGTGAAGGGGAAGGATGAATGAAGCAGCTTATACAGATGCAATTATGAAGTATTTGGTTATGGATAATACTTGTGGTCTTGCTAGGCAGAAAAATTATTTCCTAGTAATAAGAAAATCCTGCCTCATGAAGATATGTAGCAAGGAATAGCAATTTTTTTTACCAATTTACTTTGCTGCCATAGGATAGAAGACCACTCCAGCACTCGTGCCTGGAAAATCCCATGGACAGAGGAGCCTGGTGGGCTGCAGTCCATGGGGTCGCTAAGAGTCAGACATGACTGAGCAACTTCACTTTCACTCTTCACTTTCATGCATTGGAGAAGGAAATGGCAACCCACTCCAGTATTCTTGACTGGAGAATCCCAGGGATGGGGGAGCGTGGCGGGTTGCTGTCTATGGGGTCGCGCAGAGTCGGACATGACTGAAGCAACTTAGCAGCAGCAGCAGCCGCCATAGGATACTTCTCTCTAAAAGTGATCCAGAAACTTTAAATATGAGTAAGGAAATAGTTGTTTTAAATTCTAACATTATTAATGCTACTTGTGTTCAGTATCAAAATGAAAAAGTTATTCAAGAAGCATCCAAAATATGCAATAAGAACTAAAAGTCTGTGATTTAGTATTATGTTATGGCAATGCATTGGCTTCCCAGGGGGCGCTAGTGGGAAAGAATCCACTTGCCAATGCAGGAGACTCAAGAGATGTGGGTTTGATCCCTGGGTCAGGAAGATACCCCGGGTAGGGAATGGCAACCCACTGTAGTATTCTGGCCTGGAAAATTCCATGGACAGAAGAGCCTACAGTCTATGGAACTGCAAAGAGTCGAACACGACTAAACAACTGAGCACATGTGGTGATATATTACCTGTTTGTATAGTTGCCCCACTGAGCCATGATCAAAACAATACTGAGGAGATGGTTCTGATTCTTGCCTGGTGTTTAGGTGATGGCGGCTCAAGTGTCTTATTAGTAGTGTAATCAGTAACATGAAGAATTACAATCTAATTAGTTAATGTTGACCTTCATAACAAAAATAAATCTAAACCTTACTGATTATTTAATCTGTGCTAGTACTGTGCTAAATGTTTTATAAATATTTCTAATTTAACCCCAGCAACAATCTCATAAGATGGGTTTTGTTAGCATCTATATGTTTAGATAAAGAAATGGAAAGTGAAGTTAAGCATTTCATTCCTATTTACAAGCTGGTTAAATGGTTGTAACTCAATCCCTGAACTTTTTGCTTAATCACTGCAAAACTGCTATATCGGCATACTGACCATCTCAAATGACAGTCAACTTACTTAGGTATATTTAATCCTTATATGTTTAATCCTATTGTATTTTTAATGTTAGATACTATTTTTAAAAATCAAACTTAAATCCAATTTATATCCTGTCTCTAATGTATGCTTACTTTCCTATAGCTAATGTCACTGAAGAACAGCATTTAGCACAGTTTCTTTGTGGAAAAATGTTCAGAATGACTGATTCAGTCATGTTCTCATTAAATAAAACTTTAGTTAGTGCCTATTATGTATTGAAATGTAAGGTAAAAAGCTGAACTAGACACAGATCAGCCCTGCAGAATCTTTTGTTCCAATAATGGAGATGGCAGGAATACTGCCAACATCAAATGAAATAAAAGACCAGGCTTAACACAGAAGATGCAATTATTACAGAATGATTATCCGCCTTACTCTAAAAGACCATCAGGAACAAGGTCACCTTGCCTTATGTGGCTCTTGACCACCTTTATCTATCATCACCAGATTTTTTATCCACACAAAGTCTGGTACATTTAAAAATCTCCTTTCCTCTGATCTCCTACACTTGAGATTTGTATCTCCCTGGAACTCTCATCAGCCTGCCAAGAATTCTTCCATAAATTAACCTTCTTTTCATGGTTTTTCCCTGGTATTCATCTACTCCCTGTCCACTAACAACACTGCTTGTTCAGAAGCCTCTCTGGACAATTGAAGTGTGTCAATTTTTTCTCCCATGTTCTATGTACCAGAGACGCTAAGAGTAGATGAATTCCCTGCTGAATAATTCTTGCTCCTCAAAGCACTCATATATTTTGATGTATAGGCCACCAGGAGGAATCACCTGCTACCGCTCCTCTGCCAACCTCCCAGACACTCCCTCCTGACACTCCTGCTTATTAATTGAAAAACTGGGGATCTGGCCACTGTCTTGTTACTCCATCATCTCTCCTGTCATCAGTTTTCCTTAATATTTTTTTTTTTAAATTTATAAAAACACCACCACCGTGGCTGTTCTGGGTCTTTGTCGCTGCACATGGGCTCTCTCTAGTTGTGGCAAGCGCTAGCTACCCTTTACTTGCAGGGCCTGGGCTTCTCATCGCAGTGGCTTCTCTTGTTGCAGAGCATCGGCTCTAGGTGTGCGGGCTTCAGGAATCGTGGCGCATGAGCTCAGTTGTTGCGGTGTACAGGCTCAGCCACCCTGTGGCATGTAGGATCTTCCTGGACCAGGGACTGAGACAGTGTCCCTTGCATTGCAAAGTGGATTCCCAACCATTGGACCACCAGGGAAGCCCATCTCCTGTCATTATTCTTCATGAATTAAAAAAACAAACAAACAAACAAAAAAAAACATGGAGGAGGGCTTCCCTGGTGGCTCAGTGGTAAAGAATCTTCCTGCCAGTGCAGGAGACATGGGTTCGATTCCTGATCTGAGAAGATCGCGCGCGCCATGGAGCAACTAAGCCTGTGCGCCGCAGCTACTGCGCCTATGTTCTAGAGCCCAGGAGCTGCAAATACTGAGCCCTGTGCCACAGCTACTGGAGCCCGTGGGCCCTGGAGCCAATGCTCTGCAGCAAGAGAAGCCGCTGAAATAAGAAACACCGGCGGCAAGTAGAGAAAAAGCCTGCACAGTGACGAAAACATCCAGCACAGCCAAAACTTAAAAAATAAAATAAAAAAAAAAACCATGGAGGACATATCATATATTATATAACATTATACTCTATAGATGATTTGTAAACTACTACATAAGTATGTACATATACACATGCATGTGGGAAACCCTAGCATTCCATTTCAGTTTCCTTTTCTCCTGGTCATTGTCAACAACTAAGATACCGCATTCAAACTTGTTATTTCAAACACCCCTCACTTAGATTTGCACTGCTTTCAGTTATTTTATTCTTGTGCCCACATTGATGCTTCACTCCTATCAGGACCTCTCATTCATTGCTGTTACCAAGTCTCGTTTTCTATCAGTACACTTTTATCATCATTTCCCCCCACTTTCTTGTCTTAGATTCTGTTCACTCACATTTCAACAAATATGTGTGAAGTGTCCAAATCTGCCCAGCAGTGAATAGCCTAAGTAAACACCGTGACCACCAGAAGCCCGTGCTTAGTGATAATGGTCCATTGCTGGAATCATGCTCCTGTTTCCACTTATTTTTCTCTGTCCATTACACTCCTCTGACAAAAGCATCATTCATGCTTTTATCCAGTTATTTCCTGGAGCAAATTTCCATGATTGAAAAAGACAAACCTAGTAGACCTCTTCCAATTTAAATGTATAACCAAAGATTTCAGGTAGTTCAGTTCAGTTCAGTTCAGTCACTCAGTTGTGTTCAACTCTTTGTGACCCCATGAACCGCAGCACTCCAGGCCTCCCTGTCCATCACCAACTCCCGGAGTTTACCCAAACTCATGTCCATTGAGTCAGTGATGCCATCCAATCATCTTATCCTCTGTTGTCCCCTTCTCCTCCTGCCCTCAATCTTTCCCAACATCAGGGTCTTTTCCAATGAGTCAGCTCTTCGCATCAGGTGGCCAAAGTATTGGAGTTTCAGCTTCAACATCAGTCCTTCCAATGAACACCCAGAACTGGTCTCCTTTAGGATGGACTGGTTGGATCTCCTTGCAGTCCAAGGGACTCTCAAGAGTCTTCTCCAACACCACAGTTCAAAAGCATCAATTCTTCGGTGCTCAGCTTTCTTTATAGTCCAACTCTCACATCCATACATGACTACTGGAAAAACCATAGCCTTGACTAGATGGACCTTTGTTGGCAAAATAATGTCTCTGCTTTTAATATGCTGTCCAAGTTGGTCATAACTTTCCTTCCAAGAAGTGTCTTTTAATTTCATGGCTGCAATCACCATCTGCAGTGATTTTGGAGCCCAAAAAGATAAACTCTGACACTCTTTCCCATCTGTTTGCCATGAAGTGATGGGACTGGATGCCATGATCTTAGTTTTTGGAATGTTGAGCTTTAAGCCACAACTTTTTCACTCTCTTCTTTCACTTTCATCAAGAGGCTCTTTAGTTCTTCTTTGCTTTCTGCCATAAGGGTGGTGTCAACTGCATATCTGAGGTTATTGATATTTCTCCCAGCAATCTTGATTCCAGCTTGTGCTTCTTCCAGCCCAGCATTTCTCATGATGTACTCTGCATATAAGTTAAATAAGCAGAATGACCATATACAGCCTTGGCGTACTCCTTTCCCAATTTGGAACCAGTCTGTTGTTTCATGTCCAGTTCTAACTGTTGCTTCCTGACCTACATACAGATTTCTCAAGAGGCAGGTCAGGTGGTCTAAACCACTGAAATCTCATGGTTTCCTAGTTAGTTCATTTTGCTGCATTCTGATATAATTTTACCCTTTCTCTTCTAACTTCCAATATCTCATTCACCCTTTTCATTTACAGTTAGTGATTTCACCTTATCTCAAAAGACAACAGAAATATCAAGGGACAAATTATTCCAAGGGATAAATTCTGCCTGCACTTTTCTATACCTGACTTTCCACTTGGTTGTAATGCCCATCCCTTCTCACTAAATTTAAATATATTGCTTTTGCAGTTTTATTCTCCCTTATTACTTTGTTTCCTCCCTATCAAATAATTCCCAAAGCATGCCAATACACCCAAACCTCTCTTAAATAAAGTGAAAACACATGTACATATAAATAGATCTCTGTCTTTTTGTCTGTGTCTTGGTCTACCTGTATTTATATCATCTATGTCTATATCTATACATAAAATGTTGAGTAAACAACAAGTATAACATTGAATATATAACATGTAGATATAAAATCTTGAATTAGATTGCAGCTTTTGCATGGAAAGGAAGCAATTTGAGAGATTAAATTACTCAGAATTTATCAGTATCTCACCCATCTATCTAGATAAAATATAAGGTTATTGTAAGACATGTGACTTCTCGATCTTGAACTTTCTCAGCTGAGACAAATGTCACATTTCTGTAAGGATTACAGAAATGCAGCACACCTTAATGTATGATATCTATATCTATATATACCATAGCTATTTATCTATCAAAAGAGAGAAAGACAGATTTAATCCAAAAAGGATCAAGGAAAATACTGCAATCAGTTATTATTGCTATCTTTCCACATTGCTATATTGACATCTAGTAAAAATTAGATGCCACAAGTAAGTCAGAATAATATAAAAACCTAGACTTCACTGTGAGTCAACTGAGGGACTGAACGACAGCAATAAAATAAATATATGTTACTTTGATTTAACAGGACAACATGGGACATTAGAAATAATATCATTCCAGTGACCTAGAGAGACTGAGAATTTTTGATAGATGATGGTGACCACCACTCTTAGGCTACATAATCCATGAAGATAGAGCTGGGGACCAACATGGACAAGCCCTTCCACTTCTAGAGGTCTAGAAATCATGATAGGACTCAAGGGTTGAGGTCACTTCTTTAACTTAGAAGATTTTTTTTTTACTTAACTGTTTCACAGTAATATTAATGCAATGATGATTTAAACTTTCAACATTACAATTTTAACAATCACTGCATTGAGGAATGTATAGTTATATAGTGATATAAAAAATAAAACTGGCAGGATGTTTTAGAAGAAAACACATGGAAGAATATGCTCATTAATCATTTCTGTTCCCCAAATGAAATAAACTAGAATGAAACAATCACCCAACACTGACTCTTAAAAATCCTGATATATTACGTCTGGTCTTTTCTTAGCTTGCTTCAAAGACACTTAGTGTAGTAGAAGCCACTTAAAACATTTATCATGAGAGCAAATGCAAAGTGATTGTGAAGCATGTGGCCTTTAAAACTCCCAGCTAAGACAGATGTCACAGTTTTGTGATGACTGCAGCAATGCCAAGACAAGTTCTTGATTTTATTATGAAAATAAAATTTCATAATGATGACAATCACTGCTGGTAGGAATGCCTTTTTTTTTCTTCCTTTTTTTGGTCTTCTTCAGTGCTCACAGAATCTAGTGTGTCAAATTTAGAAACACAACCGAATTCTTTTAACACAGAAAGTTTTACTCTTCTGTTGCTTTACAGTAGAATGAAATAAAGGAGCAGACTCTCGAGCATTTTAAGCATACAGCCTCCCTGGTTCAGGGACTCTTGTTGCTTATTAATCATCTTCTTTCCTTCTCCTTCCCTCTCTCCCTATCTCCCTTCCTCCCTCCCTTCTTTCTTTCCTTTCTCTCTTCCTTCCTTCTTAACTTCCTTTCTCCCTTCCTTCTTTGCCTCCATCTCACATCATCTAGTTAACATGATTTGAATGATTATTTTGTGCCAGGAAAGTCTTTAGAAAAGTATGTAATTAGAATAGCATGTATTTTCAGCTAAAAACAAAATTATGCTTTGTGAAAAGGATGCAAAGTGGTATTTTCTAGCTTTTCATGGGATCATCAAGAAAGACTTGACAGATGCATCTTCAAGGGTAAATAATGGCTCACCAGAAAAATCAGATAGAAGGAGAAACAGGATGTGACAACTCAAGAGGTTTGAAAGAGCACATGATGTACTGGGAACTGCTATTATTTTCAGTGTCTAGAGACCAAGAGGCACATGTTTGATCCAAGTGATGACGCATCACTTATATAATACTGACCTTCACATTTGGTTTGTTGATTATGGAGGGTGATTAAAACGTTTAAAGCAAGGTATTGGCACTGCGCTGTCTGTGTTGTTTGGTGGTTGGAAGGTGTAAGAAAATTAAAGGAATCAAGTCTGAGGAAGGGAATTCAGATAACATGCAAACAAAAAAAAGGAGTGTGATGAAATGGAAGGAGCATGGGCTTTAAAGCAGAGGCTTAATTTCAAATACAGCAGATAATAATAATAACTAAGGTTGCTATAAGTGAAAATGAAGTCGCTCAGTCGCGTCCGACTCTTTGCGACCCCGTGGACTGTAGCCCGCCAGGCTCCTCTGTCCATGGGATTCTCCAGGCATGAATACTGGAGTGGGTTGCCATTTCCTTCTCCAGGGGGTCTTCTCAACCCAGGGATCAAACCCAGGTCTCCCGCATTGCAGGCGGACGCTTTAACCTCTGAGCCACCAGGGAAACCAGGGAAGGTTGCAATGGTACTTTGTAAATTATCAAATATTTTACATGTATCATCTCATTTTAATTAAATTATTCAACTATGTTTAAGAAGTTCTCAGCATCTCTGGAAATGTGTTATAATCTAGCTATTACCTTCAGTATACTGTAAAACTCTATGGTCCAACAAGGCAATATCCTCAGGCAGAATTGTTTATTTCGTACTTATTCAACCTGGAAAGTATCAGCGTTGCCCTCTTGGACAAGGATAAAATATCAATATGATGACAAAAATCAATATATTCACTTCTTTTTAGCGTCAAGTATAACTATGTAAGAAATACCAAATATAGAGTTTAGACTTTTATATTACAAGATACTTGAAGATATTTATATCCTTCCTAGAATCGTAATTACCTCTTGAAAGTAAGTACATCCTTAAAAACCTGACGTAAAGGTGAAGGAGTTATACAAGGGAAGATAAGTTATACCCGAGTCTCCTTAGTGAGCAAAGAAGCGGAATATTAAATCAGTTATTTAACATTTTAATTTTCATGTAAAATTAAGGTTTGTCTTTTCATGTAATTCAAATAGATAGGCTATATACATATATATGTGTGTGTGTATATATATATATATATATATATATAATTTAGGGGAAAAAGTCTAAGAATTTGAAGTTAATGCTAGGGCCCCTAATGACCCTTTTACTTTGGAACGGCTTTGTTGTTAAAGAACAAAAAAATTTGGATTTCTGGTTCCAACTGGGATGGATGAATCCTACTGCGTACTATCTCTCTCTCTGATTGCAATTTAAAATTCTCGGGAATAAATAAAATGCAGCTTGGAATTTGGAAAAGTAATCCATTGCAGGAAGATAGGAGCAAGAAGGCAAATCTTGAAGAATAACCAGTATGACAGTGAACAGTTTTTTGTTTGTACATTTTCCCCCTTTTTAGTCTCCTGGATTTGACCCAAGGGTAGACCGAATTGGGGAATTATGTAGCAGGTGCACACAGCAAACCTCAAGGTTTTCTTTCTGGCTTAAGATCTAGGGGACAAAGCTGCCGTGAACCAGAGAGCATGGGATAAATTCTTGTTCATTTTTTCTCTGTTTTCTAGTGTAGGTCTGTCCTGGGGTCAACTTCAATTATGGAACAACTAGCTCACGTTGTTGTAGTGAAGATGTGGGCATCTAACCTCCCTCCCGCCTGGAGAAAGCCCTCCCTCTCTGGATCAGACCATAATGATTTACTATTGAGGCTTTATAGTGTGTTATAATACCTGGTAGGTCTTATCCCCTAATATTTCTCTTACTCCTCCACCTTCCAGGGCTTTCTTGAGTATTCTAATAAGTTTATTTTCCATCTGAGATTTAGAATCTACTGTCAAATTCCAGAAAAAAATTATGTTTTATTTTATTGGGATACACTTAGTAACATGTTAAATATATTTTCTTGTGGGAAATGGATAGTCTTTTGATATATCTGTTCTAAAAGAGATGTTTTCCATTTATTTAAGCCTATTTTTGTATCTTCAAGATATTTTAAAATTTTCCTTACTGAAGGTTCTCACATTTACTCCTAAATATTTATGTCCTTGTGACTAGTTTTGTAAATGTGATTTATAGTTTTTTTAAATCTATGGAAACTATTGATTTTTATATGTTATTATTATTTTCTGCATTATTTTACTGTTTTCACTGATTTTTAAAATAGACTACCTTTATTATTTCTGGTTAAATAATCTGAAGAATGTGATAGTAGTGATGGTAGCGAGAATTCCTGCCTTGAGATCTACTGTTCAGAAAGAAAGATTCCTTTCACCATATTGCTGCTCATTGATAATGCACCTGGTTACCTGAGAGCTCTGATAGAAATAAACAATGAGATTAATGTTGTTTTCATGCCAGGTAACACAATCTCCATTCTGCATCCCATGGATCAAGGATTAATTTTGGCTTTCAAGTGTTATTAGTTAAAAACTACATTTTATAAGGTTATAGCTGCCCTAGTGATTCTGCTGATGGATTTGGGCAAAGTCAACTGACAACATTCAGGAAAGGGTTCACTATTCTTTGTTGCAGTTGTTCAGATGCTTAGTTGTGTCCCACTCTTTGTGACTCCACGGACTGTAGCCCGTCAGACTTCCCTGTCCCTCACCATCTCCCAGAGTTTGCTCAAACTCACATCCATTGAACTGGTGATACCATCCAATCACCTTAACCTCTGTTGTCCTCTTCTCCTTTGGCCTTCAATCTTTCCCAGCATCAGGGTCTTTTCCAATGAGCTGGGTCTTCACATCATGTGGCCAAAATACTGGCGCTTCAGTTACAGCATCAGTCCTTCCAGTGAATATTCAGGGTTGATTTGCTATAGGATTGATTGGTTTGATCTCCTTGCTGTCCAAGAGACTCTCAAGTGTCTTCTCCAACACCACAATTCAAAAGCATCAACTCTTCGGTGCTCAGCCTTCTTTATGGTCCAACTATTACATCTGTACCTGACTAGATGCCATTAACAACATTTATGATTCATGAGAAGAGGTCTTAATATCAATACTAACAGGAGTTTGGAAAAGTTGATTCCAACCCTCATGAGTGACTTTCAGAGGTATAAGACTTCAGTGGAGGAAGAAATTCCAGATGTGGTAAAATAGCCAGAGAACTAGAATTAGCAGTGGAGCCACCATACTGAATTGCTGAATCTCACTGGGGCTTCCCTTGTGGCTCAGCTGTTAAAGAATCTGCCTGCAATGCGGGAGACCTGGGTTCAGTACCTGGGTTGGGACGATCCCCTGGTAAAGGGAAAGGCTACTCACTGGAGTATTCCATGGACTGTAGTCTATGGGGTCAAAAAGAGTTGGGCACAACTGAGCGATTTTCATTTTCACATGATAAATGAGTAGTTGCTTCTTATAGATGAGCAAAGAAAGTAGTTTCTTGAGATGGAATTTTTCCTGGTGAAGATGCTATGAAGATCACTGATATGATAAATAAGGAATATTACAAAAAAAACTTAGTTGAAGAAAGTAGCAGTGGGCTTTGGGAGAATTGACTCCAATTTTGAAACGTGTTCTACTTGTGCAAAATGCTGTCCAATAGCGTTACCAGCTACAGAGAAATCATTTGTGAAAGAAAGAGTCAATTGATGGGATGGACTTGATTGTTGTCCTTTTTACAGAAATTGCTATAGACATCCACCCCCCACCCCTCAGCTTTCAGCGACCACCACTCTGCCAATCAGAAGCCATCAACATCTAGGCAAGACCCTTCGCCCTCTGAAAGATATGACTCGCTGTATCTTCAGATCATGGTTATCATTTTTTAGCAGTAAAGTACTTTTAATTAAGGTATGCAAGCTGTTGTTTTAGACATAGCCCTACTGTGTGTTTAATAGAGTACAGTATAGTGCAGACATAACTTTTATGTGCATTGAGAAACAAAAAATCATGTGACTATTTCAATATTTACTATGGAAGTCTGGAACTGAACTTGTAATATCTCAGGATATGTCTGTATTTTTACTCACTTTCTTCAGTTCTCCAGTAGCTGATACAGGTATCAGAAATGTTCTCAACAGATAAGACATTATGGTTGACTGGGTGACTAATCTATGTTCCATCACCCCTATGACCTTCTCTATGACTCTCTACTCTGATATGGTTACAAAATTGGCTTTATCTACTTTCTGATTTTTAGCTCTAAGCTTCCATGTAATTTGACCATTTTCCATGTTCTGTTATTCTAGTATGAGGATGAAGTTTCATTTTATTTATCTTCCTTGTCTATGTGTCTATTTTTTCCCCCATAGCATGTGTAGAGAATCCATTTAAAAATTGCTATTATATTATCCCAGGTGGTGCTAGTGCTAAAGAACCCACCTGCCAATGCAGAAGACACAGGAGACCTGGGTTCAATCCCTAGATCAGGAAGATCCTCTGGACGAGTGCATGGAAACCCATTCCAGTTCTTGCCTGTAGAATCCCATGACAGAGAAGCTGGATGGGCTATAGTCCATAGGATCATAAAGAGTCAGAAACGACTGCAGCGGCTTAGCACACAGCATGCATGCTGTTTATAAAATGGTGATCCTAACATCTTAAAGATTCATGGTAATGGTAATTTTCTCTCACATAAAAAAAAATGTTAAAAATATAAATTTGGAGAAAGCAAAGAAAGAATTCAAATGAGATATTTGCATTTCACTCATTTCTTCTTTAAGCTTCTTGCAGAAATTATTTTTCATTGTGTATATTAAGTTTTTGTGATATGTGAAAATTACTGTTGCACTGAGGTCATGACTTTTTTCCTGGGAGATGAAAGGAACCCTATCTTCTTTATTAAGCTTCAAACCCCTTTAATATATTTGTAGTTAAAGGATTAACAAAAGAGATGACAAATGGGGCAGAAGTCAATGTTAATTGAAAAGAATTTCTCTAAAAACTAATGAAAAGAAGAGGAATAAACAGCAATACTTTTTCAGCATTAGTGTGGTTGGAATCATATAACTAATTAAGAGGCACTATGAAACATTTGCTTTGAATTTTGAAAACTACCCACAACTTCATTCATTTTCACTACATCTGCTTGTATATGTACTAAGTTTGGGCACACAACTTTCTGGCTATACAAAAACAACATATTTCAGTAAGTTCTAAATAAACACAAAGGGCGTTAACAGTTGAAATATGGAATATGGGACAAAAACAACTATAATTAGAATATCAGACAAATGTTTAAAAACAGAAGGTAAAGCCTGGACCAAATCAATAAAATCTAAGATTAGATTTTCAACGTTAGTTTAGAGAAGCAGAATAAGAACTTAAATGAGCTATATAAGTGGTTGATGGAACAAAAGCAGAGCTTGTTTGTTAGTATGCTGACACCCTCAATATCCTTGGCATGCCCAGTGAAAGTGGAAGATAGCACTAATAGTTTCATACTGTTTTAATTCGTATTTAATATCAACAGCATTTAATTAATTATTAATTTATTAATTCAGACATTACTTCTGGGTAACGTCTCCCATGCCATTCAAAGAGATAAACTCACTCATCTGTAAACAAGCAAGTCTACATGTTTATCTTTATTATATAAACAGGTGAAAAGTAGAACCTCTTATTAAACTCAGCTCTTCTTGACTAAATGAAAAAAAAGCCTTAGTCCCTGACTTTAGGTTTCCGTCCTAAGCTTTTCTTGCAAGAGTTTGCACTGGGAACTACTCAAAACCAGCTACATTTTTCAAAAGTGTAGAAGAGCAGCATCATCACTCCAAGGCACATGTAGGTACTCCTGTGATGTACATATCCTATAATATTTACCGTGAGATATTTGGTTATGAAGACTGATGTATGTGGCATAATTACAGAAGTGGAGAGAAAACTTTGCCTTCAAAAACACTACCTATCCTTAATATTTATTGGATTTTAAAATGTTTTTTGATAGGTTTACTTTAAATCCAAATCTAAGTGGCTAGCACTTTTATTTTTTATCAGTTATTTATTTCTGCAAATAAAGAGTTGAGTTTAATAATAAAGGGATAAAAATATCAGGCTTCTGGGGGATAGGAAGAGAGAAGCATTAGAAGGTTGATAAATCACCCTTATTTTTGTGAAGGTCAAAGAACTTGAAAAACATCTTGCTTTTAACTTAGACCAACATATCCAGATGAAATGTTCAATTAGTCCTCTGGTTGTTTGTCAACATCACAATCACACAAGTCATTTAGAATTATGAAAAAATAATGAGTATTTAATTTTTCTTTTAGATATTTGTCATTATATAATCATAGTCATTAAGACAATAATGTTTACCATACGAAGTTGGAGCACGTCAGTGTTATTAATTCAAATGTTAAAAAGATAAAAATTATATTAAGACAAAGATAATGTTATTCCTGTAGGTTTGAAGCATATTGATTACATACATCAAAGTCTGGAATCCCCATCAAACTATAATAAATCCTTTAATTTTTGTTGTTTAATATATTAAGCCACAAATAGAGGAGAAACAATAACAGAATTTTAGAAACTAGAAAGCAGATGAAAAAAGAAAGAGGAATTAACAAAACTGAGAAGACAAATCCTAAGCAAGGGAGGGGAAAACACAGAGAACATAAAACTTTTTTCTGAAAAATTTTCAAAAGGCTCAGAAAATGCCCGCCTGAAATAACTCCAGAAATTGGAGTAGGAGGGAGATGAAGGTAAGGAAGACTTGCATGAACCCTTGAGTGGAAGTGGAAGACCTGAGTGAGTGTTAGAGCTCAGATCCCTTGCATCCATGCCTTGGGATGACTGCTCCCCTCCAGTGCCAGCCAAATAATAGAATGTCATTTTCTCAGTAGAAAAGAGCATAGAATCTTTGTCCTGAGGAACTATGGAAATGATGAAAGCCATCAGTTTCCCATGGAAAATGGGGTCATTAATTGCACTTATACATACTCAACGTCACATCTTGGCTGTCTTCCTTTTTTTCAACTCCCAAAATGCTGGCAGCCAGAACTTTATCCCCCAGACACAGATGAAAGAATCGCCTCCAGAATAATTGATAACTTCAGAGGAAATAATTAAGGATACTGACCATAGGCACTCCCTCACAAATATCTTCAGACATGCAAGTTTCAAGAAATAGATCTTTCTGTATTGTTTGCCTATGAGGTAGCTGAAGATATCCTTTAACAAATAGGGCAGTACTCAAGAGAAGAAGAGCCACAAAACACCAGAAGAGAAGATAAACAGAGCAGAGTAGCACACGGAATTTCCAGAAAAAAAAAAAAGAAAGTCCAGGATGTCATCTTATGTACCCGACATGGAGGGCAACCAGTGCGTTTGGCATGACTCGAAGGACATGCGTGTTGAAGGCTACCACCACTATACCATTGCTATTATTGCCATTTTTACAATCTGACAAAATAACTGGGATATATGCTCCAGCAAAATTAGAGAGTAAACAAAGAAAGAGAAAGGCAAGAGATTTACAAACCTGATAATTCAACTTAGGGGAAAGGCAAAGAGAATTCCAAGGGTGAAGCAAAGGACATTTCATGCTGGCAACCAGGCAGCAGAGGAAACAGAGGTCCTCAGGCAAGATGAATGCAAAAAAACCATTGTAACTTATGGATGGTCTAATGTGATTGACATTGTTGAAAATTGTACTAAGAGTTTGCTGGAAGGTATGAGAAGAATTAGCAACAGACACAAACAAAACTGAGCAGGAAATAGAAGTAATCAATGTTGCATAGGTATAGTAAAGTGTAACATTCAATTATAAATAACACTTTCATGGATACAACAATGTACACACTGAATAATGTTTAACACATACAAAATAGTTATTGAAGTGATGAGGAAGGGATAGTTGCTAGTAAAATCTATAACCAAAAAAAAAAAAAGAAAGAAAGAAAAGCCATTTCACAATCCTTGCTATTCCTTTGATTATCATTGCTATTATTCAGTTCAGTTCAGTTCAGTCGCTCAGTCATGTCTGACTCTTTGCGACCCCATGAATCGCAGCACGCCAGGCCTCCCTGTCCATCACCAGCTCCCGGAGTTCACTCAGACTCACGTCCATCGAGTCCGTGATGCCATCCAGCCATCTCATCCTCTGCCGTCCCCTTCTCCTCCTGCCCCCAATCTCTTCCAGCATCAGAGTCTTTTCCAATGAGTCAACTCTTCGCATGAGGTGGCCAAAGTACTGGAGCTTCAGCTTTAGCATCATTCCTTCTAAAGAAATCCCAGGATTGATCTCCTTCAGAATGGACTGGTTGGATCTCCTTGCAATCCAAGGGACCCTCAAGAGTCTTCTCCAACACCACAGTTCAAACGCATCAATTCTTTGGCGCTCAGCCTTCTTCACAGTCCAACTCTCACATCCATACATGACCACAGGAAAAACCATAGCCTTGACTAGGCGGACCTTAGTCGGCAAAGTAATGTCTCTGCTCTTGAATATACTATCTAGGTTGGTCATAACTTTTCTTCCAAGGAGTAAGCGTCTTTTAATTTCATGGCTGCAGTCCTTGCTATTATTAGTCTAAGAGAATTTTAATAATTTATTTACTTATTGTCTTTACAATGTGCCTCATTATATCTCTAGAAACAGGAAAATAAGGATGTGGTATATTTACATGATTTGGTGTGATTCTGCATTAATATCAATGGGCCAGCACATTCAAAGGTTAATAATGCAACCATAAATGTATTTATTAATTTAACACACATTTATAGGGTACTTACTGTGTGTTAGGCCCTGTTTGCAATATGAAACAGAAAATAAATACCTTGTCTCATGAAGCTTATATCCTAGTGAAGAGAAAATAAACAGTAAGCATAAGTTGAAAGCTGATAACTCCCACGAAGAACAAAAACAAGATGAAAACAAACAAATAAGGAAGGATGCTGAATTTCTCATTACATCAAATGTAAACAAACATAGCCCAACAGAGTCATCATTCAAATAATCACGTGTTTAAATAAATAGACACCGTCTCAGAATTGGTTTGGGAGGTAAGTTATTACTTTGCAGGGCATGATATCCAAAACAAAGAGAAACTTTTTCTTTATTTTTATTTTTGGCCTCCTGGCATGTGAGATTTTAATCCCCTGACCAGTGGTAGAACCCACACTCCATGCAGTGAAAGGGCGAAGTCCTAAACCCTGGATCACCAGGGAAGTCCAAGACAAACTTTTTAAAGGAGAGATGCATTTTCTGTGTAAGTTCAGTTCCACTAGGGCTTACATCATTCAAAAGCAAACTGAAACAGGTTTATTCTGAATCTTATTCTAGGCATCTTTGCTTGGGCTGTCCTAACAACTTAAACCACAGAAACTTCTTGAGTCATAGTTCTGGAGTCTAGAAGCCCAAAATCAGGACGGCTACTCAAACCAGGTCTTGAAAACAAGCTAGAGAGGTGGGATGGGGAGGGAGGTGAGCAGGGTGATCAAGCTGGAGGGGACATGGGTGAACCTATGGCTGACTACTGCTGATGTTTGGTAGAAACCAGCAACATACTGTAAAGTAAATATCCTTCGATTTCTTTTAAAATAAAAAAAATTTTTTTAAATCAGAATCAAGTTGCTCACAGGATCGGTTCTTTCTGAGGGCTGTAAGGAGATTTGCTCCTTGTTGCATAGACGTCCATCTTCAGCTATGTGTGCACAAGACTCTGCATTGTCTTCTCTCGCACGTCGGTCTTTGTGTTCCCGATTTCTTATTTTATAAGGACACCAGATGTGTCGGATTAGGATCCACCCTAATGATCTCATTTCAACTTGATCGCTTCTGTAAAGTTCTTCTTTCCAAATAAAGTCACATTGTGAGGTTTTAGGACTTCAACGTAGCATTTTGGCAGGGACCCATTGTAACCCATTACAGCAGCGTAGTGATTAAAGTTGGAACTATTGTCATTGTCTCAGGCCTATGAAACCTCAGGTTTTCTCTAATATCTATCCTATAACAGTGGTACCCTTCTAGCACATTCCACATACCTTTGGTAATATGAATTCTTCAGGGGAACTGGCCCAATTAGGATAAAATATGATGCTACTCCTGGCACTTAGCAACTCCTCTCATAGGGACCTGGATCCCATTTCTTGCCTCAGTGAATTGGCCTAAAGCCCTCCAGTCAAGGGACTCTGATCTCAGTCTTGCTATTGACTTTCTGTTACTTGCCTCTGGCCACAAATATTTCTGACTGCCCTCTTCCAGCAGACTGGATTGTGTTAGATACTAGTGCCCCAAATCACGAAACAGTTTTTGGACAAGGACATGAGCATTTAAATGGCTTCCCAGGTGGTGCTAGTGGTAAAGAATGCGCCTGCCAATACAGGAAAGGTAAGAGACAAGGGTTCTATCCTTGGGTTGGGAAGATCTCCTGGAGGAGGCCATGGCAACCCATTCCAGTATTCTTGCCTGGAGAATCCCATGGACAGAGGAGCCTAGTGAGCTATGGTCCACAGGGTCACAAAAGAGTCGAACACGACTGAAGCGACTTAGCACACAGCACATGTGGACATTTAGTATCCCATCCTTACCTAGCCTTGATTTTATCCTTACTCCCAAATAGCTCAGGAAGTTGAGATCCCCCAGTATGTTAGGCTGGGTCCATGCTTGTGTGATAGAATGCAAGGCAAGATGCTGCACAGAGATTCTAGATACTTGTTTTTAATCAGTTTTTAAAATTTAATAGAAATCAGTGATTGACGTGCAGGTATATAAGGCTTAGAAATAGCTATGTATAGTTTCTGTTTGACTATAATAAGAATTATGCTAAATATGAAAAAAAGAAAATTCAAGTAAGCTTATCATATCTAATCTACTTATATTACCAATCTAATCTACTTATCTTACTTATCTAAGCCTATCTTACTTATCTAAAATTTATCTAATCTTATCTAATAATTTAGGCAGGGTTAGAATGTCCTTATGAAAGTGAAAGTGGCTCTGCTGCTGCTGCTAAGTCACTTCAGTCGTGTTCCACTCTGTGCAACCCCATAGACGGCAGCCCACCAGGCTCCCCCGTCCCTGGGATTCTCCAGGCTAGAACACTGGAGTGGGTTGCCATTTCCTTCTCCAATGCATAAAAGTGAAAGTGAAGTTGCTCAGTATGTCCAACCCTCAGCGATCCCATGGACTGCAGCCTTCCAGGCTCCTCCCTCCATGGGATTTTCCAGGCAAGAGTACTGGAGTGGGATGCCATTGCCGTCTCTGAAAGTGGCTCAGTTGTGTCCAACTCTTTGCAAAACCATGGACTACACATCCACGAATTCTCCAGGCCAGAATACTGGAGTGGGTAGCCTTTCCCTTCTCCAGGGCATCTTACCAACCCAGAGATCAAACCCAGTCTCCCGCATTGCAGGCAGATTCTTTACCAGCTAAATCACAAGGGAAGCCCAAGAATATTGGAGTGGTTAGCCTATCCCTTCTCCAGGGGATCTTCCCAACCCTGGAATCAAACTCGGGTCTCCTGCATTGCAGGCAGATTCTATACCAATTGAGCTATCCTTGTGCATTTACAGAAATGTCCAAGGAATCCTGATTATTTCTTCTCCATCTGCACAAGAGAGAGCATAGTACTCTGTTTACCTGGAGAACTTCCACAGTGTGGACCACTGAGAACTAGGAGAAAAATGATCAGGAAAGGGGTGAAGATTTGTACTCAAATCAGCCTAGAGAGATGAACTTGACTTCCAAAAAGCAGAGACTGAATCTTTTACAACTGAGAAGAAAGGAGCTAACTGCTCAGAAGTTATGAGAGAGCCACAGGAGCAATTCAGGACAGTTAAGTGTTGCGATGGGAGACTTTGTTAAAGGTTTATGTATGTGTAGCTGGAACAATTTTGAAAACTTCCAATACATGGTATTTTATTAGTTTTTAAGAGATCCCAAAGTCTTTCTCATACCCACCCCCAGAACTGTTTCTCAAAAATCAAAGTTTGTGGACCACAGAGTTTGAGTGAGAGACAGATTCATAAAGAAGAATTTTGCAGATATGTCTGTGTATAAGAATAAACACTATGTCCAAAGCCACTATAAAAAATTCATTATATTTTGGGACTATGTATCAATCACTGTGGTAGGCACTGGAGAATAAGGTATCGTCCCAGTCTTCAAAAAATGAGAGAAATATATCCAGGGACCATACAGGACCAACCATAATGGGGAGTCAAGTTATTTATTCTTGAGGATAAGAGAAGGTTTCTTTGAGCATTTAACATAAAACTGATTCTTAAAGGGTAAATAAGAGTTAAGCAAAGGAGGATGTGGGGAATATGTAGGTTGGGGGTCAGGCTATGCTAATGGGAGCATAAACACATTCCAGCTTTGCAGAAAAATATAGAGTAGAAGGGAATAGCTACAGGGAGTTGGGACAGATCAATCTGCAGGTAAATATTGAACACAGACAGTGAAGGGTGGTCTCTGATGACTTTAGACTATATTCTCCTGGCAGTGGGAAGCCACCAGTGGGTAGCTTGTAGAATGACCAACTGTTCTTTCAAGTGAAAGAATTAGCTTTGGTGACAGTATGGGATACGGACTGAAAGACTGAGAGGACAAGACTGGAGGCAGAGAGAGCATGTACAACACTTCTATAGTTACCAGGTGATGAATGTAGGCAATTTGAGCTACGGACAGAAGTGGAGGTGGAGAGAGGTGGATGGACACTGGGAAAATAGAACTGTTAGCATTTTGTGTGGGAAGTAGTAGCTTGGGAAGAAAGGGATGGCGATAGGGAACAGCATGTGGACACAGACAGATTTCTGGCTTGAGAATCAGTGTCCTTGCAAATAGTTTTCTTCTGAAGATTTATTTGGAAATTATTAAGCCAGATAATGAAAAACTTAAGGCTTTGAGTTATTCAGTTAAAAAATAGTAAATAGGCCACTAGTGTAAGATAGCAGCATCACCAAATTAGTATGGCCCAGAAATGTGTTTGAGAAACTAGAATTTACATAAATTACATCTTAGCAAGGTTGCTTTTTTTCATTCTTCTAGTCATTTCTGCTCTTGTTGTGGGAATAGGTGAATGTTTGGATCTTCAGAAACAATTTTCATGAGATATCATTGGAAAGAAGTAAATTTAGACAAGTTATCTACCAGGTTCAGGAATTATGGAAGGAACCATCACTTAGAATCAAAAGCAACTAATTTGTCTTCATTTGAGGAGATTATGGTGTGATGTTAGTTCTCATTTAAGTTCATAGTTTGAATAACCAGGCAATAGATATCATAGATTCCTTGGTTGAACATTCTGAATGATATTATGTAGTCTTTTCCTGAAATTTAGTTGGCAATCAATATTTCTTCATCTTGAGTTCCACACTCATTTACCAAAGCAGACATCTTGGTGTTATTTTTGGTTGACTATTTTATGAGCCTCAGTTTCTTACCACTCATCCTACTTTCCACACAGTGCTTCTTGCTATTCCTTAAGTATGTCATCAAATTACACATTTTCACAACCCCAAGCCTTTGCTGATACTTTCTGTTTTCCACTGAATTGCTTTCTACTCCCTTGCCTTCCACCTTACCATTGTCAGCTCTCCCTTTAAATGTTCCCGGTCCTTCTACTGATGCCACACAGGACAGAATTTAGCACATCCTTGCTAGTCTCCTACAACAGAGTGTGCATGACCATTTTCACTGTTTTAAATTTATTTACAGATCTATCTCTCCTCCTTGACCTCAAATGTTCAAGGGTAGGAACTACAGCTTCCTCATTGGGTATCAGCCTCAGCAACCATGCTTTGCACCCATCATACAATTTATATTCATCAAACATTTGTAAAACAAATTGATGTGAGATTGTTACCCAGGATTCTTACTGGAAGACCTACAGTGTATAATCTCTGAATTTTATTTCCTGGGTAATATAAAAGTTTCATAGGAAATGTATAATGGTATCTTTAAAAAGAGAGACAATGCTTGGCTTTTACAGGTAAATGCAATAGGGTAGCTACTTGGGGACATAATTCTCATAGTTAAAGCCACTGGTCTAGGTTACAACTTTATAACCCTCCAGTTGAGAGATAGACTGAATCACAAACTCTCTTGTTATGCTGGCTTTCAATTTAGAGTAATTGACTTTAACCAGTCAACCATTAATCCTTTTGATGGGAACTTTCTGGCACAGATGAAATTTTCTCCAAAGAAGGGTAAAAGCACCCCCCCTCCCCCCACCACAAAAAAAACAGAGAGAAAGAGAGTGAAAAAGGCCTTATCTCTTCTGTGATAATGACTTTTCTTGTTAAGTTCAGAATGGTTGCAGTGTAATTGGATGTGTTTACTAATTTAAGTAAACCACTTATCTGCCTCATCATTAGTAAAATAGAGTTTCCCAACAGCTCTGCAGAAATTGAACCAAATGGGGGGAAAGGTGTTTTCAGGGATGGCATCAGAGGCAATGAATTGCAAGGAAGTGGAAAATTACACATGCTGATTAAATTATCTTTTCTTTAAAAAGAATCAGTAAAAAATGCTTCAGGAAAGCACCTGCTTTAGAAAGGGCGGCATAGACAAGAGAATGTAGCGTTTCAGAAGTTGAGAGAAAAAGTTTAAGAAGTGATACAGAGACTCCAAGATTGAAAGGACAGATGGATGCGGATTCTTGAGGAGATGGGGACAACGACTCTAACCTAAAGCTAAAGCTGATTACTATTGCTGCTATCATCGTTCAGTCGCTAAGTTGTATCTGACTCTTTGCAACCCCGTGGACTGAAGCATGCCAGACTTCCCTGTCCTTTACAATCTACCAGAGTTTGCTCAAACTCATATCCATTGAGTTCATGATGCCATACAGCCATCTCATCCTCTTTTGCCCCCTTTTCCTCATGCCCTTGATCTTTCCTAGCACTGGGGTCTTTTCTTTTGAGTAAGCATTTCACATCAGGTGGCCAAAGTATTGGAGCTTCAGCTTTAGCATCAGTCCTTTCAGTGAATATTCAGGGTTGATTTCCTTTAGGATTGACTGGTTTGATTTCCTTGCAGTCGAAGGGACTCTCAAGAGTCCTCTCCAAGACCACAGTTGGAAAGCATCAGTTCTTCAGTGCTCAGCCTTCTTTATGGTCCAACTCTCACATCTGTACATGACAAAACCATAGCTTTGACTAGATGAACCTTTGTTGGCAAAGTAATATCTCTGCTTTTTAATATGCTGTCTAGGTTTGTCACAGCTTTCCTTCTTAGGAGCAAGCCTCTTTTAATTTCATGGCTGCAGTCACCAACTGAAGTGATTTTGGAGCCCAGGAAAATAAAGTCTGTCACTGTTACCATTTGATTACTATACATTGCTCCAAAAACCAAAGTCCAAGTAGGAGAACACTGGAGGGAGATATTTTGGAATACTTAAGTCTTTTGGAGAACCATCTATAAAGCCCAATAAAGATGAATATTTTTGCTGCTCTCTTTCTACATTTCTTTGGTCTTTCACATCAGGAATTTCTGTCTGCTGCCAAAGCTTAAACACTCTTGAGCACTGTATTGGGAAGGGTTGCTAGAGTCTCTGGTCTGCTTCCCTGTGACAAGGTCACTTCAGGAGGATGCTGAGTGTGAACTGCCAGGGCAACATTGTTTTTGGAACACAGATAAGATGCCTGCATTAAAATAACTTGTTCCTGGGCTTCATTCTTGACAGAGTTCTTAATTCTTTAGCTCTGGGGGAAAAAATAAAAATTATCTCTGAGATAAAAGGTCCTTACCATTTTCCTCTTTCAAGTTTGCTGAAGTTGAAACAATAATTGTTGAAGACAGAGGCAGGGAAGGAAGAGGGGTTTGAGAGCATGAAGATGTGGCTGTGAGAACAGACAAGTGGGCAGGCATAAGCCTTGGCCTGGCCTCAAGAGAGAGAAAATGATGCTGGATGCTGGGAAACCCCTGAGCAGCTAAAACCCCATCTTTAGAGTCTGATCTGACAGAATCTTCTGGCTATTTGATCAAATGATTTCTCCCCTGGGGACCTTCTGCCTAGTATGTAACCATAAAACTGTTTCATTACTTTATTTATTATCTCAGGGTTAAAATTGCAGTGAAATTATTGAAAAAAATTGTACCATTTAGAAAGTTTTTTCATAAACTCTCATATTTGAACTATTTTTAATTTCTATTACACAGTAAATTATAATGAAAGCCATTGTATATTTATTCAGCATTCTAATTTCTACCAACTTTCTAATTAGGCTATTTCTATTAACTGAATGCATTTTTAATGAACAATAAATTTATCTCAGGGTACAGATAGTAATCAAATGACTTTATTCCTAAATTTCTTTTTTTCTTATAAAGTATATTTTAATATATTTACCTCACGTTTTATTTCTAGCCCTAGTTTTACCACACAGGAAAATTTGGGGTATTGTATGAGTAAGAATCCATTTTTATCTGTTATTTTATTCTTATACCTTAATGATTTGGATAGGCTCAGCCTGAGAAACAAAGTACCTTGTTATTTCCTCTAGTCCTCATATCTTCTTATACCCAATCCTCATATCACTTTCTTCCTGTGATCCTATTAACCACATCATTTGCCTCCTGAAATGGTTTCACAGGGCTATGATTAAAGACATTTATATCTACAGAGGCTGGGCTGGTGGTGTAAATAGACATTCTATAAAAAATGTGAATGGGGTTTTGGTATTTCCATTTCCAATCATATTGGAGTAACCATATGGTGTAACTGTCTTTGGAAATTGGAGAACAAGCTTAGCAGAACACTGATTCATGACAGGAAGGAAGCAAATGATATAAGAACAGTGATCACCACATTATTGTGTCTGGAGGAATTTTTGTGAACAATGGTGAATGAAGGGGAACCCAAGCAGAACATGGCAGGCTTGCTGCACTAACGAGAAGAGAACAGGTTAAGTTTGGACTGAAATGACAGGACTTTGCAGAGTAGACTGTCAGAGAAGATGAAGTACAAAGAAAAAGAATTTCAATAAATATGTATGAAGTCAGTTGATGAATACTGATGTATACTTATCTAAATCAGTTCAGTTCAGTTCATTTGCTCAGTCATGTCCTACTCTTCGCGATGCCATGGACCAATGCCAGGTCTCCCTGTCCATTAACAACTCCCAGAGTCCACCCAAACCCATCTCCATTGAGTCAGTCATGCCATCCAACCATCTCATCCTCTGTCATCCCCTTCTCCTCCTGCCTTCAATCTTTCCCAGCATCAGGGTCTTTTCCAATGAGTCAGCTCTTCACATCAGGTGGCTAAAGTATTGGAGTTTCAGCTTCAACATCAGTCCTTACAATGGACACTCAGGACTGATCTCCTGTAGGAGGGACTGGTTGGATCTCCTTGCAGTCCAAGGGACTCTCAAGAGTCTTCTCCAAAAGCATCAATTCTGTGCTCAGCTTTCTTTATAGTCCAACTTTCACATCCATACATGACCACTGGAAAAACCATAGCCTTGACAATATGGACCTTTGTTGGCAAAGTAATGTTTCTGCTTTTTAATATGTCTAGGTTGGTCATAACTTTCTTTCCAAGGAGTAAGTGTCTTTTAATTTCATGGCTTCAGTCACCATCTGCAGTGATTTTGGAGCCCCCCAAAATAAAGTCAGCCACTGTTTCCCCATCTAAATAGGCTTCCATAATTCAGGGTAAATAACACCTGGAGCCATGTAAACCTGATCAGTTCCTTAAGCATTCCCACTGCATTCTGACCAGCTAGAATGGAGACTCTTCACTGAGCACCAAGGACATTTAGTAGGGACTACACACAGCAGAAGACTAAAATAATGGATAACGAAAGTTAAGAATAAGCTTTAAGGGGAACAGTTGATCCATAAATAACTTGATTGATTTCCACAAAAAACTGAACATCCTTTAAAGGAAGGCAAAATTTCTTGAACTCAACAAGGTTAAAAAATAACCAGCATTATTTAAATTTATTATACATGCAAAGAATCAGAAAAATGTGTCCCATATCAGAAGATCAGTCAATGGATAAAGATCCAGAAATGACAGAAATCATGGAATTAGCAGAAAAGGACTTTAAAATAGCTATCCTAAATACACTAAAGGGTTAAAAAAATTAGTATAATGATAAAGAAAATGTGAAAGTTAAAAAACAATAAAAAGGAACACTTAAAGAAGAATTTATAAAATATGTGAAATGAAATATCACTGTGTGCTTACCAGCACATTACATATTGTCAGTGAAAAGATTAGTGAATTTTAAGCACAGCAATAGAAAAATTCTGAATGGAAGCATAGTGAGAAAAAGACCTAAAAGTGATGAGCAGAGCTGCAGTGATGTTGGAGACAAAATCAAGTGGTCTAACATACCTGTGACTGAGTCTTAGAATAATGAACAGCAGTAAAATATTTGAAAAACTGTCGGGACCCACGTTAGGCATTACTGACGAAATGGAGGCACGGCCCCAGCCCCCTCTCCTCATTCCACAGGCACAGATCCGGGATGAAGGAGTTAGCTCTTGTGATTCTGACTTGTTTCTTCCTTTCTTCAGTTGAGTTGGCTGGAAAGAATGTTAAGGTGCTTATTGTTCTTGAGAGAAGCATGAGAAAGCACAAAGCCTTCTGCAGTTGTGCCCAGAAAATAATCTACAAAGTAACCATTGACATTTGTTCAAGGATCTTTACAAAGAATGCCCCAGGATGAGCAGGTAGGCTGCAGCTTGAGGCCATGGGAAGGATTATTATCTGAGACCTGTTTGTGAGGGAAATGTTTATGGCAAAAGAAGTTTACTGCGTTTAGGGTTTAGGAATAATTAAGAATAGTTAGAAGCCTTTTTAGGAGACAGTGAGCTTAGGATACTAGGGGCAAGCAGGATTTAGAAAGATAAGAAATAAAGTGAGGAATGTGGTATGCAGCCCAGACGTAAGCATGAGTTACAATGTCATCACAAGTAAACACGATTCTGAGAGAATCGCTGAAGCAGGAACTCTGCTTGAAGGGCAACGATGAGACAATAATCTGAGTGAGGGAGAACTGAAAATGTCAAACCTCTGACCTAATGCTTTTGAAAAAGTATAAAACAGAACCTGATGCTTGAAATAAACATGTAGTCCTGTATCTCGAGTCAGAGGCTACAACATTTCCCACCAACACCGCTCATCCCTTCAGGCTGATCCCCTGGCTGCTGGAGCTGGACTCCAGCAAAAAACTAATCACTAAAATTTTAAGAATTAATTAAAACCATAAACTCCCAGAAGAAAACATAGGCAGAACACTCTGACAAAAATCACAGTAATATCGTTTTGGATCCATCTCCTAGAGTAATGGAAATAACAAAAATCAATAAACGGGACCTAATTAAACTCAAAACTCTTGCACAACAAAGGAAACCATAAACAAAATGAAAAGACAACTTACAAAATGGGAGAAAATATTTGGAAATGATGCTACCAACTGAGGGATTAATCTCTAAAATATATTTATATATATATATATACATATATATATATATATATATATATATACACGCATATATAGCTCAATATCTAAAAGATAAACTACCCAATCAAAAATGGGCAGAAGACCTAAATGGACATTTATCCAAAGAAGACATATGGATGTCTAAGAGGCACATGAAAAGATTCTCAGCATTGTTAATTAGTATAGAACTGCAAATTAAAACTACAATAAGTTATCACCCCACACTGGTCAGAGTGGCCATAATCAAAAAGTCTACAAACAATAAATGCTGCAGAGGGTATGGAGAAAAGGGAACTCTCCTACAATGTTGGTGGGAAAGTCAATAGATATGCCCGTTATGGAGAACAGTATGGAAGTTCCTTAAAAAACTACACATAGAGCTACCATGTAATCCAGCAATCCCACTCCTCAGAATATATCCAGAGAAAAACTTAATTAAAAAGGAGTGTTCGTTGCAGCTCTGTTTACAATAGCCAGGACATAGAAGCTAACTAGATGTCCATCAACAGATGAATGGATAAAGAAGACATGTGTTTATATATATACACACACACACACACACAGTGGAATATTAGAATATTACTCAGCCATTAGAAAGAATGAAATAATGCAAGTTTCAGCAACATGGATGAACCTGGAGATTATGATACCAAGTGATGTAAGTCAGACAGAGAAAGACAAATATCATATGATATCCCTTATATGAGGAATCTAAAAAAAAATAATACAAATAAATTTATTTACAAAACAGAAACAGATACACAGACTGAGAAAATAAACTTAGGGTTACCAAAGGAGAAGGATGGGAGGGAGGAAAAAATGGTGAGTTTGGGAATGACATATACACATTATTATATTTAAAACAGGTAACCAACATGGACCTACTGTATAGCACAGGGAACTCTGCTCAATATTCTGTAATAATTTAATTGGAAAAAGAATTTGAAAAAAATAGATAAATATTTATGTATAACTGAATCACTTTGCTGTACACATGAAACTAACAACAATATTAATTAACTATACTTCAATGTAAAACAACAATTGCCAAAAAAGAAATCTGCAAAAAATTTAAAAATAAAAGAATATGTATCTTCCAAATGTTGACGTACCTTACCTGATTTCAGAAACAGTTTCAGTGAAACAAAGTTTCATCAGAAGTGGATTATTAGATAGGCATGGCCATCATCTTCTCACTCTGTCTACTGCAAAATACTGCTAGGCTGAGGGCTTCTATTTGAAATATTGTTTAAGAAAAATGCACAATTGTGGCCAATAAAGAACTCTACAGGGGTCCTTGTCTTCAAGTGTATAATAAAGAACATATTTAATTAACTGAAGGGAACAGTATATATAACAGAAGAAACTGAAGAAATTTTAGAAAGCAGTGGACATCTAAATGTTTTATTTATTTATCTATTTATTTATTTTTGGCCACTCCATAAGGTTTGCATGATCTTAATGCCCCAAGCAGGGATCAAATGGGCCATGGCAGTGAAAGTTCCAAGTCCTAAACAGTGTACTGCCAGGGAATTCCCAGCAGTGGACATCTAAAACACAGCATAAATAATTGTTTTGGATAACAAATTTTATGAAATCAGAGTGATTATATTCTTTACAGCCAAAGATGGAGAAGTTCTATACGGTCAGCAAAAACAAGACCGGGAGCTGACTGTGGCTCAGATCATGAACTCCTTACTGCCAAATTCAGACTGAAATTGAAGAAAGTGGAGAAAACCACTAGACCATTCAGGTGTGACCTAAATCAAATCCCTTATGACTACATAGTGGAAGTAAGAAATAGATTTAAGGGACTAGATCTGATAGATGGGAGTGCCTGATGAACTATGGACTGAGGTTCATGACATTGTACAGGAAACAGGAATCAAGACCATCCCCAAGAAAAAGAAATGCAAAAAAGCAAAATGGCTGTATGAGGAGGCCTTACAAATAGCTGTGAAAAGAAGGGAAGTGAAAAGCAAAGGAGAAGAGGAAATATATAAACATTTGAAGGCAGAGTTCCAAAGAATAGCAAGGAGAGATAAGAAAACCTTCCTCAGAGATCAATGCAAAAAAATAGAGGAAAACAATAGAATGGGAAAGACTAGAGATCTCTTCAAGAAAATTAGATATACCAAGGGAACATTTCATGCAAAGATGGGCACAATAAAGGACAGAAATGGTATGGACCTAACAGAAGCAGAAGATATTAAGAAGAGGTGGCAAGAATACACAGAAGAACTGTACAAAAAAGATCTTCACAACCAAGATAACCACAAAGGTGTGATCACTCACACTCACCTAGAGCTGGACATCCTGGAATGTGAAGTCAAGTGGGCCTTAGACAACGTCACTATGAACAAAGCTAGTGGAGGTGATGGAATTCCAGTTGAGCTATTTCAAATCCTGAAAGATGATGCTGTGAAAGTGCTGCACTCAATATGCCAGCAAATTTGGAAAACTCAGCAGTGGCCACAGAACTGGAAAAGCTCAGTTTTCATTCCAATCCCAAAGAAAGGGAATGCCAAAGAATGCTCAAACTACCACACAATTGCACTCATCTTACATGCTAGTAAAGTAATGCTCAAAATTCTCCAAGCCAGGCTTCAGCAATATGTGAACCATGAACTTTTAGATGTTCAAGCTGGTTTTAGAAAAGGCAGAGGAACCAGAGATCAAATTGCCAACATCCGCTGGATCACAGAAAAAGCAGGAGAGTTCCAGAAAAACATCTATTTCTGCTTTATTGACTATGCCAAAGCCTTTGACTGTGTGGATCACAATAAACTGTGGAAAATTCCTCAAGAGATGGGAATACCAGACCACCTGACCTGCCTCTTGAGAAACCTGTGTGCAGGTCAGGAAGCAACAGTTAGAACTGAGCATGGAAAAACGGACTGGTTCCAAATAGGGAAAGGAGTACATCAAGGCTGTATATTGTCACCTTGCTTATTTAACTTATATGCAGAGTACATCATGAGAAACGCTGTGCTGGAAGAAGCACAAGCTGGAATCAAGATTGCTGGGAAAAACATCAATAACCTCAGATATGCAGATGATACCACCCTTATGGCCAAAGGTGAAGAAGAACTAAAGAACCTCTTGATTTAAGTGAAAGAGGAGAGTAAAAAATTGGCTTAAAGCTCAACATTCAGAAAACGAAGATCATGGCATCCAGTCCCATCATTTCATGGCAAATAGATGGGGAAACAGTGAAAACAGTGCCTGACTTTATTTTTTGGGCTCCAAAATCACTGCAGATGGTGACTGCAGCCATGAAACTAAAAGACGCCTACTCCTTGGAAGAAAAGTTATGACCAACTTAGCATATTCAAAAGCAGAGACATTACTTTGTCAAGAAAGGTCTGTCTAGTCAAGGCTATGGTTTTTCCAGTGGTCATGTATGGAAGTGAGAGTTGGACTATAAAGAAAGCTGAGCACTGAAGAATTGATGCGTTTGAACTGTGGTGTTGTCGAAGACTCCTGAGAGGCCCTTGGACTGCAAGGAGATCCAACCAGTCCATCCTAAACAAGATCAGTCTTGGGTGTTCTTTGGAAGGACTGATGTTGAAGCTGAAACTCCAATACTTTGGCCACCTTATGCAAAGACTTGTCTCATTGGAAAAAAGACCCTGATGCTGGGAATGATTGAGGGCAGGAGAAGAAGGGGTCGACAGAGGATGAGATGGTTGGATGGCATCACCAACTCAACGACATGGGTTGGGGTGGACACTGGGAGTTGATGATGGACAGGGAGGCCTGGTGTGCTGCGGTTCATGGGGTTGCGAAGAGTCGGACACTACTGAGCAACTGAACTGAACTGAACTGATTGTGGAAACCAAAGTTAGGTAGATCCCATGATTTTCATTGTGCTAACTACACTATTAAAAATCACATCACATTTTTTTTTCACATTTCAGTTCTGCTTGGAACAAGCTTGTGATTTTAGGCAAGTCAATAAATTGCTCTGAAATTTAGTTACCCTGCTTGTCAAGTTACTGATTTATCTCAAGTTCAAAATTTACAAAATCACAATATTTTTTTTCTATGCACTTAAAGCTATTCATGATGACTTTACTGTTTTTCAAATCAATATTATTTTATAAGTAAGAAATACATAACAAGCAAGTTTCTTAAACATACACTTAAAAAATTTAATATAACCAATCATTTCTGAAAAATGAAGTTACTTATTCCTGTCATCATCAAATTAATGTTTCATTTATAAAAGAAACTACCTCCTCATTAACTATCAGTTAGTATCTTGATCCTTTTGACTATTAATAATTACTGATATATTCTACTGTCATTCTGCTATGGAAAGAGTATGATTCTTTATTTTAATCTAGTTAGAGTTTTATTCCATCAGATACGTGAGAAGTATCTTTATTTCCCTAAAAATTGGCCTGGTAACCAAAGAATAAAAATCTTTCAGTCAGTTTCAAGATGTTTTTCTCTATTTCAAAAGGCTGTTCATTACTTGACTAAAAGTGGTACCACTGAAGTTAAATTACAGAAAATGTAACTATGTTGTGGTCCTATTTTCTATAGTATATATTCCATTTTATGTAAAATGTGCTATTTCTGCTGGTTCACACAAAATGTAAAGCACAGACTATAATATTTGTTAAAATGTGTTCCAAACAATCACCACACTAAATATGCTTTATTTTTATTCAGTTTTGAGCATAATGTTGTAGCAAAAAGTAATAGAAATAACCAATGAAACAAACAACATTTGCCAATTCCCACTCAACAGCCTAAAAGTTTGTAGTTAAGGATGAAAAGATATGCTGTACCTAGATTTATAATGTCAAGTTTCAGTAGGATTGATATCAACATGAATTAAAGTCATTTTCAGCAATTTCATTTTTAACAACTTTACAGAGGTAAGTGGTCTGACTAAGTCATTTTAGGCATACATAAGTTTTCTTCTCACTAGACAAAGGGTTATAGGCTCTAAAGGAACTGAATAAAATGGAATGTGAATGGGATTTATCATCAATTTCAAGCAAAGACTCTTTTGAACTAAGTACTAAAGACTGCTTTACATCAAAGGTACAGTTGTAAAGCTGAGGGTGTTAATAATATGAATCATGACTCTTTGACTTCTTTAAAATATTTCTATGACTCATAATGAGATTAAAAGTTGACATTATTTCCAGAGATCTGAAATGTAGGCACCAAACTTTCATCCAAAATGACCAACTGGAAAACCTTTGTTTAACCATCCTCAGAATTATAGAAAGTAATAGTTACAAATGGAAAATTTTTCATCTCTCAAAACAGTTTGTATAACTTCCTCATCCATGCCAAAAGAAACTTAGATTGCAAAGAAACAAATGATTATAATTACAATAGTCTATGCATTGTATCAGGGCTTCCCTGATAGCTCAGTTGGTAAAGAATAGGACTGCAATCCAGGAGATCCCAGTTCCATTCCTGGGTCAGGAAGATTGGCTGGAGAAGGGATAGGCTACCCACTCCAGTGTTCTTGGGCTTATCTTGTGGCTTAGCTGGTAAAAAATCCGCCTGTGGTGCGGGAGACCTGGGTTTGATTGCTGGGTTGGAAAGATCCCCTGAAGAAGGGAAAGGCTACCCACTCCAGTATTCTGGCCTGGAGAATTCCATGGACTGTACATTCCATGGGGTCACAAAAAGTTGGACACTTCTTGTAAACGACATGGAACAACAAAGAGGACAAAACAAATGAACAAACTGAAAAGATCCCAACTTGTATGCTCAGCAAAACTTGGAAACAAATAAAATATGAAAACTCAAAAATATATCTATGTGAAGCCAAAGGTATTCCTTAAAAAAAGAGAGAGGGGAAAAAAAATCTCTTTTACAAAGGTCCACAAAGTTTAAGCAAGTTTTACATAAAAGAGGATTTCCAAATGATCAGTAAATATATTAAAAGTTCTCAACTTCACCGGTCACCATAGAAATCCAAAGTAGAAGAGTAACAATGTATGACAACATAACCCCTAGAAGTTAAAATTAACAAAATGACAATAGCAAGTATAAGCAAGGTTTTGGAGAAGCTAGAACTTTTGTACTCTGTTGTTGGAAAGCAAATTGTTACCAGTTAGAAAACTGTTTGGAATTATCTACCAAAAATGTAGATTTACCTACTGTGTGTGTGATAGTAGCTCAGTCATGTCTGGCTCTTTACGACCCCATGGACTATAGCTCCCCAGGCTCTTCTGTCCATGGAATTCTCCAGGCAAGAATACTGGAGTGGGTTGTCATGCCCTCCAGGGGATCTTCCCGACTCAGGGATTGAACCCAGGTCTCCTGCATTGTAGGTGGATTCTTTACCATCTGAGCCGCCAGGGAAACCTTCTGTATAAGCCAACAATTCACCTCTGAGTTATAAACCCCCCACCCATCCATGCATACATTTGTGCAGTATAAGAAACTAACAATATTTATAGAAGTGCTGTTTTTTTATAGACAAAAACTAGAGATGTCCAAATTACCACCCACAATAGAATGCATACAGACATGAATGCTATAAGACAATGAAAAAGGATAAACTACTTCTTTAGAATGTAAACAATAACAATTTGAGTGTGTCTTACCTATATAATGACATAAAGATACCTAATTGATTATTTCATTTATATGAATGTCACAACAGTGAAGACATTTCTTTGATGATAAAGTCAGACTAGTGGTTATCCACTAGTCTGGGAAGCATATTTGCTTCCCAGGTGGCACTAGTGATAAAGAACCCACCTGCCAATGCAGGAGACACAAGAGATGTGGGTTTGATCCCTGTTTCGGGAAGATTCTCTGGAGAAGGAAATGGCACCTACTCCAGTATTCTTGCCTGCAAAATTCCATGGACAAAGGAGCCTGGTGGCTACATTCCATGGGATTGCAAAGAGCTGGACACAACCAAGCACAGGTAGATATAAACTAGATGAAATATGAAAGAGGCTTCTGTAGCGCTATTAATATTCTGTATCTTGACCTAACTGGTAGTTTTATAGAGGCTTCTAGCTCTCCACTCAAGATATGTGCATAAGACACATTTACCTTTCTATATCTGTCTGTACTAATAAGGAAGCTCTGTATGCACTCGTTTAAACAAATAATTCAAGATACATTTGATAAATAAATGAAAGTACGAAACAATGTTTATGATACTTAATGTTTATGTAGGAAAAGTATCAAAATGAGAACATATATTAGTTTACATTTGTATTTTCATAGGAAGGACAAACAAGAATCAATCAATGTAATTAGGTATGGAAAGTAAAGAAGTGGAGGAAACAGAAGCAAGAAGAATGGGATGAGAGGACATTAATTTAAAGTGTCATTTTGAATTTGAACAATGTTAATATATTCCCAGTTTGAAAAACAGTTTTTCATGCATAGGTATTCCAATGATGAAAATACTTGAGTTAATTATTTACTATATTTGTTCTTAAAATTGCTAGAATTGAGAGTTGTCTTGTTTTTCTATGAAACATTGCTTCCTTTTTAAAGAATATAACTTCTATTCAAATCATCCCAACTCTGTCCATGATGGCATCAAATATATACAAATGATTTGTCATTGAATTCTGAATATGAGAGGGAGAGAGAGTTCTTCCTAAGCATAAACATATGTCATTTGTTTTCAGTTCAGTTCAGTTCAGTTCAGTCACTCAGTTATGTCCAACTCTTTGTGACCCCCATGAATCGCAGCACGCCAGGCCTCCCTGTCCATCACCAACTCCCGGAGTTCACTCAGATTCACATCCATCGAGTCCGTGATGCCATCCAGCCATCTCATCCTCAGTCGTCCCCTTCTCCTCCTGCCCCCAATCCCTCCCAGCATCAGAGTCTTTTCCAATGAGTCAACTCTTCGCATGAGGTGACCAAAGTACTGGAGTTTCAGTTTTAGCATCATTCCTTCCAAAGAAATCCCAGGGTTGATCTCCTTCAGAATGGACTGGTTGGATCTCCATAATATTTACTTTGACACTGCCTTCACTAAGTTACATTGCTGAAACACCCTCAGATAGTCTAACAAATGTTTGATCCTGCAGCGGTGTCTGGGGTCCAGGGGCCAGCTGGTGTTCTATCTCAGCTTTCTATTCAGGGCACTACCTTTCCACAGATATCTTACAAGCTCTATGGGGTCTGATTCAATGATATGAAGGATATTCTGTTGTCATTTATTTAGAATATTATGGACTATAAAGAAAGCTGAGCACAGAAGAATTGATACTTTTGAACTGTGGTGTTGGAGAAGACTCTTGAGAGACCCTTAGGCTGCAAGGAGATCCAACCAGTCCATCCTAAAGGAGATCAGTCCTGGGTGTTCATTGGAAGGACTGATGTTGAAACTGAAACTCCAATACTTTGGCAACCTGATGCGAAGAGCTGACTCATTTGAAAAGACCCTGATGTTGGGAAAAATTGAGGGCAGGAGAAGGGAACGACAGAAGATAAGATGGTTGGATGGCATCACTTACTCAATGGACATGGGTTTGGGTGGACTCCAGGAGTTGGTGATGGACAGGGAGGCCTGGCGTGCTGCGGTTTATGGGGTTGCAAAGAGTTGGACACAACTGAGCAACTCAACTGAACTGAACTGAAGGTGTTTGGGGTATATAATATATATAATATTAAATATATAAACATATATATTGCTATTACTACTTTTTTATTAACATGCACTTCTGAAATTCGTATGACTTATTTATTAATATGCACTAATTCATCATTTAATTTGAGCTTTTCTTTACAGTCTAAATGTGTTTTTGTAAGCATCTGTTTTCCTTACTTATTTTGTTAACCTGCATCTCTGGTTGTGTTGAGATTAATTTAAAGAGAGTTGTTTTTTTCTTATTTGGAGCAAATATTTGGGGTCTTTCAGTGACTTATGACTTTTTTACACTTAAATAGTGTGGAAAAATAAAACTATTTTTATACACAAAGGAAAGCATCCGCAGGAATTTCTAAATGTTTTGTTGACATGAATGATTAATGAGGGTTTCCCTGATAGCTCAGTTGGTAAAGAATCTGCCTGCAATGCAGGAGACCCCAGTTCCATTCCTGGGTTGGGAAGATCCCCTGGAGAAGGGAAAGGCTACTCACTCCAGTATTCTGGCCTGGAGAATTCCATGGGATTGCAAAGAGTCAGACACAACTGAGCTCACTTCAATTCATAATTAATGAAGGGAGCAGGTACAAGGTAGCAGTAATATTGTCCTGAAAGGAGTAGGGCAAAGAGTGTGGTCAGGAAGCCAGTTACTGGAAAATTGGGCCGAGTTTCTACATCTTAATCAGTGTGTAAATGACAGAGGTAGTTTATGATGGTGGAGACTTCAACATGGAGTCACACAGGGTGGGTTACATGCGGTGGATTAGAAAAGAGAAGATCCCAGTTCTCAGTCTACTTCTATTACCAGTTAGCAATGGGACCCTCTGGCATGTCACCTAACATCTCTGAGGTTCAGTTCCTTTATCTCTAAAGCAAATGAATGACACTCTTAAAGTCCCTTTAGGCTCTCACGTAGAAAAAAGCAAGCCTTTCCACATAGGATTACATTCCTAACACTGGTTATAATTAAAAAATAAATTTTGAGATGCTGGATTAAACTAGCTAAAATTTGTAACTGTATCCTGAGGACAAAGTTAAAGGCATCTGGGAGCTAGCTGACTAATGTTCTAGGCCTGGCTTTCGTGCAATTGGCTACTTTGGGCAAATTTATGCATTTGTATACGGATTAGGTTCGTTTTCTGTATTGTCAACTTAGCTAGGTCGTCCTTGAATTTTCTATCAGGAATAATATTGGTTATTCTCTTTGCTTTTTTCCAGCAAAATAACTCAAAGAAATAATCTGAGTCTCTCAACATATAGTTCTAGTTTCCAAAATATTACAGTGAGGAGTTTTGACAGGGTTGTACCAGAAGGAAGTAATACACTGGGGCATTTCAGGTGAATTATTCCAAAAAACCTGGCCCCATTATCAAGCTTTATGAAAACTAAACATAAATGTAAACCTTAGGTTATTGTTTATCTCCTATAGACCTTCATTTATCTCCTATAGACCTATGTTTATCTTCTTAGACCTTCATCTGTTAAGAGAAGGTAAAGAGAAGGGAAGAGTAAAGAACTGAAATGAGTAGCCCATACCAATTAGACAAAATGGAGAACTAAAACAATTATCAACTACTTACACACTCACAACCAATATGACATGAGCTATGAGTTAACTGCTAAAGACAACGACTTTTAAACCAACCATTTATCTTTTCATTTTAAAATGTAAAGCACAAACATGAAAGGACTAGAAATGCTTTATTTGATGGAGCTGTATGAACAGGTGAGAGTTTAGTTAACAATTTTCATGTGCTATTTCATTGTAACTTCAAGCAGATACACCGTAACAACATTGTTAATATTGTTTACAGCATAATTGATTTGTCTAATTACAAGGAGCTGTCATATTTTATTTTTTATCAAATAGTTTTCATGATGAGAATGAAAGAGACCATAATATAATGTAGAAAAGCACTCAGAGGAACAAGTAGTGCCACATTCAAAAGTATTCTTTTAGACATTTTTTTGTCATGTCCAGATTAAGATATTTTGTCAGTCTCCACGGTACATCTGTGAGGTATAAGGTTGTTTGTCCAGAAATCCTTACTTTACACACGGCAAAAATAAGCACAGAATGTTTAGCAAATTTTCCAAGGCCACATATTGTGTCAGGATAGCACTGGACAGAATTTATCTCTGATATTTTTCTTATATGGCCCAGTGCCTAACACAGTGCCTTAGAAAGGGTAAATGCTCAACAGTCGTTAAATGAAAAGAATGAATGGATAAACCATTCTTTTCTATGAAATTGAGAAAACCATCATATTTTCTCTCTATTCCTTTAGTCATTAAATTGGACAAGCTGGAGGAGTAGTTGAGCAATAAACTTCATCCACTGTCCTACCCACAAGTTTTCACTGTTACAAGAAGAGGCTTAATAAGATGGTATCATCTGATTGGTACTGAAGTTACATACTTCCAGGCAGCCCTCCATATGGAGTGGCATTAATCTTGGTTCATCATATCATTGGCTTTTGTGGTGTAAGTTAGGTCTACCAGCCAGTGGCCAAGACTAACTATTCACAAAAGTCATTGAAAATTCGTTATTAATAATTAACATGTTATTGATCTACTAGCCCAATGATATTCCAGTGAAACAGTGTTCTATATCTTGGACCTAAAGAACTTAGTTGCAGTCCTTGAAAATAAATCACTTGGCTAGTATTGGCTCTGGCTCCTTTGGACTTTGCTGAAGATGATTAAAAAGCCAGAAAGAGTAATTCAATTTACTTCCTGAGTTAATGTGTCATAAGTTACATTGCTACTGTAAACATAATAGAGGTCACAGTCGCATGACATTTATTCATTTATTTATTTAGACTGTACCACGTGACATGCAGGATCTTAGTTCCCTGACCAGGGATCAAATCTGTGCTCCCAGCAGTGGAAGTGTGGAATCCTAACCATTGTATTGCCAAGGAATTCCCTGGCATGACTTTTATTGTTGATAGAAAAATGTAGTTATAAAACATAAGTGTTTATATCACTGAGGGACAAAGAATGGCAAAAGTATAGTTATTTTCCCCAGTGATGCATCATCAAATAAGTTAAAGATTGTTATTCATTTTATTAGCTGCTGCTGGTGCTGCTAAGTTGCTTCAGTCGTGTCCGACTCTGTGCGACCCCGTAGACGGCAGCCCACCAGGCTCCCCCGTCCCTGGGATTCTCCAGGCAAGAACACTGGAGTGGGTTGCCATTTCCTTCTCCAGTGCATGAAAGTGAAAAGTGAAAGTGAAGTCGCTCAGTCGTGTCCGACCCTCAGTGACCCCCTGGACTGCACTGATAACTAATTACCTAAAAAACAAGTAAGATATCTCATGGCAAACTTAATGGTTAAAATGTGTTCCTTCCACTTTGATGACATTTATATATTTTTTTGTTTTGAGCAATAAAGCCTATTTCACTCCATAGAATGATCCTATTAAAGTGAAATGAAAATCCTCTTGCATCTGTCACCCAAATTTGGTGACTGATGTAAAATCTCACCCGGGTGACGTCTTACTAGGGCACAGTCGGGAGGAGTCTGGCTAGTTTACATCTCATTCGCTTATATTTAAACAAACGATTCACCAGACTTGCCTAATTGGATGGAGTATTTCCACTGGAGTGAATTTCCTAATTGTAATTCAAGACAAATCTTAGGGATAAGATTCATCAAGCCTTTCCACTCCATCTTATCATGTCTAAAGTTCAGAGATATTCTGAGCTCTAAAAGAGCATGACAAGGAACTTAAAGCATTCTTTGGTGAAACTGTTACCCATTTTTAGAGAAGAGTCACAACTAAAATAGATATATATACAGAAATAAAATTAAACTATTGAATATCAACATATTGGGGAAATTGAATTTAGATACCTACATGATGCAAAAGAGCAGCTTTTGTATAAGCTACTAAAGCCTTTAAACTTAAAGCATAGTCTTTGTTTTCACTTAAAAGTAAATATCTAACTGAAGCCAGAAATTTCATTTTGTAATTGTGTCAATTATGTTTAAAAGATCATTATGAAGTAAAATTTAAATCAGTTTGTGAACAACCTTAAAGTGACTGGAAATAGAAAAATATAAGCACCCACAGCCAGCAACAAACAAATGAGATTCTTGAGCGCCAGACCCTCCAACTTGTCTGCTTATCATTCAGTCCCTTTGCTCACCCTTTCTACACCAGGCAGAAGAGTAAAATATGTTCAAAGAAATCCCCTGGACTACATGATTTCAATTGCCTGTGTCACTGTAGACAAACAGAAGATCCTATTTTCAAAGTTCTAAAGCGATTTGCGAGGGCTGCGCATACGTGTCTTATTGTCGTCGTTGCTTCTGTCCTGGAGAATTTGGTTGGCCAGGGCTCTCTCCAGGGTGGTGCGCAGGAGTGACAGGAAACTGAAATCCATAGCCATTGTATCCATCCAAGTAGACACACTGGAAGAAGCTGATGGGGGCTAAGAAAGAGAGCATGATGATTTATTAAAAAAAACAACTAGAATGTGATTAGGAACAGAGGTAAAGCATTGTGAGGCAGTCTAATTCAATGCATATGGGCATGGGTTCCACGGACAGTCTTGGCAACAGCCAGCATTCTGTCAACCGACCACAGACTTCCTGCAGCTGGCCAGGAAAGAGAATGATAATTGCAGCTTGCAGTATGTGGAATATGGGGCGGGGGAAGCTAGTTAAATCCACATGAGTCTAAGGGCTTAGGAAGTAGAATAGAGCAAAGTGTGGGTAGAAAGAAGCTAAGGGAGACAACAAGGGATTATTCTGATTTCATCATCCATGACGTCAGCTGACTTTAATCACTGAGCTTTTTCACTGATGAAAATAGTTTGGAGAAATCTTGAATTTAGTTCTTCTTTCCCCTTTGTCTTATCCAGAAATGTTTTCTATTTTGTTTTAGCCTCAAAGAGGGGCAGTAACACAACCCTCGCCCCTGCACCCTCGCCAAGGTTGTGAGAGTCTAGGGTTAGGGGTTGGACAGGCTACAGAGAAGGAAAGCAGTAATGCTGGGCCTGCATGAAGCAGGAATGGCAGCGCCAGTAGTCATAGGGGGAGAGACCATCAGAATCAGGCTACCTTCCAGCTGAGCTTTCTCATTCACAGGCACTGTTCTGACATTTATTTCATTGATGCCAAATGGTATGAGTGAAAATATCATTGTAGCGGCACATTCTAGATCTTCTATAAAAGGCTCATGAATGTCAAACTATAGAACTGCTTCATGGAAAGATGAAAATATTGTTTTGCTACGGTAAATCCCCCAAGTGAACTGAAAATATTTGACACTTTTGTTTTTTACTAAAAAATGGAATTATTTTATCTATTTGATTCTTTTAAATTAAAATTTTTATCTTGAGATCATTGAAGAGTCACATGAAATTGTAAGAAATGATGCAGAGAGAGCCCATGTATCTGTCACCTAGTGTTCACCAATGGCAACATCTTTGAGAAATGAATGATACTATAATATCCCAACCAGGAAATTGACATCAATATAATCCACCTATCTTATGTTTTAATAATTATTTATGAAATAAGAGATTTTGAGTATTATGTGATACAGCCACAAATTGTTATAAGTAGGTGAACAATTGGGAAAGCATTGCTATATAAATCAAAAACATGCTTAGACTGACTTTATTGACTTTGCAACCATATCTGAAAGTATTAAGACTACTTATTTATTTCTTATTTCATACAACCCGATTATATGAAGGATTATAATTTGTTATCCCTCATCTGTTGCAGCAGCCGCAGCATCTAAGCAGTGCTTAAAACATAGTAGGCTCTTGATATTTTTTCAATGATTTACATATATTAATATAACAGGAAGTGTTTGCTATTATAGAGGTCATTTTTGTAATTTCCTTCAGAAATACATTTAAGAAAGATTGTGGAACCCAGAGAACATTATTGACATTATTTCCTCAGATAAATGTCTATTTTTTATTTCAAAAGCCTTATGTGATGCAAACTTAGATTATACTTATAAAAAATTCCTTCCTTTAGTCTGTGCAGCAATGACTTTTATGCATATGTGAATTCAAGATGTATTGCTTTACCATCTGAAGAAAAAATGTCTTACTTGGATATGCTGGAATAATAAAAAAATAGGACATTGAATATTGATTGCATTATAAAATCAACGATCCCAAAGACTGAATATTAACAGCCTGCCATATATCGAGAAAAATTAAAAGGAACTTTGAATCTTAGAAGTGAGTTTCTAAGCAATTGAATTGCTGAGACCTATTTCTACATTTTTTTCATTTTGAGGTAAAAAATTTCAGCATATCACTTCAGCTGTCTTTTCATAAAGCAGACAGTAACACACAGTTAAACACAGATTCAGTTAGAGTATTCAGGATCAGAGCTGTGTAGAATGGTTTGCAATAAATGCCACTTCAGTCATGACTTTGTAATTCTTCCAAATATGTGCCTCTTGACTAACATGAATAGTGCAGAACTCCTCTTTGAAATGTAAGTGACCTACTTTAATGTTATTCTTCATGTATGTGCTACAAATATTTTTCTTCTAATGCTGGTTTTCTTAAGAGAGTCTAAACTTTTAGTTTGTATGTACCAGCTACAGAATGCCTTAGTGGTTTTAATCATATTTTTTTAAACTTACTTTTCTGCTTCTTTGTGGAAGATACATCTTCAGCTTCTTCTAGTGGATACAAAAATATGAAAATAATTACCTTGTACATTCATAGCTATTATACAAATATGTAGGGAAATGAAAAATGTCTTAAAAGGTGCACAATATGAAAGAAACAGGAGTTATCTGCCCTTCTTATAATAAACTCTGGGTTCTTATTCAGGTTCTGTTCAGTGTTTAACTACAAACTTTAGTAGGTTAAGAGAGAGTAATAGAAGAGGAAGCAATGAAAGAAAAGAATGGAAAATGCTGCAGGCAACTGTTCACATAGAAATTGGTCCTGACGTGTTGGATGCCAATGGAGGGCTGGCTTGACACTCATTCCTTTCTTTGAAGAGGTTTTTGATGCTCAGAGTTATAATATGGTAAGGATGGACTCTTGCTATGAAACAAATGTTTTAATCAAAATAATTTTAAACTTGTGAGAGACATGAGTTTTAGTGGTCATCCTTGTCATGAAAGCATAGCAGCAGGCTGGCATCCTGCACCCTTTCCTTCTCTCAGGTGGCTCAGGGACTCTCTTGCTGAAGTGATATGCACCATGTGTCTATCTAATGAAGGATAAATTACACTATTCATTTGAACCCCTTTTCCCAGGTTAGAAGTTCTTAACTGGTGTACACAGATAAACTTTCACGAGTTTCTTAGAAACCTATGAAATGTTAAGATATGAACGTGTGTGTGTGTGTTTTGTCTGAAGTAGGTTTTAGATTTCATCAAATTCTAAATGAGTTCAAAAAACTTTCTTCTCAAAGTGTGATCCAGTAGTTCTAACATTACTTGGGAAACTGATATAAACACAGTTATTGGTCTCCAATATCAATTTATTTCATTTCTAAAAGATTTCCAAATGATTTGTATATAAAGTTGTTTGGGAAGTTATGTTCTAGAAGTAAAAAAAAAAATTAAGTTATTGTTCTTAATAATTGTTTTATAACCCCCCCAACATTTTAGTATTCAAAAATATCTTAAGTGTAAATCATCTCATAAGAATCAAAAACCTATTCTCTTGTGTCATTTCCCAAAGTTCTGTTTTCCACACTGTTAATTAATTCCAGACACTGCCACAAAACTTGTATTTTGATGACAAGAACACATCTTAGGCAAACTCTCATTGTCCATAGGCAAGTCTGAAAGTAGAATAGAAAATATCTATCGTATAACAAACCAAACTAGGAAGGCAGGAAACCCTTCCGGAAAAAAAAAGCATTAAATTAAATTAGTTGAAAACCTTACAATACAGATGAATAAATTTAGTCCTGGAAATACTCGCCTAAGGTCATGTATCTGATTGTAGCACATTTTTCTGAGGTTTGACATCAGTCTTCCCTCCCTCTCTCTCTTCCTCCTTCCTTCCATCTTTTCTTTATGCTATTGTTGCTAATATAAGCAAGTTATCTCAATTTTTCTTAATAAATACATGTCAATATCATATTTGAACATTTATGTGGTCCTCCTTCTGTCAAACAACATTTGTGAAAGGATGATTTTGAAATATTTCTTTTATAATCTGATTGGCCTACAAATTATTTAATAATTACTTGTAAATAAATCAGTATCCAGTTAGTCTTAAATATATAGAGATATACAGATATATAATATATACAGATGTATAATATATATGTATAGCATGCTATATATATATATATATATATTCCAAATAATGTACAAAAGCAGTTTACAGATAAGTGTACCATCTAAACTTTGCTTAGGTAAAGTTGAGAACCAGAATAGTTAAATAAAACAGATAGAAAAAAAATTTACAGACGAGAAATCTCATAGTGAACTGAAGATAACAATCTTACCTTTAGTCTTCTTTGAAGTTGGTACATCTTCAGAATCTTCTCCTAGAGAGTAAAGAAAGATGTATCAATTCATGACCTATTTCCCAAACAGGAGACACTGTATTTAGGGGTTTTTAAGAGATAGAAGGTCTCAATCTATAAACTCTGCATCAAGTATCTCTATGAACAAGAACTTTCTACCAAATAAAGCAACTTGCCTGTCTGGGACAGAGAGTGGGGAGGAAACAGATGCTGTGCCAGGCCTGTGGTCAGCAGGCCAACAGTCTGGTGGGGGCAAGCAGGACCTGCAGTGATCCTCCCAAACGTGCCTGTCCTCCTCTGACTCTTAAAACTGCCTCCCCAAACCACAATCGCTTTCGGAATTTAGGGAATTTTAAGTAAATAAATTGAGGAAATACTTCATCCACATCTTTTGTTAGCAGACGTCTGATGATTGTAAAGACAATGAAATGGCATTAAAAGCTGAACAAAAGCTCAGACATAAACAATGACCCTTCAGGTGCATTACATATATTGCATGGTCTTTAGTGCAGTCTACTTAAAAGATACACAGCGGAATAATGTGGCAGTAATTTTAAGTAGGAGATTATTCTAATACAATATAATTAAATGATCTTTGCATTTTTATATCAATTTTTTAGCACTTATAATGATTGGAAAGAGGGTCAATTTTATATTATTTATTCAGATTTTGCATAACAGCTATTCATAAGTAGTTAGAAAAGGGATAAATATGTTACTATGCAAATTTTATCTAGTAGGTCAGAAATGTGACCTTTGGGAAGAGATATACTATGTAAAAGAACAAAATGGGGAAAAACAAAACTACTAGCATTTTTTATGATGAATTATTGAAGTTTCAACCTAATTAGTTTTTAAAATATTTAAATATAGGTTTAACCCAGTTAAATATTGGATTAAGTGGCCTTAAACTGTCCTATCAACAGTTACAAATAAAATAATGGTATAAATGATTAAATTATATTTTAAAGAAACATAATATTTAAAAAAAATCAGAATTCTTAGATGAATCAAATAATGATCATATTTGTGTAGTAAAAATCTGCTAATTTCTATGGAAGATGTTTACAAAATTAAAATGGTGCAAGGTCCTTGTACAAGAAAAATATATATTATTTTTGTAGATAGTAGCACACTTAAAACCAAAGCACTTATTCTCTGGATCTATTTGTTACCCCCAGGGAAATAAATGTGGACAGAATAAAAACCTTATCTTATTTTCTTTCCAAAAATCGGTATTCTGACCCAGAGTAAACTAACTATAGGTGATAGAAACTGGCAAGAACTGAGTCACATGTCAACTGCTCAGGCTAACCAGATGGAGAACAGAGACACAAGATAAGCAGCAAGCCCTAGGGCAGTTGCCCTAGAGACACAATCTCTGTGTAAGTAACTTAAGAGTAACTGGAATTTACTGAAGGAGGATCAATTCATATGATTTTCATTGCTCAGAATACAAAAAAAAAAAAAATACTGAGAAAGGCACTACAGCCCATTTACTCTTATAACTTGTGCCTTCACTGGGCAAGTGATGGTTTGGATGAAATATTCAATACTTGACTCTGAATGGGTACAGTCATTATTATAAAAGAAGTATCAAAATGTGCCAGGGAAATTTTAGGGAATGACTTGTTTTAGTGGGAGGGGTCATCAGAAAATTATTTTATAAAGAAAGTCTAACTCGAAACGAGCTCTTTCATACAGAGGAGATTTTGACTAAAGGAGACAGTAAGCTGAAAGTGAAGGCTATCAGATGAAGAAAGACTAGATCCAGCAAAAGAAAGGCCATTCAGGAAGCACAGCAAACACGGAGGCGGGCAGGAGAACCACATCTGGAAAAGCTGGATAGGATTGTCACGTGCAAAGTGTTTATAGGTCAGGCTGAGTTGTCTCTACATAATGTCACGGCAAGTGGAAGTTGTTCAAGAGAAAAATAATATTTTAGATGTGTTTAGTAAAAATGACAAAACTAGAATATGTGAGAATGGATTCAGAGAAAGAAACAGGGAATGCATTTTCATAGTCAACCCAGAAACCAGTGATCTCTGCAACTAGGAGTCACTAAAGGAGTTGAGAGTAAATGAGGCTTCGTATGTAGAGTTAAATGGAATTGAATACCGTGAGTGCAAGAGATGACTACAGAAAGCGGTAACGTGGTTTTTTATTAAGATTGAAGAAAGATGGTGGTGCCATTCCCAGCAATGAGGAAAACCTAAACTCATTAACTGGGAATCACGGAAAGTTAATTTTCCTAAGTTCAGTTGTGGTGTTGGCCAGTCGTGAAGTTTCAATATCTAGAATGAAGCAAGCCAAGGAAGGCAAGATATCTGGAAAAGTTTAGAAGAGATATTCATTGTGTTAATGGACAAAACTGGGAGGGTTGAGACATCACTTTTAATGATGGCAATAAGAGTTAATATTTCCTAACACTTAAACCATCTCCTGGTTCCTATTAAGTAATTTCACATGTGCTGGCATATTCAATCCCTACAGCACTTCTCTGCACAGATTCTCTTATTTAAAACTCCTGTACAGACAGAGTAGAGAGGGGTTAAGTACTGCCCAAGGGCATAAAATGAGTGATTGGCAGGGCTAGGACATGAACTCCAAACTGCGTGGGTCAGAGCTGCTTGAATGAAGATTTATATTTAATTCACAAAGAACGCACTGTAACCTGCCCTCCTTTGTTCTAAGCACGAATACTAACACATTTCACATCCTCAGCAAATCTGTGAGAAGGTACTATTATCATTCCTGTTTCACAGAAGGGACCATTAAAGTCTAGAAGGTTCCAGAGCTAGGAAGTGGGAAAATCAGGATTCAGACTTCAGCAACCCACTCTGGTTTCCAGAGACTGTGCTGTTCACCACTAAGCAATCCTACCTCTCAAAAATGGCCTTCTAAACTCAGTCTTCTCTGATTCTAGAACATTATATTGCTGTTAGCATTATATTGTTTAACAAGTATCTGCCAGAAGGCTCAGACAGAGTCAGTTCACACGTGAGTCATGCACTTGTGCAGAGCAGAGATGAAGCAGTGTTTATATTTCTCTGCTCTTTCAACAATCTGTTCTCCTTTGGTGTGGATGAATAGAAGAGTTACCTAGCTGTCTTTGGAAACAGTAATGAAGAGTAAAAGGTAATACCTGTTTTGTTTGCCTAACCACTTCAGTTTAATCATATACCAAACAATGGAGAATAAAAATGTCTTATTTTGACTTTCAAACTGAGGACTCCATCCTATACTTTCATAGAAACTGAATATTGCTTGGAGTTAAAGCCTCAAGATGTGATGAAGAACTGGTGGGAAGCTTTGTCCAGAAGTGTGGCTGTAAATGAAACCAGAACAAAAGCACAAGAGCTTCAGGAACAGAAAGGGTAAGAGACATTTTATACAAGGGAATCATCGGAAGATATTTGTCAGCAGGAGGAAGAGGATCTTTTAAAGTGAGAAATGAAAGTGCGGGATTGAGGGAGCAAGATCAGGGGAGACAAGAAAGGACAGAGTCAAGGAGGACATGGAGTGATAAATCTTGGCAGAAGCAAAGCTTCTTCACTTGAGCTTGAGAGGGTAGTGGTGGGTAAAAAAGTGAAAAGAAGAAAAGAGATTGTATTTTGGAGAGAAGCAAAATGTTAAAGGATACACATTGATGGCATATATTGTGTATTTTTGTTATTTTTTACAGATAACATTTTTCTCTGTAGTGCCCAGTCTGCTCTGCATACTCTTAGCAAACAGGATAAATAAATAAAAACTACCTAAATAATGCATGTGTGTACCAGCAGTTACTGTTTATTTCTACTGGCAGTCTATTCTGATTTGTGTAGAGTTTCAAGAAATGCTCATAGGTAAGCATCTGGCATCCTGAAGCACAGACACAAAAGTAGCTTAGCATGGATTTTTGTATTCTTCTTTACTCCTCTCACTTCACCTTATTCACAGCATCACCTTGTGTCTGCAGACTTATTGAAAGCTTCAAATTATTTTCTCAACTGATTTGCTAGATTAGGTGTAAATAGCTTGACAGAATATTATATTCTAAGAGTTTATATTTTTTCAAGACATCCTAAGAATCTACAGTAGTTCCAGGCAACAGTTGACGGCCAGTTTATTTTAGCTATCAGGTGTGAATAGCTACTTCTACACATGTCATTATTTAAAACGGTCGTGAGTTTTAAAGAAAATTAACTGCTACACTGAGCAATATCCACAGATTCCTGGAATTGACCACAGGGAGTAATAAAGTATGCAGAGACAGTTCACATTTAGAACCTTGCACACAGTGAAGCCAAGGGTATTCAATAAGCGTGTGCAATCCTTTCTGAGTGTCTATTCTGTCACTCTAAGGACAAGACATGACTGTCTTGAGGGCAATGTCAGAACAACTTAACATCACCAATAAATGAATGAGGCCACATTGTTGGTACCCGAAGACTAATAATGGACAGTGACAAACATTTTACCAACTATGCCTTCTACACTGACTTTCTCTGTGCTGTGCCATGCTAAGTCCCTTCAGTTGTGTCTGACTCTTTGTGAGCCCCTGGACTGTAGCCTGCCAGTCTCCTCTGTCCATGGGATTCTCCAGGCAAGAACACTGGAGTGGGTTGCTGTGCCCTCCTCCAGGGGATTTTCCCAGCCTGGGGATGGAACCCACATCTCCTACATCTACTGCATTAGCAGGCAGGTTCTTTACCACTAGCACCACTTGGGAAGCCCAGGGGACTTTCTTTGGGGTCTATCAGAAGGAGGGATCAGAGGGAGTGAGCCCAGCAGCTAGTACCTATTTAGAAGCCTTCAGCCAAAAGTAACTGTTCCATTTTTTATTTTTTCCTCCTGGAACAAAATCTCCATGAATTTTATCACTCGTGTTCTAAAAAAGTGGATTGCTTTAAGTCCACATCAAAATAAGTGAGATTTTAAAATTATTATTTTATCTCATTTTTTTCATCCATTTTGACACAAAAGGCTTATAAGAAAAGCCTGTCTCTAACTAGGGAAGTAACCTTTTATCATCATTATCACCATCATTATCATCATCATCCTCACAGACTGCAATTAATGATCACTTACTATGCACAAATCACTTGTGAACTCTATTTTATCTTACTTAATCTTCCCAAAGTTTCAAAGAGGTAATTTTAATATCATTATTCACATTCAAAAAATAAGGCTACTGAATACAAAGATGTTAAGCAATTTACCCAAATTTTTAAGTCAGGATGGGAATTCAGTCCATCTAAAGCCAGTTTCCCTGTTATCAGCCACAACCCTATGAGGATGTTCATATTTCTACCATGTATTCATTTCTAAATTGTTTTATGAAAACCTACACTGATATTAGTATCCATCAAGAGTCCACTCCAGCAAACAATCTCTAACAATATTCCATTTCAGCAAGGGGCGTCCAAGAAAAAAAGGAGTCAATAATTTTATTCTGAATTAAGTTTTCATCCATATACTACAAGGAAGGGTGTTTTATTTTTTTTTTAAAGGTTTGTGTCTATATATATTAACTGAGGATGAGGATGGTTTGCTTGAAAGAAGATTAAATTGAGGCTTCTATGAGTCAAGCTTTGTACAATTTTAACAACAGATTTAGTTTTGTACAATTGTCTAGAACTAGACTATCAGATATTCTACTTTTTAATTGAGAAAAGTAAGGCATGAGCCTTGGTTAAAATGCGATTTGTGGGCAACATTAAAAATACTAGTAGGCACAAATACTTCTGATAATATGGCAGACAACAACAACGACTATGAAAGTGCATCTTTTGTTGCAGTGCTGGACTCAGAGGACATAAGGAAAATCTCCAAACAGAATCCCTCCTCCTGCCCCAGAAACAGGGGAGAAATCTTGCTGATACATGAAGGGTGAGGTCATCCTGAGGACAAGTGATGACATTAAAACTGGAACTCAAAAACTAAGTGTGCAAGGAGCAAAGTGGGAGTGCAGGGGCTAAGATTCGTTTCTATGCCAGGGATGGTAGGATGAAAATATAACTGACCCAGAGGTTTTTGAGAAGATAACAGCAATACAGTATTTAAATTTCCTCCAAATTCCACCATAAGAACAGACAGCAAAAACCACAGGCAATATTTACTACAAAATGCAATGAACCCTAAAATACTTATGAATGGGGACAATCAGACAGTCAAAAACCCTCAGAGATCAGTGTTTTCAGAAGAGAAAGCATAAGGAAATAATGGGGATTCTGAGAAACCTGAAAATGAGGACCCCTCCTACAGCCAACAGGTATTTTCTGAAAAGTGAGAGAGAATAATTTTTGATCATCAGCTGAAACTAAGAGGGACTTTGCCCAGTGTTCAGCAGATGAGCATAAATGGTTCACCATGAGTCTGAGTGCTCCTGCCATCATCTACTCTATGACCCTGAGAAACTGATAAGCTAGTGCTGACCCCCAAAATGAGACACCTCAGGTGGGAAGAAATTGCTAGGAGTGGAATAAACTGGAGCAGGACAGGGACAATGGAGACAAAGAAAGATAAAGTCAGACAGAAATGAGGGAAAGAAAAACAATGTGATTTCATGAAGTCTCAAACACAGAAAAGACCATCATGAGTGAGAGTCCAAAGAAACAGCAAACGACAAAGTTATATCACAAAGTACTTCATATTCAAAATTTAATATATTATGAATGTTTTAAGAAATAAAATGTAAATTTATGAATAAGAACAAGCAACAGGTGATTGTGAAAATAACAAGTAAGATTAAAATAACTATTATAAGAAAAATATAAATTATAGGGTTCAAGAAATAATTAGTGAATATATGTTGAAGCGAAGTGAAGTGGCTCAGTCGTGTCCAACTCTTTGCAACCCCATAGACTGTTGCCTAACAGGGTCCTCCGTCCATGGGATTTTCCAGGCAAGAGTACTGGAGTGGGTTGTTAGAAGGGATCAAATTATACTACATATGGCATAGAGACACAAGAAGATGAAAAACTTAAAAGAGGTGTTGAAAGAGAAGAAATAATATACATATCCAACACGTTCCTAATCAGCAGAAAAAAATGAAGACACATGTTTGAAGAATAAAGGCTATTAATCCCTCAAATTGGTAAAAGAAAGAAAATGTATACTGGAAGCATTTCACAATAAAAATAAGCTTATTCCAATAAACTTGACTGAGACTGCAGCAGATGAAATGCAAAGATAAAATATTTAAAGAATCCAGAAAGAAAAGATAGATCATATAAGAAGAAATGACAATTCAACTGATAACAGAATTCTCCCACCTCAGTGGAAGAAGAAAAAACAAGACAGTGGACTGAAAATGTTCAAAGAGTGATAACTGGTGACCTAGATATGTGCCTAGCAAAATGCTCTCAGGAATGAGGATTACTTAAAGACATTGTCAGAGAAATAAAAAGAGTATATTTTCCACCAATAGGTTTTGCTCAAGGCACTTCTAAAGAAGATGCTCTTAAAAGAAGTAGGGCAGCAAAAGAAATTCAGAGATGCAAATGAAATGGTAAATAGTAACATTGGTAAACATATGGGTAAAGACAGACACATACTGATTGAAAAAATAATACTAACAAAATCTGACATTCATACAGTTTAAAGGTTAGAACTAAAAATACTGAACAAAATTAGCATGTAAATCAGGATTAGAAATTCTAGGGAAACATCTACTTCTGCCTCATTGACTATGCTAAAGCTTTTGACTGTGTGGATCACAATAAACTGCGGAAAATTCTTAAAGAGATGGGAATACCAACCACCTTACCTGTCTCTTGCGAAACCTGTATGCAGGTTAAGAAGCAACAGTTAGAATCTTAAACAACTAACTGGTTCCAAACTGGGAAAGGAGTATGACAAGGCTGTATATTGTCACTCTGCTTATTTAACTTAATGCCAGGCTGGATGAATCACAACTGGAATCAAGATTGCTGGGAGAAATATCAACAACCTCAGGTATGCACATGATATCACTCCAATGGCAGAAAGTGGAGAGCCACTAAAGAGCTTCCGAATGAGGATGAAAGAGGAGAGTGAAAAAGCTGGCTCAAAACTCAACATCCAGAAAACTAAGATCATGGCATCTGGTCCCACCACTTCATGCCAAACAGAAGGGGAAAAAGTGGAAGCAGTGACAGATTTTATTTTCTTGGGCTCCAAAATCACTGTGGATGGTGACTGCAGCCATGAAATTAGAAGATGTTTGCTCCTTGGAAATAAAGTTACGACAAACTTAGATAGCATATTAAAAAGCATAGACGTCACTTGGGCAACAAAGTTCAGTCTCGTCAAAAGTATGGTTTTTCCAGAAGTCACGTATGGTAAGAGTTGGACCAAAAATAAAGCTGCGCACTGAAAAACTGATGCCTTTGAATTACGGTACTGGAGAAGACTCTTGAGAGTCTCTTGGACAGCAAGGAGTTCAAATCAGTTAATCCTAAAGGAAATCAACCCTGAAGATCCATTGGAAGGACTGATGCTGAAGCTGAAGCTCAAACACTTTGGCCACCTGATGCAAAGAGCGACTCACTGGAAAAGACCTTGATGCTGGGAAAGATTGAAAGCAAAAGGAGAAGAGGACAGCAGAAAATGAGATGGTTAGATAGCATCATCAACTCAATGGACATGAATCTGAACACACCTTCCAGGAGACAGCGAAGGATATCCTGGTGTGCTCTGGCCATGGCATCGCAAAGAGTCAGACACAACTTGCAGAATGCACAACAGTTTAATGTATATAGAATTTTGCTTCTAACCATTAGAAAATGAATATTACTCTCAATGATACATGGAAATTTACTAAAACAGATAATGTATTATTTCATAAGATAAGAGCTCAACACATTTCAAAGAGTAGACCACTTTCTCTGATTACTACACAATTAAGTTAGAAGTTGATTAAAAGAGGATAATCTTTATAATTTCCATAGGCTTGAAAAGTTTAAGTATTTAAAATTCTAAAACTTCTATGAAATATACTAATTAAACAATTACAATGGAATTAAGAAATACTTTAAAATGAATGATAATGAAAATACTACATATAAAGAAGCTTGGGAGAGGCTGTTGTAGTACTTAAAGGAAAATATATTACTTGCAATATGTGTAGAAAGGGTAAAGAGTAATAAAATAAACATACATAATAAGATGTTTAAAAAGCAACACAAAAATCTTAAATCAGAATCAAAGCAAATATCCATCAATAGTACAATAGATTAAAATGCATTTATTCACAAAGTGCTATATTATACAGCAGTGAAAATGAAATATAACTACACAAAACAAGGATTTGAGAAGCATAGCATTAAGTAAAAAAAAAACAAACAAGAATATATCTTACAATGTAAGATAAAATTAGAAAGAAAAGTGATAAAATTAGAAAAAAAATTAAGAGAATTAAAAAAAAAATCAGTGTATTAGTTACTTCTACCAGGAATCAAGAGATAGGATGGAGAGAGTTCAGAGGTAAAGTCACATCATAGTATCTAGTTTTTAAATATACACTTACATGTTATTTTGTTTATGTAAGATATCAAATAATAAAATTCTTTTAAATAATATGAGCTTGTGGAGAAGAAAAGTAAATTAAAATTTTAACATTAATTTGCATGCAAAGATGAATTATAGAAAAGGATAATCATCTCTCTTGTTAAATCTTCATTTCCTGAGGAATTAATTTAGAAATGGGACAGTCTCTTTTCCTCTTTCTGTTTTTAAGTATTTAATCAATCCTACTGGTTTCAACAATGAATAAGGTAATTATAAAATAATTATTTAAATCAATGGAGATACTCTTTTTAAAAAATGGTCAAAGAATTTTAATAGACCACAGAGTGATTTAAGAGTCATTTACAGTGTCTGCAATTTAGGTTTAGTTTGGGGGAAATATTTCGGTCAACATTAGGCAAATGAATTCAAGATACAACTGGCATTAATGACACCATTCAAACTTACTCTGTAAAAGTAAGCAAACAATGTTTCAAGACATTTTCTGTAACTGCATTGAATCAGATTATTAAGCTTTCTGTGCAGCACTAGAAATGTGACTGGCATATGTTGTGTAATAACAAAATTGATTCACTTCTTTGAAAGTTAAAGTGTTGATATGCCACCATTAGTTAATGGCATACTATTAATATTTTTATTAGCAAATCAATTAGTCTGAGATAACATAAATAATTTGATTTAGTCATGAGTTAACTCTTACAGGACTTTAGGTTGTATCTGATCTCTTTAGAAAAGATCATTATTTTAATTGTTTATAAAAGCGAATTACATGTAATATTAACATAAACCAAAGCATACTCTGTGTTTAAAGGTTTAAGAGAATTAGTTCCTTTTGCCACTATAGTAACACTTTATAGTTCACTGACTCATTAACAGTTTCATGATTGTCTGAATTCATGATTGTCTGACAAAGTCAAACTTTCTTTCAAATAGCAGTAACATGTTTATTAGGAAATTCTGGCTTTCTGAAATTCTTGAAAATTTTCAATCCAGGGATATATAGTCAATAAAACAGTTTATGCTTTTAATGACAAATGTGTAATTCAGTTATGTGTAATTCTAATCTTACAAAAGAAGGGCTTAACCTAAGATATATCAAACATGTAAATGAGGAAAAAGACTATTAGCCTTTACATCCATAGAAACTTTAATTTTATCTGTGCTTATTTAAATTTTCAGACAAAATCACAATGTAGCTGAATTTGATATCTAAAAGTATCCACTATACTTTAATATTGATGCAAATTACTTATTAGTTTACCAAATTTATACACAAAAAATGCAGAACCAAAAGATGAATGAACATTTTAAAAGTCAGAAAGCATTAGAAAGCAAATTACAAATGAAAGCAACAAAGGAAGTTATATAAAAAATGAAAATCCTGGCTAGTCCTCAGCTGGGTTTGCTTAAGTTTTATTAAAAAAATAGTTACCTTCTGTAAAACATTAATATTTATCAGTATTTTATGAAAAAGTTAAATTAATTATTTTAATGCAAATATTTGATCTCAGAGACTTTACAATCATTCAAACCTGTCTACACATATAATTTTGGTGAGGTGCTAACAGTAATATCCTCACTATTTATGATCAGAGAAAAATGTTACAGAAAAAGGTGTCAAAGTTAAATTTCTACATAGAATAATTTTAAGAAGAGTTCTTAATACATCACTTCTTTTAAAGTACTCATTTTGAAGGGCAAGCCAACTTAGCTTTCAGTTCAGTTCAGTTCGGTCGCTCAGTCGGGTCCGACTCTTTGAGACCCCATGAATCGCAGCAAGCCAGGCCTCCCTGTCCATCACCAACTCCCAGAGTACATTCAGACTCACGTCCATCGAGTCAGTGATGCCATCCAGCCATCTCATCCTCTGTCGTCCCCTTCTCCTCCTGCCCCCAATCCCTCCCAGCATCAGAGTCTTTTCCAATGAGTCAACTCTTCGCATGAGGTGGCCAAAGTACTGGAGTTTCAGCTTCAGCATCATTCCCTCCAAAGAAATCCCAGGGCTGATCTTTAGGATGAACTGGTTGGATCTCCTTGCAGTCCAAGGGACTCTCAAGAGTCTTCTCCAACACCACAGTTCAAAAGCATCAATTCTTCAGTGTTCAACTTTCTTCATAGTTCAACTCTCACACCCATACATGACTACTGGAAAAACCATAGCTTTGACTAGATGGACCTTTGTTGGCAAAGTAATGTCTCTGCTTTTGAATATGCTATCTTGGTTGGTCATAACTTTCCTTTCAAGGAGCAAGCGTCTTTTAATTTCATGGCTGCAATCACCATCTGCAGTGATTTTGGAGCCCCCAAAATAAAGTCTGACACTGTTTCCACTGTTTCCCCATCTATTTCCTTTCCTTAATTATAAATATAATATAAATACACTGTCAGTGTCTCAGCTATGTCAAGAACCTTGATACTCTTCTAGGTGCAAGACTTCCCTTGGCCCATTTGTTTTTTAAAGACTATAGTTCCTCATTCCCTTGCTTTTGTTTCATGTTTTGCCTACAGGCAAGTTCTTGGGAATGATGTTTTACATAATTTTTTTGTACACAATTTTTTCTCAAGGAAAAAGTTTTCCAAAGCCTTAAAATATTAATATCAGCAAGAAATAATTAAACTTTAAAATTCAAGAATGTGAATATTTGTTTTGCTTTTAATTTTTAAAGTATCAGTAATTATATCTTAAATATAGTACAGTTTCATGCCTCTTGATGTCTTCCTCAAAACTCGGTGGAAAGGTAATTTCATTATATATTTACCATACATACAAAGCAAAAAATACAGAATGAAAATTAAAGGACTATTCAGAAATTAGAAATCTATATCCTTTGAAAAAGTAAACCCACAGAACAAACATCAATTAAACCATAATAGTCTGTGAATCATGGAAATTTTGATTTTGCAATGTTACTTTCACTGATGTAATAAAGAAATACTATTATATTGCCAATTCTTTTATATTCCTAAAACAAACCCTCAGGTAGCTGAGAATCTAATCCACAGGGATGATTTCAAGAATCTCAATCAGAGTAAGCCATGAGATTTCAGAAAGAGATACTGCTTCTCTCTTTTACATCAATCTTTTCCCACATATTAACAGTTTCCCCCATTCCCAACAAAAAATCTGGAAATGAATAATGGTCTGTGTGCATCCAACAGCAAAGCAGAAAAAATGATATAGCAGAGGTGGAAGACCTGGTTCTGTTCAGAAGACAAGAGATACAGGCCCTAGCGGTGGAGAGAATGGTTAGAAGGGAGCAATGGGCACAAAAGAACTATCTCATCAACTTCCTTTAGTTAAAGACAAATAGCTAAAAAATAAATTAGAAGTCTGACAAAAGAAAAATTACTTAATGTTGAAAAGAGAGTTCAGGAAGAGAACAGTGGTTCTTCAGTTTAAATTAGCTTTAGTATGTTCTACTTGATACGGATCTGAGGCAGTGTTTGATAATTACCTCTAAAAAGGCATGATGAAAAGTATGTGTTATAAAAACACAACTTTCATATACACACAAAACAAGCTTATTAAAATGCATTATTTCATGATGTCTTGGACACTTATATCTTATTATCCACCAGAATCAATATATTTTCTTCCTCGCACATTTCTCTTTTCAGTTACTAATCTTATTCTTACTACTTCTATTAGTGCTATTCTCACGAGGTTAGACTTTCCAACAATTCCTCCACATTTCACTGCTTTACACAAAAGAAACCATAGCCCTCTGTGGCAGTCAGTCTAGAGTTCCTTGACGGGCAGGTTCTCCACCTCATAGTTTCAGCCTATATGTTCTTACGTCTCACTGCTTTCTAAAACAAGCCAAAGCAATTTTAAGAAAGACAACCTGAACTGGAGGAATTAGGCTCCCTGACTTCAGATTATACTGCAAAGCTAGAGTAATCAAAACAGCATATCACTGGCACAAAAACAGAAATTGACATCAATGGAACGGGATAAAAAGCCCAGAAATAACCCCCCCACATATATGGTCAATTAACCTATGACAAAGGAAGCAAGAATACACAATGAAGAAAAGACAGTCTCTTCAATAAATGATGCTGGGAAAACTGAACAGCTACATGTTAAAGAATGAAATTAGAACATTCTCTAACACCATGCACAAAAATAAACTCCAAATGGACTGAAGACCTAAATTTAAGATTAGATACTATAAAACTCCTAGAGGAAAATATAGGCAGAACCCTTTTTGATATAAACTGTATCTGTATCTTTTTGAATCATTTTCCTAGAGCAATGGAAATAAAAACAAAAATAAACAAATGGAACCTAATTACACTTAAAAGCTTTTGCACAACAAAGAAAATTATAAACAAGACAAAAAGACAGTCTACAGAATGGGAGAAAATATTTGCAAATAATGCAACTAACAAGGGATTAATCTCCAAAGTATACAAACAGCTCACAGATAAATTTTTGATTGGCAACTTCTGATGTGCTAAGTCTAGTTAGTATCAGAATTGAATTGAATTGTAGGACAGCTGGTGTCACAGAGAAATGCTTGGTATGAAAACAATCTTACTTGCCTGGTGTTGGAAGTGTTAGGAGTGTGGTAGTAGCATGAGAGTAAAGGAGAAATACACAGGAGAAGTGAGTTTTTCTTTATACCTTCTTTTGCCAATTATCCAGATGTTCAAGCTGGTTTTAGAAAAGGCAGAGGAACCAGAGATCAAATTGCCAACATCCACTGGATCATCGAAAAAGCAAGAGAGTTCCAGAAAAACATCTATTTCTGCTTTATTGACTATGCCAAAGCCTTTGACTGTCTGGATCACAATCAACTGTGGAAAATTCTGAAAGAGATGCGAATACTAGACCACCTGACCTGCCTCTTGAGAAACCTACATGCAAGTTAGGAAGCAACAGTTAGAACTCTACATGGGAAAACAGACTGGTTCCAAATAGGAAAAGGAATGTGTCAAGGCTGTATTGTCACCCTGCTTATTTAACTTCAATGCAGAGTACATCATGAGAAACGCTGGGCTGGAGGAAGCACAAGCTGGAATCAAGATTGCCGGAGGAAATATCAATAACCTCAGATATGCAGATGACACCACCCTTATGGCAGAAAGTGAAGAGGAACTAAAAAGCCTCTTGATGAAAGTGAAAGAGGAGAGTGAAAAAGTTGGCTTAAAGCTCAACGTTCAGAAAACGAAGATCATGGCATCTGGTCCCATCACTTCATGGGAAATAGATGGGGAAACAGTGGAAACAGTGTCAGACCATATTTTTCTGGGCTCCAAAATCACTGTAGATGGTGATTGCGGCTATGAAATTAAAAGACGCTTACTCCTTAGAAGGAAAGTTATGACCAACTTAGATAACATATTCAAAAGCAGAGACATTACTTTGCCACAAAGGTTCATCTAGTCAAGGCTATGGTTTTTCCAGTGGTCATGTATGGATGTGAGAGTTGGACTGTGAAGAAAGCTGAGTGCCGAAAAATTATGTTTGAACTGTGGTGTTGGAGAAGACTCTTGAGAGTCCCTTGGACTGCAAGGAGATCCAACCAGTCCATTCTAAAGGAGATCAGTCCTCGGTGTTCTTTGGAAGGACTGATGCTAAAGCTGAAACTCCAATACTTTGGACACCTCATGGGAAAAGTTGACTCATTGGAAAAGACTCTGATGCTGGGAGGGATTGGGGGCAGGAGGAGAAGGGGAAGACAGAGGATGAGATGGCTGAATGGGAATACCGACTCGATGGACGTGAGTTTGGGTGAATTCCAGGAGTTGGTGATGGACAGGGAGGCCTGGTGTGCTGCAATTCATGGGGTCTCAAAGAGTCGGACACGACTGAGCGACTGAACTGACCTGAATTGAACTATTTTTCAAATACAAATTGTAGATTTACCTCCTAAATGAAATCTGTCCTGACAACCTTTGGCCATAGGGGAAGTGTGTGGAGTGAGATAGTTTCTGAGGGTTTTCTGAAGATCAAATATTAGCTTTGCCTGTGCATCAGTGAGACAGTGCTGTAACCTTGTAATTATTTTCCTTTCTTTTAAAATTCTGAAGCAAGTCCATATGGAGCTCTATTACTTGCAATCAAGGAAGTCTGAATGAGATATATGGCAAGTACCACCTTTACTGATTGTCTTATATCATCCTTATTACTCACTAAATATTGAACATAGCAGAAATACTCAATAAATCCTGAGACCTGCTCCGCCCAATGCAGTAGCCACTGACCCCCTGGGCTGTTAGGGAATTGAAATACAGCTAGTGCAAATCAAAATGTGCCATAAGTGTAAAATACACCCACAATTTCAAAGACTCAATAAAAAATTAGATAAACTATCAAAATATTTTATATAGATTACATTTTGAAAAAATATTTGAAAACAGAATCAGATACAAATATTAAAATTGTTTTCATCTATTTGTTTTTACCCTTTTAATGTGTCTGTGCTATGCTTAGTTTTTCAGTTGTGCCCAGCTCTTTGCCACCGCCTGGACTGTGGCCTGCCAGATTCCTCTGTTCATGTAGATTCTCCAGGAAAGAATACTGGAGTGGGTTGCCATGCCTTTCTCCAGGGGATCTGCCCAACCCAGGGGTCAAACCTAGGTCTCTTGCATTGCAGGATGTTTCTTTACAATCTGGACCCCCACTGAAGCCCAAGAATACTGGAGTGGGTAGTCTATCCCATCTCCAGAGGATCTTCCCAACCTAGGAATCAAACCGGGGTCTCCAGCATTGCAGGTGGATTCTTTACCAGGTGAGCTACCAGGGAAGCCCTTTAATGTATCTACTTGAAAATTTAAAACTACAGATGTGGCTCTAGTGATACTGCCTTAGATAGCACTGATTTAAAATCATTTGTCTTCTTAAATCCGGAAACTTGAGAAGGAAATTTGCTATTTCCCAGAATTTTAAGATTTATAGGAAAATTCATAGTTGTATCATGTTTCATTTGAGCTGCTATCTACACCTATATCTTGGTATTTCACAGAGTATTTTCTGAGACTTTGGTCACTGTATGTTACATATAAGATTAGATCCATTCCTAACTATGTATTCTTTTTCAGACATATAATTAAGTTAATGAACATTAGAAAACAACAGCAAAGCAAGCATTATTGCTCAAGCAGATGTACTCTATTCCAAATGTTTAGTGATTGAGGGTTGAAGACCAAAGTAGGATTATTTTATTCCATTCAACCTTAATCACTGAAAAGTATGTATTGAATGCAAGTCACTTTAATCTTCAGGCTTAAGAACAATATAAGGTATTTGTTAGAAGTTATTTTAATAATGCAGTTTTGCTTTTTAAGTTTCAACATAAATAAGATGAAAAGTCATCAAAATCCTGTCAGGTTTAATATGAAATGACTGAATTTCTGAACACATTAAAAAAATAAATATTTCATGAATTTCAACTTGAAATTCATACTGTATGCCAAAGAGAATTTATTATCAATACAAGCAGTACTTACTTGATACTCTTGAGGGTTTTTCTACTAAAAATAAAGAAAACAAGTCTTGTTTAACTCAGGTAAAATACAAAGATATTATACATCAATAGACTGCATAAAAGTATCTAGTATCCTTTGACTTTCTTCTTTATTTTTCATGAGTTAGTGCATATGTGGAGCTCTCTAATGTCTGATAACATGGATCTTTGAATATCTTAATTGTTATTATGTGAGACATCAAAAAAATTATTAATCATTGCAGGTGTCACAACATACTTATGCTTTTAAACACGCTTACTAAAATCATCAGGATCTTTGTTAAATTGTTTTGGTTAAACTATAATTATACCTTAACACCAGTGAAATTACTTTGCATGATATAATTAATCTAAATACTTGCTTTAAACTTTCCAAATTCCACAAAATACATTATTGAGAATTATTTTCCTTTTAGACATGAATAAAAACAAATACATATTAGACTGTAAAATATAAACCTTAAAAAGGAACATGAAAAACCAACTAAATTTTCATAATCATTTATTTATTAGTTTCAATGAGAGATTATAATTCTTCAAATATGTTTTTCCATTAAACCCTATATATTCAGGATGAAGATATAAAGTGAAATGACTGTCTTAAATATAGCAGACTTTCTAACTTTCTGAAACAGAGAGAATGGGTAACATTCATATTCCATTAATGTCTAATTTAAAGGGCTAGGTTTGAAAATATAATTTTTAAGGAATCTGCATAACATGTTTTACTTTAAGACTTGTAGAGTTTCTGATATATCCTAATAATTGCAAAGTTACAAAAGTTAGGTTAATGGAATTCAGAAAAATACTTTAGAAAAGCTAATGTTATAATCTTTCCTTTCAAAATAGCATTGGCTAAAGAGACAGGAATTTAGATGTAATGAACCATTACCTGAGTGAAGGAATGAATAGAATGTGCTTATATTCTCAACTAGTTCTAGGTTAGACTTTCGCTTTCAGTTCAGTCGCTCAGAAGCGTCTGACTCTTTGAGACTCCATAAACCGCAGCACGTCAGGCCTCCCTATCCATCACCAACCGCAGAGTTTACCCAAGCTCATGTCCTTGAGTCGGTGATGTCATCCAACCATCTCATCCTCTGTTTTCCCCTTCTCCTCCCGCCCTCAATCTTTCCCAGCATCAGGATCTTTTCAAATGAGCCAGCTCTTCGCTTCAGGTGGCCAAAGTATTGGAGTTTCAGCTTCAACATCAGTCCTTCCAATGAACACCCAGGACTGATCTCCTTTAGGATGGACTGGTTGGATCTCCTTGCAGTCCAAGGGACTCTCAAGAGTCTTCTCCAACACCACAGTTCAAAAGCATCAGTTCTTCAGTGCTCAGCTTTCTTTATAGTCCAACTCTCACATCTATACATGACTACTGTAAAAACCATAGCCTTGACTAGATGGATCTTGTTGGCAAAATAATGTCTCTGCTTTTTAATATGCTGTCTAGTCTAGGTTGATCGTAACTTTCCATCCAAGCAGTAAGCATCTTTTAATTTCATGGCTGCAGTCACCATCTGCAGTGATTTTGGAGCCCAAAAAAATAAAGTCTGACACTGCTTCCACTGTTTCCCTTTCTCTTTGCCACGAAGTAATGGGACCAGATACCATGATCTCAGTTTTCTGAATGTTGAGCTTTAGGCCAACTCTTTCACTCTCCTCTTTCACTTGCATCAATAGGCTTTTTAGTTCTTCACTTTCTGCCATAAGGGTGGTGTCATCTGCATATCTGAGGTTACTGATATTTCTCCTGGCAATCTTGATTCCAGCTTGTGCTTCTTCCAGCCCAGCGTTTCTCATGATGTACTCTGCATTGAAGTTAAATAAGCAGGGTGACAATATACAGCCTTGACATACACCTTTTCCTATTTGGAACCAGTCTGTTGTTCCATGTCCAGTTTTAACTGTTGCTTTCTGACCTGCATACAGGTTTCTCAAGAGGCAGGTCAGGTGGTCTGGTATTCCCACCTCTTTCAGAATTTTCCACAGTTTATTGTGATCCACACAGTCAAAGGCTTTGGCATAGTCAATAAAGCAGAAATAGATGTTTTTCTGGAACTCTCTTGCTTTTTCGATGATCCAGTGGATGTTGGCAATTTGATCTCTGCTTCCTCTGCCTTTTCTAAAACCAGCTTGAAAATCTGGAAGTTCACGGTTCATGCATTGCTAAAGCCTGGCCTGGAGAATTTTGAGCATTACTTTACTAGCATGTGAGATGAGTGCAATTGTGCAGTAGTTTGAGCATTCTTTGGCATTGCCTTTCTTTGGGATTGGAATGAAAACAGACCTTTTCCAGTCCTGTGGCCACTGCTGAGTTTTCCAAATTTGCTGGCATATTGAGTGCAGCCCTTTCACAGCATCATCTTTCAGGATTTGAAACAGTTCAACTGGAATTCCATCACCTCCACTAGCTTTGTTTGTAGTGATGCTTTCTAAGGCCCACTTAACTTCACATTCTAGGATGTCTGGCTCTAGGTGAGTGATCACACCATAGTGATTATCTGGGTCATGAAGATCTTTTTTGTACAGTTCTTCTGTGTATTCTTGCCACCTCTTCTTAATATCTTCTGCTTCTGTTAGGTTCCTACCATTTCTGTCATTTATTGAGCCCATCTTTACATGAAATGTTCCCTTGGTATCTCTAATTTTCTTGAAGAGATCTCTAGTCTTTCCCATTCTATTGTTTTCCCCTATTTCTTTGCATTGATCACAGAGCAAGGCTTTCTTATCTCTCCTTGCTATTCTTTGGAACTCTGCATTCAAATGGGTATATCTTTATCATGGTAATTCAAGTCTATGCCCCGACCAGTAATGCTAAAGAAGCTGAAGTTGAACGTTTCTATGAAGACCTCCAAGACCTTTAGAACTAACACCCAAAAAAGATGTCCTTTGCATTATAGGGGACTGGAATGCAAAAGTAGGAAGTCAAGAAACACCTGGAGTGTTTGGCCTTGGAGTACAGAATGAAGCAGGGAAAGGCTAATAGAGTTTTGCCAAGAGAATGTTCTGGTCATGACAATCACCCTTTTCTAACAACACAAGAGAAGACTCTACATATGGACATCACCAGATAGTCAACACCGAAATCAGATTGATTATATTCTTTGCAGCCAAAGATGGAGAAGCTCTATACAGTCAGCAAAAACAAGACTGGGAGTTGACTGTGGCTCAGATCATGAACTCCTATTGCCCAATTCAACTTAAATTGAAGAAAGTGGGAAAAACCACTAGACCATTCAGGTATGACCTAAATCAAATCCCTTATTTTTTTCACGTGTAATAATTTTTTTCCTGCCATGTATTCATAATATGAAGGTCTTAGAAACAGACTCACAGAATACAGTAAGAAAGGAGCATCCATCCAGTGTCCAAATCCCTAGAATCATTTGGACAGCCGCCCTCTAGTCAGCACTAATAAACCACTTCCTTGGGGACAAAGTCAGGTGCCTTTTGTCTTTGAAAATGAAACTGTAACTGGACAGGCTCCTTTGTCCCTGGGGGTTCTCCTGGCAAGAGTATAGGAGTGGGTTGCCATGCCCTCCTCCAGGGGACCTTCCCAACTCAGGGATTAAACACAGGTTTCCCATACTGCAGGCAGATTCTTTACTGTCTGAGCTACCAGGGAAGCACATTTTATCCTTGGCCTGCTCTAATTGGTAGAAAGCTTTCCCTTATATTCGCCTACCACAGAGTGGTAGGATATTAAAATGTGATTGAATGGGCTTAAGTCTTTGACACCACACCCACTTGGAGCCAACTCCTGTCTCTATCAGGTAAACACTCCTAGAGGTTAGACTTCCTTCACCTAACATTAACTCAAGTTTAAACTGTGAACAATCACTGGGTCTATACTAAGATGGAAATTGAATTAATAATAGGAAAGGCTATAGCTGTGTGTTTTCAAAGTAATACATTACTTTTCATTCTTCTGGCTAAGTATCTTAAAAGATATAATGTTTTTGGAGAAATTTCCAATATAAAAGTTGTGTTCTTATATCATTTTACAAATCTGATTTGCTCTCTTACTTTAAATGTTACACCTTAATATTACTAAAAATTGTGTCTAAATATGTCCCACCATTTCAGGTATACACATTACAGTAAGCAGCAACAGGGACCAGTGAAAAACTAGATTCCTCCTGCTCCATACTCCCAGTATACACACAGACTAGAGATCTATATTTACTCTGAATGAAAATTCTTGTTTAATTATGGCATGTTTACTTAGCATTTAAAAATCTAAAGTATTTATGTTTTGTTACATTTTGAATTAATTAGAGTCATCTAAAATTTTATGACCCAGACTAAGTAATTCAGTTATACTCTTACATAATTCAGTTATACTCTTACAGTTTTATGATGATATCACCAAAATAGGTCACTCTCATTTTGGGTGAAGAACACCTGCCTGTCATGTGCATGCTAGCATCTGCCCTCTACTATCTACTTTGTATCTATGTTGAATTAATTTCAAAGATCGACTTATAGATAATAAAACTATATTCATGATATTAGTTATATTTGATGTAGTTGCAGATAAACGGACTATTGGCTCCTTCTCTTTTTACTACTCTATCATCGTTGAATGCAGTCATGCTGGGAAAGTCTTCTTGCAATAATAAATTTTTCCTTCCGATAGGTACTGGGATATCTAATGAATGTTTATGTTATTAATAGTTTCTGTTTCTTCACATTACCTAGTTTTCCACTGAAATGTAAGCATTCTGTTTGATTTCCTACCTGTCCACTTCCCCTGCTGTTAGAATTGTATAAACAGCTAGACTTTCTTGCTTTAGAAAATTTAGTGTTAATATTAAGCACCAACATAATTCAGGCATCTCCACATCAACACAGCATTTGAGGATTTACAAAGGTCAAGATTACCTTTTGTCACATTGTGTAATTGAAGAATTTCTTTTCTTGTTGGCACTGTATAAAAAAGAAAATATAAATTAAAATATGAACTTTTAGAGCAAATCTTCATTAAAAAATTTGGCTCACTTCAACTCTAAGCTTTAGCAACATGAGAATAATTTAAATGTTGTAAATATTTTCTCAAGGTGTTTTAAAAGTTTTCTCTTCTGCTAATCCCTAAGAAAAATAAATGTTAGCTGAAGAGATTGTTGTATCTGCATAAATAGAGATATGACATGAACTCAGTGATTACAGGGTATTTAAATGAATCTGAGTCCACAGACAATGGGTAATGTTGATTAATTGAATTTAGGTATAAACCAGAAAAGTGTCTTCTTTTGTTATTAACAATCTTTTCGGTATGTCTAAGAATGCTTTCCTCCTGACTCGACAGAATATTTCTCTGATGATTAAGGCCTTTGTAAGGTTTTTAGATGACTAAACATGGAAATCAGTGGTTATTGTATTATATTATGTAGTTTCCTAAATAAATAAAACTAAAGTTAAGATAAAAAAGCAGCATCGCAATGCAGCTTCTAACCAGTTTCTCACCAATGACCCAACACATGACTGCACACTGTAGGTGCGGCCTGCCATCCATTGCTCCTTTGACACCGTCATTATCACATGCTCTGATTATTTACCACTTTTCTTCTTTTAATCAGGCCAGCAATCATAGTGTACATAAAGAAAAGTTTTCTTTAAAACTGAAATAAATAAATTTTGACTCAAAATATTTTGACTTCAGGAACTTTTAAAAATTACCTTTTTCTTCTTTAAGATGTCTCATTTCTGCTTTTTCTATAGAGATAAAATGACAGAGTCATATACATATTTATTCAAAATAGTTTGACTTCAGGAACTTTTAAGCTTTTAAAAATTACCTTTTTCTTCTTTAAGATGTCTCATTTCTGCTTTTTCTATAGAGATAAAATGACAGAGTCATATACATATTTATTCAAAATATTTTGACTTCAGGAACTTTTAAGCTTTTAAAAATTACCTTTTTCTTCTTTAAGATGTCTCATTTCTGCTTTTTCTATAGAGATAAAATGAAAGAGTCATATACATATTTATTCAAAATATTCTGACTTCAGGAACTTTTGAACTTTTTAAAATTACCTTTTTCTTCTTTAAGATGTCTCATTTCTGCTTTTTCTATAGAGATAAAATGGTAGAGTCATATACATATTTATTTATAGGTCTTTCTAAGTTTGAAATTACATATTTTGCAGTCAATATTTACAATTCAGGAGTTATATATAGCAATAATGGAGTTTGCTTTAAGATCTCAGTTCCTGTTCCCTTTAGATATCTAATAATAATGCAATACTACACTCCTCACATGAATAACACTCTAAATAGCTTCGATTCTGATATACGCTTTAAAACCAATGTCCATATTTTCATGAATTGCTTTTTTAAGTGATATAATTTGTATAATTACATATTTTTGATTCCTGTGCTTTTATCACTAATTTGATATACATGCCTTAAAATGTATTTACCTTTACTTTCCTTTTCAGATTTTTCAATTTTCTTTTTTGCTAGGGGGGAAAAAATAACAATAAACCATTGGCTTAAAAACATAATTTTCTTACTCAGTTTTGGAGTAAATATTTGCAGATGAAACTTAATCCCGTAAGTGAAAGAGGGTCAAAGTTCTACTTTTAAAGATGTGAAGATAAAGTCTCCTTCCTTTGTGTAAGAACATGTACATTTCTGTTATCCTTGGTTACTTGGTTTTATAAAGCACAACCCCCTCCTTTTGTTTTCTGGTTTTTTTTTTTTTTTTTTTGTACCTGCTTTAGAGTAAAGCTAGAGTAAGCCATGCATTTATTAATAAGTTTAAACTAGCAACAGAAAAAAACATTCAAGTTTTCTATTGTTACCTTTTGGAAATGAAAATTTGATTAGTGCTATGAATACTCAATAAATTAACTGTTGAGTAAAAACAATGTAAGAGACAATATATCTCTGAGGAAAATGTAGACACATCCTTTTTAAATCAGAGTTTTGACTGACTGATGCTTTTCTTTAACTATATTTATCAGACAAGAGTAAGAAAGACACCAATATTTAATGAGTAACAACCAAGCATGTAGTGGCAGTGTTATATATGTTATTTCATTTCATACTTATTACAAGCCTTTTGGAAAGTCATTATGTCTGTTCTATAGATGAGTAAACTGGGAATCTGAGCTGTTAATGGATTTTCCCAAATGTTACACAGCTATATAGAGATTCAAATTTAAATATTATTCCTATAGATCTATGTTACCTCCTCTGGGTAAGCAAATATTTACCTGATTCTGTTACTTCTGGTGTTTCCTCTTTAGAAAAAAAAATAATAGAAAAAAGGAAGAAAAATAAAAGGAAATAATAATTTTGTTTTTTCAGTAGCAGACAACTGAACTTCATCTTTATGTTATTTCGTATTAATTCCAAAAGTAGTGACAATAGACACATACTCAAAATGGCAAAGAGATACGTTGGTAACTAATATTTCTGAAAACACAACTGGTATCTATTCTGGAAATAGAACCCCTATATACATTAATATTAAATAGTCTATTCATACATGGTAGAATGAATCAGTTTGAAGACATTTGGGTAGTTTTCTCAATTACAAATTATAAATCTCCATTATGTAAACTTTTAACATGATTTGAACATGTGCCTACACACATTCGTTCATTAACTTTTTATAAAGCAACTTCATGTATAAAAAGGAGTTAGTGCAATGAGTAGGGTTGAGAGATGAGATTTTAAAATATCACAAAAATAATCTCAACTCATAATGACTACAGTCAGAGTAGTGAGACAAAATACAAAAATGTTATTTGTCTTTAACCTATGATAATGATCCTTCAGTAAATTCAAAGACCAATTATTTTTTTAAAATATGCTTTCATTACAAATATGAAAAGCATATTACAAAAATATGCTTTCCATACAAATTCATTCAAATTATAGTATTTCCTATAAAACTGATAGGATAGGATCAGCCTATTTTATAAGAACAGATATATATAATGAATAATGTTTTATAAACAAAACTGCATTTGTAAATAATCATGGTGATATTTCTTATCTAGTAATCTAGTTTTGACTTTCAGCCCTTAATTTTTGTAATAACGTTCATATCAGTAGCACTTACACAGACATATACTAGATATTTTTGCCAACCCAAAGGCAACATTTAATGTTTAACACTGGCATTGAATCCATTCAGAAGAAAATCATAAATGTATTCACAAGAAATCTATCATGACACTTTTAAGGAACCAGGTTAGTCCTTGGCATTGAAAATCTTTAGACACAACTTCTAGTTACACTCTTGATTGAAATGTAAATATTTACCCCCAGGGTAATGTCAAGGTCATAATTTAATAGTATTAAATATACAATTTCATTTTTATATAATTTCATACATTTTCATTTTTCATACATTTAAAAAATTATTCCTTTTTACTATTGCTTGAAATGTTAAAATAAAACATTTATTCTGAACCACTAAAACAACTCATCTTTAACTTTTGAAGAAATATGAGAATAAAAAGCTAATATATTAAGATTAAATAATTGAACATGGGTATTGTGTGTTCTAAGCTTGTTTTAACTCAGCAATGACTATAAGAGGAACCTCCATACTGTATTTATTCAATATATTCTAACAAACAACTGAAGTACTTAAAAGAGAAATGGAACCACGTTTTTTTTGTTCTTTTTTCTTTTTTTGTGGACAGTATTAGTTAAGGTAATTGCATTAATTATACAGATAATGACAACAGAAGTCATTTTAGGCATTCCCTCACATAATCTGCTATAGTGTAATTGACACTCAAATATATGTTCAAATATTAATGAATAAAATATACACTATTCTTTGTCAATAGGAATCATTTATGTAGGTAATGTCATAATAGCTACTGCATTAATAAACATACCACAATAAATTTTACTGCAGGTACAATTTAAAGAAATTATAAAATTAAAATACTTAAATAGAAAATTCTTAAAATTTTAGTATGGTACACTTACTTGGAGTTGGTTTTGGTTTGTCTAAAAAGTAAAAAAAAAAAAAGAGAAAGAAAGAAAAGAAAAGGTCATTTTCTGGCTATAAGTAAAATATTAGACTTTTATATTTCATAATTCTGTTTGAGTTAAAATAAGAAAAGGCTAAACTTATATTAAAATGAGCAATAGGCAATGCAATTTGAGCAATTTAAAAATCATGTTCTAATGAATTCCATATTCCAATAAAACTTCAAAGTATAGGATCTTCTTGGTCTCTATCTTTGTAAAGTCTCATATTTCATCTGATGCAAAATGAATGCTTAAGATAATCTGAACTCCTTACTGTTCCTGAATGGCATAAAAGATACATTCTGCTATTGTCCTTTCAGAACATATTAATACTAATTAATATTAACTATTTAAACTTTTCCAACCCAGTCTTTTGAATGAAGAAGCTGACTTTATAAAATCTCAAGAAAAATTAGTGAATTGTTGGTGAAAAACACAAAACTATGCCATCCAAATACCTGATTTGTTTCTCAGATATGCTTTGTCCTCTGAAATTAACTAAAAGCATTAATTATGCAGCCTTACATGTAAATAACTATTTATTAATAAAGAACTAAATATTTATTGATGATTGTGAAGAATTTGAATCATCCAAAATTAAATTAATTCATTAACAGAGGAAATATAAGTTAATACAATTTTTAGAGGACAATTAGAGAAACCTATAAAAATTACATTAACTGTATCATTTCACTAAAATATTTAAGGACTTTTTACCCTAAATATAAATTTATAAAACTAGACAATTATATTTATAATTGTATATCATTAAAGAAAGCTTGTCAGATAACTTAAATATACTTCAATCAGAGACTAGTTAAGTAAACAGTGTATAACAATACAATAGAATACTAAATGAAGAAATGCTTTGTGTACTGATATAGAAAAATCTTCAAACACACTCTTAAACAGAAACACCTAGGGAAAGAGCTATTTATAGTATATCATGACTTGTGTAGAAAAGGTGAGTTATATATATATATATTTATATGTATATGTATATATAATTTGTAGACTATCACTTCTCCAGGGGATCCTCCAGACCCAGGAATTGAACCTGGGTCTCCTACATTGCATGTAGACTCTTTACACAGCTGAGCTACCAGGGAAGCAAATTTGTATGCAGGTATGTGTGTATATGTGGGCTTTCCTGGTGGCTCAACTGGTAAAGAATCTGCCTGCAGTGTGGGAGGCCTGGGTTCAACCTCTGGGTTGGGAACATCCCCTGCAGAAGGGCATGGCAAACCACTCCAGTATTCTTCCCTAGAGAATCCCCATGGACAGAGCAGCCTGGCGGGATGCAGTCTATGGGGTCGCAAAGAGATGGGCATGACTGAGTGACTAAGCACATGTTTATATGTATATGTCTTTTACATATATTGCTAGAGGGATACATTAAAAAATAACAATGATTACCTATCAGACATTATTGGATACTTGGAAAATGGGAGCTGGTAAAACAGGAAAAGAAGGGGAGGAGGGAAGCTTATTTTTGCAGTGAACCTCCTGTATGCCTTATTGTTGAACCATGCCAAGTATTATATATTTTAAAAATTGAATTACAGTTTTTAAAGTATTAAGCTATTATAGAATTGGATGGTTTCTATTTAAAGAAATTATACTAAGTTGAAATCCATGATTAATTTTCAGTGAAATATAATATGTACAGTTAGATATGATATTTTACAGTACATCAACAGTGACTCAACATTCATGCTCATGCTCAGTCGTGTCTGACTCTTTATGACCCCATGGACTGTAGCCCACCAGGCTCCTCTGTCCATGAGATTCTCCAGGCAAGAATATTGGAGTGGGTTGCCATTTCCTACTCCAGGGGATCTTTCTGACCAAGGGATCAAACCCATGTCTCTTGTGTCTCCTGCATTGGCAGGCAGATTCTTTCCCACTGCACTATCAGGGGAGCCCCGAGTCAACCTTACCAGTATGATAAATGATGTCAATACTGGCATCAGTAAAACACTGAATATTTTGGAAGGATCTTGTGAACCATGAAAGCAAATACTATTACATTAACACAGCTGTATTATAATAGAATGCTTAGCATTCCATATATATTGGTTATAATATTTAGCAAACTGCTTATCAACACTACCATAGCCCTTATGTCAGATAAACTAGATTCTATTACAAAATCACAAGACTAAACATTACCAGGAAAGAAAATGAAAAGTGCTTATATGTTTTGGTTTTATTTTCAAAGGTAAAGAAACAGTGAATTGGGATAGAATGCAAACCAAAAAGGCAAAATCACCTGTTTTTATAGACGGAGATTCTTTTCCTTGATGTTCAGCTTTTTCTAGAGAGAGAAATAAGAATTAACTCACAGTCTGTAGATTGTTTGTGTAGCAAGCATTTCTTATCTATATATTTGGAGGTAATCCTCAGTTTGTATGGGAAGCATGCTCCCAAAGTCATTTGCATGTAACTTGGAACATGGATAGCATATTGCCATGGAAACATGTTATAAACAAGATCAGGTTCATTCTCAGGGCATCCTGTAAGGTACTTTGAAGATGTTAGCCCTCTTGGTATAAGAAGAGGATAGAAAATGACAAAAAGGAGAATAATTGTAAGCATTTTTCTTTCTTTGCTGAAGCTTGAGTCATTCTTTGGAGATATTTTAAAGCAGATGACATTTGTCTTGGCATTTTATAAGCTTCCTTTTCACCTCTCTGACTTCTTCTAGGTCCCTTCTTGGCAGGACAGAAGCAATTTGGTACTGGTCATTTGTTTCTTATTGAAAATTTAACCTGCTGCTGCTGCTAAGTCGCTTCAGTCATGTCCGAGTCTGTGCGACCCTATAGATGAAAGCCTACCAGGCTCCTCCGTGCCTGGGATTCTCCAGGCAAGAACACTGGAGTGGGTTCCCATTTCCTTTTCCAATTTAACCTAAACTTGCCTTATTCCAGAAAGTATCACACTTTGTATTTTCATTTTCCTGGACTACCCTCTCATTTTAGGTTCAGTTAGAACTCTCACAGATGAATCTCAACTAAATCTAGGACATGACAACTGGAGCCACAACATGTACTTAATATTCTCAGACCTTTGAAAAATATTTGAATTAAAGTAAATTTTAGGAGATATCTTTCTTTCATCAGAAGTAGAATTTCAAATAAAGCCATTTAGAGTAGGATATTTTGAATGGAATTAAGATTATGTGGAAATAGAATAGATCACTGCCAAGTGCACGCTCAGGTTTATTATCCTGAGATGTTCTGGTTTACCTGTCCTCTCCTTCCCTCAGCCTGAATTTGGAGATTCTCCACAAGCAATATTATTTTCTCCCCATCATCTTGCACCAACAGTGAAGTGGGTGGGGAACTGTGGGATCTATGTTTCATAAGATTTAACTGGATATTTGTAAAGTAAGGATTGATAGCATTCAAGAATGAACTTCCATGATCTTAAAACTGTATAAATGTTAACATTACATAAGCATGCACAATAAAATAAGCCAATATGCAAGTTATTAAAACTGTGATAATAATAGTACTTCAAAAGTATAATAAAGTAAAAATAATATAAACTATATATATTTTATACTGCATTCAAAATACATGCAATAAGTTCTAGGAGGTAAATACATTCTATTTAGGCTCCTTATATTTCACTTTATCTCCTGAATCACTGATATGACCTCTTAACTGTCCTCACCAAATCTATCTTTGGATCTTGTCAATTCATTTTTCATACTTGATCCAGAGAACATTTGACAAATATTCACTCATACCTTCATCTAAGCCTCTGTTTCACAAATACATATCATTCAACAGCCAATATCATAATTCTGAAACAACTTTGTATATATTTACTACTGTGACAATGGGCAAATGTTCACGCTTTTCTGAGACCATTGGTCACTTTTATAACTCTCTACACCTGTAACATCTGTATCACTCCTGAGCAATGAAATGGATGATCTTTAAAGTATATGCTCATAAGAAAATTCCATGGTTTTAATTAAAAAGTGGCAAAATTTAATAATTCATAAAATTATGAAAAACAATAATACCAAAGATTACCTAACATAATTAATGCTGCTTAAAGCAAACAAATTAAAAATAGTATGTGCTTCATAACACCAAAAAGTGTATATTATTTCATTTTCTTTTGTCATTCATTATGTATGTTTAAAAGATAGCCCATTTATTCTAGCTTCTTAGTGTTATTTATAGCTTGTGTAGTCTCACTCTTTTAGTATTAGTAATACAATTTCCATAGATTTTTTTTCCATATGATTATAGTGCATTATTAATTAGTAGTGAAAGACAAAGGTGTTAAATCAAAGCCATAGCAATAACAGTAATTTATCACCTACAGAAGTACTTTAGCATTAAGTAAAACTAAAAATAACAATTGGGAAAAATAAGCATATTGTAAAAGCTGAAATTGCCAAGTAATAGTTTCCAGATTTTATTTTCATCTCTTACTTGTTGTTTTGGGTTTGACTGTAGAGAATGAAAGAAAACAAGTGACATATGATGAATACAAACTATGAAAAAAATAACTCTTTGGCATCTGTATTTGTTACTTCATTTTAAGTTCTCCTTAAGATTAATTCATTCTCTCTGAACACTGTTATTTCACTTTCAGCAAATATGTTAATCACACTGCTTATTGAAAACTAAGATGCACAAACTTTTGTGTAAAATTTGAACCAATCTATATATTTGAGATACAAATACATTGGGCTAGTTTCTTCATAATCTCCAAATACCCATATAACTAAATGAGATACTCAAGGGGTCATATTAACACATTGAGTGAGTGAGTGAATGAAGTTGCTCAGTTGTGCCTGATTCTTGGTGACCCCATGAATTGTAGCATACCAAGCTCTTCTGTCCACGGGATTTTCCAGGCAAGGGTACTCGAGTGGGTTGCCATTTCCTTCTCCAATTAACACATTAGGGTGAAAATTAAATGAATGCTAGCCAAAATTATAAGCTTAAGCAATAATTGGGATACAGTATAATGGTCATATGAGGTAATGTGAAAATAGCCTTCTGAGATTTATTTCTAAAGAAATAATAGTTCACAATTTCTATAAATAATTAGTTCTCTCCTGAATTCTATTATATTTTCCTCTGAGAACTATACTTAAACCCTGATTATCATGATTATCTGTTAAAAGAAAGAAATTGCTTCATAGTCCTTTTCCTTTGGAAAGATTTTTAGTAAGAAATAGGACTCTATTCATGGCCAAGGTAGTAGCATTTTCATTTTGGGATTAAATGGAGGCGATTCAGTCTTTGAAGATGTCAGCTGAGATGAAAACTTACTTTTGTTCATCCTTTAAGGACAGAACTCCAGAAATGAAAGAGTGTGTACATTTCTTTTTTTTCCTCTCACATTAAATGATGAGTTGATATTATATATTCTGTTGATCATTTTTCAAGGCAGATTTTAAAACATTATATAATCACATATAGTCTCTATGAAGTTCTCATGACTGAAAATTATTCCATCTCATATATGAACAGCAGACAGATTTTTGTGATTTTAAAATTGGAGAAAATGTGATTTGAAAGTGAGATTAAACACCTAATAGAACAGGATAATCAATGCATGCATAGCTTTCCTTGCAAATTATATATAAGCTTAGGTCTATCACATTAAAAAAAAGTAAAGTTATATCACTCTAGTTTTTCACTGTTAATTTTTATTGAATATATCTTTCAGTTATTTACAAAAACCTAGAATCTTAGAACTTATGACATAAAGTGCTCACACTCCAGTGAAGATGTGTGTGTGTGCATACCAACATAACACAAAACTGATACATAGAAGAAAAATTCGAAGCAGTTTATTTACCTGTTTTTTCTATCGTGGTAGCTTTTACATGCTTGACAACTTTTTCATCTGTGATAGGAAAAGAGTTAACACAGTGGACATTTTAAATGCATCAGTTCAAAACAGTGACACATTTCAACCTTGATATTTTGTATTCTCTTTGAAATAACAGCAATACTGAGACAACCTTAGCTGTTTTCTCAATTAAACAAGTGATATCTTTTATTCAAATTGGATGGCAGCACAAAGAAAATCTGTCCAGCTGCAGATGTCCTTTGCAAGTTTCTTGCCACAAAACTTTTTCTAATTCAAATGGTCCCCTAACCCCTAATCAAAGTACACTGCATCCTTTGCCTTCACTGTATTTCACTGCATTTGTCTATACAGGAGTACACATAAAACACACAATCCCTTTTCATTATTGAGTAAGAATAGGAAAAAACAATTTATCTTTCGTGAGCAAGACACCTCCCTGGGAAGCCAGAACTAGCCTGAAAACCCAAGTTTTTATGTCACAAAGATGGGGAAGGGCAAAGGTGGTATATTTATGGGGTGTCTTCTGTGCTGTAGATTTTTGTAGACAGTGTTAAAGAGATTTGGATCAAAGCAAAGGGATTAGAATAAAGATTCTATATAAAATTAAGCTTTTCAAGTATTCAGCAGTGGGAATAAATCAGTGAAATATTCTAATTGGAAAGTTTCACTTGGAAACAGAATTTAGAGTATGAACATGATTACTGAAATAAAAGATGTGGCTAGAGGGGAATGCCTTTGTTAGATACGCAGAGATGAAACTCTCTCCTGCTCTCAAGATTTCATCTCAAAAATGGGTGTCATTCAGGACAATAAAGACACAGGGTTTATTATTCATGATATCAGAAGGTTCTAAAAGTTGTTTCTAAAGTTTTGCTTATGTCAGTACAGACTGCTTTTCTTACCGCCCCACAGTCAGGCTCTGCTTTCCTTATTTCTAGCGACTCGAATCGACTGAAACAGATTTTCTAAAGTAAAATCTTAAAAATATAAGCAGAAGTTTCCTAAGATATGTTTGGAGAAGGTGTTTTTACCTTTTTAAAGATTCTGACCTAACCATATTCACAATGTCAGGTAGACAATTCAGCCTAGAATAAAGGACCATGTTCTACAGAAAAACTGGGAATTGCTACAACCTCAAAATTAAATTCATATTTAATTGGGTTAAATTAAAATTTAAATAAAGTTTCTATTCTTAAATAAAAACTAATGATTAAACTAGTCTTGGTAATTTTTCTATTTCTTTTTATGAGCAGAACCCATTGGCTTACCTCCACTTTCTGTAAAGTGTAAAACTAGGAATAAGAAGAAAGGAAGGGAGGCAAAAATGAAGGAAAGAAGGAAGAAGGATTAGAAGCAGGAGGAAATTGCTTTCTTTTTTATTTCCTTTTCTTGAGATTTTTGGACTTGAAGATGATCACGTCTGAATGGGCCATTCTGAATTACAAGTTTTCTAGGGATGTCTTGCCCCAAACAGAACAAAGCAAAACAAAATATAGAGCCCATTAAACTGAATGGGCATTCAGCATTCAAATGAATGCTGGCAAAATGGTCTTTGTGCTAAGCTAAGTTTCTGATAGGAAAAGATCATGAGCTATCTAGTTATATCTAGCAGGACAAGTTCTCTCAGCACAAAAAAGAAACCAAAACAAAACACTGTGAAGGACTAAAATTAGAAGCTGAGTGACTTAACACATGAATCTTTTCTAACAACTTTAAATCTGACTCTAAGCTCATCATCCTGCTAAAATTAGAACACTGGGAGACAATTTGATACTACAAATACCACCTGAAAAATACCTGGTTTACCATGAGAAATAGCCTTTTCTGGTTTCACTGTGTCTTGTTCTGAAAATAATAAAAAGAAAATATTTTTGGATGTGTGTGTTAGTCACTCAGTCGTGACTAACAGTTGTACTCTTTGCAACCCCATGGACTACTAGCCCACCAGTAACCCTGTCCCCTGTCCATGGAATTTTCCAGGCAGGAATACTGGAGTGGGTTGCCATTCCCTTCTCCAGAGGATCTTCCTGACCTAGGGATTGGACCCAGGTCTCCCACATGCAGGCAGATTCGTTTCCCGCTGAGCCATAAGGGGAATCCAAGAATGCTGGAGTGGGTAGCCTATCCTTTCTCCAGGGGAACTTCCCGATCCAGGAATCCAACTGGGGTCTCCTGCATTGCAGAAGGATTCTTTACCACCTGAGCTACCTGGGAAGTCATTTGGATATTTAGAAGCTTTATAAATCAACATATGGTAAATTTAACATATGAATTTAACATATGGTTAATTTAACATATGGTTAATTTAACATATGAATTAACATGAATTTTCTCTGTGAAATGGTCCAGTGATTTGTTAAGTAGAAAATAATTGACAGATTTGAACAAACATGCCTATGGAGAAGAACTGTTCCTCAATTTTCATGTCATCCTAGTTTAGATAAAAAAAACTTTAAGGTTTTGGTTGCATGAAAACAATATACCAAGATTTCTTATTTACATTTAAACACCTATAATTTCCAAAACATAGGCCATAGTAAAGCACAAATACTTAGGCATATATTGCATATATATTATTAAAATACTTAATTTTTTGTTAAAATTCTATATTAGCTTTATAGATAAAATAAAGATACATACTGTGTATTTGAGCTTTTTCAGATGAAGCTAGAACATAAACATTTATAATACAAAAAATCAATTAATTTTGCCTGCTAAATTATAGTATTTATAATAATAAATGAAAGTTCTAAATAGTACTAGACCTAAACAGAAGTTTTAAATGGTATTGGTCTTCTGATTTAAAAAAAAAAAGACAAAATGCAAAATATTTATACTGGGTAACACTCATCTGCAGCCAATAAACATACTTAGGAAAATAAATCATAAGACAGTAGTTTGGCATTTTTAAACCTTGGTACATTAAAAAGATATATTTTTTATAAGAGAAACTAGGCTCAAGTTTATGAAGAGTTGTCAAGTAAGTTCTAGTGAGAATTAAAGGAATAATATAGTATTGTATATATACATCTAGACTTGGATTTTTGAGTTTGTTGTTGTTTAAGAATCCTGCTATATAATAATTATAATGTAGAAATATATTATAATGAAGAAATAGCATCCATAGAGCCTGAGGTTTTTTTTTTGTTTTTTTTTTTTACTTGCCTCAGGTGAGTAGCTAGTTGGTACCAGAGCTAGGACTTACACACACTAAATAGCAATGTAAACTTGGAAAGATTGCTCTGATTTAGGTCAATGTTGCCTCTTAATAAAATCATTGTTAGTCTGGGACAGTCTCGTAGTGAGATTACCCAGGGTTTTGAGTAGACCAAACATGGGCACAATTCTAGCTTCAACATTTACTAACTTGAAAATCTTGTCTATTGAACTGTTTCCACAGATACTAAATATGGGTAATAACGGTCATGTTACATGCCTCTCACAGTGAAATGATCAAAACTGAATCTTACACTATTCCTTAGCTCATGCAGATGCTTGCTAAATTCTTCTCTTTCCTTTCAATTCCCAGCAGTCTACGACTTTTATGACTCTGGTGTTTTATCAGAAATAAACTCACAAATTAAATATGACTAACACCGGACTTTGAAGAACTCTAAGAAATGTCTCTTGAAACCTGGAGTCTCTGCTGACATTCATTTAAAGCCATATTCCAGATATTTTGTCTATGGAATATCGCCATTCTCACCTAATCCAGTGCTGTAAAAACATATGGAATAATGGAGTAGCGAAAACAGTGAGGATGTGGAAGACACTGTGTAAATCCCCACTGGTGTCATTTTAGTTCTAAAATAACAGCAACATTAGCTCTGTATCTATTTAAGAATAAAATATTGTTACCTGGTTTTGCTTCCTTTTTAACTTGTGACTCTGAAGGGAAAACAAAAGACAGAAATTTTAAAATCTGAAAAAAAAAAAACTAGAGCACAAATTCAGTTTTGGACACTATTTTGTTTTATTTACCATAATTTGAAAAAGCAAAATTTTAGTAAAACTTATCTTAGTTTCCTACTGGCCTGCCAGTATTGGACTATTAAACACACAGTAGTTAAAATCATGCCACGTACGTGTCTGTCATTAAGTTGTTGCTACTGCTAATGGATTTCAACCTGAATTTTCTGTTTTCTCAAGATTATTGTTGTAGAGAATAGCCCCAATGTCAACATACGATAAATGACTTGATATAGGATTTGGAAGAATATTTTTTGAAATATATCTAGTTGTGATTCAGAAATTTAGACAATGTTATGATTTGAATTATACGCTGTTGCTGTTCAGTCTGTCAGTCGTGTCTGACTCTGCAGCCTCATGGACTGCTGCAGGCCAGGTTTCCCTGTCCTTCACTGTCTCCTGAGTTTGCTTAAACTATGTGCTGCTGCTGCTGCTGCTAAGTCGCTTCAGTCGTGTCCGACACTGTGCGACCCCATAGATGGCAGCCCACCAGGCTCCGCCATCCCTGGGATTCTCCAGGAAAGAACAATGGAGTGGGTTGCCATTTCCTTCTCCAATGCATGAAAGGGAAAAGTGAAAGTGAAGTCGCTCAGTTGTGTCCAACTCTTCGCGATCCTACACACACACAAAAATATGTTTAACTCCTGTCTGCTGGGTAGAAGGTGAAGTTTGTAAGTGAAGGATGTTGATCTTCAGTTTAGAAAACTCTGAGTAGAGTGTGGAAAGCACAGCGTGGATTCTCTTCATTGCTTATAACAAAATGAGAAAGAGAAGATAAATTGAGGAGTAAACTATTATTTAAGAGGAACCAGTACTTGGTGACTGAGAAAATGCTCACCCTGACTAGATAGTGCACCCTGGAGACAGGACCAAGGGTGTGGCTGGAAAGAATCATGGGTCCAATCTTCCACCTCAGCAAAAGGCAGAAATAGAGGTGTGGTGACCCAGGGAGATCTGTGGGGGACCCTTCTGTGCAATGACTTGGATCTTCAGGAACTGAACTCTCAAGATGAGTCATGTTTTTGAAAATTTTATGCAAACGAAAATAATGCTGGCCTGGACAGAAGCGAACAGAAACAGGATGAAATGAAAGAATGTTAACTCTAAGGACCAGCCATGATTCACCGGCTTGGATGATGGGACTTCCCTGGGCAGAGAGGGCAGGACTGCCACCCCGGTGGGCCGAGGGGCCAGAGCCACTGTCCCCTCACCTCAGGTCCAGAGAACACAGCACTGAACCAAAGAGGACATCTTCAGGCTTTGACACCTAATGGAATCTTCCCCGCTATGTGTTGGATTTACTTGGGACCTGTGACCCTTCTTCTTCGTTCCAATTTGTCCCCTTTGGAATGGGAATATACATTCTAACCAGTTTCACATTTTTTTTTTTTTTTGAAACAGCTGTTTTGCTGGCTTCACAAGTGGAGAGGAATTTTATGAGAGAAGAATCATACCCTGAGTTTTACCCATACTGATTTAGATAAAGAGATATGAGAATTTGAATTGATAAAGTTTTGGACTTAGTTCCGTTCAGTTCAGTTCAGTCGTGCTAAAATTATTAGGACTCTTAGAAATGTTGAAATGGAGTGAATGTATTTTGCTACATGTGAAGGACACGAACTTTGGAGGGGTCACAGGGTAGACCTTTGAAAGTTGACTTGTGTTATCCTAAAAGATGTTCTGCAATCCTAAGCCCCAGTGCCTCAGAAACAAACAAAAAGTGAAAGTGTTAATTGCTCAATCGTGTCTGACTCTCTGTGCCCCAATGGACTGTAGTCCATCAGGCTTCTCTGTCCATGGGGTTTCTCAAGCAAGAATACTGGAATGGGTAGTCATTGCCTCATACCCTGCTGATATCTTGATTTCAAACATCTAACACCCAGAACTGTAAGAGAATACATATTTGTTGTTTCTAGCCACCTAGTTTATGGCATTTTATTACAGCAACCTCATAACAATGGCAGAAAGGCAATGGCACCCCACTCCAGTACTCTTGCCTGGAAAATCCCATGGGTGGAGGAGCCTGGTAGGCTGCAGTCCATGGGGTTGCGAAGAGTCGGACACAACTGAGCGACTTCACTTTTACTTTTGATTTTATGCATTGGAGAAGGAAATGGCAACCCACTCCAGTGTTCTTGCCTGGAGAATCCCAGGGACGGGGGAGCCTGGTGGGCTGCCGTCTATGGGGTCGCACAGAGTCGGACTCAACTGAAGCGACTTAGCAGCAGTAGCAGCAGCATAACAATGTACTGGTTCAAAATTGGGAAAGGAGTATGTTAAGGCTGTATATTGTCACCCTGCTTATATAACTTATATGCAGACAAATCATGAGAAATACTAGGCTGGATGAATCACAAGCTGGAATCAAGATTTCTGGGAGAAATATCAATAACCTCAGATATGCAGATAATACCACACTGATGGCAGAAAGCAAAGAAGAACTAAAGAGCCTCTTGATGAAGGTGAAAGAGGAGAGTGGAAAAAGCCGGCTTAAAACTCAACATTCAAAAATCTAAGATCGTGGCATCTGGTCCCATCATTTCATGACAAATAGATGGGGAAACAATGGAAACAGTGACGGACTTTATTTTCTTGGGCTCCAAAATCACTGCAGATGATGACTGTAGCCATGAAATTAAAAGATGCTAGCTCCTTGGAAGAAAAGCTATGACAAATCTAGACAGCATATTAAAAAGCAGAGATATCACTTTGCCAACAAAGGTCTGTATGTCAAAACTAGGTTTTTTCCAGTAGTCACATACAGATGAAAGAGTTGGACCATAAAGAAGGCTGAGTGCTGGAGAATTGATGCTTTTGAGTTGTGGTGTTGGAGAAGACTCTTGAGAGTCTCGTGGACAGCAAGGAGATCAAACTAGTCATTCCTAAAGGAAATAAACTGTGAATATTCATTGGAAGGAGTGATGCTGAAACTGAAACTTCAATATTTTAGCCACCTGATGCAAAGGGCCAACTCATTGGAAAAGACCTTGATGCTGGGAAATATTGAGGGTAGGAGGAGAAGGGGGTGACAAAGGATGAGATGGTTGGATAGCATCATCGACTCAATGGACATGAGTTTGAGCAAACTCCAGGAGACAGTGAAGGACAGGGAAGGCTGGTGTGCTGTGGTCTGTGGGATTAGAGAGTCAGATATGACTTAGCGACTGAACAACAACATGATACTAATACGGTTGGGAGACATGAGTCAAAAGTTAACTGTTTTGAAAATCATTGTTGTGTTTTCTTTTAAATAGTGCCTGCTGCCTGCTATTGCCCTCAGAAATGTTCATCTGACTCAGGAGCCCCCAAAATTAGAAGAGTAAGAGCAGCTGTTTCTCTGACAGGATGTCTGTGTTCTACAGCAATGAGTGAAAAATAGTCTTCAGTCATTTGTTTCTTCTGAACGATATAAATTTATCAGTGATTTCATCTTTGTAAATAGGACTTTTTCTAGGGAAAGGTAGTATATGTTTGTTTTATTTTAAAAAGTTGTTAAAGAATAAAATTTCAGTATAATATTTGCACTCAGGATATTTGCAAAAAGATATGCTATGGGGTTTTCTGGGAGGCTCAGCTGGTAGAGAATCCGCCTGCAATGCAGGACACCCCAGTTTGATTCCTGGGTACGGAAGTTCCCCTGGAGAAGGGAAAGTCTACCTACTTCAGCATTCTTAGGCTTCTTTGGTGGCTCAGATGGTAAAGAATCGAACTCAGGGAGACCTGGCTTCAATCCCTGGGTTGGGAAGATCCCCTGGAGGAGGGCATGGCAATACATTCTAGAATCCTTGCCTGGAGAATCTCCATGGACAGAGGATCCTGGTGGGCTACAGTCCATGGGGTTGCAAAGAGTCAGACATGACTGAGTGACAAAGCACGGCACAGCATACACTTGTCATAAACATGGAGTGCAAGTACAAATCTGCACATTAAATGTACATACCTGGCTTCTCTTGTTTTTTCACTTGTGGCTCTAAAAATGAGTAAACATTAGTAATTATGATTGTATAAAATATTTATTTCCTATTCTCATGCATAATTCTTTTATATCATATTTATTATTGTCTAATCATCAATATATTTAATTTCCTTCTTCTTAAAATTGCAGCAGATTAATACACACACAAGTAAAGATTCCTCATTACCAACCACAATAAGAATTATTTTGAGAAAACATTGGAAATGTGCACTAAGGATTTTAATGAGAAATTAATGAAAGGTATTAATTTGTTCATCCAAGGAATGAGGGATGAAGGAAAATTTCAGCATAGCAAATCCTCAGAAATACAAGATAACCAGCACATTATCTACACAAAATAGTTAAACCTTTGACTTTATGCAAAACACTCAACAATGGAATCAGAAGATGAGTAAAGCATGCATTTAAGATTTTTTAATATTAGGCATGCACATAACATACGTGGAGACTTGGGCTTGACTTCTTTGCCTAGAAAAAGTTTAAAAATTATTAAAAATGGAGTCATTTCATTGTTATTGGATAAACATTGTGTATGATAGAATATCACGTATTTGAACGTCAAACACTGTAGATCCCAACTATCTTTATTGAAATTTTTATAGGATATGCACGTTAATGTCCAAGACAAGTTACTAATTGAAAAAATCATTTAAAATAACAGCAGTTTAGTTTCATGGCACCATCAAAAGATACTTTTTTCACAAACCCTTGTATATAATGTTAACTGTTTAATCTAATGTTAAGGTAGAAGATATCATTTTATTTCGAGAAATTACTTTTAGCCTTTCATTACCCAAAATGAAAACTTCAAGACTACTGTTTTCATTTCCATTAACATTATAAATACGTTATTTGTTCCAGTATGATATATTATGAAGTGACTGCTGCTGAATCTGCAATTCTTGATGATCTAAAGTATACTTGAATATATATATATATATATATATATATATATATGAATTTATTGCATATTGGATTCTTAGTGTAAGGGTTCTCAAATTTTCTGTGAAAGTTCATATATATATATATATATTATTTATTATTATTTTTTTACTTTGGAGCCGTATGATCTCTGTTGGAGATCTATGGAGATTTTTTTGGAGCCACTATTTAACTCTGCTGTTGTAACACAGAAGCAGCTACAAACATTATGTAAATGAATAGACTGGCTATGTTTCAGTAAAACTTTACTTACACAAGCTGACAGCCAGTCTACAGGACATTGTTTGCCAACCTCTGTCCTATCCATAGTCAATTTTAACTTTCTCTCTTGTCTCAACGAAGATTTTAACAGCAAACAAAGCACCTTTGATTCTGAATTCCCGTATAAATAGCATTCAATACCTTTCCATCACTGCTCAACTAAACTTCTAAAGAATGTCAGCTTTACTTGCTTTTTCCATTTGTTGACTCCCATTTAATTATTAATTCACTATCATCAAGCATCTATTCCCAATGTTATATTTATTAGACATCTGTGCTCACCAATTCTCCTTACGTTCCAATATCAACGAACATATGTAATTATGTGGATAACTTTCTTTCTAAATTTCTGTTCATTTGTCTTCTGGGAAGGAGGAACATAACATTTTCTACTATAATAAGATAAACATTTATACCATTCTCTTCATTCTTAAAAGTGTCCTAGTGACTTTGCCTCCTAGCTAAGATAAAATAAAGGGACTTGATTCGTTTTCATACTTGAAACTACAGGAAACAGAAGAAAATTATATACAATAAGGTTGGACAACAGACAATAGAGGGCAGTGACTCTTAAGTGACGAAAAACAAATGACGTGTGCTCTATGATTATCCCAGCTTAATGCTGTGAGGAGTTGCAGCCAGTTAGTGCAGGCACGGAGCGGATTTGGTGACATCTAGCTGGGAATCTAGAGAAACCACGGCAATGAGAGGTCAGCGGTCAGAATGTAAAGTGTTAGTTGCTGAGTCATGTCTGACTCTTTGTGACCGCCTGGACTGTAGCCCACCATGGTCTCTGCTCATAGAATTCTCCAAGCAAGAATACTAAAGTGGGTAGCCATGCCCTTCTCCAGGGGATCTTCCCGACCCAGGTCTCCTGTGTTACAAGCAGATTCTTTGCTGTCTGAGCTACCAGGGAAGCACCAGAATAATGTAAAGTAGGAAGCTAAAGATACTAGAAAGAGATAGAAAAGAGATAAAGTCTGGGGAATTTGTGGAAGGCTCCCTCAAGTCTTCAGCAAGTACTGACCAGCATATGCACATAAGGAAACTACTTGAGGTAGAGGAAGAAATATAAATATTACTACTGCAGTCTGTAGTTAAGTGTTGAAGTTGGGTAGTGTCAGCCCATCAGCTATGTGGTTTGTTTTTTTTTTCAGTTTTGTTTTGGCGATTCTGGATTTTATTCTGATCCATGTAAATGCAACCCACTTCAGTACTCTTGCCTGGAAAATCCCATGGACAGATGAGCCTGGTAGGCAACAGTCCATGGGGTCGCAGGGTTGAAGACATCTGAGGGACTTCACTTTCACTTTATGTAAACTTTAGAATTACTTAGTTAACATGCACAAAATAACTTGCTGAGATTTTAATGGAAATTGCACTGAATCTATAGATCAAGTAGGGAAGAACAGACATCTTGATACTGAATCATCCCCTTTACATTTTATAAAGGGAATATCTCACAATTTATGGAAACATTTCCATTTAAAAATTTTTTTTCTATCAGAGTTTTCTTCCCTCCATTTTTTTATTAGGGTTCAGCTATCTGTTCCTCAGAAAGCATTATCTGATATGGCTGCACAACTTTTCCCCTTTATGTACCAACATTATGTTTTGGATATCATGGTCATTGTTAAGCATAATCTACTGTCTAGAACATTCATCTTCCTTCTTCATCTGGCTAAATCTTATTGATTATTCAGACCAGCTCTGGGGTCTGTGGTGAGACTGGCCACTCATGTCACTCCCCTCCTATGAGGATGGGCTGCCCAGGCTTGGGGAAGGGGAGCGCAGGGAAGGTGGATCTATTTTTCCCATGCTCCTCAATGTATCTACTTATTTCTTTGCTTCATTCAGGTGTTTTAATCCCTCAGAATCCTTGGCTCTTGTGAAGTTATTTTCATACACAGATAGTTGTTTGGACTGAAGTTTCTTGAGAGGAAATGAACATTAGAAATTCCTGTATCACCACCTTGCCAATGTCAGTCCTAAATATTCTTTAGCTCTTTTACCTTCCTACTTTCTCATCTTATATATTCAATTATGACAGTATATAATACCAGTTTAAAATCTGATGGTACTTCACAGGCAAGCACACTTGCAGATATATGAATGAATAAAATGCAAGTAAATGTCTGTTTATACATGGTCTAAACCTAAATATTTCCTAAGGTCCATATTTAGGCTGCAATAAACATAAGGACAAGTGTAGAATTATTTTTGGAGGAGCATACTGTTAAGGCAGCAGTTTTCAAACAGTCACACCACCTGGGAATTAAAAAATGTAAATTCTTAGTCTCATCCCTGACCTTCAGAATCATAAGCTCTAGAGGTAGGCCAGCCCATCAGGTATATCTGATACATGTTGAAGTTTGAGAACCACTGTTTGATAACCATGACTACATTTGTTAATAGCATTCATTTAACAAAAAAAATTAGGGCTTTTTTTTTTTTTTTACCATTCTGAATTCCAGCTAATGGTGTATCTTATATTTCAGCAAACATAGTTTAATTAAAATCAGAGAAAGCCTTCAATCAACTGAGACATAAATGGGTAAGCTAAAAAAAGAACATGCTTATGTTGATTATAATGTGCCAACTTTTCAATATAGATGACAGCAGTATTCTACTCAGATGTTTGTGATTGAGATCTGGAAAGTGTGATGTGAAATCAAATTCATTTAAAACAAGAATATTTTATTTTTACAAAGAAAACCAAATCATTGTAACTTTGATGTTCTCATGGAAGTAGTAATTGACTCCACATTCACAGAATACATTTCAAATAGTAAGCAGCAATATAGTAAGTATATACAAACATAAATATATTTGTTCATTTTACTTATGGAGCTTTTAGATTTTTCTGTTTCTATTGCAGCTTTTATATTTTCTATATTATCTAAATATATTAAAAATGTCGGTGCAGTATTTCCTATTTCTACCCTTACAATGCATATATTTAAAAGAATAAATGGTCATATTTCAACAAATAAAAAAAGAAAGTAAAAGGAAAGAAATTAAGAGCCAACATATTCTAAAATATTAGACACATGAATGATAAAAGTCACAGCATTTTAAAATTATATACATAGAAGAAAAAATAGCCTATCTATATCTATACATAAAGGAATCTTGAAAGTAATATCTGGCAAAATTAATAAAATTTTGACCTACTACAATCAGAAATTATTTACTTTGTAGGACACTGGGACAGGCAGTGATAAGATAACTAAAGTGTTGGGTCTAATTCTCATTCAGACACTCATTTACTGTGGAACCTTGGCATGGCCATTTAATTTGTTTGGTTCTCCTTTTCCAAAAAAAAAAAATAAATGTAGACAGTTAGATTAGATGATTTCTAAGATACCATCCAGGTTTTAAAATAATATATTTACACTAAATATGAATTTAAATCTAAATAGTAGATCACTTTTACTAGGAGACATAGTTTAGATGGTCAACCTGAAATGCTGCAGCATTAACTCCTCTTAGGTTTATTGCTCTTTAGTAAGTCTGTTTACTCAATTCCTGATAGCTCTTCTGCTGTGGAAGCACATTTGTAAGTATAAGGCAGATTAACAAACCTTGTTTTTAAGACCTGTGATTTTGTTTCAGATATATCTCTAACACAGCTATTTAGTACAGAGCAGAAAATGGTTCTGTTGTAGATATATATCTTAGCCCAAAAGAACTACTTAACAGGCACTTTGGCTTTTAAATTGACTTGGAGATTAATATCTAAACTTAGTGCTATACGTGTCACGTAAACAAGCCATTTGGAGGAGGCAAGGAAATGTTATAAGGACTTTTATACATGCCTGAATCAGTTCAAAGATCCTATTACATTTTACTAGAAGTCACTATTTAGCTACATGTTTCAATAAGTTTTTAAACTTTTAATTATCAAAATTAAAATGGAAAAGTATAAATGTTAAATATATGAAATACGTTGCAAAACCCTAAAAGGAAATCTTCTCTGATTTGCATATGAACTTTTTCCTATAGAGGCAGCTTATCAAATGTACTGTGTAAAGTTACTTGGTTGAAACAATAACACAGTATTATTTATTTAATGTTCACAAGTATATTTTTAGAGATTTAATGAAAACAGAAAATTAGCATTATTTATGTAGTGCTGGAAATCAGGAAAACAAAATACAATTAAGGCTTTTAAAAAAAGCTTTTAGTCCTCTAGAAACCATTTGGTAAGCAAGAATTGCCTTTAACACTTGAAAGTAAATTTCCAGAATAATTTTATTTCATAATAGAGAGAAATGGATTATGGAATACAAGAAGTAAAATATTATTTATGGCTTTCTTTAAATTTAAAAGTAGTATATTGATGTAGTGTTTGGAAAGTTCTTTAAGGTCTACTGTGGTTATGTACTTTCATGGATACATGAATCCAGAGAAATTTATATACAGAAACACTTTTTTCCCCCCAGCTTCATTGGCTTTGCTTTGTCCTAAGTCTTCTGCTACTGCTAAGTTGCTTCAGTCGTGTCTGACTCTGTGCGACCCCATAGACGGCAGCCCACCAGGCTCCCCCGTCCCTGGGATTCTCAAGGCAAGAACACTGGAGTGGGTTGCCATTTCCTTCTCCAATGCATGAAAGTGAAAAGTGAAAGTGAAGTCACTCAGTCGTGTACGACTCTTCGCGACCCCATGGACTGCAGCCTACCAGGCTCCACTGTCCGTGGGATTTTCCAGGCAAGAGCACTGGAGTGGGGTGTCATTGCCTTCTCTGAGTCTTCTAGGCACCAATTAATTTGTTAAACTTCTTGAAGCTGTACTAACAATAAATTTCTATGGAATCTTTTCAGTTATTCAAGCATCCGGCCTGTGACAATTCTGTTCTCACAATGCCTCCTAAATAGTTTATGTTTTGCCTCAAATGTGTGGTGAGGGACACTTTGAGTCCTACTTTTAATGTTCAAGAGAGATTAAAGTGATGTTGATGAAACTATTTAGCAGCAAATGTTTTGTTTGCACCAAGACCAGGTATGAGAGATTAGAGGAAGTTGGAGAAGGAAATGGCACCCCACTCCAGCATTCTTCCCTGGAGAATCCCATGGACGGAGGAGGAGCCTGGTAGGCTACAGTCCACCAGGTCGCAAAGAGTCGGACACGACTGAGTGAGTTCACTTTCACTTTCACTTTCAAGAGAAAAGCAATATAAAGAAAGTTAAGAGAAGTAATAGAATCATTTTGAAGTCTTTTTTTAATGTAGAACTTAATATAGTGGTGATACCACACCATAAATATCACACCATAATTATTCAACTATTCAATCATTCATTCAGCAAGTGCTGACCCAGGACTTAGTACATGTTAAGCACTTCAGTCCCCCAAGAATACTTAGCCTATAGAACTTACCTTTAATTGAAACAGAATTATTACAAAAGTGTTTAATTTTGGTGAAAGTCATAAAAATTAGATCTGGTTGAACTCATTCAAAGGGCATAGAAAATTGTATCAATTCTAGATATGAAACCTATCCTTTGAAAGGTTGGAGAAAAATATAAAAAAATAAATGGACTTACTCCACTACTGACCCACCTAGCTAACTTTCTAAAGAAAAATGTATATATCAACAGGAAATTCAAACTTAATAAATTCAAAAATGAATCATCATCTATTATTCTCTCCTATAACCAAGTTCCCTATCTTTGTAAATGGTACCACATTCCACCAACAATTTCAACCAGGAAGTTGGAAGTCACCCGGTATTCTTCTCCACGCTTTGCCATCCCTATTCAGTTGTTCAAAGTCCTGTTCCTTCCATCCGCTAAACATATCTTGAGTGTACTTCCACTTGTTTATTTCATTCTCAGTTTGTGCCTCCGTTATAGCCTCACATATCCTTTTCATCCTCCAGTTTTCTTTTCATCTGATGTCCTTCCCCCCTTCTTGCCACCTTTCACCATACCATGCTCATTTATTAAGACAGCTCAGCTCTTGTCTCCCTCACAAAACCTTTCTTGACCTCTTTTCATGGCGGGTTAAATGCTCCTGATCTGTGCTCTACATATCCAGTGTAAACCATCTCTTGACCTCTTTTCATGGCGAGTTAAATGCTCCTGATCTGTGCTCTACATATCCAGTGTAAACCATCTCTTGACCTCTTTTCATGGCGGGTTAAATGCTCCTGATCTGTGCTCTACATATCCAGTGTAAACCATCTCTCCTTGCGTTGTAATCATCTGCAACACTGGTGTGTGCTATATGCGCTGTCACTTCATTCATGTGTGACTCTGTGACCCCACGGACTGTAGCCTTCCAGGCTCCTCTGTCCCTAGGATTCTCCAGGCAAGAATACTGCAGTGTGTTGCCATGCTCTCCTTCAGGGGATCTTCCCTACCCAGGCTTATTATTTGTAATGCTTAGTAATTATTTACTCATTTATCTTTCCCAAATAAGCTATGAGATTCGCTAGGCAAGGACTGAAACTCTCACATTAGTGTCCTTTACACTTGTTTATTATCTCACATATAGTCCACAATAATTGTGTTTAATGAACAGTTCAGTTCAGTTCAGTCGCTCAGCCATGTCCAACTCTTTGCGACCCCATGAATCGCAGCACGCCAGGTCTCCCTGTCCATCACCAACTCCCAGAGTTCACTCAGACTCACATCCCTTGAGTCAGTGATGCCATCCAGCCATCTCATCCTCTGTCATCCCCTTTTCCTCCTGCCCCCAATCCCTCCCAGCATCAGAGTCTTTTCCAGTGAGTCAACTCTTTGCATGAGGTGGCCAAAGGACTGGAGTTTCAGCTTTAGCATCATTCCTTCCAAAGAAATCCCAGGGCTGATCTCCTTCAGAATGGACTGGCTGGATCTCCTTGCAGTCCAAGGGACTCTCAAGAGTCTTCTCCAATACCACATTTCAAAAGCATCAATTCTTTGGCGCTCAGCTTTCTTCACAGTCCAACTCTCACATCCATACATGACCACAGGAAAAATCATAGCCTTGACTAGACGGACCTTTGTTGGCAAGGTCTCTGCTTTTGAATATAGTATCTAGGTTGGTCATAACTTTTCTTCCAAGGAGTAAGAGTCTTTTAATTTCATGGCTGCAGTCACCATCTGCAGTGATTTTGGAGACCCCCAAAAATAAAGTCTAACACTGTTTCCACTGTTTGCCCATCTATTTCCCTTGAAGTGATGGGACCAGAGGCCATGATCTACGTTTTCTGAATGTTGAGCTTTAAGCCAGGTTTTTCACTCTCCTCTTTCACTTTCATCAAGAGGCTTTTTAGTTCCTCTTCACTTTCTGCCATAAGGGTGGTGTCATCTGCATATGCGAATTTATTGATATTTCTCCCAGCAATCTTGATTCCAGCTTGTGTTTCCTCCAGCCCAGCGTTCCTCATGATGTACTCTGCATATAAGTTAAATAAGCAGGGTGACAATATACAGCCTTGACGTACTCCTTTTCCTATTTGGAACCAGTCTGTTGTTCCATGTCCAGTTGTGACTGTTGCTTCCTGACCTGCCTATAGGATTCTCAAGAGGCAGGTCAGGTGAACAAGGGATCATTAAATTCTGTATCAGTGGAGGGTTGCTCTCTTGAGTAATACACACACTAAACACATTCCCACTGATGACCCATTGAAGATGCTGCTAAAATATTTGGAAAGAGGTTACAAAAATGGAGTTCTTTAACTTTGTGACCCTGCAATAAAACATATTATCAAAATAGAAATCTTCCATTTTTTTCTCTACATAGGATATTTTTCAGATTTTATTGTGATCACTTTGCTTTGGGATACATGAAAAAACATGTGAAAGTCTGTGCAAGGGATTTCTTATTAATGTGATTATTTTATCTAAGAAAAGGAAAAAATTATACTATGTTTAGATGTGACTATTGTGTAGTTTGGGCCTGGAATATAAAATGTACTGAAGAGCATTTTAGATTGATTAGCACCACCTGGCACAAGCATGTTTTAATTATTATTTACTGAACTATATTATTTTGCCAACAAGGGTCATCTAGTCAAAGCTATGGTTTTTTCAGTAGTCATGTACGGATGTGAGAGTTGGACCATAAAGAAAGCTGAGCGTCAAAGAATTGATGCTTTTGAACCGTGGTGTTGGAGAAGACTCTTGAAAGTCTCTTGGACTGCAAGGAGATCCAACCAGTCCATCCTAAAGGAAATCAGTCCTGACTATTCATTGGAAGGACTGACGCTGAAGCTGAAACTACAATACTTTGGCCACCTGATAGGAAGAACTGACTCATTTGAAAAGACCCTGATGCTGGGAGGGATTGAAGGAGGGAGGAGAAGGGAACGGCAGAGGATAAGATGGTTGGATGGCATCACCGACTCAATAGACATGAGTTGGAGTAAGCTCTTGGAGTTGGTGATGAACAGGGAGACCTGGTGTGTTGTGGTCCATGGGGTCGCAAAGAGTCGGACACGAATGAGTGACTGAACTGAACTGAACTGAAGCTATATTACCCTAAACACCCTTTCACTACATCCTGATATTTTAAGTGGGTCTTAGGGGAAAAAGTAAGACAGTAAGAAACGGGCCCCCATTATGATATAAGCTCAGTGAGATTCAATCCTTAGTTTAAAGATCAGGGCATTGATTAAGGCATGGTTTAGGGGTGGAGGATTTGTGAGGAGAACACATTAAAATGTCTGAATTTGGATAGGCCTGTGTAAAGTTGACAGGCATGGCCTCAAAGGAACCATTATTTTTGCCATGTTAGTTATTGGTCATATCAATTTCAGATCCAGAGCTCTAGAATATTATATTCTGAAACCAGGGATGTGAGAATGGAAGAGACAGTAGTTAATATTATTTCATTTTAACTATACCCACATAAATAGTCTCATTTTCCTTTCTTAAGATGTTTTGGATCAAAAAGAGATTGAGGACAGGCTCAATTAATTAATAAAACTAGTATACTTTAGAATAGCAAAGAAGATATAAACTAAGCAGTATATTAACATGGGGGAAAACTGAACTTTTTGTAAATTTTATAATATTCTATCAGAGTAACTCACAAATTAGCCTGCAGTTAGAAATCTTTCTAATAGAGTTGACTTCTTAACAGGCAAGTGTTTAAAAAGCTCTTGAGTTTTTTTTTTTTTTTTTTTTTAATTTAGAAAAACAGATCATCAACTTCCTCTGGGGCAAGTAATAAAGTTTTCATTAGTGAATTGCTTTTGCCACCCTTAAAGCTCTCAATTCAAATCTCATTACTACCACCTTCCCCAATTAGTTTTTGGAGTGGGTTGAAATTGGGAAGGAGAATTTTCAGTGAAAATTTTACATAAAGGGCAAAAAGAGCACTTCTTTATTACCATAAATTACAGAAGGAAAAAAATCTTTCTGGAGAAAACATAAAAACTAAAAATTATGTCTTTTTAAGGAGTCTAAAATACATATCATTGAAGAAATATCTCTAAAGAAGATGAAATATCTAATTAGTGGTGCTTTGTTTACACTAACACAAAAGTAGAGTTTAGTAATTTTAAATGAAGCCATCATTATTCTTCCTTTTTCTCTTGATAGAGAGGGCTTTCCTAGGATTCATGGAGCATGAATCTTTCAACCAGCTGAGAAAAATCGTACCTGTCACAGACTGATTCAGAAGTGACTAATGGGACTGTGCTTGATTGATTGAATTGGCTAAGACACATCTCCCAATCTCTAGAAGATACATTTCACCAGAAAAACGTAAGACTACAGTACTCAAGTCATTATTATAAATGAAAAAGAGAAGATTTTAATACAGAAGTGGTCAGCATCCAAAGGTCAAACAGGAAAATGGTTATATCTTTTTTCCACAAAATAAAAATTGCTTATCTGAAAGCCAATCACTTAAAAAATCTCAGATTTTAAAAAGACTATTAAATTTTAATTCTGGAAAATTGTCTCATGTATTTATTAGCATAATTTATAGCTAATACACTAAATGTTTATAGGTGCCCAGACCCAGGCTAAAAGCATTTTCAATAAAATACTGTAACATTTATAGTAACCCTCATGAACTCACTTTCTCATTTTAACAAATTAGGAGACAAGCTTCCAGATCCATTTGACTGAACAACTAAAATCTTACTATATTTGTTCATTCAAAAACATTTACTGTATTCTTACTATGTGCTAGGAACTATTTCAGACACATGTACAAATATATAAACCAACAAATTCCTGCCCTAAGGAACATAGAGTCTACTACCCCAATTTGTTATCAGTTAGTATCATCCACATTTATCTAACAACTGCTTTAGGCTTTCAGTTCAAAATAGGTATACTACCACTCTTAACTTTTTTTTTCCACCATTGCCCCCATCATCTCTATTTATATTTTACTGAGAATAGAATGATAATACTGTATTTGAGGCTCGAAATTTGGCAGAAAACAATTATGTTGAATTGACCAAAAAGTTTGTTCAGGTTTGGCCAACCTAATTTATCTGTGATGTGTTGGCAAAAGGAAGGTAAACTATATTTTATGTTACTTTGAAGTTAAATAGGACAACTTGTGAAATTCTAAGTACTTTGCTCACTGCCATAGAAATTAAGTTGAGTATATGAGTGTGGTCATCATTAATATGTTGAAAGAAGCTAGGTCATCCCATCTGTGAATTTTGTAACCTGGGAGTTCACTTTATTTTTATTCCGGTAATATTGCCTGTAACTTGAGCAAAATAATGAAACCTAAGTCACAAGATTTTATAGAACTGATTATATTATGCATGTATATGATTAAATCTTCTTGATTTATTAATTAAGTGCTCCACCAATATTGGTTATTTTTTCATTTTCCAGGATTTGGATTAGTTGGCATTCAATAAATGTCCTTGAACTTCCATGGTAAAAAATTATTTCAATTTTCTTGATTTCTTTGTGGTAATAATCCCTTTCAGAATATTATAATGACACATACCTACTGACAACTCAATAAACATTAGTTTACAGTAGGAACAATGGTTGACCTACTGCATTTGCATGGTTGTCTGTAGGGATATTTAAGAAGCATTTATCACTAATGCCACTTATCAGTGATTAGTTAAGTTTCCATGCCAGCATAATTTTAATACTTTTTTTTTTTTTACCCAAAAGACAATTATTTGCCTCCTCCTCCAAGAATTTACAGTAGAATTTTTTGTCTTCCTGATGTTGGAAAAAATAAAAGGACATTTTGAGATAGCAATGCCTGTGTATAAATTTATTATTTGTGTTGGCATATCTTCATTGTTCTAACTGTAACACATTGTTTTTAGTCTTTCTCATTTAGTTTTTCTTCTTTTTAAAAATCAATGTTGTCACTACTTAAAAAAATTGTTTTAACTTTGATCTACTGCACTATGGTAAATTAAAAAAATACTGAAATATATTTATACTACATTATGATAGACATAAATTAATATAGTAACCAATTGGAACTAAGTTCTTTAAAAGATGTAGGCCAGAGATACTTTGATAACTGATAGATATAAGGACATCCTGTTTTCTTTGACTTAGTCATTCACCCACTGTGTCAGTATCTTAGCCAGCTGGTAAAATAAGAAGACTGCTTACCCTTGACATTCATGTCCTTCAGGCAAAATTTGTTTATTTATTTTTTTATTATTTATTTATTATTAAGTTTATTTATTTATTTTAAACTCAAATGAATGCGCATGTACAAGCAGTGCCCATTTGCCTGTGTGTTGTTGGGAGAAAGGAATGATTGACTAATTAGTCACTTCCTGGATGACCTAAGCCAACCAGTGCTCAGAAAGTGTGAGGCCCTTGTTGCTAGTTAGAAAGCAACCATTCAAAAACACATATGCACTTTGCATAAGCAAAGTTTATGGAGAGAAGACTGATGTATTTCTTGGAGATAAGGGCAATCATAGATGCCTGTGAATTCTATAATAGTCTTTCTCAAATTTTAATGTGCATACTAATAACTTTGGGGACTTGCTAAAAATCCAAATTCTTATCCAGCAGTTATTGATGGGACCTAAGATTCTACATTTCTAACAAGCAATCAGGTGATGCTGATGTTATTTTGTGAACCACCCTTTGAATATCAAGGGTATAGATGATAATCATGTTTTTTTATGTTTTTTTTTTTTTTGCTTTCATAGTTCTTGAAGGCACTTTCACATACATTATATCACATGATTCAACAATAAGTCTGTTTGCTTAGGGAATATATTGTTGATGAGAACTCTATTTAATAAGCTATGGGTTTTTTTTTTTTTTTTTCTGGAAGTAACAGATGTGAGAATTGGACCATAAAAAAGGCTGAGCACTGAAGAATTGATGCTTTCGAACTGTGGTGCTGGAGAAGACTCTTGAGAGTCCCTTGGACTGCAAGGAGATCAAACCAGTCCATTCTGAAGGAAATCAGTCCTGAATATTCACTGGAAGGACTGATGTTGAAGCTGAAACTCCAATACTTTGGCCATCTGATATAAAGAGTCAACTCATGGTAAAAGACCCTGATGCTAGGAAAGACCGAGGGCAGGAGAGGGGGGCAACAGAGGATGAGACAGTAGGATTGATTCAATGGACATGAGTTTGGGCAAACTCCTGAAGACAGTGAAGAACAGAGGAGCCTCGAGTGCTGCAGTTCATGGGGTCGCAGAGAACTGGACATGACTGAGCGACTGAACAACAGCAACGAAAAATGAAAGACTCGGAACTTTTGATTAGTTGTAAATCACTCCATATCTATTGTCCTAGAGCTCCTCTCTCCATATCATCCTGCCTCTGTTGCTCTTTCACATTTAAAAAAACTGTCTCTGCATGTGCTATGCCACGAAGCCTAGACATATGTCAAAAATAGATTTAAAAAAATTAACTAATGCCTCCCTTTTCATGAGGATAATTTTGGTGACCTGTTGTAGCTGTGGTGGCTTTTGTGTGACTTTCTGTCTCCTCTGAGAAGGAGAAGACTGCATAGCTCACAGCGAAGATAATATAGGAGCTGAGACACAAAGTTAGAAGAAATCCATTCAAGAAACTTGGCTATCACACGATATGCTAGAGAAAAACATGTGCAACAAGACCAAGGCTGGAGAACTGTGTGGTGTGTGTTTACAGATAGAGAAACGGGGGAAAAAGCAAGTTGCCAAAACTGGAGGCAAGGCAGACAGGTAAGATGCTTTTGATATGGAGCTGAAGTGAGAGCAGAATATTAAAAAAATCACTGAATAGATGAAAATTCATAGAACTGGTGATCTTTTTAAAATGTCTTTGTGGTGGGGCTGTGGTGGTAGATTGGACAAATGGAAGCCCCACGAAGAAATACGCTGGGGGCAGCATAATGCAGCGGTGATGAACCTCACACTGTGCCCCTACAGATATCACACAGAAAATGTGACGAGCATGGGCTTGTGGTAGATCTTTGAGGTGAAGATGGAAACACGACGATTAAATCATGGTCTGTATATTTACTCAGGCAAGAGATGGTGAGAATGAGAACTAGGATCTTACCAGGAGGGGTAAAAAGGAGAGACTAAATTTGGGAGACATATAATGTAGTATTTACCTGTATGTTGGGTTCTGAAAAAGAAGCTAGCTGTAAATAACTCAGACATTTAAGTCAGTGTAACTGAATTCTAAGTCAATGAGTTCCATTTTTTGAGACCAAAAAAAATAAATAAAGGGAATGTAAAGGATACTAAGTTCAATTTTTAAATAAAATGACGTGCAAGCAAATTAAGCATGTGAAAATGTTGACGAGGCAGTGAGAAATGCAGTAATAGAACTCTGAAGATTTTGTTTATGAATATTAATTTTCCTGATAAATAAAAATATTACATATGCAAATATTTTTGTTTTTAATTACATTACTACTTATAATTAATGCCTATTGCTTCCTGAAAAGAATATTTAGCTATTCTCCACTTACCTAATAAAATGCATGTCCTATTTGCTATCATTTTCAATGGGGGCGGCGGGTAAAACCAAAGAATTTAGTGCTTAATAATATGGGATCTTCCTGACCCAGGGATGAAACCCAGGTCTCCTGCTTTGCAGGCAGATTCCTGACCATCTGAGTCACGAGGGAAGCCCCATATGCCGTGTCAAAAATAAATAATTGCTACAATGTTGATTCAGTTTTAAAAAATGTTGTCATCTTTTGTTGTTGTTTTATTTTTAACTCTGTTGGTTAAATGTTGTAGTTTCTGCCAAATAAAAATTTTTTCTTCTTTTGATGAATAGAGATTATGAACATGGTCAGATATTATCTAAAGGTTAGTATAATATGAAGAAAGGAAACTATGCCCTGTGTTTGGCAATGAACACATTAGCGGTCACCTTTCAGAAGAGATTTTAGGACAAAAGAGTACTCAGCAGAAGCATCCTCACGGACATTCAGCTTTAATTTAATCTATCCTTTCAATGTTTTCTCAAAGCTGGGAGGGGGGTATATTTTCTTTCTCACCAATAAGTTAATGCCTTCCACCTATATTGTGTATCCCAGCCCTTGATCTGGGACAGCTCGCTTGGAATTAATATCTCCCTCTGGATTTCATGCTCCTCCTTTCCCTAGAATGCTCCACCCTATCACAAATACGAAAATGACAAACACAGCTCATTGATTCCACCTGCTGGAATATAGTATTTTGCCTCCTTTTAACAGCAAACTCCTGAAAAAAAGTAGTTGGGTGTTCTACTTGCACTTATTACTGATAAATTCTCTTATTAATTCCTCTAAGCTGCTTGCTACTTCCACCACTTTACTAAAAATGCTCTCTAGTGATGATCCAAATGGGTGGGGTGGGGGCAGGGTGGAAGGGAGGTCCACGAGGGAGGGATATGTATGTATGGTGCAGGTTGAGTCACTAAGTTATGTCTGACTCTTGCGACCCCGTGAACCGTAGCCTGCCAGAAGTTCATGAGATTTCCCAGGCAAGAATACTGGAGTGGGTTGCCATTTCCTTCTCCAGGAAATCTTCCTGAACCAGGGATTGAACCTGGGTCTCCTGCATTGCAGGCAGATTTTTTACTGACTGCGCCACCAGGGAAACATAGCCAATTGATTTCATTGTACAGCAGAACCTAACACAACATTATAAAGCAATTATACTTTGATAAAAAAATAAAAATGCCTTCAAGGGCCATAAAATGACAGATTTTTGTTAAATATAAGGGCTTTTCTCAGTTATCAAGCCCCTTGACTTTCCTGTGACATTAAGACTATTGATTTTTCTATTGATGGTTTTTCTTGAAAGTGTCTGGCCTTTAGGATGCTGATACACTGTATCCCCATCTTCCAGGTAACACACTCTCCTTTTTGACCTGTTCTTTTTCTTTTCCAAGAATTTGCCCTTCATTCTTTTCTCTTTTCTCTCCAAGTTCCGGTTTCTTGAAGAAATCCTTATCAGCTTTGGCTTCTAACTCCAAACCTCTAAACTTATGGATATATAGTGTGAGGAATCAAAGTGAAATTTCCCTATTGCCCAGTGTCACTAGTACATCTCTCTCCCCCCAACCTGCATTTCCTCTGCAACTTCTACCTTTGATCACCTTCTCCATCCTTTCAAGGTTGAGACCTTGGAGTTTTTGCTAGTGTCATCAATTTCTAGCCTCTTCCTGTGAGATAGGTTGACACTTACAAAAGCAGGGATATTAATTACACTATAGAGTGTGGTTGTGATTGTATATATTCAAATAATTGAAAGGGTGTATAACAAGATGTTATTAGTATTTTTCAATGAGTTGCTAGGTCCTGCAATTTTTAAAAACCTAATTCCTAATAATTTCACACAGAATATTAGTCATGGCCATAAAAAATATTTAAAGTAAACAAGTCACTTCCTTCTTGCTGCCTCTCTCTCCCTATCAATTTCACTTACCTTTACAATACTAGATTACTATCAAAGCTCTTGAGTTGAATTTATGATTCAAAATTCTTCATGTAGAATTTCACCCTGCATGGCATTATAAGACTTAGGATGTGACTCTCTTCTCATTCACCTTCTAACCATCCAGACTTTTCACCCTGGTTTCCTAAGTCCAGTTTTCTAGATTTCCAGAACCATGCTCACATGTCTACACATCACTGCTGCAGTCTTGTATCCTCTGTTTCTTTGTGGCCCCTGGAATCTCCTTTGGTTCTTGGTCCTCTTCTCACTGTCTTCTCAAGTCACGTTCATCCCTGCCTCTGACTAACTCCTGAATATAACTTCCATTTATCGAATCTGAATCAAATAGAAAACATCAACTCAATTTCTTATTAACAACTCTATCAGGTGGGTGTAATGATGTTTATTCAATAGATAAAATATTGAAACTCAGAAACATGAAGTAATTTAAGTCACATCCCTAGCAAATGGCAAGAGAGTAAAATTCATGTTTTTCTTCTATAAAGTTGGCTTCCACCATGCTTTATAGTCACCTTCCTAAAATCCCAGCTTAATCCATCATCTCCCTGAAGTTTCAATGATTAGCACAGACTATAGGAATGTCCCCTCTCTCTAAACTCCTAGAGACTCTTCACTAATGTAACTAATTATCTGAAAGCCATCTTTCAATAGTTCATGTCTATGTCCTCGGTTAGACTCTCTTGGGATGGAAAACTTTGTTTCACCAAGCACAGTTCTTAACATATGGCAGTGATATTAGCATAATATATGTTGTTAATAAATTGTGAACTGATCATGTTTTATAATAAAATATGTCATTAGTTCTGATTTCTCTTTCCTTTTACGAAGATGAAGATAAACGTAACATAAAAAAAGACAAAAATATTTAATGTAAAGTACCTGATGCAAAGAACTGACTTCTTGGAAAAGACCCTAATGCTGGGAAAGATTGAAGGCAAGAGAAGGGGATGACAGAGGATGAGATGGTTGGATGGCATCACCGACTCGATGGACACGAGTTTGAGCAAGTTCAGGAGTTGCTAATGGACAGGGGAGCCTGGCGTGCTGCAGTCCATGGGATTGAATTTATAGTGCATATATTACTTTTTCCATTATATATCAAAAGTAAAATAAGCCATAAAATACAGTGTTGTTTATAGGAATGGGTGACATGATGCAACTTTTAACTGACCAGCAATTTTTCGCTGATACCGGTAAGCCTGCTAACAACAGGAGAGCAATTTTTATACATAGCTTTTCCTTTTTTTGTAAATATATCTAAAGCTCAGTTATAACTTGTGATGTTAAGATTCAATGTATCATTTTGTCCTTATCATGCACTTTATTCACTGTTTAAAATTGCTAATTTTCACTTATTATCCACAGAACACATACTTTCAGATTTTATGCTGCGGCTTAGTCACTCATATAGTCTGTGGCCCTATGGACTATGGCCCACCAGACTCCTCTGTCCATGGGATTCTCCAGGCAAGAATACTGGAGGGGGCTGCCATTTCCCTCTCCAGGGGATCTTCCTGATGCAAGGATCAAACCGTGTCTCTTGTGTCTCTTGGCAGGTGGATTCTTTACCACTGGTGCCACCTTGGAAGCCCTTCAGATTTTATAAAGTCACTCAAATGATTATGTTCATTCATTAAAAATACAAAAACACTTAAAACAATTCCTTTTGATATGTTGGCAGCACTTTTTGTACAAATGAAAATAATTCAGGTTAATATTTAACCTATACATGGAATGGTGAAGCAAGAATTACTTAAATGCATGCTAAAATGTATAAAAATGTGCTCAAGTATATGCAAATATTTTAAAACCAATTATATGAATTTCTGGGCTGGATGAAGCACAAGTTGGAATCAAGACTGCAGGAAGAAATGTCAATATTCTCAGATATGCAGATGACTACCACCCTTTGGCAGAAAGCAAACAGCCTCTTGATGAAAGTGAAAGAGGAGAATGAAAAACCTGGCTTAAAACTCAACATTCAAGAAACTAAGATCGTGGTCCCATCACTTCATGGCAAATAGACGGGGAAACAATGGAAACAGAGTGACAGAGTTTATTTTCCTGGGCTCCAAAATCACTGCAGATGGTGACTGCAGCCGTGAAGTTAAAAGATATGTGCTCCTTGGAAGAAAATTATGACAAACTAGACAGCATATTTAAAAAGCAGACATTACTTTGCCAACGAAGGTCCATCTAGTCAAAGTTATGGTTTTTCCAGTAGTCACATAAGGATGTGAGAATTGGACCATAAAGAAAGCTGAGTGCCAAAGAATTGAAGCTTTTGAACTGTGGTATTAGAGAAGACTCTTGAGAGTCCCTTGGACTGAAAGGTCAAACCAGTCAACCCTAAAGGAAATCACTCCTGAATATTCATTGAAAGGACTGATACTGAAGCTGAAGCTCCAATACTTTGGCCACCTGAGGGGAAGAACCGACTCACTGGAAAAGACCCTGATGTTGGGAAAGATTGACTGCAGGAGAAGGGGACAACAGAGGATGAGATGGTTTGATGGCATCAGCGACTTGATGGACATGAGTTTGAGCAAGCTCCGGGAGTTGGTGATGGGCAGGGAAGCCTGGCGTGCTTCAATTCGTGGTGTCACAAAGAGTTGGACACGACTGAGTGACTGAACTGAACTGAACTGATATGAATGTCTGCATGTACACTGTATCACTTTCACTGTAAGGAGAGATGTAGGTATAACCTTCTTTTGCATATGTAGTAGATACAGGTGTATAGATATCTTCATGAACATCTTCACAGAGATATTTTATATCTTTATCTTCATATAGTATATAAAATATTTGGAATGGACTAGCCCTAGAAAGATTGTAATTAAAAGAAGTTTCCATCAGGAATTTTAGTGTTTTCTTCCTGTTCTTTATTCTATAAAGTTCCTTCTTCTAACTTCTAAGATCTGTCTTAAAAATGACCAGCTAATCTCTTGTCTTCTTTTCTCACAAAAATTTTCAGGAAGTCTTTTTTAAAAGAATTCCTATTTTCAAATTAAAGGTCAGTAATACAATGGATTACCTCTCCTAAAATATGTGGATATTCAAATAGCAAGGGAGAAAATGACTGAATTTTTATGTTAAACCATATGAAACTACTGTTTTTTAGGTAAAAGATGTTCAAGTGTAGGCGATTCCATAAGGTTCAACCAATTATAAGATTTAGGCATTTGTCACAATCTGGCTACATCCTCTGAAATTCAGATTGTCCCCTTAGCACTTATAAAACAGTATTCAGTTGCCCACTAGATAAATAAGGAACAGCATATGTCAACAGGTCCAATACTTGGACAAACAACTAAAATCTGCTACCAGAAAACAGAACCTGTATTAGTTTTAGCATACATCTGTTTATTACTTATTACAATGAAAATATATGAAATATAAAAGTATTTTTCAATGTTTTCAGCCTTGGACAGCCTGATCATAACACCAGCCTTGTTCATGATAAACAGAATATATATTAAAAGGTAAATCTTACAAGGTTTCCTTACCTGCTTTGGACATCTTTTCATCTTTTTTAATTTCAGGTTCTGGGGTAAAACAAACAAATTGGAAAAAAATAAGCATTTTAAAAAAGCAGTACTAAATGGAATAATAGGCAGGCTTTAATAGATTTTTCTCATTTGTTCTCAGTTTCAATTATAGTTTCACACTTTAAACAATATACAAAGGAATATGTATTTGAAATAAACTATAAAGTAACAAGCAAAAGTGCTTTGATTTAAATTTCTATTAAAAACTAAAAAGTTTTAATATACTAATCAAGAAATTTGGCATTCTGTCTTCAATAAGAACCATCTATTATGATTCATAAATTCTCTTAGCATTGCAGATAAGGAAATTAGCCAAAACTGCTCAGGAAAATATATGTTGTAAGTTTTCCTAATTTGACCAATTTAAGCAATTTTCTATTTTTGAAAATATACATTGAATTCATGGAGCTCCATCTGGTGGTTAATTTAATCATTTCAAACTGGTATAATTATTGTTTTTACTAGTATTTGTTATTAATTTTATAAAATAAAAAATGGCTTAACTGTGGTACAATAATATAAACACATTAAAATATTGTCCTTTCTTACTGTCCTAGGATAATGCATTTGTCTAGAAACTCTGCATTCTAACTTAGTATAGGATAAATACAGTGTTTTGAGCTATCTTCATGACACTATCCCAACCACTGTAATAATTGCGTTTTTTCATATTTCCCAGTCCTTTCCCTTATTTAAACAATTTTGCCTCGGTCTCAGAGTTCTCCTTTGTTGGCATAAATTCTTCTTTTGATTAATGGAAGGGTTCTGGTACATTACAAATTTTTCCTCCTTTCAAACAGCAGAAAAACTGAGCTCATGGTTGGGCTATTAGTATAAGTTTTGTGTCAGGCATAGTGCTAACTGGCTTTATTTAGGGCTTAGCCTAATAGAGTCTATTTTCTAAAATTACATTAAAAAAAAAAAAGCTTGTTTGCTTAACTGTAGAATTGTCTGTAATACAGAATTACATAGCCATTGACACCCTACTTCCTGTAACACTTGAATGCACATCCTGTGAAAAGTGATTATCGGTACTATTATTGCACATCCACACTCCCTGGTACGTATCTCTCTTTTTCAGTTAACACATTCATAAGCTGGGAAGAAACGGAGTTGCTCGGTTATGGACAACTCTGCAATTCCATGGACTGTAGCTTACCAGGCTCCACTGTCCATGGAATTTTCCAGGCAAGACTACTGGAGTGGGTTGCCATTTCTTTCTCCAGCGGATCTTTCCGACCCAGGGATCGAACCTGGGTCTCCCACATTGCTGCTGCTGCTGCTGCTAAGTCGTTTCAGTCGTGTCCGATTCTGTGCGACCCCGTAGACAGCAGCCCACCAGGCTCTGCTGTCCTTGGGATTCTCCAGGCAAGAACACTGGAGTGGGTTGCAGCTTTACCCTCTGAGCCACCAGGGAATCTCGTGCACTATTTTAATGTTTCCTATGTGCCTTAATGTTATATAAAGTTTTATTATACATTTTTTAAATTAAATTTTTCTTTATTGTCTGTATACTGTCATTAGATTTTAAGTTTCATAAGAGCAAGAGCTGTGTCTTGTTTACTATTCAAATATCAACATTTGGTTAAATATCTAAAAGGTGGTGTTATGATCAATAAATATTGTTGAATGAATGACTGAACAAAACAAATACAGGCAAAGAAATATAGAGCAAAAATATATATAAAAGGACGAAATGCTCCCTCCTGTGTATCTGTAGTCCTAGAAGAAATTGATTAATCCCATGGTTCTAGGGTTAAAGAAAAATTCAGTGTCCTAGGATGGGGTCCATAGGCATTTTGTTCATCATGTAGAATTGTCTGTTTGAAAGTTTTTCTTCTCACTTTTCTTCTCACCTGTTTTTCTCCCCTGTCA